>NC_142258.1:14418953-15618953 GCF_052056855.1 Sturnus vulgaris | reverse complement strand
GCCAAAAGGCCTTTGCAGCCTCCTCCAGGATCCCAGCAGCTCAGAGGAGTGTGAGCAGCAGAACTCTCTGTCTCTGAGACACCCTGGTCTCTGGACAAGAAGGACAAGTGTGTGGTGTGTTGGTGGGCCTGGGGATCACAGCCAGGTGTGCCTGGGGATCACAGCCAGGTGTGCCATGGGGATCACAGCCAGGTGAGCCAGGACCCAGAGCCAGGTGTGCCAGGACACACAGCCACGTGGAGATTACTTAATCAGAAACACGTTACTTGACATGACGCCACGAGCCAAACGATTGGGTATTGGAAGTGCCAGACCAAGAACTGGTAATAAGGGCTTTAGCCAAGAAGAAATAGGGCAGGGAATTGGTGTGAGCACTGGGACTCGTCCCAAGCATGAGAGAGAAACTAAAGAACAACTTTGTCTGTATCCTATGGGGAGAAAAAACACACCAGATCTTAATAATAGAGAAACCCCTATTACCATTTGGAAAGGTTCAATCCCTGCAGCCTAAGCACTAACACAGATAAGCTCCCCCCTAGGAGAGGCCAGAGCCTTTCCCAACAGAGGTGCTGCCCACAGAAATGGCCATGTCTTACCTCTTCTCCCAGACTTCCCCATCCAACCATCCCAAAACAACAGAAGATTTAGGGCACAGAAGTCTCTGCATTTCAGGGGAGAGTCTATCATGTCCCACCATGCCCAGTTCTACTGGGAAAAAAATATACCACCAGATCCTTTAAAAAAACGCCAGGTTTGCACACTGGGAACAGGGATTTTGGTCAGGTGAGTGTAAGAGGAGTAAAGGTATCTCTTCCCTTGTTCATTTTCACAGCACCTGCCTACCTGCCCACCGATGCTGCAAACCAGAGAGCATCCTTCAGGAGGAGATGGGCCCTGGAACCCCTTGTGGCACAAGCAGCTGGCCCAGTGACAAGGACAAGGGCTGAGGTTTTTAAGCTGAGCAGCAAGTACTGCCACAAGCTGCCATGGAGCACAGGCTGGAGACAGCAGATGCAGGGAAGGGCAGCAGGAAGAGCTCACACACCTCTATTTCTTCACAAAACTTTGGAGCTGAAAGGTGGTCGCTGAGGTTGCAGTGTTTAAAATTCCATCTGGGAGGAGGCTGGGGAGGCAGCGCACGAGAAGTGACATCGCTCCCGAGATAAATGAGAGCCAGTGTTTGAGCTTGGAGGGGGAGCACCACACGGGGGGCATCCCTGGGCCTCCCCCCTTCCCATCAAAACCTTCTGGGTGGGCTCTGCTCACTCCCTGCGTTCCAAGGAAAGTTCAAGTCCACGCTGGGCGAGGGCACGGGGAGCTCCAGGATTTACGGAGATGCTGACAGGCAGCCGGAGGGGTGACCTGGGCTCTGCAGCGCGCCGTGACCGAGCCTCGGGGGGTGCAGCAGCACCAGCGTGGGGGCAGCCCGGGAGGGGCAGGGCTGGCCCCAATAAACACACCGGGTTCTCCTGGGGGCTCGTGCACAGTAACCACTAAATATACACCCGACGGAAAGTGTGGAGTGATTTATTTTTGTTATTGTTGGTCTGACGTCCTGCCGGCGCTGCTGAGTTCTAGGCACTGGCTGAGCACACACCAAGTACTATCAGGGATGTGTCATAAAGCAAATATTACCAGGGCCTGTGCTGGAGGTGACGTGGGGCCACCAGAGCCGAGCACAGCCACCACACAGCGGGAGCCACCGCAGAGGGTGACATAATCCTGCAGGTCCTGCAGCGGCCTGGCCACCATCCAGCAGGGTGGAGGAGGAGGAAGACCATGGCATGATCCTACCTTGGGAAGATGCCAAGGTGGAACAGGCTCAGCTGCATCAGACTCCCAGCCATCATGCATGAGGCAGGAGAAAAATCCCACCTGGAGAAGGGGTCTGAGCTGCCTGGCTTTTCCCTGGAGCTCATCTCTGGTAGCAAGATGGAATTCCCTCAGGAGCTCCCATCCGGGAGTTATTAGCCTTTCGTCATCCAATGTGTAGGTGAATGTTGTAAAAGTCCCAAAGCCACCGTGAACTCTAGACACTCAAACCACCCAAACTCAGGGGTGCGTTTCTCTGGGACATGTTTCCAGAATTTATTTGGTGCTGGAGGGGAAGGCACACCAGCAGGAACCTCCCTGTCTTCTCACAGGGGTGCTTCCCGGCTGCCTTTCACCGCAGTGACCATAACATTGTCCTGTCTGTGTCCCATCACCCTGCACATGCCTGCAAAGCACAGTGACCCTTTGCCACTGGGCTTTGCATGGGAAGCAGGGAGCCCTCTCTGCTCCTCACCCAGGTGTCTGCTTGCCCAGTAGAAATGCCCATCCATGGAGAGACTGAGAAAAGAGACAGGAAGGTCCCACCAGCAGAGCTCATGCCAAGCTGAAGAGCTGCACTGGCTGCACGGGTGAGCAGTAGTGCAGGGCCATGGGTGCCTGGGTGGACCCTGGGCATGAGGCTCAGAGCTCCCACATCCCCTGGCAGTGGAACAGAACCTGCGCAGCCCCTCAGCTCCCCTGGCCCCATACAGGGAACCCAGGGCAGCAGCCTCCTCACTAAAACAGCAGTGACGAGATACCAAGCCAGCACCACACTTTGGGAAGCTCTCCGAAACAATAATTCCCCCTGTACAGGCTGCTTCGGGTGTGGAGCAGGATACAGAGGGATCCGAGCTCAACCTCAATGAAGTTATGGTAAACCACGAGGCAGGCTGTTTTTTAGGCAGCATCATGCTGTGCAAGCTTGAGCCCTGCATACACACAGGTCACAGCTCCTGAGCTCCAGCTCATGAAATGTGCTGATCCCTGCACCTGAAACCCTGGCACTGTGCAGATCCAGTGCCCATGGCAAGGGTCAGGGCAATCCCCAGCACAAGAACAGGCTGGGCAGAGAACAGATCAAGTGAAGCCCTGAGCAGGGGGACTGGGGGTGCTGATGGATGAGAAAGCAGCCATGGCCCAGCTGTGTGCACACAGAAACCCCTGTGTGTGCTGGGCTGATCCCACTGCACGGGCAGAAGGGGAGGGAGGGATCTCTCAGGTGAGGCCACACCTGCAGAGCTGCTTCCAGCTCAGGGCCCCCAGCACAGGCACATGATTCCAGGGGAGGCCATGGAGATGCTTCAAGGTCTGGAGCCCCTCTGCTCTGGAGCCAGGCTGGGAGAGCTGGGGGTGCTCACCTGGAGAGGAGAAGGCTTCAGGGACACCTCAGAGCCCCTTGCAGGGCCTAAAGGAGCTCCAGGAGAGCTGGAGAGGGACTGGGGACAAGGGATAGAGGGAGAGGACAGAGAATGGCTTCTCACTGCCAGAGGGCAGGGATATATGGGATACTGGGAAGGAATTCTTGGCTGAGGAGCTGTTGAGGCCCTGGCACAGGGTGCCCAGAGAAGCTGTGACTGTCCCTGGATCCCTGGAAGTGTCCAAGGCCAGGCTGGATGGGGCTTGGAGCAACCTGGGAGAGTGGAAGGTGTCCCTGCCCATGGCAAGGGGTGGAACAAGATGAGCTTTAAGGTCCCCTACAACACAAACCATTCTGGGATTCTTGATTATTCCATGATAAGGTGGCACTTGGAGACATAGTTTAGTGGTGGCCTTGCAGTCCCATGTTTATGGCTGGACTTGAAATTAAAGGGTTTTTCCAACCTAAAATGATTGTAGGATCCTACAGCCACCACTTCAAATGCAATCACAAAGCTCCTCCACCTAATGGTCTCCCTGCCTCATCCTGAGCCAGCTCAGGAGGCAGTTGCCTGCAGGAGCATTACAAACTGCTTACTCAGTGCTGCTGACTGCTGCCATCTCCTCTCTCCTGGGGGCAGAGGGGTGCAGAGCCCAGTGCCTCTCCCTCCCATGGTCCCATCTCACGCCCATCCATCCCAAAGCACATTCTGTCCTATTAAACCCTCCAGGCTGCCCTCCTGGTTCTTCCTCCCTCTCTCAGCAGCTCCTGCACACCCGCGCTCACTCCACTCAAGAGACAGAAGAGCTGAACAAGCTTCATGTACAGAAGGGAAAATTAAGACAACCAACTCTCCCTACAGATCATCTTTAAAGTTGTTGGGTTTTTTTTTTTCAAATTGTCCTTCTTTATTATTCCCAGACAGAAATCTGAAACCCCTTTAAAAAAAACCAGAGATACATAATGATTTTCAAAGCTGTGTCACATAATTAATGTCACATTTATCTCTTCAGTTGTAGAGATAAAAAGAAACCATCTATCCATGTCCTCATTATTTTTTATTCTCCTTTTAAAGCCAGAGTTTAAATCCATGGGATGGGGTACTCTAGAGGGGGAAGGTCTGGCTTTCTCTTTACCCCCCACAACTATGGTGATAGAAAAATTGTCCCTCCCCTCTCCCTGCTCCCTTTTCCTCGTCGTTGCTGATCTGAGGGTAGAGTATCCTTTAAACAAATCCTGTGTAACTGCTCCTCTCCCTCCTCTGTCCCACCACCCTCCATTCAATAGACACATTCCAGTAGCCAGGAGCTTTTCTCCCGTTTTCTTGGGCCAAGCCAAGGGCCAACCTTTCAGGTCTCCTGTGACACACTGCCCGAGTCCCACAGCAATATTAGTTTTTAAAAGCCATGGACATTTTCCACCATTAACACGGCTTTGATTCATCTCATGTTGCATTTTGCTCCGTTTAGGGGGCTGCTGTCCCCATTAAAATGACATTTAACACCGCGCCGCTGCCCTCGGAGCGGGACCACCAGCGCTCCTCCCATGGCTCTCATTCCCACCCCTCACTCCCCTCAGCTCAGAGCTTCCTCCTCCTGGACCAGACAAGGATGTGGCAGTCACAGTCTCACAACAAAGCCCCAAGAAGTGAGAAGGATCCTTTAAGATCTGTGATGGATGCAGATAATCTGGTTTTGATCAGTTTATGACAGCTCTGAACATCACAGCTGGAGCTCTCAGGGCTTGCAGCGTGTTTTGTGTCCCACACATCCACACTCAGCTTTCACTGAGCCCCACAGAATCCCTCTGCCCCCAGCCCCTGTCCAGGACCCCGTCACTGGATGTTCCCCACAAAGGAGAGATTGAATAACGGGAGGTTCAAATGCAGCAATCAGTGAATGAGTTGGAAGAGAAAGGGCTGCTGGACCTTGGGAAGCACAGGAGAGCCAAGGCCTTGCCATGGACACCTCTCTCAAGGAGACCCCTCCTCTCCAAGCAAGCACCCAGGCTGACTGTGGTGATACTGGGGAAGCTGCTCCTCTCCCCAAATAGCCCAGAAAGCTGAATAGTATTTGGAAAACTCCAGGAATACAGAGAATCCCATCGCCAGAGCCCTGTATCCCACTCAGGGCAGCATAAACCACATGGCTCCTCCACAGCAGCTGGGCACAGGATGTGGCCCTTCTGACACCAATGGCACTGGCAAAGGGAAAAACACCCCATCTCCTTCTCCCCACTGTCCAGGACCCTGCAAGTCCACATCCCTGGCATGTGCTTAGAAGAAGCACATGAAAAAGAGCAACCTGCCCCACTCCTGGTGCTCCAAGGTAACGTTTTTGGTGGCAGATACCCACACCTTCAAATGGCAGCTCCGGCATGCCAGGCTGCTTTCATCCCAGCTCACTGCCAGCAGGTCAGAGACCATTCACCCCACATGTGCCTTCACCTTGAACCAGGGTCAAGCAGCTGCCACACACCCAAGCAGACACAGAGGAGGACAGGTCACTGTCCCCTAGGCAAAGCAGTGCCCAGCTTGAGAAACATGCCCCTGCTGAGCCAAACCAATCAGCACAACCCATGGATAGCTGTAAGTTAGCATTCCTCCCTTCGCTGTGGCAGAAAAGTAGAGTCATGAAAGGAAAACAAGTCTGGAGCATCCTCTGGGCTGGGAGCAGCCCGGGCAATGCAGCCCAGCACCTGCCTTTTGCCAGGGGGGGCACGGCCAGCCAAAATCCAGCTCAGAATCACACTTGCTTTGGGGTGAAGAGGGTCACCTCTGGAACAGGGTCCTGGGGCAGCTCAGGAAGGGGCAGCATGAAAACCAGGGACAGCTTTGCTGTGTCGAGGCACCTGAGCACTGCCAGGCTCTGCAGCTCCAGCAAAGAAAATGAATCTGTGTTAGCTCTTCCAAAGGGATACTTTTGCTCCACAACCACTTGAGCGCACTTGTGGTCATCTAACAATCTCTTCCATTCAATCTCTCTTGAGAAAGGGGAAAGAAAAAGCAGGACAGTCAAAGTGCCTCTTCACTTGTTCCCACTGAGCACGTGGAGTCTTGAAATCAAGCAGTTGCCCTGGGCAAGGGATCTTCAACACCCCTGTGAGCACACAGGGCCACAGCTCCCAGCACACCTGAGCATCAATGCCTCCTTCTGCCCTGAAACACACACAGGTAGCCAGGGAAAAGCATTTAATAGAGGAATTCCATCCCACAGAGCCACTTACAAATAAATTACAAACTGAAATTGTGGCTTGTCCACAAACTTCTAACCAAGTTGGTGAAGGGCAGGGCAAGTGTCCTCGTGCCTCCAGAGTGAGCTGCACAGGCTCTGAGCATCCTGTGTGGGACGTGCAGGGAGAGGCAAGAGTGCTCCCCAGTGTACAGACACACAAGTGGCAAATGGGAATAAACGACTCTGCAGGGAGCTTGGAGCTGACAGAGGGCACAGCTGTGTCCCTGGACCAGCAGAAGGGTTGGGCTGCTGTGACAGCTCCACTCACAGAGCAGGGGCTGAACCAGCTGGGAGGGGATGGGGCACTTTGGAGTTGTCAGCTCCCAACACCTGGAATAGAATCATGGAATGGTTTGGATTAGAAAAGCCCTTAAAACCCCAACTCATCCCATCCCCTGCCATGGGCAGGGACACCTCCCACTACCCCAGGTTGTTCCAAGCCCTATCCAACTGGGCTTGGAACACTTCTGGGGATCCAGGGGCAGCCACAGCTTCTGCCCCTCCCCACCCTCACAGGGAAGGATTTCTTCCCTGTATCACATCTATCCCTGCCCTCTGGCAGTTTAAAACCATTCTCCCTTGTCCTGATGCTATCTGCCCATACAAAAAGTCGCTCTCCCTCATTTTTATGAGCCCCCTTAAAGTTCTGGAAGATGCAGTGACAAGTGGCAATAGAGAAGAGATGGGAGTCCCTTCATGGGGTTTCCAAATGTGGGGTGCTCCTCCTACTTATCTCAAGCCACGCTGTCCCTGTCCTCCTCCTGCCCCAGGGACTCCTGCTGTCTCAACCCCCTTTCTCCTTTCCCTTCCCACCTTTCCTCCTTTCCCTTCCCACCTTTCCTCCTCCAAACCCCTCTCCAACTCCCCCAGCAGAGCCCAGAACCTCCCACAGCAGGCTCTGCCCTCTGCAACCCAGTTCAGCCCCCAGCTGCTTGGCTTCACTCAGCAATTCTGGGAGGAAGAGTGATTACATTCCCCTTTGGGAGGAACGACCAGGACATCCCAGCTCTCTGGGATCCAGGCTGGGAAAGAGCTCTCCTGCACCCGTGCCCAGGCAAAGACACCATTTTCATTTGGCAGTGGCACAAACACCTGCACGGGGCAGGGGAAACACAGGAGCAGACTGGCTCCAGATCCAGCAATCTGCATTTCACCTTCTGGAAGCAACCCCACACAGCATGCCCCCACTGTGGACAGCAGGCTCAGAGGGGGCTTCTGTCCCTCTGCTCCATCTGGGACCCCACCTGCAGAGCTGCCTCCAGCTCTGGGGATCCCAGCACTGAAGGGACATAGAGCTGCTGGAGCCAGTCCAGGGGAGGCCATGGAGATGCTCCAAGGGCTGGAGCCCTCTGCTCTGAAGCCAGGCTGGGAGAGCTGAGGGTGCTCACCTGGAGAAGAGAAGGATCCAGGGACACCTCAGAGCCCCTTGCAGGGCCTAAAGGGGCTCCAGGAGAGCTGGAGAGGGACTGGGGACAAGGGATGGAGGGACAGGACACAGGAAATGGCTTCCCACTGCCAGAGGGCAGGGATGGATGGGATATTGGGAAGGAATTGTTCCCTGGGAGGGTGGGGAGGCCCTAGCACAGGGTGCCCAGAGAAGCTGTGACTGTTCCTGGATCCCTGGAAGTGTCCAAGGCCAGGCTGGAAAGGCTTGGAGCAATCTGGGATAGTGGAAGATGTCCCTGGACATGGCAGGGGGTGAAACAAGATGGTCTTTAAAGTCCTTTCCAAACGAAACCATTCCATGATTCCCTGATCTCTTCAAGTCCAGCCATGTTTCCCAAAGCCAAAGCAGGTTTCCCTTTGGGCACTGTGTCTCTCCTGATCCAGCAGCCATGGTCACAGCTGGGAGCAGAGCTGTCCCTGTCCTCTGGTTGTTCTGGCCCCGGCTCCCCCCAGACCCGACCCTGCTCTGAGTCATGGCCACATCCCTTGTGAGGGACAGCTGGAGCAGCAGCAGCTCCCAACAAACCAGCTCCTTACCAGCAAAGCAGGACACCAGGAGTCCCTTCTCCCTTTTCGGCTCTGTCTGAGCCATGGTGTCACCAGAGGCAGAACCACCATTCCACCCTCACTGTGGATAAACCCTCCATCCACCCCAAAGAGAGGAGGGAGGCTCAATACCTGTTGTGGGTTCTGGAGGAATCCACCTGCTCCACCATCCCATCCTCCCTTCAAAGACCCCTCCCCAGATAGGCCACTTTGCCCTGTTCTTGTAAGTGAGGTTATTTTACACACGAGGCTTTGCAGACACACCAGAGCCTGTGTGCAGGGACACCCACAGCAGCAACCCTTTTCTCTGTTCGTTTATTTATAGGAAACTATTTCTGCAGGGTAGCACACCCCTGGAGACACAGCCACCCTGCTCAGACACTCCTGGCTCACAGAAGCAGCCACATACACACCTCCTAGGGGAGGATGTTTAACTAAACCCACTCTGGACTCACACAGGGAACCACCCCCAGGCAGCACAGGCTGCTGAGTAAACTTGGATCTTGAGCACCTGGAGACTTTGAGTCTGGACTCTCTGTGCATGTGGTCTCGGGCAAGATACTGAGCTCATGTTCCCCCACAAGGAATGACAACATCTGGGCAGCTCAGAGTGGGGACAGAGGCTCCAGGCCGGTCTTTGCCACAGCTACCCCTTGGAAAAACCCCTGAAGAAATCCCTTCTTTATCTTGCCCCACCTTGTGCAACTGTAACAGGGCACCCACTACCCACCATGCAGGGAAAACTCCAAAAAACAAATCAGACCACAGCACCTCTACCTTTCTTTGTTGTGGTTGCACCTACAGGTCCATTTTCTCCACACAGAGCAGGGAGGAGCAGATAATGGCAGGAGATGCAGCCAGGTTAAAACATGAAAAGCAGCAGCACTGTGGAGGAGACCCAGGAAATAATTTCCCAGACACCACCTTGTGCAGGGACAGATTTTGTGGTTCCACTCATGAAAAATTACGTCCCTTCTGCTTTTCTAAGAGGAAACACATGCTCCTGATCCTAACAGGAAGTCTGGGAAGGCTCTAGAGTTAGGCACTTTGTTTCTAAGAGAAAAAGCTTAAAAAATTTGGTGGGACAGCAGCCTGTGTGCTTCTCCAAGAAACGTGTACTGAAGCCATCAAGATCTGTGCTGCTGTATTCTCCTCAAAGGAGAATCCAGCTTTCAAAAATCACTTCCAAGTCCCTGACCAGCTTACATGGACAGGGGCAGGATGCATGCCCATGAGCCTAGGAGGCACATGAGCTGTGCTGCTGAGCCCTCTGGGTCACACAGGACAGGGTCTTCTGCCCTCAGCAAGCCCAACCATCATTGCAGTGATGCTCTTCCACCACTGGAGAAGCCTTGTCAGTGTAAGGCTTTGGAGCAATCTGGTCTAGTGGAAGGTATCCCTGCCCATGGCAGGGCGTGGAACAGGATGGGCTTTAAGCTCCCTTCCAATCCAAATGATCCTGGAACTGTGCCCCCAACACAGGAGTCTTCCTCCCAGCAGTGGGATCAGCCCAGCACTCTGAAAGGGGCTGCCAGAGGGGAGGTGCTCACTGGAGGTCTGAAGGATGTGAAAAGAGAGAACAAGAAGAAGGAACACCTGTTGCACAGTCTAGGTTAGGGGGTTAAACCCTTCCCTTTCTACCAGAGCGGGAAAGGGTAAAAGCCCACGGGAAATCTAGGCATTGGGAACAGGATCAGGAGGCTCTGTCAGCATGGAGAAAGTTGGTGCCAGCATGAGTGGAGTGAAAACAGCAAGGGAAGAAAAGGGATAGAAAAAGTCCAAAGCCAAGGCAAGGGCTTCCACCAGCCAGCTGGGGCGTCCAGAACCTCTTCCTCCCCTGCAGCACAAGTCATTCCCTCCTGCACCAGCGCTGGTCCCAAAGCTGAGGCTGCAGGCCCAGCACCCACAGCCGCTGCTGGGGACCCCACTGAGCCCCACAGGTCCTTGCACTTGTTCTCCTTCCCCAGTCCCACCACTGCAAAGCTCCTCTGCTCCACTCCAGAGGAAGGCAAAGCACCTCCTTCATCCCTGGGCTCTGCTCTCCATCTACATTAACTCAGGGAAGTATCCCAGTCTCCATTCTTCCTCCCAGTTCCACCCAAAACACTTTGGCACAGCCACTCCACAGACAGGAAAAAAATAACCACAAATTCTTCTTAACATTCCTGCACTAAAAATCCTTAAATTCTAAAAGCAAAAGGAAGAGCACAGCACCTCCTGCTGCCACCAGGCAAGCCCTTGCTGCAGCTCGGGGACAGCACGAGCCTCCACCAGGAGCATGTGGGGCCACCCAAGTCCAAGAGCTGGATCAGCACTGACATCTGCACCAGGTCACACACTGGGAAGTGTGGAGGGTTTAGACTGAGGTAGATACTGAAAGGTGAATTGTGAGTCTAATTAATTAATTTGTACTAAAGAAACCTGCTAAGGTGTGCAGGTCACATCCTTATTGCACACTGCAGGCAAAAACTGAAAAGCAGTTTGTCAGGAATTCTGTATCCTGAATTAAATTAGTTCATTTTAACAGATACAGTCAGTGCTGAATCACAGACCCTTTGCAGCCCACTGAAAAATCAGTGTCCCAGTGCTCAGCACCACAGTAACCCCCACAGCAGCTGTGGGTCCAACCAGAGCCAATAAAACACAGCCTGCTCACCCAGCTGAACACAGGGCACTGAAGATTCCCAGTGCTTGGGTTGGGCCATTCACAGCATCAATGCAGGACTGGAAGATGAGATGCAGAGGGTGGTCTTCTCCCACAGCCCATCTCAGTGAGGCTGGCACAGATCCCACCTGTCCTGCTCATCCCCAGGGGCTCAGAGCTCTGACAGGCCAGTCCCTCTGTCCAGAGTCATCCTCTGTGGAGGAAGACAAAGGCCTGAACTGAGTCTCACCACAGGGACAGGCTGTTCTGCCTTGGTGCTGCTCAGCATCTCCTTCACCCCCAGAGCAAAGGGCAAAGCCACAAATCACAGAACCCCAGACTGGTCTGGACTGAAAGAGACCTTAAAACTCATCTCATTCCAAACCCCTGCCATGGGCAGGGACACCTTCCATAGACCATGCTGCTCCAAGTCCCACTCAACCTGATTCCCATCGGCATGGGATGGGAAGGGACTGGGATACTTGGCTCTTTGACCCCTCTATGATGTTTGCACACCTGGGGGGTGGGATTTGCTTTGCCTCTCCTGAAGCCATCCCCAGATGCTCTCCCATCACTGCTCTCTTCTGCAGGTTTTCCCCAACTGTGACCAAATTCCACGTCTCCCAGCACCACCAAAATAAAGAACTGATGGTAGAGCTCACAAGCGTGGGGGCCACTACCATTCTTCATATTACTTGGAATGGAGGAATTTTCTTTAATTTGGTCAACTATGGGTTCCCCACCTATTTTTCCATGTGAAAAATGGGGTGCAGTTGACATGTTTCTGTTAAACTGTCCCAAAGCAGGCAGAGAAAATGCCCTGAGCTGCTGCTGCCCAAAGCCCTGCTGGTGACTCACCTTCTCACATGCAATAACACTCCCTGCATGGAGCCACCAGCCGGCTCCGCTCTGTGAGTCTGGTGGAGCTGGTGACACAGCTCGCTGTGTTTTTCTTGGGAGGGAGAGCAGTGGGAGATGTGGACATTACTGAATAAAAAATCATTGCTCCACACGAACAACGAGCCAGTCATCCAAAGGCAAAATATTTCCCCCAAAAAAGCAGATAACTCTTTAGACACTTTTTGCTGTGTGGCTCCTCGAAGCCCATGGAAATGGGCTGGGCCTCGGCCTCCCCTGCACATCAGGCCAACACAGGATCCTTGTGCAGCAAAGCTCGGATGACCAAATTCTTCCAAGCACCAGGAGATATCATCAACACTGCAAAGTAATGAATGCCTTGAAAATCCCACTGGAAAAGGCAGGCACTTTTGCTGCCAAGCCCACCAAGAAGGGATGAAAGGGGAGCCCTGATGACTGTAATTTGCACCAGGCTGGATAAATGGAGGGCTGGGTGTTACCAGTTCTCATCCCAGATACTCTGCATGGATGGGGCCAACCTTGGAGCCACACCTGCTGATCATATGCGAATCACAGAATCCCAGAATGGTTTGGGTTGGGAAAGACCCCAAAACTCATCTCAATGCAACCCTCTGCCATTGGCAGGGACACCTCCCACTATCCCAGGCTACTCCAAGCTACATCTAAGCTGGCCTTGGACACTTCCAGGGATCCATGAGCAGCCACAGCTTCCCTAGGCAACCTGTGGCAGGGCCTCACCACCCACCCAAACAAGAATTTCTTCCCAGTATCTCATCTAAATCTCTTCTCTTTTAATTTAAAACTGTTCCCTCCCACTTACGGAGGTGACAACAGAGAATTCCTGGTGGTGGATGAGCCAAACCCAGGCACAGCCACGTTCTGTGGTCCCCAGCCATGCAGGTCCCTGCTGTGCCAATCACCCCAGCCAGAGCAGGAACACCCTGTCCTGTCTCTGCTCTCCCAGGATGCCAGTCCAGCAAAGCTCTGCTCCCACCACGGGACCCTGACAGCACTCTGAACCACATGGAGAGACAACACCAAGAAACTGTCCCATCCAGGCACCTGGAGCCAAGCACTGACACCATTAAGAAGAAAAAACAAATAAAAATAAAACACACTGTGTTCTCTGACCGCCCACTGGTTCACTCCTGCCATTCCTGGGCCTGGGCTGCGCAATCCGTCTCCCAGCTTGGCGCCCGAGCTTCCCTCAGAAATGCAAGTCTTTACCCAGGAATTCATGGCAGGAGAAATCAAGAAAAGAAAGGGGAGGGTTGGAAAAACAAAAAACACTTTTTGTATTTTATCCAAACTGTTTTGCAGGTCTACTTCCCCTTGGCTCACTCACTCTGCTGGGTCTACCAGCATATTTTGGGTAATGAAATACACATTTGCTGGTCAGCCCTAATAGACCCAGAGGGACTGGGTTTCACGTGTGTTTGTTTTGAACTTAAGGGCGTTGTAAAGTTTTTCCAAGAGCCCAGGGCTGGGATGATAAGCCATGGCAGGCAGTGCCTAGTTAGTGGGTGGTTGTGGTGTTAATATTTATCCTATAACTGAAGGAAGACGTGACAACATGAGCGAAGCAAACCACCACCGCCACACTTCCTCACAGGGCACACACTGAACCTCTGCAGGGACCACCACAGAGGAGGCATTTCATACAATCCTTGTGTATTGCGCGAAAAACGACAAGTTTATTAAAAAAAGAAAATAAAGCAGAGTTTAGAGTGAGAATCAGGCTGTCTAGTCCCAGAGACTTTCCAGCCAGATCCTTCAGAACCTATGTGTGGGACCAGTTAGAATGAGTCCAGAGGAGGCCATGGAGATGCTCCAAGGATGGAGCTCCTCTGCTCTGGAGCCAAGCTGGGAAAGCTGGGGGTGTTCACCTGGAGAGGAGAAGGCTTCAGGGACACCTCAGAGTCCCTTCCAGGGCCTAAAGGGGGTTATAAAAAGGAGGGAGAGAGACTTTCCATGTGAGTAGACAGTGACAGGATCAGGGGGTAATGGCCAGAGGGCAGGGATGGATGGGATATTGGGAAGGAATTGTTCCCTGGGAGAGTGAGGAGGCCCTGGCACAGGGTGCCCAGAGAAGCCATGGCTGCCCCTGGATCCCTGGCAGTGTCCAAGGCCAGGTTGGATGGGACTTGGAGCAGCCTGGGCTAGTGGAAGGTGTCCCTGCCCATGGCAGGGGATTGAATGAGATGAGCTGTACAGTCCCTTCCAACCCAAACCATTCTATAATTCTGTCTTCCTTGGCCAATGCTCAGGTCCCAGCTGCACACTGGACCATTCCTATGGAGCCCATCCTGCCTCAGCCCTGCCAGGCTCAGAGGATGTGGCTCCATCTCTGCACTGTCAAACCCCCCACGGACAAGCTCTGCTTCCACCTCCAGGCACTCTACAGATCACGAGTGGAGCTCACCTCCCAAAGCTACAGGGGAAATATTCTCAAGTAAATCGATTTTGTGCTTAGAAAACTCAAGATACCTTATTCTCCTTGAATAGCAGCAACAGGCATCCTGCCTGGAGCAGGCACCACAAATTCTGTGAAGCTACAGAACAGCAAGCACCAGGAGCACAGTGAGAGGGCAGGGAAGCTCCAGCTGATGGGAAGGCAGCACTGACCAGGCCATCACTGTCCATGGAGACCTGTACCCTGGGTGAGCAGTGGGTGCAAGAGGGACAAAACTCCCCTGCAGAAAGGACAATGTAATCTAAAATCACTGCCCCAGTCTGGGGATATCAGGGCCAGCTTTCCCTTGCTTGAAAAATACAGAGGAGGAAGAAAAAGCAAGCATAAGGAAAAGTGAGGTGAAACCGTGTAGGGAGATCTGGAGGCCACATGTCTGCATTTGGGGATGGGGAACACAACACAGAGACTCCATCCCCACGACTTACCCACTCTCTCCGCACTAACAGAAGTGCTCAGGTACTCAGCTCAATGGCAGGGGAAGCCCTGTCACTCCCTTGGCAGCCTCTTCCCTTCCCAGTTCCCTTCTGTTCCACACAGACTAACAGCAAGAGATAGAAAGGAACACAATTCCCCATAAAATCCCCCAGCTGTGGGCAAGAATCAAAGTAATTAATGACACTTAATGCTTGCTGGATACGGAACACGGGTGAGGAAGGCAAGAGCTGATGTGGCCAGGCTGCTGCAGAGCCTGGGGGTCCCACTGGGACTTTGCTGGTGGGCAGCAAGGAGTGAGCTGGGACAACCTCAGGACACAGACCCATTCCAAAGCCACCTTTCATCTCCTGTGGTCACTTCACTTAAATTAAAAGCAGCTTCTTCTACCTACAACCTGCCTAAAACCCAACAGAGGCTGCCTTTACTTCAAGATTTCAGAGACCATTTAGTAGAACAAGTCTGTGCAAACCCATAGCATCCGAGCTGTCCTCTGCTAAAAGTAAAAGGGGAGCTGGGATTTCTCCCACAGCCACGCACATTTGTCATCTCAGATTTGCAGAATCTGTGGTTTCACTCTCACTTCTCTTGTGCAACACAGGTCCAGGTTCCTATATGGAGCATCTCAGATTGTTCTCACATCTGAGCTCCCTTGGCATAGCAGGAGATGCTCAAGTCAGCATCCTCCCACAGCAGTGCTGTCCTGCACTCTGACAATTTTCACGTTTTCCACTGCTGTCCTTTTTTTCCAGGACAGGCAGGACTTTATTTATGGTATTATTTGGTTACTTGCAGGAAGACACATGCTCATCTAGGCAATCAGAAACTCTGAATGAATGGCTTAGGGACAGAAATTCAGTTTATCCCAGTTTTAAGCACCTTGTACTGCACAAGGTGCTCAGTGATGCATTCCTGCAGCTGATCTTCCTCAGCTTTATCTCTTGTTTGGACAAAAATTTGGAAGTGACTGATCACCAGTCCTCCCCCTGCACACAGTTTCTGCCAGGCTCATTTATGGAGAGGTTCTGGGAAGAGACAAATACATGATTTAAATTATTTTACACCAACAGCACAATTCCAATTATTCCAACACCACACAAGGCTTATCCATGGCAGACAACATCCCTGCCCAATAAACCCTTTAAAGGTTCACTGATCACAGCTAGACGTGTCATAAACTTCCCTACATAGTTTATTATCCCCATAAATCTCTATAAAACTATTTTATCTCATCTGGGTTGGCAATGAAGCAAACTTTGCTCTGTTTATGGCTTCCCAAGCCAGCCTCTAATAACAACACATGTGCTGCCTAAAAGGGGGGATGAAGATCTTGGCCCTGCCCAGCCCTCCCCACCACACATCCTTCCAACTCTATATACCACAGGCACAGCAAACACCCCACGTGCTCCATGTGCTTGCCTCCAGGAACAGACCTACTATCAAGTAACGTTTCTTCTACTTTCTTATCTTCCAAATGTGCTAGTTAAAGGGGGAGAAAAAAACACCTTGGAGGCTTACTCAACCCACTCTTCCAAAATGTGTGCCCTGAATTTCATTCAAAGAGAATTTTTGTTCCTGGGAGCTTTGCAGCTACTATGTCAAAAGCTTCTTATTGGGAAATGGTGATGTGTTATGGTTTCATTTAAATCAGGTAGATGGCTGTAAAACTATAATCTGTTTGGCTTTTGATTAGAAAACACAGAAATAAAAGCACATTCCATGTTGTCCTACCTACTACATGACTTCCAGCTTTCCCATGCAGCCCTATCCATTTTTGCTTTAGAATCCTAGGATGGTTTGGGTTGGAAGGGACCTTAAAGTTCCTCCCATTCCAGCCCTGTCACGGGCAGGGACACTTCCCACTACCCCAGATTGCTCCAAGCCCCATGCAGCCTGGCCTTGGATACCAGTAAGACCACAAGGTGGATCACCTTCCACCCAGCCCTGGTGCCTAAGACAAATGCTGCACCATGTATCTGTCACCCACCAATGCCACAACAGCCTGTGCCAGCCATGGTAGAGCTGCCCTTGCCCAGCCTTTCGGGCATGACCACCAACATCCCACAAGATGTGCCCATAAGCCCCCGGCCACCACTGTGCAGCAGAAGACAGTTAGTGATCACCCTGAGAGCTCCCAGACACCACCATCCCCACAGAGGGACCCAGAGAAACCTCAAGTCCCCCACTGAGCCCTCCTCTCACGCTGGAATTCTTGGAGCTTCAATGCTCCTCAGTGGAGCTTGGGAAAAACATTCAATACCATCACATGCACACTCCCCTGCTTCCCCAGTCAGGAAGGTCCCACAGCCCTGCAAATTTGGTTTCTACACCATTCACATGGCCTTGGGCCAGGGCTCACCCCAAGTTCCACCTGCCCTCTGCCACCACTCCCACACAAACCCTTCATGCCATGCCAGGAATGGAGCAACTGCCCCTATCACCACCTCGGGAAGGGACCAGGAACCTGTCCAGCACCCAGTGCAGAGGTCCCAGGCATCTCTGAGGAGTTTTTAATGAGCAAATACCTCACACTCTCAGACTCCAGGAGAGTGAGGACCAGAATCTGCAGTCACTTCAGGAACCTTTAGCATGAGCTGTGGGTGATTACTGGAACCTCACCTTAAGGCAATGGCAGCGTGGATGTAGGCTATAACTCCTGGGAACAGGAGGCAAAACTGCTTGGTCATGGAAAACAGGGGCCAGAGAGTGACCAGACACCCACACTGCCACCAGCAGCACAGGTCACCACTTCTCCTGACTGTCACACTTCGGACACCGATAAAAAGTAAAAGCCACAACTACAACGTGCCAGAGGGGAGCACTGCTGATGCCACCTGTGACCCAGACCCTGCTGCTGCTGGGCATGTGTTGGCCTCCAGCCACCAAAGTACCAGCCACAGGTCCAGTAGGAACCACACCACCTCCATAGCAGGAACCATCCACCTCCACAGCAGGAGCCACGCCACCTCTCCAGCAGGAACCATGCCACCTCCCCAGTGGGTCACCCCCGGCTCCAACTCTCCAGCAGGCAGAGGTGAAGCGTCTTACCCAGCAGATGGCAATTTCCATGGCAACACAGGGATGCCATGGCAGAGGATTAAGCTCCGGTGGGAGGGGAAGCAGGACCATGGGGAGGGAGCTTGATCAACAAGCACCCGACAGGAACGCTGAGGAGGAACAGAGGCCCACGGCAGCGATTTTCACGCCCATCTTCCCCTTTCAATTCTTCTTTAGCATGAAAGTCCCAATTAAAATGGCAGAATTTGACACCATTAGAAACTATCAGACCATTTAACACACTGCATCTTCCTCCCACGTCACTGCACCCATGGCTGCCACAGGAATAAAGAGCACTGCAAGATCCAGACATCTCCCAGCAGTCCCAGCATCAAAGTGCAGCAAATCTGCGTCACACAGAGACCCTTTGAAAGAGGATGAATGTGAAGTGCAGGGAGAAATGATTACTTTATTTGTAAAGACCATGTCTCTTGTCATTCTAATTCATCTCAAATCCTCCCGGCACTGGACAGCTGCAGGTTTAATCATGAATATACAAATCAGCAACACATGAACAACAAAGAGCCTCCAAAGGCAACAGACAAGGCCTAGAATTCGGCCTGGTTCCTTTGCATTGAAAAAAGTACATTGAAAAAAGTACAGCCAGGACCTGCCACCTCCTCCTGCCACCACAGTGCCTCTCCCATTGAACCCCAATCATGGGAATGCTGCCTGCACCTCTCCCTGCTCTGACAAAGCGTGCCCAGCACTGCGCAGGAAGCAGCGGCTGCAAAAGGGGAGCACAGGGGAGAGGAGAGGGAGAAGCGAGGGATGGCGAGGCTGGGTGACAGAGGGGGGTTGGAGCTGCACAGGCACTCTAGCTGAAGGAAAAACGTGAGGTTTAATCCATGCAGAAGATGGAATTGCTTGCCTTGTGCAGCCTTGGCCGGGCAGAGCACAGGGGTGACACCACAGGGCAGGGGTTCCCAGGGAGGGGTGCAAGTCCCCAGGCAGGCACTGCTGCTGCTACACTCAACATCAAACACCAGCCCTGCTAAAGAGGGGCTCTTGAGGTGCTGCTGCTGCCAAGCAGGCTAAGGACCCTTCCCAAGCATCCAACACCTGCCTCTGCTGCCTTTCAGGTGTTTTCTACACATTCAGATGCTCCAAGCAACTGCACACGGGGCAGGCAGTGATACCCATCAGTGCAAAGCACTGTGTGCCACGTGGGAAAGAAAGCTGGAAAGCAGAAGCTATCCAGAGGCTTGCTTTGCAGAAGGAATCTCACCAGATCTACAGCTTCCCCAGGAGGGGCAGTGCAGGGACAGCTTCAATCTCTGCTCTCTGTGACCAGGGACAGGACCCAGGGATCGGCTGGAGCTGTGCCAGGGGAGGTTTATGTTGCTATCAGGAAACGTTCTTCCCCAGAGGGTGCTGGGCACTGCCCAGGCTCCCCAGGGAATGGGCATGGCCCCGAGGCTGCCAGAGCTCCAGAAGTGTTTGACAGCACTGCCAGGGATGCCCAGGGTGGGATTGCTGGGGTGTCTGTGCAGAGACAGGGCTTGGACTCATGATCCTTGTGGGTCCTTTCCATCTCAGGATATTCTGTGATGCTGTGAAAAGGGCAGCGATCAAGTACACAGCTGAGCATCAGGCCAGCACAAACCTCGTCTCTCCTGCTGCTGGGAGCTGCTCAATGCTTGCCACCTCCCAGGCCTGCTTGCCAAAACTCACAAGGAATTTTCTTTCCAAGGGCCTGAGATCCTGCAGGACATTGTATCAGAGATCTGGACTGAGGTCTCACTTTTCAATCCAATGCTATTTCTGCAGAATTATCTGCTTTAACTTTAACCACTTTATGGCATTATTCATTTGATCTGGAGTACCACTTGCCTAGAAGTGATGGGGTGAAGACGTTGTGCTTCCAAAGTGCAAGTTTTAGAAATGAAAATAACCAAACCAGTCAGGGGAAAACGTGGTTTTTGAGCCTCCCAGAGCACATTCAGCCTCCCCTTATCTGCCAGGCTGTACTGGGGTTGTGGGTTGGACATCACGGTAGACACGCAGACAGTCCTGACAGCCTAGGAGACCAAAATCTGTGCAACGCATGGTCAGTCCCAGCAACACCTTCCTGTGTCATAACAAGCTGCTCCACATCAAGCTTCAAAATTACATGGTGCTCATATTCTCATGCAGTGGGAATCAAATCCATTTTGCTGCCCACTGCAGTGCAGTACTTGGATCTCAACAGGGCATCTACATCCATCAGTCTCCAAAAGGGAAGGTCCCAGCTGCCCCATGCTGGGAAGGGCTCCACCCTCTTCTCTTGCACAGGGACCTTCTGGCTTTCCACAACTCCCTGACAGGAGGCTGCAATCAGGTGAGGGTCAGGCTCTGTTCCCAGGGAACAAGGATCAGAGGAAATGACCTCAAATTGTGCCAGGGAAAGATAGGATATTGGGGATTAGATTGGATATTGGGGATGATTTCTTCATGGAATGGGCCATCAGGCACTGGCTCAGGCTGTCCAGACAGTGGTGGAGTCACCATCCCTGGGGGTATTTTAAAAATCTGTGGATGTGATACATGGGGACATGGGTTAGTGGTGAGCACAGTGATGCTGGGTTAACTGTTGGACTCAATGATCTTAAAGGGTTTTTCCAGTGTTTTTCATTCCATGATCCCCAAACAGGCTTGCCCATGGAGGGAGAGAGGTGTTCCGGGAATTCACCTGAGCCCTCGAACTTGCAAACTCTCTGTATCTCCTTCTGCAGACTCCCCCACAATATTTGATATTTCTCTGGGGATATTTGAGCTTTGAGGTTCCCAAGACACCCAGAGCACCGTTTCTGGCACTCTCCCTCTCTCCAGCCCAGCTCTAGGGAGCACCTCCAGGGCCAGCCCACTCCTGACACCCTTACCTCCCCTCCATCTCCACCACAGGACCGCGAGACAAAGCTCCCTCCAAACATTACATCAGGTTCCCACATGAATCCTGGGGCCACCAGACAACACCAAATGCAGAATGCTGACACAATAAAAACCACTGTACATAAGAAAAAAGGCCAGTTCCCTATTATGGAAAGAATCAGACAGGAATAACCCCTCCTCTCCAGTACCACCAATCTGGAGCCTCCAGGATTCTATAGCTCATCAGCCTTTGTCCTCTGGGCACAAGCACCTCATGGCAATGCCAGCACCCCCCTGTCTGCCATAACGCTCCCAGAAAGCTCCACATCTGTAGGGGACCACAGGAGCCTGCTGTGAGACTGGAGTTACCTGTGCAAACATCCTGCATGACAAAATGACATGACAAAGTGTCAAAATAAACAGCACCAGAGATGCCCCACCAGCCAACCCCATTTGTAACTAAAATTTCAGGGTTTCATCCAAGCAAAGTACTTGCTTCACATATGATAAGTCCTGAGCCCAGCTGGGCTGTGACATCTGGGACAGTTGTGATGTAACCAGAACGAGATGGGAATGCAAGGGCATCCACATCCCTACAGTCACCACCAAAATGAGACCTTAGAGCCCCTTCCAGTAACTTCAAGGGGCCTACTGGAAGGCTGGAGAAGGGCTTTGGATGGAGACACAGCACAAGGAGTAACAGCTTCCCATTGCCAGAGGTCAGGGTTAAATGGCATACTGGGACGAAATCCTTTCCTGTGAGGGTGGAGAGGCCCTGGCACAGGGTGCCCAGAGAAGCCGTGGCTTCCCAAGTGCCCACAGTCAGCTTAGATAGGGCAGCCTGGGATAGTGGCAGGTGTCCCTGGACACAGCAGGGGCTGGAACAAGTTGAGATTTAAGGTGCCTTTCAATCCAAACCATTCTGTAGTTCTGTGATTCTAAAACCCCTCCACTGGTTCAACTCGTGAATCCAAAGCCCAGTGAGCAGGAAAACAAAAATACTGATGCCTGCCTGGATAAACAAACCTCCAAGCCTGCAGGCAAACTTGACCTGCAGCCTTTTCACCATGGGGTGTCTGAGCTCTGAGGAGGGGTGGCTGCCTCCAGCCCAGCCCCATAGCTGGGGCTCTCCAGCCAGCTGTGCACACCTGTGGGAATTGTCACCTCTGCCACAAACCACAGCCTGGGGCTGGGACGAGCTATCAGGGCTGCACTCGATGGAGTATTCACCCCTGAGAAACACAGGCATGAACCCATAGTCCCCCTGGCATGCGTTAGTGGCATTTCAGGGATGGCCTCAAACCGCATCCTCGCCGGGAAAACCTCTCCCCACGGGCACAGGCTCGGTCCCAGTCCTGCAGTGCCACGCTGACTGGGCTGGCAGGAGGTGGGATGGGGTCCCAGGCCCCACAGCGGGCAGGGAGCAGCACCCTGAGCACCCACACATGATCTATTTGCTTCCCACTACAGACACAGGCTGGATTTCACATTCCCTGTCTCCCAGTCTCAACAAGGAAAGACAAGGAAACGCTCACATTCCCTCCCATGCATGAAGCCTGACTGACCCTGGGAACAGCAGCAATGACAAACCCACTCCTGTGCCCACCTCTGCCCACCGTAACTCATCTGTCCCTGCAGCAAGAGAAACAAGGGAGTTGTACCCCCCACCCTCCTTAAAAATTGCCTTTCTTTGAAAAAACATTCCTTGAACAAATGGCAGCAAATCCCAAGGCAGAGTTGCACAATGGACACTTCAGTCTGCCCAGGGGAGGAGAGACAGGACCTTCAATGCCTAAATAAATGCAATTTGCTTGTTAAGAGGGGGCTGGGGAAGGTTAGGCAGAGGGGAGCCCGGGTATTCACTTCCCCCAATTAACATTCCAGAAGAGCTGCTCTGTTTTCTAGGAACAATAACTTTTTGGGAAGGGGGAGTGATGCCCGTGGAGGCATTGGATGGTCCTGGAGAAAGGAGACATGTCCAAGGGTGTGAGGATGCAAGTCTGTGTGTGATGGGAACTGCTAAACAAAACCAAGACTAAATAAAGGTCTACCCTATGCAAAAAGAACCTGAAAAGTAAACCCTTCATGTCCCTGGACCAAGATTTGCCTTTGCAGCTGATCTAAATGCCTTTCTGGGGCCAAGGAGGCCTGCACAGAAAAGAGGTGGCTTGTCACTGTTTCAAAGAGGTCTCCAAATGCAGGATATTTTGCACATCACTCTGTGACAGTAACTTTGTCATCTATTTACTTGCCAGGATGAAAAACTTGTCTTTCCTCAGCAAGAGCATTGATTTCTTCATAAGGACTTTGCAGCACACTTGGTGGCTCTTGTGGCTTCCCCAATGCTCTCCTAAGGGAGGCAACTGGGCTTTTGCTAGACCCACACACAGAAAACAAGAAGAGCGAACTGAAACCAACTGTGGCTGGGATGGAAAAGCAGCAGAGGGGCTCTGCATGCCAAGCACTGCCCATCCTGCCTGGCAGATCCTTGGAACACTCCCAGGAGAGCTCCCACAATGCAAGACAAAGGCTGACCCCGGAGGAAGACATGCCTGCTGCTGTCTCAAGCACTGCAGGCCTGAAAGGAGCAGGCTCACCCTGGCAAAGCTGAAAGGAACTCCCCGAGAATGAACAGGTCCATCCATACCCCCAGGCACGTGTGCTGGGGCAGATCTATTTCACCACACCACAGTTCCTGAGGATTCCCATGAAAATCTAGCTCAGACAGACAGATGGCTGCAGCTCAGCACTCCCAGCCACCACTGTCAGCAAGAATAGGGCACCCAGAAGCAGGACCCTGGCTGGACAAACACCCACCCTGGAGGGAGGACAGACACCCCCCAGAAGGAGCTCACTGACATCATCTAGGGATGCCTGTGCTAGGGTAGGTAAGGAAAACATTCTGATCTGCTGAATGTGTCAGGAATTAAACCCAGTTTAGTTGGTTGGTTGGTTTGACACCTGCAGGACAACATGCCCAACTGACAGAGCTCTGGTCATGCCATGTTCAGCTGCTCCAGCTCCATGTGTCCTGTAGGACTCAGAGCAGGCAATGTCCAGGGATGCCCCAGTTTTTGATTCACAGCAACACTCAAGCTGAAGATTTGGAGTTTGCCCTCTTGACTTCCCAGATGCCAAATCAGCTTTGCTGATGTACCAGGCAATGCATAATCACATCCAAAGGCTCTCTGGTGGCGATGCCATCTCAGGAAGAAGATGAAGGATGGCAGAAGGGCTGCACCTCCCTGAGAAGATGCCTCCTGACAGGCTCACTGCAGAAAGGTTAGGAAATCGGGATCAGACCACCAGTACTGTTACAGAATGCCAGAATACTTCAGGTTGCAAAGACCACTGGAGGGGTCATCGGATCCCAGCCTCCCTGCTCAAGCAGGGTCATCCCAGAGTACACAACACAGGATTGTATCCAGGAGGGTTTTGAATATCCCCAGTGAGGGAGACTCCACAAATTCTCTGGGCAGCCTCTTCAGTGCTTTCCAGAAGTGAGATGAACAAAACATCACCCTGAGGCTCTTGGTAAAAGCACACAGAACCACAGACCAGCCAGAGCTCTGGGGAAAAGGCTGGATTCACCCGAAGCCCACTGGAACTCTCCAGGAACACCTCCTGCTTCCTGCCCAAATCCTTCCCATGGGCTCAACAACAGAAAGGCTTCCAGGAAACCATTATCTGTGTGCTCCTTTTGGAGCACTACAAGGCTCAATCCCAGGGCAAAGAATTTGGTGCTTTTTCACAGCAAGCAAAGGGCTGCAGTCAGAACAAACCCCCTCCCAGGCAAGTACCAGGCACTAGGACCCTATTTTCCCTACCTTTGGGGCAGCCAGTGCTCCAGCCTACCACCCATTGTACAACAAACTGCTGCAGAGCCAACGCTGCACATGTCACCAGAGGTACCTGGTGGTCCCATGGAATAGTAAATGGTCACATGGACAAAACCTGGCTGATCAGCAGAGCTGTGGGGTTTGCTACTGACTTTCAAGCCTGAAAGAGGAACACACCCACAAAGATACAGAAGCCAATTATTGAAAGAGAATGACCTCCATAAGAGGGGAAGCAGCACAAACCCCAACCAGAGTGGGCATGAGCTCTCTTCCAGCCCAAGTGCCACAGCCCAGTGTGTGGTTCCTCCTCCCTCTGCACCAGTTACTGCCAGAGGAGAACGCAGCAGGAGCTGAACCAGGGCCCAGGCCCAGCAGGGACCTATCAATGTCCCTTGGAGATTCCTGACATTAAGCTCCATCCCTGATCTGCTCCAGCAATCAGTTTCCTCCCTCTCCCCCCAGAAGTAACAGGGGCCTAGATAAGAGTGTCAAGACCCCAACACCCCAAGTTGAAACTGGGGTCTTTCCAGGACCCCACCACCTCCACAGGGGCACTGTCAGCATATAGGGTCATTCCAGGCAGCTGTTTCATCCTGCTTTCCTCCAAGCGTCCAGAAGTGCTGAAACTTATCACAAGGCTGGACATTTCTGCTGTCAGGGAACAGGGACAGCCAGAAGTTGAATGTTGTCATGCTGATAGCCAGACATCTCAGAAAAGTTCCTCTCTACCTTGGAAAGTCACCTCTGTAACAGCCAAAGAAACAGGGAATTTTCTTCTGCAAAAATATCATTCAGCCTTCTTGTTCCCCTGCCAGTTGCTCCTGAGTATCAGGTCCTCTTCTCCTGGGCTGCCTGGAAGCTTCAGCAAGAACAGGTTCAGCAGGCCAGCAACAAACCATTGCCGTTAAACAAGCATCAAGAGCTCCACAGACAAAGCACCCATCCCACCCCTATTCCTCCCAGCCCTCCCTCCCCCGGGGTGAGGGTCTGAGGGTCTCACAGAAACCCCTCTACCACCCCACTGTGGCTGTTCTCAGTCCTCTGGTGGGACTGGGCTCAGACTGGGAATGTGACTGGAAGCATCTCCAACAGAAAGAAGGAGAAAAAACAGCTTTACACGTGACATGTAAATAGTCAGAGCAGAGAGAGAAATGTCCTTTTCTTTCCAGGAGACCAAGACCCGACTATGCAGGTGAGGCACCTCCAAAGGCACCTTCCTCTGTGCAGCAGCCTGGGCACCCTCTGCCACTGCAAGTGCTCCCTTACAGAGATAAGGTGTAGTTGCTGAACCTCACCAACTCAGCATTAAAAAATAAAACACAAATGAGATGAACAAAATGCTAATAGGAACCCCCAGGTCAAACCGCCTCCCTGTCACCAGGGCTCTCCACTTGCCAGCACATTCCTGTCACTAGTGAGGTCCCATCACTTCCTCCTCCCTCCTCAAGTTGCTCCTGGTGATGCAAATCCATCGTCTTTGTTTCTATTCTTGGAGTAAAACCAGAACCAAAGTAGCTCTTAGGTTTCAGGATCCTTTCTTTTTCCATCTTTCCCAACTGCACCAAGGCTGCTGCTGCACTCAAAGCAGGGTGACACCTGACCCCAGACATCAGCCTGTTCCCACAGGAAATGCTCCACTTAATCTCCAACCTTCAGGTCCCTTTGAGATCGCTGCCAGCTCGTTCCTGAGCTGTGCTCCTCGGGAAGTGGCAGGCGTCCCCACAAGCCTCTTGGAGAGGGAGAGAAGCTGTGGGGGCCCTGCCAGGGACCCTGGGATGGCAGAGAGCTCTCTCCAGCCCCATTCCCTACCAGACCTTTCACTGTCAGCCTTCCCCAAGAAGCTGAATCAGCTCCAGCCTGTGCCCAAACTCATGGTGCCCACAGGTTCCTCTGTGCCAGGGTGGGCACTGTGCAACAAAGGGGGAAAGGAGACACATGGAAACTCCACTGGGACAGTCAGCTCTGCCTTGTACATGCCAGTGTCCCATGGAGCAAGGTGGCACTGTCCTGCCACATCCCACTGCCAGGGGACTACTGAATGTTGGCTCTGTCACTGCGAGCCCCACGGGAGCTGCAGGGCAAGAGGGCAGCTAAGGCTAGCTGTGTGCCACAGGAGATATGTTCACGTCGAGTTCTGGTCGTAACAACATCCCCTCAAAGTCCCTCCTGCCCCAGCTGAGATCAGCAATACCCAGCCTGCAGCAAACCTTGCATGAAGTGCTGGGACCTGCAGCAAGACAAGCACATTCTGGGAGCACCAGTGTCATGTCCTACCACTCACCCCAGTCACAGGCCATTCTGGAGAGTGGGCAGCAGCAAAGAGCTGAGCCTCGGCTCCACGTGCAGGGACAGCACAGAGCCCTAACAGTGCTCACTAATGATGGACAGTCAGATGTGACCACTGAGTGCTGCCACAGTGACCCACTGTGCTGGGGGGAGCTTTGGGAGGTTCCCAGAGACTCCCAGACATAAGGAATGAGGAAATTGTGAGGTACACGAGAGCTGGACAGGGCTTTGGATAAGGACTTGGAGTGACAGGACAGAGGGAATGGCTGCCCACTGCCAGAGGGCAGGGATAGATGGGATTTTGGGAAGACATTCTTGGCTGTGAGGGTGGGGAGGCCCTGGCACAGAGTGCCCAGAGCAGCTGTGGCTGCCCCTGGACCCCTGGGAATATCCAGGGCCAGACTGGATGGGGCTTGGATCACCCTGGGCTAGTGGAAAGTGTCCTTGCCCATGGCAGGGGGCAGACTGGGATGAGCGTTAAGGTCCATCCTAACTCAAACCCATCCCATGGAATCCCATGATTCAGAGTCTGAGAACTCAGACCTCTGTAGCGAGAGCAGAGGCAGGTAAAAGCTAGCACTTGAGCCAGAGGAAGTAAGGAAAGCTGGAGCAGTGGGGGAGCAGCAGCTGCGGGCTGGGTGTGTGAAGCGCGGTGCTGTAGAGACCTCTTGCAGCACAGAGCTGGTACTGCATCTCTCACATCAGCTACTGCAGCCCACTGCCGCTGCTACTGCAGCTCACAACAGGTACTGCAGTTCACATCAGCTACTACAGCTCACTGCCACTGCTACTGCAGCCCACATCAACTACTGCAGCCCACATCAACTACTGCAGCTCACTGCCGCTGCTACTGCAGCACACATCAACGACTGCAGCTCACTGCCACTGCTACTGCAGCCCACATCAACTACTGCAGCACACTGCCGCTGCTACTGCAGCACACATCAACGACTGCAGCTCACTGCCACTGCTACTGCAGCCCACATCAACTACTGCAGCACACTGCCGCTGCTACTGCAGCACACATCAACGACTGCAGCTCACTGCCACTGCTACTGCAGCCCACATCAACTACTGCAGCACACATCAACGACTGCAGCTCACTGCCACTGCTACTGCAGCCCACATCAACTACTGCAGCACACTGCCGCTGCTACTGCAGCACACATCAACTACTGCAGCTCACTGCCACTGCTACTGCAGCCCACATCAACTACTGCAGCTCACTGCCACTGCTACTGCCCAGCGCTCCCCAGCAGCTCAGACCTCATGGAAAATCTGCCTTAAATCCCTGGAGATTTATCCAGCGCATCCCAGGCAGGCTGCACCCGGAGCTGCTCATGGCACCTGGTACACACAAAGCATCACTTCCACACAGCCACTGCACTCCAGTGCTTTCAGTCCTGCAGCTGAGTCCACTTGAGTCTCTATGAAGCCACAGCCGTATCCCAAAGGGCTCATTCAGGCACAAGCACCTCTCTGCAGGAATATGTTTGTGGGGAAAGAGCTCTGAAGGATTTAAACCTCAGGCTGTCAAAGCACTTTCTTCCCTAGCACACTCCAATTGCATAGGAAAGGCATATGGGGATTGCACTACTTGCTCACAAACCTGGTTTGTGGTACCTGGTTCCCTCACACCAAGAGGACCCAAAGAGCTGCAGACTGTGTCTGTGTTGTAAGAGGACACACTACAACAGCCAGATTTCCTTTCTGCAATGGGCTTGAGAGGAAAAGCAGAGGAACATTTCTCTGAGGAAACAAAAGGAAGGACTGCAGGTGGACTAAGAGGCCCCATGGGCAGCAGATGATGGGATTTAGTACATCTGATCAGAGCAGTGACCTGGCTGCATCCAGGCACTTTGGGATTAACAAGAACAGCTCCAGTAGCCAGGACCTCTCTTGCTGGATGTCAAGGCCAGAAAGGGCCTGGGCAGCAAACATGTGGCTATTGTCACCACCTCAGCCAGCTGTTGGGAGGGTACAACCAGCCAAAGGCAGATGGAGAGGTCAAGCACCCCCTCACACCAACCAGACACTGATCTGGGTCATGCCAGCACAAGCCCTCATGCTCAGAGGATGGAGCCAAATGCTTTTGGTTTTCCACACAGCTGGATCATTGCTGGCTGCAGCCCAAAGCATCCCCAGCCCACACTGCACTGCCAAGAGCCCAGACGGGGCTGCAGCTCCAGCCCAAAAAATCTTTTGCCTTTCATGTAAGACTCCAGTCCTGCCATGGAAGAGGAATACTCCAGCTCACAAAAGAGTGTCTCACTTATTTTAAATCACTGTGGTTATTTTCTTTTTTCACACAAACTTCACATACCAAAGGACACGGTACACATTTTTGGTGAGTCTCGCTTGTAGAAGCAGAGTAAAATTGGAAGTTGGCAAACAACTCTGCTCTCCTCCTTCTCAGCCCCGCTGCTCGCCAAGCAGTTGATGTTCCTTGTGCAGAAATATAAAATGGTAACACATCAGAGGCTGAAAACTTCATAGAATCATAGAATGGGTTGGATTGGAAGGCCTGTTAAAACTCATCCCATTCCACCCCCTGCCATGGGCAGGGACACCTCTCACTAGCCCAGGGTGCTCCCAGCCCCAATGTCCAACCTGGCCTTGGACACTGCCAGTGATCCAGGGACAGTCACAGCTTCTCTGGGCACCCTGTGCCAGGGCCTGCCCACCCTCCCAGGGAACAATTCCTTCCCAATGTCCCATCCATCCCTGCCCTCTGGCAGTGGGAAGCCATTCCCTGTGTCCTGTCCCTCCATCCCTTGTCCCCAGTCCCTCTCCAGCTCTCCTGGAGCCCCTTTAGGCCCTGCAAGGGGCTCTGAGGTGTCCCTGAAGCCTTCTCCTCTCCAGGTGAGCACCCCCAGCTCTCCCAGCCTGGCTCCAGAGCAGAGGGGCTCCAGACCTTGAAGCATCTCCACGGCCTCCCCTGGACTCTCTCCAGCAGCTCCACATCTTTGCGCTGTTGGCCCCAGGGCTGGAGGCAGCTCTGCAGGTGGGGTCTCACCTGAGGGGGGCAGAATCCCCCCTCCTGCTGCCCACGCTGGGGGCTCAGCCCACGCTTGGAGGGTTCTGGGTGCACACAGCTGGGGGAGGTCCAAGCCTCCATCTACCAGCACCTGTAAGTCCTACTCAGGACTTCCCTTGATCCATTCCCTGCCCGATCTGTGCTTGGGATTGCCCCGAGCTGGGTGTGGGATGTCGCACAGGGGCTCGTTGAAGCTGCTGCTTTTGTCTCTGCCAGCCTGTAGGATGCCCCATGCACCCCAGCACTGCCAGCCCTCGGCAGGTGGATCCAGGCTCTCCTCCCCAGAGCAAAGCCAGCAGAGGGAGCCTGCTGGTTTCTCACTGTGGTTGTTACATTTTGAATCCAGAGGTTATCTCGTGGGAGTTTGCGTAAGTTATTTGGAAAGGCCTCGGTTAGGACCAAAGCCAGCCTGCATATTTTCTTGTAAAGTGACATGTCAGTCTCACTAGCACCCACCCTGCAACAGCAGCATTGAAATCAAACCCAAAGTCTGGTCCTTAGAACAAACCCCCTCCAGTTTCAAGCTCAGGATCCCACATCTTCTGTGTGTTAATTTTAGATTCCTGTGTCCTCAACCTTCCCAGCACTATGCTCACCTTTCTCACAGCAAACAGGAGAGGCCTCACCCAGCCCAGCTCACACAGACTGTCACAGGTGCCTGCTCCCAGCCTGGCTTTGACAAAGTGGGATGTCTCACACTGTCCCCAGCCCCAACAAAACCCCCTCTCTAGCAGCACGGCCTGCAGCATTCCCCACAAACTGCTCCTCCCCTTCCTAATTCCTCCCCCAGGAGACACCTCCCTTTGTGTGGGAATGCTGAGAACAGTCCCACAGCACACTGTGCTCTTCTGGAGCCATCCCTGCTTTACTACAGGCACCACGAAGTGCCAGCTGGGACGTCACAAGCTGCTGTTGTAAATAAAACCACGTTCACCAGAGAAATGAGCAGGGTACGCTTCGGTTTCGAGCTTTGCTGTGCCTGTTCACTCCCACACTAATTTGCAAAGTGGGGTGATTCACAGGGAGCCTCTTCCCAGCTCCCAGGGACTGCTCTCCAGGGAATGAGTCGCTCTCTGGCTCCAAACACGTCATTTACCAGGTTTGGGTTTTTCTGTTAAGCACTCGGTGAACAACAGTCGGCAAGTGAGCAATGTGAGGAGGAGGGGCTGGGCACAGGAGTGATACACTGAGCTCAAACATCACCTGCCTTTGCAATTACCTCCCTCAGGTAGTCACTGCCACTCTGCTCTGGGAGCTGAGGCAGCCGTGTGGAGCTCAAGGATGACTCTCATCGCTCTGCTCCACCTCCTCACCAAGCACAGCTGACCTGCCTCTCACAAGGTCATTTCTCCAACCCAGAGAAGCTGTGGCTGCCCCACCCCTGGAAGTGCTCAAGGCCAGCATGGATGGGGCTTGGAGCAACCTGGGATAGTGAAAGGTGTCCCTGTCATGGCAGTGGTTAGGACGAGATAACTTTTAGGGCGCCTTCCAAACCAAACTACCCTGTGATTCTATTTTTATGTATTTCTTTATTTTTATCACAATGACCTACAGACACAGCCAGGAATCCTCTGTCTGCTTGCTGATCCTTTCTGAAATCATGTATGAGAGTGCATGGTTCATAGCAGTGTCGAAAGAGAGCCCAATAAAGTACAGCAAGGAGAGAGTGGGATTTCACTGGCACCAGAGGCATTATGGCAGGGTGAGAATGACCTTGCTGTCACCATAAGCATCACACCAGAGCCTCCAGCAGGCTGCACACAGGAGACAACAGGCTGCACCCAGCCAAGCTGGGGAGGTCCCTACACAATTAGGAACAAGACCAAACCACTGGGATGACAAACAGATGGCTTCTACCAAGGTCCTACCTTGTCTCCAGCTCACCTGGCACCCAAAACCCAGACCAGGATAATTACATCCCTTGGACTGGTGCTGCTCTGGGGTGAGGCAGCTTCTGCACCCCCCAGCATCACTGCAGTGACCATCAGGGACAGGAGGCATTTCTGGGTTTATCATTGGAATAGGAAAATCTGGACAGGTACCTGTCAGCTGGTGCCAGTCCAGGTGCTGTCAGTGAGCTCCAGGCGTGACCAGGTCTCTGCCACATAGTGAGTTCTTCCCCTCACTGCCCCCCTTCCCAGGCTCTGCTATCTCAATTCACCTTGTCTCTGTCATCATCACTTTGTCAGGCAGGGATTTCCTCTGCTCAACTCATCTGTAGAACTCCCAAGACAAGCAGAGTCTAAGTGCTTCCTGCAGGGCACAGACATTTCATATCAGAATCACTGCCTGGAAAAATACCATACACAAATAATAATAATTAAAAAATTAATTAGTGCATGAGAGCACAGAGTAAAATTAATTAGTGCAGAGGCAGGAAAGCAACACAACCTTGAGTCATCTACTTGAAACTTGCAGGAACTACAGTGAGCAGAAGTGCCAGGGCATCTGGGGCAGCACCAAGGATACCATGGCAATGCCAAGGGCTGCTCTCCTCTACCTCCACTGCACAAACCAGGTGACTCCTCCACGATGCTCAGAGAGCAGCACATCATTTCAGAGCTGCAGAGGGCTCAGGGTAGGGACCTCAAAGCAAGCTGGGTCAGCATGTGGGTCCCCAGGCACTGCTGGCTCCTCCTCTTCAGAGGCAGCAGGATATGTGCCACAACATCACCAAATGAGTGGGCAATGCCAGAACAACTGGCCTAGACACAGAGAACTTGAAATTCCCATAGGGAAAAGGGAAGAGCATCACTCTCTCAGAGCCCTGCTGCAATCTGCACTGACTCTCCCAGCAGCCACCACAGAGACTCAGTCCTGGTGACCTCTTTTAATGCTCCATAAGGTTAATACTGAGTTTAACAGGGTTAACTCTGCCTTTAATGACCGGTTTTCCAGTGAAGACAAGATCAGCACAGTCTGTAACTCAGCCATGTCTCACTTCTCCTCCCCAGCAAGAGACACTGCAGAAGGTCCCATCCCTACTCCTGCTGCCTATCTCAGGAGCCAGCTGGGCACAAAACCAAAACAGTCCCTTGGCCATCACCAAATAGCCCCAAACAACATGCCCAAGGTCACAGAGCACAGTCCCAGCCTGGCCATGGTCGCTGTCTCTGTCACAGCTGGAGTGACTGGGACAAGGCAGGGGATCCGAGTGAGAGACAGATGTCAAAAGCAATCAGCTGCTTCTCTGCCTCCAAGGCAGGAATGCTGACAGCACTACAGGCCTTGGAGGAGTTAAAAGGAAAAGCTTATTAGAAAGAAAACTCGTTCTGACAATCACAAAAATTGGAATTCATTTAAAATTCAAATTATGCAAATTCCAGTAATCTGTACGTGCAGATCCATCACACAGCAAAGTGGGACTGCAGACACCTGCCACCAGCGACATGGCTGGAGAAATCCCACCCTCCCCACTGCTCTGGGAGGAAGGCAGGTGTGCTGGCCTCTGGCAGGCACAGGAAGAGCAGCTGCTCCAGGACAGTGGGGCCAGACAGGATTTGCAGGTGCTCCCCCTGCACTGAAAGATGCTTCAGCAGCCCTGGCAGCATCCAGCACATCAGAGCACGGGGAGCAGGGAAGCCAGACTCCAGTGTTCTCACATAAATTATAGCAATTTCTCCCTTGGACAAGCTCAGGTGCCCATGATCAGCACTAAACCTTTCTTAAGCAGCACCTGATCACATGGATGGGAGGTGGCCACACAGCACTGGATGCACGTGGGCAACAGCTCTGCCCTGCCACCATCCACCCTGCCATGGGACGGGTCCACCCAAAGCCTGAGGAGCCTCTCCCCTCTTTCAGCAATTCCCAAAATTCTGGTTTGGGGGAATTTTAAAACCAAGCCAAGCAGCTGCATCACACAGCAAAGGTGGCTCAGACTGTCAGCACGGAAACAGAAAACCAGAAATCAACATTACAGGTTGGGGAAGTGCAACAGCCCAGAAAAATGAATCCTGCTTCTTCCTAAAAGATGAGCCACTGTGATACGGCAAATTGTGCTCTCTCCTGTACGTGCTGTGCCATATACGAGGAAAGCAGATCCCACCTGGCAGCGACTCCTCCCCCAGCCAGGGCTGGGCAGAGCCAGTGTCACACAGAGCCAGGGCACAACACACGCCCAGGGGAAGCTGAAACACCTCCAGCAAAAAGATGGTGTCCTGGTTTAGGGCAAATTTGGGAGAAAATCTCTGAATAGAGTCCCTCTAGGAAACAGATTCAAGCAGTCCCTCCCCCAGCTGGTTCAGGGAAACAAACTGATAACAAACTCTGCACCTCTTTTCTCCCCCTTCACTCCTGGAAACAGTCGTAAAGCTGCAGAACTCAATATTCAACACCAACAGAACAGGCGATTGGAGATACAAGCATCATAAAGTCACCCCAAGAAGGATGGAAAGTAACTAACCCAGCCCTAGGAGGACACAGAGCCCAGAACTGTTCTTGGAAATCATTTCCCCAACTTGGCAGGATCTATACTTTAAACTGACAAACCAAGCTCTGGGGCTGTGTCAGGAGTGCTGGTCCTGTACTGGCCCAAGCCTCAGCCAAGTGATGCCAGTACACCTTTCTCTACACTTTCTGCCTCTGCTGAGGGCTCTCTGCAAGCCCTTTCCAAGTAGGATGATTCTGCTTTTCTCAGCAGGTCTCACAAGGTCAGAGCCCATGGCTGAGTTTACAGAAACAACTTTTACGTTGGAATGAGCCAGAAATGATTTAGCAACATCCCCAGATCCTACAAAAAACCTGCTCTGTTCCTTGACAGTCAGCTCCGTGGGTACACCAAGGAAAGCTAAAGGTCTCCAAAATCCGAGTAAGTCAAAGGCCAAATCAAACTGGCCACAGACGGCACAGAGAGGTGCTGGCATGGCACCGAGGAGGGAGGGACAGGGGGCTGCTCCACAGGAAGGGGAGAACCCAGTTCTCTGCAGGTACCAGGACACTGTGCTTAAAACACAAGCGCTTCTACACCTTTTCTGCCCATCTCCACTAATACACGGAGGCTGTGGGGAACAGGTCCCACAGAGATACTGGAAAAACATCCCTGAAAAACAATGGTCCCCAACATCTCAGCATCCTCCTGTCTCTCCTGCTGTCCTGGGTACAGCTTGGAGCCACAGATCCAGGCAGACAGAAAAAGCAGACAGTTTCTTACCCCACAGCAGGGCCGCCTCATCTTAAACATCTCCAACATCTTTCAGCCACTCATCAGGTGCCCCATCCTGCTTGTGCTGATCTCCATCCCTGAGGTTTCAAGTGCTTCCTGAGCCTGAGGCAGCAGCTCCCACAGAGAAAGTTCACTGGCAGTGCTGGGACTGTGAGCAGCTCCCACAGACTCACCCACAGCACCCACTGCTGCCCCAGGACGCTGCAAGGTCAGAGCTGCCCTCCTGGGACAAAAGTGCCAACTACATCCAACAATGCAGGCGCAAGCAGGGAGGGTAAGCCCCAGAGCCACACTGCTCAGCTACACCAGGAGAAACTCCCAGTGCATGTGAGCCCAGAGGGACCAGCCCTTCTCCCGGGGCACAGAAAGTCCGTGCTTGCAGGGTCCCAGCAGATATGTGTGTGCCCAGCCTGGAGCAGGGTGAGCTGTGCTCCCTCAGCCCATCCCTGCTCCATTCTCATTGTACCGACTCTCTCAGCCATTGATAATCAACACGAGTGCTCCTCATCACCACGACACCTGAGCCCTCATTACAACCACGAGCGGGTAACGAGGCGGGGGGAAGGACATCTGAACCCTGGAGTTGGGTGTCTCTGGGAAGGAGAGGAGGCAGAGCCCATTAAACATTCATCAGAGGCTCCCACAGCTGCAGTGTAGCCCTCTCACATCCCTGCTGTCCTGCTACCCTGTTACCCAGAGCTCCCAAGAGCCAGGAAGGTCTGAGCTGCCCCAGGGACTTGGTGCTGGCTCCTTGGCCCCAGCCCCTCACTGGTGGCCCCCGCAAACCTTTGGGAAGGTGCAGTTCCTCAGAGACACAAAGCTGAGGAAGGAAAACTCATTTCCCACTTTCAGCCTTGTTCCGTGCTTTGGACAGCAGTTCCCAGAGTGCAGGCCCTCATCTCACACTTCACCCAGCTGAGCAGCAGCTGCCCAGAGCCGGTGAGGGCCCATCGGGAGCCGGGGGGACAGAACCCCCGAGAGAACGAGCTCTGTCACGGGCTGGGCAAAGTCGAGCTGCCACCACCATCTGCTCCACCACTCTGGAGCAGCCTCTCTTTCTGCTGTTTTACTCATGGTGGGCACAAAAATAGCTCTCCAAGATGTCAGTGTTTTTGGGAAGCCGTGCGTGTGAACGTGGGGGGCCAGAGGCCGATACTCACGAACTGCCGCCGCAGCTTGGTCCTGACGCGCTCGGCCTTGCTCTCGGCCGGGTGCACGGCGTAGCTCAGGGAGCCCAGGTGGTTGTCCACGGACAGACTCTTCCTCATGTAGCAGGAGCGGCTGCGGAAGTAGCTGAACGGGGCGTCCTCCACTGCCGTGCCCAGCTGGGGGGCCCTGGGGGGCTCCGAGCAGTCATCCTCGAGCTGCCAAGCCTCCCCTGCCGAGGAGAAGGAGAGACCTTCCCATCAGAGCATGAGCCAGATACGTCCTACCCCTCGAGCCAGCTCTGGGGATGCTCAGTGGGCATCCCTGGACCCCCTCTGGCCATCCCACAGCCATAGGGTACAAATGCTGGGAACTTACTCAGAGAGCAGGTCCCTCCCACAAATCCCAGGCAACAGGCCCTGCACCCAAGCTGCCCATCCCAGGTACCCACAGTCCCCACCATCTTCCTAGCAGGAATCAGCCAAATATAGTTACAATCATGAAATGGTTTTTTTTGTTGGAAGGAAGCTCATCTCATTCCAACTTCCTGCTGTGGGCAGGGACACCTTCCACTTCATCAGGCTGCTCCAAGCCCTGTCCAACCTGGCCTTGAATGGGAAAAATGAGGCATCACAAGTGTTAAAAATTACAAAAGGATTTACTGCCATCTCCTCCTGAAAAAAAAAAAAAAAACACCTTTATGGCACAGCCAGGAGCAAATCAACAGCCCCATGAAGGACAGAAGCCAGATCTCCCTTTGCCACAGCAACGGAATGCAGCAGTGCAGGACTGAGAGCCCTGGGGACAAACCTCAATAGCACTGTGACAGTGGCAGCAGTGGCAGAGGACAGCTGGCACCATGCAGCGCTGGTGATCCCAGGGCAGGACTGGCCACATTTCATTGCAACAAAAGGGAAAAACAACAAAACAACGGGAGATGTTTCCAGAATATCACTGTTGCACTCTTTTCCCTTTGGCTCGGATTGTCGCCTGCTTTTTGATGCCAGTCTCCTCTCTATATCTAGACCTTGCCCTGCCTCCTCCCCTCAGCCAAAATCACTGCTCAAGCCATGACAAACAATCAATAAAAGCCTCTTCTCAATTATTAACCCAAAAGGGCATCTCACAGGACTGCCTCCAGGGGCTCTCCCCTTCCTGCAGCCTCTTACCAAAGCAACATCCTTTGCCTCTCATTTCTGAAAAACCCAGCCCCTTCGAGCATGAACTGATCCCACTACACCAGGGCAGAACACCTCTGGGGTTTAAAGCAGATCATGACCCTAAGCCCCAATTCAGCAGTGCAGTCCAGTTTACCCAGAAAGCCTATGGGGTTTACATGGAATATGATGAGACACAGGCCGGACTACAAGTCACAAGAGGGGGAACCACCTATACACACTGCGAGAAGGGCAGGATTAGATTGGACCTTAGGAAGGAATTGTTCCCTGGGAGGGTGGGCAGGCCCTGGTACAAGTGCCCAGAGAAGCTGTGGCTGCCCCTGGATCCCTGGAAGTGCCCAAGGCCAGGCTGGATGGGACTGGGAGCAGCCTGGGATAGTGGGAGGTGTCTGCTCATGACAGGGGGTAGAACAAGATTATCTTGAAGGTCCCTTCCAACCCAAACCCAAACCATTCCATGAAAGAGGCAACCCGGAACACAGGACTCCAAGCATCGTGCAGATTTTTCTTCCCCTACTTTCAATTTAATAAGCTGCTGCTGCTTCTCTCCAAATGTCACCTCATACAACACAGGAACTGCTGTTTGAAAGCTGTGATTATTCCATGCACAAACACATCAATCGGAGGCAGATCCTGACTGCCATTGTGAGCTAGCATCGCTCTGGGAGCGCAGCAGGGAACACTGACACAGGAGACAGGGGACACGCGGGGAAATCGCACATCAAGGGAGGAACCCGCCCCTGTGCTCACCTGAGATGGCCCTGTGCCACCCTGTGTCCTTGAGACTGTCCCCCCGCAGCCCCACAGCTCACCCAGACACAGCCCCCACTGCTCTGCTGCCCTGAGCAAGGGAGGGCCAAGGTCTTGTGCTGAATGAGGGGAGGGATTCACCCGCTGTACCCACGCCTCTGTGCGGGGCACTTCACCCAAAGATGAGGAGTTGAGTTTCAATCAGAGCAGCTGGGCCACATCTGCTCTCACTGATCCCAGTTCCCTCCCCAAGGCTTTTGCTGCTTTTGGTCTTGTCTCTCATCTATAGGAGCTGCACTCTCCAGCACAGGCCTGGAGCGGGACCAGAGGCAGTTGCTCCCTGGCATGCCCAAGGGGTGGTCCTCACCAAACTGGCTCAGCGATGTGCAAAGATCTGCTCTGTGCACAACTTTTGGGAGAATTAGTAGCACCAGGAAATGAAATGCAGCCTGCAAAGCATCAAAATTAATCCAGGGTTTGGACAGCTGCTCTGCTGAGCAACACAGAGATCTAACTGTGAGAGGGATAATTTAAAAAAAAACCATAAAAATAAAAAAATCCAAGGGTGCTGTTTGAAGGGAGCTGTTTTATAAGGATTTTATTCAGCACTGGACTGTTAGCCCTGGCTTCCAGGCCTTATCTTTGTTTCAGCATTAAAAATCCCCTTTCCCATCACTTTTACAGTCCCAGCATGGTTCTGCTGGCACCAAAAGTACTGAAACACTTTGGCCATCAGCAGCTTTGACAAAAAACTTGCTCAGAGCAGCTGGCCCAGCCATATTAGTATTTCATCAGGATCAGCATGAGAGTAGAACATGATAAAAATCCTCAGGGCTGACCCAAAGGCCAACACACAGTGCTAGGCTGGGAGCATTTGCAAATCTCCAAGGCTAGGGCTGTGGGAAGAGTACAGTGATGATGTTCCCGCCACCACTCCTGGTAGACACCAGCCACAAGTGCCCTAGAGCTGTTTTGTGACATAGAAAAGAGGCACCTGCACCTGTTGCATTGGCAAAGGAGACTTCCCAGTGGATCTCACCCCAGCACCCTTGGGCAGAAGGCTCCAAGTATAACCTCCCCACCTCGGGTGGCTTCCAACAACCAACACTTCTCTTTCACCAGCATAATATGAAGGATGGAGAGGTTCACGTATCAAGCTCAAAGAAAGACTCAACCAGGGGCAAAAACCCCAAAGGTTCACCAAGAAGGACTATCTTCAGAGCAGAATGAACTCCACGTGGGCGGGAGTAGGATTTGTGCCCCTGGAGAAGCACAAAGCCTAGAAGGCTTTGCTGGGATCCTGTAGCCACAGAGGGGTGGGCGCTTGCCCTGGCACTCACCAGCAGAAGGGACCGTGCAGCCTTTCTGGTGCTCAGGGGCCGAGTGCTTCTTGTAGGGCTTCTGCTCGGGCATCTCGTCCCTGCAGGCTGCGGACTCCAGCAGGGGCAGCCGGCTCAGCACCGGAGACTGCGGGATGCTGGGCAGAGTCCGAGACTTCCCCAGGAGCGGCCGCTGCAGCTTCCTGTCCAGAGACCTGCAGGGACAGAGCACAGGGCAAGGGCTTCAGGAGGGACAGCACACACAACAGGGGATTCAGGAGGGGGACAGGACACATGACAGGAGCTCAGGAGGGGGACAGGGCACAGAGCAGGGGCTTCAGGAGGGACAGAACACAGGGCAGGAGCTGTTCAGGAGGTGGGATGGATCCTTCAAGCCAGGACCCCTCTGTGACACACACGCAGCCCCTGGCTGAGTATATATATAACCATGGAATCGTGGAATTGTTCAGGTTGAAAAAGCCCTCTAGGATGAGTAAGTGCAACCATTACCCCAGCACTAAACCATGTCCCTAAGTGCCACATCCACAGGTGTTTTCAACACTTCCAGGAATAGTGACTCCATGATTGCCCTGGGCAGATTGTTCCAATACCCTAACACCTTTCCCATGAAGAAATTTTCCCCAAGATCCAATCTAACCCTCCCCTAACTGCACAACTTGAGGCTGTTTCCTCTTGTCCAGTCCCAAACCCCCCCGGCTGTCCCCTCCTGTCAGGGAGTTGTGCAGAGCCAGAAGGTTCCCCCTGAGCCTGCTTTTCTCCAGACTGAGCCCCTTTCCCAGCTCTCTCAGCCTGTCCTGGTGCTCCAGCCCCTTCCCCAGCTCTATTCCCTTCCCTGTACATGCCCCAGCCCCTCAGTGTCCTTCTTGTTGTGAGGACCCTAGAACTGACCCCAGGACTGGAGGTGCCTCAGCAGTGTCCAGCACAGGGGATGGTCATTGCCCTGGGCCTGTGGCCACACCATGGCTGGTACAGACAAGGTGCCATTGGCCTCTTGCCCACCTGGGCACACCTGACTCAGCACCACACTGCACCCTCTGTTAGCAAAGCTGTGCCAGCGAAGCCTTCTCCCCTGGCCGGGTACTGTAATTAGGATTTGCATCTTGAGCTGCAAGGCACAATCAGCACAATAAGAATCCAAGCCCTCAGCCCACCTCAAAACTCCCAGATAATCTGAATTAACCAAATTAAAAAAACAGACGGTTCAAGACTGAAGCAAAAAAAATTTCCTTTGAGACAGTAAAACCCCCATTAAACATCATCCACAACATCAGAAAGGGATTTGAGGTAGAAAACATGTACTAGGACACATACTAGGGAAGGTCCAGACTCCAGAAAACCAAACTCACACAGAAGGGACTGCAGAGGTCCCCAAGGTGTCATGGAACATACAGAAACATAAATTAAATGTCTCTGTCAAAACTCAAACGAGTTTGATAGTGGGGCTCCAAATCTGTAAGGGTGACCAGGACACACATCCATGTGTCAGCATGGCCACCTCTTTCCAAAGCTGGCAACTCCTTCCAAAGCCCAGAGGCAGCCCAGGCCTGCAGGGGCATGGGAGCATCATGGCCCCCTCCTGCTCCAGCCAGAGCCAGGGGATGGTCCTCAGGTGACCCCTCAGGGACAACAGTGGCCCAGGCCATGCTCCAAGGATCCCAGAAATGCAATAAAAAGGAGCAGAGCCCAGCACTGTTGTGGGGTGTCCTGTGCTGAGGGTCACCCCAAGGCTGTCCCTTGCCCCCTGCTTCCACAGAATCCACAGCTGAGCCCAAAGGAGCTCCCTAGCACACACAAGGCTGTTCCAAAATCACAGAAACACAGAATGCTTTGGGTTGGAAAGGACCTTAAAGATCATTTCCAACCCCCTGCCATGGGCAAATCTCATAATGAATGGTACAGATCCTTCAAACTTCCATCTAAACCTCAATTCTTCACCACTTATGCTCATTCGTTCTTGTGCCAATAGTAACCTTTAGCTTAAATAATTATCCCCCCTCAACGGTGTTTGCTCCCATATTAATTTTCATTATAATGAAGTTCCAGCCCCTTTCTGCCTGCATTTTTCAAGGCTGATTAATGCAAGTTCTTTCAGTCTCCTCTCACAAAATTAGCTTTCATTTCCCCATGGATGTTTCTATACCCCTCACTGCCCTCCCTCTATCTTGGACTCAGCTTTCTCCACCCATCCTGGAGCATCATAGAATCCCAGGATGGTCTGGGTCAGAGGGAACCTTAAAGCCCATCTCATTTTCTCCCTCGCCATGGGTAGGGACACCTTCCACTATCCCAGGCTGCTCCAAGCCCTGTCCAACCCAGTCTGGAACACTGCCAGTGATCCAGGGGCAACCACGGCTTCTCTGGGCACCCTGTGCCAGGGTCTGCCAACCGACCCAGGGAACAATTCCTTCCCAATGTCCCATCCATCCCTGCCCTCTGGCAGTGGGAAGCCATTCCCTGTGTCCTGTCCCTCCATCCCTTGTCCCCAGTCCCTCTCCAGCTCTCCTGGAGCCCCTTTAGGCCCTGCAAGGGGCTCTGAGGTGTCCCTGGAGCCTTCTCCTCTCCAGGTGAGCACCCCCAGCTCTCCCAGCCTGGCTCCAGAGCAGAGGGGCTCCAGCCTGGTGATCATGCAGACCTGAGCTCTTGGTGCAGGGTAACTCCTCTGCCTCCCCGCATGTTCCACCACTAAATTTTATCCCATTTTACGCTCCAGTGCTCAAGGTCATGCAGGCAGAGTCTATCTTGCCAAAGCTCCTGACCCTCGGTGCTTGCCTGTCACTGTGATGTTTGTCACCATGAGTCTTTACTCCCATTCTGGACACAGCAGCAGCTCCCAAGTGGTGCCAGTCCGATGCCACCCAGGAGAGCAGGCACAGGGCCAGAGTGGTGCCACAGGGCCATGCAGCCACCTCCAGGGACACAGGTCGCACCAAGAGCAGTGCCACAGCCACCTCCAGGGACACAGGTCACGCCAAGCCCTGGGCACACGGCCACGGGGAGCAGCTGGGGCACAGGGCAGTATGGGCACCCCTGCCAGCCCTCAGCCATGGTACATCCCTCACAGCAGGGCTGGGCAGCACATTTGGACATTATTGGTCACATTGGACACATTCGGCCAGCAGTTTGCTGGTATAAATCAATCACATTCTCTCTCACTTCCCAGGTGCTGCTGGTCTGCTGCAGAGGAGAATCAGGAAAAGGTAAGATCCATGAGTTGTAATAATTGAAATAGAGTTGTTGGTGGTGTTTATTATCATTATTATTATTGTTGTTGTTATTATTGCAATGAAATGGAGATAAATCAATCACATTCTCTCTCAATTCCCAGATGCTGCTGGTTTCTGGGGCTGGGGCAGGGACAGCAGTGCCCTAGGCCTGGCCACAGCCGTGCCAGGCACTCAGCACCATTCTGCCCACCTCAGCGTGCTTCAGTGGGATCAGCATGGAAACAAGCTGTGCCAAGAGATACATAGCCAGAATTAGCTTCCCAAGCAGTTTCCATTCCAGCAGAGCATTTGTACCTCTCATCGTAACATATTTCACTGGCACAAGGCAACAGGGACAGAGCTTAACACATCGCTGTGCTGCATAAATGAGTGCAAAATATTCCTTTTTCTGTGCATGTAAATCCCAGGATACCTGTGTGCAGCTCCATCACCTGCAGAACCCCATTAGCATTTTAGTGCTCCCATTCCTTTTGTGCTCACAGGGCCACTCACAAGAGTCACACGGGGGAAAAAAACAGAAGAATTCACTCTGTTAGAGAAGCAATTTTCAAGCTATGTATCTTCAGGCAGCGATTTATATTGTCAGGAAAAGCAAAGCAACTAGAAACCTGTTTAGCTCTGAAATCTGAACTCAAATTCCCAAGCACAATTCAGCTCTATGAATTTACCATCCCACTTGGCATTGTTGAACCACAGCTGGCACATAAGTACCACACAGCCCCCGGTTCATCCCAACCTTCCAGTGGGTGGGGAGGAGAATCAGGGAAAGGTAAAATCCATGAGTTGAGGCAATAATTGAAACAGAGTTGTGGTTGGTGTTTATTATTATTATTATTGTTGTTATTGTTATTATGGAGATAAGAAAAAGAGAGAGAGGAATATAATCCCAGATAGAAAAGTGGTGCTCAGTACAGTCTCTCACTACCCAGAAAGCCCACCCAGCCTGCTCCTCAGCAGCAGTAAGCCTCTCCCAGCCAACCCCCCCAGTTTCCATACTGGGTATGACATTCCATGGTGTGGAATATCTCGCTATCCTGGCTGCAATCCCTCCCAGTTCTCGTCACCTCCCCAGTGGCAGAGCATGGGAAATGGAAAAGTCCTTGACTTAGGGAGAGCATTTCCCAGCAACAACCAAACCACCAGTGTGTTATCAACATTGTTCTCACCCTGAATCCAAAACACAGCCCTGGTCCAGCTAGGGGAAGAAAATGAATTCAATTCCAGCCCAAAGCAGGGCTGGTGCACAGCTCCAGAGGCCTCAGCAGCCAGTGCCAGGCGGGACCTGACAGCACCAGGAAGTCACACTGCATCTCCGTCTGCTTCCCAAGCAGGCATCCCAGCTGGGTGCTATCAAGGATGCTACATCCCATTAGTAAAGATCCCTGATGGAGTGTAAAGCTCAATTAGAAAAGCCACAATCAACGCTGTTACAGCATATATTTAGCTGCCGTTTGGCATTTGGGTAGGAAGGAGAGCACATAATCAAGTCATGACAGGGGTGGAAAAATCCTCCTGGCTGGCTATGAGAGCTCAGGCAGGAGCCCAGTGACAGCTCTGTCACCCTCAGTCCACAAACAGATGGGGAAATGTGGGAACATCAGCAGGGCCAGGTCCCTGCCCCCAGCCTTGGGGACAGCCGTGGGGCAGTAGTGACTGTGCCAGGCAGAGGCAAGGCTGCTCCAGCCGCCCCTGACACCCAGCAGCACGGGAAGAAAAGAAGGAGAACTCTCCAAGCTGTACTGTGTCCAGCACCTTCCCCGTGGTGATTCCTTCTCCAACCCAGAAAAGAGAGGGGATGGGCTCAGATAAAGGGAAGAGAGGGAGAAAGAAAAGTTTAATGCAAATTAAAAGCCAGCTCCTGCTCATTTCTGTGTAGGAGAAGCTGCTCTCCAGAGGGCACTTCCAGCCCAACCCTGAGAGCGTGGAGTCTGCAGCTCCCCAGGGCAGGATGGGGGAGTTACCAAAGCTGCCCCAGCAGCACCAGAGAGGGCGGCAGGAGGGGAAATACCCCTAAACCCACTGCTCTCACAACCCAAAAAGGACCCCAATGAGCCTCACTGATTTATATTATTTGCCCAGGAACAAAGCAAGGAAACCTCCTGCACGTGTCCTGGAAATGCCTGAGGATAGTGGCTCTCCAGAGATGTCCCACTCCCGGGAATAGGGAAGCCTTCATCCTGCCACAGCACCCAGTCCCAGCAGCTCTGACACAAACCTGAGCGCTCACTGTGTTAATCCCTTCCCAGAGGCAGGCTAGTGGTGGAACATAGCAAGGAGAAGAGGAGGTTAATCCAGGGAGGAAGACTAAGGAGGGAAAGGGGCAGAGCAGCAGGGCAGCAGCTACTCCAGACCTTGCCCACCTGCTCCAGAGCTGTGGCTTGGTGACAACCATAAGCCCTGTGAGGAACATGTGAGGCCACTTCCAAGATCCACGGAGGACAGCACGTGTCCCAAAGAGCTCACAGCCCCAAAACTCAAATCAAAAATAGACAGAGAAGACAAAGGGCTGCCCCTCTTCCTGCAGCACCGCACAGCATCCCACAGGTAACTGGAGGGGACTCCTCTACGCCCCCCCCAGTTAATAAATTCACTAAATCTACTGAGCAAAGGAAGCTGATAAAGCAAATGTTTAGGGAAGAACAGCTAAACGTGATACAGGCTGAGGGGGTGGCAGGGATAGGGGCCAGGAGAGCATAGTTATTGCAGAGGGACGCTGCTCCCAGATCTTCCTAGCCCGTGGCTGTTCACTCACTTCTCAGCCCACTCCTCTAAGGAGGTGTAACTTAGCAACCTGACCTTAAAAACTCGGCAAGGGTTCCAGCTGGATTCAGGAAAATGAGAGATGCTACAAGCCAGGAGGAGCCATTACCCACCAAACCCCCTCTCAAAGCAGGGTGTGGGGAGGGGCATGCACCTCCTGCACAGCCTGAGCCCTATGACAACACAAACAACGGCTGCAAAATGGAAACAAATCAACAAAAGACCCACATCCCTTCCTGAAACAGCTTGTGGAGATGCAGCTGGGTGTGACAGGTACGGGGGAGAACAGAGGTCCCAAAGGGCTCACAGTCCTAAAGGCAGACAAGGGTTAAACAGCAAGGGCAGGAGGAGCACTGCATCCAGGTCTGGGGCCTCAGCATGAGAGGGATGTGGCACTGCTGGAACAAGTTCAGAGGAGACCACAAAGATCTTCTGAGGGCTGGAGCCCCTCTGCTCTGGAGCCAGGCTGGGAGAGCAGGGGGGTCAGCGTGGAGAAGAGAAGGCTCCACAGAGACCTCAGAGCCCTTCCAGGGCCTAAGGGGGCTCGAGGAGAGCTGCAGAGGGATTGTAGAATGACAGGACGCAGGGAGTGACTTCCCTCTGCCAGAGGGCAGAGATAGATGGGATACTGGGAAGGAATTCTTGGCTGAGGGCTGTTGAGGCCCTGGCACAGGGTGCCCAAAGAAACTGTGGCTGCCCTTGGAAGTGTCCAAGACCAGGCTGGACAGGGCTTGGAGCCACCTGGGCTAGTGGAAGGTGTCCCTGCCCATGGCAGGGGTAGAACAAGATGAGCTTTAAGGTTCCTTCTAACCCAAATCCTTCTGGGATTCTGTGAGGTTTCCCCCAGTGCTCAGCTCCATGGCACAGGATTCATCCTGTCCTGCCATGGTGCCTTGCCCCACTTTGTGTCCCTGCCCAGGGCAGACACAGAACTTGCTCCTGCAGGAAGCAACTGGAGTACCCCACCAGGCTGGGCTGCAACCAGGCCAGCCCAGCTCCCAAAGCCCGAGGCAAGGCACCACTGTGCCTCTGACACCCCAGGAATGCACAGTGCTCACTGGGTGAGAGCTCTGCTGTGGGCCACAGGGCTGAGCAGAGATTTGAGCAAGGATCTTCTCCATCCCCATCCCAACAGCAGCAGGAGACAAGCCAACATCTACCTGCAGCTGGTTTCTGCAAAGGGGCTCTGCAGGAGAAGGCAGCAGCAGAGGAAGAGGGGAAGCACATGAGGCTGCTGTGCCCCAAAAGCTCTTTCTGGACAGAAGCAGGGGCAGCAGTGGCAGGACCCCATGGAGGGCAGGAAGTGCAGTTTAAGGGGATCACATAGCAGTGCTGAAGGAGTGTGAGAGGAAGAAGTCAAGTGGTAACACACAGAGTAGCCTTGGAAACCAAAGCCTGAGGATTTTGGCAGAGCAGAGCCTTCGCAGGGCATCCTCACCTGTTCAAATCACCAGTTTGCTCTGCAAGCCTTATCGGCTGTGAGCAAACCCCTGAGTCACTGGCACTATTTCCAGTGACCCGGTGGATGACAAAGCCAGAGAAAATCACTGAGAAATCTTCCCCTTCACATTCAAAAAATACCCAAACAAAACACCTTCCTTTCTGGCTGGCGGGTGTATGTGTGTGAAGAGTAGAAAATGAGAGCTGAAACAGAGCATCTTTCATCTGACTGTGAGACAGTTTCAAAGCAAAACAAAACCCAGAACAGCATTCAGTGTGCAAGTTCAGAAAAGGAGAAAACCAACCATGTGAAGCTATAAAAATACCTTCCCAGGCTCAGCTGTGAGCTGGTAAATACCATGATTTCCACCAGCTGGTTTCCAAAAGCTTCTTCTCCTGCCACCTTTCCAACTTGCAGAGCATCTCTGCAGCAGGGCCATCGCCTGAGCACTAAACTAAGCACCACCAGCATCCAGGGAATAATGGCTCCTGTCCCTGTGAACTGCATTTTAATTCAGAGGGGTGTGGGAGGGCAGGACAGGGGGTCACACACCCCTGGTGCTGAGGGCAGCCCTCAGGAAAACATTTCAGAGCTGCCTGGAGAGGATTCAGGACCATTCCCCACTATGAGCCCCCCGTCTCTGAAGCCCAGCCCTGCTCCCAGCACCCAGGGGGTTGGGAGCCCTGAAAAGGGACAGATGTTCTTTTAGTGGCAGATGCTGCCTGAAAAGCCCTGAGTTCTTGGGTGTGTGACAGCCAGTGTCACACCAGCCACTGCCCACAGCGTCTCTCTCACCAGGTATTCAACTAAGGCTAAAGAGCTGCTGCTGCTACTCACCCCTGGCACCACGACATCCTGGCATCCCGGCACGCCAAGCTGGGCAAAGCCATCCCCAGGGAAACAAGGTGAAAAAACACAAACCCTTCACGTCAGCACTCACAAACTATGAGCTGTGGCTGTGTTTTGTAGCAACGCCTCTATTTCACCATTCACCGGAATCCAATTGTTGAACGGATAAGGAAATGCATTGGAGCTAGACACTGCCATTCATTCATTCAAAAGTATGTTGGTTTCTTTGTTAAAAGAACCTTCTTTTCCAGCTCTGTCGCAGGCAGTGGTGAAGACATCCTCAGCCAGGGGGATGCTCCCTCTTCTCCCTAGCTCAGGAGCACCCCACAGGGTCCTTGCTGGTGGTCACCCTGTCCTCTCTGTCACTCTCTGTCCCTGTGGTGCCACCAGACCATCCCCTCCACATCCTGCAGGGGAGAGGAGCCCTGTGCACTCCCTGCCCTCCTGCTGCCCTCATCACACCCCATTACCAGGGGCAGAACAGGGACCAGGCGCTTGGGAAGGCTCTGGCAGAGCCCAGCTCAGACCTGCTGGACCTGCACCTGCACTACAAAAAGTCCAAAGACAAAAATTCCCTAGGGCCAGGGAAAGAAGCAGGAATATTCATGGAACATGAACTTTTATCCTGCTCACGTAGTTCTCTCTGATAAATGGGGAGAGATGGCAGACAAAGGTGAAATGAATCCCAGTGGAGCCCTCCTGGCAGCTCCAGAGCGTGACCTGCATCCTCAGGGACCAGTGTGGTGACTGTCCCTGGGTCCCTGTGCTTACAGCCAGGCTATGCCATCCAGTTGAAGCAGACAGGATGGCCAAAGGCATCCGAGATGCTCCACAAGAAGCTCAGGGATCACTCTCCAAAAGGAATAGGGCCGAGGCTTACAAAGAAGGATGTTTGAGATGCAAAGGAAGCTCCTTCCACACTGAAAGTCAGCTCACGAGCAGGATGTGACCTCCAGAGACAGCAGTGCCTGGCCAGCCCCGAGGCAGGAGAGACACAGCAAAGCATGGTTGGGAACACAGCAAGGGCAGAGAGAGCACAGAGCAGAGCGGGGAAGGCAGGAGCAGCTCCGGGCTGGGAAGGACAGAGCCTGGGAAGGAAGGACAGAGCCTCGCTGCCACCCCGGCAGGAACCAGCACACTCCGGTGACCTGCCGAGGCCAGGACACAGCAAACACCTCCCATTCCCCAGGCTCACCAGACCGGGCCACAGACGTTGTGTCCTGGCTCCTAGCTTTTCTTCTGTGGTGTTTATGTATCCCCTGTCTCCTCTGAAACATTTCAGAGACAAAAGCTAATGAAGCACAAGGAATGGATGACAAACATCCGGCTCTGATGTTCAAAGGCTGGCTAATTTACAAGATATATAACGTAACACGACTGTCTCCTTTGCATTTACAAACACCTTTCAGGGAGGATGTGAAAGGGTTCAGCATCACAGCCACCTCCAGCACCTCCTGCCCTCCTCCCATCACCCCTGCATTCCCAACAGAATCCCTGGAGCAGGACTGGAGCCCAGATGCTCCTGCACCACAACCCCCAGCTGCTGGTCCCGTTCCCAGTCTCATGACACAGGACTGGTCTCCCCTGTTGCTTCAAATCCAAGTCACACGGCAGAGGAGACAAAAAGCTGCTGAGATCATTTGGAAGGGATACTGCTGCTCCTGACAACCACAGGGGAGATGCTTCAGGCCTGAATTTGACATGCTCCAGCACAGAAAGACGCTCCAGACAGCTGGTGGAGCTGCTTGTTTTGCTTGAAATCCTGTAATTTCTGCAGCATCACCAAGTTTTCCAGCATTGGCGGTGAGCTGATTCATCTCTGACCATTAATCCCTGGCAAAAATCATTATTCATATATGTTTTGGTCAAAAAGCAGATTTATAATCAATCACAGGGCATGTTACTGTTTCAAACCTTCCTGGGCACCACCTTTCAACCAGAGCCTTAGGCTGCTTTTCATTTTCCTCTGAAGCACAAGAGGCAGATCACCACCATGGTCAGAGAGACAAGCTCATTGAACAGGAAACATTTGTTATGCTCCCAATGTATCACAGTAAAATTCCTTAAAAAGAGGGTTTTCAGTGCAGGATTAATGGGGGCTGAGGGGAGCTGGCAGCAGAGCTCTGGCAAAGCCCAGCAGCTGCTCGTGGCCAGGATAATGGAGTTCATCTGTCTTGTGAGGGCAAGAACAGGAGCAAGCAGCCCCTAAACAGCCCGAGGAAGGCCAGCCTGAGCAGCAGCACTCGAGGACAGCATTCCTCCAGGGCAGAATCAGGTCTGGGTCCCAGCAAGCCCCAGGGTTCTGCTGCACAGCAGGAACTGACCCATGGGGCTGGGCTAGGGGCTGCCCATGGGGTGCAAGGAAGCAGAGCCCAAAAACTTCCTACTCCAGACCAGAACCCTGGCACAGCTTCACACTGGCTGTCTGGAGAATCACAGAATCTTCAAGGTTGGAAAAGATCTCTAAGATTATAAAATCCAACAAGCAAGCCAGCACCACCATCATCTTCCATGTCCTCAAGTGCCACATCCACACATTTTTTCAATGCCACCAGGGATGGGGACTCTGCCACTTCTGTGAGCAGCTGCAGCTCAGCGCCCACAGAGAAAGGTAGAGCCAGGTTCTGCAGGGGAAACACATCCCTGCTGCAGGAAAAACATCCCCTAAAATCCTCAGCTGGAATAGCCTCCCACTCTCCCAGTGAAGAACTTGTGCCTGCCCCATCCCTGGAGGTGTCCAAGATCAGCTTGGATGGGATAGTGGAAGGTGTCCCTGTCCATGGGGTTGGAACGAGGTGAGCTGAAAGCTCCATGCCAGCCTAAACCATCCTGGGATTCTGTGATAAATTTTATCTATTTGTTCTTTAAAGCAACATAAAAATGTACTGGAGCTTTCCAGTTTTTCTACAAACATGGATTTGCAGCCAAAACATAGATGTACCAGAGACAGGCACACAAATCCTGCACACAGGACAGGCAGCAGAGGGCCCAGAGCATCCAAACAGCCAACAGGAATTAACGCCAGCTCAAGGGGCTTCCAAACACCTCTGGAGGCACGCGGATGCTCCAGGCAGCAGCACCCACACCCTGCTGCTTTGGGTGGGGGCTCTGCTCTGCTCCCCCCATGCCAGGGGCTGCTACAGCCAGGGAACCAGGAGGAGCTGCTTATTCCCACCTGCTTTCTTTTCATCGAAAAATCAAAAAATGCAAACTAAAAATATCTTGCATTAATTTGTATAATTTCCAACTATTCCTACAGGAAAAAACACTGAATTTTTGTGGGGAAAAGACTGTTTTAATTATTAAAATAAGATTTCTAGTTTTCCCATCTGAAATATTCCCAATAGTAGTGTCCTTTTTTCCTTTCCTCTTTGAAATGCTTCTTCCTGGGTCCAGATAAAATCCCTTTTGTTGATATATCCCCTCTCCCTTCCTTCCCAGCTCTCCCTGAGCTGGCTCAGCCCACCTCCTGCAGGACAGCATCACCTGGAGCAGCCCTCTCCTCCCAGAGGGGCTCTCCCCCACCCAGGGGCTGTTTGAAGGTCAAATCCTCCTTCAACTTCCTCACAGGAGGGTGCTGGGCTCCTGCACCAGGGCATGCATAGAGGATATTCTGTGCCCAGACGCCTCCAAATCCCAGTGGCATCTCCTCCCTGCTCTGCCACCATCCCATAGGCACTGACAGCTCTGACACTTCCATCCTTCCACTGTCCCCACGTGCCACTCAGCTCAATGTGACACAGACACCAAGCCCCTTCCCTTCACCCCCAGACGATGCCACTGCAGCAGGACATTTCCCAGGTGTCATGGGGCAGGCAGCACCCCACAGCTGCCCTGTGCCTGGCAGAGCACCCCCAGCTCCCACTCCCACCTGGAGCAGAGTGACAAAGCCACCCCTGCCACCCAAGCCAGGACCTGGGCTGCCCAGTGTCCCCCAAACATCCCAGGGGCTGCCCAGTGTCCCCTTGCACCCTGGGGGCTGCCCAGTGTCCCCCAAACATCCCAGGGACTGCCCAGTGTCCCCCACACATCCCAGGGGCTGCCCTGCACAGTTAGGAGCAGGCAGAGAAGGGTGCCCAGGAACAATCCCATTCAGAGTTTTCCCCAGCCAGCCACCACTTCTCTCAGAAGCTGTTAACATTCCCACTGCTGTCTGGAATCACTTCCTCCCTTCTCTCCCTGCACAAATCCTAGTGTGGATGCTGGGGCTTCTGTTCCCTACCTGCGCCTCCACCCAGCTGTGACTCAGTACCAAAACAGTGGGAATTAGGAATCCAACAGCCTTTCGAGCAAAGTGTGATTCACAGGCCAAGGCTTTCTGCTGAACGAGCCAGCTCCTGCAGTCACGCTCTGTAATTCCCCTTAATACCGGTTTCATTCCCTTCCTCCCACTACCCCATCCAACTACCACTCTGAAATAAAGGATGTCCATTCATCTTTTTCTGCCTAATCCAGGCAAAGATAAGCTTCATCTTGTGCAGAAATTAGGCAACTCTCAAGCTCATCTTCCGTCCCAAAGATTGGCCTTCAAAGGAGACTGGAAGCCAGGCAGAAAGGGAGAACACCGGGTGCAATCCTTGTCTTTAGCTAAAACATGGCCTTGAACCCCAAAAAGATGACCCTGAGAGCTCAGATGTGGTCTGTCCGATCCAGAAGGCTTTCCCTGCCAGCTCCCAGGTGACACAATCAGGCACTTTTATGAGATAGATCTTAAACATCCCTCTACACACAGCCGTGGGAGCAGGTTTTTGAGAAGCAGGAAGAAGCAGAAGCCCAGAGCATGGCTGGCTCTGTCCACATCACCTCCCCCTGCACCCCAACAGCACAAGAGGGGCAGAGCCACAGCCCACAGTGAGACCAGGAGCTCCGTGGAGCTGAGACCACATCCAGGGGAGCTGGAACTGGGAATGTACCCAGGTGTCCCCCTGTGCAACCATGGAGAACCAGGAGAAGTCAAAGTCTGGTGGAGAGGCCCCTTGCAAGAACAGGTCTGTTGTGGGGACAGATTTCTTCTCTGTGCTGCTCCCCAAGCCCCTTCCTGACAGATCCAGGCACGGGAGAACAAAGCCAAAAGGCTTCTTCAGGTTTAATACACAAAACCCAGGCAGTTCAATCAAGCAACAAAAGCAAAATGTCATTTCCTCCCGTGGCACTGCCACTCTGCTCACAGTTGTTCACATCTGACAGCTTGTCATTGTCATGAGACACCAGGGACACAGCCTGGGGAAAGGTTGGCACAGAGGAGAGGGGAGGAAGGCTCAGTCCTGCAGCTCACCACAGACACCAGCACCGAGAGGGATGGGCTCCTGTGTGAGCTGAAGGGCACAAGTGACCCCAGCAGGCACAACCACACGGGGCAGGTGGGAAACAGCACAGAACCATGGAATGGTTTGGGGTGGAAGAGACCTTAAATCCCGTCCCATTCCACCCCCTGCCATGTCCAGCGACACCCTCCACTGTCCCAGGCTGCTCCAAGCCCTGTCCAGCCTGGCCTTGGACACTCCCAGGAACCCAGGGGCAGCCACAGCTTCTCTGGGCACCCTGTGCCAGGGCCTGCCCACCCTCACAGGGAATCTAAATCTCCCCTCTTGTAGTTTAAAACCATTCCCCCTTGTCCTGTCACTGTCTGCCCATGCAAAAAGTCGCTCTCCCTCTTTTTATAGCCCCCCTTTAGGTGCTGGAAGGGGCTTGAAGGTCTCCTCAGAGCCTTCTCTTCTCCAGCTTTCAGCCTGTCTCCATGGCAGAGGGGCTCCAGTCTTTGGAGCATCATTCCAAACAAGCCTCACCCAAGAGGACACAGGCTGCCTTAAAGACAGTCCCAAAGAGCTGTACAGGCTCAGGCACCCCAAAACCTGTCACCACATTCCCAGTCTCCAGCTGAATAAGGCCGAAGTTTCCAGCTCTGGCCCTGAAGTTCTTTCCCTCATTCTTGCCCAGCCTAGCTGCAAAAATGCTGAGGCTTGGCTGCCCGTTCCAGTTAAGAGGATTAATGGATGCTCTGTGAGACAGGCATGGGCTGAGTCACCCACACTGGATTTAGGGCTTCCAGCACCAGCAGTGACCATTCCATGCAGTGGTGATGGACTTCCATTTGTTAACAGGTTACAATGATCTGTTGCGGCCAAAAATGAGAATCCATGCAGCCACACAAATTTTCCCGCTGGCATCTCAGCAGGCAAGGGAGGTGCAAGCGCTGGGAAGTTTGGAGTACAAGTGTCACAAACACCTTATTGACTAATTCCAAGTGGAAACTTTCCACTTAACCTGAAACACTTTCAAGTTCCTTGCTAGTTTTCTCCTTTCAAATGCAGATATCTTTCCATACGGATGTGTCATTTGGAAGCAGAAAGGTTTTGTACAAAATGTGCCAAAAACGGAGCAGGAAAAGTCAGTCAAACTCTCGGTCATCTAGGACAGCCCCTCAGAGTCGCCCCTTTGGGCATCTTTACATGCCATCTTTACCTGTCTCACCCTGTGTGCTGCTAACACAGGAGATGTTCCCTCAGTGCAATTTCCCAGCGCCAAAACTTGCCAGTTCCTCCTGTCCCCCATCACAATCGTGTGCTTGAATACAGACGTGCTGTCAGAGCTGAGGAGATATTTTTAAGCACCCAAAAACAACTAAACACAATCCTGCCACGAAAACATTCTCCACCACCCCTCCTCACCTCAAAGCCCATCACACTGCACACTGAGAACATGGATCAGGGTATCAGTATGGAAAAGACCCTTGAAAGAGTGGGGGTAACAGCAAAAAAGCAAAAAGCAGCTCCTTGGTCCAGCTTCCTACAAGGCCTGGGACAGGCTCTGACCCTGAGAGCAACAGGAATGCCTAGACCCACCTCTGCCCTCCAGAACTGCAAAGATGGAGCACCACCCCGAGCACTCCTTCTTCAGCTGGACATTATCTAATGACATGGCCAAAAACAGGCCCAGCGAGTTAGAATTTTTATGTAATTTAATTCTTACATAATCTAATTCATTGCTAATTAACACCAACTTCCAACTCGGGTACTTTGAGAAAAAAGGCAGCAGAACCCTAAAGCTGCCACCCTGCAGGCCCAGCACAGCCAAACTCTTCTCCTCCCCCTTCCCCACGCCCAGCTTCCCTGGCTTTCACCAGAGGCCACCCAAAGCCAGAGAGAAGCTCCTCTCCTGGAGTGCATTGAGGACATAAGGTCTTCACCCCCAGGTTTTTGGGGGTTGTCAGCTCTGCTGCCTCCAGGGCTGAAGGTATCCCCTAGGAGCAAGATGCAGGATCCAAACCCAAGCACAAATCTCCCCCATCCTGAATATCTTCTTTCCCATAACTAGGCAGTGATCTCCTGAGGAGCCCATCAAAGCCTGTCTGTGGGGACCCTGTGGGACTCTGGGGACCACAGAGAAGGGGAGAGGTCAAAGAGGGAGGAATACCAGGGAAGGGATCTATCTCAGAACAGCCCTGGGCCAACAGTGAAAGCCACTGAATTAGTCCACAAGTCCCTGCCTAGAGGTGAAAATTTCTCTCAAAAGCCACCCCTGGACAGGACTTGAGATTTTTAACAACTTTCAATATGGATTTTTAATGACTTTTTAAATGAATTAGTTACTGTTGCAGGTCACCTCTGTGGTGACAGACCTGGCATTCTCAAGCAGTTCTGCTTTCCTGCATTGCACCCAGACTTACAGCAGCTCCAAGAGCATCGTTGAGAAATTCTCCCACACCTGTTAACTCTGACATGGGATCCCTGTCCTCTCAGAATCACTGCAGGCCCCCAGGGTCCCAGCCCAGTGCTCTGCCAGGTTGGCTCACTGCTACCTGGCAGCCAACAGCAGCCTGGGAATTGCCATCATGCTCCAGAGAGCTCCAGCCCAACCTGGAGCCTCCCTGGCACATTCACAGCATGGCAGAGCTGCTCTCAGCCCAGTGACAGCACAACAACTCAACAGTGATGTTCTGATCCACTTGGCAAAAGCTGCAGGCACCCAAAATCCGTTGTCCAGACCTTTCAGTTTACAAATAGCTCACTAAAAAAAAGAAAAAAAAAAAAAAAAAAGAAGAGCTATTTAGTGGAACTTGCCTTTCCCTTTCATTTCTCCTCCATCCCAGAGTGGATCCTCTGTGCCCTTCCAGACAACGCTGAGAGCTGGGCACAAGCACCTCAAGGCTGGCACCACAAGATAGCACAAAGAACAACCCCCCAGAGCTCAGTAAGCACCCTCAGACCCTCCTGTGCTGCACCCACAGGCACCTGCACCCAGCTCTGCAGACAAACCCTCATACCCCTGTGATGCTCCAGGCTTCATCCCTCACGAAGCACTCCTGCTCCAGAGCCTGTCAGCTGGAGTTTCTCGTTCATCCATCACTGCCCCTCCTAGACGGAAAAAAAATTGCTGCAAATAAATCAGCTGCTGCCCTGGGCTGGGCTTGGCTGGGGAGTTCACTCACACTGCCAGTCCCCGTCCCAGCAGAGCTGCACAGGGGACACCCTGATCCCCACCTTGTCACACCTGGGGCCTCCCAGCCCCAGGGACAACTGTCCAGGTGATGGATTTAATAACAGGAGGTAGCTGTGCCACAGCCCCTCCTGCAGCACAGGGCTCAGGCTGACACAACACAGAGGGACAAATCAGGACACTCTGTGCCACAGGTGGGGACAGAGCAGGGAGGCAGAGGCTGAAGAGCTCCTGCAATCAGCGCCTTTGCCCAAAAGCACCTCGAGTGAGATGATCTCCTGCTGGGCTCCACTTCTGCGCACAAGTCTGAGCCCACAAATTCTCAAGCCCAGCAGACTTACTCATCCCAGCTCACTCATGTTGCTTATCTGGAGGCGTAGTTTAAAAATGCAGGAATATTATTTAAAACCGTAACTGCACACCTGCTGATTTCTGTGAGGTCCTATGAGAATGCGTGGGACCACTATATTTAGAATTTAATAACTCCAGTCAGTGCATGCTCTCGACTGAGTACCTGCCTACGTCTGTTCCCTGTGGTCCCAGGGGACTATGCAGCCTTGGGAAGCGTGGTGGGAGCCTGGCTGCCCTGAGCAAGACCAGGGCAGCGCTGTGCTCAGGGCTGTCACACATCACCCTGCTGAACCGGGCTGCAGGATCTCTGGTACCTCCATGCACGTGGAAATGTGGGAGATGAGGATCTTATCTCTATGCCTCACTTGCCCACAACAGTGTGAAGAAATGAAGTAAAAGCAGAAAGTTGATCAGCAGAGCTGGAAGAAGCACCATCTAGAGCAAGGGCAGGGCCAGACATTGCAGCAGCTTCATTGTATTGGCTTTTGGATCCCAGCCGTGGAGATTTCCTGGGACTTCTCAAGGTACAGACATTGGGAGGGTTGAGGGGGTAACAGGCAGAAACTCAAGCAGCTGGGGTGACAAGTGACACTGATTTCAAAGCACCCCACACTTCAATCAATACTTAGCTTCACTTTCATAATCAACCGTGGCAATCAAGGCAATGGGCTCAGCATCCACAGGTGCACTCGAGTCCGGTCACTGTGGGGACAGGGACACCAGGAAATCTGTCCACACACTCGGATCCAGCCCAGAGGAGCTGCCCTGGAGCAGCTGCATGGCCCAGTGGGCAGAACAGGCAGAGCACAGCTCCGTGCAACACGAGCTTGGCCACAGCAGAGCACTGGGGCACACACAGGATCTCTGCTGGGGGGAAGGGGGTCACCAGCCCCAGAGCTAAGCCCTGACAAGCAGTGGCCCTGGTGGTCCCATCTGATGCACAGCAAGCCACAGTCCTGCATGAGGGGACAACTCAGACACAGAATGGTTTGGGTTGAAGGGACCTTAAAGCTCATCCCGTTGCACTCCCTGCCATGACGATGCCAGGGATGCCTTCCACCAAAGCAGGTTGCTCAGAGTCCACATCCATAGCCAGCAACTCCTGGAAAATTTGGTACATGAGATACACACCATCAATGCTGCTTTTGTGTGGCTCACGTCCCAGAGCTAGGAAGGCACCATGACGTCTCCCATTACAGAGGAAACCACCCAACTCACCCCAAACCCCAAGGTCCAGGATTGTGGCACCCTGTGCATGGGGCAGCATCACCTCCTCTCCCTCGGGCCAGGCACTGACACATGCTTAGCTGCACACAGCAAACCCCAGGCACGTACTGTGCTCAGCAGCACCTGGACAACAGACCTTCCTCACACCCAGCTCCACACCAGGACAGCAAAAACCTGAGGGCAGGAACCAGGGTTTCTGTCCACAACGCCAAAAAGGAGCAGAACAAAGCTCCTGGCTCTACCAGGAATGTTTCCGGAGAAACGAGCAAGCGGGGGAAGAGGTGACTCCTGTTCAGCCCCCGAGGGGAAGAAGGGAGACAGCGGCGCCTCACATCAACACCGGCAGCAGCAGAAGGGGCTCCAACTTCATCCCAATCCGTAGATATTTTAATTACCTTTACAGAGTACAAAGTGCTCAACGACCAGGGAGGACGGTAAGTGAACACCTTGGTGTGATTTTTTGCTCAGTGTCCGTTCCTACACAGACCTACACCCCACAGCAGCAGGGAGGCACCGTCTGCAGGTCAGCAGGAGATTTGGGGACACACTGCTCAGACTGAGCCCACACAAATGGGGAAGAGCAGCACCGAGTGATAGCCCTGTCCTACAGGCTGCACAAAATATCCAAGGAGAAGCCACACAGGCACAGAGCAATTTTCTTAATTGCAGTAACTGTGTTTACATGCAAAACAGGGATGTGTGCAAACCCCCCCAAAACAACTCTGAGCACTCACACGCTCCTAGAGGATTTCCAGTCAACCTAAATGCCGCCCTCCCCATCCCCACTGTGATCCTCTCAACAATCCATGCCCCAAGCAAGCTGCCGATGAACCGTGTGTCTGCCTGCTCAGAGGAGCTCCCCTCTCCACTGCCCAGATCCTTCCTACACGACAGGAGGTTCCATGAGCACCTCATACACACAAATTCCACTTCCCCCGAGAAGCTACTTCTTGCTGCCCCTGCAGAGGCTTTTGTATGGGGCAGGTATGCACGGAGGGAAGGGCAATTTTGGTGCAATGACTTCGCTCCTCTGATGAGGGGACAGTGCAGCGGCACAGCAGAGAGCACCAGGCAGAGGCAGGCAGGCACAGGTACACGTGGTCACCCAGCAGACGCCCAGGATGTGCCACCGACACCTGGGACGTGCCCTGGGCAGGGATGCCAGGTCACAGAGCGTGTCAGAGTCATCCTGCAGCACTGAGCTGTGTGGGACCCCCAGACAGGAAAGGGGTGATGCTTCCAGAGCCCTTGGCTTGCTCCCAGCCCCCTCCCAGCCCCAAGAGAGGTAAACAGAAAGCAAAGCACCGAGGATTGCACATCCCATCCCGCAGCCCCCGGGCACACACGGAGGCACCAGGACAGTCGGGTCGCTGCCACCCCGTACCTGCACTCCGTGACACTACAGCAACAGCTCCCGCTCCGCCGGCCCCAGCGCCTGGAGCGCAGCTCCGGCCTCGACTTCCTCAGGCTGAAATACTCCGTCAGCTTCCCAAACGAAGCCATGGCTCCCGCCGGTGTCCCTGTGTCCCTCGACACACTCGTGCATGCTATACCCCGGCCGTGCCCGCTGCCAGCCCTTGGCACCGGGAGGGAGCAGGGCTGCGGGGACCCAGCACAGGGCACGAGGAGCTCAGCCACGAGTTACTTGGACAGTCCACAGCATGTTCCAGTGAGCCCTCAGATCTGGAGGGTGCTAAGTCCTGTCTCCCTGAGCCAAGCACAGGTCCCAGCTCAGGGCAGCTGGCGGCTGCACATGTATTTCATGTGATGCTGCAGAGCTGAGTGAAGGAGGAAGAGAAAAATTTAAAAGTGCTCACTGGAAAGGGTCCCTCGGTAGCACTGGCACAGGTCTGCAAGCCCCCACGGTGAGTGGCACTGGGCAGGTTGGAGGAGCTGCCCTCTGAGTAGGTGGCTCAGCGTGGCTGTAGTGGCCCTCGGATGAGGAAAGGCAAGGGATTTGATCTCAGAAGCGATGAGAAACCCCAAGAAATCGGCTGCTCAGATGAATTTCCAAAGGGTCTGCTCTCACAGCGTGGAGAGGATCCCCGCTTGCTCTTCCCAAGGCTATTCAGAGTCCACCAGTTTTCCTCCCTCCCTGTTTTCCAGAGCAGAAGGCACCCTCAGCTGCCAGCAGCACCTGCCTACCATGACTTTCCAGCCTGCCACCAAACACCTGAGCCTAAGGAGAGGGACAGGCATTTAAAGCAAGCGAGGTTGATCCAGGTAGAGGTCACCTGTGAGCTCTGCTCCACACGCTCCAGCACAAAGCCTTTCCACAGCAGACAGCAGACACGGGGATGCTGCGAACCCGAAGGGAAATCCTCCTGCCAGCCCTCCCCTAGTCAGGAGCACTTGTCTCTGCATCCTCGGCGCCTGACGCTAGCTGGGCGGAGAAAAAACAAGGGCTTCAGAAAAAAACCACCCAAACCTTGCTCCAGCCCCACGGAGCAAAGCCAGATCAAGTCAGTGAAGTGTATCCAGGGGAAGGGGTGACTGACGGCGACTCCCAGCCGTGCCAATAGAGGAAACAGCAAGAAAAGCTGGTGGTAACTCAGCTGGCAGAGCCTCAAGCTCCCTGAACACCCTTTTATCCCTCCGGTGTGGATGCCATGTTAAAAAATAAACAACCTGCATTCATTGCTACTTCCCTGCTTAGAGCCATCCCCTGCAAGCAGCCCCCTCGCCACCAGGGACAGCCGTCTGTCGCCGAAAACCCTTCCTGACCTCCGCTTCCCTCCTCCCTTATTTTCTTTCTTTTCCTGTGACCGGCAGAGTCCCCGTCCCTGTCCGCGCTTCTTGGGGGCCGTAATTTGTTTGCAGCATCCCCACCCCTGCTCCCCGCTCCGGGCGCTGCCATTCATCCCGCAAATAGAGCGAGCCGCAGACCTGTACACAAAGCAGGGGCTGGCGATGCTCGGCGGCTCCGCGGTCACGGGGGACCCTGGCAGCAGCTCCACCGGGCAGGCACACCGGGTGCTCCCCCGGGCACCTTCTCCCTCCCTGGCACATGCGGGGAGGGAGAGCGAGGGCTGCTCCCCTCTGGCAGCCGGGGAAATAAAGCGCTCACACACTGCTCCGCACAGCCACCCTCCCCCGGCTCCCACCTTCTCCCTCCGAGGGGCTCCGCCGCAGCTGGGCAGGGTCCAGGGCGCTCCCCCAGGTCGATGGGTTTGTGCAGAGGGCAGAGCATCCGCGGGCTGGCTCTGCGCGGCGCAGCGTGAGCCGGCAACACTGTCACTAACACTGTCACCCCTCTTATCTGCCATCGGCTCCCCGTTACCCAGCACGGTGAAATGCAACACGTCAAAGGAGGTCAGATGAGCCGGAGCAGAGCGGAGCAGCCGGGGGAGAGCAGAGGGGGCTGGCAGGAGGCAGCGGGAAGCAGCCGAGGGGGAGATCAGAGAAGGGGAGGCAGAAGGAGACAAAGTCTTGTTTCCCTGGTATGGAAAAAGGCACAGCACCGGCTCTCCCGGAGGAAACTCGGCTGAGGCACACACACCTTGGAGTGTGAGGAGGACAGCGGGGTCACCTGGCAGCGGTGATGTTACCTGTTCCTGCCTATGCCAAGGCAACGGGAGAGGGGGCTGGACAGGGCAGCAGGAAGAGTGGAGAGGAAGAGCGGTGTTAATTTGAATCCCTCTCTTCCCCCTTCCTCTCATCACCTGTTGAGAGGGCAGAGGAGCAGCGACGCTGCCCTAGGGATCCTCCTTTGGTATTTGCAAAGCAAAAACTGTTTGGGGACAAAAGGGCGATCTGGAAGACTGCAGAGAAAAAAACAGCAGGAGGATTCGACAGACTGGTAGACACAAAATCCAAGGAGCAAGCCAGACTTCCCCAGCATTCCGGCTGCATGGGGGACACCCTACAGCCAGGGACAGCACACATCCTGCAGTACCCTCCGGTGGGGGGTGGGTAGGAGGCACAGCCCTTGGCAGGGAGTCAGGCTCCCAACAAAGCTGCAGAGCTCAGTCCGTGAGCCCAACAGTGCCAGAACTTGGAAAACAAACAGGAGGAAATGCTACCTTCGTGAAACCTCTGGGGAAGCTGGGGATGGTAACATCGAAGGTACCAATGCCTGAAAGCTCAGACGACTCCATAAACACCTCCTTCTGTGCCCAAAAAGGGGATTCCAGCCCCGCAGCCCCCCAGCATACCCCAGTCACCTGGACCAGGCTAACTGGGACCTATGGGGCTGAAAGCACAACCAGTGCTGTTACAGAGGCAGCACAAGCTCCCACATCACTCCTCTGAGTTACAGCCTCTGCTTTTGTGCGGGTGCCTTGGGGCAAGGGAAGGGCGGTCTCCTTTGCCCCAAGGACGTGGAACAGCCCTCAGGCCCTTCCTTGCTCAAAGAATGAGTGGTCAGCCCTTCAGACAGGGCTGTCACATCAGCTGGCTCCCAGAGGAGCTCGGTGCCTCCTATTAGGCAGCAGAGGCAATTGCTGAACTCTAATTTCACATTAGCAATCTGCTGTGCTGGGGTTTGCAGCCACGTACTCAGCGATGCGACAGCTTCCCACTTCCACTTATCAGTGGAATGAAACACTTCATAAGCGAAACAGTGGTTTAATTTGGAGAGACATAAACTGATTTTTAAGAGGAGCTGTGGAGGAGATGTTAAAGCAGGAATCAGAACCGGCACAGCACTGGGACTCGGGGGATGCAGAGCACGGCTGCACAGCCATCACCCAACCCTGGCACAGGCATCTCACACCTCTAGCTGCAGCATTTGGGAGGAGAAAAATACCCACAAGTCAAACACAGCGTGGTTGTCTGGGTCATCTCACACATTGCTGTGCATATACTGCTTTGGGCCCTAGAGACCAACATTCCCCATTTCAGAACCCTCCAAACACAGTGAAGCCATCACAGATACAGGAACCAGCACCAGTCCCAGCTTGCAAACAACCACAATGCTTTTTCAGGCAGAAATCATCACAGCTACATGCCAGCACCTCAGACATCCTAAGTGTGAACTGGGAAGCTTCTCTTCCAGGTCCTGTGGTCCAGTGGGACAAGCCAGACAGCCCTGAAGGTAGCCCTTGCATCATTCCCAGAGACACCTTGCAGACCCCAGTCCCTATGCTCCTGAGCCTATGGTGAGCAAACCAGATCTGGTTACATCTCTGTGGCTTCCCCAAGCAGGTTTTGCTCCAATTACACTTCTTAAATATGGATAGGCAGAAGCAGGGAAAGAGGAAAAGAGGGTTCTTCTGACCTGACAGCTCCTCCATCAACTCCTACAGTTCAGAAGGACCCTAACTGTATTTCTACAGAGCTCCAGTTCTACTCCACCCCTAGACCACTCAACACCAGTTAAACACATCCATTTTCCAGCCCTGGCTCTTCTGGGAAGCTGCATCCCTAAAAGCCACTCAGCAGCTGAGGCAGAGCCCATCCTGTTCCTCCTTCAGACATGCTTCCCACAGCTCATCCCTACCCCAGAACAGCATGGTGGGGTGGGGATGCTCACCAGTACCGGACCTCCCAGTGTTTGGGGGAAGCTATTAAAACAGGTTTAAGCCATTGTGGGAGCAGCCACCCCATCTCCACAAGCAAAACCCTGGCTGGTTTAAGGCTCCCTTTCCCCTTGTCCCTTTCCCAGGCTGGCTGGTACCTGGAGAGCAGAGCTCCACGCAGAGTTCTGGAGCAGAGAACGGAGTGCAGGATGCACAAGTGGAGCCTTAGACTGGAGCAGTGACATGGTCCTAGACATTGAGCAGTGACAACAGCAGAACAGTCTAGAAAAGCTGGCAGGTGGGCCAAAAGAGGAACTGGAGCCTGAGCAGCTCTTCAGGAACAGAGCCTGGAGTAGGAGGCACTGCTGCCTGCTCATCCAGGATGTCCTGTGCCAAAGGGATCATTGCACCATGGGAGTCCTGGTAACCCAGTTCCTATCTGCTGTCATCAGAGTCCCTCTCCCCACAAGGGAAAAATATCTGCTGAGATACCCAAAACTGGGTGACAGGAAGCTTCCTAATCCCCCAAGAACACCTGTGTCCTCAGGTCAGGTGGAAGAGAATTTTTTATGATCCTTCTCCCAGTGCCAGCTGGGGAGAGACCAGCCTCTTCAAGTTATCTGGGAAGTCACCTGAAAGCACCGTGGGGACTTCAAATTACTTTGGGGCAGGAATTTTCCTAACTGCTGAAACTGGCCACTGATGTCACACTCCTGGTCAAATCTTTCAGCCAATTGGAAGAATTTTTCTAATTACTATTTTTTTTAAATTCTGAGCACTAACTCTTGGGGTTTAGAAAGTAAACTTCTTCCACCATATTTTAAATACACCCAACGGTAACTGAGGCCAAATTTTTCACTGCTGGTTAACCCAGCATACCAGAGAATCATCAAATGTTTTGGGACAGCTATAAAAATAAAACTGAAGTACATTATTTCACAGGATGTTCAAAACCAATTATCAAGACGTGCATGTGAAGAAATATGTTAAATGCAAGTATGAACTGATTTAAGAAACAGATGCACAAGAGACATTGGAACAAATCTAGGGGAGCCTATGGAGATGCTCCAAGGGCTGGAGCCCCGCTGGAGCCAGGCTGGGAGAGCTGGGGGTGCTCACCTGGAGAAGAGAAGGCTTCAGGGACACCTCAGAGCCCCTTCCAGGGCCTAAAGGGGCTCCAGGAGAGCTGGAGAGGGACTTTGGAGTGACAGAACAAGGGGGAATGGCTTCCCATTGACCAAGGGCAGAATTAGATGGGATATTGGAAAGAAATCTTTCTGTGTGAGTGTACATGAGTGGGCTTGGCGGTGCTGAGGTAACAGTTGGACTCAATGATCTTGGAGGACTTTTCCAACCTAAATGATTCCATCCAGAATTCATCAAAGCATTTCATCTTGATTCTAAATGTGCCCATGCTCTGTGCAAACATGAGCCCACAGTGACACAACACACTGCAGGTCCTCTCTGGTGCCCAGCACCCTGGAGAAACACAACTGGAGGTTCCTGGAGCCAACTCCTGGGAACAGCATAGCTCTGGGAGCAACACATACTTGCTGGCAGAGCTGTGGAGCCCTCTGGAAAGTGCTACATCTCAACACAGCTGTAATAAAGTGCAGAGTGTGCAAGAGGCTCAATAATTTCAGTCTAAGCAGGCACTTTGTTGTAATTGCCAGCTCTATTGCATTACTCACACACTTCTGTGCCAGTACCTGCCTAGAGCCAACCACATCAATTTACTGATTTACCCAATGTATCACTTAGCACAACTACTCTAATTCCAGCAGCAAACCCAGATGTGCTGCCCAAATTAAGGTAAAATACCCTCAGTCTCAAGTTAAATTAAAATACCCTCTTTCTTGGAAATAACATAGAATCATATAGGGAGAGGGTTGCACTGCAAGGATGGGGAAGGGTTTGGAGGGGAAGCCATAGTAGGAGAGCTGAAGGCACTTGGTTTGTTCAGCTGGAGGAGATGGAGCACAGAGCTCACCTAGGCTGCAGCTCCTCCAGAGGGGCAGCTCTGATCTCTGCTCCCTGGGACAGGGACAGGAAACAGCAGGAGCTGCATCAAGGGAGGTATAGGTCGGATATCAGGAAAGGTTCTTCCCCAGAGGGTGCTGGGCACTGCCCAGGCTCCCCAGGGAATGGGCACGGCCCTGAGGCTGCCAGAGCTCCAGGAGTGTTTGGACAGCACTGCCAGGGATGCCCAGGGTGGGATTGTTGGGGTGTCTGTGCAGGGCCAGCAGTTGGACTCATGATCCTCGTGGGTCCTGCCTATAATTCTATGAAAATTCACCTTCGCAGAGAAGCACCCAGGAAGAAGTGGAATCAGCACCAAATCCAGTGTAGCAGCACAGAGGCAGCCCCAGCCCCCAGCACAGAGAGGCCGGTGCTGATCCAGTAACCCACCTGCAGTCACTGATCAGCATCTGTCCCTTTTTGGAGCAGCATGGGATGTGCATGCTCCTGAAATCCAATTCCCTTTTTAACCCCCTGGACGGATGGAAATTGCCAGGTTATTTCATCACACTTCAAAACGTTCTCCCCACTCACAGCACTGTGCAGTTAAATCATGGGCATACAGGGATAATAACCTCCCAAAGCAGGGCTGTCCCTGGTGCTGCTCCCTGACAGCTGCATAAAAACCTGGCTCGGGCTTGCAGGGAAGAGATAAGAGCAGGGAAAAACAGACAGCAGCACAGGCAGCTGGAGGAATCATACAGGCCTTTAGATACTAAGTGAAAAAAAGGAGAGAGAAAATTGATTAATACCTCCTAAAAATAGTTGGTTGCGTTCAAAAAGGACTGAAGAAAGTCTAAAACATCAACAGTGAGGTGATGGGAGTAAACACAGACAAAGGCAGGATAATTTGAGGGCTGTCTTATGGGCAAGGGGTGCTGCCTCTACTGAACCATTCCCCAAAGCAGCCCCGTTGGCTCTACCCCCACACTGCTTGAGATCCACCCAAATTCCATTTGATCCCCAGGGAATGATCTCAGCCCCAAGGCTGCCAGAGCTCCAGGAGTGCTTGGACAACTCTCTCAGGGATGCACAGAGTGGGATTGCTGGGCAGTGTGTGCAGGGCCAGGAGCTGGACTCTGTGATCATCGTGGGTCCCATCCAAGTCAGGACATTCTGTAATTCTGTGATTCTTTCAAAATAAAAAGGGAAAAAATACCCAGATCCTGCCCAAGTGGGACAAACTGGGACATGTACAATCCCCACTTACTCATGCAGCCTGGGAACAGACCCAGCTCACTGCAAACCAGTTGTTCTTTTTCCCTGAAAAACCAAAAACATGAAGCAAAAATTGGAAAACTCATTACCTTGATCAAGGGCTTCAGAAAATGGGAAGCAGAATAATTCATGCAATTAGAGCCCAGCAAACTTCATCAGTCTTCAGAAAAAAAAAAATTATAATCAATATGGAGCAAGCAGTCTCCAGGCTGGGAGAGCAGGGGGCTGAATCGATGCAGCTGCCGACATCCCACAGACAGCAGAGCTCCAAGGAGGAGCAGCCCCCTCCCACAGCTGGCTCCTGACAATTGTGTCCCCCACCACCCCTGTCACACCCAGGGGGACTGCTACAAGGGTTTCCTTAGCAACACACAACCCCCAAGGCTTCCCAAAAGGGACCAGGATTGGCAGTGTTGTGATTGGAGAAAGACAAGCAAAAAAGGGACACAGGTTTGTGGCAAAGCCACCCTGGCCACACAACTTTCACTGTGTGATGTGCTGTCCCCACTCCTCCTGGTCCTGCACACACCGTGGTGGCTGCTCAGGGAGCCCCTGCTCCTCCCTTCACCCCAGCCTTGTGCCCACAGCTTCCTAAACCTCCTGTGACTGCTGGGCACTGCCCACGGCCGCTATGTGCCCTCATGGCAGGGCAGGGAGGTGGCACCAGTGGCCACAGGCTGGAGAGGGATCAAAATTCAATTAACAGCCAGGCATGGGAATCACCTCATACACAAGATGAGCAGGATGAGCATCTGACCAGCTCCTCCTCAGCACTTGGCATGGCCTGCTTGGAAAGGAATTATGGATAAATCACAGAATCATGGAATCACAGGATGGTTTGGGTTGGAAGGGACCTTCAAGCTCATCTCGTTCCACCCTCTGCCATGGCAGAGACACCTTCCACTGTCCCAGGCTGCTCCAAGCCCTGTCCAACCTGGCCTTGGACACTGCCAGGGATCCAGGGGCAGCCACAGCTTCTCTGGGCACCCTGTGCCAGGGCCTGCCCACCCTCCCAGGGAAAAATCTCTTCTAATATGCAACAGCCTCTCTGGGAAATTACTCATCCACAGACTCAAGCTGCCCTCTGATTTTTAGGAAGTCCTTCCACTGATCCCATGGGCACAGGCACAGTCCTGAGCACCTCTCCTTCTCAGGGCTTCACAACTCAAGCTCACCTGGACTTCTGAGAGCTGGCAGCAGACTCAGCCTGGCAGCTGGGGTTTGTGGGGTGGAGAGGCTGTTCCAGGAGGAGACAGTGCTCAGACCCCACAGGAATTTGCATCCTCCCTACTCTCCAAATAAGCACCACATCCCTCAGGAAGCACTGGCCCAGAGGGGCACAGACACCCTCAACAAACCCAAGATCCAATGCCAGGCACCACTTCTACTTCCAACCATTTTCTTTTCACCTCTCAAGCAGTAATTATCCCATTTCCGCATCAAAACAGAATCTATTAAAATCTTACTTCCTTCCCAAACAACAGATTAACGTAGAACTCTTACAAGAACTGAGCTGGCTCTTCCTGTTGCAGTCAATGATTGCAAACTTTCAAGCCTGGAGTAAAATTTAAACATTCCTGTCAAAACTCTGAACAGCACAATCACCAGTTAGACAGGGATGTTGGATTTACTCAGAATAAGGCTTTCCATTTAAATTAAGGCCAAAGATTTCCCCCAGGTTATAGCAATTTAATTAAAACAAAGACAAAACAAACCTCTACAACTTCTGAAATGCTAGTTGTGTAAAATTAAAACCTCCAAGACTGCCAGAGTACAGAGCCCAAATAGTACCCAAGAGAAAACAAATACTTTGACTTATTTCAGGAAAATAAGACAACTGACAATGCAGATCACATCCAATCCTCCACAATATAGCAAAATATTTAAAGCGCCATTGGGCAGGACAAAGACAATTACACAGATGGGTCAGTGCCACCAAAATGAGCAGCTGCATGGTGAAACTCCTCACCTGAGAGAACTCTGCTGCTGCTCAGCTCCCAGGCACGGCTGTCCATGCCCACATCCCCTGCAGGCAGCAGGGACAGAGCTCCAGTCACGGAGCTGCTCAGGACACTCACATAAGCTCCCTAAGCTCTGGCACCTCAGGGACACCCACTGGCCTGGAAACTGGTGGGATTAGCTGTGCATGGGGCAGCCACACACTGGGGTTCCATTTTCCAGCATGAGCCCTGAGGAACCCGGCTGCTTCCAGGACTCTGCTCCACGTGCTGACGCTATGCTCATGCCAGGAACGCCTGGTTCAAACCTGACACTACAGCCCTGTGTGCTGAGACCAAAGTTTCTGCTGCTGCAGAGAAGGAGGGAGACCCTGGCATCCTGCAGCACCAGCTCTTCTCACCTCTATTCCCACCTTTACCTCGCTTCTGCCTTCAAAGGATGCTGCTGTGCTGACAGAGGGAAGGGAAACATCAGGGAGGTGTCTGTGCAGACTGATGGGAACTGGCTGTGGGACAGGTCTGTGTCACACTATGAAACTCACACCACCAGCAGAAAGGAGCAAGAAATGAGTCAGCGCAGCTGATCTGCTGAGAACCAAAACACAACCCAGTCCAACCACACTTCCTCAGCACCAGAGTGAGCTGACTCATCCCATGGCCACGCAAGCACTGGACCCAACACAGGGGCAGAGGAAGGAGGGGGCTCATTCCAGGGCTGGGGGATTTGAACCTTGCCCCAGCACCCACTAGGGGATGAGCAATATGAAGTTGTGCCCTGAAGAGCTATGGGGTGACAACACTTCAGCCCTTGCAAAGCATCCTAGGATCCTGCCAGAGCCTGGACCACACCAGGAAAGGCACTATAACTACTGTATATCCAGCACATTCAAACCCCAGCATTGAAGTGCTAGCTGGCCAGAGGGTTTAGCCAAGGGGATTTCTGCCAAACAGTCGGGGTCAAGGATCCACTGGGTTCCCACCATAATTCAGTGCCCTTCTGCAAAGAGAGGAGGGCAACAGCTGTAAGGCAACATCTTTTATGAACACCCCACTGGGGTCTGCCAAGCTGTGCCAGACATGAGAAGCAGAGCACACCTTGCCTGCAGTGTGGAGGAAGGAGGTCCAGCATGCAGCCACGTTCCACAGCAGAAAACCCCCCAAACTTCCAACCTCATGATGTCAATGTGGCGAGAAAAATAACTCACAGCACATGTTCTGCACAGGCACTGCTAGGAAACAGCAACCACTGAAAGGAGGAAAACACCTTCTGCTTAAAAGAGAAAGTGAATTAGAAATGGAAACTTCTACATCAATTACCAGCTGCCATGGGAGAGATGGTAGAACACAAGGCACTGAGGTCAGTGGTTCCCTGTCCAATACAGCATCACAAGTGTGTGACAGAACAGGCTGCTTACTACATCTGCTCTCATCAGCCTATGAACACACAGGTTGTCTTCAGCTAAAATGCCAAGGAATCCATCTCTTTGTATCCCCAAATGAGAAAAAAAGCTTGAAATACACCAAAGATTCATTCATCACATTGCTGTGAGCCATAGCTCAGCCCAACATGCACCCTGCACAGGCAGAGACACCAGCACACCTCAACACCTCAGCCCCATCTCTCAGTGCACAGGTAGGACCAGCACCATGGTACCTGCAGGGCTGAGCAGCTTCTCTGTCCCATGCAGCAGCTGGCAGCAGCCAAGACACCTCTACCAGCACCTCAGGCAGCTCTGGGAACTGTGTTTTGGCCCCCCCAAATGCTGGAGAGCCCCATCTGAGGTGCCTGCCTCCCCCTAGGCAGCACAGGTCTCCCACTGCCCAAGGCTTGCAGAAAACATCGGGGAGTATCCTGACACAGCACAAACCTGCCCTTCCTGCCTACCCCTGGGCCAGAGGCCCCCAGGTTCAATAAACTCCCTGGGGCAGAGGCCACAGTCCTGGGAATGGCCGGGCTGATGGCCAGGCTGCCAGGGGCAGGCAGAGCTCAGTGCTGCAGCTTGGCATGGAGCAATTCCCACACGATTAAAATCGGGATATGTCCCTTCCCGCAGACCTGCAGGCAAATCTCAGGTGCTGCTCTCCCTCCAAAACACGGCTCAGGAAGGTCTTTTGGGCTACTTCCAGGGCTGGAGCCCCTCTGCTCTGGAGCCAGACTGGGAGAGCTGGGGTGTTCACTTGGAGAAGAGAAGGATCCAGGGACACCTCAGAGCCCCTTCCAGGGCCTAAAGGGGCTCCAGGAGAGCTGGAGAGGGACTGGGGACAAGGGATGGAGGGACAGGACACAGGGAATGGCTTCCACTGCCAGAGGGCAGGGCTGGATGGGATATTGGGAAGGAATTGTTCCCTGGGAGGGTGGGCAGGCCCTGACACAGGGTGTCCAGAGCAGCTGTGGCCGCCCCATCCCTTGGGAGTGTCCAAGGCCAGGTTGGACGGGACTTGGAGCAGCCTGGGATAGTGGAAGGCGTCCCTGCCCATGGCAGGGGGTGGAATGGGATAAGCTTTAATAATCCTCCAACCCAAATCATCCTGGGATTCTACTTTACTGCATGTTTATCCCAGGTGCCAACAACTCCCCAGCTGGTGCCAAGCTGGCTTGAGAGCGCAGGAGAGGTTTCCCCACCTGTAACACCTCAACAGAAAAAGGGAGAAACCAAGAAAAAAGAAGGAAAAAAGGAAGATTGCATCTTAGCCCAAGCTGTCAGTTCTGAATGTCTCTGCTTTGGTCCCCAACTCATAGGCAGCAGCTCTCTGCCCTTTTGTCACACCATGGTCTCATCCACTCAGAGACCCTCAAACCCACCTCAGCCTTCACTTCCAAGGGAAGAGCCAGCAGCTTTGTGACCCCCAATCTACATCCATAAGTGTCATCTGGGGCCTGAGGCACGCAGGGAAAACTCCTCCCAAAGGCCCCAGAAGAAATTCTGGAAAAAGAAGCCGCGATCTCACCAAAATCAGGAACCCTCATCATTCTCTTCAGAGCTGTTCCAAATCACCCGGATCTGCCCACAGCAGCCCTCTGGCAACATAGAAAAAGTAAAAGCAGAACACAGGCAGACACATTTCAAATGCAGGAGCTGATGAGTTTCCCTGGTGTAGCCTCCCATGGCTCATCTCCATGGGTCCCACCACAGCTCTGCCCTCATGTCAGGGCCTGCAGCATCCCCACAAGAAGCAGCAGTTTGGGGATGTTCAGCAAACCCCTGGGGCTCCTTCACATCAGCTGCTGCAGGGCATGGACAGCGGAGGGCCACAGAGCAAGAGCAACCAGCACCCACAATGGACAAGGCCACCCCAGGCTGCCCTGCAGCACCCAGGCTGCCAAAAACAGTCTGAGACTTCTTCAATATCCTCAGGCTCTGCCCAGCTGGGCAATGGTTCTAACTCAGCTGTGTTTTTCCAGCTGTTCATTTTCCAACAAAGCTTAGCTTTCCCTCCTGTGCAGTGAAACCCATGCCTCTCTGCTGTGGGGGCTATGGCAGGACCAGGCAGTGGTCCATGGCAATCCATGCCCTCAGCCTCTTGTTGGCCAGAGATTTGGCCACAAATGGGTGGGACCTAAAGAGGTCAGGGGATGATTTTCTGCTTGGGGCTGGCAGCAGGGCTGGAAAGGTGTCCCTGCCTGCCTGGACAGGTGTCAGGATGCTGCTCAGAGCCCATAGAGTGACCACACAGGAATGTTGCTCAGCAGGACCAACCTCCCCTGCACCAGCAGCTTAAAGAAGGAATGATGCACCAGGAGAGCAGCCTCTTGTCCTGCAGGAGGGACAATCACCAGGACAACTGACCCACATCCTCCCCAGAGCAAACAGCTTGGCATCTCTTGTGCTACCCCCAGGCATGCAGAGAAGGCAGGGCACAGATGCCTTACGGACAAATCTTCATCCGCATCCAGGAGAACACATTTAAAAGGGCACTCTGCATTTCATACATGGAGCAAGGAAAATTGCAAATGAGCAGTGAAGGTGGCAAGTACCAGAGGACATCAGACAGGCCACACTGTCACTGCTGGCAGGATGGTGGTGTCGCAGCCAGGCAGAGATGGGGGCTGCCAGCAGAGCAGCCAGAGCTGTGAACGCTCATGGATGAATGCTCTTGGAACAGCACGAGCAGCCCCACGGGACTCAGGAATAAGATGAAGTGATAACAGGGCAGCTCTGGCACTTGGAGCAGCTTTCCTGCTCCAGACACTCAGCCCAGAGCACGGGAGTGGTGGTGTCTGAGCCAGGTGTCACCCGTGGGGCACATGTGCAACACTGGGTGCCACTGCCTGGGAGACTGGTCACGGCTGAATCCACCTGAACCACCCGAGACATAGGCAGTGAGTCCAACCCTGGAGCAGAAGGGCCAGAACTCCTGTGGCCCTGGGTTAGGTGCTGGCATCCCAAGAGCCCAGCCATGGGAGCACGGAGAGGTGCTCAGAACTAAGGCCTTTTCAAGGCACCAATATGCAAATACAAATAGATAACATGAAAATTAAACATAAATAAAGATGCAAAGCATCTTTTTCATCCACAGAAAAGCCTCATGCAGAACTACAGCTACAGCAGCCAAGCTGTGCAATCCAAGCTTAATGACCCTCCCTCCAGCCTTGGTGATCAGTGATATCCAGGCTCCCCAAGGAATAGTCACAGCCCCAAAGCTGCTGGAGCCTAGGAATGCACAGGGTGGGATTGTTTGGGTGTCTGTGCAGGGCCAGGAGCTGGACTGGATGATCCTCGTGGATTTATTCCCACTCTGGACATTCCATGATTCTATGATAAGTTTGAAGATGTCCCAGCCATCCTCAGGCCCCTTTTTCTTTGGGAAGCTGCATCCCCTGTTGAACTCTGTCTGATTTGCAGATGTGTCTTTGTTACCTGCCCACTATTTGCAGAGGAAGACATCAGCTTAAGGTGCCTCCCAGGCACCAGCTTTGAGTCTTTGATTTACTCTTTCATGGGTCACTGTCTCTGTAAATGTCTATCAGAGGTAATTGCCAGCACAGTCAACAGCTGCACCCGTGGTTGAGCACAAAAAATGAATAAGGCTTTCCTCCTAGATTAGTCCTGCCTCACAGAGAAGGCTATCAGGGCAGAAAGCAGGGGACAGGAAGGAAGAAAAGGTCAGAGCATGCAGCAAATGCAACATAAAAGTCAAAACAGCACAAGTAGGATGGGACAGCATGAGCTGGGCTAGCAGAGCCCTCTCTCTCCCCTGCCCAGAAGCAGGACAGGCAGCACCAGGCTCAGCAAAATGTCACCTGATTTCCAAAAGGCATTTTATAAAAAAAGCCACCAAAAATGACAGTCAGCAACCCTGAAACTCATAAGAAATTGGGGCAAGCAAGGATTTTGGAGGATGGAAAGAAAAGAAATCACAAGCAGAAGCAACCTGCTAGGACAGTTTTTGGTAGCAGCCCTGCAACAGCACATCCCAAATCCTACAGTTTATCTCACATTGTTCCAGCCAATGTGACCTAAGTACACTCAACACAGAGAGGATCCTGCTCCCCTGGCACACAGTGGATATGGCATTACAGAAAAGGACAGGGAGAAAACAGGGCAGCAACGAGGCCCTTTGCCACCCCAGCTCCCTTCCAAAGGCTCCAACTGCAGCAGCTCCAGCTACTCCGGAGGGGAAAGCCTCTTGGGTAACATCAGGGCAGTGCAAGAGCTCCACAGCAAAGGCAGGGAGCATGACTCTTCTCCCTTAGCAGCTGGCTGCATTAAAGATTTAATGCAATGGGTCCCCTTGGAAAAAATTACACAGGCTATTAAGAAAGATGCGCCTCTCTCTCATCTGATGAAATCCAGCAAATATTGCAGCTCTCCAGGCACCCAAGCGGCTCTGCAGAGCAAAGGAAAAGCTGCAGTTGCTCTCGTGAGCCCTTTCTGGAGGCAGGAACCAATGGGTAAAGCAGCAGCTCCATTAGCAATAAAGCAAATGTGCAGACACAGCCGTGCTGTGCCTGCAGAGAGTGAGGCAGACCTTGGATTCCAATGAAGAAGCAAAGGAATGCTGAGCTGCAATCACTCACTGATTCCCACTGGAATCCAGGGGCTCCCGAGGCTGCAGGAGCAGGACAAACAGCCCCAGGCCAGGGGCAGCAGGGAGCTTCAACACCTCACAGGGCCTTCCTTCCCAGAGAAGAGTGAGTGACACGGCCAACCCCCCTTGAGAGTGGCACTTTGGGAACCCAAAGCACTTGGTGGTGCTCACCCTGACAGGCAGGCAGGCAGGAATTAACCCCAGCTCCCTGCCCTGAGCTGATCAGACAGAGGAGCACGGGCTGTCACAGCATCAGGAACATCACACGCACGCTAAAGAATCTCATGGGGAGATAACCCAGTTTAGTACAGCATCATTGAGGGTGTAGCAAGTGCCACTTCCTAAGCAGCACAGACTCCATTAAATTGGACACTGACATCCCCTCAGTGCTCAGCACCTTCACAATGGAGCCTGAGCAGTAAAAATTGGACTTATCCAGAGGAGTAAACGCAGGGGAAGAGTTCACACAGCAGAGCTCCCATTGGCATCCACAGAGCCCTTCTGCACAGCAAAGCCATCCACCCGGCACCTGCACAGCATTTTCCCAGGGAACCAGAGCTGACACCCTGGGCTCACTCACAGATGCACAGAGCACTTCCAGGTCCTGAGTGTGAGTTTCTAGGTCCAGCACCTGCACATCTCACACTCTTTCCTGCTCTGTAGGCTTACAGCTGCCAATTCCCACTCCTTTCCAAGGGAACCTGTTGGCTTGGATGCAGTGCTAGGCTCCACTGCAGAGACGCAGGTGCTTTCACAAGCACAGAATGTCTGGAGGAGGGTTACACTCGTGGCTAACACTCCTCTGCAGTGCACCTCTAGTGCAGTTTGCTTCCCACATGTTGCACACACCTGGAGACAGGTGCCTGAAGCAACTGCCCCCACCACCTTCGCTGCTGTAGTGCTTTGCTCCTTGCAAAGGCCTTTCCACAGTCCAAGCCTGGCTCTGGAAACATCCCAGGCAGCCAAGCATTACCCTGTGGTGTCGCTCCCCATGCCACAGGGCTGGGCTCAGTTCCATAAACACAGCCTGTCCTTCACTCACTCCCCAGCACTGTCCTCATCCCCCAGGTCCTCCCAGCTTCCCATCACAGGGTGAAGCTGAGCCACTCAGGTCCTCTCCCAACCCTTCCCCCCTCCCTTTAAACCCCTCATGGTTCAGGAGCTTGTGTGAAAGCTCCTGCAGGACCTGGATGAAGGTGGACCTACAGAAGGAAATAACAGCTAAAATTCAATTGCTCTGATCCAAGCAAGGATGCCCACAGATTTCTAAACTCCAATGGGGAGAGAAGTTGGAAAAATTGGAAAATAGATGCCAGCAGACCACCCGAAATGACAGCTTGGTGTGAAATGACAACTCGGTGTGAAATGACAACTCCTGCCATTGGTGTGGGAGGCACTGCAGGGCACTGCCCTGGGCTGGCCCTTTGGGGTGACAGCAGCTCCTTACCCATGTCCCCCAGCACCCACAAAGCTCACAGGGCTGCTGCAGGCAGAGCACTCATCACCTCCACGTTTTTCTGCTATGAGCACCAGCATGGACCCAGCAGAGAAACCCCTTCCCCAAAGCCACGGTGCTGCCCATGCACCTCAGGAAAGCTGCTGGGTTTGGGGAGAGCCTCAGTAGCCAGTGAGTGCAGCCCCAGGAGCTGCAGGCCCTGTTTGTCAGCTAAACCTGTCAGCTTTGAGCATTGGTGCTTCTGGCAGCTCCCTGTGGCCAAGCACAGAGCACAAACACATCCCACTGCTCAGCTGGTGAGCAGCTATTTGCAGGTTATTAATAAATCATTTACTGTTTATTGCAATCATTCTGCCAAAACACAAACAAAAAAGCATTGCAGTCACTACCAGCAAAGCTGCCTGTTCACAGAGGTCAGGGAAACAGACGTTTTGGGTACTGGCCTCTGAGAAGGGGCTTTACAGAACCCTGGGTGGCCCAGGCTCCTCCAGCTGTGCTTGTATGATGGTGTCCAGGACAAACTTTGTCTCCTGCCAAAGGCCCTGTGCAGAGGAACAGACAGCAATAGAATCACTCCCTGCAGAAGCTCTCCTGAGGAGCTCGTGTTCTCTCTGGACACTGTTTGGCAGGGCTGCAGGGAACCCAGCAGGGCTGTGGGTCTCTCCCCCACCTTCCCACAACTGCAGGAAAGGACCAAGCCCCCGAGTCAGCCCCAGCACTGCACAGAGGTCCAAGGGCTGCTGACAGCCTCTTCACCCAGCTTCCCCAAAAATACCATGGGAAAAGCACAGAAAGGAAAGAAACTGCTAACCTGCCCTTACTTTGCTGTTTAACAGGAAATCTGCTTTCATCAGCACATCAAGAGCCTGTGGAGGTCAACGAAATGCATTCCTCCATACACTCTCCAGGGCATGGAGCTATTTGCAACCTGAAAAACAGCTGCTGTCACTGCACATCTGAGCAATGATCCTGAGCACAACAACGCGGCTTTAAAGGAACAAGTACTAACCATACTGCAGCTTGTTGCATGTTCCTTCCAAAGTGGCTCTGGATAGACTGGAAAGTGATTTGACTGGAAAGTGATTTGCAGTGAGGACCAACACCATCTCACCCACAGAGAGAAGGCACAAGGATCCCCCAAACCCCAGCACTACCACTAGATCTCTGCAGACCTGCTGCTGGCAGCCCCTCTCCAGGAGACTCCAAGATCCCTGTGGTCAAGGCTCACTGTGAAAGCCCTGGCCAAGGTGGAGGTGCCCACCCAAACTGGGAGGCTGAGACAAGGCTTTGGGGACATCCATCACAGGGACTTCTAGGGAGGAGGAACAGCAGCACGAGCTGAAATTGTGCCACTGAAGACCAGAATTAGGTTTTCTGCTTAAACAGAGTGAAAACAAATAAAAGGACCAGAGCAACACACAACTACATCATGATGTGCTCCCCAATAGGCACTGGCACAGTGGATATGCCCTTGGGACACCTGGGGACAGACCAGCACCTGTCTTCAAGCCAGGAACCCTGAGCAGGTTGGCCAAGAGTGTTAGGAGTAGACATTACCCTCCCTCCCCATACTCTCTGAATAATTAATCCTCCAGAAATTAGTCAAGTCTTTAACTAAGCCAGCTCAGCAAATGTAGTAAGGAATTTCTAGGTCAGAACTACAAGTGCTGGGGAGGAAAAAAAAAAGGGAAAAGAGCCTTAGTGCTCTGTCTCCTGCTCATTCCCAAGGGATTAGCACCCTGCTCTGCCTCTCCCTACGAGTCAGCACCTCGTAGCAAGAGCTTAGATGGGAATTGCACCATGTCATCCTGACATCTCTGACACCTCAGCTGCCTCTAACACCACCAAAGAACACATTTCTGTGCAGAGCATCTCTCTCCATCTCATACAGCTCATTCCCAGCGCCGAGAGGGAAGCACCCCATGACAATTATATTTGTTACATCCCTCCTGCTCCAATGCCTTTGATGTCTTAACCACCATCTTCTGCAGAGGCGTTTTTCCCTCTCCCAGAGCTGTAACCCAGGCATGGAGCTCGCAGCAGAAGCTCCAAGAGCACCAGATTTCACAGCACCAGAGAAAGAGCAGCCTCTGCAGTACCATCCATCCCCGTGCCCAGCAGCACAAAGGGCAGGAGGTGACCAGGCACAAGGGACAGCAGCAACTCCCACAGGGAATGGGGGACAGATGCTCCTTCAGCAGGAGCTGTATCCAGTGCTCCAACAGCATGAGGTCTGTCCTCAGAAGACAACCCTTGTGAAAATGAAGAAGTAATTCTTCGCAAAGATGGAACTTCCATGAGACAGATGCATATATTTGGCCACCCAAAAGAGTCTGGTGCTGAGGGAAGAGCACACAGAGGTAGGTGGAACAAGGCAATGGGATTGAGACAGGGTAGAGGGCTGAGCACAGGTGAGGGATTCCAGCAGTGCATCCCAGTCCCACAAGTACCAGAGCCATAAGAGCAGCAGTGCCTTGCTGCCCTCCTGTGCCCCTACCTCACACACCATGGGGACATAAATCACTTCTCCCCTGGGGACCCACGCTGCAGCAGCTCCAGTCTCCTGCTACTCCCTCCTCTCCTCCCACCTTCATCTAGAAAGCTGCATGGGAGATCAGAGACAGATCAGGGGTAGTGCCTGCAGTTTCCCAGTTCTCAAGGAAAGAGCTCACCCTGAAATTCCACTGTGGGAGCATGGAAGAGGGGACAGAGGGCTCTAGTCACAGCTGCCAGACCCCCCCAGACCATCCCCATGCAGACAGGAAACACAGAGGGATCAGAGTCCTGCCAGGAGCCTGGGGTGGAGGGACCCATAGAAACCTGCTCCCACCCTTGCTCAGGCATTAAAACAACCCTGATCACCATTCCTACAACCTCTGAGCATCCAAGGAGGTGTTCACAGGCAGATCCAAAGAAGAAGGGTGGCAGAAACCAGCCAAGGGACACAGCCCATGTTGTCTTGCCAAGGGACACAGCCATGTGCTGCTTTGTGCCACCTCTTCTTGCAGCAGCCATAAAGACCACGTTGTCTGCAGGTAGCTCCTCCCAAGCTCTCCCTGACCACATCCCTGCTGGTCTCTTCCTTCAGGTTGACCTGAAGGACGCTGCAGTCCAACCGTTCTCTAGCTGCACTTGGAGAACATACAGCACACATGCCCCAAGGCCCTGTGCGGATCCACATTTGCCAAGCCCCAGTCCCAGCTCCAGCACCATTGTCCCTGCACTATCCACAGAATGGTTTTTCCACTTTCTCCTTCCGTAGCCTAAGACAGATATGGACAAAAGGAGAGCAGAGGAGAGCAGGGAGTCAGGGAGCAACAGTGCAGAGGGTTGGTCCCTACACCTGGTGGGCTACACACTTTCCAAGGGCTCCATCCCTCTGTCCTGTGGTAGGAGCACTAAAACCCTGCTGGAAGGGGGGTATCCCACACCCCCCTTCTCTCACTCACATGGCAGCAGTGCAGATGGCAAAGGCTGAGGTTAGTGCAGCTCCATCTGAGCAGGACCACGTGCTCTTGGGAGGAATCCTCCTCCCTGCTCGGAGGGGCTGGGCAGCCAGAGCACAGGTCCCTGCAGGAGCAAGGGGACCATGGGGACAGCCGGGGTCAGCACAGCAGCTCTTTGCCCCAGGCAGGTGCAAGGGGGCACGGCCAGCACCCCCTGCCTGTGCCCCCAAGGGAGGAGGGGTGGCCACAGACAATGCCAGCATTGAGCAGCCACTCGCCCCAGCCCATCTGCAGCTCCGGGAGCCCAGGGCACACAAAGCCAACGCTGGGCCATGGCGAGCCCTGCCAAGGCAGGAACACAGACCCGCCTTTGTGTCTGCAAAGGCAAAGTTAGCTTTGGGGAAAAGATGAGGGAGAGCTCCACCACTAGAGCCTGTGCTTTGGCTGCTTTTCATCTGAAGGTGGTGACGCACGTGCAGGCAGCAGCAGAAGTGTCCAACACTCCCCTTCTCCTGCCTGCCTCACTCATGAGACCAGGTGGGGGACCACCACAGGTACCCCCCGTGCAAGGACCAGGAGCACACAGAGGGGCCATGAGAGCACTCTCATATCAACAGACCAAGACAAGAGGGGTTTCAAAGAATCACAGAATAGTTTGGGTTTGAGCTGGGAAGGACCTTAAAGCCCATCCCATTCCACCCCTGCTATAGGCAGGAACACCTTCCACTACCCCAGGTTGCTCCAAGCCCTGTCCAGCCTGGACTGGAACACCTCCAGGGGCAGCAACAGCTTCTCTGGGGACCCTGTGCCAGGGCCTCCCCACCCTCACAGCCAAGAATTTTCTTCCCCAATATCCCATCTCTCCCTGCCCTCTGGCAGTTTGAAGCCATTCCCTTTGGTCCATCACTCCAGGCCCTCGTCCCAAGCCCCTCTCCATCTCTCTTGCAGCCCTTCCTCTTGCATGGTTTGACACACCTCAGCTTAAATCCCTTGATCATCCCTGTTTTTCTTTTGCCCCCAGACTGGCAGAGAGCCAGGGGCTCCAAAGAGTTCCTTCAGGGGACCAAACCAAGCCTGTGCTCCTACCCTTGGACCCAGCCCATCCCGTCCCTTCCCAGCACTTGCACTTCACATCCCTGCCAGCAATGATTTCCATATGCAGAAAAACAAATCCCCAAGGACAACAGGTTTTATCCCAGTTCCTTCATTTCCCAGCTCTGGGATGAGAGCAGCTCTGCTGCCTGCAGGGAGTCAGTGCCCATCCTCACTGCTGCCCATGTCACACAAGAGCACAGGCACTGCCTTTACCCCCACACTGCATGCACAGCTCAGCAAGAGTGCCCAATTCATTCACTCACTGCCATGCTGATGGTCATTTATTAATGACATAGCCCCACTCGTTAGCCTGCATCCTGGGGTGTTAACAGAGGTGATAGGCCCTGCTCAGAAGCCAAGGCACCAGGACAAACTGCTGGGGAAAGAGAAACCCTGCTTCCAGGAGTGGGAACTGGTGAGGATCAGTCACACTGCAGGGGGAAAAAGCCCAGCACCATGTACCCAGGGTGTCCTGGGCCAGCCTGCCACTGCAGAGAGCATGGAGATGGGAAGGAAAAGGGCTAAATGGGGGGAGGCCTCATTACTGTGGGCTGAAGGGGTTGCTGTCCCAGGGGGACAGCTGATGCACAGGGAGCCTGGGGCAGTGGGAGCCACAGCCCCTCTGGCAGCACTGCCCCTCTCATGGCACCGTGCAGGCTCCCCTGAGGGAACGCTCACTGGGATTTTGTTAACAAAAAACAGGGAGTACAGGGAAGTACCAAAAGCTGTCAGGACAGAAACCTTTAGCATCAAATTTCCCTCCATTAGGGATAATAGAGGAAAAACTCACCCACTAAAAAGAGGCCTCTACATGCTTTTTGTGCACAACCCTGCTCCAATTTCCTCTGCTTCAGCTCATGACACCTGTGCTTTTAGCCCCCAAACCCTGACATGCCTGTCACTCACTGTCTGTTGCACATTCACCCTGTCACAGACAGAAAAAATGTTGCCAGCTTTCAGCATCACTGAATTCAGATAAATCTGAGCCTGGCTTCAGTCTCCACGATGGACCTGCTGGTAGTCCAGCATTTACATTCAAAGCAAATCTGTGGGGAGTCAAAAACACAACAGAGACCATGATGTGCAAATTATTATTTTGCTTCACTAGAACTGGACACTGATGCAAAAGGAACATTTGAATCAAATCCTTAGTCATACCTGCTAATTCAGGGCTCCTGCTCTCAGCCTGCCAGGACTGAAATTGAATTAATGCACACAACCAAGTGAACTGCTTCCCTTGCTCCAGGCCCAGACAGGGCTGCCAAAGCAGCAGAAAGCATCTCCCAAAAATTATTTACCCTCAGAAAATCTTACAAACTCCAGGCCATGAAGTCCCTGTCCATTTCAAGGGGGTAGAATGAGATGATCTTTAGGGTCTCTTCCGTGATTCTATGACAATTGACAGGTGGAAGCCTGGAAAACCCTGTTTCAGCCAGAATTACTTTTCTGGTTGTAAATTGGAGACTGCAACCTCAGCCAAGTAGTTATGGATCAAAACACTGTGTCTGATATGGAAAAAGGTGTCAGGGAAATTTTGTTGCAACACAGCAAATGGGGTTTGACCTTAAGCACTGGACAAATCTTCCAGTTCATCACCCAATGTTAAGAAACACCCGGACAAATTAGAGATTGGAAAACTGAAGCTGCAGAGCAGCTCTGATTTAACTTAAACTGATCCACAAAAGAAAACATCCCATCTGCCCCTCCTGGTCACCCTCACCACACAGCAGCCCCATCAGCACCATCCCGAGTGCAGGGCAGGGGTAGGCAGCTAATTGCAATTGGTAATTGCAAAACTGATTTCCCCTCTCACTTTTTGAGCATCTCTCAGCCAAGGGATGCTGGTGCCTGGTTTGAATGGAAAGCTGAAACAAAGCTGAGGCTTCCTTGGGCTCCCGAAGTACATGGGAAGCATCAAATTTTTGACAAAAAGTCTGGAAGAACACTTCTGCATACTCAAGTGATGCAGATGGCAGAGAATTTAAAAGCCAAGATGGAGACAAAAAGAATGCAGCAAGCGGGATGAGTGTAACTGCCAAGGCCATGAAGGGCATCCTGACCACAGCCAAAGGGCAGCTTGGCCATCACTTCTCTCCCCAGTGCCTCTGCTCTTCCACCTGGGCTGCTCCTGCAGGCAGGAAGGGAGGTTTGCTGGAGGCAGAGGACAACACCAAAGGGAATTGGGCGCTCTGTGACAGTCCCACACAGACACACCAGGCCTGTGCTGCTGAGGAGTAAAATCACAGAATCATGGAATATCTCGAATCAAAAGGCACCCATAATCATCAATTTCTGCACAGACACCCCAACAATCCCACACTGAGCATCCTTGGGAACACTGCCCAAACACTCCTGGAGCTCTGGCAGCCTCGGGGCCGTGCCCATTCCCTGGGGAGCCTGGGCAGTGCCCAGCACCCAGCACCCTCTGGGGAAGAACCTTTCCTGATATCCAACCTAAACCTCCCCTGGCACAGCTCCTTCTGTCTCCTGTCGCTGTCCCAGGGAACAGAGATTGGAGCTGCCCCTCTGGAGGAGCTGCAGCCCAGGTGAGCTCTGTGCTCCATCTCCTCTTCTCCAGCTGAACAAACCAAGTGCTCTCAGCTGCTGCTCCTATGGCTTCCCCTCCAAACCCTTCCCCATCCTGTGTCCCTCTCTTGGACACTCTCTAATACTTTTAGGTCCTTCTGATATTGTGGTGCCCCAAAGTGCTCCCAGCACTCGAGGTGAGGCTGCCCCAGTCAGGGACAATCCCCTCCCTCCCTCAGCAATGCTGGGCCGATGCACCCCAGGACATGGCTGTCCCTCCTGCCTGCTAGGGCACACTGTCACTCATAGTCAACTTGCCCGTGACCAGAAGCCCCAGGTCCTGAAGCAAGGAAGGTGGGGAAGAGCCAAAGCAGCTGGAGATGTTCCTCAAATGGTGGCAGTCACAAGAACCAGCTTCACCTGGTGCTTCAGGAATGAAGATCATGGTATGGCTGAGGTTAGTGGGGGCCTCTGGAGATCCCCCAGCCCAGACCCTTCCCAGAAGGACCAGCTACAGTGCTCAGGACAGCTTCTCCTTGAGTTTTGAATATCTCCAAGGCTGAAGATTCCACAACCTCTCTGGGGCTAGCCCAGTAAAACATTTTTTGGTGTTTTAAGTGTAATTCTTGTGCTTTAGATTGTGCTCTCTACCCCTGTCCTGGCACCAGCACCAAAGATGAGCCCACTGAGGGCAAACCCCTTCATAATGATAACTGAGCTGGGCAGGGCTCACTGCCAGGACCTGACAGCAGAGCTACAGATCAGCTTCCTCTGGGTGCTGAGCACTTCAAAACCCACCTGTGGCTGTGGATAGGGAACCACAGCACCCAAGGTGGGAAGAAGTGGTTTCCAGCCTTCCTCTCAAACCTGTGCAAAACCAGGTTTTATCTCAGCAATACATCTCCTCCATAGCCAGGACAAGGCAATTGAAATTCTCATGGAATAGAAAGAAAATAGTTTTTTGCCCTTAAAGGACAGACCCAAAAGGAGCTGTGATGGGATACTGCCTCTTGTCTCCCCCAGAGCCTGTTTCAGCACCTCTGGCCATAGATTTGCTCTCCAGAACTTGTCCAGCTGGGGCCAAGAGATTGAGGAAAGTAAATGCAGGAAGCTATGAACACCCACACTTCCCACTTCAGAGAGACACCTGGCTTTTCCCTCTGCAAAGAGGGTGCTTGGGCACAAACCCACCTTGGGAAAGGTTCCCTGTTGCTGTCACTGCAGGACAGAGCCAGAGCAGCAAAGCTCTTCTACCACAAAACCTGGGTTACTCTTTCTACTTTTCCAATGTTGCCACAGGACCTGGGAAATTGTTCTGTCAAACAAAGTAAAACTGTCCAGATGTGCACAGGACCAGAAGGATGGTCACTGCAGGTTTGGTCCTGTGGTGTTGCAGCAGCTGCTTCCCGGAAGAGGATTTATTCCATACTCCAGGACATTAGCACTGACAGCCAGGGACACAAACCCACAGCCCACACAGGATCCCTTACAGGAACAGCCCCACCTGTCTTCTCTCAAAAGAGGGTTGAGCTCATACAGGGCCCAGTCACTGCATTTTTAGCCAAATCTTCTGCAGTATTTGCAGAGTGAGGATCACTGGCCTGGCAACCTCTTGCTTTTACATTAATGGTTTTGACTTCTTTGCATAAAATGGTCCCAGCCAAGCAAGCCAGGAAATAAACAACTTCAGCAGGTTCCTTCAAAAGAAAGGAGAGAAAAACCCCTTTTGCCAAGAGCAAATACAGACCATTCAGGAATTCCTGGGAGCTTGGGTTGGTTTTGTTTGGCTGGTCTTGCTTTTAATTCATAGTCACTGAAAGAGTTTTGTGCCCTTAACTATTGCATGTGCCACCAGCTAAGCACTTAATGAGGAGGAAGTGAGACTGACACAGTCACTGCTCAGACAGGAGGGAGACACAGCCGTGCCAGCCTCTGCAGCCATCCTGATCCAGAGCAGCTGGCAGGAGCTGGCACGGGGCAGGACTCTCAATCCCTGCCCACCCACCCCGTTGTACAAAGGGAAAGCTTCACACCACACCATACCAGGAGCCCCATGTCCCTGGGCACAGACAGTGATGCCACATGCACTGCACAGCCCTGCAGCCCTCAAAGGGCTGCCCAAGCTGCCAAATCCCCTCACCCTTTCCAAGGGCAGGTACTTGGGAAAGAGAAGGATGGAAACAAAATACAGAGAAACTTTCAGATTTCATGTGGAATAAGAGCAATGCCATAAACTCTTGCCACAGCAGCTCGGGGTGGGGATCTGGCACAGCACTGCTGTGAGTTATAAAGTCTCCCCAGCTCAGGGAGGACCAGAGCTGCACTTGTCCACAGGAAGGGATACAGACACACTACTCATAGATTGGTACACAACACATCATCTCCTCAATACCAGGGCAGAGGGTCAAGAGACCAGCCACACAGTGCTGCACATACAGCCTTTAAACCCCTTGGGCTGGGCTTTGCTCCCCAGGCTGAGATCAAAGGGACCTTGGTTTGAGAAGGCTGCTGCTCTGCTGTGGGTTAGATCCTCCAAGACCAGAGCAGGCAGCACCAGATCCACAGGACCAGCACAGGGCATGAGCCAGAATCCAAGAAGAGGAATTAACCCCACATCCCACAGAGGCAAAAGCATTTGGAGGTCAGAGGTGGGAGCTGATAGCTGCCAGAGACTGCCTGCCACCCTCCAGCCCTGCCACGGCAGGGAGGAGAGCCCAGCTCCTCTGCAGCTTCCCCTCCACACTGCTGCCCAGCAGGAACGGGGATTGCTGCACAGTCCATGTAAAACACTCACTCTGTTAGGATTGGCAAGCACTCAGGAACAAGCTACTCCCTTGCCTGCCAAATCGAGAAGATGGAGAAAACTCATTAAAGGCAAGACACAGTCTTTGGATGCAGAGCAAGGCAGGACAAGCCATTCCAGGCACCCAGGAGCCTGTTTGGATGGGGAGCTGTCGGCCACACCCCGGCAGATGCAGGGTGGGCTGCATCACTCTGTCCCCAAAACAGCAGCAGCTCTTCCATTTCATTCCCAACCAGTTCCCCTCCTCCTTGCAAAGGCAGACAGCCCTTTGCTTTCAGAGCTGGCTCCAGACTGTTGCAGATCCCAGCTGGAGCTGTGCAAGGGGACCAGACCACGAAGAGCAGGGACTGTGCCACGCTATGACAGTCGCAGGCTGCATCCAAGAGCGTTCCTGCTTTTGTGCCCAAACACGAATTCTCTCTGTCCATGACCCAGCCACAGCCCTGGCTAAGCTGTCCCCAGCACCAGGCAGGACACAGCCCCCACATGTGGTCACAGCTGCTGTAAGGGGCAACTGCCCATTGCTCCAGCACCTGGCACGCCAGAGCTGCCACTGCCCTGGGTCTTCTTCAAAGTGGGTTCGTCTGCCACAGACACAGAAGAGACATCATAGGCACAGAGAAAACTCCAACCCCCATGGAAAGCAAGCACCATAACTCACAGGGCTCCAAACAAGGCACCAGGAGGCCGTGTGTCCCTGGGCAGAGCCTGGCTCACCGAGGAGCACATGGTCTGGAAGAGAGGGCTAGGCTGTGTGCCTGATCAACACAGCCCGGTGCAGCCACATCCCTGCTCACCAGCATGACAAGGAGAATAACATCCCTCACTTTTCACAGCATCTCTTCTCGGTGGAAGAAGAAAAGGGGCATCACAGGAGCTGCCAGTGATTCCCGGCCAGAGCCAATACAAAGGAGCCTCACACAAACCCACATCACCGTGACAAGCTGTGACACCATGGATCAGCCCGGCACCCCAGGGGCACAGCAAAGCAGCAAGAGGAACAGGGCTACGTACTCATCGTGCACCGGCAGCCCCCGCGCCAGGCCCAGCTGGGAAGCGCCAGCTCCGTCCAGGTCGGTCACGCCGAGGAGGGGGGGGAGCCACCTCAGCCTCCCGTCCCCATCGCCACCAGCACCGTGCAGCAACAGTTTAATTCACTGATCCCAGGAAACAGGAGAATCGGGAAGTTCCCCCAGCACCCAAGGCAAGTGGCTGCTAACAGGCACGGCCGTGCTGCCCCGGCACCCGCAGCCCCGCTCCCTGCCACACTCCGGCATGTCAGCAAGCAAATCCTCTTTGCCTATGGGCAAAGGAACTGGAGGGGGGAGGAAAAAAAAGCATCAAGAAACTCTTTGTCTACAAACATCCCAGCCGGGCGCACGTGCAGCCTGAGCTTCCTGGCAAGGGCGGAGGGGGGGCCTGGACTTGGGAGCCATCATTTCCGCTGCAGATCCCTCCGCTCACTTATTGTCTTCTAAAAATAAAAGTAAACACCAAAGAAGAGCTCTTTGTTTTTACTTCTGCTGTGTCAGAGAGATTTCTCTGATAGGAACAAGTTTGTGGGGCCTCTTCCCAAACCTGTGGGAGCTTCCCCTCCGACCAGAGCAGTGCTGAGAAGGCTGTGGGTGTCCCAGGGACTGGCAGGGAAAAGAAGCTGTCCTCTCTTCCCTCCAACCTTCAGCTTCTCATGGTGGGGACCGTAAATCCCAGAATGGTTTGGGTTGGAAAGGATCTTAAAGCACATCTCATCCCACCCTCTGCCATGTCCAGGGACACCTGCCACTGTCCCAGGCTGCTCCAAGCCCTGTCCAACCTGGCCTTGGACACTGCCAGGAATCCAGGGGCAGCCAGAGCTTCTCTGGGCACCCTGTGCCAGGGCCTGCCCACCCTCCCAGGGAATAATTCCTTCCCAATGTCCAATCTAACCACACCCTGTGTCAGTTGGAAGCCATTCCCCTTGTCCTGTCACTCCATGCCCTTGTGTGGTGAGGATTACCTGTCCAGCATTCCCACTTGCACTGGGCAAACCATTTTCCCTCTGTTTCAGCTCAGAGAGAAGACCATTGCCCAAAGTGCAGGAAGCCTCAGTTTAAGCCACACCACTCTCCTTAATAAAGCAGCAAAGCACAAGGAAAGCCAGGAAAGCCATTTTAACAAATAAAATACATATTTAAAAAATGAGACTATGATATCCACGTATATCTCTCCCTGGTCTTGCTTCCCAAATCTCTCTTCCTGACAGCCCCAGAGGCTGACAAGGCCAAGCCTGAGACCTACACAGCCAACATCACTGATTAAACACAAGCACAAACTTCCTCACCAGGCAGCTGCCCTAATCTAAGATCTCACAGCTTTCTCTGTTGTTTGTTCAGCTTCTTCCTTTACTATGGAGTTGCTCTACAAAACTGCAGGGTGATGAGAAACACACACACACACACAATTACCTTTTTTTGACCTGCATTAGGAGTAAGTCCATCAGTAATAGCCCAAAGCCTCAGGTATCCTCCATGACTTGATAAAGTTGCTTATCTAAGCAAAACCCTGCAGGGACCAGCCTCATTACTCAGAGCAAAGCTCTTCCCCCACACTCTGATTAACAGTGTTTCTTTAAATCTGCCAGTTCCAAAAAAACCTACAGATTAAAACAAAAGGACAAGAGGAGACTTTTTTTTCTCCATTTGAGTGCTCAAATGACTTCCCAAGGAAAGGCCCATGGGACCTGTGACCAGGCTGCTCAGGACACCTCGGGGATGGGCACGTGCAAAGGGCAGTGGGGCTCCTGGGAGACAGGAGTCACCCATCCCAGAGGCAAGGGGCAGCTCAGAGGGACAGGAGGAGACACAAGTGGAGCCCTGACTGCCATGGTTCCCTCCTGGAGCACTCCAGAGCTCCCAGCTCTGTCCTCCTCTGGGACAGGGCCTGGCTCTCCACCCCTCGTGGGGACGGATGTGCTCAAAGATAACGGGTTTAACAAGGCCCCAGCTCCAGTACAGCAGCTCCTGGGGAAACAAAAGGGGAGAAAAAAGAAAAAAAATGGAAAAGAGCTCATGATTGGAAATTTCCTCCCCAGGGCCTGATTACCCCTGAGAGTAATGAGCTGCAATAAGCAGTTCTGGACCAGTAAAGCAGCCCAGCCCTGAGCAATAAAGCAGCCTGGGAATACACACACCAAAGTCTGCTGATAAAAATGCTGTTAATTCCCAAACCATCCACTTCTTGGCTGCCAAGTTACCCACTCTGTTTGCCTGGGTGTTTTTTCTCCCGTAGAGCACTGACAGTGATCTCTACCTGGGTGCAGCCTCCAGGGCACTGCAGGATCCTCCTGCAGCTCAGCACAACTGGAAGAAGAGGAGCCTTCCACCTCCAAACACAACTCAGCCTCCCAGAAACCCAGCAGAACTCTATAGCTTCAGATGTAACAACTTATGAGTACCAGAGTATGAAAAAATGGTCATTACACCCATCATGTGTCAGGCAGGGGCTCCGGGACCGGGCTGCCTCCCCCAGCCCAGGCTGGCACCATCATCCTCCTCTCCCTGTGCCAGGGCTGCAGCCAAGCCCTGCAGAACCATCCTGCTGCTTCAGACAACGAGCTCCAGCACGGAGGGAGAACTCAGCAGTGCAACCTCCCTCCAACTCTGCCAGCGTTCTTCTGCTCTAACAGTTGGGTCTACCACAGGAGGCCTCCTCCTCCTCAGCCATCCAACCTCTGCCTCTTCCAGTGGCTCTGTTAGGCTGCACATCAGCTCTAGTGACCTGCCACCATTTCACACCACGCAAATAAAACCCAAATCAAATCCATGAAGCAAGAAAGGACAGAAAATAGCTTTGTTTCTTGTTAGTTCCCCTATGAGCCAGAAAGCCAAGTCATACAATAAAATCTGCAGGCAAGAGACAGCAAGATGTCAGACTGATGAGCTTCCAGCATCCTCCACTGCAGCAGGATGAACCCAGGACCCAGGAGGGGCTGAGATCCAGGCAGGCACAAGCCCTGTGTGCCCAGAGACACCGGGACAGTCAGCTCTCACCTTTGCCTGGCCTGGCACAGCACACCAAAATCCCAGAACCTGAGAAGCAATGCCAGGAACAGCGCCAGGGCCAAACTCAGCAGCAGCTGTAGGACTGGCACAGGGACGTGAGCTGGATGTGCCTGTGCTGCTGGAAGTGCAGCTGGAAGTGCTGACATCCTGCATGGGATATGCTGGCACACAGGGCCAAGCTAAGAGCTGGCAGGAACAGAATTGTTAACCAGGACACCTAAAGCAGACTAATCAAAGAAAAGCCACATCCCTGTTAAAAACTGACCAGCAGTAGTGTGAAAGAACACCACTGACCTTACAGGGCCCAGCCATTACAGCTCTAAACTCTTGGGACACTCAGCTCACAGAGCCACCAGGGTAAGCTGCAATGCATAGTCAATACATTGTGCAGCTATAACTTTACAGGTGTATGGATTGATTCACCCAATGCACATCTCCTGGGAGCCCAAGGAATGCTCATCAGCTCCCATCTCAACCTGACTTACAGCACAGAGCTGATCCAGGCACAGACGGACACTTCAGGCCTTGAGCATTTTGCTTGGAGTGCCTCCAGCAGGAGCCATGGGGAGACTTTGGTTTTCCACTCATTATCTTAATTCATTGTAGTGTGCTTCCTGATGCTGGCACTGGAGGCAAAACCAACAGTAAGAACTTGCCAAGGCTCCCATCAGGTGCCTGGAGCCAGGGCCAGGCCAGGGAGCCCCCCGGGGCAGGGCTGGGGGCTGGCAGTGCTCAGGCTGTGTCCTGCTAGCCTCCAGCATCTCACCTTGGGCCTTCTCTGGAGAAAGGGCCATTCCCAAACCCCAGGCACAGGCAGTGCTCTGGGCTGCACACACACACCTGGACTGGGAAAGCTTCACAACACTCCATGCAACGAGGCCATGTCCCCTAAGGTGCTCTCCCACCCGCCTCTCCATGATGAGCCAAGAGGACAAGAACAGCCAGAGCTCCCCCAGGACATCCACCACCATGGAGGCTGTCCCCTCTGAGAGCACAGCCTATTCTCTACCCACCAGGAGAGGAGGAGTGGCTGTCTCGGGAACCACCGTACCCAAAGGCACTCCACACCCAGCCCTCACTGCCAGGACATGCTCAGCATTCCCTGGAAGGTATCATGGAAGGCAAAACCCAGTCCTCACCCCTGCTGTCCCTTGCATTAAGCTCTGTGCAGGCACTGCAATGCACCTAGGAGGGCTAATCCTGAGAATATCTGTCTCAGTTAATTATTGCCTGGCCAGCTATCAGTGTTTCTGTGCAGGGACAGCCTTGCTCAAACTCAGGGAAGAAGGTAAAAGTGGTTTCCCATTTGCTGAGCCCCAGGCAGCCTGCCCAGCTCATCGTGGCCCCTCTGCACACACCTAAGGGAGAGCAGAGCAGGACTCCTGTTCTGAGGAAGTGGGGCACAGAGAGGTGGCACAACCTGCACAGGCAAGCAGGGTCATGCTGCCTCTCCCAGGTGCCCTATCCACTGATCCTCATCAGCTCCAGGCATACACAGGAGGGGCTGTGAAATGAAAAGCAGGACAGTTTTGCTGGGTTTGAGCCCCAGTACCTCCAGCTGTTCCTTGTCTGCCATCATAGCTCATTTCAACCTCTAAGGATCTCTCCTGGAGCACGCTCACCTGCTCCTCTTCTCTTCCAAGTCCTCCTCCATGTGCTACAAAGCCAAGTGCACCAGTGCCTGTGCTTGGCTCCAAGGCTGGTTCCAGCATGCTGCCTGAGGGTGTGCCAGGAACAGAGACCTCACTGGGGCTCACAGGGTAGAGGAAGAGCCCAGCAAACCAGTCACAGAGGGCAGGGCTGGCTTTGACCTCCCCAGTTCTGCCAAATCCAACAGCACACCCCTACTACAAGAGAAGGTTTCACAGCAGGCAGACCAAAACCGCTTCAAATCTAGAAGTTATTTCTAAGGCATGTACAAGGGACTATGTTACAGTTACAGTTATGCTACAGGCCAACCCTCACATCTAAGAAGATCCTACTGCATTTTGCACCTCTACTGAAGCATTCCTAGAGAGCCAGCAGTTAAAATAAGTTGCAAATCTTATTTGCACCATCATTAAAGGGAGGAAAGGAGATTAAGAAGATATGATAAGATCAAGTGCTGTCAGCCTCAAGCAAACCTCAAAATTAAGTCCCAAGGTAAGAAGAGCAAAGTAATTACCTCACTGAAAAGCTTTTCTTTTACCCAAGAACGTTCCCACTCAGGACTGGGTGTGTTCAGGGGAAATGTTCTTTGATGCAGTCAGTGGTACCAAGATTAGGCAGAGGCAAGCCTGCTGCAAACCTTCCACAGCCTCATATTTTTGCAGGATGCTCGCAGTTCCAGCTGCCATGTTTCCACAGGACAGGGAAGGGATGGGCATGTACTTCCCTTTCTGATAGCTGCAGCTCCTGGGACCCTGCTAAATGCAGGGTCCCGGGGGAGGAGCCTGCCCAGAGGCCCTGGGCAAGGGTATAGAGTCACCAGTTAGTGATGAGACTTTTAGGCAAGTTATGTCATAAATGCAGCCGGGAATGTCTCTGCCTGGAGGGTAAATCCGTCCAGTGACCTTATTGAGTCACTGCCTGCTGACTCACTCACTTGGGCAGCCTGAGCTGAGTTGTAGGCAAGAAGATGTCGTGGTGACAAGGACTCAGTGACTGTCCCCTAACACAGAAGTCTTACAGGTTCTGCAGGAAGGCAGGAGCTTGTTTGCAACAGCAATCAGCCCCCCTTCTGCTCTTCTGCACTCACTCCCACCTCCTCATGCCACAGGCCATCATCACACGGGAAGGGATTCAGCTGCTCTTGTGACAGTGAGAGAAGTCCTGTCACTGTTCCGTGTCCCAAGGAGTCAAGTGGACAGGAGCAAAAGGCCACAATGCAGCACAAAGCAGAGAATTCAGAGCCAAACCAGCAGCCAGCCCCCAGGCACCACACCCTGACCTGCTGCACGGCAGCCTGGGCTGCAGTGCCACGCAAGCCACATGTCCCAGCCACCACAGGGCACACTTGTGCTGCTACCTGTGCTGCTCTGCCCAGCAGAAGTCAGCCCTCTGCAGCCACTGCCCCAGCCCCAGAGAGCAGGCAAGAGGGATGCAAGGCTCAGCCAGCTCCTTCCCCCTCACAAACACAAAGATCTCTTCACTGGAGCCACGTGAAAGGGTTGGTGTCAGTGCTTGCTCTGGGAGCAACACACGGGGTCAGAGCTCTAATATTGGAGCACAGATGATGACAGCGAAGAAGGGAAGCAACAAGAAAAGAACCATATAAATAGCAGCATTGTCCTTATTGGGTTTCACAGGGCATCTGATGTCAAATAGGATCGTTCAGTCAGAGATGAAGTCTCTAATTGATTCCCATCTGACAGTTTCTTATCCAGCACTTGTTCACCGGCCAAACAAGCTGAGTAAATATGCTTTGTTCTACCATTAAAGCCAGTGACAAATCATTGGCTTGCAACAAACCCAGTGTAAACAGCATCCTTCCTCCTGGGCCAGATCTCCTCCTACTCCCCTGACACCCTCCCACTGCTGCACTTGGATGCTCTGCCAACCCCAGTCCTGGCATGGGATAAAGACCTACGCCATGGGCACCAGCACACACTTGGCTTTGGGAAGAAAAGTTGCTCTCTCAAGGGGGTTTGGGCATCAAATCACCTTTGCAGACCTCAAGTGAAACTTGCTGCAGCCCAGAACATTCATTTAATAACAGAGACATCCAGTCTACAGCCTAGAAATAAGAGTCTTTACAGGTGGCAGAGCCTGATCTGAGTAGAGGCAGTTTAGCCCGGCAGCGCCACAGACACATTTAATGGTCAAGCAGAGTTCAAGACAGACTGGGGATGTTCTTGCCCTAGACATGTTTGTCCTGACTTTTGGAGTGTCCCCAGCAGCCTTCAGCACCCCCAAGACCATCACTAACTGCCAGTTTTTCTGCTCTTCTCTAAAGAGGCTGCTTAGGGAGAACACAGGAGACTGGGTGCTCCATGACCCATTCCTGGCACCCACAACTATGGGATGAGGTATGACAGTGGATATAGCCCAGGTAAGTCCTTTTTGGCTCCATCTATAGACCTGCTGGCCAAGAATGTGCCTAGTGCCTTCCAAATGAGCCACCTACCTCCCCAACCTACTGCAGCACCAAGGTCCAGGCATCTGTTACCTGCTCGGGGACGCAGGACCTCCCTTCATCCTTTTTCCATTAACCACCCCCAAGTTTCACTACCAACTTCTAGTTTTTGTATAGAGAAACGAGATGAGCGACAGTACACCTTCCTCTGACTCAGAGCCTTCATGATTTTGTAAGCCTGAACCAGATACTCATTTCCATTTTCATTCAATCAATGCACATTTCATTTCACTCCTGTTTCCAGACTGCTGATGGAGCTCCCACACCAGTCCTGAGGTGTTACCACCACCCACTTCTCCATCCTTAACACTCCAAAGGTGACACACAGCTGACCCTCTGCCTTCTATCACAGAACTCCTTTCCAGCACCTGAAAGACTCTTCTTAGAAACAAAAGAGTTATTAAGGTTGGACAGGACCTTTAAGATCACCAAATTCAACCATCCACCCAGCACCAGCACCATGTTCACCTCCTCTTTGTGTGCTGGAGCACCAGCAGTGACAAACAGCTGAGCTGAATCCTGCAGGGGCACATGGGGCCAAGGGTGCTGCTCACCCAAGAGAGCACCAATCCAGGTGCATCCCACCATCCAGCCAGCACCTGGACCCATCAGCACACACCAGACTCCATGGAAAAGCCAGCTGGTGGCACCTGAGGGAGTGGAAAACAGGTTGTGTACCTCCTGTTGTCCAGCTGCTGGCTGGATCAGGCTCAGAGACTCTCAATTCTTCCATGCTGGGCACACAGCATCCTTCAGTGCAAAGCCCATGGCTCACTCTCCTGCTGCTACGACTGACAGCAAAGCCACAGTTTGGACAAACAGCCATCACCCATCCCAACAGGAGAGCAGCCCAGCAAACGAAGCAAACCCTGCTGCCTCAGGTTATGCTTCACCAGAGGCTTTGCTCAAACACCCTGTGATCCCAGTGTAAGCTACATCTCTGCTTCTCAACATTTGCTAAACCCCAAAGTGCCCAGCTTGGAGGAAATCCAAAGAGAGGAAAAAAAAAAACCCCAACATTTTTCAAACATATGATTGCTGAGAGCTAGGGAGACCTTGTGGTTTTGTGAAGGCCCACTCAAAGCATATATTGCTTTTCAAACCCAGATGAGAACCACTGCCAAAACAACAGCCTTGTATCCATTTCGGCCTCAGTGAGGAGTAGGGTAGAAATTTAGGTCCAGATATTTGCTATAAGGGCCAAAGTCCTACCTTAACACTCGCCTTTCAAGGAACACATATGAAAACATGTGAGGAAGCACAGGTATAAACTTCTACCTGAGCCCTACTCTACGATGTTTCCTAAATTCTGACTTGGAATTTTCCTAAGCAAAGCTGGAATCAGGTTCATCACAACTCCAGAGGAAGCAGCACTGAGAGCCCCAGTTCAAGCCCAGAGGGAAGGGATGGCTCTGACCAAACAGGATGAACAGGACCCTTGGAGTCACACAGAGTATCTGTTTTGTTCCCAAATCCACTGACAAATGCCCTGGCCAGGGCACCTCCAGATGGTGCCAGACCCATGCCCGCAGTAAAACCTCATGAGAGAGTGCCACAGCTACCACTCTGAAAGGTAGCCACAAGACCATCCTGCAGGAGTGACTCCCAATCCCCTACTCTGGAGGACTGCAGTGCTCTGTCACTTGAAAGCATTGTTGTCATGATCTGGGAAACAGAGGAATAATATGATCACATGTTTCTGATATCTCTGTTTACAACTAAATTTCCAAGTCCTCCCAGAAAACATCTCTTGGGAACATTTCTGTAAGCATAGCTTAGCTGGAAGACCTTGGGCTCTGGCTCAGAGATTACAGCAAATTCATCTCACATGGTTCACAGTGAACTGGGAACAAGGGACAGCTTGGGGCTCAGCTGAGAGCTCAAACAGGAGAAGAGGAGGGAAAGTGGGAACATCCTCAGATAGTCTTAGCTGCTCACAGGCTCCTGGTGTAGCACATCCTGAGCTCATCTCTGTACACACATGGCAAGTATTCCCAGCCAAAAACCATACAAGTCTATGGCAAGACCTTCCCCTCAACTCTGCTACCACTGGACTTGGCCCCAGGAAATCCCATACTGATTATGCCACGCCAAGTTACTCACACTTAAGTCCTTATTCCAGGGTCAGACCTGCCACAATTGTCACTTCTGCAGGAGAATTCCTAGTTATGTTTGAATTTCAATGTCCCAACTAAAAGGAGAGTTTGTGATCCTTTAAGTAGTGTTCCCTGCTCAGGGTTTGAAGGATATTCTTCACATTTCCAGTACGAGTGGAGGTAAGATTTACAACGTCCTTAAACTGTCCAATTCCCAGCCTTTAAGTGCCTGGGGTATATGAACGATGAAGCACATGACTGCACCCCATCCCTCAGAACCCTCACAGCTTGGGAACTTTCCCATCTCACCCCACCTGCTTGGGGTAGATGTGGAAACATTTCTTCCAAGTTTCCAAAAGGTGGAACGGAGACTACAGAGATCACAGCAGCTGATGTGTCAGTCAGTGAAACCCAAAAGCCTTGGGGTCCAGCTTGAGGTACCCCTGGGGGGTTGGAAGCAGCACCCTTGCACCCATAGTGTGCCAGCGCCTCACCTTCCCCTTCAGCCCACACTGCCATGCCCTTTCTCCTGTGCTGTCCATGACAGAGAAGAAAACTTGACTTCCAAATACCTTATACCATCCCTGCCCTTGGGAATGGCTCTCTCCTGTAGCACATCGTGCCACGCTCTATATGGAGACATGCCTAACTCCTCAGTATTTCTATTCACCATGTCTCTCCAACCAGGTCCAAAGGATGGTCCAGAAGGACAGAAATCCCTACACAAGGTCCCAAAGCACTTGGCCAGGCCATGGGATTTCACTGGAGTCCACACAGGGCTGCAGCATCAGCCCCTGTCCAAAGGGTATAGAGCCCATTGCCTGTGCCCACCTCCATCCCAGGCAGATCCTGGTGTCATGCAGACTGTGTGAGGCACAGGACTGCCAGAGGTGACAGGGCCCTGCAATTCCCTGGCTGTGGAAGATCAGCCTTGCCTCTCTGCCAAGCAGTTCAAGATCTAAACCTGAAAAGCAGAGTAATGAAGGACCACATGTAACACGAAACCTCAAGTTTCACCGAGCTCTCTTCCCAGGGAACTGCAAATATTTGCAGTGTTTTATCCAATATCCCTCCATGTTTGCCCAGTGCCCAAAGATAAATGAACAGGTCACGTACACTTAAGATATAAAGATTTTATAAGACTTCAGCACAAACACCAGCGAGGCACTGTTGCCACAGGGAAACAATCAGCATCTGCCAGCAGCCAGGGACCCAGACTGCGGGTGCCATGGTGAGCCCCCATGCCCGCCTGTCACTGTCCCCTTACCAGCCCCAGGGATGGATGCCCAGATCACCTACACCAGTTTGTCCATGTCAATGTCCACTGTCCCCACAGCCCAGCAGAAGCTACCCCAGAGGACTGAGCCAGCATGGGCACAGCCATGGCTGGAAGTGAGTGCGCCTTCAGGAGGTGAGGTTTGCAGCAAACACCGCTGGGAGCCTCTTCCAAAACCTCCCCAAATGCCAGATGACAGCATGTCCTCGAGCTCTTTGCTCTGAACGATGACACAAGGGGTTGTGACCCTCATGTACAGTTTGTGTGGCAGCACCCCAGAGCCAGATCTGGATCTCCACACAGGCAGGCAATCCATCACCAACAGCAAAATTTATTCCTTCTACATAGTCCTTTTTCTGCTCTGTTTCTCCTAGAAATGCTCCTGACCAATCCTAGTGGCCTGATTTCCGAGCTTTGGCTCCCTCTCCCCTACAGCCTGTTTTCAATCATGTGTTAAAAGGGCAAGTAATGCAGAAACAAATCTGCACTAAAGGTCAGGCAGCTTCCCCCACCCTGCAAGGCTGAAGAAAAGCCCCTCTGGCTCCAGCAGAGCAGAGCCCCTGATCCAGCCCCAGCCATCTCTCCCTCCCCCACCTCAGCCCCAAAACAGATGGGCAAGGCCAGGGCCAGATGAGTTATGGTCAGGAACTGGGTGCTACCAGCCCATGTCATAGGCACGCCGGGAGATGTCACTCCAGAACATCACCATCACAATTCTGTACTGTTTCTCTGCTTTCCTGGACACTGTGAGCTCCCAAAACTGCCCAACAACATCACACCAGCACCAAGACTCTGTGCTGGTCCAACCTCACCTCGAGTCTTGGGGACAGTTTTGGGTGCCACAATATCAGAAGAACCCAAACAGGAAAACATTCAAAGAAGGGACATGAGGATGGTGAAGGGTCAGGAGGGGCCATATGAGCAGCAGCTGAGAGCTTCTTTAGCCTGGAGGAGACTGAGATCAGACTTCCTCAGGATCTGCAGCTTCATTTCAAGGGGGCAGGTTCAATCTCTGCTCTCTATCACAGGGACAGGACCCAGGGAACGGCTGGAGCTGTGCCAGGGGAGGTTTAGGTCGGATATCAGGAAAGGTTCTTCCCCCACAGGCTGCTGGGCACTGCCCAGGCTCCCCAGGGAATGGGCACGGCCCCGAGACTGCCAGAGCTCCAGGAGTGTTTGGACAGCACTACCAGGGATGGACAGGGTGGGATTGTTGGGGTGTCTGTGCAGGGACAGGAGCTGAACTCCATGATGCAGGATTGGATGATGTGCCCAGTCCATCTAGAGTGCTTTGTTGAAGAAGCAACTGCTATGGCAGCCCCTTTCAGCATCTCTTTCCCTCTCCTCCAAGATCTCCTCTACTACATGGGCAGCAGCCACCACTGTCATTTCACAGACAGCAACTGACTACAAAAATAAAGAGCAAGAGCTGCCAACCCTTCTGCTTCTCCAAATCCCTCTCATGGGTTGAGAAAATAACAAGCTCACCCTCAAGGCCTGCTCTTTCCCCCACTAAATTTGCTCTTCCCAGACAGAAACCCCTCAATCCCAGGTAACACAGCTGCCAGGCAGAGGCAGAAAACAGGAATGCTGGATGGTGACCACAGTGAAGCCCGTGCCAGTTCCTGCACTGCAAGATAAGAAGCTGGGAACAGCACAATCAAAGCTTCCCACCAGAGCAGGGGACTGCTGGGAGCAGGGCCATTGACATCAATCCGGAAGGGCAGGCTTGGATCTGGATTCAGAGACGCTCCTGGGTCCTCACATCTTGAGAACACACAGGGAAAGGAAGCTTGGCTGTTTTGTCCCCCACTTCTCAGAAGATCTGGCTTCATCTGAAGTTAGCCTCACAAGGTCAATGCTCTAGCAAGGACTGGGAAACTTCCAAAATTATGCCTGCTGTTTTAATTTTAAAACATTGCAGGACTGGCTCAAATAAAAAGTGCAGTTGTCCTCCGGGTACTCAGCCCCCTAAGCTGGGGACAAGGAGCAGAATGAAGACCCCATAAATTCCAAAAGAGGAAAGAGTCAGCAAAATGCTGCAGCACTGACACTCAAGTTTCTGAGGCCAGATGGGATGCTGAGGCCAAGGGTGCTGAGGAAGGTGCTGGAAGAGCTCACTGAAGCACTTTGCATCATTTACCAGCAGTCCTGGCTCACCCAGCTGCCTGGAGGTGCCAGTGTGACACCCATCCACAAGAACAGTTGGAAGGAGAATCTGGAGAACTGCAAGACTGCCAATCTGACCTCCAGGGGGAAGTTCATGGAGCAGATCATCTTGGGGCAAACACATGGCACGTTCAAGACAACCAGGGAATCAGGGCCAGCCAGCACAGGCTCATGAAAGGCAGGGCCTGCTTGAGCAACCTGACCTCCTTCTGTGACAGAGTGATCCCTTCAGCTGATGGGAGAAAAAGTCTGTGGATGTGTCTACCTCGATTTCAGTAAAGCCTTTGTTACCCACAGCATTCTCCTGGGGAAAGTGGCTGTTCATGGCTTGGATAGGGGCACTGCTTGCTGGGTGAAAAATGGGCTGGATGGCCAGGCCCAGAGGGGTGGGGAAGGAAGCTCCATGCAGGTGGCAGCCAGTCACTAGTGGTGTTCCCCAGGGCTCAGGGTTGAGGCCAGGTCTGTCCCAGGTCTTTGATGAGCTGGCCAAGAGAGTCAAGGGTACCCTCAGATCACAGGGGACACCAAGTTGGGCAGGGTATCAACCTGCTGGAGGGCAAGAAGATTCTGCAGAGGAATCTGGACAGGCTGCATCCACGGGCCAATGCCCCTGTATGAAGATCCAACAAGGCTCAGTGCCTGGTCCTGCACTTGGGTCACAACAACCCCATGGGATGCTCCAAGACTGGAGCACAGTGGCTGGAACTTGCCCAGTGGGGAAGGCCCTGGGGGTGCTGGTCAAACGGTGCAGCTGAATGAGACAGGCGTGCCCAAGTGGGCAGGAAGGACAGAGGTACCTGGCTTACACCAGCAGCAGTGTGGCCAGAGACCACAGTGACCATTCCCCTGCACTGGGCACTGCTGAGGCATCTCAGATCCTGGGGCCATGCATGACCTGCATGTGCTCCCTGGGTGGTCAGCAGGGAGCCTCACACAAGAAAACACTGCCCAGGAAAGACAAAGCTCCGTTCAAACACACAACCACAAACCCAAATTACCACCTCCAAAGGCAAGCCCAAATACACAAGATGAGTTTTGTCCCCAGAACTCCCTCCAAGATGAAATAACACAATGTCTTGCACTAAACCTGTGGATCATGCTGCATTTCCCCCTTGGAGTGGCAGCAGCAGAGCCCCCTCAGTGCACACCCACACACAGAGACCAGACCAGCTTCACCACTCCTGCAGTTTGGGGTGTATTTGCACATCTTTATCATATTATGTATGTTTACTCAATTCATTTCACTAAAATGGGAGAAGAACACTCTGCAGAAGCAAGAGTGTTGAAAAAAGATCAAAGGTCCATCATTTAAAATTAATTAATTCAAGCTTGAACTATTAACATAAATTAAAAATTCAAACCACACACAAGAATATACCCCTTTCCAAGTAATTTTCAAGAACCTCTAGTGCTGCAAGATAAGGTAATGGCACATTCCACTAATTGGCAGGATGCACAGTGGAGGTTAACCTCCACTTAATTAGAACTAATTGTAATTTTGCGAGAATAAGGCAAGCACACATTGTAAGAGATCCTCTTGACATTACACCTCAGAGGGAGGGAAGAGAGCTCTTTATGCCACCACTCCCTACACACTCATCATCCCCCTGCAGCCCCCCGTGCAGGCTCAGCTGGAAGAGCAGAGGCATTTCACAAGGGACCACAGCCACCTAGGCAGTAGGAGAAGAAAGGAGAGGATTTCACTTCCACAGCATCCCTGCTATGGGCAAACGAAAGGCACATGGACACTTAAACACCAGAGTCACTGCAGGAAGGGATGAAGAGATCTGAAGGAGCAGTCTGACATCAGTAACATGCAAGACCACACAAAGGCACAGAGGAGAACCAGCACTGAACCCCGCTGGAGTCGTGCCACACGCTGCAAGGTGTGACAGCTCGAGACAGTGTGGGAAGGCCAGCCTTGGACAGCCCTTCCAAGCAGCCTGTGGAGGAGGGTGAAACGCCACCGCCCACCTCCCTCCCACCCGACAGGGCTCGGAGCAAACCTGCATCTGCCAGCGCTCCCAGGGCTCCGGGGCTGGCCGGGTCCGGTCCCAGCGCGAGCCCCCGGCTGTTCCACACACAGCCCTCCTGCTCTGCCCTTCCAAACTCACTGCTCCCTGAGCACAGGAAAATCCCCTCCCCAGGAGCTCCGCCGTGAGTCCCCACCCACCAAACCAGCCCTGGCCAGGAGCCAGCACCTGAGTCGGAGCCTGGGAAGGCTCCTGGCACCGTTGTGTGCCGCCAGCTTCACCACCACTTCACCACCAGCACTCCTCGAGCCTTCCCCCACCAACGCTGCCTCTTCCCCAGCCTGGCCCAGCTCCCAGAACAGCTCCATGCACACTTCTGGTCTAACCTATGCAAAAAAACAAAAAAAAACAAAAAAAACCACCACCCACACTATGGGATGGCCTCCAGCTCCATTAACCCAAATTGATGCAAACCACAATTCAAAGGGAGTTAAAGACATCCAACCTGAAATTTTTAACATTTGCCTAAATCATCTTAGAAGACTCCAATTTCTGTTCTGCCCGAAGCTTCTCTGCAAGTGGAAGGAATAGCTGCAGGGTCATGGGCTGCACTTCTTCCACCTGGGCCAACACCACCCCTGAAGCCCCCAGGAGCCATGAGGACACCCACACCTGCCTTCCCTGGGGTCTGACACCCACCTGAGAGCCTGCCCAAAGCACAGTCTGTGCTCACAGGACACAGCTGAGGTTTCACTCACACCCAGTGGAGGGGAAGGACCAAACCCTGCAAACCAGAGACCCCTCTCTGTGGCAGCTGTGTTAAACCTGCCCACAGAAGGCATTGGAACGGAGATGACCTTTAAGGTCTGTTCCAACCCAAAGCAGTCTGTGGCTCTATCAAACACTGACCTCCCCATGCATGGCACAGCCCAGGCACTGCCCAGCAGCTGCCAGCCCAGGGACCATTTCAGGACACAGCACGTGTGCCCCTTGGCTTTTTACTGCGTGAACTCCTCACCCCACCAGCAGCACTAACAACACCTCCTGCCACCACCAAGCCAAGTAAAGCAGTGACTTCATCGCAGCTTCCTTCACCTAAATTGTCTCAGGAGAGCCCGCTGCTGCTTTCCAGCGGGTGCAGCATCCTCCCCACGCAGCTGCACGCCCCCACTTCCTTCCTCTGCACAGACCTCTGCCTTGCATCCACCCCTCGGGCCTGGGCTGTAACCTCCAGCTCGCCTGTGAGCTCCAGTCATGGGATCCTGCTCTCCCAGTGCTTCCATGCACAGCAAGAAGCTTCCAGAGGCTCCTCAGGGTCAATGGGGCTGATGAAGAGACAAGCTGAGGTGCTGGGGGGAACAGGTAGGGCAGGATCCTCACCAGCTCCGGTTCAAGCCCAAGAACTGGCAGCAGTAGCATCACCACACTCTGCCCTGAGCTCAGAAACTTCTCCGAGGATCCGGCAGAGGCACTTTTGCACACAAACCCCTTTATCCATCCCCCATAAAACATGGGACAGCATCAGCATGCTGAGGTAGAGAAGCACAATCAGCCAGGGAAGGAAAATGCCTGCAACATCAACAGAAACCTGGGAATATTTTGGATAGATATGCTCTGAATCCCTTCATTCTGTTTTGCTGTGAGGCACAGCAAAAATAAGGTGCTTGAAATCATTTTATTTAAAGCTTTTTGAAGCACCACGTTGCTCAGTCAGCTCCACTAGACAAACATTCCCCAGCAAGCTGATGACATTCCTGAGGGTTCCTCTGGCCCTGGCCAGGGCTCAGCAAGTACAATGAAAGAAAGTTTAAAAACAATAGCGCATTGCTTTCAGACTCATCTGGTCACTTTTACCAAGCCTGTGTTCCCAGCCCTAAGCTAATCCATCAATGAAAGCATATCCATTGATTTTGAGGGACTTTAGCTCAGCACACAAATTATAACTTCCACTTGTCCTCTCACAGGCCAGCACTGCAGACCAAAACTGTTCTTCAGATCATGCTTTTGTCCTCAAAACACTCCCCTTGTTTCAGCCAGGCTGCTCTCTTTCACAGAGCCATGATATGGTGGGAACGGACCTTTAGGATGATCTCATTCCACCCCCTGCCATGGGCAGGGAAACCTTCCACAGTCCCAGGCTGCTCCAAGCCCAGTCCAGCCTGGCCTTGGACACTGCCAGGGATCCAGGGGCAGCCACAGCTTCTCTGGGCACCCTGTGCCAGGGCCTGCCCACCCTCCCAGGGAACAATTCCTGCCCAATATCCCATCCATCCCTGCCCTGTGGCAGTGGAAGCCATTCCCTGTGTCCTGTCCCTCCATCCCTTGTCCCCAGTCTCTCTCCAGCTCTCCTGGAGCCCCTTTAGGCCCTGCAAGGGGCTCTGAGGTGTCCCTGGAGCTGTCTGTTCTCCAGACTGAGCATCCCCAGCTCTATCAGCACTTTGGATGCTCCTTAAGAGCAGAAAGGGCACAGCTTCAATCAACCCAAAACAAACCACAGCATCACACATGGCGTTTGTTACTTCATATTTTCTAAATTTTTAGGTTTGATAATTTTGAACAGCTCTATTTCCCCCTTAATTGGTGCAATTGTTTTTAACCCTGCTCCTGGAGCCACGTTGCCATGGCTACCCCACACAAGCCTGGGCGAGCGAGGTGTATTTTTAGAATTGCCAAAATACACGTCTCTAACAGAGCTTTTCTGGACAGAGCTCTCCTTGTTCCGTGGCACAGGAATTAAGGGCATTCAGTGGAATTAAAATGTGGGAAATTCAAAACAGATTAAGAAAGAGGCCCACGGTGCAGCAGCTGGTACATGGCTCAAGCCCCCATACACAGGATGGTGCCGGGAGGGAGGCCGAGGCCTCCCCAGGGCCACAGGACATGGTGGGACAGCTGAGTGACCAAAGGAGCCATGGATGGACACGGGCTCTGTGGGACAGCAAGGAGGAGCTGCTTAGGGCCCATCATGCTGTGCCTTAGAAGAGCTGCCCAGCCTGTGGAGAGCTCAGGGCTGGGGGACAGACAAAACAGGTGACATTGTGGTGGGTGGCAATAGACCACCTGCTCTAGGTGAAGCAGTTCAGACATTCTGGCAAATGGTAGAGGTCTCGTGTTTGCAGATCCTGATCCTCAGGGATTCCAACAACCCAAATATGTGCTGGAGGAACACCACTGTGGGACTCGAGCAAGTCAGGTGGCTTCTGGGGAGCACTGGTGACAGCTCCCTAACACAGGAGAGAGGGGACAGCAGGAAGGGACACTCTGCTGAGCCTCACCACAAGTGAGGAAGAACTGGTAAGGGATGTGAAGGCCTTGAGCAGTCTTGGCTGCAGTGCCCACGAGGTGGGGGGGACACTGATGGAGCAGCAGAACCAGCAAAGGCCCCGTGTACTCCTGACAAGTGACACTTCACTGGCTGTGGCCAGACAGGCAAACCCCAAGGTGAAGAGATCCACCCTCTGCACCAGACTGCCCCAGCTCCAACACTCCTGGCACCCCTCCAAGAGACACTGCCCAGCAGCAGCTCCCTCAGCTTCAGGGGAGAAAACACATCTGAGCTGAGCCAGAGGGAACTACGAGGAAGGAAATGGAAAGTATAGCAAGGATTAACACCATTTTAGCTGAAGTCAGCAAGTGGATTAAGGAGAGGGAAAGCTGGGGGCTCCAGCATAAACTTGTCTTTTTGCAGGAAAGAACCACTTAAAAAGAAACTGCTGAGCTGTGGCACTGAGCTTGACCCAGGTTCCTGCAAGGACAAGGGAGAGCACAACCAAAAGGAGGCCACAGCGCCAGCAAGAGCCATTCCCTGCCAACTCTGCTATCCCTGCACTGCACTCCCTGGGAGCTGCCAGGCAGATGCTGGAGAGGAACCAAATCAGCTTTCACCTCCAGCATGGGTGGGATGGTTGAGCTCAGCCTAATTTATGATCAGAAGCTGCACTCTGACTCAGTTTACAGGTACAGGACTAATGAGAGAGACGAAGGGCACAGCAAGTCCTGTGGTCTCTCAGCCTACCCTGACTGCCCTGAACAAGGCACAGGAGAAGGTCTCCATCACCACAGCTCTTCTCTTGCTGGGCAGCAGCTGCACATGCAAAAGCCACATGCACAACCATCACACCTGTAAGGGAAAGCATGGCCTGCTGACAATCATTCCTCCTGAGCCAGGGCATCACCCTGGCTGAGAGCAGTGGCTCTCTACACCTTGCCCATTCATCCTGGTGGCCACAGGCTGTATTTTCAGGAACACACCAATGACATCAGGAAAAACAAAACAAAAAATAAAGAGAAGATTCTAGAGGTGCAAATACCCAGGAGTGAATCTTCTGGTTTAGAGAGCAGCTGTATTTGAGAGCTCCTGGGGTCTTGAAAATTTGCATAGACTAGAGAAAAGAATAGTTCAGAGAGACATTTACATGCTGTAAGTCAAATAGATAAATCATAAACACGAAGACAACAGCAGAGTCCAAAGATGTTCCTGCTGCTAACAACTCTCTGAATGCCCCTCCAGCCACTCCTTCCAGAGGAGCCGTGCTATGGACCATGACTGCTCCTGGCTGGAGCTGGGCTCTGCCACCATCACTCCAGGGGCACTGTGCAGCTGGAAAGATGCCCTCTCAAAAATCATCTGCACAATTCATTTCAGAGTCAGAGCAGTCTGCCAGCAGCTCTAGTCGTGCTGTCCCATCCCTTTCACAAGGACGTGAGTAATTACTGAGCACTCTAGCTACTAAAACTGATTAGAGCAAAACAAACTAATTTTGTTCCAAGACAATGATCTGACCTCGTTAACGATGGTAGTAATGCACTAACAATATTTTTCTCTTACACAGTGATGTCTTTCATTAGCACTCAAGCTGTTTGGTAAAGGAGCTTAGTACATTCCTTTAAACTCATTTGCATAGGAGGAAACCCAAGCCAACACCCGCATATCCAGAGGCTGTTCCCTGGGAAGTAGTCTGGATTGAGAGCATGGAGAAACATCACCCTGCAGCCAGGAACCATAACCCGAGGTGAAGGGCCGGTGTTTGGGGCAGCCCTCCCTTCCCTGCCTCTTCAAAGCAGGGACCAGGACAAGCTGCTACATCCCAGCCATGGCAGATCCCTGCCAGACCTGCACAGCAGGTTTGCTCCTCCTCCATCACAAACCTACATCTCATCTCTTCTTTGTGAATGATGAGAACAACTCTGGGCGTCCAGACTCACTGTGAGGGCGCACAGAGATTTGACACAGTTCACACCACAGTTATTAACCTCAAGAAATACTCTGCGTGTGCAGCTGACCTAAAGTTCTCACATCTCCCCTCTTACGAGACATTAGCCACTAAACACTAAACTCGAGCTGCCCTCGAGTCAGTCTGATCTCCTGCACAAGCAGGATCTCCAGCACACCAGCGAGGATCCTTCCCAAGTACTTCCATGAAGAGCCACCTTTTCAAATGATGTTTTCCCCTTTGTCCTTTGTGTACTTACAGACACCCCAGGGACGTTCAGCATGTACCAGCTTCAGACAAAGCTGCCCCAGCAAGGGCATCTCTCCTCATGCCTGAGAAAGAGAAGCTCGGATCTGTCAGGTTTCAGGGAACAAAGCAGAGGGAAGACCTGACTGATGCCCTGAGGGCTGGGACAAGGATCCTGCTGCTCTCTCTCTGCAGCAGGAGGCACATCAGGAAGCCAGCTGGGGCACAGGGGGGGGCTTAAACATGTCTCACTCAGAATCACCGGTGGTCAGGGGCTGATTTAACCCACCTGCTGTCACAGAGTCACCTGCTCACCGGGCTGTACTTCAGCACCTCAGGTGCTGGCACTGCACAGCTCCGAGTCCAAGGGCGAGCCAAGATTTCCCCTACACTTGGAACAGCAGGGACAAAATGACCTCAAGATAGCGTTGCCACATAACACCCCCATCCCCCAGCCTGTCTTTCCTCCTGCCCTGTAGCCAAAAGCCTCTGAGCACTTGCTAATCACTAATTAACAAGATCCTACAACTCTGCTTTTGAGGAGGGCTGGGAAATCACTTCTCCCCATCTCAGAGATAAGGAAAAATCGTACAAAAGGAGGAGATGATGCTCTTTGAGGTGCCCACAGGCTTGTCTGGAATTCAGCAGCTCAACCCATCTGGTCTTGCAGGGCTGCACTAGGAGTGCTGCCTGCACCTGCTGTGAGGTGCTGGGGGTTCGTGGCCACGTGCCTTACAGTTCCCAGCCAAAGCTCACACACAGGTTACATGCATTTAAAGAAAGGGTTAGTCCAGTTTCCCCTCTACAGTGTTAGAAAGCGATGTTTGTGCAGCAAAACAGCAAAGAGGTCTGATCTAAGAAGCTCGGCCACAGCCAGAGGGCAACTGCTCTCTTCCCATTGAACCGGCACAGCACTGTAGGGTAGGGGGGAACTTCAGGTGAAAGCAGAACTCACATCCCAGCGACTTCTGGGCTCTCTTATGCAGGTCATACATTCTTAGCACTCTATGAAATATTAAAAGCAAGACAAGCAGCTGCCCTGCCTGACTCTTACCACTTGCCGGCTTGTGGGCAGCTCTCACAGTGTCACTCGTGATGCCCCGAGAGGCAGCCTCAATAGAGGCTGCTGCAGACAGGCACAGAGCACCTCAAAGTGATGTCCCCAGGGACCTCCTGTAAACAAGTACAGACCAAAACTGGGTGTTAGACTGGTTACACATGCCCAGAATCAGGCTGGATACTGGCACCACTGTGACATGCAGGCACACAAAGAATATTCATCTCAACGTTCTGTAACCCATGGCAGCTGTGGGCAAAACAGGGGCAACTTCTTAGGACAAGCAGGTTTCTGCCTCTCTTTTGGAAGACGGCTTATAAATGCTAACTCCAAAGCACCCAGAACAGAGACAGCCCAGGACTACATCCCTGGGAAGCTAGAAGAACAGCAAGGGGAGGGATGACAGCTCAGAGGCAGCTGCTCCGATACACACAGAGCAACTGGAGCTACCAGAACGCTGCTCAGCACAGCAGGATCAGACCCCAGTTGCCACCACCAGTGGGAACAGCATCAGAGGAGCCCTGCAGACCAAGGTGCTCAGGACCAAGCAGTCCTCAGCCTCCCTCATTTTAGCATTTCTTTTTTCCCCTTCTAGTTACTTTTTAGTCACTGAAATCCCTGTACAAGTCTGGAAGCCCTTGTGCCTTGGTGACTCTCCAGGAGCTTCACAGCCATCAAAAGGAAACAATTCCACTGAATTCTCTCTGCTCCCCTTTTCAAACCCCTGTCATGCAGACACCAAATCTCTGAAGCAGAGGAGCTCAGCCCAGGACCCAAGCCTTGTTTCACACTAAATTTGGTCTGCCAGACATCCAAAAAAAGATCACATCAGTCATTCTGCTTCAGAGCTGGTTTCTCAGCATGGAAAATTACATTTCCTACATGTAGCTAATGCATAAAAAGCTTTGAAAGGTCAAAAAATGAAGCCATCAATTTATCACAAAAAGTAACCTCTTATTAAAGCTGCTGAAAGCCTGAGCTCCCCGGTACAAACACTCCACCTAGAGCCAGCTGTACTAGCCCTGCTTGTCCAGGGCTGCCAGCACCAGTGGGTGACTCGGCATTGCCACTACAGCCCAACAGGGCCGTACCCGCAGCCAGTGCCACCAAACATCAGCCACTGCTCTGGAGGGGACCCAAGCAGACTTTTGGTGGGACAACCTCCCCTGCTTGTGCAGGGGGTCTTGGCAGAGAGGACTCTCACTCCCAAAAAAAACCCAAGGGACTTGTGCTCTTGCACTGCCTTTCCTTTGGGTATCAGCATCATCCTGGAGAGGTCACCCATGAGGTGATCCCAGTCAGCAACATCCTGTCCCTTTGTCCTTAGGGACAGCACGTGGCTGAGCAAGGCACGGGTGCAATCGCAAAGCATGAAAGCATTGTGATGGCACCAGAGCTCCCAGCCATACTGCCAACACTTCCTACTAGAAGGGAGAGGAGCAGGGGAGCCTGAGGGCACCAGCCACACAGGATCCTCTCCCACCCAGTAGCTGAAGGGGAGCAGACACCACAGTAACTGGTTCTACCTGAGCAACAGCATCCAGCCCACCCTGTAACTCTGCCCACGACAATTCAGTGCCACTGAAATAGCACTGCTGTTCCCCTGCTCTGTGGTCGTTCCTCGTACCTTTCTGCTTCCCAAAAAGAAACCAAGCAGTGCCTGCCAAGGAAGGATTTGGTCCCTGTACTCTCATTCTGGCCCAGTGACACAGGTCAAGTGTCTCACAGGTAAGTGAGAGACTCCTGCAGCTGAGCAGGACAGGCATGGAATACAGGAACGCAGTGACAGGGCTGCAGCAAACAGGCTGTGGCATTCCATAGAGCCTCAGCATCCCTCACCTGCCACAGCTCACCACAAAGATGTCATTTAACATCTCAACTTTAAAGCTGCGAAAAACTTGAAGCAAGCTGGAAGGGGAGTGCAAGACCAGCCTGGAGAAGATGCAGGCTGCAAGGAGCAGAAACTCCACTCCAAGCCGAGCACAACTCTGGCCCTCGCTGCCATCTTGGTGCTGGGGAAGCTGAGGACACACATTTCTCCTTTTGAGACAGAAACAGCCCCACAGAGAGGGGCTGCCTCAGCACTGCTGCACCTGAGAGCAGCCAGGCCCTGCCAGCAGCATCCCAAGGCTATCCTCACATCCTTGCCAGCCCCTGCTGCTAGGAGCCAGGAGAGACAGGGCTCTTGGTTACACTTTGACTCAGCTTCCCCACAAGTGACATCCTCTGCAGCTGTCCTCCAGACACCACCCAGGATTCTCCAGCCACTGTGCTGCTGGCTCCAGACACACAGGCTCTGCCCCAGCCCTCACTGCTCCCCTGCCATTCCCAACGCCAGCAGTGCTGCACAGGGATGGCAGGGATAGGAATTACTGCAGCTCCATGCAAATGGTCATAATGTGACTCTTAAAAAATTAAAACCTTAGAGATGACAAGAAGAGTGTTTGCTCTTAAGTTATGACTCACTGGAGGTAAGGGGCTAAGAACTGACATTCCCGTTGCCATAATGAGAGAACATCTGACCCCTCTCTGACCACTGTTCTAATCATCCTGGAGGAACACACAGGCTGCTGTCACTGAGTTCTCTCCCCGATGAACACCCCAAATTCCCCATGAACATCGCAGTAGATGTCATTGGATGTGATAGCTCCTGGCACTGCACAAGGATGGAGATGCCTCTTCCCAATGAGGCTGTTCTCTAGAAAGAGACACCAAGGTGACATTGCTGTCTCAGCAGGGCTCTGGATCTCTGGGGAACAATCTCACCAAAAGCATTTGCCTTCCCTACACTGGGAACGACCATCAGAGACTGACACAACTCCAGGGTGCAAACAGGCAGGTTCCCTAGAGTTGGGAATCATTTAAACAATTGTTGTCAGCATTAAAAACAGATGTGGATTTTCACTTAGCAGAAGGGGAGCAGGAAGGTCTCCACTCGTCTAACTAATTCATCCAACTATTATAACAAATTTCCACTTTTCATAATAGATGAGAAAAGTCACTTTAAAAAAGATTTATCAATGAAGCCCAGCACTGCTGAGGTGAAAGATGGAAAAGTCAGCTTTCAGGTACCCAGAAAAATGCTGGGATAGGGGATTTCCCACCTCTATTTTAGGGAAGAAAAACTGTTATTCAGCAAATTCTGAACTTCTCAAAATGCAGGACAACTCCCAGGGACCACTGGGGAGTTCTCAGTGCCACAATAAAATTAATTCAGGGAAATAAAGCAGAACAGCCAACCCCAGAGCATAATACTATTGGAGACAGCCCAGGCTTAAGAAGCACAAAGCAAATTTCCCTGGGTCTAAATGTTTTTGAGGTTGCTGCTTTACAGGTAATATATTTATTATAAAGAAGGAAGACAAATTGTCCTCTCCTTATTTCACTGTTGGAATTGCCAGTTGAGAGCAAAAAGAGTGCCCTTAGGGGAAGATAAGGAGAAGCAAGTTCCTGAGCACCACACTGCGTCATCCCCTTTTGGGGGGAATACACAGGAAAGCACAGGACGAACACAATCTGGTCCTTCACATGCAGATATTCCAGTGGTGTAAAATGCATCCAGCCAACCCAAGAACCAACTCCAACTTGCTTATCCCCACGCTGAAGCATCCTGCTGACTCCAGGCCTCAGGAATCAATGCCCAGCACTCACCTCTGTATTTATTTCTATAAAACACACAACTTGTTGCTCATATTCAAGAATAAACTGTTCAGGGAGCACATCTGCACATATTGTATTCTCAGGGAAGCAATTTCTGCTGGTTTAGCTGGCTGAACTTCAGTGCCACCTGCACGAGAAACTCCCCTGTTCACCCATTCTCAGACAAACCTGAAGAAATCCAGCTTTCACCAACAGAGGAGAAAAATCGGAGCTGCTCCACACAGTGACAATCCATGGCTGCAGGAGCCAGGACACCAGCCAGCAGGCTAGGAAGCAAACAGCCCACTGCCAGCATCGCCACTTCCCTGGAGATCACATATTCTACGGAAATCTCGAAACTAAAGGAGAAAAGCCCTAGTGAGGGATTGAACCTGCCAGATGAGACGCACACCATGGACCCGGATTACTGCGGGACCCGCTGCTAAAAGAGCTCCTCCGAAACCAAAGCAGTAACAGAGACAACGAAATCGTCCTTACAAGTGAAAACCTGCTAAGTAAAAAAGGCGCTGGCTGCAGAGCAGCACCGCCAGGCAGGCACTATTCACGCGAAAGGACTGAAACCGAACAGCAAAACAGCATTGCAAGAGCATGAAGTAATCCCACCCCTGCAGTTTGTGTTTTCCTACCCAATTAGCTACTCGAAATACAAGAGGGAAAAGGGGAAAAAAAATTCAACGTGCTGCAAAGCCAGGAGATGTTTTGCAACTCCCGGACTCCTGCAGCAGAGCCCTGCGCTCCCGACAGCCACGGGCGAGGCGGGGGAACTCACGATGAAGGGAGGAGAGGAGAGGGAAAGCGAAGAAGGGGGAGACGCCCGCTCACTTGCTCCGCCGTCCGTCGGGCCCGGCCCGGGATGCGGCCCCGCTACCGCCGGCGGGGAGGGCAGCGGGCTCCGGCCGGGGCCCGGGGGAGGAAGCGGGCGATGGGGGCGGCCCCGGAGCCACCCCCGCCCGCCGCACAGCCCGGCCCGCCCCGCCCCGGGATGCTCGGCGGCCGCGGGGGACGGGACGGAGCCGGGAGCGCGCAGCCCCGCGGGTCCCGTGCGCGTCCCCGGGCCCGACCGGGCGCTCTGCCCGGCGGGGACAGCGGCGCTTACCGTGCCTCAGCCGGGACGGGAACTCGCTGCTCCGCTGCAGTTCGTTCGCGAGTTTAACAAAACCACTTTGAAATCACTGTCTAGAGCGCAGGGAAAGAGCAGGGAGCAGCAAAGTCCTACGAGCCTGCTGGAGGGCAAGGGAAGTGCTCGGAGCAGCTCCGAAACGCGCTGGGCACGGGCACTGGGGCAGCCCCTCCGCTGCCTGCCCGCGCTTCCCGCTGGAAATCGTCCTGTGGCTTTTCTCAGTTCTTAAGTGGTTCTGACCTCAGAGTCTGGAGACATCTGCTAGAGCAGGATGTCTGGAGAAAGTGAAATGCTGTCCCAGGCTAGATGTTAATTTTAAATCGGTTAAGCCCGCAGTGTTCGCGAGCAGAGGCGGGACGCTGTGGGCTGCGGGCGAGACACACACAGCTCCGCAAGCCCTCGCGTGAGGTCCCCTTGCATCAAAGCAGGGAGCCAGACCCGCACTTTTGATGGCTTGGGGATTCCCACTACCCTAAGAGGAACCACTGCATCAACACTCTTTTGCCATCACTACAAACTCCTCACTGATAGTAGCTGCTCCTCCCTGTGCTCCGTCCATCCCTGCTGATCATTTCATTTCCCCTCCACCGCTTATCCTGCTTTCCACCGATGATGCAGCTGGAGCTGGTAATGCTTCCCAGCTGGAGCCTGAGGTCCCCACCCCCTGCACCCCTGTGCCAACTGCCCGGGGGCACCTGCAGCTCCAACCCACCTGCAGCCCCCATCCAGCCTGCCACACCACCCTCATGTACTGAAGCCAGGGAATGCAGACAGCTCTGATGGGTTTAGGAAAGTGCTTTTGTGCACCCCTGTGTACTGGCACTGCACATCCCTGTGTGCCAGTGTCGTGGGGATCAGCTCCATCAGCTGCCCCGATGACAGACCACTGCCATCACCACTTCCCTACAGCTCAGTGCTGCAGTGCAGAACAGCAGCAAGATGCAGGCTGCTCTCTGTTCCTGCTGTGTTGCCCCAGACCTGTGCACAGAGATGCACGTTGAAGCAGCATCAGGGCCTCTTTGTGCAGACTCATCAGCCAGCCCAAAAATTTGCTTTGTCCATTCGCTGGGGCTAGGTAGGGTTTTCTTAGTGATGTCCAGCTGCATGGGCAGTGCAGGGTGGGCTGGAAACCATGGGAGCTTATGGACACAGTGTCCCCCTGGTGTTAAGTCCAGAACACACTATATATACACCTCTGTTAAATTCAGCCAGGAAACTGCCTGTATCTCCATGTTCTTCTCATTCATATTTCGTGCACATCCACCTCCCATGCTGCAGAGCCACAGAGCATTTAATTTCAGTTAAAAAATTCTAAGAACACTTGCACTGTGGTGATGTGTATCAGCAGCTTCTGCTGCCAGCCTAAGGTTTATGTGACTGCCTCTCATTAGCAAGATTTGGAGGTTAAAGCTTCTGTGATTTACCAGTGGAGATAGGAAACGCAGTGGAGATAACTGTGCTGATGGGCAGCCCAGGGAGCAGCTGTGAAACCCTGTGTTAGCATTAAGCTTTTTACTGGGAGTAGCTAGGCCTCATCAGGAGGAAGGAATTGCTCCCTGTGAGATTGGTGAGGCCCTGGCACAGGGTGCCCAGAGAAGCTTTGGCTGCCCCATCCCTGGGAGTGTCCAAGGCCAGGCTGGACTGGGCTTGGAGCAGCCTGGGACAGTGGAAGGTGTCCCTGCCCATGGCAGGGGCTGGAATGAGATGAGCTTGAAGGTCTCTTCCAACCCAAACCATTCCATGCTCCTGTGATTCACCACTCTGCCTTAGCAGGGAGTACAGGCTGCTGCAAAGAGCTGCCATGGTGTCATGAGCATCCTTCTCCCTTGTCAGTGACTGCCACTGCTCCCAGTCTGGCCAGTCATGGCTGGCTTCTCTTCCCTTCTCCTGTGCAGGCTAAACTCCACCATGTCTGCGAGGTGGCTGTGGGGGCACGTCAGACCCCAGCCAGTGAGGGCTCACATGTCTGACCACAGATCAGAGTTAACTGGGCTGTAGATGTTGGGGGGTCAGTTGAGTCAAGCCCCCTCGGAGCAGCAAGCTGGTCTGCAGTTGGGATTCTTCCATTGTGTCAGGGTGCTGTCTCAGATAACTCCATGAGGCTGAGAACCCTCACTTCACTGGGGTAACCTAGCTCATTCTGAGTTACTCATCTAAACCTTAAGAAATCTGAATTCTATTCGAGCAGAATCAATTCCACTGGACTTCATGATGCTGTATTCAAATGCTGATGGAGCTTAATTAGGTTTATTAATTGAATTGGTTTAATAAAACCAGTTAATCTGGTTTAACTGGTCTATAAAATAAATTTTGTTTTAATATGTGTCTCAATTTTACGAGCCTCCGCAACACTTCCTCATCACACTATTCCTATTTTAGATTGATTCTCCAGACAGTTGGACAAAGTGACTCTTAACCTCTCTCCAGGCAGCTCTAAATCAGAAGATTTAGAAATGGAACAGTGGGTTATCAGAAGAATGAATTATAATTAACACTGAACATCTCTCACTTTCCAATCCTCTATAAGCTTATAAAGAGCAGTGATTCCAGGATGGCAGGGCAGCTTCAGGGACAAGTCTACTGGAGTGAGCTGCTTTTCCAGCTGTGCTGAAAGTCCCTGTCCGTGTGTTGAGTGAGGCTGACAACACCAACACCAACACTGGCACTGCACCCCTGGGGCCAAACCCTTCCCTGGCAGTTCAGCTCCAAGGAACCTGGAGCACGTGCACTCCTGTTTATCTATCCTGCTTCAAACATGGTATTGGTTACCCTGGCCTGGGGCTGCAGATGAGACAATGACAAATCCCCCTGTTTTAACACACCTGTTTGACTTCTGGGACACTTGCTGGGCCTTTTCCTCTGCTCATCACTTACTGTACCTTACCCACAAAGGCTCCTTCCTATAAACTGTTTATGTTTGTGTGTCTATAAAGCATAAACCATGTTTATGTTTACGTTGTCTATGGTTTGAGACCCAGCTACAAAACCTTGTCTAACTCCTCTTTTAATCCGCAGGCTTCCAGTTCAGACAACTGCTAACAAACAGGATTTATAATGAAGGCAGCTCCTAATGAGCTGACACAAGATGCAGCATTGGATCTCACTTGCTTTGAGAAGCACTGATCAAAGCCCTGTGCTTTCTGGTTGGAGAACATAATTAACAACAATTTCTAAAAAAATCAAGTTTAGGTTGATTAAAAATGCCATCTGACAGCTCAAGAGTGTTGCAATGTCTCATGATCTGCTGCACAGATACAGCATAAACCCAGCATGGTGTCCCTCCTCCCCAGGCAGGAGAAGGGCTTTTGTTCCTTTCCCAGCAGGCTCAGTCCCTTGGCTTTGCACGGTGATGGATCTGCCCCAGGAGGGCTCACAGGGCTATAAGACAATCCCTCTGCGGGCAGCAGGCACTCAAGGCTCTTGTGTTGCCCCACTTGCAGGGAGGTCTGGCACATCTGGTGCATCCCCATATTTGGTGGGGATGGAGGGGTCTGATGCCATCAGCAGCAAAGTGGAGAGCCTGCTCCAAGAAAGCAGACAGTCTTTATAGTGCTTTGGGAGATTCCTGCTTCAGAGAAAGAGAAATCAAAGGAATGAGAGCTGCTGAATCCTTTTCAGTCTTCAAGATAACCAGGTCAAGGCAGTTCTTTGGGCCTGAACTCCTGAGTTTCTTGCCAGGCCACAGACTCCCAGGTTATGTCCAAGCCATTTACTCCTGGGGTTTACTCCTGGCCCCGGCAACACACAGGGGCTTAATCCCCCCTTTCTGGACTCCCACTTCACCCTGAGATCCTTCTGCTTAACTTCTCAGCCATCTGAGGTTTAGAATACACAGAGACATTTGACCAAACAGTCCCCAGCCACAACCCGGGCAACAAATTTCTGAGCACATCACTCACATCTCCTATGCCTGTCAGGAAGAGGGAGTCGCTGGAGAAAATCACAGGCACCTGAAAGCCCCACTCTGTGCATCTGTTCTGCTTCGGGAAATGAGCCATGGCTTTGGCCAGCCCTCTTCTGCCTTCAGCTCCTCCTAAACCTTATTTCACCCGATATAAGAAAATTCTTTATTCCCAGTTTCTAGTACTTCTCACCCACTCTGTCCACATCCTGCTCCCGCTTGCAGGAGAGCCGTCTTTTCCCAGGTGATTTCATTGTCAGGGGAACGTCGTCTGGACAAACAACATCGCTACAGTCACAATTAGCTCCTTATCCGGAGCTTTTGAATCTGAATGGAGGCCGTGGCCACTCAGTCCCTAAGTCTCAGTACTAAGAGAACTACAGGACAATTTTGTCAGGTCAAATTAGAGATAAAATCTGAAAACAAAGGCGGTAAAACAACTTCCTGGTACCCCATCTAGTGAGTGGCATCCCTGCCTATGGCAGGGCAGGGCAGGAACAAGATGAAGTTTAAGGTCTCTTCCTGTGATTCTAGAATGAAGTACAGGAGGATGTTTTGGGGGCATCAGGGTCTCTGAGACCATCTCAGCCACCCCATCAGCAGCTCTGTACTGATTCCTGCACTCCCCTCACCTTACAGAAGCTGGACCAGACCCTTCCTCATTCAGGCCAAAGTTGGGTTCAACCCTAATCAAGATAAAAACCCAATTCACAGGAATTCACCTTGTATTTTACAGAGGGGTGTGATGCAGATCCTGTGATGCCTTCTGGAATGAGGTATCTGATTTATTATGATGGAAACAAAACCTCTTCAAAGTTGCTGTGGTCTTCCAGAGAGTTAGGCATGACCAAACTGCCTGGGGAAATTAGGAGGTTATGGAAGAAGGTCTCCGCGGCTGGCCTATCTTCAAAAAAGCTGACTTAGAAAAGCCATAGCTGCTGATTAGGACACAGCACCTCTGATGGCTCATAATCAGTCCTTGCTTCAAAGCACAGATGAGAATTGAAGCAACTTTTTGCTCTGCAGGCTGATCTGGCTCCATGCTAGGAACCAACAACAACCTCTGCTGATGGCTGAGTTTCTGTCTCTTGGTCAGACAGAAACTCAAGGACTCGGTGGAGATGTTATCAAAGTGTGGAGCTGCTCAAGAGATGGAGAACTCCTGCTTTGGGCAGATGACATGGTACAGAAACAATGACCCTTCCTAGATGATCTAGGTGCCCATCACAAATATTCCAGAGATGAGGCATTAAAATGATGATACAAGAAAGGATTTTTTTATTTCTATGGCACCAAAAACAACAGGTGGGGAATTTATTTTTTTTCTGAAAAGATCTGAGAGCCGGACCTGTCTGATAGCGCTGACATTCTCCACAAGGATGAGAAGTGGAAGGTGATTTTAGTACAAATATCACTAGTGAAGGACAGGATGAGCAGACATGTGAGTTAGAAACTGAGTGCGAGATACAAGTAGAAATCAGAAGCCCTTCCAGAGATGGCTTGCATATGTTTGCACATCAAGATTGCTGAATATAAAAAACTTTTACTCGGTTTCCACTGAATGCCCTCAGAGAGATGCAAAATGGACAGCTGAATTTGTAAGTGAATTTCAACTGCCCTGAAAAACTCCAACGTAGGTTTTAAATCAAGTTCAGGCGTAATAAAAATGAGGTTTCGAGCACATGAAGACCTGCAGTAATTTTTGAATTCTAGAAGAGGAAGATGAAACCGAACAAAGAAAAACAAGCTCAATTCTGAGCTTGATTGCTGCCCACAGGGAACAGGATGGAGCTCATCAAATGCTCTTACCTGAGCAATAGATGATGTGATGGCCTGGAGCTGAAAGGTCTTATCTGAGACCAGGAGCAAAGATAAAGATGATGTTAATATGCAGTGGTTGATCAGAGTTTAATCTGGCAGTGATGTCTGCAGAAATTTAGATCCCTTCCTCCACCTGATGCAGTCTTCTCCATCATCAGCTTTCATGTATAATTTGACTTAATCAGTTTTGTGCAGAAGATTGAGACACAGTATCAAGTGCTTTAGTAAAATCTAAATGTATTACTGCAATCTCTTCTAGCATCAGTCACCACACCCCAGACTCAGAGATGACAATTCCCTTCTCATCTAACTCCTAATTGTTAACTAAATAGGGGAAATAGTAAAAGACAGGAGAAGCAATCAATAAAGCCATGGCTTATTGTCCTTTCTTTGCTACCAGCAGGGCCCTGTGGACACTGATTGTGGATCTCTCTACATGAATGCAGGAGTATCCGAAGGTTTTTATTTTCCAGTCTTTGCTCCTTTTCAGTTAGCCCTGAAGCAGATTTATTTGTACAGTTACTGCCAGCTCACTTTTCTCTTGTGCCTTTGCACCACATGGTATTCCAAACTTTAGGAGTTTCACCAGTTTTAATTTCCTGTACCACAGGACCACCTCCACCAGGACTACACACGGTCCCATCAGGCCCTGCTCACACAGCACAGGCATCTGCTCCTTCAGCAGGTAGCTGGCACCTGGGCAGTAGCCAGAATGAGCTCCTGCTGCAGTGCCCAGTTTGCCCAGTTACTGCCATTGCACCGTGGGGAGATGCCTGCAGAGCTGGCAGAGGCAGTGGGGCAGTGTGGTGCTCAGGCTGAGCCTACCTGTGCTCTCCTCCATTCCCTGCTCAGACCCCTCCCAAACAACCCTCACTGTGCTAGCCCAAAATGTCCTGAGATGGGAAATCTAGGCCCTGTCAAAGTTAAAGGCTTGGTGTTCTTTTCTTCAGGTAGAAGGCAAACATTTGGGAATAGATGTGAAAGGGTTTGAGTCTTGCCTTGCCTCTCCAAGGTGTGCACACCCCATGTTTGAACTTTCTCCAAGAAGCAGCCAGCAGTGTTTTTGTTTTTATCCAGGAATATTATAATGGAAGACAAGAAAATACATTTGTTGTACATTTTATTAGCAATTCTGGGGGAAATAAAAAAAATACTTGCCTTTGGCCCTTGCTCCTCTCCATCCTCCATGAGGCTCAAACTTCCCCAAAGCTCAGATATTTGTATTTCCTTCCTGATGGTGTTTGGTTTTTGTTCTTTTTTCCCGTGAGTTTTGCTAATAGCTTATTTTTCCCCCCCTTTTAACTCATGCAAACTTTGGTATCCACAGCCCCCAGTGGTGATGAGCCCAAAGTTCACCCCCCATTCCCAGAAGCTGCACTTTCCAGGGAAATGGTGCTGTGCAAACACTCAGAGCATGAAATGATCATGCAAATCTCACAACCACACTTGGTCCCAGGATTGTTTAAGGCCATGCATGAAGGCTTAGCAGGAGAAGCCCCGGTCAATGGGTGGGTACTCTGTCTCACAGGAACCCCATCTTCTTTTCACAACAGTCTGTAAGAAGGTCGGAGAGAAAAAAAGAAAGATCCCTCAGGTTTCCATTTGGCTGCGTTTTCCCAGACTGTAAATCAGGTAGTGAGAAGCCTGGAGGGCAAAACAGCCCCATAAATACCTCAGTGCTATGGGTGACTCTGCAAACAACTGGGCAAGGGCCTTCCCTTGTCCAAAAGCTCGGAGGGACATGGTTTTCATTTGGTGTGAACTGAGACCTCAGCCTGGGCTCAAGATTTTGAAGATGTGTTAATGTGATGATCCTTAACACATTCAGTCCCCAGGGGTGGTATTAATCCACTGCTTTCCCCTTGGTTTATAAACTTCTGGCCTAGCTTTATGGGGACCTGCATGTGTTAAATGCATCATTTTCTACAGAAACAAGGGAGGAAAGACTCCCTTTTTACTGCAGCATGTCAAAAAACCCCACTGGCAGAGTAACATAGCAAAGGCAAAACACTGCTGCACATGGTGCTCACAGGGGCTAGTGATGAATTGCTGCAGATGTTTTCCAAACACCCTGGCCAAATTCGGATTCACAGCCTTCCCTCTTCCCATGTCTCACTCCACAGCCCAGCTCTCTGTGCTGAAACACCACACCACGGCTCCTCCCTTCCTTCCCATCTAGGGAAGGCCAGACAGGATCTCTTGAGAGCCAGCCCGGATTTGCACAGCCCGGCCAGGGATCACCTGCACCGCAGGCCGCGGCTTTGGCTCTGCCCTTGTCAGGAATTCTTGTGGGACAGCAGATCCTCCCGTCCTTGCTCTGCTCCAGCAGTGACATTAGAGCCTCTGGAGAAGGCTCATCCCAGCAGCTCCTGTGTCCCGGTGAGGGAGCTGCAGAGTCAGCAGTGCTGGAGCCCGAGGTGACACAGAACAGGGAAACCCAGAGTTTTGGGCTAGGGTGCTCCTCTTGCCCAAACTCGGAACTGAGTTTCTGAATGAGAACACCTTTGGAAAGAAGTTCCCTTTTCTTTTGGATCTTCTCTGAGCTGCAGTCTGTTCCAACTTGGATACACACTGTAGCTCCATCTTGAAAGGAATGAGGGACTTGTCTTCACGAACAAACTGGGGATCTGATGGTAAATAAAGGTAGATACTGAAAGATAAAAGAAACAATGGGAAGGATTCCACTGACTGAAAAATTGAATGAGAGATTTGTCTTCACAAACAAACTGTAGGTCTGCTGATAAATAAAATTGAATACTGAGAGATGAAAGAAACTGTGGGAAGTACCATAAATTCCATAAAGAATTTCACTGAGTGATACAAGGAAAAGACAAAGGGGGGTTATACATTAGAAGGAGATCTTAGGTATTAGGTGTTTCAGAAAGTCTGTACCTCTCAAGTACTTCAGCCAATGGGGAAAGAGGAAATTTGCAGTCAGGAAATTAGGATAAAAAGGAAGCTGAGTCCTTCAAAAATCTGAGAGATCCCGGGGGAATGCCCCATGGCCTCTCCCTTTATTCAAATAAAGTTACACGACTCCTCTGTCTCCTTTTTGTACATAAACCTCTGATGTTTGTAGATTAATTTTCCTGACAATCTGTTTCATGGTTTCACATACAGGAGACTTCCTTTGTCCTCCCTGTTTTGTTTCAAACGGGCTGATCCAATGTAACATTCAGGAAGAGGGTGAGGATACAGAATATTTCCCAGTGAGAGTGTCCCTGCTGTCAGCATTTTTCACCTACCCAGCTGAAGCAACCTCAGGTTTTGCCGGGGAGGTTTAGTTTGGATATTAGAAAAAAAATTCTTCACTGTAAGGATAGTCAGGCACTGGCACAGGCTGCCCAGGGCAGTGGTAGAGTCACCGGCCCAGGAGGTGTTAAAAAACATGTAGATGTGGCACCTGGGGATGTGGTTTAGTGGTGGGCTAATGGCTGGACTTGTATGGAAAATGATACTATGAAAAGCCAGGGTCCATAAAAGAGACAGAGGAGTCCTGCAACTTTATTCAAATAAAGGGAGAAGTCCACCAGGGCACACACCCATGGGGCTGTCTCTCTCGAGGTCACAGCCTCCTTTTATCCCAAACTCCCGGCTGCACGTTGCCCTCTTCCTTTCCCCATTGCTGAGGTACTAGGAAGGTAGAGCCTTCCCCAACCACCTGCCACATATTCCCCTTGAACTTGGCATTTTACCCCAAAGTTCAGAAACTCAACCCGTGCAGACTTGTCTGTTTCAGGAGTCAGGCTGTCTGGGCTCAGTAAGAAACCTGCTGCTTGAAGCTGGTAGAGACATTAAGACCCATTTCAAAGATGTTAATTTCTTAAACCCATCCCCTCAACCATGGAATTGTTTGTATAGCCATTAGTACCCCTTTCCTATAATAAGGAACTGTTACCTGTGACAGAGTCCTGCTGTCCAGGCCATGGTTGAACACATGCCTGTCCAGGAGAAGCAGAGAATTAATTCCTTGTTCTGTTTTTCTTGCATGGCCTTTGCTTTCCCTGTTAAATTGTCTTTATCTCAACACATGAGTTCTCTCACTTTTACAATACTTTCCCCCATCCCACCAGGGAAGGGGTGAGTGGGGCTGAGCTTGCAGGCTAGGGTTAAACCACAACATGCCTGTGAACATAGGGAGGATTTTCCTGTCAGCTCAGCAAACAGCACTGATCCCCACAGGCAGCACGCAGGAGGAGCACAGATCATGGAATAATATAATATTATTATAGCAATAATATAGCAAGTGTGGGGAGGTGTATTAGTGATGAAGTTTATCTCCTGGTTTAATTTTTTTTTTTCTCTTCTTGTTGCTAAGTAATGCCTGCTTGAATTTTACCCAGGGAATCCTACCACGATGTGTTATAGACACAGCTCTCAAAGAGCTTTAGGCACCCAGCAGGAGATCCCAATGTCTGGACAGTTATTTTTATCAGCTGACAGGCATTTGAGAGTTGAACTCCCAGGAAAATAGAACTATGGATTGTGGAATATCACCTGGCACCTGTCAGCCTGAATAGTGAATGAGTGCTGACAGTGTAACTTCTATTACATCTCACCTGTGCATGATTCTCATGACTTCAGGCCCAAAAATAACTGGTGCCAGAGCTGTGCACCAGCAGCAGTCCCTTGTACATCAACCAAGTATTTTAACCTGTCTTTTGTAACTAAACCTTTGCACCAGTTGAAATGTTACTTAGCATATGTGCCAGGTTGAGGTACCCAGCAAGCAATGTCATGAAGCAGAAACACAATTGACTCTGTTAGCTTAAAATCCAGGCCCTGGCACAAATGTCTCCTATGCCAGCTGTGCCACATCAGGTCTGTACTGGTGCGGGGCCTGTTGCTACGTGAACAGAATACGGCTCTTCACTGCATTTACCTATTCCAGCACAAGCTGCTCTCAGTGAAAAGAGTGAGATACACACACCAGGACTTTTTCCTCGACTGGCTTTGTCAGATGATCCACAGAAAACCCAACCACCCACAAGAAAAGGCAGGAACTGATTTGCCCAACAGCTGCCCTGTTGCAAGGCTCCTCCGAAGGCGAGGCAGCAGGAGCCCATCATGGAGGTGTTGAGTAGAGTGGGAACAGCTGGGCTGTAATGTCCAGTGTCGGCACATTTGAGCCCCAAGTGTCAGCAGAAGAGTGGTTTTATCTCAGTCAGGAAGTTTTGCTCTCCGCCTGCCAATTATCACCTCACCCCAACATCTCTGCCGTGGTTTCACCCATGTTTTAACCAGTGCTTGCTGCAGCCGGGAAGGGCAAGGTAGACCCCTGCCCCTCCTGATTTTGTGATGGCAGCAACCCTTGCCTCACCTAAATCTTTAAGCCAATATGCAGATAGTCTCATCTGTCCTTCTTCCCAGCAAGGTGCAGCTTAAGAGCAAAGTGCTTGCATTAAAGCTTTCCTGTCTATTGGGGAGAATTCTACTGCCTGCACAAAGCCAGAGGCTCGGGAGGGGCATACACTTGTACAGAGATATTCTTGGGTTTTGGGGACCATTTTTAGCACTGCCAAACCACAGAGACTTGATGCAAAGGGTAGCCATATCAGAAGCCTGTTCCAGCAGGCTTCATGCCTCAGGGGACTTTCCCGGATTAGAGCAGCCTGATCCCTTTTTTCGTTGTTTTTAATACTTAAATGCCAACAGCACACAGGTGCCTGAGGAGAGGTGCCACTCTCACAGCCCGGGCTGTGCTCCCCCTGGGACAGCAGGTGATGCTAGAGGCTGCAGGAGTCCAGGGCTCCATCTTCTGGCCAGTCCCAGCCTGCAGGAATCCACCTACCCAGGGCATAGCTTTGGGCACCACAGTATCAGAAGGATCTGAACTTACTGCAGAGCAAAGGAGGGACACGAGGATGGTGATGGGTCTCGAGGGAACTAGAGCTTTATGAGGAGAGGCTAAAGATACTCGGTTTGTTCAGCCTGGAGGAGGCTGAGGGCAGAGCTCACCGAGGGCTGCAGCTTCACCCCAAGGCCCAGCTCTGATCTCTGCTCTCTGTGACCAGGGACAGGACCAGGGATTGGCTGAAGCTGTGCCAGGGGAGGTTTAGGTTGGATATCAGGAAAGGTTCTTCCCCCAGAGGGTGCTGGGCATGGCCCCGAGGCTGCCAGAGCTCCAGGAGTGTTTGGACAGCACTGCCAGGGATGCCCAGGGTGGGATTGTTGGGGTGTCTGTGCAGGGCCAGGGGTTGGACTGGATGATCCTTTTGTGTCCCTTCTGATTCAGGATATTTTATGATTATAGAGAAGCAGCTGTCTGAAAATGAGCTCTTCTTGTCCTGTGCTTCCCAGGGTCTCATAGCATTGCAGCAGGTGACTGTTGATTAAATTATTTTCTGAGTGTCTGATATCCCTGTCAGCCCTGCTGAGCCCAGGGATATCTGGCTGGGCTCTACCTTGGCTCATGCCTCAGAAGAATAACTGTTCACAGTGTTCTGACAGTGAACTCACACTTCTTTTTACAAGCTTCAGGGCAGGAAGGGGCCAGCCTGTTTGCCAGGTTCGGTTGCAAAGCCCACAGAGAGAAAAATCATTCTTTGTCTGTGCCAAAAGTACAAAATTACAATTAGAAGAATGTTGAGTTCCTGAATGTGGACACTCACGATGTGTGATGATTTTTCTGATACTTTGTAATGTTTTATAAAGGGTTTTGAAGTCCTGTTTCCACGAATCACCTGGAATTCTCAACTTCTCTTCTAAAGTCTGTGGTCACATGGCTGCAGAGAAGCACAAGCATCTCAACCTCAACATTCAGCCATTGAAGGCAAAGAAGCGCTTCTTTCTTACTTTCTAACGTTCTGTTAACTTTCATTCTGCTGTGCAAAGGGGAGGACTGGATTTCTGCTCCTCAGCTGCCCGAACAGACAGTGCCGAGTGCCAGCTACGGGCTCTTGTGGAGAACTGCACTGCTCCGCAGCAAGAGCTGATTCTGACGGGATCCAGCAGCACTCGGAGTCCGCGGTACCAACCCGGCAGCTCCCACAGCGGCAGGGCAAGGCAGATTCCCCTCTCCATAAAAAAAAAAAAAAAAAATCCACAAATTCTTTCTTTTTGCTGATGCAAACCACAGGCTGCAGCAGCAGCTTGCCGTGAACTGTGTCCGCTGGGCTGAAGGTGGTTCCGAACCGGGCTGGCACCGGCCCGGGATGGTCCCGCTTCCACCTCCGGCTGCGGGCCTGTGTGGAGCCGGGGGCTCTGTGCTCTCGGGGCGCTCCACTGCCAAGGCTGAGGGGAACAAATCCGCTTGGTGTCCTCACCCCAGGAAAGGCCGCGTAGCTCGGGCTGTGGGACGGGCCCGCGGTGCCCGAGCCCCCTCAGAGGGGGTAGGAATGAGAGAGAAGCGCTGCAGGCAGAAAAGGGAAGAGCGGCTTTCCCGGGTCTGGGTGGGGGCCGGCACTGTCCCACCCGCGCCGGGCAGGCACAGCGAGCACAGGGACGCCCCTACCCGGCACCCTATGGGCCGCGGGACCACCCGGAACCCCTCAGGCCGGGGCCGCTCCCGCCTGCGCCGCGCGGGACACGCCCCGTCCGCAGGTCCTGGCAGGGCCGTAGCGAGCGCGGGGCCGGCGGCAGTAGCGGCGGGGAGCGGCCAGGCTGATGCTGCCTGCAGGCCGCGGCCGAAGGTGAGGGGCAGGGGGCCAGGGCTGGGTCGGGTCGGGCCGGGTCCCGCGGGGCGCTGACGGCGCTGGGCATTACAGGACGGCGGCGGCGCTGAGGGCGGCGCTGGGCGAGGGCGCGGAGCGGCGGCGGGAGCTGGAGCGGCGGACGGCACGGAGCCGGGCGCTCCTGTGGCGCTGGTGAGTGCGGACCTGTGTGTGTGGTGAGCCGCCCGGCACCCCTGCCCGGGCCCTTCCATCCCCGGGCGGCCCGGAGGGAGGTGGGGGGCTCGGGCGCTGGTCCCGCAGCCATGTCCGAGACCCCGCGGGCCGGCGGTGCTGGTCCCGTCCCGGTGCAGCAACGCCGGCCGCGTCGCTGTTTGTTCCCTAAAGGGATGATGAAGAAGAGGAGCGGCCACAGCCACAGCCAGGCTCCAGCACTGAACATGGTAAGTGCTTCCCCCGCGCCGCTGCCCCCTCATGTCATCCGGCCCCGGGCCAGCTGCGGTGTTAGGAGTCATTCCAGTGCTCTGTATTCACTAAAATGTTCCCTCTGCCTTTTTCCTCCTGCTCTCTTCCTTGGGGTTAGCTTGGAGTCTTGCCTCGTTAGCCAAGGCCGGCAATAAAGTGACTGTGGGCCTGACCCAAGTGTAGGAATGTCACATGTTGAGGTTGACTCAGGAGGACTGTCCTCTTGTGGCTCACATCCACCCTGGGTCTTCAAAGCTTCTGGCAATCGTGCTTGCATCCTCTGTAAAGTAGCTGCTCCCACAGCTAAAAAAATACCCCCTGCACCATTCGTTAGGTTTTGTTTCCTTCTGAGCCACCTGGAAGAGCAAGTTAGTGAAGAAGGGAACATCCAGATTTGAGCCTTCCAACATGTTTTCTCTTCTTGCAGAAGACAGGCCTTCACCCAGGGAGCTAGAGGAGCTGGAACTGCTGAACAGGGCCTTAGAGAAGGCACTGAAAGTCAGGAAAAGCATCTTGAAAACTCCATTAGAAGCTCAGGGAGCTACAGAACAGAAATGGCCAGGTGAGGCACATGCTCCTAAGAAGGCTGAAAAGCAGCAGGTCCCTGTACCTGTTAAGGATGTTCCTGAGTGCAGGAAGGTGAGCGCTGGAAGCAACAAGCCGTTGTTGTTGAAGAAGGCCTTTCCATACCAGTTAAGAGCCCCTTACAGGACTGACCCAGATGTGAAGAAACTGCAAAGGAAAGTCCCAGCCCGATGTGTTTCTCCATGCCTCAGGACAGCTGGGAAGATTTCCTCAAAAGGAATGACTTCCAAACAAGGAAGGAGTCGCAGAACAGCGACTAGTGCCTGTGCTGCAGCTGAACCCCAGGAGACACCTGGCTTGTCTGAATCTGCCCCAAATGAGCAGCAGAGCTTTTCTGGAGGGGATTCAGCTGCAGGAGAGAATTCCATAGCTGCTGGCAAGCAGTTACTTGATGCAGGGAAGAAAAGTTGTAGTTTCCTGGGAGAGTCCAGCGCAAAGGAGGACACTGCAGGTGCATGGGGAAGGAGCACCTCACCAGGGACAGGCACCCTGCGGGAAAAGGGGTAAGTGTGGGAGGTGGGCACCTCCTGTTCTGCTCCACATTCACAGGCACGTGTACAAATTCTGCTGGCTGTGGCTGCTCTGGGGGTCCCAGCCTGGCTTCATCCTCCTCACATCCCTCTCAAGAGGAAGAATCCTATACAGTTTAAAAGCCTTTATTGTGGTTGAGTAAGTGTTTTCATTTTAAGGGCTTATTCTTGGATGGCTGGGACTTTAAAAGCCTTTCAATTAAGACTTTTGATGTTTCATAGTCCCCTGTGAGTGTTTTGGAAAGCTGTCTCTGTAGAGCTTTCTTGAGCCTTAGCTTTCCTCTGAGTGTACTCTCTATTATAGCATATTGATTTTTTTATTTATTCTGTTTTTTACGCAGTGATAATGCATAATGCATGAATTTTCTCTCTTTCTCCCTCTCTCTAAAGCACATACCCAGTGCTGTTTGGAGTGATGGTATCTGGGTTTAATACTGTCCCTGTTAATCTGTAACATATTGCCCGTGTAACTGCACAAATCTGGACTGATTAGAGTGCAGTTGCTTCAAAGGTTTGGTGCAGGAAGGATTATGAAGGGAATTTTACTGAAATTCTCTGTGGAAAAGTGGCAAAATAATACTTGGAAGATTGGCTTTGCATTTATGCCTGTCTGTCTTGTTTAAGTAATCTCTTTCCTCTTTTGCTTTAAAAGAATACTGAGGCTCAATCTGATGTCCCTGGAAAGTTTTGAGAAATATTTCTCTCAGCTGCCACAACCTAACTCCTGTGTTGTGCAGGGAGGAAATTATCCCTTTTCACTGGCATTGGAAGGGCCCCAGGACACTTCAGTGACAGTTGCTGTGGGAACAGGGATCTGGATTCAAACACTTACTTAAATTCCCAGCCGTGGCCTTGCATTCCTAGTCTGCATGTGACTAACATCTCCCAACCCTCCTGTTTTTGTAATACAATTTAGGGATTATTCTGATTCAGGGTTAAGGATCATTTTCCCAGTGGAAGCTGGAATGTCTCTCCTATTTCTTTGAGTTTGATATGGTGCTAAGCAAATCTGCCTTGTCCTGCTCACGCAGGGCAGCAGGGTATGGCAGAGCAGCTTCCTGCAGGTGTTGTTTCTATGTCTGTATTCTGCTGTGCTGTGGCTTTGCTCCCAGCTGCCCACCCTGGATGAACCTCTGAGCTCTCCCAGCTCAAACTCCATGATGCCTGTGGACTCAAATGAGCAACCTAATCTTCCTTCCTTGAGGACAGTCTGAAGACAGTGGTGGAATCCAATCTCTAGAGCTGCTGGCATCTCCCATTGCAGCTAAATTAATTTCAGATTTTGACAAAACACCGTTGTCCCTGTTGGAAGACAAGGCTCAGTCAATTGCTTTCCAGCTGCCAGGATTGATCCTTCTCCTGTTTTACAGATGCCAGCTGAAGCTCCCCCTTCTCTACAGGAAAGCCTATTCCAGGAACTCCAGGTAAGACCAGTCTGACCAGTTCAGTCCAGAACTACCTACTCAGCTGCAGGGCTATGAGGAGGGGTCAAGTGTGGCTGTTCTTTGTGCTCCGGGTAGGCAGTGACCCCACAAGGTGTGGGGCCTGACCTGGGAGCAGGAAGAGCTCCCATAGTGCAAGGCTGCTGCTGAGGATGTGTTCTCCTGTTATGATAGCCACTAGTGCCACTTTTGTTTTCCAAGTGCTAATTACTATTAATCGGTGAGTCGTGAAGCTCCTGGAACGCTTTAATCGTGGGTTTCGTGGTGCAGCAGAAGTCTCTGCTGGTGCCATACACCTGTTGAAGGCAGGATACCCAGTGGGATGAGAGTCTGGATACACTATCCAATGAGAGTTTCCCAAACCATCCCTGCCCTGCCTTTGCAGCCTGGAAGCACCACAGCTGTGTGTGTTTGAGGCTGGTTCTGCTGCTGAACTCTTAGACAGAGCCAGCTACAGTGTTACTGCAGGGATGGTGCAGGTGGTTGGGGTTTGCATGCTCTAGTCCATTCTCCAGTCTTCTAGAAGGGTTTCCCACATTTCCTTTGAGAAATCTTGCTGTAGTTGAGCAGATTGCTCACTCTGTGCTTTGTTCAGATATTAAGCATAATCCTTTCTTAAATCTAACTGTAGCACCTTGTGCTGCCCTCAAGAACTCCTCCTCCTCTTAGAAGCTGTCATTTATCAGAAAACAGTTTGTTAGTTGCCCTTCTGCGAGTTATAAAGACTTTATATCCTTAATTTTCACTTCTAAATTGAGCCTTTCAGCATTCTAATCACTTTGGTGTAATTTTATACTTCTCACTATTGCTTTCAACTCAGTAACATATTGAGAATAACCTTTGCACTAAAGATCCCTTGTAGAGGATTTGCATCTTGCCTGGGAACTTCTGTTCTTTCCCGTTCCATTAACCTTGCCACTTCTTTGCATAATGTATTTCTGGAATCTGCAGATTCTAACATGATTTAAAAGACCCATTAGGCTAGAGAGAAGACACATGCACACTCGAGTTAGGCACTGCAGAACTATTTTAAGCTTCCTCCTGATGGCTCTTGCTTACTGCGGCAGGTTTTGGGAGACAGTCTTTAAGGAAAGGATATTATGGGGACTGTGCATCCATGAGGGTGTTGAACTCTGTGAGTGAAATGCATCTCTCTGGTAGTGCTGTTATTTGCAATCCTTTATCAATTGGTGGACTCTGGTGTGAAGTCCTTGCCAGCTTCCTCATGATACTGTCCTTAAATCTGTGTCTTGAATCCCTGACATGCTGCTGTCATTCTGCTTGCCAAACATACCACTTTTTTCCCCCTCAAAAAATTATTAAAGAACGTTGAGGAAATTTGGAATATGAAGTAGTTGGGGTGAGAGTTTGTCCTGTCTGCTCTTTTTTTTTTTTTTGTCCACCTATACTAACAGAATAAATGTACAGAAATGCAAATGACTTGCTCCTAAGAAAGGAAGGGAAGATTTGTTGTTTCCTATGGGGTATAAACACAGGCAGGACAATGGAACAGAATGAGGGATAACAGGTATTCTGCAGTGTCTGATGCTTTCTTTCCTTGTTGATCTAATAGCAGCTGTGGGAATGAATTGGGAATGGCTGGTAAATAACCTGTGAGAGAGAGGGGGGGAATTAAAGCACTGATATGCCACACTGCTGTGTCACAGCTCAGCATGAGCACTGTCTGGTACAGAGGAGTGTAACTTCCGCCTCCTGCCCCTTTGGAATTTCAGGGCATGGCAGAGATGTCGTCTGTGCCAAACAAGTGCAGATGCAGCAGCTGCGAGGACCCGTTTTATGGAGAGGATCCAGACAACTGTATCCTTTCCTAGCAGGCACAGGGTGCAATTGCTCTGCAGTGAGCTCCCAGCTGGAGAGAGTTATGCCTCGGATAAGAGCAGTTCCAGTTGGGTCTCTAGGCAGTGGGTTTTTTCGCAGTACAGCTGTTGAGCACTTAAAAAAACTTCTGATCCAGCCAAACATGGCCACAAGGCAAGCATGCCCTACACAGCTGTGCTGTGCTGTCCTCACCTTCTGCCTGCAGTGCCACTTCCCAGCCTGGTCCCCTCTGCCCTGATCCCAGCTGGCCTGGCCTGGGGCTCGGGATGCTGCACAGAGCTGGTGCTGTGGAACCTTCCTTAAGCTGCTGCTGTTTGAGTTTTGCTCCCCGAAGCTGACCCCCAGTCCTGCAGAGATAGAGGAGGAATTAAGGGGCCTCCAGGATGTCCCCTCCCATCTGAGGCAGTATGTGGAAGCTGAGTCTGCAGGTAAGGAGGAAGAAAAGGCAGTGGGAGGGCAGAAGGTGGAATAAGGATGATTTGGGCTCCAGTTCTGTGTGTTCGGTGTTCTTGGCATGTGCTGGACATGAGGGACAGAAACATTCTCTGCCTGAAGTGAAGGCTGGTGAACCCGAGGCCATGCTGAAAGCCATTTAGGGTGGAAAGTTCCAGTGCTCACACCTTTTCTTTGCTTCTCTTGTAGACCATCCCACTCTGCAAGGAGAGTATGAAAGCCTTCTGACCTTGGAGGGTTTGCAAACCACAGTGTCCCAGTGCCTGCAGAAGCTGCAGCTGCTGCGAGCAGGTGAGACAGTCCCTGTGTTTGTGGTCAGGTATGAACCTGACCTTTGCCATCTGTGTGCAGGACACTGGACCAAGGTCATTTTTCTCCTGATTATCTTTATGGTAATGGAGCACTTAATTCTCTGGTGGCAAACAAATCTGTGGTATTTGTGTGCCACCCCTCTGTGGGGTGAGCTTTGAACTGCAGTAGCAGTTCAAGAGGGCTGGGGAGGAGCAATGCAGGCCACGGCTTAGGGTGTTCTGATTGTGCCATGTGATGAGCTCACCCTGATTAATACAGTGTTTTTAGTCATTAGTTTCTGGGAACAATAAGTAGATCATAAAGTCTGCAAGTACAGATTTAACTTGTATGTTTTTGTTTCCTGCCTTTTCTTGTACACTGGCAGCTTTGAAGTCCCAGCTGAGGCTGTGCCCAGACTGCACTGGGGATGTGGGGAGTTGCTCTCCTTCCTGTGTCCCTGCCATGGGACAGACATGTGACAGTGCAGACATGCTGGCTATGCCTCTCCTTTGTTACTCCAGTCTCCAGGAGCTAAGGGACCTGTTTGCCCTGAAGGTGCAAGTGTCAATGCTGCACCAAGAGATTGCCTTACAAAAGGTGAGTCTGGAGCAGTGTCAGTGCTTCCAGAGCAGAAGGGGAAAGAAAAGGACAATTGTGGGGCAGCAGCTGCTGTACCAGGTGTTGATGGGCAGCAGTAGCATAGCAAGTTCCCCCAGTGATGTTTCTGTGTTTATGCCTTGTTCTTTTTGTTGGTGAATGGGACTTTTTTTGTTGTTGTTAGGGCCAGAGCAGAGGCCATTACATGCTTAAGCCTCTCCTGAAAAGATTTTATTTATCTGTTCTGAAAGAATTTGGCAGTGGAGGATGTTGTTGGTAATGTCCCTTTTGTCAGGACTTTACAGCCCTATTAGGGTACCCACTCCCTCATTCCCTCCGGTGTGACTTCCAGCTGGTGAGCTCCTCTGTTCTCTGTTGCTTTCCTTTTAAATCTCTAACCACTGTGCTGCTAATCTTGTTTTTACCATTCTGACACTAAGAACAGGGTAGGAGGTGTCAGCTTCTTCAGCAGCCTGAAGAGACAGTTTGCCACACAGGGATTACTTGTTCTTCTCAGCTAGCAGCAAAGGGCAGAGAAGATCTGTGAAATCAAATCTACTCCTTTGACCTATTCTTTGCCATTGACTTGAATGATAGAGGCTTTGGAAAAGTAATTTTTTTGTAAGCCAGAGAGACATTATTAATAACTGTCTGCAGCCCTGTGGCTGAAGACAGATTGCTATCTGACTTCAAATGGGATTTCAGCATTATAATCCTGAATTATGGATTATGAAGGGTTTGGGTTTTTTTTAATCCACCCAAAATGAAGTGGCGACCAAAACCTGATTCCTGCAGCTCTGTTGGCTGTCTCAGTTTGTTCTGCACATGTACCCACATAGGTGCTTTGTGCCAGGTGAGCCCTGAGGGTCTGAAGCAGCTCTGTGCAGGGTGTGCAGGATAAGTGAAATTCTTGGGATAGGTGAAGTGAGTGGACATGGAACAAAATAAATACCCCAGAAAAGGATGTACCTCTTTCTGGCCCAAGCCTTTCCATGGAGGAATGCCAAGTATCATAGAAATTCCCGGTAGCTCTTAGCCTCTCTTTGATGGTGAAGATCTGTTTCTTCTTAGGTATCAGGAGCAGGACAGGTGGAAGGAAGTGGAGCAGTGCAGTCCTCCTTCATGTGCCAACTTTCTCCTAGACAGCTTTCGTGTCTGTAGAAAGAGACTTCCCAGAGATGAGCAGCTGTGTGCTGCTCCCCTGTTCCTGCACAGACACTTGTGTAGAACAGGAGAGGGAGCCTCCTGCAGATACCCTGTACTCTTTTCTGTTTGGGTCTTCCTCTATATCCACCAGGGAGCAATGATCACAGAATAACTTGAGTTGGAAGGATCACAAGTCCAACTTCTGGCCCTACACAAGCCCAAGAATCCCACCCTATGCCTGAGAGTGTTGTCCAAACACTCCTGGAGCTCTGGCAGCCTTTAGGGAGGTGGCTGACACATGCAGTTGTCTTCTCTCCTGGGCAGGCAGATTGTGCAGCAGGCTGGGTGGGTTTTGGTGTGCAGGCTGCTCAGACTTCATAACCTCATGCCAGATGAAAAAAGAAAGAAAATTAAAATCCCGGGCAAAATGTCTGAGCATTAATTCAAGAGTGGGACACCAAAGACCAGCTTTTGTCCAGTGGTTGAAGTGACCTGTGAGTTGTCAGTCAATCCCAAAGCTGATACTGATGCTGCACTGGATTGTTGGACAGCATGGGCTGAGATCCCAACATAGGCTTAACAGAGCAGCAGCCAGGCCAAAGAATGTTGGACAGCTTGAGCAGTCCCTGTAGCCTGTTTGGGCTGGAGTTGGCCACTTGCACCTCTGGCACAACTGGGGGGTGATGGGAACAGTCCTGAGTGAAAGGTTGAACTTATCCTTGGGTGAGTGACCACTTCACTGTGTGGCTGCAGAGCTCCTGAACCAAGAGCAGCTTGAGTTTCTTGCAGGATGCTGATCTCATCCCAGTACTGGGCCTTCTCTGCAGCAGAGCAGCAGCACTGCCACTTGTCTCACTGCTCTGGAAATGCTCGGTGGCTGCTGAGGTAGCTCATGAGCAGAAAATGAACCACTCTGCCTTTATTAAATATGACAAAAGAAAGTATCCATCAATCAGTCAGCCTGTTATTAGTCATACTGCTCTGATTAGATTTCATTTGTTATGCAGCCACTTCAAGGAATACTGGAGTGCTGCTGGCTCTGGTGACAGTGTCTCCTTTGTTCCTGCCTAGGTGATGATGGCAGAGCTGCTGCCTGTCCTGGAGCCCAGGCGATTCCTGGAGGGATCTGCAGGGCTGTTTCGGGCCATCCACACCCAGCTCTGTGGGGGGGGGCGGCGCTTCCCTGTGCTGGTGAGAGATGAGCTGCTGGACTGAGCTGGGGAGCCTCTGCTGGTCCTGCAGGAGTCAAAGACAGCTCTAAGCAATAAATCTTTTCTATGAACTTCTTTACTCTGCCTGTTCATTCAGCTAAATTCCAGGGGGTTATTTTCGTTATGGGCTTTTTTAATTTTCTTTTTTTTTTTTTTAATTTCCTTTTGTACCAGGAGGACTGGAGCCCCTCTGCTCTGGAGACAGGTTGGGAGAGCTGAGGACGTTCAGCTCCAAGAGAAGACTGCAGGGACACCTCAGAGCCCCTTCCTAAAAGGCTCAAAGCCCTAAAGGGGCTCCAGGAGACCTGGAGAGACACTTTGCACAGGGGGAAAAGGACAAGGGGGAATGGCTTCCACTGCCAGAGGGCAGGGATAGATGGGATATCGGGAAGGAATATTGGGATAGATGGGATATTGGGAGGGTGGGCAGGCCCTGGCACAGGGTGCCCAGAGAAGCTGTGGCTGCCCCTGGATCCCTGGAAGTGCCCAAGGCCAGGTTGGACAGGGCTTGGAGCAGCCTGGGACGGAGGAAGGTGTCCCTGCCCATGGCAGGGGCAGGAATGAGAATGAGTTTAAGGTCCCTTCCAACCCAAACCATTCCATGATTCTGTTGTGCTATATCACTTTCCTGACCTTTTAACTGAGGTTTTGTGAAGGCCCTTCAGGGCTTCAGAGACTCTGATTTTGGCTTTTTTCCCAAGGCTGTCTCTACCAAGCTCTAGATTCATGACAGCCTCGGTACAGCAGGCTCCTGGATGCAGACAGTGTAGCAGGGAATAAACATTGTTTATACTGATCAGATGGCCACAGGATCATGGGTCACGGCCTTCCAGCATCCAGAAATCCTGAGAACCTGAGCTGCTGCTTCCCTAGTACTCTGTTCACCAGCTGGCATAGAAGGTCATGTAGTACTCACTGACTAATTGTTTTTGATGAAAGAGGGAGGGAAGGAATTTTGGGGGGAAGGAAGCTCGCTGTGCTTGCGCTGCGTGTCTGGCTGTGTCCTGTAGGTGGCGGGCGGGTCCCGCGGTCCCTGCTGGAGCCGGACGGAGCCGCCAATGTCCAGCCCAGCCCGGGAAAACGCAGGTCCTGCGGCAGCTCCCACCTTGTCACCGTGGGAAAAGGCCAGCTGCCGTTTCCCCCTGGTGCTGGGTTTTTGGGTGTAATCCCCAAATTCCCTGGCGTTTCAGTGGCAGGTAAAGCTTTGGAGTGAAGTGGAAAACCTCTGCTTGTGAGTATACTTCAAATTCCATTCACGAAGTGTACCACAGCCTAGTACAGTTTGACCCAGAACACATCTCTAAGCTGGTCTCTGCTTGTGTGTGTGTGTAATTTAGCTCTTAGCAGCGCAAAAACATTCATTTTTTTTTTTCTTATTTTTTTTTCTAGGCTAGGTCGCTGCCTGGCTCTTCTGAATATCTGGCTCTTTCTGACACTCAAAATTAAATAAAAATCATTTATATGGTAGGTGAAAATCAGCATCTCTTACTTTGCCTTTGTATTTTTGTCATAGAATCCCAGAATGGGTTGGGTTGGAAGGGGCCTCATCTCATCCCACCCCTGCCATGGGCAGGGACACCTTCCCATCCAAGGAAGCACTCCAAGGGAGCAGACATTGCCTCCTAAATTAGCGTGGTCATACACATGAATATGTCCATGTTTGAATGGGAGAGTGACCTTTGGTATTGTTAATTTGGGTGCTGTTATGGATAACTTGTGTCTGCAAGCACTGCATGAGTCATGAGCATCTGCTGCTCAGCGAAGAGCAGGCCAGTGTAAATTGGCAGCAACTTCAGCACCACAGCAAGGGCTGCAGAGGTGGGAAAGGGCTGCCAAGAAGAGACAGCCCACAAGAGAGAGTTCACAGGGGTTGTTGCAAATTCGGAAGGCAAGCTTACACTGTAGGAGTTGTATAGAAGGGGTGCAGAATGTCAGGCAGCTGGGCTGTTCTCTGCCTCTGGGTGTAGTGGGGTTTTGTTTCTCTTCCTACACCACATTTTAAAATTTTCAGAAATGTGTAAGACTAAATCATTTGAATGACTCACTCTTTCAAACCAGTCTCGTGCTATAGCAGAGCTAGAGAGATTCAACAGCAGTTGAACTCAGGGGCTGGGGGGGCTTTGTTATGGGAAGAAAGTTCATCCATCTGAGATGAGGAAACAAAGACGTAAGGTAGTGTTTGATGCCAGGGGATAGCATTGCAGAAATACAGGAAATGAGCAGTATTTTTGGAAAGTGATAGATGATCTCAGTGTTGTGTAGACGTGAGCTGAGAAAGCACAGTAAGAGTCAGGGAGGATTAGCAGCTCTTATTCCTTCTTTGTCCCCTGCAGTAGCATTTAAAAGGTTTTTGGATTCTCCCTACTGAAGGATAGGATCCTGAGGAGGAGGCAGGTTTTTTCTTTTCTTTCCAGAATCTGTGACTTTCAGTATTTCCAACTGCTACAGTTTGTCTTTTCCCCTGGCTCTCTTCTCTCATTCCCCTCTACAACTTCTCCATGGACTGTGCTTGTTTTGCAAATGTATTTGGCCAGTGGAGGGTCAGAGGGACAGAGGCAGTGCTGCTGTTAGTGCACACTGCAAACAGCAGAGCCTCTTGGAGAGTTTCACATGCACTAGTTGTCTTTGGTTAGCATTAGAGAATAATAGAATCACAGACTAATTTGGCTTGGAAGGGATTTTAAAAATCATTTAGTTCCACCCCTGCCATGGGCAGGGACACCTCCCACTATCCCTGGTTGCTCCAAGCCCTGTCCAACCTGGCCTTGGACACTGCCAGGGATCCAGGGGCAGCCACAGCCTCAGTTGTGCATAGTTCTGAAGCTCTGTTGAGCCCTCCAAGGGGTTTATCCTGCATGCGTTACCAAATCTGCCACCAAGTGCTGCTGAAGCCCCTCCTTGGGTAGTGCCACATGTAGACACTCAACAGTGGGGCTTTAGGGGTGCTCCCTGTCTAAAACAGAAATAACTTGAGTCTTGGTAAGAGGGATGACACCAGCAGTGCTGTGGAGGAATGTCCTGCCTCTTCCAGTCCTTCTGAGGGGTCTGGCAGCCTGTGAGTGGTGACGGAGCCTGCCAGCCTGTGCCCTGCTGCTGTGACTGTCCACAGCACACTCCTAGCCCTGGAAAGAGGGCAGGACGAGCCCCCTGGGCCAGGAGCACACCTTAAGGTTTGGAGAGGCAAACCTTGATGAGCTGTGTGAGGAATAAGGGAATTTCGTCAAAGAGCAGTTTAAGATGGTAAATGTTGAAGTGGGAGGAAAGCTCCCAGCCCCCTCTGAAGATGACAAATTTGCTGTTGATGTTCATCTCTAAATGAGCTTTCTGCGAGCTCCAGAGAGCAGGTTACTTGATTAAAACTGTGTGTGAGTCAAGCCTGAAGCACTAACACCTGACTCAGCAAGTTGCTGTGCCAGTTTAGAGTTCTAGAAAGAGCACTGGTGCTGCAAAATGCTGGGACAGAGCTCTTGGATTTTAGGGGAGCTACCTGGGGAGAGCTGTATGTCCTCTGAACACATTTTTTAGTTTTTATATTCTTTTACCCAAATTAATCTCTCCCTGAGTAACAGAATTCAATATGAGCCTGTGATTTCCAGCTAGAGCTCTGCTGAGAAATTTTGTCCACTTCTGCTAAATCTGAAAGGGGTGTGCTTGGGTTTGTGCAGAGCACACTGAGTATTCTGGATGTGGAAAGTGCGGGATGCAGAGCTCTTCCAGACTGTCCCAGGGTGTCTAATTATCAGTATATTGTAAGCAGTGAGTGGGAAATGCTTTAATAGCCTTATGAATGCCAGGAGAAGGAGCCAACAGGGATATTTGATGGGCAGGCAGCCAGTTCATGGCTGTGCATTTCCAGTCCTGAGTCCTGTCACCATTGTGGAGTCACTAAGAGACTGCAGCAGATGATGGATCTGACACTAGGGCTTGTCACTTATTATCTGTAAAACAGAGATTGATGTGATTTCACTTGCTCACGAGCTTGGTTTTGTATATCTGTGCTCTCTGCAGCAAGGCCTCTTGTTCTGGTGGATTTTGGTTGATTTTTGTAAGTATGTACACTGGGACTGGTGCAGTTAACATCTGGTTTCACTAGCAACTTCCTAGTCTTCCTTCACTAATAACAACCTCACAAAAGAAAAACCCTAACCATTGCTCAGTCTGACATGAAAAAAATTCATTAAATAGGTATTAAAGTTCCTACCATGCAGATTGAGTACTATTTTTATAACCACCACCCAGAAGAAAAGATTTATCATCTTGGTTTTAATTTGTGGAGAAAGAAGGGGTTTAGCATTGTAATCAAGAAAAATCTATGGCTGGTTAATTAATCTGAGCTCGGTTAGAAAGAAGAGGGCAGGAAGCAGTGTGCCACATGTGCCAAGGAGCAAAGAGGTGGGAATGGAGGGGGAAAAAATTAAAAGGGAGTTTTAAACTGTCATTTCAGAAGGTGGAAGTTTACAGTAATGGGTTATTTAGGCACACAAATGAAGATGTTTGACTTACTTTTAGCCAGAACAAGAAAGATAACCAGTAGATCAGGAGTTTGGATAAGAAAAAGTAACTAGAAGCATGATGTGAGTCAGTGGAGGAGCCTGGTCTTGGAAATAACGCTTATCTGGAGTCTTTTTTCCTGGTTTCTGGGAACACAAGCTCCCAGATGTGCTTATGCTGCTGTTAGGTTTGTCCTCAGCACTTTCATGTTGTAGACGGAGACAATTTATTTGTCTCATCTGAGCTCCAGCTTAAAAGAAAGACTCAAGGGCGGCCTAATGTGCATGTCCAGGTCAGCTGGACTCACTGGGGCTCCTTCCTGCCCTGTTGGGTTGTAGATTCCCTTTCACTGCAGCTCTTAGGACCTCAGCATCCTTTTCCCCCTCTCAAAACCATTGTGCCACAGCTATTGGTTCAGGTGGCACAGCCTCAGAGCTTTGCAGTTTGCAAGTGTGTTCTCTGAGGGTCTCACCCTTTGGGGTTTTGTTTTCCTGCTTCAGGCTCTGAATTTCAGAATATACAGTCATTTTCTCTCGAGGTGAAATCTCTTAGAGGACATGTTAGTAGATCTTGCTCTGGAATGGTTGGGCAGCTGAGTGTTGTCATGCAAGGTGAGGGCATTGCAGCTCTCCCTGCCTCCAGGACGGGAGTTTTGGGTACCAACCAGGAATAGGAACACGAAGGAGAGAGCACAGGAATCAGAATTATTTAGGTTGAAAAGACCTTTAAGAACTTCAAGTCCAAATGTTCCCCCACTGCCAAGACCACCACTAAACCATCTCTACACATCTTTTAAATCCCTTCAGGGATGGTGACTCAACAACAAAAAAAAACCTTTAAAACCTTGGTGAAACCATAAATAGTGCTTTAATTATAATATTGTGCTGACTGTTTAATGGGATAGAATTCAAATGGTTGGATACTGGATGAATCAGAGAGTATTTTTTTATATTTAAGCAAGTTTGGGCATATAAATTTAAACATAGCCACATGTTTCTGTGACCATTCCAGGCTCACTTTTAGGGCCATTAGGAAGTTCAGTGTGTTTCCCAATGTCCTTTTAACTATTTTCAGTCTCAACTACCTGGTATTGTCTCAGTTTTAAATGGTGTTTGTTGTGTTGTGCTGTTCTGGATTTTTTCTCGAGGGTAACCGAGCTCTCAGCTGAGATCCTGCTGTCCTTGCAAGAGCAAACTCATCAGATTTAATGGAGTTGTTTGACTGAACAAAGCATTAGTGGTTTGAATCATGTGTGATTCCATTTCCCTTCCTCCTACCAGTGAGAGCACTGCAGTCTCCATTCACAGGGAGGAGTTCAGGGTCTTGCTTATGATAATGCAAACAGCATTATTTGGGGTTTGTGCTTTTGATTAGGTTGTGGTTTTTATGTTTCCTTTTTGGGGGGAGGGTTGTTGCTGATGTTGTTGTTGTTTTTTTAAGAACTAATTACAGTAAAATAGCTTATTTCTAAGTATTAGGTGCATTTCTTATGTGTGAGCCTTAAAACCAGTGTGCCTGATGTATGAGTCACTCGGCTCCACTGGTGCCTTGCCCAGCTCTCCTGGCAGTGCCAGGAGTACCCACAGCTCCTTCTCCAAGGGCAGAGGATATCAGCAAAGCTGCTGGGCATCTCTTCTTCCAGTTTTCAGTTTTTCCTGTCTCTGGATCATAGCTGGTTCTCAGTTCTGTGTGTGCTGAGTGCCTGCTGTGGCCCGAGCTGGGCACTGAGGAGCAGCAGAAGGTGGGAAGGTCAGCCCTAATGCTGGGAAGGAACGTGGCTGTGGCTGGGGGATGATGCAATGATCCTTTTCCATCTGCTCCCATCCATCTTTGAATCCACAGGAAAGCATCCTTCTTGTGAGACACGTGAATCCCTCATTTCAAGCCCCATCCCTGGTTTGCAAGTTCCTCTGGAATGCTGTGGCTGGCACTGGTGCTCTCCCCGTGCCCATGGCCCAGAGGGGCTCCCCATGCCCCATGCAGTGTGAAGCCATGGGCTCAAAATAGCTCAGACATGTCATCCAGCAACTTATCATGGTTGCTAAAGTCTTTGTTGGAGTGGATCAAGGTGACACTTGGCTGCTATTTTCAGCCCCAGACTTCCTGATGGCTGTTGGAGCTTTATCCACCCCCACCCCCCCCTTGATTATTTATTTATTTCTCTTTTGCTGATTCATAGACCTGGAAAATACTTCTTAGGTCACTGAGGATCCAAGAATGTGCCTCCTGATTTATTTTGCTGCCTGTTTTCCAGCTTTACTTGGCACAAGGCAGCTTAAAATGGACTATGAGATGCCACCTGTGCTTCTTTAATGACACTTTCCTGCTGCATGAGTTTCTGTCCTGCTCTTTATCTTAAAATTAATGGGCTGCTCAGAGCTTAAGATTGACTTTGCCAGGGTTTTTTCCCCAGTCAGCTGTGGTTGTTGGTGCCATATTCACCTGCTCTCATTTCTCTGCAGCTCTTCATTACAGTCAAAGTGTATTTATGGTGTGTGTATGGGACAGTTGTGCAATAAATTGTTACTCGGTATTTCCTACCCCAGTCTTAATCTATCATGTGGCTCTTGCATAAACTGTATCAGATTTTCATAATGAAAAGGGGATCAGGGACTGGCACAGCTGCCCAGGGCAGTGGTGGAGTCACCATCCCCAGAGGGATTTTAAAAATGTGTGAATATGGCACCTGAGAACATGATTTAGTGGTGACCACAGTGGTGCTGGGTTAGTGGCTGGAACTGATGATTTTCCAACCTTAACAATTCAATGATTCTGTATTAGCCAAAAAAAGGCAGAATTATTAATTTCCTCACAGAGTCAAAGGAAAAAGCCCTTGTGGGGGTTTCTAAATTATTACAAACTGGTGGGGTTTGTTGCTTTTTTGCAGTTCTTCTGTGCAAAAAGTCAATGTCTGTGGTCTGTTGGCATTTAATTTTTAACTGAGTGAGGGTCACTTATTGAGAGCACAGTTTTTTGTGTGAGAAGGCTTCAGGGCTGGCAGTTGCTGAATTTCTACAACCTAGACCCCAGTTTTGAGCTATGTGTCCCAAAAATGAGCAGTGAGGTGGGCACGAATGATTATTACTTCTCTTCTTTGACTCATGCAGGGACACATGTGAATTGTGTAACAGAGATTATCTTCAATTATCTTTGCCCACAGATATTCCTGCCAGATGTGTAGATTTCTCTTCTTGTTTCCAGCCCCATTACTTTCTAGTTCTGGAGAAAATAAGGCAGAATTCCTTCATATACAAAATTCCCCTGTGCAGTGGTTTAGCTCCAGGAGGGAGTGTGTTCACCCTGAGCACAGCACGACTTGGAGCCATAAACAGAGCAAATGGCACAAGGGTGTCTCTGCATCCTGGCCCTGCCTTCTTTGCTGCAACACTTCCACGTGGTTTCCAAATTATTTTGGCTCTAATGTCTGCTTTGAGAAGGTGGTGTCAGTGTTTCTGGTCACTCACATAAAAATGGACCATGGGACACCTTCCTCCTGCCACAGTGCTGAGCAGTGCTAGAGAACGTGGATCTCCTCCTGTACCTTGCTTCTTCTGGCATTTCCTAGTGGTGCTCAGCATCATATTTGATTCTGGGCTTCCTTTACTTCAAAACTGGAGAAATTAATCTGTTTTAGATGGATCCTGGCTACCTCATCCTTCCTTTCCTCCCCTTTTACTTCTAGGGTGTGGGTTTCTTGCTCAACCACCACCATTCTATCACCCACCCAAGTCATTTCTCTTTTCTCTCTTCTCTTCTCTTCTCTTCTCTTCTCTTCTCTTCTCTTCTCTTCTCTTCTCTTCTCTTCTCTTCTCTTCTCTTCTCTTCTCTTCTCTTCTCTTCTCTTCTCTTCTCTTCTCTTCTCTTCTCTTCTCTTCTCTTCTCTTCTCTTCTCTTCTCTTTCTCTTCTCTTCTCTCTTCTCCAAGAGGAATTTCCCAGGTTTTTCCTTTCTTCCTTCAGCTCTTTGCCAGGCTTAGGAGCCTTTCCCCCAGCCCAGGGCACCAAGCCAGGCTCTGGGCAGGGTTCTGACAGCAGGGAGAGCTCCTGTGCCCCATCCATCACCCCAAGGGTCCCTGGGGGTGTCTGTGTGTGGAGGAGGTGTCATCCCTCTCTGCTCCTGCAAAGTGACTCATCCAGTCCCAGCTGCACTTTCATCTCCTGTGGGAAGAGGGAGGAGGATTCACAAGTCTCTATTTCTGCTGTGAAAATTACACCCTTAGGTAGTTACAGAAAAGTGTGGAGGGAAGGAGTGGAGCACCCAGGCAGAGGAGCCTGTCAGCTCCACCAAAGGTGGAAGATTCAGTGCCCAAAAATATGGGCTCACACCATGCAGCCCATTGCTCATTTGTGAGTTTATAGAAAACAACCATGAAATCAGAGAAAGTTGTCTGAATTTGGCCTCTGAAGGAAGGAGGAAAAATTCATTCAGCTGTCTTCCACACATGAGTGTGAGAAATTTCCTGGTGGTGACCCTGTCCCAGCCCAAGCCCTGTGCAGGGTTGTCCAGGTCCTGCTTTTTCTTTCAAACCAGGAGCAAAGCCAGTGTGGCTCTGTGACATTCACTGGGCTCTCTGCAGATAATTTCTTTGAAAGCATCTGTGGCGTTGTAGAGGTCCTTGGTTGGACATTGCTGCCTCTGCTGCTTTGGGAACGCTCTGGTGAGCTGTGTCTCAGTGGAAGTCGGGGGCAGTTTGATACACCCACATTTCCTGCAGATGGGTATGCACTTGTGCTTTACTCCTGTGTAACTTCAAGCAGTGGCAGGTGTGAGGGTTGGTCCCGGGAGACACAGGGCTGCTACAGCAGGATCATATTGGTGTTGCTGAGTCAAATACTCAAAGCCCTCATGCATCAGACCTGAGACATGAAAATGGGCGTTTTTCTAACCAGCTGGGACTTGTTTTTCTCACCTACTGCTGTTTCTAGACCAGTCACTGCTCTTCAGCACCACTTAAAAACAGGTACAGCTGTCAATCCAAAAATGCTGCCGGGTTTTGATGGAAGCCAAGATTCCTTTCAGCCCCTCTGAATGGAGGCTGGAGGTGTGGGGATGCTGCAGGGGGTACAACCAGCACAGGGGCTGGAGCTGTGTTTAGGGGTGGCACCACATCACTGGTTTCCTGAGAAGAAGTTTAGGAAGTGGCCTATTTCCAGGCTCATTCTTGGAGTATTTTCTTCCAGACCCCACTGTCAGCAGCAGCTGAACTATTTTAGCTGCTATTTTCTTCGAGGGTTCAGCTCAGGGTAAATTTAAGCCTGAACATTTTCAAGTTTGACAAAACTTCACAAAGCTGAAACTGGAGCTTGTGCTGGGCGGTATCAGCCTTCTGCCTTCGCTCAAAGGGCGTTGACTCATGGAGTTCTGCTGCTCTTCTTCCCCTCTAATGAGCAATCAGGAGAGTAAATAACAAAACTCGGTTTACAGAGCACCGTGTGCTGCATGTCTGCCTTAGCTGGAGTTATTTTCCCACTGTTATCTCTGCAGAGCCAGAGTCCCTGTGCCCAGGTCTCTGGTGTCTGCAGCTGCCTGCCTCTGGCCATACCATGGGAGTTTTGGGAATTCAGCTGAACCTGGTCAACTTCCACTTTTGTTATTTCTGAATGTTATTTAAGAAACTGGGAGCAAGAAGAAATGCCAGGAGTCTTGCAGACCCAGCCCCCTCTCTTTTGGTGCTCACAGGTTGCACACAGCTTTCCAGGCCAAACCTGAAGAGGGACAAAGTCTGATCCAAACCAGCTTTATTCTTTCCCAGAGTGGCACTGGGAAGACTGGGAAATCTTTCCCGGACTTCCCTGGGTATGCTGTGGGCAAGAGCAGTGCCCACAAAAAAAGGGAGGATAATACATCCCCTGTGCAGACTAATGCCCAAACCTCCCCTTTCCTGAGTCAGTCCCATCAGCTCCTCTGATTCTCCATCTCAGCTTCCACAAAGCCTCTTTCTCACTGACCAGCTCTGCTACTCCTGCAGTGTGGATTTTCTTCCTTGTTTTTGGCTTCCTCTCAGCTGATGCAGAAACACAGCTGGGCCCCATGGCTCGGGAGAAGCTCTGACCTGGGAAAGGCTCCAGGTCTTCAGGTTTGCTGCAATAGCTCATTTCTTTCCTCTCTCCTTCAGGAAAACCAATTAAAAAATAAAGCAGTGCAGGAGAAGCCAGAGGAGATGGGAACTGTTTGTGCCCTCTCCAGTCTCTGATTCACTCATGGTAAAGGTGTCACAAAGAGCTTTTGCCCTCAAAAATAAGTCTCCCCTGATGTTCAGAGATGGGCAGGAGGATTTTGTACTTAACCTTCTCCAGGCTGTTTGTGTTCTCCCTGCCCAGGAGCCTTGGGTGGCATCACCAGGCTCTGCCACATGCTGCATATGTGTGGTTCTGTGCTGGAGCAGTGCAAAGCCAACATCACCTACCTGTGCTCAACATTGCTGTTCGAAAATGGTCAATCTTGACAGTCAGGATGTGGGCACTGCAGGGAAAGGAAGCAGTGCCTAGGGGCCCCGGTGGGTATGGTGCCAGTTCCCACAGCCCACCCCTCCTTCCTGGGAGAGCTTCCTGTGGCCCTGCTGATCCCCTCCTGTTCATGGCTGCCTTTCAGCATCCTGCCCCCTCTAGATCTTACCCTGCTGCAGCCCTGCCTGCTAAGCAATCATCTCAAATCCCAAATCCTCCTGCATCTCAGCTCCAGCCCGTTTCTTTCCAGCTCCCATGACTGGTCACCTTCTGTTCCCCCCAGTGTCACCCAGCATCACCAGTCCATGGGTTCTCAGTGAGGCCACCACCAAGCCCTGTGCCAGGAGACAAATCTGGAGAGGGTGACACTGGGAGAAAAATCAACTTGGAAGGAGGCGATGGTGTTGGCACTGCCCACGGAGGAGGCAAAGGGGCTCGAGGAGTGGCTGAGGTCCCGCTGCCCGTGGGGCTGCAGCAGTGTGGCTCTGAGGGCACTGGGGAATCGGGACAGCGTCCATGCCCCAGCGCTGCCTGCCCAGAGTCCGGGCTGCCGAAAACAGATGCAAGTTGGAAAAACACATCCCAAGAGCGATCCCAGCTGGGCTGCAGGCAGCTCACAGCCCGAAAGAGTTAACAGGCAGTGAGACCGAGCCGGTCCTCCCACCGCCATGAGATCACCGCTGCCAGCGCCAATCCTCGCTCCAATCCTCCTCCAGCCCTCGCTCAGTCTGGCAGCAAAGGAGCCGCGAGCCAAAGCTGCGAGTGCGAGCAGCGCAGACAACAGCCCGGCCCGTCCGCACCTTGAGCCGCTGGACAAAGTGACCATGTAGGATCCGAGATCTTCCCTCCATCACCGGCACAGCGACTCTCGTCCACCCAAGACGCGCTTTGTGCCGCTTCTTCCTGGGTTTGCTTGCCAACATGATGGGCTGCAAGTCCAACTCACTCACTTGCCTGCAGGGAGGAAAACCAGGGCTGCCGCTGGCTGCAGCCACCGATTCCACGGCTACACTCAACAAACTGGCCCTGGCCACGGGTGGGACCGAGAAATCCTGGTACCGCTGCATCTTCCCGTTCGGCATCGTCTCCGTAGTCATCGGCGTGGCAGCGACGTGCATCACCTTCACCATCAATGGCCCCCAAATGGACATCGCTAAGGTGGTCTCGGTGGCCACCTTGATCTTCGGGGTCGGCCTGCTGGTGGCCGCCTATGTGTGCTGGCGGGCCAAGCGGGAGCGGCAGCGCAAGCGGCAGCGCCAGGAGCCCGTGGCTCTGGAGCAGGGAGCCCTATGACCCGGGCTGGGGGCACAGGCTCAGCTCCGCCCGGAGCCCCCTGCTCACACACCCCCCTCCGCGAGCAGAGGGGTGACAGCACAGGCTTTGTCGCATCCGAGGAGGTCCGGACCCTGCCCGAGGTCAGCTTGCCGTCATTCTCCACCCCGCTCGCGCCAGTGTCCGGCCATCCCCGCTCCCGGCATGGAGTAGGGGCAGCGCAGCCACGCCAGAGGCTCCTCCTGCCCGCCTGCCTGCGACCAGCATGGAAAGAGCCCGGAGAGTGGCCAAGGAGCAAGTCACCAGGCAGGGACCCGCTGCCTGTCCCTGCCGTGCGCCGCCGGGGAGCCGCAACGACCCCAGGGCGCTGCTCTGTGCCGGGGAAACCGAGGCAGCCCCGCAACCCCTGCTGGGTGCTGGAAGAGTCCAGCGTCACTTGAGTCCTCCTGCGGATTTTCCCGGTGGCGAGGAGCCGTGTGGCGCAGGGCAGAAGGAGTTTAGAAGGAAATTGGGTGCAGGAAGCAGCCGAAGAGCTGCGTGGCAGGATGGGTGCGCGGGTGCGGGACGCAGCAGAGATGCGTGAGCAGGGCCGGCCTGACAGGGAGCCCCCGGGGACAGGGACGGCGACAAGGGCAGGTCGGGAGCTGAGCCTGCCGAGGGACAGCGGATCTTGGCGGCGGCAGGGGGGGAAAGGGCAATGGAGGGGCTCAGCCTGGAGCGGGCGGCGGCTCTCAGGGCTTTGCTGTTCGTGGAGGAGGAACTCGGGCTCTTTCTGTGCCCTTGTGGGTGACCCAGCCCTGGGGTGTCCCGGGCTCCGTGTGCCTGGCATTCCCAGGGGTAGGGTGCTCATGCTATGAGCTAGTAGCAGCATCCCCCGGCTGTGGGAGTCTGACAGCAATGCTGTTGTGGAGAAGGAGCTGGAGGTCCATCCAAAAGGAGCAAAAACTTTTACCAGGTTTTTGGGGTTTTTTTTGAAAAAAAGTCCATGCTCCCATTCTTTGAATTTAGCTTTGAACTCATTACTCTAAAAGTAAGTGTGAGACCTGGGCACGGGGATCCCTCTCTGGCTGTTCCCGGAGGCTGCGGCAGGGCCGGGCTGCTGCCCTGCCCCGGCTGGCCCCGCACACACAGGGGCTCCCGAAAGCAGCCCCTGCTCTCCCCCAGCGGGGCCGTGCCCTCCCAGCACAGCCCGTGAATGGAGCCGGGAGTCACGAGCGGGGCAAAGCTGAGCTTGTGCCGAGTGCCCGGGGCATTCCTGCGTGTGCCGAGTCACACACAGCCCTTCCCTGCCCGCAGCTCCCATCCCGACCGGCTTCTCTTCATGATTCTGTCGTGTTCCACAGCCCCGGGAGCTGCTGCTTGTCACAGCACGCATGGCCCGAGCCATCATCCTCAGGATAGTGGGATACCGGAGTACCAGGGCTCGGAGACCCAGTCCTACAAATCCAGGCTCAAATACCCACGGAGTCTGGAAAGCTTGGAGAAACTTTCAGCCTCAGATCTGACCAAAGCTTTACTTTTTGGGACAGTGTCACAGAGCCCTACTCTATGGCAGATGATGAATTTAGCAGACATTGAGCTCAGGCTGTTCTTTGTAAGCCTGGTCATTGTTTTGAGGTGTTTAAATAGTTTGTGATTTCAACTTCTCAGGGTCAGCAAACCAGGGGTTTCCAGCCACGGGGGCTCAGTGGTGGGTGTGTGGTGTGAGGGATGCTCAGTGATAAGTTCATGTATTGAGGGTTTGAGGTACCAGCTCAATTTTATTATTATTATTATTTTTTTATTTCATTCTCCTTGTTATAATACTTGAGCAAACATGTTTGTGGCTGCCTGCAAACCCCTCTGCTCTCAATTTGCCCATCACCATCACCAAGACCAGGAGCACTGCTCTTAATCCTGCCTAAACTGATTTCACTTTTCGACTGCTCAGTCCTTCCCTCCCATTCTGAAGCAAACCCATCTAAACAGGATGATGGGATGGTTGTCCAGGTGCACCCGAGGAAAGCCTTGGAACCAGCCCAAAATGTCTGGCGTCAGGCCCTGTTACATCTCACCCTTCTTTGATCTTGAAATCCAGCTCTCCAGAGCCAAATCACCTCTCTCCTGCTCCCAATGAGCTCCCTCAAGGTGGCTGTCAGCAGGACCTGGAGAAGTGAAGCCCTTCCCAGAGACAGCCTGGACGAGCTGGAATGCCAGTCCTGCACAGGCCAACACTTTCTTTTGTTTCTGTTAAAAGCTTGAAGAGATTTGAGTTCTGCCATGAGAGGCACAGTCACAACCACCCCTCCTGCTGCCCCTGAGGGTTTATTTACATGGAGCGGCTCTGGCAGTTCCCCCACAGGACTGAGCTGGTTGAGAGCAAGTCCTGGGGAAATTCAGCTCCTTAAACAGCACTAAGTGGGGGTTGTGGCTGCAAGAAGAGATGGCTAGGAAAGTTACACCCAGGTCAGCAAAGAACTTGGAAGGAAGAAGATGAAAGGAGCCACTTGGTCAGTCTGCACTCATAGAGCACCTGGGGATCCAGGATTTGCCACAGACTGGAACCACCCCATGTTGCTCTTCCTTGTGCAGTGCAGGATTGGAGCCAGTGGCTCTGTGTTTGCTGGCAAACACTGCCACCATCACACCTTCCTCCTCTTCCTCAAGCGGCATCTGGTGCCACTGGTGGCATTGTAGATGTGTAGGTGCTGCCTGGCCATAGCTCTTCCCTTCCTTGTGCAAGCTGGAGAGGGTCTCGAGGACATCCCACCCAGGCACCCCACTGCAGCATCCCATCTGCACATCCCACCTGGGCATCCCAGCCAGCCTGCACACTGGCATTGCTCCTGCAGTCACCCTCTGCTCCAGGTGCCTCAGCCCTGCACCCTGGCAGAGCCAAAGGCCGTCTATTCCACCCCAGCACTGTTTTGGGGGAAAGTGGCTCACCTGGATGCCCATGAGTGTTGTCCAAACCAGCAGCTGAGGTGTTGGCACATTAGCTGTTGGTGCACACACGGATCCATTCTGCCTCCAGGAGCAGGGAAGTGCCCTGGGTGGGCAGTGCTGTGGCTGCCTTACCACAATCTGGGGCTGAGAGACACTCTTCACCCTTTCCAGAGGAACCAAAGCAAAAATTATTAAACCTGTCAAGCTCACTCAAACACCAGTTTTCATCTGCTTTGCCTGGAGCTGCAGCCAGGCCCAGCTATGCTGCCTCGCTGCCCGAGACCTGCACCCTCCAGAGGCCTCCTTGCCCCTGGCAGGAGCTCTTGAGGGAGGAAAGATGGCTCCAAGCAAGGCACCCAAAGTCATACATCGATATAACCTGCCCCCTGCATTGCACCAACAGCCCCATCAGGGGCTGCTCTTCCGGTGTAGGGAGAACATTCCCTAGCCTGGGGACACCCGCCTCCAGTGACAGCCTCCCCAAGGCTTCCTGCACACAACCACCCATCCCAGCAATGCATTCAGCTGCTGTGACAGCCCTGGGCCCTGTTTCTGACAGATCCACCCCAATCCCCTTTCAATTCTAAACAGGATTCAGGGGAAAAATGCAAGTTTTGTGACACCAAAGTGGGGAGGGTTAAGAATTGTTGCTGCCAGATTGGGAACAGTTGCAAAAGGGAAACATAAAAATAAAAACATGCATTCCTAAAATAAACCTGACATTCATTTCTTTTATTGGCTGACACGTGGGGCTGCTCCCACTGCCTGGGTTTGGCTGCAGAGGGTGGAGCTCCTGCTGGAGCCTTGGTCTCCTCAGGGTATCTCCAGTCCTCACCAGGACCGTGGACACCCCTATTCCCACTCCTTTTGTGGAAACTAAAGCCTTGAGCCCTTCAGAGGAGCAGTGAAAGAGGGACAGCTGGAGAGGGACAGTTTTTGCTGGCAGCTTCAGGATGCCAGCAGGGCTGATGGAGGAATGGAGCCCCCATGTCACACGGGGTGACGTGGCTGGTGTCACAGGAGGTGCCTGGAGTTCTCCCTGTGACAGGGGACATTCCCTGCTCTGCCCGCTCTGCTCTCCCACTGCCATGGCTGGTGTGGCAGGGAAGGACCTGTCCCAGGGGACAGGATTTTGAGCTGGGGCGTGCACCTGAAGTCACACCCATTCCATCAGCTGCAGCTATGCAGTGTTTTGTCTGCCGGTGAGTGGAGGTGCTGGGGACCAGCTGTGGCCAGTGGAAGAAGTGACCAAAGCCCTGCACACCTGTGTGTCTGTGCTGCACCCCGAAAAACACACACATTTCACCTTCCTACACAAAGCCCGTACAGGCTTAAAACCACAGTGTTTTGCTGCTTTACCAGGTGTCAGCTGGGTCTGGAAATTCCCGGGAAAGAGGAGCAAAGCTCTCCCAGCCACAAGCAGAGTCCAGGTCTAGGACAGCTCACAGTGCTAGTGTAGGTCTCTTTATCCAGCAAGGAGCAGGGAAGCTGGCACAGCCTGGGACATTCATCCCTACCAAAAAATCACCATTCCCTGCACTTCAAAAACATGTTCATGTGCCCAGGGAGGTGTGGGAACAGCCAAGCCCAGTTACTTGGCTCCACTCCAAAGCTGCCAGCAAAATAATGAGTAACTCTGAGACAGCTGGGCTGAATTCCTGGCTAATCAACTAATTTATTTACTCCTCTGATAGTTATTTGTTGTGCAGGGACACAAATGGAAATTTTAACAGCTTTTTTCCCTATCTGTGCATGGACAACTCTGTCTTCCCAGGGCAGGGACAAGGGACAGGATGCCAGGCACAGGGTGGGCACTGGGAGCAGACCTTTGGGAATATGGAAACGACCAACAGACTATTTTAACCAGCACTCCCTTCCAGGGGGTTGCTCTAATCTTGGTTTAAGAAGCTCCAAAAGGACAGTTATGGAATCTTTTTCTAAATACATGCAGTATCTGCTGGTCTGTGTGCATGCAGCACTTGTCACAGAAACATCCTTGCAGCCTCCCTGTGTCCCTGCTGCAGGGCTGTCCCAGCCAGCTCCAGCTCCTCCTGGGAGCTCTGAACAACTCACAAAGCTGTCTCTCAAATGTGGCCACATCTTAAATTTGGAGTCCTCCCCAGCAGACAGAGCTGCAGCATGTGGTGGTGCTCCAGCACCAGGTAAGGTCCCCATCAGTGCTGCAGGAGAGGAGGGGACATCTAGGGGTGAGTGGGGACTGTGGGTGGAGCAAAGGCTGAGGCCACTTCTCATCTCCAAGATGAGATCAGCGGGTCCACACCTTCATCAGAGGTTCAGCTCCCCTCACCACTGCCTGCTTGAGCCCTGGTTTGGGTTTATATCATCTTCCCCTGGGGTTTTACATGGACTGTAAATCCAAAAAGGTTCAGAAGGATTTTGCAAATCATGTAGCATAAAATGTATCCCAGGAACATGAGGGCTCAGTGCAGCAGAGGTACTGGTGGGGGTCAAAGGCCAAAGCTTGACAGGACATAGGGAATGGCTGCCTACTTCCAGGGCAGGGCTGGATGGGATATTGGGAAGGAATTGTTCCCTGGCAGGGTGGGCAGGCCCTGGCACAGGGTGCCCAGAGAAGCTGTGGCTGCCCCTGGATCCCTGGCAGTGTCCAAGGCCAGGTTGGACAGGACTTGGAGCAGCCTGGGACAGAGGAAGGTGTCCCTGCCCATCGCAGGGGCTGGAATGAGATGAGTTTAAGGTCTCTTCCAAGCCAAACCATTCCAAGAATCTATGTGCCTGCATCTCTTCTCCCCTGGTCCGGTTCCAAATGTTGTGACCCAAAACTATCCCCAGGCTCTCATATGCTCCTACTGAAGTTTTGCAAGCACTGCTGATCCCTCCCCAGAGCTCTGCTGGGGGCTGTCAGCTCTCTCCCTGTGTCATCACGTGCAGGCTCAGTTCAGAGACCACTCCAGAGCCCTGGAACAGGTCAGCTGTGCTCCCAGCTCAGCATATCTCCTGCATCAGCCTGAAATTTATTAACCTTGTTTGTCACCATGACATCAGAGCATATCTTAAATGAACAGCTTATCCTTCTTGCAAAACATCATGGCACCATGTGATATCTTCAGTGCCCAGGAGTAAAGCTCCAGTGACACAGTGCATGTCAGGTGACCCAAATGGGGACTAGAAACAAGGCTGAAAAGAAAGCTTTTATATGTGTTTTTGCTGGCTGCAAGGTTTTGTAGTAGTGTCTGGAGCCTCATCCATGGGCAGTCATCCTTGGTGCAAGCAGCTCCCTGAAGATCTTGGAATCCCGGAATGGTTTGGGTTGGAAGGGACCTTAAAACTCATCTCATCCCAACCCCTGCCACGGGACACCTTCCACTCGAGATGCTCATGCTGTGAAGAAAACTGGGAGATGCTTTCTTTCCCAGCCAGAATGGAACTGAGGCACAGAAACCTTGTGATTTGATCCCATTTCCCACACGGAATTTTCCAAAGCTAAGGCTTGATCTCAGCTCTCTGTGAGCAGAGCAGCTGGTGCCTGTGCAGGCTCAGAGGGCCAGGTCAGCCTTGTCCAGGCAGGGCTGGATGTCACCGTCCCCAGAGCTGTGCTGAGCTGGCAGCCAGCCCGTGCCCGAGCTGGGGCTGGCATCAGGCAGGGAGGAGCACAGAGGACTCGCCACAGTCAGCACCTTCCAGGGACGCAGTGGCCCTTGCCACAGCTCAGAGCCCACGGGGACAAACCTCTCTGTCCTTCAGCGCTGGCACAGCCCCGGCGCCAGGAGCAGATGGGCTGCAGTGCCAGTGTCACACGCCACAGCGGGGACAGGTGGCTCCCTCCTCCAGGCTGCCATCCTGCTGCCAGGAGGACGGAGAGATTGCTGTGAAACCCTCCTCAATTCCTCCTGGGAAGGAGCAGTGGCATGCGGGGTCCGCAGCTGAGGCACGGGCTCCCTGTCCTGGGTTTGGCTGCTATAGGGTTAATTTTCTTCCCCTAGCTGGACCAGGGCTGTGTTTTGGATTCAGGATGAGAACAGTGTTGATAACACACTGGTGGTTTGGTTGTTGCTGGGAAATGCTCTCCCTAAGTCAAGGACTTTTCCATTTCCCATGCTCTGCCAGCCAGGAGGTGACAAGGACTGGGAGGGATCATGGCCAGGACAGCTGATCCCAACTGGCCAGAGGGATATTCCAGACCATGGAATATCATGCTCAGTATGGAAACTGGGAGGGTTGGCCAGGAGCCAACTGCTGGGGACGGGCTGGGCATTGGTCATGGGTGGGGAGCAACTGCATCACTTGTCTGTCTTGGGCTTTATTGCTCTCTCCCACCTTTTCATTGCATTATCTTCACTATTAGTACTTCTGTTATGTTTTATTTTAATTATTAAACTGCTCTTAATCTACCAGGTTTATCTTTTCTTTCTGGTTCTTCTCTCCCACAGGGGGAGGGGAAGTGTCTGAGCCAGCTCTGTTTTGTTTCCTTGCTAGCTGGGGTTAAATCATGACCCTCCTCCATGGGCCGCTCTGCCCACTATGAAATACTCTGTTTTCATTCAAGAATGAGACCCACGGGCTCCATCATCTTTAAAAATCTCTCTCATGACCTTTCTGCCCATGGCCCCATTTTTTTTTCTCCATTTTGGGTCTGTGTGTCAGTCACTCAACCTGCCCTGACAGCCTCTGAGACCAGGGAGAAGCTGCCCACGGCTGTTCATCCCAGCAAGCAGCAATTCCATTTAAAGCCCATCTGACAAATACAGGCTGTGCTGTGCCTAGGGAAATAGGAAAGCACAGCACTTCAGACATTCAGGATGCAGCTAAACCATCCATGGAATGCCAACTGCCAATCTTAAGACAAAATTCTGCTGGTTTTTTATTCAAAATGAAAATTTTGCCCACTGCCAGTGGGCAGTGCTGAGGAGAGAGCCTTCCCCAGCTCACTCCTACTCAGCAGGAGGAAGGAGATATTTTAATATGGGACTGAGATGCAACAGGATAAGAAACCTACATGTTCCCCACTACCATCCTTGGGATCAGGGAACAAGGGGCAGGACCAGAGGAAACAGCCTCAGGTTGCACTAGGAAAGGTTTGGATTGGATATTGCTCTGTCTTCCTCAAATGGATGGTCAGGCACTGGCACAGATGCCCAGGACAGTGGTGGACTTCCCATCCCTGGAGAGATTTAAAAGACACATGAATGTGGCACTTGGAGAAGTGTTTTAGAGGTGGCCTTGGCAGCCCTGGGCTAACAGTTGGACTTGATGATCTCAGAAGGCTTTTCTATGACTCTCTGCACAACCCTTGGTCTGTGTTTCCCATCTGGCAAGATGCAAGCCCCATTTTTCCTAAATCCGTGCACAGGGAACTTGTGGAGATGGAAGAAAAAGACAGAAGGCATCATTCCCACTCACTGAACACCAGGTACAAAGCAGCAGGATGTCACTAAGTGTAGGGAAAAGGCTGTAAATCCCATGGCATCAGCAAGGTAAAATGCCAGGGACAGTTCCAGCGTCAGGGCTTCCTGCCAGGCTAAGATCAGGTCCCATTAGAGGCGCCGGCAGTGGCGAGGCCTCCTCATCCCTCTGTGCTTACAGAGGCTGTTCCTGCACTCCCGGCTCTGAATAGGAAGTGAAATCTCACTTTCGTATTTTAAAGGAAAAGTACATTCAGCCTAGAGAAGCCTGGAGAGGAGGAGGCTGAGGGCAGAGCACACCGGGGGCTGCAGCTTCTCCCAAGGGGCAGCTCCAGGCTCTGCTCTGTGACAGGGACAGGACCCAGGGAATGGCTGGAGCTGTGCCAGGGGAGGTTTAGGTCGGATATCAGGAAAGGTTCTTCCCCCAGCGGGTGCTGGGCACTGCCCAGGCTCCCCAGGGAATGGGCACGGCCCCGAGGCTGCCAGAGCTCCAGGAGTGTTTGGACAGCACTGCCAGGGATGGACAGGGTGGGATTGTTGGGGTGTCTGTGCAGGGCCAGCAGTTGGACTGGATGATTCTTGCAGCTGCCTTCCAACTCAGGTTGTTCTGTGATTCTGTGATACACGAAGTCAAAAATTTCTCCATTGTGACCCCACAGAATCAAGCACACTCCATTAAAAATCCAGGCAAACCTCAGCCATTTAATGCCAGTTACCTTGGAAATCATGAAAATGGAGGGTTAGATGAGCAGTGAGGATGTTCTGGGGAACTCTGTAGCACCTGTTAGCCAGGAATAGGTTTGCATCCCTCTGGAAAAGGTGTCACACAGTAGGACTGCAAAGGAAGCAGCAAGATCCTCCAGGAGAGCAGGAGGAAAAAGAACAGTGAAAGCTGTGCTTGCAGGAGGCAGCTCAGCAGAGGGTGGATGCATCAGGCTGTTTTCAGGCTCTGGAGAGGTGATAATAACCAGGGAGTCAGGAAAAGTAATAATAGCTGGAATAAAGAGAGACAATAATGAAGTTCTGTTGAAACTGAAGTGTTTTTTTTCTCCCAGTGTCAGGGCTGGAGAGCTCTCACTGCAGATCTCATGGCTGAACTCTCTCTGACTGAGATCATGGCATCGACATTTCTTTAAAAACCCTTCTTTAAAAGCACTTCTTGGACTATAGTTATGAATTTTCTCCATTTTCCAACATTCTGTTTAGATACTCAAAAATATTATTCCTGTGAGTTTGTCCTTCTCTGTTGAGATGCCATGGAGGCTTTTGGAGGCATCTTCCAGTGGGTGCTGGTCCAGCCCCATACAGGCAGTGTTCCACCCCCCTGCACCTGGATCCTCACTGCTTCCAAAACCCAGCTCCCCACGAGCAAAACCACTGCAGCTTTTTGCACCAGAGAAGGGAACAGAGCTGGGGAAGGGGCTGGAGTACCAGGAGAGGCTGAGGGAGCTGGGAAAGGGGCTCAGCCTGGAGAAAAGGAGGCTCAGGGGGAACCTTCTGGCTCTGCACAACTCCCTGACAGGAGGGGGCAGCCAGGGGGATTGGGTTCTGCTCCCAGGGAACAGGGAAAGGACAAGGGGAAATGGCCTCAAGTGCCAGGGGAGGTTTAAGTTGGATATTGGGAAAATCTTTTCACTAAAGGGGTGGTCAGACACTGGCTCAGGCTGCCCAGGGCAGTGGTGGAGTCACCATCCCTGGAAGTGTTCAAAGGGCACCTCTGGACTTGGGGACGTGGTTTAGTGGTGGTTTTTGCAGTGCTGGAGGAATGGTTGGACTCAATGATCCTGGAGGTCCTTTCCAAATTTAATGATTCCATGATTCTGTGACATTTTTAGGACTTTATAATTTCTGTGTTCTGGTCATAGCAAAATCATGGGTTTATTCCAAGTCCTTTGTCCTGAGAGTGTTTTCCTGAAGAGCTGCCTGGCAGAAATCCCACAGGGCTGGCTCAGGGATTTGATTTCCCACAGGGCACTCACCAATTGAGTTGTTTTCCCTGGTTTTTCATTATACTGAGATGTTAAAATGACTCTTCCCAGGGCACCCAGCAGGCACTTTGGAGGAAGAAAAGCACAACACACACCAGCAAAATTCATCTCACCATGATGAATTTTGAATTTCACCTGACTCACAGTCCCATGGCTCCAGTTCAGGCCCTGTGGGTCAGTTTTTGCTGCCTGGTTTCATTTGCAGTATCTGTCTCTGCTGGGCTTAAAACTGCCCAATAAAGGCTGGATTTGCAGAACTCCCAGGTGGGAGCCGATGGCCCATGGCAATGCTCCTGCCTGGTGGAGCATTCCCATGGGATTTATTTATTTGTCTGTGTTCCAGACCATAAGCTGGAATGTTTTTCCAGAGCTCAGAAGGATCTGAACTGCTGAGTTTTACACATCCTTAAGTGAATCCCTGAGTCAAGTCTGAAGTGGGTTAGTTCATAGCCTGCTACACCAGACCCAGATCCTGCTGGGATAAAGGGGACAAGAAATCAGGCAAAATCTGTTCTTCCTCACAAGTGTTGGCTTTCAGCTTTAAAAAATGTTAATTACCAAACCTTTACATCAAGATTTTCAGTTTGACTAAAAATTCCGTGCTATAGTAGATGAACAAACACAAATAATTAGAAATTCCACAGCAATTGCACATCCCATCCTTGCTGTCCATGTGCCCAGCCCCTCTCAGAGAGCTGGGCTGGTGACACTGGTCATGGCACATGTGTTCCCACAGGGACCATAGAGGAGAGCAGAGGAATGAGGCACCAAGGGGGTAGAGCTAAGAGGACTGGCATTTCTAAATCCTGAATCAACATTACTGCACTTTTATGTCTTTTGGGTTTTGACAGTTCATGGAGTCATAGAATCACGGAATGGTTTGGGTTGGAAAGGATCTTAGAGCTCATCTCATCCCACCCCCTGCAGAGACCCCTTCCACTATCCCAGGTTGCTCCAAGCCCTGTCCAACCTCATGACAGGGAGGTTGTTACTGGATGATCTTTTAGGTTCTTTCAACTCAAACCGTTCTGTGATTCTGATCTATGATGGCTGGCATTTTTCTAGGAAGGATGTGTTGAATCTACCCGTGGCTTTCTTGTGATTTAAGATATACTATAGTGGTTTTGTTTGTTTTTTTTTTTTAATATAAGCATTTAATTTTTGAATGAGACCATATCAGGGTAGGACAGGACAACGAGGAGGATTGTGATGAAATCCTGCAGTAAATCAGTGCAGGGCTGCCCTGAGCTGGGCTGCTTTATACTATCCCTAAAGTCTGCTGGGGTGAGGGGAAATCTGGATGTGTTGAGCAGGAGTGGTTGGCCCTCTGCCTGCCTGGCTGGTGCTGAGCTGTGGGATTCTGCTGCCCAGGACATGTGCAGTGCTCGTGGAAAATATCAGGGATGGGATCCAAGGGTCCCTCTTCAGCAGCTCCTTAAAGCACCATGTGTGTCTCTGCTTTCTGCCTTGGGCTCTGTGCCACACTCCAGGTGTCCCCAGGTGTCCCCAGTTGTCCCCAGGTGCCAGCTTTGCTCTCTGTTAGGTGCAGAGCCTGCTCAAGGTGCAGACTTCAGGCAGCTCAATGTGTTTGCATGCATGTTTATCCTGTCCCTGGCTCTCCCAGCAAGCACTTTGGAGCCAGCATGGAAAAGTTCTCAAGTTAAACCAACCACAAGATGCAGGAACCAAGCACAGGAGCTAAACCCCAGCCTCTGAGAGGGTCTGCAAGGGGATTCTGATGCTTTTATAGGCATTTGAAGGTTTAATCCACTGAGAGCTCAGATCTGGAGGCACACTCAGGATCACTCCCCTGCCAACTGCTCTCCTGCGCCTCCTCCTCAGCCCGAGGCATTTTGCACTGAGAAAGAAATTAGAGAGTTGTACAATTTGCTGTTGGCAGTAGAAGTCCCACAGCACCCCTGCACCTTCCCGTGGTGGGGGGTTATTTTTGGGGGGGTTCTGCTGAATATCCCCTCCTACAATAACGCGTGGCAGGAAATGGAGTGACCATAGCCAGGTGTTAGCAGACTGTTTTCATCACTTTTCCATTTCATGCCTTCCAGCCTTGGCTGATCTTCCTTCTGCTTTCTCATTAGCAAAACAATCCTCTTACAACACTCTGTTGCCTGTAGCTTGGTTGGCTCCCTTTTTTTGCAGACCTCCACAGGAGCAGGACAGCCTCCAGTGGCAGAATATACAGAAGGTGAATGTTTTCCCAAAATGCCTTTTGGAACTGACCAGTGAAGAGCTCCAAGTGCTGGGGCAATGCACAGATTTAAATCCAGTCTGTTTAGGCCATTACAGGAGATGGGACTCTTCATATTTACTGCAAGAACAGGATAAAGTTAATAACCTCATCCACAGACTGGATTTAAGAGGGCTCCTAACTGAAGGCTAAACCCCTGTGCAGACACTAACCTGAAGTGGCATCCACAGCATGAGACACAACCTGAGTGGGAAGGGACCCATCAGGATCATCCAGTCCAGCCCCTGTCCCTGCACAGACACCCCAACAATCCCACCCTGTCCATCCCTGGCAGCGCTGTCCAAACACTCCTGGAGCTCTGGCAGCCTCGGGGCCGTGCCCATTCCCTGGGGAGCCTGGGCAGTGCCCAGCACCCTCTGGGGAAGAACCTTTCCTGATATCCGACCTAAACCTCCTCCCCTGACTCAGGTTTTATTGCTGATCATCAGAATCAGTTGGATTTGTTGGGACTGGGTATGTTGGGGCATTTGTCTGGAGTTTCTGGACATCCAGAGGATGTTACAAGAGTAACTCCAGTGGGGCCAGTTGATGTCTGGAAACCCCATGGAAGACACCTGGAAAACACCTTGCTTGGGCTGAGGGACAGAACCTTGCCATGTGCTGCTGTGACACAGACCAGCTCATCCTATAAGTATGCATTAACCTTAATATGAAGGGACAGTCTAAACAACAGAGGAAGCGGTACTGAACAGGTTAAGAATGCACTGAACTCTATGACCAGCAGTCCAGCAGAAAATATCAGCTAAATTAAATTAAAAATGGAGTAATAAATCATGAAAAGTGGAAATGTGGGACAGAAGAGCATGAAGCAATGAACGGCCTCTGGCCTGTAAACATGAGATAAAAATAGGGCAAAGAGATGGCATCAATCTGAAGGCTATTTCCAAAGTATCACATCCCAAAAGGACTTAGATTGACATTTTGGGGAGAGCTGGCAATTTGAAGAGGCACCCTCCAAGGACACTCCCCAGGGGTGAGGCTGCCTGCTGACTGGGTCCCTGGAGGACCTGGGGCACCATGTCCCTTGGCTTGGGGACTTCAGAGCTTTTGTCATTGCACATGGTGGTGGGGACTCTCATTTTCGTGTCCAGGCTGCTTCTGGACAGAGCAACCCATTCAAGGCCCACTGGTGAGGCTCTGATAGAAATACTTTCTGGACTTTTTGTTCTCTCTTTTCTGGAGAACACCCCTGTACAGAGCCACAAACCGACCCCATTGTTCCTCAGACCTTTTCCCAGTACTCGCCTTCCTTGTGCCACCAACAAGTCATGGAGGTGGGGACAGTTGCTCTCAGGTTGCATGTGCTGATCAGAACCAAATCCTGGTTGTTTCCTTCTCCCTCTCTCCACAGGCTGCACCTGCTGGTTAATTTGAATGGGAAGATCTTTGCATGGGACTATCACCCTGTTCTGTGGCTGCATCCTGAACATTTCAGACCCACTCCTGGGAGATACATCAGCACCATTTCTTCTTTTAAGTACAGTGATCTAGACCATCTCCTGTGGGAATATTAGTAGGAAGAGGCTGTGCAGTGTCAAAAATCCTGTTCTTATTCAGTATTCCTCAGTGGGATTCTCACAGAGTTGGTCTGTTGGGACAGAAGCTCCCTGGAGGAGTGTCTGGGGCATTAATGCTTTACATCCTCACTCACAGCCACAGACACTGTGGGAAAGCAGCACTACAGCATTTTGGGGGTACACAGTAAAAATCCCCGGCTTGTTTTGCACCCAAAGCAGCTCTCTCCAAGGTCACATTTCTGCTCTGCAGGGAGCCTGGCTGAGATGCCAGTGAGATCTCATCAGAGAACACAGCATCCATGGCCAGAGAAAAGGAGGTATGAGTAAGAAGGGCAGCAAAATTACTGTGACATGAGGAAGGTGAGAGCTGTGAAGGAGAAAGTGGTGGGGAAAAAAGGTATTTCCTCCCCGAAGGAGTCAGAGCAGTGTCCAGGAGAAAGGGCAGGAAAACCCAGCACAGCCATCAGCATGTCCCTGCACAGCTGAAGAGTGGCTCAGGAAGTGTCTCTGGGGAGAGGGAAGGAGCAAGCCAAAGCCCAAGGCAAAAATATCGACCTTTACAGTCAGGAGCTCCAAGAAAACAGCTGGAGGATACCACATGAATCTTATTCCAGCTGTGTCTCCAGTGTGCTGTTGTTCCTCACCCGGAGCAGTGCAGACCCAGCTGCAGGTCTGAGCTGGGGAGGGAGGGAAGGACGGGGCTCTCCCTTCCCCCGTCCCAAACCCACAGAGGAACAAACCCAGCTCAGTGGAGTCCAGACCTGTTTTCCTTTAGTGCCATTTTAACCATGCCTCTCTGTCTTTGGCCGTTCAGCCTTGGCCAGCTGCCAGGAGGTCCCCATCAGCCCGGGGCTGTGTCCCCAGCCCTGCTGTGACGCGGGTGGCTGCTGGCCCTGACCCTGCGCTGGGGGTGGCACAGGCGCTCCCCGGGCCGGCCGGGACCTCATTGCAGCTCTGCCAGAGGGGGAAGAGAGAGCTGAGTCACGGGCAGGTACAGACAGACAGTGAGTCACCGGCACAGCCCCGCTCAGCAAGCCCGGCCAGGGCTCCTGCCGTGCCATCACTGTGGGCGGTGCCAGGGGTCCCGCAGTGCCAGCGGTCCCGCAGTGCCATCGTTCCTGCAGTGCCATCGCTGTGGGCAGTGCCATCGTTCTTGCAGTGCCATCGCTCCTGCGGTGCCATCACTGTGGGCAGTGCCATTCTTCCTGCGGTGCCATCACTCCTGCAGTGCCAGGGTTCCTGCAGTGCCATGGTTCCTGCAGTGCCAGTGTTCCTGCAGTGTCTGCACCCACTCTTGCAGGTGCCCTCACTGCTCCAGTGCCCCTTGCCAGTATCTGGCACCATCCTTGCAGCTCCTCTGCCCTGTGCTGGGGGGACACCAGGCACATCCTCCAGGCAGAGGTGGCTGCCCACATCTACCATGTGCATTGATGTCTTTAAGCTGAAATTCAGAGCGTTGGTTTAGGTTAGGTAGTGGGGAGGAATTTTGCCCTGGGAGGGTGGGCAGGCCCTGGCACAGGGTGCCCAGAGAAGCTGTGGCTGCCCCTGGATCCCTGGCAGTGTCCAAGGCCAGGCTGGACAGGGCTTGGAGCAGCCTGGGACAGTGGAAGGTGTCCCTGCCCATGGAAGGGGTGTAATAAGGTGAGCTTTAAGGTCCCTTCCAACCCAAACTGTTCTGTGATTCTATGGGTCTAAATGCACACAGAAATGAAAACTGGCATCTATTCCCCTCTCAAGCCCCAAAGACCTGAGCTCTCACCTGCATGAGGGGCCCTTTCTGTCCCCTGGTTCATCTCCCCAGCTGCATCCCTTCTCCCCAGCTGAACAGAAGAGGCTGTGAGGACATGTGGCCCTTTAGGGTCCCTCAGCCTCAGAGCCAGCATCTCATCACAGAAGAAATGGATTTTTTTTTACTTGGAAACTTGATAAAATATCTATTTCCCCTGTCAGGCACTGAAAGCAGCATGTCTGCAAGGAAAGGTTCAGCTGGGGTGGCACTTCATGTTTCTGATTCTTGTTTTAATGTGTTGATTTTAATTGATGAAATCAGGCTCAGGGAAGAAATGTGCTCTCACCTGCATCAGGTGCCTGGCTGAGGGAGCTCTGCCATGCTGCCCAGACTGCATCAGGGCAGAGGGCACCTTGTCCTCTGGCACTGCTCTGTGCCCATGCTGGGAATAGATAGATGCTCTTTCAAGCCAGTCTCTCCTGAAAGCTTTACTTTTACAAGAAGTAATTTTAAAGATAAGCCAGACAAATTACAAAATAAACCTCTTGAAAAAATTAAAGGAAAAAGGTAATTTAACACAGAGTTAATAAAGGTAATAAATAATCTCCTGAGTAGCTGGAGGACAGACTGGACAGATGGCTGTAGCTTTCGCTTGAAATTTTCACATCCTTCTTTCCTCATCACCTTATGTGAGCATTTCCCCCCTCTTCTGCCCTCATCCTTTCATATCCAAGATGCCCAAGCACTTCCCATTCTTCTGTGTTCAGCAAACATTTCACTCAGCCCCAAAATACATCTGTGAGGGTGGGAGGAGCATGGCAGCACACACTACCTAACATTGCACAACAACTCAGGCCTGGAAGGGAAGGATATACATGGGTTTGGCTTGAAAATAAGCTGGGCTGTGTGGAATGAGCCAGCCAAGCTGGAATTCAGACATAAGCTCCTCAGCCCTGGGTGTGTGAGCAAGCTGACCCTTGTGGGTTTGGCTGCACTTTAGGAAGCTACAGTCCTGGCCTGGCAGCACCAGCCAAGGCTGGACTGAGCAATGGGCTTGATCTTGACTTGGCACTTCTGCCAGCAGCACCTTCTTGACATCTTCATATTTCCAGGAAACACTGGAAGGGGGCCCAGCCTGCCAGACGGCTTTTTTGAAATTGGGAAACCAATCACAGTTTTAAGAAATGGCATTACTGCCTTTGTGCAGCACATTCTGTGCAGATGTGTCACTGCTGGCAGCCCAGAACCCAGACAGGTCCGTGCTGCAGGGCTGGAACAGCCCCATGGCTGGAGGCGAGGAGCTGCACTCAAAGGGGACCCCAGGGCCTGGCACCAGACTGTGCTGCTGCTCTGTGATAGCACTGCACACAACGGGGACCTCAGCTCCACCTGCCTCATCCGGGGGTGACACAGGGGCACAGGTGACACTGGGAAGACAAGCACCAGGAGAAGCTTACTGTACTGAGGCTGGTGAGGCCCTGGCACAGGCTGCCCAGAGAAGCTGTGGCTGCCCCATCCCTGAAAGTGTCCAAAGATGGGATAGGATGGGGCTGGGAGCAACCTGGGATAGCGAAAGGTTTCAGGGGATAGAAAGAGGTGATCTTTAAGATACTTTCCAGCCCAAACCTTTCTGTGGTTTTATGATTCTGTGACTGTATTTGATGATAGGAAAGGGCTGGCCTTCCCCAGGAGAGCTGGTGTGGGGATAGCCAGCATGGGCAAGCAGCCAGACCCCCATGCACCCAGAGGTATCAATCACCATGAGCAGCACTTGCTGGTGTCTCCCTCCATCACAGGGGTGTCACGTCCCAGCAGCCAGTACAGCCCCACAGATGTGCTGCCAACCATGTCAGCAGTGTGGGGAAGGGGTTTTTGATATCAAGCCTGAGATTTTGTCCCCATGTCCACGGGGAGCTGCAGGCCATTGGGAACAGGGAGGTAGCTGCAGCAGTGATCCCCCAGAGCCCCTTCCATCAGCATTGCTCCTCCCTGCCATGGCAAGGGTTTGGGGCACACCAGAGCCCTGCCCAGGACTAACAGCTCTGTGCTCAGCAGCCTCAGCACCACCAACCATGCTGTGCTGTTCCCCAAGGATTATTCCTCCTGTTCCTCCACCACCATCAAAACTCTTCAGCTGAGGACAGGCCCGACTGGAGCTGCTCTCCCGCAGGGAGGGAAGGAGGCACTGCCATGAAAGCTTTAAGCTCATTAGCTGCCAGTGGCACAGTAATCAGGTTGATTTGTGCAGGAAGCACAGTGGGAGCAGTCTTTCTTCCTCAGAAACCAGCAACAGAGAAGGGAGAGCTCCCATGGCCCCTCTAGTGCAAAATAAAGGAAGAGTACTGAGGAAGAAAGAGCATGTGGAATAGCAGCTCTGCCATGGAGATTTTCAGCAGGCTCCAGAGCCACTGCCACATGGAAAGGGATGGGAGAGCAGCAGGGAGTAAGGGGCTGGCTCTGCTTGGTCCCCAGGTCCATGCTGGGAGTGCAGGTGAGGAAGGAGGATGGTGCAGTGGTTGAACCAGCCTGGGTCAGGCTCACCTGTCCCAGATCTGCATCGACTGTCCTGCGAGGAGTTTTACTCAGGGCTTCTGCTCCTCACTCGCAGCACCATCAGCATAGAAAAACCCAACAGTGTGCCACAAGAGAGCCCCACTGCTGGAAAAGTGGGCAGACGAGGGGGCTGCAGCATCATTGCCCTGGCTGATGGTACCAAAGGACATGGATTCCCATTTTGCCCTCCAGCCCTGCCCCACATGGCACCAGGCAGGTGTGAGCTGGCATAAGGTGTCCTTCAGAGGAGGCAGCAACAGAGAATGGGGCACCCAGCACCTGCTTTCTAACAAGCATTGAATATTCTCTGAGCTTCCTCAAATGGGAGCACACCTCAAAACCCTTCTTCTGCAGTCCTCAAGCCTCCAAGGCGAGACCAGACCTCAAACCTCATTCTTCTCTCCAGGGAAGAATATATTATCATATAATTATAGAGTAACAGAATGATTTGGGTTGGAAGGGACCTTTAAGATCACCTAGCCCAACTCCCTGCCATGGGTAGGGACACCTTCCACTAGACCAGGTTGCTCCAAGCCCCATCTAACCTGGCCTGGAACAGGGAAGTTTAACTGATTATCACAGGCAAAACCAGAGAGTGGCAATCTGGCCCTGGTCTGTGTCTTTACTCCTAATCCCAAAAGTTTGTGGGGTTTGAGACAGAGGAATGTTTTCTGCACACACCTCCAGCAGAACTTCTCTCCTGCTCAGGCATAAGCTCCTGCCTGAGCTGTGGATGGCACGGCAGAGGCACCGCAGGGGAGCCTGTGGTACAAGTGTCACATGCCTTCTCCTGTGCCATCCTCCCTGTCCCCACAGGATATTCCTGGTACAAGCTGTTTTCCTCACGGCTCCAGGGGAGAACAACAGGGGCCCTGGGCTGCGCAGAGATGTTGTGGGGCTTTTTCTGGAAAGCTGTTAGCTGAGGGCTGAGAGGGAACATGGTGAGGTAATTGGGGAAGATGAGCCTAATCTCATTTTTTTGTTGTGAAAAGGGTGTGAAGAAGAGAAAAGGAGATGTACTGGTAAATTACCATCAGGGCTGCTATAGTAACACGGCTTAAAAGATTGCCTCGTTGGCCTCCTTGGGGCTATAGAAAGCTCTTCAGATAGTTCTGTAGTTTTCCACTCTCTCCTGGTGCAGGCTGGCCAGGGCTGCCTCGTGCCTGTCGATTGTGCCAGCCGTGCATCCACCACCACTGTCATCCCAGCCATGCCAGCCCCGGGTGCAGGGAAGGCTCAGGGGAAGGAAGGGACTCAGTTCCAGATAAGTTTGTTAAATTTCTCCCTTCAGGCTCACAGAGAGTTTCAGGGAAGTACCTTTACTCACCTATTACTTCTTTTTTCTCTCCCCACTCATTACCCTGACTCATTTCCCTGTAGGGAGTCAGAGAGGGGCTGTAGGGAGGCATCTGGTCCATCACAGGCTCCCAGTGCAGCACCAGACCTGGGAGCAGAGGGGATGTGCAGCCAGAGCCTTCCTTGGCCAGCACAATGCCCTGCCCTGAGCCCTTTCCTGAGCCTGGAACTGGGCCCTGCCCTCAACCCTGCCCTGAGCCCTGTCCTGAGCTCTGACCTGAGCCTTGACCTGACCCTAATGTGAACCTGGAGCTGAGCTCTGTGCTGAGCCTGTCTGCTCCTCTGGCCCTGCCAGCAGGTGCTGGGGTGCACAGTCCCCACAAAGGGCTGAGCCAGCACAGAGCCATGTGACATGTGAGCCAAGGAGGAGAACATCACTTGCCACAACTGTGCAGTTCCCTAAGAGCTGCTTCCCATCCCTAAAGGGAACACTTTCCTTCCTCTTTTTAAAGGAAATCCCCAAACATCTGTGCAGCAGTGCAGTGCCCCCAGTGCTATCAGATGCCTCAGCTGTGATAATGAGAAAGAGTTTTTTCCTCTAATCTCACATCAAACTGCTGGAGTTTGCCCCTTACACAGGGACCACTTCTATTTTTGAGCAGCTCCTCAGCCCTCATCCCTGCAGAGCTGCTGCTTCCCTCTGTATCCTTGACAGCTGCCCTTGTTTCCAGCACAGTCAGGCTCTGGGTCAGATGTGTTCCTTCAGAGTATTTCCCGGACAAATAGGATTTAACAGGATTTTTGGCTCCAGGAACTACTCATGAACTCCTGTTCTCTCCTTCCACTTCCAATGCATTCCATTTCTCTTCAACACCAGCTTAATGTAGGTGGAGGTATCTGTATTTTAGACCTTTGTTTCTTTGGAAGTCACTGGGATGGAGAAATGCTAATGTGTAATTTCTGCAGCAGGGAGAATGTATTAACAGCCAAATCCCTCCAAGGACCCCAGACTAATTTAGTAAAAACAAAGGGCTGTGTGAATTCTGCCATGAGGAACGGCAACTCAATAGGTGTGCTGGTCTGTGGCTTCACACGTTGAAGAGTTTTCAGTAATTTCACTGCAGGTTCATAGAAATAATTGGTCTTATTCTTTATTAAAATAGCACCTAAGGTGAAATTCAATTTCAGATGAGACGTGTCCCTGTGCTGAAGAATTCAGTGTCTTCTAGATATGTTGCAATACATTGAAACCAAGCACAAGTGAATTAAGATTTGGCACACGCAGTCCCTCAGAAGCAGGAAGCACCAACACTTGTTATTTCCATGGCACACACAGGTAGCCCCAGCAAGGAGAGCAAAGTTCCTGCCTTCTGCAGATGTAAATCTCAGCTGAGAGCATCCCTGGACTGTCTGACACACGTGTTCCCCCAGGGGATAACACCACCCCTCTGGGAGGCAGCCACTGCCCTTGGACTTGTGTGCTGCAACTGGAGGAATTCCTCTTAGCCCCAGAGCTGACCTGGCCCCGCTGCAGGAGTGGGCAGCTCTCCCAGGCTGCCACTCCTCAGAGCACAGAGCATGAGCAGCTGGACTGTGCAAGGAGGACATTCCTAGTCTTACGAAAAAAGCACTATTTTTTTCCTTCATGTTTTAATGAAAGAGTGCCCAGAAGGTTCTTCTGTTTTTGTTACGAAGTTTTTTGGAGCTTACCACGATGTAGCTGTTATTCATCTCTTTTCAGGCTTGTGAGCTGAAGGGTAAAGTTTTATTAACATCTTCTCAGAGGAAAAACTCAGCCTTGGGGTTCCATGCATATTTACACTCAATGCTAAATATGCAGGCATATTCCTCTTGACATTTCACTTGGTTTCTTGCTGAGAACAGGAATCTTCCCATCCTCTTGTTTAAGCATTGTGCAATAACCAGATGGAAAACACCCCTTGGCTATGAGAGAGAGATCTGAAGATCTGACTGGAAGTTTTGCTGTCTAAGAAACTCTGCTGCTGGTTGCTAGCAGCTGGTGCTGGGTTCAATTTCTCCATGATGAGAAGGCAGTAAATGTAAGGAACTTCCCTGTTGGAGACAAAAGACGGCTTTAAGGCAGATGCTTTGCCTTTAGAACTGGACATCTGGAACTGGTTCCCATTTTTGCTGTAGATCCCACATGTGACTTATCCAAAGCCTTTCCTTTTCATCTTGACATCACCTGCTGAAGCTCTGAATGCTAGGCCAGGGACTGCAGTGCCTTGTGTCAGAAGATGATGATTTAAAAGGCAGTCCTCGGATGCTGTGATAAGGTCTTGTGATGATTCATCCTAAATGGAAGCCATCCCTGCTTGGCAGCTGGCACAGCTGCTGCCCTTTGAAATGCACCTCTCCACCCTGTGCTCTCTGGGAGACAGGACAAACACTGGGGAAGTTTTTGTGGCACAACCCTCACTAGCAATTTGTAAAGCTTTTCAATTGGCCATGAAAGGCTGAAAATAGCTCTCTAAAAGCTTCCCATTGCTCCTGTCTCACTCTTCCCTGTTGTGTAAGGACAGGTGAAGTCCAGTAAAAAGTTCAGTTCCAAACTTTGGAGAAGTTCAGTATCAGGAGACTTTTAATCTGTGGGTCCTAACTTTGCCTGAAGTCTGGCAGAGTTGGAGACAGCTCCATCTGGGAGAGGGGAGGGATGGGGCTGCACACATGCTTCTCTTCAGGACAGGCTTGAGTAGCAGTTCAGCCCATCCTGCTGCTCTGGAGGCTGCCTTCCTCCATGAACCTCCAGCCTTACATCCAAATTAAACCACTTAATCTCAAATTCTTCAGGCTCTAGAGACAAAAAGCACTAAATGTGGAATAGAGTGTAAATACATCCATCAGTGTCTGTCTCCAAGCTGCACAGTTGATGTGCCTCATGGTGCCTGGCTAGGCAGAGCGATTGCAGACGCTGGGGTGAGTGACTGACCCGAGTGCCCATCTGCTTATCCAAGCCTCTGTTGATCAAAGCATGGAAGGAAGGCGAGGTGGGTGAGCTGGGAGTAGCTGTTTTACCCTCTCAAATGGCACCTGAGGGAAGTTCAGCTGTGTCAAAAAAGCATTATAGTATAAGCCCACTGCACATCACAGGACCTGTTGCATGTTATTCATCTTCATCTTGATGCCCTCATTGTCAGTATTTGTTTTCTGTTTGTCACTTTTGCTTGACAAGAAGATGTCAAGTTGGTATTTAATGCAGCCTTGAGACTGTTTATTGTGTATTGTGCCATCACTTTAATGTCCATGAAGTGCTGGGCTGCAGAGGAATGCTATTGACCAGGGATGACAGCAAACCCCAGCAGCAGAGGCACAAACTGCAGCCTCATGCCAGATGTTTCTCACCACAAACTGCTCTGTGGTGGTAGCAAACTCAGGCTGGCAAGGCAGCACAGCACCCATAAGCAATCCCTCCTGAAACACAGAATATATCGAGTTCTCTGGGGAGCACCCAAGGCCTTGCCTCTGCCCAGGTCACAAGTGTTGGTGCTGGATCTGGAGTTTCCAGTTGGATGGCTCAGATGAATGCTTTTACTGGAGTTCTAACACTTGCCTGGATTGGGGGCTACCTACACCAGGTCTTAAGCTGAAACAGCACAAATTTTGGCCCAAGATTAGATGAGAGATTCCCTGGGGGGATCAGAGAACTGCACTATGCCTCTGCTGGCAGAGGCCGTGCCCAAGGCTGTCCTCCTCCTGATGGAACTGAACAGAGTAGGCTCAGCCTGCCCGCAGTTCATGCAGAGTTCCCTTGGTACATTCCCAGGAGGAGCCTGTTAATCCCATTGACCTGGCTTGATTTCAATCAGCACACGAATACTCTGCTTACGCAGGTTGTACTGATACTATTATTTAGCTGCAGCAGGGTTCCCATCTCTTCTGATATTTTATATGTGTTTTGTAAATGCAGTGTCACAGACACCTTCTGCCTTGGCAGTCTGTACTGGTTTGAAAGCAAAACCAGTGCGAGACTCCAAGTCAGTAATACAATTTAATAGGAAAAAAAAAAGAAAAAATAAAATACATGCAATAATACAAAAGAAAAACCACCGACACAGTCAGAAATACAACCTGACACCCTGTCAGTCAGGGTGTTGGTAGCAGTCCATATAAATGGTGGCTGCAGTCCTCCTGGATGACAGATGTGGTTCAGTTGAAGCAGTGCTCCTGTAGAAGGTGCAGTTTTCCTCCGAAGGTCCAGCGATGATGTGGAAAAGGTCCAACTTTCCTCTGGGATCCAGTGGAAAGGGCTGCCTTGGTGTTCCAAACCTCAGATTTTATCTAGGTAGGAAAGGCTTGGCTCCTGCCCCTGGCTGGGGCATCTTCCAATGGGATGATGTAATCTTATCAGTCACACAATAGGACTTAATGGCCCATTAACAGAATATATCTTGTGGAGGAAGGATGGGTTGTGAATAGATAACGATGATCATCCCCCTGATCTTATCAGATGGCACATTAGCAGAGGATATCTCCCACAGAGATAAGGATCACCACCCCTCCTCCTTTCAACAGATGGTGGTAGAATACACATCTTTACATTGTAACCCAGGACACAGTCCTACATGCTTTGTTCCCAGTGTCCTTCCCTGGCAATGCCCTGGCTTTTCCTTCAATGACAGAAATTTTAGTCTCACAGATTTTGGGTATCTGACTCTCTGTAGCTGACTTGGTTTGAAAGACAGGTATTTGCTAAGGAAAGGCGAGAACCCCTTTTCTGAGATGCAGAGTGCAACCCCCCTCCCTTCTAATTATTTTAGTTTCAAATCAGAGGCTGTCAGGCAGGAGATATGGGGATAGGAATAACAGTTCTTTACTGGTATCTAACAAGGCAAAATAGCTGAAACAACAACAGCTATAAAAATTGTCAACAAAACAGAACAGTATAGCTCAGTTCCAGTCCCTTTTGGCCAAGGCACTCTTTCCCTGCGCTCAGTTACCGGTGCTGGGGGCAGGGCAGGTCCCGCGCAGTTGAAGAGGGCTGGGTGATGGCGGCAGCGACCCAGGGGTGAGAGGGATGGGGAGGCGACTCCCCCTCACGGTGTCAGTTGTGATGCTCAGCAGAGTGTCTGGAGGCAGTAGGGTGAGGTGGGAGAGCAGCAGAGCGATGTTCAACGGCAGGGAACGTGGATCTCGGCGCTGGGATGGCGGGGGAGATGCTAGATCGGAGCACGGGCTGTTCTCTCACTCCACGAGCCAAGCGAGAGAGTCCCAGCCCGCTCCAGACCCCTCTCCCACCTTTCCTTTTCCGGTCTCCCCCCATCCCCCCAGCCCCCTGCGAGAGAAGACTATTGCTACTAAGGTGTAGCCACAAATACTTAGCATAACAATGGGAGAAATTCCACAGAAAGAAAAGGGAACAATTCAACCCCCAACAGTAGCCTGGGAGCCCTTGGTGAGGACACACCACCTTCAAGCCAGATGCCAGCAAAATGCCCCCGGGTGACTTTGAGCAAAGAGAAATTGTTAACCATCAGCCTCGTGGTGGTGCATGCACAGGGGCACCCAAAGGAAGGTGGTGGCCCCATACCTCAGCAATATGTGTGCAGGTTTGGATGGCAAAATAGAAGAAAGAAAGAAGGAGAGTGCTGACATCTTGAAACCCCATCAGGAAAGCTTTATCCCCTGGAGACCTTCTCTGAAATCACCTGAATTCCTGGCAACTTTGCTCTTATCTCAGTTTGGAGAAATCCAGGTCAAGCTGACTAACCATCATCAGAGATGAAGAGCAGGAAATCAAGCCATCAATCATCCACAAAGTGCATACAGCAGCACAGAGAAGCCCATTAGAGGCAAAGTGAACCTGTCAGAGCCTCAGTGTTAGGTGCCTCTTGGCAAGAGAAACTCCCACGCTTTAGCACTCCCTCTTCAGAGAGAACTTAGTGTCGTTTTCTACGGGCGCCTTATAAAACAATTTATATAAATTTCTTCAGAATACAGTTTTCTTTTCTCTCTGGGAATGTTTCCAGCTCACTCAGTTACAGCATCACCACAAAGAAAATGTAATTTTGTAATTATTGAGGACAGATACCAGCAGAGGGTAATAGCTTAACTGTGGACCTGCTGGAGCATTGGGGCAATGCCAGGAAGGCACATTCAGAGGTCTTGCCTTGAGTCTTTACCCTCCTGGTGCCACCAGGAAGGGTTCAGAATCACAGAGAGGTGCTGCTGTGCCGGCTGGGAGCAGCACAGAGCTCTCCTGATGTGCCACACACAGCATGGGCTGATGCTTTTAGGCCTTGGCACAGTGGGTACATGCCCCAATCCACAATGAATAGTATAAAAAATTGAGTTTATTTTCCTTCCCACTGTCTGTTCCTGTCTCCTTCTGCTGTCCTGTAGGCTGCTTTTTCTCCACCCTGTCCCCTCTTGTCCAGTCGCTCCCTGTTTTCCAATGTCTTCAACCAATCTTTTTGCTTCTGCAACTGTGTTTATTGCTCTTCTCTTCCTTCCTGTTGCAGACACACTTCCCTTTTTTCTGCTGGTGTTGGGTTGCAGATTCCTGGGACAGAGCCTGGCCCTTGCACTGTGCTTGGTGTATTCCTGGCCAGCTGTCAGTGACACGTTACACAGGCTGAGCCCACGGCAGCTCTTGGAACACATTCCCATGCTGGTCTCTTCTGATCTGCTTGTTCAAGCTTCCTCTGTTACACCCTCAGCCCACTTATAGAAATCACCGGTAATTTTGTAGCTCATAAAGCCAGAAATGCAATTACAAGCGTATCAGTAACTTCCTTTTCTCACACCAAGGCTCCCTTGCAAATGTTTTATTTCACAGGATGTTAAAAAATATCTTGATTTACAGCAGAAACTGGAAAATGTTATCTTCAAACTTGGTGACCATGACTACCTGGACACAATATTTTTGGATTTATCACATTGCCATGCAGTGCCAAGCAAGCACACACTTCTGGCAGGAACTAATTCACAGCACTTGAATGTGCAGAGCCTGAAACATGAGGGGCCTCACACACAGCAACGACCACTTGGGGCTACTGTAATGCCAACGACAGAAATACAGCAGGGGTGTGATTTTGCAGGAGCAGTCTTTAAATTTAACTTACACCAGAGCAAGAGGAAAGGCATTTCCACAGCTGAGTTACCAGCCTGTGGTTGCCTGCTGCAGATCTTATTACCAACATCAAGAATGTCCTTTTTGCCTGAATTCGCCCCACTTTATGCATTTGGAGCCTAAAACATGGGGTCTGTCTTGGTGATAACCCACACAGTGTGTGATCCACATGCCAGAGAAGCCCTGGCTCTAGCCCTTCACTGCTGGCTCCACCAGGAGCAGTAGGCACCAAGGCTCAGGGTAGGTGATTTAATTAAGGTCTGAATGTAGGCTGGATGAGTGTTAGTTCTTCATTCTCATCACAGTCATCACGGAACAAAGTGAAAATTTCACTCACCTCAATAGGGATTTGGGAGGTGCAAATTGGCCTCCTGCTGAGTCTTTGTGGCATCTGAACAGGTGGGACATATGCACAGATAATACACCCAAAGCCTATTTTGCTCAGTACAAACAAACAGGATGAGAGATTTCTTGCTTAGAAATCCACATCTCCTTGCAGTGGAAGTACCTGACCCACAGGCAGTCTTCTGCAGGGCTCAGGCTCATGCAATCCATGCAGTCAGCACCCACTTTCCCCCTTGCTGTGCCCCTTCCCCAGCTTTGTAAGGCTGTGCAGGGAAAATGCACTTTTACAAAGCTGATTTTCAAACAACCAGGGAGTTTTGGGACTTCTGCTCAGCCCTCTGTACACTGTCTGTGCCTTCTGTGGTGGCTTCCACTGCTTTGTTTGTGGCAGACAGGAGATGCAACAGCTCCTGCCATTTAATTTGAGCATCTTTACCACCTCATGGGATGTTGTCAGGTTTGGGAGTGACACCTCAGCTGCACAGCTGAGTGGCTCAGAGACTGCACCACCAGAACCATGAGCAAATCCCATGACCAAGAACAGACTGGAAAACCCAAAGCTGACTTGAGTGACTGACAAGCATCAACCAGCTCTGCTGGCTGTGTCTTCCTTCACAGATGAGTGTTCATCCACTCCTAAAGATCATAGATGTTGAAGAAAGAATTGCTAGGAGGTTTTTCCTTTTCCTCCTTGGAGCTCTGCCTTCCCACCCGTGCGTGCCAGCTAGTGAAAAGGGCTGGCTCTCCAAGAAGTGTGGCTGGAAGCCAGAGCTCATGCAAGCCCCCAGCTCACGCCCACCAGCCCTGGGGCTACTTGTGTTTCAGAGAGGCTGTGCCAGGCAGGAGCTCCCACATGCTCTCTGCTCCTGGCTGAGGTTTGCTCTGCTGCATCGATCCAGGCAGGGCAAATCCAGAGCTTCTTCTGTGAGCATGGAAGCTCCAAGCCGGTGGAATGTAGGAGATGTCATTCCAGCATGCAGGTCAGTTGTTCACAAAGGCAGAAGAACATTACCCTGCACCCATTCCCTCACGTCGTGGGATCCCTCATCCTCACCAAAGGCTGCCCAGCTGTACACACCTGGTGTTTTAAATCCACATGTGGGAAGCTCCACACTGATCCATTAGAGAAGATTAAGAAATATCCATTGAATCCAGAATCAATTCTTCTGTTCTAGCCTAAACTCTAGCCACAGTGGTCAGTGGTGCCTCTCAATGCAAGACACAGACAGTTCCCTCATACCTACTCAGAGACACTTTGGGGGAAGCAAACTGAAACAAAGGCAATTGGGACTGAGAGAGAAAGGTTTTGTATTAATTCCAACTTCTTATGTTGCAATTAACTGACAGCAAAGAAACTGACAGTGTCCCACAGGGGCACAGACTTTTTCATGCCTCGTGAAATACAGGGGAAGCTGCAATTTCTCCCCCTGCTTACCGCTGTGTCTGAAAATGATTCTATTCAAAAAGAACAAACCAGATAATTTGTCCCAAACTGAAAAAAAAAGACTAACAAAACAAAACCCAAGCAATCTAAAATAATTTTGTCAGAGCTTGCCTAATTTGATTTTGCTTTGCAATTGTTACCTTCCCGTTGCAAAAGAATTCATATGGGAAACTTTTTCCAGCCTAATTCCTGAACCTTGCCCTTCTAATTAATCAGATGATGGTCTTACAGCTTGATTCTGTTTTCTGTTCTAGTTAAACTGTTTGGAAATGTGCTAATGATTCATTCTCATGCAATTAGATTCAGCAGCCAGTCTTTACTACACTTCTGCAAAGTTTGCTGTGGAGAGGAGCACAGTATAAAGAAACAAGTCATGGATCCATAGAGAAAATCGATGGCATTTGGCAAAATGCATTTGAGGGTCTGGACCTGTATTTAATGCATGCCATTAGCTATTTGCAAGAGACAAATGACACGAAGGAAAGCAGCTTCTTTCAGTCTGCAGAAAGCTGAGAAGATATTCTTCAACCTTTCATATTCCACTTCTCTTTCGTATTAAGAATCCAAGTCTCTTAAGATCTACCTTGTAAAATCGCCACTGAACTGTAACAGGAGACACCATGAAATTCCAGCACTGCAAAACTCAGGGAAATGAATTTCCATCGTGGCTCTGCATAAATTTGTTCTTTGCTGAAGCTGAGCCTGGGAAGTGACTGACGTTTTCATGCCGTGTGTGCACAGGGCTTTGAGGCTTAGATTTCATAAGAAGTGCAGATGCACCACTGAGAGCTCCTTGGAAGCTGCCTTGTTTACAGGGCTCAGCCTGGCAGGGCTGTGTTTAATCCAAGTCAGGTCATGGGAGATTGTGCTCCAGCCTTCTCATCCCGGTTCAGACTCCCTGGTGATATATGCTACTGCAGAGAAAACCCTGCCTGTTGGAGAAGGGAGAGCACAGCATCTCTTCATGCAGTAGGACTTGGCCCAAGGTCAAGCCAAGAAGTCCATCAGAGGCCAGAGAACAAATCAGAGAGACACACTGGAGTGTGGCCATGGCTGGGATGTGGCTCATGCAGTGGCCCTGAAGACAGGAGCCTGAGCTTAAAGGCAGCTCTGGAGACCCCACAAGGCTTCTCACTGCCCTGCCCTCACAGCACCTCAATTCCCAGGTGTGGGATATGCATACTCACACCAGAGCTGGTCTTGGATCCAGGCAGGTAAGCCCTGAGGAAGGGAGGCAGCTCAGTTTGGAGACCCACATCCTGGAAAATGATGGATGTGTTATGAAAGTCATGGGTGCAGGCCAGGAGGGAACGCACCATGGGCACCTCCAGAGATCTGTGCATTTCAGGCATGGACCACTCAGGCTCAGGGGGCTCTGAGGGATCATGGGGTCCCCAGGGTTGGGAGTCTGCTGCTGGAAATGCCACATTTCCTAATATGTGGCATTTGGTCTTTATTAAATTGTTGCTCTATGACAATTAAGCTTTTCTGTGACAGTGGTCACAGAAGCAGTAGTGCACATCTGGGAGTTTCTGGCACCCATTTGTTGCCTGTCCTTTGATGAGGGGCCTGTTGGTAGCCAGGAGGCAGGAAACACTCAAGAACATTTGCAGCACTGTGTCTAAAGCTGGCAGAGATGGGTTTGCTGTGATAAATTAATACCAGTCCTGCTACTGAGCAGTCTGTGCAGGGACACAGGCAAGAAGACAAACCTCTGGTGTAAGGGTAGCCATGGGCAGGGCTTTAAAGGGATTTTGTCTGTTGCAGGAAAGGGATTTAATGTTGCTGGAGTTACAGAGAGCCAGCAGTAACCCCATACAATTTCTCCTTCAGAAACCTTGTTTCAGGTAAAGTGGAGGGAGGCTCACACAGACATTGCAACACTGAGTCATGGCTGGAGACGCTGGAATTGTAATGCCTCAACAGTTCATTCTTTTCCTGTTTTCAAGCAGGAGCTTAGTTCTGTAGGAGGTCAGAGATGACAAGAGAGGGAACACTGACAAAGTTGCCCAGTACTTCTGCTACCCCACAGTTCACCTGGCATCCTTCACATGCTGAATGCATGTTTCCAAAGGCTTACTCCTTGCAGTGCCTTGCAAGCTCTGCTTCTACCTAAGCAACAACACACTTGCCAAGCGTCTTCATCATGGCAGCCTCGTTCCCTCCTTCCCACCTGAAACGTCCCAGGGCCCAGCTCTTGTGTCTGCCTTGTGCACAGACACAACCTCATGATGCTCAGCCCCACATAAATACCTTTTCCATTCCAGATTAAGGACTTCACCTGCTCAAATTCTGCCTGTGTCTCCCCCACTTGCACCTCCTTTCACTTCCCAAATCCTTGAGATGACTCTGACTTCACAACATTTGCAAAATTTTTTCTGTTTTACAGCTTTCTTCACTCAGCTTTAACCCTCCAGAATCCCCAACATTTATCTCACTGCATCATCAACTCTCCACCCATTTCAAATTCAATTGAAAGCACATTTTCTCCCTTGCCTTTGGTTCCTAAATTATATACCCAGCTCATTTCTAAATATCAATTCAGAAACTTGGCAAGGTAATTATTAATAACACCTCTGTTCTTCTCTGGAGAAGAAATAATACTAGAAACATGTGAAATGTGTACACAGTTGTCACTCTCATTCTCCTCTTTTGCCAAACATTCTGTTCTTTACAGGAAATAAAAATAACCCTATACCCAGTATTAAGGGGCTGAGGCAGTGTAATTAGCATGGAACCGTGGAATTGGGACAGTATTCCTCAATGTGTCCCAAAATTTGGCATGACACAGATGCCACTATCTGCCATGAATTAGTACTTGGCTGTCAGGGCCCAGCAGCACAGGGGGCTGAGCTTGAGGAGTGGTGCACACCAAGAGCTGGAGCCCAGCAGTTCCTTCAGTCACTTGTGTGGAGCTCATCATGGCAAACTGCTTCAGCTGTAATGATGTTATTCATTATTTGATTCTAAGATTTCCCATGGGCTTCTCAAGAACCCAGAGCTGCTGGGAGCCACTGAGCTGTGGTGTGGCATGCAAACACCAGGCTCAGAATCATGGAATGGTTTGGATTGGAAGAGACCTTAAAGTTTATCCTATCTGACACCCTACCATGGGCAGGGACACCTTCCACTATCCCAGGTTGCTCCAAGCCCCATCCAACCTGGCCTGAAACACATCCAGGGATCCAGGGGCATCCACAGCTTCTCTGGGGACCCTGTGTCAGGGCCTTATCACCCTCACACTCAGGAATTCTTTCCCAATATCCCATCCATCCCTGCCCTCTGGTAGTGGGAAGCCATTCCCCCTTGTCCTATCCCTCCATCCCTTGTCCCAAGTCTCTCTCCAGCTCTCTTGTAAGCCCCCTGTGCATACTGCAGTTATGTACCTGTTTTTTACTTTCTAAGTTTTCACTTTCTCCCTGTACCTATAAAACACAGTAACGTCCTGAAGACTTTTTCATTATCCATAGTGCCACAGAATGTCCAGTGAAGAGGCTCTAGGATCTCTCCTGAAGCAAATCTAGTACATGAGTGCTTTGTACACGGGGAGCTGTGCTCAGTGATCCAGCTAGCCCCCTTATCCCATGTTCCCACACCATCCCAGTAGGAACTAGGCTTATGCTTCCCTAACTCTGGGGAAAGAAGGCAAAAAGAAAAGAAGTCCCTTGGAGAATGAATGAGGAATCAAGTCCTTTGGAGGATGAAGGGGAAATAGAAACCCTCTAACTCCTGTGGTGGAGGGACAGTGAGGGGTTCCCAAGGAAGGGAGGAGGTGAGAAATCCTCAAGGGATGGGTTTATGGAAGATAAGGAAGACCCAGCTCACAATCACTTTGTTTTGAGAGGAGGATAACATGTAAAAAGGCTTTAGAGGTATCCAGGGGCTTTTAATTCTGAAGATTTGTCCTGGAGTCGTGAGGCCAGTCCTCTTTAGTGGCATTTAAGGACCTGTAGGAAAGAAGTGCTCACACAGACAAGAGCCAACTTATTGCTCACCTTACCCAGTAGTGTCAGTGGCTTTGGCTATCATGGGCTCAACAGCTCCTTCCTGGCACCTCAGTCTCTAGGGTGCTGAGGATCTGCCTCAAGTAAACATGGCACAAAAAGATAAATAAATAAAAACAATAAATAAAAAGTTATAAACTGAATGTCTCCTATCAGCAAGAGCTTGAGAGAAAAAGTCTGGTGATAGAGAGAGCCTTTGGCTCTATGCTATGACAGCCAGTGCTTGTCTGGCAGATACATCCCTGCTTCCTCTCCCTGCCTCCTGGAATCCTGTCTCCCAATTACAGCTCCTTGGCTCTGCTCCAGACAACTCGCTCCCACAGAAGTGTGGGGTATTTAAGAAGTAGTACTTCTCAAATGTTTAAAGTGCAAGGGTTTAAAGAGAATCAGATATTGCTTAGAAGTTGGCCAAATTCCATGTTCTCTGGCTGGGGAGTGGATAAGCTTCCACTTGAATGGAGTGAAAGTAAAAGCTGCCCTGCTGAGAGACCCCCAAAGTGAAGACATGGAACCAGCTAGGGGATGGGAAAGGCCTGGGCTGACAGTGAAGTCACTGAACCTCCAGAACCTCCTTCCGAGCCTTTCAAATTCATTGCAGAACCTCTGGAGAGCAGTCACTGCTCCGCAGCCATTTCTGGGGCTGTCTAAGCTGTGTCTGGCCATCACAGCTGGTAGGTTGGCACTGGACCTCAGCTGAGCCAAGGCACTGGTTTCACCCACACCACCACAGCCACAAAGCTGTCAAGTCCCATGGGTCATTTAGCACTATTCCTCACGCTCCCTTTCTCATGGGTTTCCTGCAGCACCACTGCACTTTTCCTACCCCGAGTCCCCTCTTGCTGCTCATGGCTGTGTGCATTGTGCAGTGTGACCCTGCATTCTGCAGTACCCCCAGGAGTCCTCCTGGGTGATCCATCACCTCCCACACGGTGCTGGGGCTCTACGCTGTCACACACCCTGCCAGGACAGGGACTTCACACGGGTCAGGCACACATCTGTGAGCTGGCTCAGGGTGCCACGTGCTGATTTCACGTTCTGGGCCAAGCCTTCAGAGGCAGGTGGCAGAGAGCACCAACAGAACTCACAGCCCTCATTTTAGGAAAAAGAAACTTGCTGCATGACACTTCTGCCAAATCATTTGTTCCGAAAAGCCATGTTCATCCTGCCTCTTCCTTGGTGGGGCCGGCCCTAGATTTTGGAAAGCACTGCATTAACTTATTTCATGCAGATTGCCTGATCCCTGTTCATGTACCACCGTGGAAGGCAGTCAAATTACACAGAGCAGTACTAAGTAGGAAGGTATGAAGAAGACTCGTGAAACTGGAGCTGCTTCTAAAATATCAGTGCAGCCCTTTTGGATTAGGAGTCTTGCCCTGAGATATCCTAAAACTGGAAAAATGCCGCTAAACGGAAAGTTTGATGTCCAATCACATGGGTTTGATGCCACCTCGTGGTAGTTCCATGTCCTGATTTGCAAGGCAAAGGTTTCATTCGTGGGATGTTTCCCAGGCAGATTCCTTCTGAGAGAGAGAGTTTGAGAATGGATGTAGACAGATGTCCAGCTCTTCACTGTTCATCTGCAGCTCCACAGCGCTGTTAATAAATGTTAGTATGAGTGTAAAACAGAGGGATTGCACATTATTCTGTAAGGTACTGTGGAAATACCTTCAGGATATGGATATGGCCCTCACAGAATATGGTAAGATGTCCTGACATGAAACATCATCCTGGGACCTCAAGACAAACACTTCTACTGAATTCACAGTTAGATTTTCAAATTTGAAGGAGCTCTTTCCTCCCTTGAAGAGCAACTTCCCTCTCCAACCTAGTTGTCATTATATTGTGCTAAGGGTGTAATAAAGAGCTGAATTATCTCGCCCTTTAAAAGGGGGAACAGAAATTACTAGGACTGGAACAAATATTTCAACTGAGAATTGGCTCTGTCAAAAGAAAATTGTTCCTCCTCCCCTCTCACCATTCTAGCAGAGAGTGATTTGCCAGGTGCATTCATGGAGCTTTTGAGCCTTTCATGCAGCAAATGGCCCAGATTGCTTTTGTTTGCCCTCTGAACCACAGGAAAGACACCACTTTACAACTGCCAGAACGCATTCTTGGGCCGTTCTTATATAAAACTCTCATAGTAATTGATAGAATAATCGCAGACCATGTAAAAATTGTAGTGAAATGACTCCCTGTTCCTCACTTTTTCCCCAAGCCTCAGGCATCCTCATATCCATGACAGCATCATGTTAGGCCCTGCAGAAGCACTGGATCCTAATGGACGTTTCTGCAGCTGAGCTAATTACTCTTTGGTTTCAGCTTGGCTGATTAACTTTTATGTAGCCCTGTAATATCACAGGCATTTTGTTTTCAATCCTGGAACTATCTTGGACAGTGTTAATCTGAGGGAAAAGCTTTTGCAAATCATGCAGCTCTGCTGTGCAATGAGATAGATGCAATTTCACTGTCTATATAAATGAAATTACTTTTGCAATGGTGTGTAATGCAATCTCCAGTGTTCAGATGCTTGTCTGCACCGTTTTCACCAGACTGAACACTTCAAATGTCTAAATTCAGCTGTTTGTTAAGATGTTCACTATCTGAAGAGTTTAGAGGGGGTGTTACATTAATCTTTGTTTTATATCACTCTCAGAAACCTATTTGACTGAAATTCTTCATCTTCGCTCTTTCCTTAAAATTTGAATACTTGAATCTGATCACAATATACAAATTGAGTGGAAAAATAGGAGTGGCTTACACACACGCCCATGTGAAGAGGTTTTAAAGGCTGAAGTGGCAGAGGCAGCGAAGTGAGCAATGATCTGTGTAGCAAGGAACCTTTCTCTCACACATGGACTTGTGAAAGTGGGAGCTGATATTTCCTGGCTAAGAGATATTTTCAGTAAATTTTCAGCTTTCTTAGGAGAATGTTGCCGTTGGATGTCTTGCTTAGATGCCATGGTCTCAGGCCTTTGGATCTCTTCAGAAGACGGATCAACACCTTTAGTGAAACTGGAGCTGGTAACAACTCTTGCCCCCAGAGAATCTCAGGTTGACAGAACCACGAGTAAGTGTTACACCTCTGTTGAATTTTGCTTAAATCACAGCAATCAAGGCAAACAAAATGCCTTTGTTGTATTCACCTTCATTTCCAGAGCCAGCAGAAGAGAAGGAAATGAGGAGCCATTCGGACTGAGGAGAAACACAACCCTCTGCAGGCTCTTCAGTGGAAGAAAATGTATATAAAAGAAATCACAGAATTCCAGAATGGTTTGAGTTGAAGAGACCTTAAAGCTCATCCCATTCCATGGGCAGGGACACTTTCTACAATCCCAGCTGGCTCCAAGCTCTCTCCAACCTGGCCTTGGACACTTCCAGGGCAGCCACAACTTATCTGGGCACCTTGTGCCGGGGCCTCAGCACTCTCACCCGGAACAATGTGATAGGACCGTGATAGGACAGGGCTTAAGAATGGCTTAAGACCATTCCCTGTTGTGAAAAATCCCTCTCTAAACTGATCTGAAATCCAGCTCAAGACTTGACAATATGGATTAAAACATGCACAAATCTGCCTTCTCTTTAGTGACTGACTCTTCGCTGTGTAATGGCTTCCCAGTTGGTGCATTTGTGTTTAGGATGGCATTTGTGTTTAGGATCCCACCCAGCATCTGGTTGTCTGTTGGTGAAGGTGCAGATCCCACTCCTGTCCTGCCTGCTGCCTCTGGCAGGGGTAACAAACCAGGCTTAACAAAGTCAGATGGCCATGTTCAGATAACACAAGTCCCACTTCACACCAGTCAGCCTCTGCTCTGGTTTGTCTGTCAGTGATAAAACCACCTGGATGTCCTGCCATCCTGTTCTGGAGAGAACAAACTAGGCCAAGGTGTTCTGCTGCTGAGAATCTCACCTCCCACCTCCCAGTGCCCATCCAGGTTTTGGTTATACCTGTCCCTCAAATATAACCCTCTCTATGACCTGCATTCCTCTGCTGCTGCCATGTTTGGGAAGAATGGGATCTACATGAGGGGCTTCTGCACTGCAGATCACCCAAGGAGCATTTCTTGCTGGGATCTGAGCTCTCCGTAGGCAGCTAGCTAATTATTCATGTTTTGTTTGCTGGTTCAATTTATTTTTAGTTGACAGAAACAGCTGTGAGGGGGAGAAGAAATGAGGAACAAAAGCTGACAGCATGATTAACTTTTTAACTCAAATTGCCTCTCAATTAAAAGAAGCTAAATATTCCCTGTGCTCCTGGTGCCACTTTTCCATGCTGGCAGCTGCTGTGTCCCCAGGAACATGACACAATTTCACATATGGAGGCGGAGGTGGGTCTGCACAGGAGAAAGACTGTTCACAGCTGCTCCTCCCTCTGGGGTCACCTCACGGGACTGGGGGACAATGCATGAGGTGCCAGGCCCAGCATGGCCAGAGCTGTGGGGTGGGCTCAGAAAAGCCATCAGGCTACCCAAGCTCAGCCTCTTCAACCATAAAATGAGATCTCTGGTGAGATTTCAAAGCTATTCCAACCCCTTGTGGGGTGGAAGGGTGCAGGTACAGAGAAGCATCCAGAAGTTCATGTTCTAACAATGAAAAGCACTTGTAAAATCCTCAAACAAATCTCATACACACTACCAGGAAGAAACCTCAGCTCTGCTGGGATTGATGATGTTTATTCAAGGTACAACACTGGGTAAGTTTCCAGCTACCACTAATTGGGCTGCAGTCATTTCACTTCCTACAAAACAGGAGCTCCTCTTCTCACTGCTTTTAAGACTCACAAAGGTTTTCAGCCGAGAGAACTCAATATCTGCTTTGCCTGCCAGCCTTTTCAATACACCTCCTTATCCCACTCTGCCCTTTGCCTTGTGAGGATCAGGGCTTTCCTCTGAATCCTGTACTCAGGTTTGAACTTTGACTCCTGATTGTCTGCCTAATTCCCCCTCAACCCTACACAAGGCCAGGAAGGGGTAGGAGCAGGGGTGTGCAGAAGAGGGATGGGGCAAGGTTGAAGCTCAGCACATCAGAAACAGACTGTCCAGGCAGCCCCTGGCTCCTTCTCCCAGCAGGAATCACAGAATGGTTCAGGCTGGAAAAGACCACACTAGATCAAATGGTTCCAGCTCCCTGCTCAAGCAGGATTCCATGACACAGGATTGTGTGCAGGTGGGTTTTGAATATTTCCACTGAGGAGAGTCCACCCCCTCTCTGGGCAGCCTCTGCAGTGCTCAGTCACATGCACAGGAAAGTTCTTCCTCATGTTCAGATGGAATATCCCGTATTTTACTTTTTGCCCATTGCCTCCTGTGCTGGACTCCACGGAACAGATCCCTGGTCTTATGCTCTCCCTGCAGACACTGACAGATATGGACAAGGGCCACTCTCAGCTGTGTGTCCTCTTGAGGCTGAACAGCCCCAGCTACCTCAGCCTTTCCTCCTCAGGGAGATGCTCCAGTTGCTTCATCACCTTCCCTCTGTGGGCCTACTGGAGCAGGTCCAGAGGAAGCAATGGAGACGTTGCAAAAGCTGGAACCCTCCTGCTCTGGAACCAGGCTGGGAGAGCTGGGGGTGTTCAGGGTGGAGAAGAGAAGGCTCCAGGGAGACCTTAGAGCACCTTCCAATGCTTAAAGGGCCTTCAGGACAACTGGAGTGGGACTTGGGACACAGGCCTGGAGAGAGAGGACAAGAAGGGATGGCTTCACACTGATAGGGTTAGCTTATTAGGAAGAAATTCTTGGCTGTCAGGGAGGCAAGCCCTGGCACAGGTTGCCCAGAGAAGCTGTGCCCACCTCATCTCTCAAAGTGTCCAAGGCCAGGTTAGATTGGGGTTAGAACCAACTGGGGTAGTGGAAGGTGTCCCTGGCCATGGCAGGGAGTGGAACCGGATGGTCTGGATGGTCCTTCAGTCCACTTTCATTCTATGATTCTATACCCACTCCAGAAGCTTCATGTCCCTCTTGTCCTGAGGAGCCCAGAACTGGACACATCATTCCAGATGTGCCTTACCAGGGCTGAAGAGATGGGCAGGATCCCCTCCAGGACCTGCTGGCAATGCCCTTCCCATCCCAGAATCCCCTACCTTGGCCCCAGGACTTGTCAAGGACAGTTGTGACCCCCAGAGCCTTCTCTGCAGAGCTGTTGTCCAGCAGGTCACTCCCAGCCCGGGCACACAACAACCTCCCTGATGCTTTAGCTCCAGCATGGACACCCTCAGGCGCTGAATGTTTAAGGTGGAAATCATCAGGCAACAATAAGCCTCCATTGCTTCTCTCAACAGCTCCCTTGGCCAGGCAGCCTTGGCTGAGAATAGGCGGCTGTGAGTGACACAGCATCGGCAGGGACAGCTGCTCCCGGCAAGGGCCAACAGAGGAGAAAAGACTCCTGGAAGCCGGGGAAGCCGAGGCCGATGCTGTGCCCCAAACCCCCCGCCTACCAGGGGTAACGAGACCACGGGAACGTGGCGGGTACACCGTGAGGGAAAGCGCTATGCCCCCACATCACTCTACCGCCCCGCACGGCAGGGGGCGCCGTGCCGCCCGCGCATGCGTCTCTGCGCCAGAGGTTCGAACCGCCAACTGTTCCAATTCGAATTCGCATCCTCGCTGACCAATCACAGCGCGCGGGGCGGGCAGGCTCCGCCCCCATGGCCTCCTGGCCAATGACAGAGCCTGCTGTGTTTAAAACAAGTGCGCGCGGGCGGTGGGCGGGCCTGGCGGGCGGGGCTCTCGCCGTTCCCGGCGCCCACTGGGCGCGCCCGCGCCGTGAGCGGGGCGTGTCAGTCCCGCAGTCCCCGCCCGCCCCCGGCGCTCCGCTCCCTCCTCCGCCGGGGCCGCTCTCTAGGACGCGGGCAGGGTGCTGTGGCCGTGCGCTCAGTCCCCGCGGGCGCGCTGCGATGAAGGCGGGCGGTGAGTGCGGGTCTGCCCGCGGATGCTGCTGTTTCCCGGGCTCTCCTGCGCTGAGGGGCGGCTCCGGAGCGGGCTCTGCCTGCTGGGCGCCTCCTGAGGAGGTCTGAGGGCGGGGGCTAACGGGATACACCGAGCCCGGGCTGAGGGACCGCCGGGACCGGCGGCGGGTGGGGGGTCGGGCCGACGGCTGCGCGCCCAAATTCAAACGCGACGGGGGCGGTGCGGCCCGGCCCGGCCCGGCGGGGGCTCGGGGCCGGCACTGCCCGTGCAGTGCTCCCCGGGGCCGTGCCTCAGCCCTCCTGTGACCACGGAGTCCGTGGCTGTGGCTGGTGGTTGTGCCTGAGCACTCCTGGCCTCAAGGCCAAGGGGTCAAGATGTGTTTTGCGCATGGGATAACATCTCGGGCGTCTGTGAGTTTGCAGGGTGCGCGGGAATGTGCAGGAAGCCCCGTTCAGAAGTAAGAGAAAGTGCTTTTTACTGTAAGGGTGCCTGAACGATGATACTTGATAGCCCAGAGCGGTTGTGGGATCCACATCCTTGGCGTTGTTCAAATCGCCCTGGATGTGGTCCTGCCCCACTTGGCGGGACGGTTGACGTGGGTGACCCCCAGAGTTCTCTTCCAGCCTAAACCACTCTGGTTTCATGAAGCAACACATTGGAAATGATCCTGTGCCACTTCCTGTCTGTAGAGATGGAGTTTTCTCTTCTCTGAGTTTCTCATGGTCCCTATTTGGATGCTTATATAGGCTGAACTGCCATTCCAGTTTGGGTGTCTATTTTCATGGCAATAAAACTGCTGAGAATAATAAATTTTGTGTACACATATAAATGTGTGTGTGTGTGTGTATATATAAATATTGCATTGAAAGAATACTCCAGAAGATAGAGGCAATGGATCTTCCATTAGCACCTCTGGCAGCAACTGCTTGGAAAGATAGGCTTGAGTAGGTTTGATGGTCTTCCTTATATCTCTGATTGTGTTCCAGAGACTGCTGTCAGTTGAGAAGGAAAAGTTGGAGTATGGGGGAGGTAAATGAAGTGATAGTAGTGACAGTTAACTATTTGTTACTGCTGAACAGGGACAGCTGAACTGTTCGTCACTACTAAACTTGGTCACAGGAGTCAGGGCTCAGAGGGGCTCTTGGTGAAGAGTGCTTGAGCCCCGCTTTCTGAGTCTCTTGGCTTCATTAACCAATTTGAACAAGCCCTTTCTGCTCTGGGGCTTAGTCTTGTGGCATTATGAGCCATGAGCTATATTTCCCTGGTTAATGTGTTTGCAGTGTCCTGTGCTGCAGTGAAGAGGTGCTCAAGTGAACACCTGTGTAGGTGTGTAATACTATGTAGTACCTTTTTCCTTGTGCTGTTCTGTCACTAACTGAGGTGTCCTGTGTTTTTCTTTTCCAGTGGTTCACTGTAGATGTTCCAGATGTTTTTCCTTCCCTTCAAAGCGAAGGATAATAAAACGGCCTCGAGTCCTGACGTTCTTGAACCTCCCCGAGGATGTTCTGTTTCACATCCTGAAGGGCCTCCCTGCTGCAGACATCCTCTCAGTCAGAGCTGTAAGTGCTGCAGCTTCCCCTCTGCCAAGCACCAGTGCTCAGCTCTGCCTTCAGGAGCCGAGACTGCGCACGGAACAGACTTCTCATGTCACAGAGCCTGAAGAAACCCAAACAGTGCCTGTAGGGTTGAGATTTTTGCTATCCCGGGGACAGTTTCATTTCTCACTGCTCTAGTTAAGAGTAGTAGCAGTATTTGACTGCTTTTTGTACCTTTGCTGTGGCAATTGTCCTGCCAGATTACTGCGGCTGAACAAATTGGTTTGGTTTGGCATCTCTTGCCTTACTGGTTATCAGGCAGGCAAAAAGTTAAACATAACTTGTGATTAATTAGTTACTTCTTTAAAATAAGATTGCAAAGATCTGGTTTTCTGTTGGTCCTTCTATTTTGGTAATCATTGTTTTGTGTTCCCTCCATGCAGGTGCACTCACATCTTAAATACCTCGTGGATAATCATTCCAGTGTTTGGGCACACGCGAGTTTCCAAGACCTGTGGCCATCTCCAAACCATCTGAGGATGTTTGAAAGGTAAGTTTGAAACATGGAATTTTTGTCTTGCCTTTTAGAAGATGTTTGAAGGAAGATTACCTGTTCTAATAACTCCTTGGTGTAATTGAGGGATCTGAGTTGTACAAAGAGGGGAAATACTTGCTTTGGGAGTAAAAAAATTGTTGATGTCAGGTCTAAGCTGCAGCTGGTCACTGCTGTCTCTAACCAGAGCAGGCCCTATTGCATATACCAAAGTTATTTCTCTTGACAGGCATTAATATTCCAGATTGGAACATAACACATTCCCTAAAACCTCTTTCTGGTGCTCTCATGTGAATGAACAAATGAGGTCAGGGGCTCCAGAGAATAATCCTGTTTCTAATTCTGAGTTGGCTTGGTCACTTCTTGTGCAAACCAGTGTATTGATAAACAGGTGAATTTCAGTAGCAAAGTTTGAAAGGGTAATAATAAATCTGCTTTAAAAAGATGGAGGGCATCTTTTTATCCATCTGATTTGAAGGGGATTCATTGGCGTCAGAGAATTCTTTAACAGGTTTAAATGCCATGATAATGGTTTTGCTTCTGACTGTCATTTCTTTCTGAGGTAGACCACTACGTGCGCATCAGTTTGGGAGGGAGGAACACAAGAGCTTGATGTTTTGATGCATGTCCTTGAGGGCACAAAGACCAAACTGTAGATTCTGGTGCTAGGAAGGATTTCAGCCTCAAGTGCTTTCTCTGTTTGCCCTTCAGGGCTGCTGAAAGTGGTAACTTTGAAGCTGCTGTGAAGCTGAGCTTGGCGTATCTGTACAACGAAGGCCGTAAGTGTGAGAACTTATTCTGGGGCTTTGAGGAATGTGGCATAGCACAAGGAAGTTTTACATTGCTTTGCTTAGGCACTGGCCACAAAGCTGTCAGGTGTTCAGTGATCCTGGGAATTCAGGGTTAGGAGTTATCCTCTGCAAACTTGTGATCAAACTCGGCTACTTTGGTAGTGGGATAAATGTATCAAAAGGGCCTGACAAGTGACAGGAGGAGCCTTCTGACAAGGGTCCTGGCAAGGCAGTTGGCATTTGTAGAATGAACCCCCCAACTTAGGTTATGTGTTCCTAAAGCCTGACTGTAGTAAGATTTTTCTTCTTTAGCAATCTCCATGATTTCTAAGACTCTAAATGACAGAGACAGTTCAGCCTTTTTCTGATTGTTTCCTCTAGTCTGTCTTGGCCTGACTGAATGCCAAGCAGGCATTGTGAACAAACTTGACTTGATTCCTGGCTTTCTCTCTGGTTCAGTGTCCATCACAGGCCACGGGCGTGCAGAAGTGAATGGAATAAAGGCATCTCACTACTTCAGCTTGGCAGAGCACCTGAATGTGTGTGCAGTCCCCTTTATCTGGCTGTTCATCCGTCCTCCCTGGTCCTTCTCTGGAAGCTGCTGTAAAGCTGTGGTCTACGAGAGTCTCAAGGCAGAGTGTCAGCTTGACAAGGTCGGGTTTCTTTCTGCCCTTGGCCTTACCCTACGTCAGTAACTGCTTCTCGTTATTTTGGAAAAAATACTTTTGTTTCCCCAAGGGGCTTCCTGTGCTCTTGTTGCTTCAATGACTGTGATTCAGTCATTTTATTGAATTTATTGCCAAACCTGCACATGATAGATCATGAGTGCTGGAGGCCTGTACTGTCTTTTCAGAGAGGTTCAGTGCTATCTCAGGGATAAAAAACACAGAGAAAAGCAAGGGGGAGGAATGATTCAAAGACAAACCAAAACTGTAGCCTGAAATTACTAGCAAGAATTACTGTTGTTTAACAATGCTTTATTCTTTTGCTTTCTTCAGGCTCAGAAAGGATCTATCCTTCACAGCTTGGCTAAGGTTTTGAATTTCTTTGAGGTGAGCAGTATTTCTGACTTTGATGGGTTTGGATTTGGGTTTTTTTCTGGTGATGCTAATGCTGTTTACCTTGATTAAAAACATAAATCAGCCAGATGCTCTTTTACTTCTCAAATGGCCCAGGAGTTTCTGTTCTCGTGAGTTTAATTTACTGGTTGTTTAAAGGAACGTTATTAACTTACTTTATTGAATTGTACAAACAGTGAAATTAATTTTGGCTTAATCATGAGCTTGCAGTATGTTCAGGTCTCAAAGGAAGCTTTCCAGTTGTAATGCCTAGCAAAACAAAAAATAAAATAAAAAGCCTTCAGTGGCAAGCAAGCCAAAAAGCATTTGTCTCGCTGAGAAAAAGCACTAAGTGCTCTCAGAGGCTGCATCTGCAAATGGCAGCACTGAGTGGATGTGGGAGCATTCCTCAGAGGCTTAAGGGCATTCCCAAGGGATGGATTCTGCTCTGTAGCTTTAGCACAGTGTTTTGTAGCTTCTGAAGTGTTGAGGCATCCACTTATCTGGACAGAAAGAATACCAATATATGCCTTTTGTTTTTAGGATGAAGGAAAAAAGAAAGAATCCCTTGAAATGCTTGAAGAATCATCAAAACAGGGTTGTTTAATCAGCTCCTACCTCCTTTGGGAAAACAACAGAAAAGCTGCTGTAAGTAGTCATTTTTTGTCTCCAAACAACTTTTACACTAACTTCTGGATATCTGTTATGTACAAGGAATGTCCTCAGAAAGGAATTGCTGTTCTTCAGAGCTTACCTTCTTCATAAACAAGGAGGGTGCTAAGAACTCTCTGCAATGAGCTCTGGTGTCTTCCTGGGTGTTTGATGTGAGGCTACGAGCAGTTGTAGGCAAGGTGCCACAGGAGTTGCTTTACTCCAACTCTGCTGAAGGCCTGGGCACTGCTGGCCAGTGATCCCTGGGCTCTGGGGAACAGGAGGGGGAAGTTCCTGCCTTGTCATTAATAACTCTGCCAAAGCTGTCCCCTTGGAATCGTGAGTGACTGCTTTCATTTCCTTGAGACCTTGGGCAAGAACTGAAAAAAGGTTCTTAAAAACAGTGGTGTCATGATGAGAAACAGACTTGTTGCTGCACCTCCAGGCAGTGTGTTTTCTCTGGATATTGGTGCTGCAATTCTTCAGCTTGTTGTGTAAAGGTCATGTGTTTCTACAAATGTTTGTGTTCCTCTCTGTAGATGTCGGATCCTGGCAGATACCTCCAAAGTCTCAGGAAGCTACGAGACTATGCAGCCAAGGGCTGCTGGGAAGCACAGGTAAGACTGAGTTTTCCCAGAAAAACAGTCTTTATTTAGTCCTTTCTGTGCTGCCATTGTAGGCTTAGATTTCTCTTTTTAGAAGCAGGACCAGCATTGCTGAGTAATGTCTTTACGTGCACCTACACATAGAATCTAGATTCTCTTCTTTGGGAAACTTCTGCATACCTGTGGCAGAATGGAATAACGATGCATCTTTTGCTGGACTTAAAAGACTGGTTCCAAATAATCAATATTTAAACCAAACTAAGAACTACTGGTTCAAGTAGTTTGCAATGTTCATGGTTTTCAGCAGGAAAAATAGAGGACCATCCTCTGCTGCCTTAGTTTGCATTTGATAAAATAAGCATACTTTCTTTTGTGTTCTCTCTACTGCAGATAGCTTTAGCCAAAGCTTGTGGGAATGGAAGCCAACTAGGATTAGAAGCAAAATCTTCCAGGGAAATGGTTTCTCAAATCTTTCAAGCTTCCCTTCCTATCAGCAAGCAAAGCATCTTCACTGTGCAGAAAGGAATGAATGAAATAATGAGGTAGGAACTTGGATCCAGGAGTGAGGCCCCACAGCAGAAACCATTCTCTATTTCCCTCTACATCTCTACAGTACAATTTCTCTGGGCAACCTGTGACAGGGCCTCACAGGGAAGAATTTCTTCCCACTATTCCATCTAGCTCTGCCATCTGTCAATGTGAAGCCATTCTCCCTTGTCCTGTCACTTCAGGCCTTGTCCAAAGTCCCTATTGACCCCCTTCTGAATAAACACCCACAGCAGTGTCACCTGTGTTAGCCTGCCCCTTAATCCTTATGGATGAGTTTCTTATCCTTCCCTAGGCAGACCCTGATACATTCCAGCTGCTATCTCACGTGCAGGGCAGCTCCACCACTTCCCTTGCTGGTGTTGCTTTCCTAAAAAAGTACATTACCATCCATGGCAGCATTGCAGCCACATGGGTGTCCCACCATGGCTCTGTAATGGCAATGGAATCATGGCCCACATGTAATGGCTATGGGATCATGACCACACACACATCTCCAATTTTTCATGTTTATTCCCCACACTGTGTATGTTGGTCTGCAGAGAGGGGATGGAGCAGGCAGGTTTTTCAGGAGGGCTGCAAGAGGATCCACTCAGCGACAGCCCCAGCTGTGGGAGTTGGATCTTCTCTTGGGAGGCATCTCAGGAGTACTTGTCAGTGCTTGGCTTGGCCTCGTTCCCCCATTGGATGTCATGGTGTGGGACATGACCTCCCAAGTTCTTCCTTAAGTCTCTCTTCCTGTTCTAGGTATATCCTGGTGGATTGGCTGGTGGAAGTGGCTACCATGAAGGACTTTTCTAGCCTGTGCCTTCACATGACAGTGGGATGTGTGGACCGTTACTTGAAGCTGAGACCTGTACCTCGTGCTCGGCTCCAGCTTTTGGGAATAGCCTGCATGGTCATTTGCACACGGTGAGGGTGCTGGCTGGTGAGCAGAGGTGGTCATTGTGATCATCCAAATTCCTTCCTGCAGGTCAAACTTCTCCAACCCCATCCCTTGCTTGTAAAACTGGAAAGGCTTTAACTGTGTTTCATACACAGACTCTGTAAATGAGGCAAAAAAGGTAGTTCCTTGCAGGTTTTTTTCTTATTTAAGCACACAGTTGTGGATTGCTCTAAATGCATTCTATCAGCAACTGGAGTCTTTCACACCATATTGGCATGAGAAAGCTGGAAAGGAATAATAGTGGCAGTGTTCCATAGTTGAGCCTGTTTACACTCAGATGAACTGCATGGTGTGGTGGAAGATTATCCTTCTGTGTTAATTTCCTTAATATCTTGCATCTCAGCCTAGGAGAGGCTTCACAGATGAAGAATTAGGATCAGAGAATCACAGACTGGATTGGGTTAGAAGGGACATTTAAAGATCATGTCATTCCACCCCCTGCCATGGGCAAGGACACCTTCCACTGTCCCGGGCTGCTCCAAGCCCTGTCCAGCCTGGCCTTGGACACTTCCAGGGATCCAGGGGCAGCCACAGCTTCTCTGGGCACCCTGTGCCAGGGCCTCACCACTCTCACAGCCAAGAATTTCTTCTGTATCAGGAACCACTAGCACGTGGTTCCATCTTACAGGAAAATAAAGAGCTGTGATTCTTTCTTTGCTGGTCTACATGGGAAAGTATCTTGTTAAGTTGTTTAACTCTGGTCATTGTGGGTGCAATTATCTGTCATAAATGCACAAATTCCCTTTCTGCTGGGGCTAACTTATTCTTTGACATTACAGTTTCATCAGCAAAGAGATGCTGACAATACGGGAAGCTGTGTGGCTTACAGACAACTCCTACAAATATGAAGAGTTAGTCAGAATGATGGGCGAGATAATTTCTGCTTTAGAAGGGAAGATAAGGGTGAGTTTGGAAAGTGGATGTGGACTATTTCCCCCCCCTTGTGCTGCTGTTCAAGTCAGGCTGTAGCAGTTCTTCTCTAACAAGCTGGGGATTTATGTCAGTGCTCTCAATCAACTGTGGAGCCTGTGCATGTCTCTGAGCATGCAGATACAGAACCCTCTTCTGCCTTCTGTAGAGATTAAAACTTCAGTTTTAGTAGGTCATTTATTCTCTCACTGGAGAATGCTTCAATGTCAGTGGAGTAGTTAAACAAAAAAGCCCCAGATAAAAAAAACCTAGCACCTGGAAACAGCTGTTTTAAACACTTTGTGCTGGTCTTGTATTTCCAACCTCTCTTCTCCTTTCTGCACTAGATACCCACCATTTTGGATTACAAAGAAGTTCTGTCAAGCATCATCTCGCTGGAGAGAAGAACTCTTCACCTTTACAGCTTCATCTGTGAGCTGTCCCTCCTGAACACGAGCCTCAGTGTGTATTCCCCAGCCCAGCTAGCTGCTGCTGCACTGCTGCTGGCCCAGATGTTGCATGGACAAGGTAACCAATCTTAACCTCAGGTGGAGCTGCAGGAACAGAGTGCCAGTCTGCCTTCTCTTTCTAAGGAGATTTTTTGGGGGGGTTTTGGGTGTTAGTTTGTGTTTAGGTAAGATGTTCCAATCACTTGCTAGGGGAGATGGAGAGAAGGGTGGAGAAGAGGGGGAATAGGTATAAGAATTCAGAATGAAGAGCTGAGTTCAGCCTGTTTGGCTGTATTGGGCTACCCTGATGATTAGAGGTCTGGAACAGTTCTGCTATAAGAAAAGGCTGGGAGAATTGGGATTGTTCAGCCTGGAGAAGAAAAGCTTCAGGGTGACACCTAATTGTGGTCTTCCAGTACCTGAAAGGAGATGACAGGAGATATGGACAGAGTCTATTTACAAGGGCCTAGAGAGACAGGACAAGGGTAAATGGCTTCCCACAGCCAGAGGACAGGGTTAGATGGGATATTGGGAAGGAATTGTTCCCTGTGAGGGTGAGGAGGCCCTGGCACAGGGTGCCTAGAGAAGCAGTGGCTCCCCCTGGATCCCTGGAAGTGTCCAAGGCCAGGCTGGACAGGGTTTGAACAGTGGAAGGTGTCCCTGCCCATGGCAGAGGGTAGAATGAGATAGGCTTTGAAGTCCCTTCCAACCCAAACCATTCCATGATTCTCTGATTCTATTTTACCTCTTAATAGCAGTGATCATCTAGAGCATTAGCTCAGACTATGCAAGCTTTGTCTTTAAATGAGACTGAAGATTCCTGTCTTTAGGTATAACATCAGTTTGGCAGATAAACCTATCCTTCAAGCCATTTGAGAACTTGAACAAACTATGGACAGATATAAGCTTGCAAATATTATGATCCTTATCTTATTAAAAAAATGCTGACTCACTACAGAACTACTACACTTCATGAGTATGTAATTCAATACATGTATATGTACTCTCTTCTCCAGCACACCCCTGGACCAGCCAGCTGTCTGAGTGCACTGGTTTCTCTCAAGAAGACCTGTTGCCCTGTGTGCTGAGCCTCCACCAAAAGTGGTAATGGTTTTGGGATTCTTTGGGGGGGGGGGGCACGTGAGTACTTGGATTGCAGCTCTTGCAAATGTGCTGCACCTGTACAGTCAGCCTTTCCCAGTGAAGGAGTGGCCTTTGGTTAACTGCTTTGCTCCCTGCCACAAGGCACTAAGGTCCAGTTCAGGGACAGCTGTTCTATTTCTGCCACCTGGTCTGGCCCTGAGTCAGAGAAAACAGGGACAGGAAAGGAATTAGATGCTCACATGCTCAGAAGCCATCAAGTGTCCTGATGAAGGTGCTGAAACACCAACTCCCTTAGCACAGCACTGAGGGACAGAGGGAAATTACCTAACTTGGCATGTTTTCTTAATACTGTTTCATAGAATCCATTCTAAGATAATCTTTCTTTTAATCTTTCTTTCCAGCTTCCATGATGATGTCCCAAAGGACTATAGGCAGGTGTCCCTAATGGCAGTGAAACAGAGATTTGAAGATGAGCGCTATGAAGAAATAGGCAAAGAACAGGTGGGTGAACTGAGGCTGCATCTGCTGCTGGCTGACACCCAGAGCAAAGCTACTGCCCCATGGCAGGCTGTGTGAATAAAGTGAGAGTTTAAAAATTGAGTTGCATCTTAACTGATGTTTGAGTGCCTTTGGGAAGAATTCGCTGGGATAGATTTCTCCTAGAAAATAAATAGTGTCCTTCTGGCTATTTAGTTCTTATAAGAATCTCATGGTCTAATTCTTACAGGTGCTTTGATTTTTTTGTAAATTTATTTATTTAATATTTTAGGTTATGAGCTACAGCCAGCTCTGCTCATTGTTGGGTGTGAAACAGGAGGACCCAGAGCCCAGTCCCTTGCACAGGAATGTAGTGGAAATTCAGACTTTTCTCAGCTCTCCCTCTGGAAAGAGAGCTAAAAGGTGAGTATAACTCATGGCTGTCAGCATCTCTAAAGATCAGCCAGAGCGTCTCCTCCTCTCTGGTACCCTGAGGTTTCATTCCTAAATACAATTTTCCTGTCACCATCTTGACGTACCTATTAAAAGAGTAGCAAAGACTTGGCTTTTAACATGTGATTTCTGGGGTGTTTTGCTACAGAAGGAGGGAAGACAGCATTCAGGATGACAGAGGCAGCTTTGTGACTACACCCACAGCAGAGCTGTCCTCCCAGGAAGAAAGTCTGCTGGACAACTTCCTCGATTGGAGTTTAGATTCCTGCTCTGGTTACGAAGGTGATCAAGAAAGTGAAGGCGAGCGAGAAGGAGATGGTGAGCAGTTTATTCTTATAAAAAGCAGCCAAGGGGATTAAACCTGTCTTTTCATTTTTTCTTAAAACTGTTTCTCAGGCACCAGATGCCTGAACTTTCAGCTGAAGACCAGTTGGAAAAACTCTTCCCCTTCCCCCGTGGTTATAATTGTTAAACTCTCTCAGAGGTATCTATCTGTTCTTTCTCTGCACTGCCTCACAACATGATGAGGGGTTTTGTATTTGCTCAGCATTTCAAAGTCAGGCTGTTTGCAGTGCACCAAATGTGATGAATGAGCCACTGTCTTAGAAACACTAATTAGCTGTTGGGTTTTGCTGACCCTGGGCCTGGCTGCTCATTTTGTAACAGCTCTTTGCACCTGTTCAAATAGTCTGAGGGAAGAAAAGATGCACTGTGAGTAGAGGGTGAACTTAGTGCCTTGCCCTCCAGGTGTGAGCAGGCAGAAGGTTGACTCTTGCTTGGCTTTTTTCTGCTTGACTCTGTGCTGAGTACCTGCTTGGTTCTGGACTGGGACAAACTAAGGTTTCTCTTTTCCCATCTTGCAGTGACCAGTCCCAGTGGAATCCTGGATGTTACAGTGCTGTACCTGGACCCTGCAGAGCACTGTGGCCAGGACTCTAGTGATGAGGACAGTCTGCCCGGGGAGTGGGATGGCTCTGGGGCACCCCACAGGGAGGGGGAGCTGCCAGGGGCTTATCTCACCCCAAGGAATCCCAACCCAGATGGGAGCTCGGGCTACTCTTCTGTCAACACTGCCAGTCCTACATCATCTGTTGAAGGCAGCCCTGGAGCTCCCCCCAAACCTACCTCAGCACTGCCCCATGGCAATTCCATGAACAGGGAGCCGTGCCAGCCCCATTACCTGCACAGGAGGCAAGTCAAGAGAAAAAACATGGCAGAACACACTGAAGAAAGGCTGAACTTGGGCTTCTTAAGCCTCTGATTTCTTCATGCTTTTAACTTTTCCAGGATTCCTAAAAACCGTATTTCTCTTGCAGTCATCTCTTCACAGGGGTGATAGTGAATAATTGTAAATACCTCCAAAATACCTTCCCTTCAGCCTTGTCTATCTTGTACATCTGGGCTATTTCCTCCCTTCACAGCTGCCTTTTTATGTATCTTATTGTCTGATCCTCTGCTAAGCTTCTGCTCTCTCTATGAAATTCATAGCCCAGTTTTATCATCCCTCTTAGTAACAGAACTGTCCTGTCCTTTGCTTCCTCTGAGGCCTGGCACTATGAATGAAAGGAATTGACATTGGTTCTCAAGTTTCTGAATGTAACACTATGCTTGAATTCTTCCACTTGAAAGACCTATTTTGAGGTTGTGCTGCCTTTTTACTCTGTCCAGGTCTCCCTCGGCTCCCCTCTTCTTGTCTACAGCATTTACTGCACTGATACAAGGTTTTTATTGAAAAACCCCAGAGGTAAATGAAGGCTCACTGCAGGTCTGAGCTGCTCTCTCACCTACCTCTCACATGGTTTAAACTCTATTTGCCTCTTTCGTTGCCATGTTTTCCTCACCTGAAAAATCCTTCTGTGCCTGAACACATAGGAATTGAAATACCAAGGTACAAGACTTCAAAAAGATGTCACTGAAGTTAACACTGGAACTGGACTCCAGGACTGTTCAGAAGTTACTGTGGCATTGGCAACAGTTCAGATACACACAGTGTAGTGAGTGTTTATTGACTGGTTTTTTTTATAAAATTGTTTTGTTAGTAGAAATTGGTCCTGGTTTTCCTTCTCCTCATCCCCTGGCCTGAGGTTTGGAGAACTGCTGGGATAAGGTCAGGGTTTAGCTATGAGCCAAGTTCTGATGGTTAAATTGCAATGGCACTGCCTGAAGGCTATTTACATAAATCTCACATGGAGCACAGGGCTCAAATCACCCTCACAACTCTACGGCAGCTCCAGAAAGACCTTGAATCTGCCAAATAACCAACAGCAGCCTTGGGTACTTGTCCACAAAGTTTATTACAAAACCATATACTGCCACTCTTTTTCAAAAGAGAAAATAAAATCCCTGATTTAGTTTCCTGGCTCACGGTGGCTCCACTGCAGTTCTCCAGCTACTGCTTCCCCTGATCTGCCATGCAGGAATGTCTTCACATTAACTTGGTACAGCAGCAGCTCAGACTTCAGCACTGGGTCACATTAACATAGGAAAAATCTTTATAAAAACCTCTCTCATTCTAAAACTGGTAAAAGTGAAAATACATCTGGCAAAGGCCTCACTGCAGAAAGCTCTGAACTCATCCTTGATCTGAAAAAACAGAGAAGGGAAAGATGAATCAGTTTAACTCCTTCCCAGCAAGAGGAAATTAGGTGGAGAGCTGGCTCTGTGTTCCTGCTGCTGGATGCAGAGCCTTGGCTGATGCAGCCCTGCACTAAACCTAGATCTGGCTCTGTATCAAGCCTCATTCTTCGAGGTGCCTCATGGCTAAAATAGCACCTGGGCTTGAGAGCCAGTGCCTCAGGGCTGAGGCACTAAAACCAGAACTAGAGGCAGCTTTCTGAGAAAGAGAAGCAAAAAAGTACAGCCCAGAGCTTCAGATTTAAAAAAAGAAAAAATTACCAGATGGTCTGAGTCTGCATTTTGTTATCACTTCCACAGCCCTGCAACCCCCTTCAGCCTTTGCTTTATTAACCCAGAAAAACTTGAGGAAACACAGGCTAAGCCTGGCTTTGTGTAGCACTGGACTGGTCTCACCTGGAGCGATGTCACAGCCCAGCCTGCTCTGTCCTCACTTGCGTGTGGCAGCACAGGGCACACACAGCAGGTCCCAGCACTCACCTCAGGGCACCACTCGGACATCCACGGAGTCATAAGCTGAAGCTTTCATCTTTTCCAGGGGCTTCCCAAAGAGCTGCCGCAGGGCTGCATAGTCAGGCTTCTCCTCGTACTCCAGTGCCATCACCTGCTCCAGGTAGCTCTCCAGGGCAGCTACAAAGAAAGGGACTCGCACTGGAGCAGCACAGAAACTCCAGCTGCCAAATGGCCATTTCAGGCTGCTTGTCCTGCAGCCAGCTCACCCACCCCCCCAGGGAGCTGCAGAGAGGAAAACCAAGCCAAGGCTAATACAAAGCTCAAAGAATCATGGAATTATACAATAAAATAGATTCACCAACTAGTTTGGGGTGGAAGGGACCTTGAAGCCCATCTCCTTCCACCCCTTGAACACTTTTCAGGCATGGGACAGCCACAGCTTCTCTGGGCAACAAAATGGGATGGATGGGGAAGTGATCTCTAGCCACAGATATTTCATTTCTAAACCCACCAGTACAGCTGTCCCTTCAGCAAGGTTCATGAAAGCAGATCATGGAAAGCAGCCCTCGTTCTGTACAGAAAACAAGGGATTTGTTTCCAGCCTGCCAAACAGTTCATGCAATGCTTGGTCACCATCACCACTGGAAGCCATTCTGGAACAGCACCCCAGCACAAAGAAAGTTCTGGCTTCAGGTAGTCAGTCCTTCATCCCTGAGTCCCGTTGCCACTGAGAGCAAGCCTGTACCTGGAATGGATCTCTGCCTGAAGCACAGCTGGAGAAGGCATCTCACATTCTTTCTGTACCTGGAATAGTCAGCACAGAGTCCTGTCAGGTGAGAAGCAACAGAGCAGGCACCTGAGCACCTGGCTTTGACAACAGAGACCAAAAAAATCCCCAAAAGGCTGAATTCAGCTGGCCGTGTTCTGGATGAAGCACCAAACACCCTGGGGCCAGGCTGAGCCTTGGCTGTGGGATTTACCACATCCCAACAGTGTATGGTGACCTGGAGCTTTCAGTCACAACCCCCCTCGCTGCTTTCTGCTGAGCATTTCCTAGGAGAATAGATGATTTGTCCTACCTTTCTTTCTGTTCTACCACAGCTTTTACTTTGTCCAGCTCATCAGACCAAGGCAAAATGCCACAGAGCCATTTCAGAAGACAGTAGCCCAGAGATTCCAAGTCACTCCGTCGAGATGGTCCTGATGGGATGCACGAGACACTCACATGTCATTCATGAAAGGGCAGAAGTAAAGAAATCCAAGAGCTTCATGAGGATGTGCTCTGGGCTATCAATACTCCTGGGAGCCTGCTAACTCACATAATTCAGGAATCACCTCCCAGACTCTGGAGGAAGATTTCCTGAACACTGTGAAAGAGCAGTCACATCCCAACCAGGAGAAGGACACGATTTGGCATAGGCTGCCCAGGACAGCATGGAGTCCCCATCCCTGGAGGTATTTAGAAGTCATGTAGATGTGGTACTTGGAAACTTGGGTTAGTGGTGACCTTGGCAGTGTTGGATTTACAGCTGGACTCAATGATCTTAAAGGTCTTTTCCAACCAAAGTGATTCTATTATTTAAATGCCTTTCCAGCTCTCATTGCTTCAAGGTCAGAGCAGAGCCTGCTGCAAATCTGTTTTGGGCAGGGATCCAGCGTGGCTTGAAACAGATCCCTGCTAAGCCAGCCCAAAGGGCCCTGTTTTCTATTCCCCACACACTTGCAGCAGCCAAGTTCCAGATGGAGCAAGAACATCCCTGCTGCAATCACTGAGTGACCTGGCAAGTCCCAACACAGCAGCCATCAGGAGGCAGGAATGAACAGCCCAAATAGGAACCTGGTTCCTGGTGCATGTGAACGCCTGGAAAGCAGCAGTGCCAGCAACGCCAGTGGGGAGCCCCAGCTCCCGGGAACGCCACCACAGGAGCAGCTCCAGCAAGTGTCACAAACCCAGACCCCTACCTGTGCCCTTGTGGCAGTCCAGGCTGATGAACTCCATATTGCCCTCATGAGGGGTCCTGCTGCCCTCACGCTGAGCGACGTGCTTCCCCCCAGGGCAGTACCGGAATGCGAAGCCATAGCCAGCGAGGGTCACCTGCAGGGCAGCACAGAGCACCCACCGGAGTGCAGAGCAGTCCCGAGTGCTGCCCCACAGCCCCTGCTTGAGCACTGCCCAGCCAAAGACAGGGACCTAGAGGCTGTCTTATCCCATGTCACAATCCCACCTCCAGCGCCCTTTCCAGGCAGTATGGCTCCCGCTCCCTACCTGTGTGAGGTCTGCTGGGTTCAAATAGATGTTCTCAGCAGTGATGTCCCCATGCACATACTCATTCTCATGAACGTACTCCAGGCAGTCTAGCTGGGAATAAACAGGGGGAGCATATCAAATCCATGCAGGCTCCTGCAGCACCCTGGCTATCACCAATCTGGACCTTCCCCAGCTTCCTGCAGCCATGCAGAGGAGCACTAAAAACACCACATCTCACAGCCTCCAAGTTCAAAGGTCAGGTTTTTCTTATTCTTCTTATCCCAAATTCCTTCAAAGTGACACAGTGCTCAAAAGATGCTACTAAAATTTACAGTAGGCTTGAAAGATGCAACTTAGAGACCCCACCCCAGCCCCTGGAGCGGCTTTAAAACACCTCTGGGAGATCCAGAAGGAAGTTAGAAGTCTTTTCTGAAAAAATCTCTTGGGAAGGACTACTTCTCCACATACCACACGAACTGCAATCTGAAAAGCTGCCTTCTCCCTCAGCAGGTGCAGGCCATCACTCAGGACTGACTGAAGAGATCGCCCCAAGTCAGAGAACACCAAAAACCTGCAGGAGAAAAGACCGTGCAACAGACACTTGTCACATCCATTGGACCACACTTCAAGCTGACCTGGGGAAACACTTCCTTGACTTTTGATAAGAGAAAACTTCTTATAAAGGAGACAGGTATGCTCGTGTTGCAGACACACAGCCTGAGTCTCCCCTTTGTGTTAAGTGTCAAGGACCAGAATATAAGCCTAAGGGGCAGCAGCAGCAAAAGCAGTAACTTCACCAGCAACACAAGGACTGAAGGAAAAAAGTAATAAGAGGCAATGCATTTAATAAATGATAGGAGCAGTGCATAATGTCAGGAGCCCAGGGGACAATGACAGAAGGACTAGCACACAGCAAGCGAAGGAGAGGGAAAGCCAGAGATGCTCAGACTGAGCCCTAGAGCTCAGTCACCTCACCTGTAGCTGTCTGCATGCAATCCAAAACCAACGCAGTTGGGGATGCCCAGCAGTGGCACAGAATGCCACTTCTTCCACTTCTCCACTGCAAGAGAAGAGGACAGTGCAGCAAATGCTGCTGAGATGCTCCAGGAGGAAGGAGTTAGAGACGCTCCTCCTCTGAAGGTCTGCTCTGCCCTGGACAGCTGAGAGTGGCCTCTCATTGTGACTGTCCCCAGAACTCCAGCCTGATTGTGTGTATTGGCATGTCAATGCATATAGCACTGTAGAACAAGAATGGAGCAGGGAAGATTCTGGAAATACCAGAGCAGGCTATGACATGGAATTGCTTCAGGGCTGGGGAAAGCAAGGAGCAGGGAGAGACGGAGAGGGACAAGGAGGTTTTTACACTTCTCTCTGAAGTGTAGATTTGACATAAATTCTTCCATCCCTCCTGTCTACATTCTCTGGGCAGCTTTGTTCTTGCTGAAGTTTTGGGCTCAATGGTCAATACAAGAGAGCAGCTGACAGAACCACCCATGAAAGACGGACAGGTGAGCCAAGGTGAGTCAGGCTGCAGGGCTGGACAGCTCCCAGACAAATCATTGACAGAGTGAGGAGCACAAGACAGCTGTGCTCATACTGCACTGTCCTACAGCACACAGACTGCTGAGAGAACAGGCACTGACCGAGCAGGGAATTCATTTATCCTAGCCAGGCCTTCCAAGAGATTCACACAGCTGATGGGAGAGGAATGCCAGTTATCCTTAGTCCTTGTCCTCCCAAGAAGCACCAACCTGTGCCTGCTTTTGCAGCTCGCTGGAAGAAATTCTGTTCATTGTAGATCCTTCCATCTCTGGCATCCTAAAGGGAACAGGGAGGAGCGTTACTTCTGCCACACACATCCTGCTGCAAGGGGAAACTTGGGTAAGACTGCTAAAAGACCTTCACTACTAATTTTAAAGAAAGCAAAGATCAACTAACAGAACTGAGAGCAGAGCTAAGGTGTTTTGGTTCCCTATTTAATACCGTCCCTAACAACCACATAACTTTGAGAATCAGCACAGAACAGGAGAGGTTCTCAAGTTGGGCCTTTCCAGCAGCTCATTTACAGCTGTCCGAGGGTTAACAACAGCCAGGCAGTGCAGCCCAGGCACAGCATGGAAAGAGCTCTCGTCCCACAGCTCTTACATTAAAGGGAGCCAGAGGTGACCTTCTTAGCCACAACAAGGATGAGGGCATTTCTACAAACAAAGTCTCAACAGAGAGCTGTAACATTTACTCTAGCTGTCAGAAAGTGAGACAACAAAGTCTGTATTGGTAACATTTGAGGTATTGCTGTCATCCAGTGACCTCAACTGCACGTTCACACTCAGTATGTCTCTGTTTGCCTACACACTATCGATTCAACACTAATTCAGGACAGCTGCTATCGTGCTGGGGAGAAAGCAGCAGTGTTATATTCTACCTGGTTTAATACAAAACTGGTCTCATAGACAGCTGGAGAACAGCAGGCTGCAGACAACACAGACCGTGTCCCAGAGGGTATTTCATTCTGCATTTTGCCTATGAACCCACGTGAGCCATCAAACCCCAGAGCCAAAATGCTCTCATGTGCCATATTACACTCCACGGTGCTCAGCAGATCACCAAGCAGCCAAAAGGTTCAAAACAGAGAAGCTGGGAGTGTTGCCTACAGAAGTTATTACAGTTTCCCACCTACTGGTTCTAGTTTTGTGGCACTTAGCAGATTTTTCTCATCCACTGTATTCCTTCTCCATCCTCTCACATGTCTCCTCTGACCAATGGCAGAGGGATTATCCAAGTGCCTTTAAGAACCTCATAGAGCCATCAGTGAGCACTGGTCCTCCTACAGACCAGCAACCCCCAAGAGCCACAGCAGACAAGAAAACAGTCTTTCATTTCTGGTTTGTGAGGTAATGAAAATCAATTGACTGAATTTCCACCACAGAACAGCTGTTACTGGAAAAACACATTTCTGGAGAACCCAATATATTGACAAAAAAAGCTGGAAAGCTGGCTTGGAACTCCAACTGTAATTCCTATTTGATTTCAAAGTGTGCTCTAGCTTTACACAGTGTCTCCATGCTGGTTTTCACACAGCCTCAGCACAGCACCAAATCCCAACCTCTCCAGTTTCCCCAGACTTCAGCAGGGTGTGTGCACGCCTGCCAGAGAGGAGAAAAGTTGGTCTGACATTCCTGAATCAAGATCTCCACCTCACACCACCAAGTTCAGTTCTGCAGGTTCCTGAGCCTGGTAAATCAAAGCAGCAGCCTTCTGTGATTAAGGCTTCAGGGTTTTTTTAATCTTGATATCCATTTTCTTCACACCTTTAGCAGAAAAGCCAATTGAAATCCCAGCACAACACCCTCAGGAGGTTAGATCCATCTCCTAAGTTAGCAGGGGCCTCTCTGACCACTCTCCAATTCCTCGGATACCCTCAGCCAACAGGTCAGGACACAGTACTCTATGCACTATTCCTTACCCAAACATATCAAAACTCACAAGTTTGAGGGAGTAGCTTTGCTTTTGAGGACAGGTTCCAGATGCTGACTGCGCTGTGGAAGGATGGAACAAAGGTGGTTACAGGAGCATGGAAAAGAGGTTGTGCATCATTAAATGCAGCCTGTGCAGCTGGATTAACTCATCCTCTGCTTCTTTCCCTTGAGCTTTGCAAAGCAGCCTCTGTGACAGCACCTTCCCAGATCACTACAAAATAATTCTTACCTTGCTCCAGGAGCTCAGCACCCTGACATGCTGCAAGTGCAGTTCTGCTTAAGTCAGCTTAAGAAGCATCTGGGCATGGCTACAGTATGGGGGGGCTTTGAGGGGTATGTAAAGAACAGATCATTAGTAGAATCTCAAGGCATCCCCAAATTCATTTGTTGAGCACTCCCTCCAGCTCACTCCATGGTTTGACAAATCTGTAAGGGATGCCAAGTCGCTCTGCTCTGTATGGATGTTATAGTTGTATGTGGCTTCTCTTCTCCAAAAGGATTTGCACCCATGACTTGGTCTCAAGGCAGTTCCTCTTCTCTTGCTCTTAGACCAAGTGCAATTCACAGGTTACCTGCTGCCCGTCACCTAAAACCTATTTCTATAAAAGCACCCTCCACTACTGATTTTCCTTTTTATCTCATTTTTTTTAAAAATATAGATGGATGCTCAGACTTTGTTATGCAACAGCTTGAATAATGAAGTAGAAAGCAAAGCCAAATATTTCTCAAAACCTGGTAATGGAAAAGACTCCTCCTGGACAGTTTCCAAATTAACAAGAAAGGGTAAGATCAAAGACTCCCCTTCGGATGTTTACAACTAGACTGAAAAGATCAGCACTTACTAAATGGCTGAGATGCAGCCTATGTGGTGTAGTTGCTTTCTTTGGCCCCAAAACAGGATGAGAATTGACATTTAGTGTGGGTATTGACACCACTTACAACACAGGAAACTCCTGTACAGTGCCAGCAAATTGTTATTGGACCTAAAAGAACAGAAACAGGAAGTGTGGCCCCAACAATGAGCATTTCATAATAACAGAACATCCTAGCCTCGGCTTGATATTATGCTGGTGGCAGAGTGGCTGACAGGCAGTGCTCAGTGAGGAACTGCTGGAGCTGTGCCAGGGGAGGTTTAGGTTGGATATCAGGAAAGGTTCTTCCCCCAGACGGTGCTGGGCACTGCCCAGGCTCCCCAGGGAATGGGCACGGCCCCGAGGCTGCCAGAGCTCCAGGAGTGTTTGGGCAGCGCTGCCAGGAATGCACAGGGTGGGACTGTTAGGGTGTCTGTGCAGGGACAGGGGCTGGACCCCAAGTTACTTGTGGATCCCTTCCAGCTCAGAATATCGTAGGAATGACAGATCCTGCAAGCCTGCGGGTCACTGCCAGCCGGGCGGACGCCGCGGTGTCACCCACTCCGCAGGCTCTGGTGCTTTTGGGATGTCCCGACCGCTGTCGCCGAAACCAAATCCAGGGACCCCCGCCCCTCGCCTCCCGGCCCCCCTCCCCGGGGTCCGCAGTACCTTCGTACACCAGCCCGCAGCTGCCCTGTTCCAGCAGCCGCACCAGCCTCCACCGCCGCCCTCCCTGGTCCGTCAGCACCGTGTCCGCCGGGAGCGGCGCGGCCGGGCCGGGTCGAGACTTGCGGGGCGAGCGGGGCCCCAGCCGGGCCGCGGCCGCCCGCGGGGACAGGGAGGCGGGGGGGCTGAAGACTGGCGACGGGCTGGGGACCGGCGATGGGCTGGGGACCGGCGACGGGTTGGGGATCGGCGCTGCGGGCTCGGTGTGTTCCTCGGGCGGCGCGGGAAGCCTCCCGCCGCAGGCCGGGCAGAAGCGGAACTCGGGCTCCACGGCGAGCCCGCACTGCGGGCAGAACCGGTTGCGCCTGCGGGACACGGACAGCGTCAAAGCCCGTCCGCCGCCTCGCTTCCACCACTCCTCTCCCTCCGCCCCCAGCACCTTGGGGAGCCGCTGGACGCCCCCGCCCACGGCCGCTCCGGGGTCTGTGTCCCTGTCCGCGTCCCTGTTCCTGCCCCCGTCCCGCGCCGCCCGCGCTCCCTCCGGCCCGACATGGCCCCTCCGCACAACCGAGCCCGCCGACACCGCGCATGCGCCGCGCCTCGGCCTGGCGGGACAGCGGCGCTGCCATGGCGGGTCGGGGGCCTGAGGGGACGCGGGGTCTCTAAGGGGGCACCGGGGCTGTGAGGGACCACTAGGGATCTGAGGGGACAGGAGGGCTTCTGAGGGGGCACGGGCGCTGTGAGGGAACACCAGGGATCTGAGGGGACAGGAGGGCTTCTGAGGGGACACCGGCGATCTGAAGGGACACCAGGGCTGTGAGGGGGCACCGGGGCTCACGACGGTCCCATGGGCTCCCCACGGCCCGGCCGGGCAGGGACACGGCTGTTCAGGCCGCCCCGGTGGGGGCCGGCGGAACCTCGGGATCCCCTCAGGCTGCGCTCCCTGGGGCTGAGTGTTTTCATATTACTTCATAAAAGACATCAGAAAATTACTCAGAAAGGATCCTGGGACAGTGGAACAGGCGCTCACAGCTAATGAAGTGCAGGAGTTAGTGTGTGGCACAGGGCTGTGTAGTCAGCATATTCACCTGTGTATCCCATCCCTTGCATATATTCTACACCTCAGGCAGGCACCATTTCCATAAAAGAGGTGTATGTGGACTTAAATCTTTCCCATCAGGTGGGCTGAGGCCAGGGTTTGCTTGGGGAAGGTGCCTGGCCCCTGAGCCCCCACAGCAAGGGGTAGCAGAAGCAGGTGAGGTGGGCGCAGTAGGGACCTGGTTCTTGTCCCACAGAACATCTCACACATAAAGATATTTTTCAAAGTCCATCCCAGTGAGCCATGGAACACCAGCCGTTGGGCGCAAGCAGGAGCAAAGCGAATCTGGAAGGCGACTGCTTATTGCATGAAGAGCTGAATAGAGCAGCTGCTCCCACCAAAGCCTAGCATGAAGCAGGAGTGAGCTCTGTGTGCCGATGGTGGAAGGTGGAGCAGTGGTGGAAGGCAGCATGAAATAACACCTGGGGTATGGACTGAGCACACCATGGGGCTGCAGAGCTTGGAAGAAGCATCTCCAGATAGGGTGTCCTGCACAGATCTCATCCTGCTGCAGGCTGGTCACCCCTTCTCAAACGTTCCAATCGCCAGGGCATGTTCCTAACTCTTCCAATGTTTCTTCGCTAAGCACACAAGAAGTCCCAGCAAAGTCAGAACTCTGCCAAATGACTGGGAAGCTTAGCATGTGTTTAAATTGGTTTCTGCAGCCTGTTGCTGGAATTTTTTTGAAGCACCTGGACACTGTCAGGAGCGACAGGCCAGGCTGGAGGGATTCTTCCATTCCTGCCCACCGTGGTCATCAGGACACTGTACTCCACAATCACTCTGTAATTTCCCCTGGCATTGCAGCAGAACACTGAATTGCTTCACCTCCACTGCCAGCCCCCTGCACAACCACTTCAGTTGCAGCTCTTCCCACATCCCATACAGGTACAGCCTCAATTCCTGTGTTAATCGAAGCATCCCCGCAGAATTTTGACGGAAAAGAAGCAGCCCTTTATGAGGTTTGAATTTACCTTAACAGGCAGGCTGGTGTTTTGGTCCCCCTAATTCCTGAATTAAGGTCATTGTCCCCAAGCCCTCCACAGTGACCAGTGGCTCAGCTGGGAATACCTTGGTTCAGCAGATTTATGAAGTCTTGCAATTACCATTTTAATTTTTTAAACTTTCTTAAGATGTTAATTCTTGATCATAGCTCTATAATTTTGTTGGTGGTTGCCTAGGGAACAGTGACCTGATTGCATTCAATTTGGGGAGAGAAGAATCCATGCAGTAAACAGAAATGCAGGGTGCTTTAAAAAGTCAGACCCCATAAATACAAGAAAAACTGAGAAAACAGAATGATAGGGAAAGGCAGACAGAAAATACTGAGAAAACGCAATTCTTTAAGATTTATTTCAAGAGCCACCAAGCCATCATCAGAGAGGAGAAACCTCCATCCTACTTAGTGCTGTATTGAAAGTAATAATTAGCAATAAAAAAGAAACTCATAATAAATAGATGAAAAGGGAAATAATTAACAAATTTCTCCATTTCATAACTGGTAATTTGCATCAGCAGGGCAATCTGGGTGCCTGCAGTCACTCCATAGGAGATTGCGTCTGCAGCATTGCACCTTTCGCCTGCTCTCAGCAGGAATTTTCTCCCTCTTTCCTACCTCAGGCATTGAAAACCAGTCTGGATTTTGGGCTGCAGAGGGCTCTGACTACTGGACAGCCTCTGGAGCAACCTGCAGTACACTGCCCTGTTCCAACTTCTCTAAAGCAGTGGGTTAGATCAATTTTTAACTTTCCCTTGCTCTCGGAAGAGGGAAAAGTGTAGATTCTTAGAAGACCTGTCTCCCTGTGGCCTTTGTATGCTGAGGATGGTCTGACAGAGTCACAGAATATCCTGATTTGGAAGGGACCCACAAGGATCACTGAGTCCAACTCCAAGTCTGTGCTGCTGTGCCTTCTGGGATAGTGTAGACAGCTGGGGTAGCAACAGAAAGATCCTTGTCTCCTCCCTGCAGGAGTTTCCTTGGTGCCAGCTCAGTTATGTCTCCTTTATCTCACCCCTGGCTTCTCAGCACACTGCCAGCAGTCCAAACACGTGACTTATCGAATTCAGGTGCTGGCAGAGATCTTTGAACTTGACAGAATGCCCAAAGCTGCCAGTTCTTCAGCCTCTTAATGAAATGAGGCTGTTCCTTTTCATTTACACAACTCTTGCATCCTGAAGTGATGCCTCTTGAGAAGCCATGCTGGAGTCCTGGGAGAGGCCTTGGAACCCTTTCAGCTCCAAATAGCCAATCCAGCAGCTTTAAGAGGTCTTAGCTGTTGGCACACCCGTGCGAAGTGGCCCTGGGGCCACCAGCTGCCTCTCTGGGTTGAAGGGACAACTAGGCTGCCTTTGGGCAGTGCAGGCAGAGCCTGCCCAGGTGTCCCAGCCCATGCTGCCTCCCCAGCTCCCACCACAGTGGGAGGCTCACCCAGGCACAGACGAGCAATAGTAGTTGAAATTCCCAGCCACATCTCCTCCGTGCTGGTGGTGCACCAGGGTCTGTCAAGGGCCTGGAGCTCTGTAACCCCCAGCAGGGACACAGGGACACCCTGGGGACACTTTGCTGGAGGCTGGTGTGGGCAGAGACTGTGCCAGCTCCCTGCAGAGCACTGCCAGGGAGATAACACTTGAGGAGAGCAGGGATTGGGAAGAGCAGCAGGTATTCTGGAAAGCTTCCTCCCATGTTATCCTTCCCAGCCCATGGAGATTTTCCTGTGTCTGAGCCCTCCGAGGGGAGTCTGTTTCACTGTGCATCTTCCCAGCACTTAAAGGGCAAAGTGATACACCAGGAGACTCCAGCCTGGCAGCCAAGACTGTGGGGCTGCAGGCTGACGTGCCTTGGGGTGAAAGGAAATAGAGAATCCACTCTGGGGAAAAGAAGCCCAAGAGATCTGGCCCTTGGCAAGTCTGGGGGGAGCATGGGAAGGTGTTGGATCCACTCACCCACTTTAACCAGAACCACCATCCTGGCATTTTACTCCTGGGCAATGGCATTCCAGGGGAGAAAATGCCAGTCCCAGAGCTGCACCATGCAGCACTGCAGCAAAGTAAAGGATGGGAAGAAATGAGGACAAGATGGAAAATACTCTCAGCAGAAGTTGATATGTCTGTCCCTGCACCACAGCTCCCAGGATGTGTCCAGGGAAGCCCTTGCTGCATGTCCCTGAGCCACCAGCTGCTCTGGAGGAAGGTGCCACCGAGCATCATGGGGTGTGTGCCCTGCTCACGCTCCTTCCTCCCTCGCAGCGGGGACCAGCAGGAGGCTGGGATGGAGGGCAAGGAGCAGTGCAGATGTGGTCACACAAGGACAGCGCTAGTGAATCCTAGCCAAAATCCTCGCCTGGAAACTAACGAGGGTGGCAGGGCTATGGGGAGAGCAGAGGAAGCGAAGGGGGAATTAATCAAGTTCCTCTTCCCAATATCTGCATTTGGCTGCTGGCTGAGAGATGAGGGGCCAGAGCACCCTGTGCCAGGCCCACGCTGGCATGGCTGCCCTAGGGACTCACTGGCATACCCCCCCTCACCCCAGCACCCCTGCCAACCTGTCCTGCCTTTTGGATGGGGAAGGGGGAGGTCCTTGATGGACAGAAATAAGATGGTTTCGAGCCAGCCAGCACCTTTAACACAGGTTAAACCCTGAAACCATGTATGGGGTGAGCAGGGCTGGGGTTTCTGAACCTAGATGATCTGAAGCAGCAGGACGGATGTCCCCATTGCTGTTGACAGGATGGCCCCTGTGGCTGTCCCTTGGGAATAACCCCATGGAAGATGGGGATGACAAGAGCCAGCAAGGAAAGGTGGTGGAGGAGCCTGAGCCATGATCTCAGGGACACAGATGCCAGCAGCAGGCAGCAGGAGCAAGGTTGACAAGTTTGGCACAGGGGCTGGTTCTTCCTTCCAGGGGCTGATGTGAGAGGTCAGAGAGGAACATCCCCCAGGCAAGTGCTTCCCCACTGCCTAATCCCTGCTGTCTCCTCTGCCTGATCCACAGTGCTTAATTCCTCACTGCCTGATCCTGCCTTTCTCTGGGTTTCTCCCGTGTTCGGCTGAGTCTCCTGCACACTCCCAGCCTTGGGTGTGAGCTGAGTCACTGCAATGCCACTGCACCTCATTGCAACATCTCCTGTCTTCTGTTCTAGGCACCATGAGGAGCCTGTAAATACTTTCTTTGGCAAGATTTTTGTTTTGATCTAATGGCTCAGCTTCCTTCAAAGGCAGGCACGGAGAGGCACTGTGTGAGGCAACAGGGAAGGTCACAGGGAGAACTGAGGCAGCTGTAATTGGGGAGGATCAAACCCAGGCTTGAGCAGGGGTGTGGACAGGTGGCTCAGCCCGGGCTGGCGTGAGGCTCCAGCGTGTCACCACAGGCAGTGACTGTCCCAGATCCTCCCCAGGCCCATAGCTACCTGTGACTACTCAGCTGGCTGCTGGCATCACGTGAGACACGGCCTGGGGCCTGATGACGCAGATGCTGGGCAAGGCCACACCATTCCCGAGGTGGCCACAGCAGGATGCCATGCAGAAGGGTGACACGCGATGGGGAAGGCAAACAGGGAGAGGATGAGCCCTGAGCCAGGCCATGCCTGTAGGGAAGGCATGTGCCATCCCCACGCCTGGCCAACCTGCATCATCCACGTCTCAAAACACTCGTGTGGCTCTGCTGAGGGACAGCTCTGAGCCAGGCAGCTCCTTCCTGCCTCTGAGCACTGTAATGAGCTTTGCTGTGTGCTGCTAAGGACATGAGTGTGAGCAGAGAAGCTTTGCTGTGGTCTGGTGGCTGCTCAGTCACCCATGGGAGACAGCTTCAGTTCCTCTGGTGTCTGTGGAACCAGCTGGGGGAGGGCAGGAACAGGGCTCCCAGCTGTAGCTCTGAAGACAGGCACTGGGTCCAGGTCTCTCCCAGTGCAGTCAAGTGGGAGATGGGGTCTGGGTAGAGGTCAGACAGTCAGAACTTCAACTGCAAGCACCCCAGCTGTGACTTCCTCCAGGTAATTTTGGCTTCTGGGGAGCCAAAATTCAGCTTTGGCTACTGCCAAGATCAAAGGCACCAAGGTGGAGAGTGAGGTCTCCCAGCTCAGGGGGTCTCAGCAGTGCAGTCACAAGTGCCACTCTCTGTTTGTGCAGGCCTCATTTAACACCAATGCTGCTGATTCCTGCTCCCATACCCAGATACTTCACCCTTGCCCTGGTTCTCAGTTCATTTCCTCTTCTTCCAGGGCCAGCCCGGGTCCAGCAAGTGGCTACAAATCCCCGAGATCAGAGAGGAACACAGTTTACAAAGCAGTCATATTCAAAGCCATCACTGTGGCATTCAGCTACATGGAGACCCCAAAAAACTATGGAATCATAGAATTATAGAATCATTTAGGTTGAAAAAGTTCTCTAAAATCAAGTCCAGCTGTTCCTCCAGCACTGCCAAGGCCACCACTAAAATATGTCCCCAAGTGCCACATCTACATGATTTTTGAACACCTCCAGGGACTCCACACTTTTCTCAGCAGCCTGTTCTGATGCCTAAATTCCTTCTCTTTATCATGTGGAAAAAGACAATGGCTGGGGGCCAAGGGGTACCCCATGTTCCTTGTTCAGTAGAGCTGCCTCGAGCCACGGTTGTCCTTGTCCTTGTTGCAGTCCCCTTTCCCCACCCTTCTCTTCCTCCTTCTTCTCCCCACACTGTGCAAACTTTCCCCACTTTGGTGTTCTCAGCACCAGCAGCACCTTCTCCTGCCAACTTGGCAGCCAGTGGGCAGGATGGGCAGGGCAGCCAGACACCAGCAACTGCGACCCCACTCCATCACCGGCACTTTCATCCTTATCTGGAACATTCCACCTGACCCCTGGAGTGGTCCAGGAGTGCCACATTCCCACGCAGGGGAGCTGGCACCTGCTTCCAAAAACCAGGGCACCAAGGCAGGGCCTGGTGTGGAGTGCTGCTGTTCGGGAGCGGGGTGGATGGACAGATGGACATGGCAGCACTGACCCTGCACCAGGAACCACCACGGCCGCTCACGGCACCGCCCCCACAGTGCGTGTGAGCTCCTGTCACGGACACGCGCGGCCCCTCACGCACACAGAGCCCTACACACACATGGCCGCTTGCACACACTTGGGTGTCCACGTGTGTAGAGGGAGCAGAAACCGTTTCTGAAGCAGAGACCATCTTTGAATCCCTAGAGAAGGCCCTATGGAAAACGATACATTAAGATAAGAAATTGTTTGCTTAGAGTGACTAATACCAAGAAGCATCTCGCCCCCCTGTAGACCCCTGTGATTTTAGTGGTCCATTTTCCTTTTAGATAATTGGTCCCTTTTTCCCCTAAAGTCCTTTGTAGATTGGTTAGTTATAGAATTCTGTAGTTTATTGGTGCAAAATACAAAACCCTTAAACCCTATAAAAAGACTCCTTAAAGCCCCACCCATTGGATTTTGCCGGACCAGACCCCCCTCGTAGAAAAAATAAAAACTCTATGGAATCTCCTGAATCTCTTCCTCTGCTGGCTCGAAAGCTGCCTTGCGAGCCTGATTTCTATTCGGGCAAGGCTTGCAAGATACCTTGTTGCCGAGAACTGCCTGGGCAGTTTCGGGGTTTCCCAGAGGCCCCCTCCACCGGCAACACAGGTGGGCACGTGTGAATGTGTGTATCGCACACCTGGCGTGCAATGCCCAGTGCATGCACACACGGCTGTGCAACGCCCAGGTGTGCTCTCACACAGTGGCACAGGTGCGCGCACACATCCATCCACGTACACCTGGCACACGTGCAACGCCTGGGGCACACGCAGGTGCACAATGCCCTGTGCACACACACATGCAATGCCCGGGGGTGTGTGCACACACTGAGAATTCACACCCAGAGGGACGTGTACACACACACTTCACAGAAGTTCACAGTAAAATACACGTCACGCACACACAGGATCACACACACGGGCACGTACACTCGGACACACATACACATGAACGCACGCGGCGCGTACGTGTGCAGACGGACACACGTGTGTATACATACACATATACACACACACGGGCACGCACACATCTATATGAGCACACAGCGGTGCACACGGACACACGTGTGTATGTATATAATATATATATATATACACACACACACATATACATTTTCTCACCCTCTCACGGTCCCGCCCCGCTCCGGTCCCAGTCCCGCCCTCTCCCGGCGCGTGCGCGGTGCCGCGGTCCCGCGTCGGGCGCGGGCGGGGCCGGACGGAGCCGGAGCCGGAGCCGCAGCCGGATCCGCCCGGCCCGGTGAGTGAGCCGGGGGGGGCAACGGGCGCCGGAACCGGCCCTAGCACTGGGGATGATGGGCGCTGGGGGGTGATGAGCACCGGGGGTGATGGCAGCAGGAGCGGGGGGATCGGGCGGGGCGGGGGATGCGTGGGGCCGCGGCCTTTCGGCCGGTCGGCAGGGCGGCCCCGCCCGGAGCTGCGGCAGCGCCGGGGCCCTTGGCCGGCTCCTCCCGCTGCCGCCTCCGCGCTCCGGCGCGGCTCGGGCTCGATGCCGGCGGTGGCTGCTGCGCGGGCCCGCGCGGGTCGCGTCCCCCGTCGGCTGCAGCGGATGGAGGCGGCGCCGCGCGGGATCCGCCGGGGATGCTCGGCCGCGCTCCGGCAGCCGCGGGCGGCTGCGCACGGCTGGGACCCGCCGGCATCCCGGGGGACCTCGGGCCACCCCTCCCTGCCGGGGAACGGACACGGGGCTGCAAGGACCGAGGGGGCATGTGCTGGTCCCTCTGCGCCCCGGGGCCCTGGCTCGGTATGAGAAAGTCTCTTATGTCAAGACAGACCTTGATGGGCTGGAGCGTGTCCAGGGAAGGGAACGGAGCTGAGAAAGGGTCTGGAGCACAAGTCTTATGAGGAGGAGCTGGAGGAGCTCAGCCTGGAGAAAAGGGGGCTCAGAAGGGACCTTCTCAGTCCACAACTCCCTGACAGGAGGATGCAGCAGCTGGGGGTCGGACCCTGCTCCATGGGGGCAAGTGATGGAACACGACAAAACAGCTTCAGGTTGTACCAGGGCAGGTTTAGGTTGGAAAATTTCTTCATCGAAGGTGTGGGTCAGACACTGGTACAGACTGTCCGGAACAGTGGTGGAGTCCCCATCCCTGCAAGTTTTCAAAACCAAGTAGAAGCAGAAGGGATCTCCCTGTCCTCTGCTCACAACTGCCCAGGTGGCCTGTCCTGCCCAGCCACTTAGCAACTGCAGGGCAGGAACAGGGTTGTACAAGGGTCCATGAGAAACCCGTGTGTTGGGCTCCAGACCTTGTTCTTGCTAAATCCATGAGGCCAGTGAGTTTGCAGAGTTTGTCATTTTATGGGCAACTGCAAACTCGCTGGGCAAGCCAGCAGTGTTGTTTTTAAGGCAAAGGGATTGACCATCTCTTGCAGCAGCTTTGTCCCCCCTCTCCTGCTGCTGCCCCAGCACAAAGGCAGTTACAGACACAACCATGGAGCCCATCAGGCTCCACCAACCCATTCCCACTGCAGGGCAGCATCTGGACACAAGCCAACTGCTCTTTCTGCAAACAGGATCCAGCCTCAGCTCTCTTCTTTATTTCAAGGCCTGAAGTTCCTGTCTGGGTCAAACCCAGACTCACATATCTATCAGGCAGTGGGTGTTGGGTTTGTAATGGGCTGCATGGTCACTGGTCCCTGCAGCACCCAGCACCCCACCAGCCTTACAGCATCTTAGAAAGTTTTATTATTGTTTGCACAATCAGGGTGAGGTTTTTCTGGTCTGGCTGTGTCGTGACTCCCAGATCTCTCTGAACACTGAGAAGGTGAAAACACACCAGCAGCGAGAGCTCTGTGTCACTGAACACTCATGGCTGGTCTGGTGGCTGCTGGCCTTGGTTGCTCTTTGCAGTGTCTTTGGGACTTGCTGGACGCACCCGCCTTGGCAATCACTTGCTCTTCCTGAAAACAGTGGCCAAAAAAAGTCCTTGCCCTGCTATGGCTGCTTAATTTCCAACACAGATACTGTGGGGAACAGAGAGGAATTTCCTGCTCCAGTGACAGTATGGGACTGAAAGCTCTCACCAGGTGTGTGATGCCACCACCCCGGCACCGCGTGCTCCTCAGCTGTGGAGGTGCAGGCACCTGGCAGCTCATCTTGTAGGGGTGACACGGTGTCTCTGTCAACCGGTAGGAAGAAATGCCGGGTTTATATTTAAAAAGGCAACGTCTGCCATTTCCAGGGCTGGTTTCTATGGGAACGGGACATCAGAAGAGCAGAAATGCGGTGTGTGCTCTAAAATAACCGCCAGCTCCCAGGAGCGTGTGGCCTTTGCTTGGCCCTTTCCACTGAGGCGGTGGCCGGGCACAGCCACCTCCCAGCAACGAGGCGGTGTGGAAGTGGGTCAGGAGATTGGATGCTGTGGCCTTGATCCCTGCCAATCCTCAGCCTGTCTTCATCTAAATCCACCAGAACAGCTCTGGTCCAGGCTGGCAGCTGGTGCTACCACTTTATCCAGTACAGCTCGATACTGCAGCAGGGGCTGGTCAGCACCAGGTGGTGAGGACCAGTCTCGTATCCACTCATGCAGGCTGTGGGCAGGCTGGAGTGTCTCCTTCCTCACTGACCTCCCTGGGGATGGCTAGGGTGTGTCCACACTTATGTATTCAGGAGACCCTTCCTCTTGCTGTGGTCAGATGCAGAGAGCAGGGAGGGGAACTGGGTTGTTCTCTCAGAAGCTGGTGGTGGACACATCTCTCTTCTCCCATATATTTGACCCTGGCTCTTGGTGGGAAATTCAGTGTTATCATGTAGTGCTTCAGGTCAGGCAGGAGCATCTCCAGCAGGGACAACCCAGTGTGCCACCCATGTCCTCCTGCAAGGCACATTGGTGCCTCCGAGGTCATCATCAACCTGTGGCACTCAGCCCTCCCTTCCTGCCCAAGATGGGCCCATCTGAGCTGCCTCTGATCATGGACATCTCAGGGGTGACCCAGGCAGCATCTCCCAAAACAGCTTTTCTCTTTTGGGTTAGAAGAAAAAAAAACATATTTTGGATAGAGCCTGGAAGACCATTTTTACTCTCAAATCCAGTAAGAACTTTTTAAACTTAGCTTCTTCCTCCTCTCATCCTTCAGCAAGCAAAACATCCAGAACAAGTTTTCTTGGAACACTTAAAAACTTGGAAAGTATTTATTGGCAATACTGGAGTTTTCAGTCTTTGCACAGTGTTTGTGTTACCCAAGAGCTGCTTGACATTTTCCCAGCAGCCGTAAGATCCATGGGGGCAGTCGGGGGGGCAGCTTGGGTTTGAGGGTGCGGCAGGGCGAGCAGGATTTGGGATGTCTGCGAGGGCAGCAGCCTGCTCCTGCCTGACCTGCAGCATTTGTCCTCTTGAAAGTGAGCCACAACTTTGATTCCCTTGGTCTGCTCTTGATTCCTTCAAAGGGGTGCATGGCAAAGATTTCTGCTTGGGGGTGGGGGGGCTTATTTGGGGGAGTTTCAGATGCTGCTGTGTGTGGGCCTGGGGGACCTGCTGAGGGATCCTGTGGCACAGCATGGACTCTTCTGCTTGGCCACATGTGAGCCAGAGGTCAGCTGGAGACATGGCACTTTTGTGCAGCGCTTGAAGGTGCCTTTGCCAAGTCTCCATTGCTATTCCTTTCCTGCTTGCTCTGCGTGGGGGTTCTGATGGACTTTTTGGGGCTGAAGCATAAGATCTCTTCTGCTTTTTCCTGCCTGGAGAAAGAGCCTTGAACACAGATGTCCCTGCTGTTGTGGGAATCTGTCTTCTGTGCATGGAGTGGCAAAGAGACAGTGTTTTTTTTGTGCTCTGAGAACACATCTGGGTTTAGCATTGGGGCTGGGAAGGTGCTTGCAAAACCAGGAGGAGGCTTCTGGGTTTAGGGTTGAGCCTGGGAAGGTGTGTGCCAGGGCAGGAGAAGGCTCCTGGGTTTAGGGTTGGGGCTGGAAGGTGTGTGCCAAGGCTGGAGAAAGCTCCTGGAGAGCTCAAGGAGCTGGTAGCAGAGAGCAGGTGAGGCAGGTGGATGTTGTTGCTGTGCCTGCCGCCCTGTGTGAGTCTCAGGTTGCTCCTGCTGCAGCTCTCTTGTCACCGGAGCTGTGCTCGCTGTGTGCGTTCACCAGCCCGGGAGCCAAGGTCGGCAGGCTGGGCCAGCAACCTCCCCTTCCCTTACTGTGGCACCCTGAAACCTCTGCTGAGGTTGCTGCATCCAAAGAGCTGATGCCACCCCAACCAGGGCTGGGGAACGTGCTGTGGAGCATTTTCCAGGGCGTTGCTCGTGGGTTATGTGCCTGTCCGTGTCCCTGTGGCAGCTTTCAGTGCTGCCAGCTTTGGAGCACCGGCTCGGAGCTGGCCCCGGCCGCTGCCCGCTGTGATCCTGTCGGGATTTGTCGTGCTCAGAGGTTGGCACTGCTCGGTGGGGGCTGCCGAGAGTCCGGCAGCGCGGGCAGGAAGGCTCTGCTCGTGCCAGGGCTGCCCCTTCCTTCTCCATACCGGTCTGCAAGCCCAAAATCCCAGCCAGTGGGACAGCACTGCTCCGTCAGGAAATGCCACTGCAAATGGAGACACAAACAACTTGAAGGGATGGCGAATGCTTCCCGAGAAGGGGAGGAGGTGGCGGGGGTTCGTCCTCAAGCACCGACCTTCCGCTTGTGTTTCCCTGCCCTTTTCTCATCCTCGCCTCTCCGGGCAGAGTTTCTGCTGGGAAAGCACCGGCGGTGTTGCAGAACCAAGCCTTCACACGGCAGGAGGTGGAGGCACAACTTGGAATCTCCACCCATCCCAAAATAATGGGCTGTCAGGGCTTTGATGGCCTTCCTGGGGGTGGTGTTTGTGGTTCTGTAACCCTGTGTTGCAGTTCGAGGAAGGCTGCTGGGAAGGACCCAGGCTGGGTATTGAAACAGCCGCCTCCATCTCTGGGAGCAGCCATGCCAGAACCCGAGGGCTCTTACTCTTAGCAGAGGGAACACAGTGGTTATTTTGCCCTATTTGGGGCCAAGCCAGCTGCTGTGGCACCAGGCTGGAAGCAGAGAGCTGCCCTGGGCTGGATGGGGTGTGGGGTGCTGCTCTCCTACTGCCCAGCTCCACCAGCACCTGGCACTCACGGCTCTCTCCTCTCCTCCAGGGTCCTGCGGAGCAGAGGTGCTGGCACTGAGCCCCTTCTGATGGGAGGATGGTTGTGCTCAGGCAGTTTAGGCTGCTGCTCTGGAAGAACTACATCCTGCAGGTAGGCTGGCACTGCGCCTGGGGGGCTGCTTCTGACACCGCTAAATGGGGGTAGTACATCAGAGCTTGCCCAGCCTCTGGCTCCTTCAGGACATCTCCCCCCTGGACAAAGGGTATCTCTCACAGGAAAACTGGGTTATTTGTGCACGTGGTGTCTTTCGTGCTGGGCGGTGGGATCTTATGGGTACTGCTATGTACTCAGTTTTCTTGTCCCTGGCATCCCCTGCCTGCTCTCTGGCAATGAGCTCAGTTCCCATTCTCCTGGGACAGGGTAACCCACACCCCACCCATGTGACAGTGGGGGTTTTTGAGCTGTCTCAATGAACAGCCTCCCTTGGGAGTGCCATGTCTCCAAAACCCACTGGAGCCCTGAGGCTTTTTCCTCCATTGCTTTCTATCGCTCTCAGGAGAAGATTTTAGAGGTCTTAAAAATATTAAACCACTGGCACCCACTGCCAGCCCACCTCCCACCGTGGCAGCTGGGTGATGCTGAGGGATTTGAGGAACTCAGGGCCGGCAGATCCCGGCTGGTGCTGGCCAAGGCCGCAGCACCTTTAGCAGCGTGCGGGTGTTCCTGGGCGGGTGCTGTGGCTCTGCTGGGACCCAGAGCCAGCCCTGGCAGAATGCAGGGGAAGAGGAGGGAGCAGGGGTGGCTGCAGCCTGGCTTTACGCTTTCAATTACCTGTCTGCAGCTCAGCACAGCGTTGCTGTAAAAATAAACCAAAGGAAGAAGGAAGTTCTGGCTGCACCCAACCTTCTGGCAGGCACAGAACAGGGCGCAGGGCTTGGAGGGGACAAAAGGGGCTGTCAGCAGGGCTGATATGCAGCCAGGAGCATCCCCCATCTCCTCTTCAGGAGAAAAGCGTTGTTTTCTGGTGTGCTCCAGGGTGGGGACACATCTCAGCGTGTTTTCCAAGGCCACAAGCTGACTCGGGTCTATGTGCCGGGATACAGCTAAAACTCCTGTTCTGATAAAGACGCAGAGCTCCTAAGTGACCCCACCCCGCTGTGAGGATGGAGGCTGGCACACGTGGCTCTCCAGAGCTGCTCCGGCCAGGCGGAGGTGGGGATTATGGATGAGTATCTCTGTCACTTCTGGAATACAGCGCTTGAATGACTTCTGCCGCAGGGCTGGTGAATGTGTATGAGCCTGCAAGTTCAGGGAGGCAGAGAGCTGTTCTGGAGGCAGCCTGGGAGATAGGGAGAGGTTCAGTACCATAGTAAATCAGCTGGGCTGCCAGGGCTGCATTATAAACCCATCACACATCTGCAGCGTTCGCTTTTATGAGCATGGCTTGGGAAAGCTCCTTTTTCCCTGCCTGCCCAAAGTTGCTGCCTCCTGTCTATGCTGCCAGGGCTGGCTGTGGCTGGAGCAGACTGTTCCTCCCAGGGGAAGCCCCAAGAGGTGTTTTGGGCTTTGGCAGTGGGTGCTGAGAGTCAGGGTAGTGGTAGTCCCTGTATCATCTCCTGACAAACTATCCAAGATCCCATTCACCCTGGCTCCTGCAGGGCTGCCTCCCTTCCCAGGATGTCCAGGCTGTGCTCAGGGCTCCCTATACCTGCCCCACTTGGAGACTCTGCCCACCTGAGCCTGCCCACTGGCTACTGGATAAAATCCAGTTGCTGAGACAGCAAAGCTGTGAGACTAAAACTCCTCTTTCCAGCCTGGCAAAGGGGAGGGTGGAAAATCCCCATGTCTTTTGAAGCCCAAATTAGCCAGAGGCCTCAGAAAAGGTTAATGCTGCTGCTGCTGCTCCAGGCACGTGCTCTAAGTGAGCAGCCATGAACCTCTGTGGCCAGGGACATATCCGAGCTGTCACGGCTGAGGCTGAGTATGCTGTGCTGCTCTTGAGCCTGGCCTGGGGTGAAGGCAGCTCAGTTTGCAGGAGGAAATCATGGAATCCCAGCGTGGTTTGGATTGGAAGGGTCCATCCATCCCACTGCCTTGCCATGGGCAGGGACATTTTCCACTAGACCAGGTTGCTCAGATGACCACAGTTCCCGTGGGACACCAGTTTGAAGTCCTAATGAACATGTGTTGGTGAGGAGTGTTACTAGCTAGGGGGCATTGTACAGGAGGGGTAACCCTGGGGGAATTGAGGCACGAAGGTCCAGAGTGCAGGGTTTGAATTCATTCTCCAGTTGTTGAACCTCAATTAAAAAAAAAAAAAAAAAAGAGCCACTATGTGTAGTGCAGTAGTGGCTTGGGTATTCCCATGAGTGTGCTTGCTGTGCTGTAGCCAGAGGCTCTGCTGAGCCCCATCCTGGGATGCAGAACCCATGTCCAGCTGCCTGTAGCAACTCAGCTCCAGCAGGAAAAGTTGTGCTGGTTCCAGCAGCATTGCTGTATATGGCGGAGCCCCAGGGCACAGGGAAGGAGCAAAGGACCAGCCTGGGTCATTCTACCCAGCAGCATTGTGAGGAACGCTGTGATGGAGGCTGGTTTGAGCTGGAGCAGTGCTTAGGGTAGGGGACACCTTGACTGGAGAGTCCTGAAGGATGTGGAAACCAGCACAGCGTCATTCCCGGCCTCTGGAAAAACCCAGGTTGTGAAACCTTGTGGAATGCAAGAATGCTATTGCTCCTTGGTGTTCTCCTGCCCTGAAACTTGTAACTGTGTGCTCATCTACCTTCTGTGTTTGCATCTTCTTTTTTATCTCTTGAGAGAGAGAGCATGTACTAGGTATCTGTGTATTGGTAGATATCTAGATGTCCGTGTATATACAGATACATAATATATTTTCTATCCTTGCCCCCATATTTGTGTCTTTCCCCTGGCCTGCAGAAGCGGCAGATCCTGGTGACGGTGATCGAGGTGTGCCTGCCGCTGCTCTTCGCCGCCATCCTGATCGCGCTGCGGCACCGTGTGCACTCCGTCAGCCACCCCAATGCCACCCTCTACCCCTCTGAGTCTGTGCACGACCTGCCCAGCTTCTTCTCCTCCCAGCATGCCAGCAACCCCTGGGAGCTGGCCTATGTCCCCTCCAACAGCAGCGCGGTCCGGAGCATCGCCGAGGCAGTGGAAAGAGCTCTGCCCATCAACATCAGAGGTGAGCAGGGCTGGGGCTGCCCCTTCCACCTCAGAATTTGGTGTGAATTTTTACTCTGGGCAGCCTGGTCCAGTGGAACGTGCTCTTGCCCATGGTCTTGGAACTGGATGGCCTTTCATGTCCCTTCCAGCCCAAACCATTCTGTGACTAATTCTAAATCCTCATGTTCCTGGAACACCATTTTTTTCTGAACTTCAAGGCTATAGTTTGATTTTTTAACTTTTTTCCACTAAAATGACAGGATTTTGGGCTGCCTTTTTGGTCTCATTGCAGTTTCCATTTAGAAAAATATCACTCTAAAACAGTTAAAGAAGGGGGCAGCACTTCCCTGTGAAAGGGTATTTTTGGAAATCTTTTGGCACAGAAAATTTTAGCACTTAGTGTTCCAAACTGTTGGGATTTTCTGTGGGAAAGCTGACTCCTGCTCTCAAGGAGGAAGAATGTCTGCATGGCCAGGATACACGGCAGCATCCTGTGTAATTCCCCCGTGTCTGACAGCAGGCACGGCACATCCCTGCTGTTCTGGAGCCAGCAGCGCTCCCGGTGATAGCTGAGCACAATGCAGGGTGCGTTTGCTGTGCCCCATCCCTGCATCTCCCCGTTTCCCTCCGCAGCCCAGGGCTTCCCCTCGGAGCGAGACTTTGAAGAGTACGTCAGGCTGGACAACCGCTCGGGCAGCGTGCTGGCCGCCGTCGTGTTCCAGCACCGCTTCCCGCACAGCTCGGCCCCGCTGCCCCTCCAGGTGAGCGAGGGGAAGGCGGGGACAGATTCCCCCAGCCAGGTGTCACCCGGGTGTCCCCGCCGTCTGTCCCAGCCACCCCCGACCCTGGGCGTGCCCCTTGCAGGTGGAGTATGAGCTGCGCTTCAAGTACAGCCCGAGGAACGCCCCGCGGAGCGAGCAGACGGGGCTGAACCCCAACCTGGACCGGGACTGGCACACCAGTTACCTGTTCCCGCTCTTCCAGCTGCCCGGGCCCCGCGAGGCCAAGTTTGCTGATGGGGGCACACCAGGTGAGCACCCCGAGGACCTTTCTACAGCACCTGACAGGCTCTGAGCTTTTAAAGAAATAGGTTCATTTAAAGGAAATTAATAAATTCAGTTAATTGTAATGAAGTATTGATTTATATTTATGCCAGCCTTAAATTTATATCTCTCTGAGGCGAACAGTTAAATATTTGTTCATATTCACATTTGTTCAGGGTAACCCACACCCCACCCATGTGACAGTGGGGGTTTTTGAGCTGTCTCAATGAACAGCCTCCCTTGGGAGTGCCATGTCTCCAAAACCCACTGGAGCCCTGAGGCTTTTTCCTCCATTGCTTTCTACAACTCTCAGGAGCAACTTTTATGAAGCATATGTTTATTTTATATATATATACAAGCAGATGTTTAAATATTTATATAGATATTAAAATTTTTCAATTTACATATAAATCTTTATGAATACGTAGTTAAATAGTCATGTGTTTATATAGATGTTTATATTCCGTTTTACACATATATAAACAATTCATCAAATAATGATGCAATTTTAAATTAATATTTAAATATTAATTAATTATTAACTGTCGAGCTCCTTAATATTTATTTATATATTAATTAATTTGTCTTTATTTTGTTGAATTATTATTTATTACTTAGATACAATTGGGCTATATTTACAATTTTGTTGTATTCATTATAGCTATCCTTTATTTAAATTTTATCCTGTGACTTCATGGGCACTGCTTGGCCTCTGGGCACCTGTGCTGGGCAGGGTTGGATAAGAACAAATTTTAATGTGCGTGAATAATTTTAAAATTTAATATTTTTCCCATTTCGATTTTTAATGGAAATTTTATTTCACGATCCAAAGTGCCTAGTGTTTATTGTACTGCTTAAGTACTTGAAAAGTAAATAGAGCAGTTCTGTGGTTTGAGGTGTTTAAGGGCAGCCAAACCACTGGCAGAGCAGGAGCCAGCAGGGACATTATTGGAGCTGGTGCTGGCTTAGGACTGGATTTTTGGGAACTTCTCCTGTGGTAGCAAAGGGAATATTTCGCTCAGTGGGATTTCTCCCTCTGTGTTCGATTGCAATGTTCAGGGAGAGTGAGGCTGAGGAAGTGGGCAAACAGGTTTTGCTCACGGTGTGTAAATAAAGCAGAGCCCCAGAGTGTTTGCTCAGTACATGAGTTAATATCAAATAAAGTTCCCAATCTCATAATTCCACTTTTATCTTCTCTCTCTATGGGTCATTTTAGCCGACAGACTTTCAAAGTGTTCATTTGGGGTTTTGTAAGAGGATTTAAGTTCCTATTCAGGTAACACTTGGCACCAATTCCACTTAAAAATAAACTATTTTAAATTTATTTTGTTATCTAAAGCTGTGTCAAGAGAGGTTTAGATTGGATATTTGGAAAAGGTTCTCCCCCTGGGGGGTGATGGGGCACTGCCCAGGCTCCCCAGGGAATGGGCACAGCCCTGAGGCTGCCAGAGCTCCAGGAGTGTTTGGGCAGCGCTGCCAGGGATGCCCAGGGTGGGATTGTTGGGGTGTCTGTGCAGGGACAGGAGCTGGACTCATGATCCTTGTGGGTCCCTTCCGACTTGGGAGATGCTGTTGGGATATGAAAATATTTTCAATGTTTTCTGATGCACAAAAATTTAAGCCACGTATGTGAGTCGCAGGATATACTTCTTCTCACTGCAACCTGTGTAGTATTGTTTACTCTTTTGGTTTACAAAGAAAAAGGGATGAAACACAAGCCCAGTGACTTGTGGTGGTGGATGGTGAGAGAGAATCTCCCCATTACAAAGTCACAGCTGTGCTGCAGTACAGTGACCATGAACAGAGTTTTCCTGGCAGCTCCTTTTAAATGATAGTTATTCGAGATGCTGGTTTGGTCTGGTGGAAGGCCCGTAGCACGATGTGGAACGAGATAAGATTTAAGGTCCCTTCCAAACCAAACCAGCGATTCCATGAATTTGCTGTGGTGTCAGTCCTCCCCCAGTCCCCTGTGTCACAGTAATGCTAATATTGCTTTTCCTCTGCACTCTGGGGTTTGGTCCCTGCAGACCCCAGACCCATCTCTGTTCCTGGTGTGGTTCTTGCCGGGCAGGTTATCTCCGGGAGGGATTCCTGGCGGTGCAGCACGCTGTGGACAGGGCCATCATGCAGTACCACGCCAGTGCCAGCTCTGCCAGCCTGCTGGACAACATCACCGTGGTGGTGCAGCGCTTCCCCTTCCCGGCCTACGTCAACGACCTCTTCCTCCTGGCCATCCAGAACCAGCTGCCGCTGCTGCTCATGCTCAGCTTCACCTACACCTCGCTCAACATCGTCCGTGCCGTCGTGCACGAGAAGGAGAAGAAGCTGAAGGTGAGTGCTGGGATGTGCTCCCCTCCCTCTGCAGCCTTTCCCAATGGATGATTCCTTTAGATTAGGAACAAAATCCCTGCTGGGTGTAGAGCCAGTGAGCAGGAGGTGGGGATGGCAGCAGATTAATGAGTCCTAGGGAAGAATGTTGCTAATCCTGCTGCCATGAGGAGCCTGGGCTCTCCTTGCTGTGCAGCCTGGCATGCTGGACCACAGGGATGGTGTTTCTCCTGGGCTGGGAGAGAGGGCAGCATGTGTGGGTTCAGAGTTCGTGCATTCAAGAGTTCAGCCTGTTGGGAGGAAGAGTTTTGCCTTTTGTGTGTAGAGACCCGTTGTGTGTGTGGTGTGGGGGCGGCTGGAGCTCAGCCATGTGGTTGCAGCAGCAGGGCTTGGCTTCCCCCAGGTGTTGGGTGTCTTGCCCTCTGCTGGGTGGCCCCGGTGGCACCACTGGCACCCTGCTCTGGGTTTGGGCTCAGCTCAGCTCTCTGGGGACTCCTGCAGTGGTGGCAGCTCTTGTTTGGGGAGGTGGGGGACACCATGCCATGCAGGTGGCTGTGCAGGACCACTCTGGTGGTATCTGGGGCTGCCACCTCTTTGCTTGTGCCACGGGGCAAAGCCACCTCCGCCTTGCCCCAGCCATGCCCAGGGAGTGTGGGTGCAGCCCTGGGTGACACCATGACCTCCCACAGGAGTACATGCACATGATGGGCCTCAGCAACTGGTTGCACTGGAGCGCCTGGTTCCTCATGTTCTTCCTCTTCCTCCTGGTGTCCGTGTTCTTCGTCACCGTGCTCTTCTGTGTCAAGGTGAGCCTCTGTCCCCAGGGCACGAGCTCTTTGCTGGCAAGGCACAGGGGTGACAGGGCCACTCTGCCATAAGACTGTCCTGGTGTCCCAGGGCTCCTCTAAAGACTAGAGTTTAGGTTTCCCAGACTGAGATGGGCAGTGCTACCCCACAGTTGCATGCATGGCAGGAGGGAGGTGGGGATTGGAGCCCCAGGGACACTGCATGCAAAGCAGAACCACTCTGCTCCCACAGCCTCTGGAGGGCGTCGAGCTCTCCTCTCTGCATGTGCCCACAACAGGGGAAGCAGGAGGGGGCTGTCTGGGTGCTGGCCAGGGTGTCCCCTGTCCCTTAGACCCTGCATCACATGATGGCAATCTTTATTTCCTCTCTCTGGAGTGATCTGAGAGTTTCTGGGTGTTCTTACTCACTCAGTTTGTCTCCTACACTTGGAGAGCATCGGGTCTGTACTGCTAAAGCCATGGCTGGCTCCAGCAGCTCTGGGCTTCACAAGATTTTCTTGGCAGGTGAGTGAGCAGGGAGCAGTGCTCACCAACAGTGACCCCACCCTGGTGTTCACCTTCCTCGCCATCTTCTCCATCTCCTCCATCTCCTTCAACTTCATGGTGAGCACTTTCTTCTCACGAGGTGAGTTTCCCCACGCTGCCTTCTTTTGTTACTGACCACTTCAACTTGTGGAGGGGGCATTTCTTCCCATTTTTAGCTGCACAGTATGTGGAAACGGGTGTGGGTACTGTTGCTTCCCAAACCAGAGCAGGTCCGAGGGCTGGAGGCCCTCTGCTCTGCAGCCAGGTTGGGAGAGCTGGGGGTGCTCACCTGGAGAAGAGAAGGCTCCAGGAACACCTCAGAGCCCCTTCCAGGGCCTAAAGGGGCTCCAGGAGAGCTGGAGAGGGACTGGGGACAAGGGATGGAGGGAGAGGACACAGGGAATGGCTTCCCACTGCCAGAGGGCAGGGATGGATGGGATATTTGGAAGGAATTGTTCCCTGGGAGGGTGGGCAGGCCCTGGCACAGGGTGCCCAGAGAAGCTGTGGCTGCCTCATCCCTGGCAGTGTTCAAGACCGGGCTGGATGGGATTTGGAGCAACCTGGTCTAGTGGAAGGTGTCCTTCCCATGGCAGGAGGTGGGATAAGGTGGTCTTTAATGTCTGTTCCAGCCCAGACCATTCCCTAGTGCTATGACCAGCTCCTGTCTTAGGGTCTCATCTGGCTGACTTGGCCCCAGACTCTGCTCTGGGATGGGCAGGGGGCTTCTGCAGCTGCCCCCCATGGGACTGGGGTCAAGCTCCTGCCTTGCTGTGGGATGTGGGCGTGGCCTTGTCCTGCCCCCGCGTAACCATGCTTTGTGCACAAATCTGGGATGTCCCTGGATGGGAAGCTGGTGAGGTGTGCTGGGTGCCATCGCCCTGACCTTTTCCCTCCTGCTTTTCCCCGTGCTGGCAGCAAATGTCGCAGCTGCTGCTGGTGGCTTCCTCTACTTCTTCTCCTACATCCCCTACTTCTTCATCTCGCCCCGCTACGACCTGATGTCCCACAGCCAGAAGCTGGCATCCTGCCTCATCTCCAACGTGGCCATGGCCATGGGGGCGCAGCTCATCGGCATGTTTGAAGGGAAAGGTGAGCAGGGCCCTCTGTTCCTGGGGAGAGGAGCATCCCCTTCCTGCCAGCCTGATTTTGTGGTGGGGTGGGACTGGCTTGGTGGAAGGATATTGGGGAGAAGAAGCACTTTCCTTCTTAGTAGAGCTGATTTCTCGCATATCAGGGCTCTCCAAACTTGTGCCTGTGCCCCTGGGCTGTGCAAAATGCCATCCTCACTTTAATTACTAAAGGAATTCTGTTCTAATGGATGGGAACCATTCCATTTCCTCCTTCACAATAGATATCTTTAATTTCTTCAATTTAAAAGAGTCTTCTGTTGGTTCCAGTAGAGCCATGCATTTACTAAGTGTGGCAGTAGCTTGGTGGCCTGTAGTGATAGAGGGGTAATGCTGGAGAAAGGATTGTTTCTTCCCAGGCAGTGGCAGAGAATGGCATGGAAGGAGCATGGTGGGGTGGGGAGCTTCCAGGTGTCAGTGCCTCCTTTCCCTCCAGATCCCAGAGCATCATAGAGCTGTGCAGGTGTTCCTGGTTACGGAGCAGTGAGCTGGCAGAGGGGCTGCTCTCTGCCAGTCCTGGAGAAGATGGTCCTGGGGATGCAGAGGTAGCAGTGTCCTCTGTGCCTTGCAGGGACTGGCATCCAGTGGAGGGACCTCATGAAGCCTGTCAGCGTGGATGACAACTTCACCTTGGCCCAGGTGCTGGGGATGCTGCTCCTGGACTCAGTGCTCTATGGTGTGGTGGCCTGGTACGTGGAGGCCGTGTTCCCCGGGGAGTACGGTGTGCCACAGCCCTGGTACTTCTTCCTCACGGTGAGCACTGCTTATAGCCCTCCCTGGGCTTGAGGGCTGTCACTTGGGGCAGTCACTACTTCTGTGCCATGCAGCAGGCCAATCTGATGGGCCAGGGTGGCACCATCTGGCCTCCAAAGCCACGGGGTCTGCAGCATGTCCTCCCCAAAGGCTGATGCAGATGTAGATTTTTACAGTGGATGAAGGTCGTCTTGGCTTTAAATCTCTCTCCCAGCATTTCCTGGCATGCAGGGTGCTCTTAAATGTCTCCAGGTCCAAGCAGAGGCACTGGAGAGAAGCCCCAGGTGGGAGCAACCAGATCCAGCTATTTGACACCCCTGAGCGCTGCCATGCAGACGGGCATGGGTGACCTGTGTCCCACTGCCAGCCGCCACATGCCAGGGGCTGGGTGACAACTGTCACCCCTTCAGCTGAGCTGCCCTTGCTCTGCCAAGCCAAACACTTGGCGTCACCCTCGCAGCTGCAGCTGCAGTGGGCACTGCGACTCCATGGCTCCACAGAGGATATGTTCGATTTGGATACTGGAGATGGATCCTTTGTTATTTGATAGAGAGGTTTTTACTTCTCCCTTCCAAATTCCCCATCCCAGAGTGGTTTCACTCCTTCTTGCAGTCAGACCAGGGAAACAGAGATGCAGCCATTGACAAAAGCTAATCTTGCATCCAGGAGTTACTCAGTTGTTATTCCCACCGGGATTTAAGGTCCCAAACACTTAGTTTAATTCCTAGAGAGCCAGGCCAAAAAAAAAGTGGCTGTAACTGCAGCAGGTGGACCCCAAGCTGTAATTTAGTGTTTCTCAGGGGTTTTGGAGGAGGGCTGTCATTGGCAGGATGATTCTACCTGGGTGATTTTACTTCTCAATGGAATTTTTTCCATGGAGATGAAGATGGGGAAAAGCTGCAGGCAGTCCTGTAAGGGAGAGATGGGGGAAGGCAGGAGGGCAAGAGGAGGTGTTCCATCTTGTCAGTCCTGCCTGCTGAAGATGTTCTGGTTGGTAATTCCCAGGCCAAGGAGAGCGGTCTGGGAGATCCCTGCGAGATTGTTGAGAGGAGGAGGGTGGCTAAGGCTGGGAAGAAGAGATGGGCTCTGCCTGTGCCTGATTTCTGTCTCTCCCTTCCTCTGTCAGCCCTCCTACTGGTGCGGGCAGCCCAGGACTGTTGTGGGGAAAGAGAAAGAGGAGGAGGAGGACCCCGAGAAAGCCCTGAAGAGTCAGTACATTGAGGAGGAGCCAGCTGACCTCGTGTCAGGCATCAAAATAAAACACCTATCCAAGGTATTGACTGCCCAGCAGGGCACAAACAAACCATAATATTGGTTTTGTAAAATCTGTTGCCTGCAGGCAGCTTCTATATCTTTTTGCTGCCCTAGGGTGGGGTATGGCTCTTCCCCAGAGCTGCATTTTGTGGTGGGATGAAGTGCTGGGTACTTAGAGATGCAGTGACATCTGTATTTAACTTGTTGACATCTGAATTTAATCTGAATTAGACCTGTTGTCTCCTGCTAACACCCCATGAGCATGCCAGGCTTTGCCTGCTGGGTGGAGCTGAGACACTTGCCTGAGGTGTAGCACCAGTTCACAGACATGATCTCTACAGGTCTTCAAAGTGGGAAACAAGACAAAAGAGGCAGTGAAGGACCTGACAGTGAACATGTACGAAGGGCAGATCACCGTCCTATTGGGACACAATGGTGCTGGGAAGACCACCACTCTGTCCATGCTCACAGGTAGGAGCATTCTGCTGTGGGAACTGATTGCTTCACCCTCAGAGGAGAGCTAGACCCTGTCTCTGAAGGTGGGGAGGGGTTTTTAATCTTCCTTGGAGCACCTTCAGTTTGCTGAGCTATTGGGCAGGAGTGCCAGGGTAGTGAGAGGGAGATGGAAGGAGCATGGAGGGATCTCTGCTCAGCCCTCCACAAGAGTGGGATTAGCCAGTGAGTGCTGGAGAGCCGTGAGAAGAGACGGGACCTGGTGTAGGATTGCTCTCTGTAGGCTTGCCCATGATAAGGCAGATAAGGTGGAACTAGTGTTTGTCATTCTTGAGCTGCTGGGCTCCAGGATACCTATTTTGGCACGATGGACACAGTGCCCTTCGATGGTCCTTTTCTGTTCTCTATTGCTCTGAGCAGCTCCTGGCAACTCAGGGGGCTCACAGGACCTTCCTGGGGGATGCTCATCAGGACCCTCCACATTTCCCCTGGCTCTTTGCCATTGGGGTCACCCTGAGCTGCTGTGTTGCTCCCCACAGGTCTGCACTCCCCAACGGGCGGGCAGGCCTACATCAATGGCTACGAGATCTCCCAGGACATGGTCCTGATCCGCCGCAGCCTGGGGCTGTGCCCCCAGCACGATGTCCTCTTCGACAACATGACAGTGGAAGAGCACCTCCACTTCTATGCAGGGGTGAGCCTGGCACTGAGCAGGGGGGCAGCCCTGGGGGAGGCTTCTGGAGGTGGGGAAGTGTGGTGAGAACTATCAAGTGGGTGCAAAAATGGTCAGAAGATGGAACATCTCTGCTGTGGAGCCAGGCTGGGAGAGCTGGGAGTGTTCACTTGGAGAAGAGAAGACTCCAGGGTGACCTTGGAGCCTCTTGCAGTGACTACAAGGGTTCCAGGAGAGTGATTTTTGACAAGTGCCTGGAATGACAAGACAACAGGGAATGGTTTCACACTGAGAGAGGCCAGGGTTAAATGAGATACACACAAGAAATTGTTCCCTGTGAGGGTGGGAAGGCCCTGGCACAGGTTGCCCAGAGAAGCTGTGGCTGCCCCTGGATCCCTGGAAGTGCCCAAGGCCAGATTGGATGGGGCTTGGAGCAGCCTGGGATAGTGGAAGATGTCCCTGCCCATGGCAGGGCAGTTGGCCTAGATGATCTTACAGGACCCTTCCAACCCAAATCATTCTGTGATTCCGTGATAAGCAGAACAGTCCTTGCATCCTCTTCCCACCTCATCTGCAGGCTGGTGGAGGAGTGGAGGGTCTCACAGAGCACAACTCCATGGAACCACCCTCCAGCTGTGCCAGCTCCTGCAGGGGTGGGCAGGAGTCCATCTCTGCTTCCCCGCTTTCCTGTCTGTGTGTGGAGGAGGGAGTGTGGTGGGGTTTGGCAGCCCTGCAGGTGTACTCATCCCTCCCTTCCCCTGTCTGGCAGCTGAAGGGATACCCACTCTCCAAGTGTCCTGAGGAGATCAACCACATCCTGAGGATCCTCAACCTGGAGGACAAGCGCCGCTCCCTGACCAAGGCTCTCTCCGGGGGCATGAAGCGCAAGCTGTCCATCGGCATCGCCCTCATCGGGGACTCCAAGGCAGGTCGCTTCGGTGGGCTCACCTCGCACCTGGGACCAGTGCAGGTCCTTGGGGTGGCTCTGAGGCTGTTCCTCCTCTATGGTGAGCCAGTGGGAGAAGCAAGGACAGCAGAGAACGGGCAGGAGCACCCCCACTCTGAGGGCCGTGCCCTGAGGCTCTGCAGTCTGGTAGCTGCTCCCCAGGATCATTGCTGTGAGGCCAAGGCTCCTCCTGGGCCCTGAGGTTGTCCTCTCCTGTGCTGCTGGGCCTCTCCCAGCCCTTTCTGACCTTCACGCATCTCCTCTGTGTAGGTGGTGATGCTGGATGAGCCGACATCAGGGATGGACCCAGCCTCTCGCAGAGCCACGTGGGATCTCCTGCAGCAGCAGAGGAGCAACAGAACCATCCTGCTGACCACTCACTTCATGGATGAGGCAGACCTGCTGGGGGACCGCATAGCCATCATGGCCAAGGGCGAGCTGCAGTGCTGCGGTTCCTCGCTCTTCCTCAAGCGCAAATACGGTACGGGAGCGGCAGCAGGCTGTGCTCCGTGGCTTCTTGTGGCCAGAGAGGAGCAGGAGGGGGATAGAGAGCAGGGAGGGAATCCACTGCTCCTTGCCTGATGGCTGGTTGCTCCCTGTCCTGCTGTTTGGCCTCTCCTGAGGCCCATCCCCACATTTGCTCTTGTATTGTGTCTGTGTCTGGTGCAAAGCGGTGCCTGTGCATCCCTCTCTGTTCCAGCCCCTTCCCCAGGCCGGGCTGGGCTGGGATTGACCCTCCTCTCCCTTCTCTCATGGCTCCCCCCAGGGGCAGGATATCACATGGTCATGGTGAAGGAGCCCTACTGCAACCTGGGGGAGATCTCCCGCCTCATCTGCCAGTACGTGCCCAACGCCACCATGGAGAGCAATGCTGGGGCAGAGCTGTCCTTCATCCTGCCCAAGGAGAGCACACACAGGTAATGGCCTTGTGCTCTGCTGCCCCTCCCTGGAGGGTCCCCTTGTCTTCACACTGTCTCATAGGCTTACTGGAAAGGGAAGCTGCTCCCTGCATCAGCGCTGGTCATGGAGAATGGGGTTAAGTTCCTCCTGCAGTGCTGAGGGTGGCACTCCAGCCAGCTGCAGGAGTGATGCCCAGAGGGTCTTTACTGCCGAGTGTCCCCTCCCATGAATGTGGGTATCTGATATGTCCCTTCTCTGCTCAGGTTTGAGGCCCTGTTCACAGAGCTGGAGCAGAGGCGGGAGGAGCTGGGCATCGCCAGCTATGGCGCCTCGGTCACCACCATGGAGGAGGTGTTCCTCAGGTAGGTGGAGGGGTAACTAGTGCCCTTGTGCTTTGGTGATGTCCAGCACAGCCCTCTGGGGCACTTGTTGGCTTTGGTTTCCCCAGCTCAGAACAGCTGTATCCTTGCTGGATCTCTATTTCATCACCTGCTTTCCCTCCTGGCACAGGGTTGGGAAGCTCGTGGACTCCAGCATGGATATCCAGGCCATCCAGCTGCCTGCTCTGCAGTACCAGCATGAGAGACGCTCCAACGACTGGGCCATGGATGACTCCAGCAGCCTGAGTGGCATGACGGACATGACGGATGACAGTGGGGCGCTCATCACCGAGGACTGCTCCAGCATCAAGCTCAACACTGGGGTCAGTGCATCAGGAACAGGGAGGGGACATGTTGGGGGAGGGTTTGAAATAGGGTTACCAAGTGGAGCCTCCCCTTCGGTTACTCTTGTTGCATGTGGTTTGGAACATCAAATTGAAAGATCAAGTTGGAATCTGCATCATTAGGACAAATGATTTTTCGGATTGGTCACTTTCACCGTCTTCATGTTAATCTTGGGGTCTAAGTTGCTCTTCAAGGTGATCTGATGTGGTTTTCCACCTGCTGTTGTTCCATCACTGGGGTTTTCCAGAAGGAAGATGAGAAAATCCATCTTCCTTTCCTTGCTAAGCTCGTGTTCCAGTTCCCTGGCAGCCCTTCATGCTCCGTTGCCTCAGTGCCTGTGATCAATATCGCTTGTCTTCTCAAGGGCACGTCTCAAAGGCAGAGGGGGAGAAGGATGTTGCTGGGTTTGAAAAGCACAGAAGGTGTTTGCAGAGGCGGGGCTGGGCACTCGCAGGTGTCTCACCCGGTTGCTCTGGCCGACAGCTGCCCTGCAGTAATTCTGCTTGGGACCCTCAGCTGCTGGGAGGTGGAGGGAGGTAAAGGTCATGGCTAAAGCTGCTGTTACCACCTGAGATCTCAAAGTGATTGTTCAGAAGCCATGGAATTGGATGTGCTGGAGCTGGGCAGCTGCCCTACTAATCCCTTTATAGGCTTAGCTGGAGAGCAGGCTCTCTTGCAGGCTGGCAGGTGCATACCGGGTGGGGGTGGTTTGGGGTTATCTTCCACATCAGCTGCACGGGATGATGTGTCCACAGCTGTCAGGGCTCACTATGACCCCGCCTCTCCCCTCGCAGTTCTACCTGTGCTGCCAGCAGTTCTATGCCATGTTCATGAAGCGGGCCATGTACAGCTGGCGCAACTGGAAGATGGTGGCAGCACAGTTCCTCGTGCCTCTGATCTTCACTGCCTTTGCCCTCATCGTGGCCAAGACCTTCCCAGGCCCGCGGGACTCGTCCCTGCTGCGGCTGACGCTGAATCCCTACGGCCAAACCATCGTGCCTTTCTCAGTGTCGGGCAGCATGGGGCTGCCGCAGAGGCTGGCGGAGCAGTACGCAAAGCTGCTGGATGCCCAGCGGCAATCGCCACTGGAGGTGCTGGGTGAGGGCTCAGGGAACACCCCTGGAACAGGTGGTGCCCAGCAGGGTGTCCAGGGGCCACTGGTGTGGGTGGTTTATGTCCCAGCTGCAGCGTATCTGATGCTTTTCTTTCCTGCGTGGGAGCGTTGCATCATTGGCTGGACCTCTCCTCACCTGAGCTGAGCTGTCTTCTCATAATTCCATGTTTGTCACCACTGGAACAGGCTCCCCAGGGGATGGTCACAGCCTCAATTCTCCCAGAGCTCAAGGAGCTTTGGACAGTGCTCACAGGCACAGGGTGGGATTGTTGGGGTATCCTGTGCAGGGCCGGGAGTTGGACTCACTGATTCTTGTGGGTCCTTTCCAACTCAGGAGATTCTGTGGATCTGTGTTTCTGTGATCAGGACTAGGGTGGGCCACCAGGGCTGAGTCTGCTTGGGGTCTTTTCCAGTTGGCCTCAGTTAGCTCTGGTGTCACGGAGCCCACCCGTAACAGCAGTGGTGTTTGGCAGGTGGGCTGGAGGAGTACCTGATCTCCCGGGCCTCCGAGGAAGGAGGAGCCTTCAATGAGCACTACATTGCAGCCGCCTCCTTCGAGGACACGGGGAACCGCACGCTGGTCACGGCGCTCTTCAACAACCAAGCCTACCACTCCCCGGCCACCGCCCTCATGCTGGCTGACAACGCTGTCCTCAGGGTGCTGGCAGGCCCCAACGCCTCCATCACCGTCACCAACTACCCCCAGCCCCGTAACATCACCGAGAAAGCCAAGGACCAGCTCATGGAGTGCGTGTGGTGATGGCACGGGGCTCGCTTTCCTGCTAGGGCTCAGGCCTCCCGTGGGTGCAGGTTGGCTTGGTTATACTGGGGTCAGTGGAGAAGCCAGGCTGGAGCTTCTCAGACCCAGACGTAGCTGTGATTGCACTCAGGAGGTCAGGGGAGCAAAGCTGTGGAGATGACTCCCCTGCTGAGCCTGGCAGCCATGTCACCCCATGCACATCTCAGAGTTTGGTTGTTCCCCTCAAGATACTGGCTGGGGTTAGTTTTTCCTGGGTGCTCATAGTAGGGGAAGCCATGTGGCCATGCTCTTCACAAAACTCCACATCCAGGGCCTCTGAACCTCACCTAGACCAGAGGGGCCATGTCTGGGACCTCACCAAGGCAGGGTGGAGGTTTGTGGTATGCAGGGTGGGCTGTGCCTGGGGGATGATTGTCTCCCTTGAATATTTCTTCAGCATATTGGTGGAGTGTAGCCTCTTTACGAAGCCCCGTGTGGGTGTGCTGGCCATAGCTTCCTCAAGAGGGGCAGTAGAGGAGCAGGTGCTGATCTCTGCCCTCTGTGACCAGAGATAGGACCCAAAGGAATGGCTGAAGCTGTGTTGGGGAGGGTTAGGCTGGAAATCAAGGAAAGGTTCTTCCCTCAGAGGGTGCTGGGCACTGCCCATGCTCCCCAGGGAATGGTCATTGTCTCAAGGCTGCCAAAGCTCCAGGAGCATTTGGACAATGCTTTCAGGGATGCACAGGGTGGGATTGTTGGGGTGTCTGTGCAGATGGACTGGATGATCCCTGTGGGTCCCCGAGACTATTCCATGATTCTATGCTGTCCCCGTGTAGCCTCAGCATTGGTTTGCTGAGGTGTCCCTGCCCTAATGTGTCCCCCTGTCCCCACAGAGGCCAGACTGGGTTTGCCATTGCCATCAACCTGCTGTATGGGATGGCCTCTCTGGCGAGCACCTTCGCGCTGCTGCTGGTCAGTGAACGTGCCATCAAGGCTAAGCACGTCCAGTTTGTCAGCGGCGTTTACGTGGTCAACTTCTGGCTTTCTGCCCTGCTCTGGGACATCATCAACTTCCTTATCCCTTGTGCTCTGATGTTGGTGAGTCACCCCTGGCACCCCAATGCCCTCCCCGTTGGTGGGAGTTCTGAGTGCTGCTCCTCTGGGATGTCTGTGGCTGCAAGGAGAAGGACAAGGCCACTGGCATTGTCTCTGTAGAAGGGACCAGCAAGAAAGCTGTCCCTTGGTCCTGCTGGGAGCTGGACCACAGCCAATCAGCTGGGGCAATTGCCTCTGGCAGCTGAACACTTTGCTGTTGGGACTAGAAAATGTTAAAATCCGTGGGAATTCCCCAGATCTGCCCTTCTCCATCCCAGTCTGCAGAAAGAGCCTCCCCTGGGGACAGCCGTGGGCTGCTGGTAGGACCCATCCATGAGGGGTTGTCTGGGTCAGTGCAATGCTAATATTATCCTGGGCCACTGGGACAAGGAGACTTCGCCTGAGGTGAAGCCAAATGTGCCTCTCCCCACATTGCTGTGCCCCAGGTGATATTCCAAGCCTTCAACGTGCAAGCCTTCACCCAAGACAGCCACCTCGTTGATGTGATGCTGATCTTCCTCCTTTATGGCTGGGCCATCATCCCCCTCATGTACCTTCTCAGCTTCTTCTTCTCAGTGGCAGCCACAGCCTACACCCGTCTCACCATCTTCAACATCCTCTCTGGCACTGCCACCTTCCTTGCTGTCACCATCATGAGCATCCCAGGTGGGTCACTGCCCTCTGTACCTGCCCAGCCATCACCAGTAAGGTCCAGCCCCTAAGGGGGCTCTCTCACCCCAGGACTGTTCGTTCCCCCAATAGTCATAAAACTCTACAACAGTCCATTCCCACCCATTCAAAGTGACAAAATATGTTTGGTTTCCCTCTAAACTTGACAGTGTCAGGGTTTTTTCTCCCAAACCAGCAGTGTCTAATCTATTGATCCACCTGTTCTCTTTCAGAGCTGGGATTAGTGGACCTCTCCAAAACCCTGGATAAAGTTTTTCTCGTCTTACCCAATTACTGCTTGGGCCAGTGCATCAGTGACTTCTACCAGAATTACGAGTTCATTCAGTTCTGCACCTCCTCTGTTGAAGCCATCTTCATCTGCAAAGCCTTCAGTGAGTGTCTGCTTCCTCACCTGGCCAACCCCCACAGCATCACTGGGGGGTTGTGTGGGCTGGGTGCTGGAACTGGGCAGTATCCTGGGGCCTGTGCCTGGGCAGTAGCTGCAGGTACCATTTTAGAGCAAAAACTTGGCAGCGTATTAGGACATATGTAGGAAAAAGTTCCTTAACTGGATCACCTTACTCATGATTTGGGGGAAAATGTGGGCTAGGGGAGGTTTCATAGATGAGTAAAGAAATCCCAATCCCAAGATTTTGTGTCCTCTGCCTGCCTCCACTGGAATCTTCTGCCAGATTCCCTCCAGGCCCAAGTCCTCTCGTGGGAAGCATTGGAAAGAGCTGTGGGCAGGGAGCCAGTGTGGGATGGAGATGAGCCTGGCAGAGCTTTGGGCTCACAGCTTCCTCTGGAGTTCATCTACCTCTCCCCAAAGTGTGGATTAATCCAGGAGCTGATTTTGTTTCATCTTTCCTCAGATATCAGTTATCAGATGAACTACTTTTCCTGGGAGACCCCTGGGATCGGGCGGTACCTGACCTCCTTGGCTGTCCAGGGTTTCTCCTTCCTCTTCCTCCTCTTCCTCATTGAGACAAACCTCCTCTGGAGACTGAGAACTCTGGTCTGTGGCATCTGCAGGCGGCGGAAATGGGTGAGTGAAGCATGTGGGAGCGAGCTGTGGCCTCCAAGCCCAGCCCAGGAGTCCCTGTGAGCTGGAGACGGGCCCTCATCACCTAAACCATCTTCCCAGGAAGCATCCCCGGAGCCTGGAGGAACAAATCCTGTTAAGTGTATGCATTGGCAAAGGGAGGGAGGCATCCCCAGAAGTGGCTGATGGAAGGGATGGATCCTGCCAGGGTTGGGGACACTGGAGGAACCCATTCATCCCCCAGCAGCCAGGTGACACAGAGTGTGTCTTTCCCCTGTGTTCAGGTGGCCCTGCTGAACAGGGTGTCTGTGCTGCCAGAGGACAGGGATGTGGCAGATGAGAGGAAGAAGGTTTTGGAGTCACCACCAGAACTGCTGTCATCTCTCAGCAGCCCTCTGGTCATCAAGGAGCTCACCAAGGTGAGGTGACCTGAGTATCCTGCTGTCACTGAGCCATGTCCTCTCGGGGCTGGCAAAGCCACCGCCTGCCTTGCCGTGCCATGGGCAGTGACAGGCGGCTCGTGTGGGGTCTCCTGCAGGTCTATGACAGCCGGGAGTCCCTGCTAGCAGTAGACAGGATCTCCTTGGCCGTCAGCAAAGGGGAATGCTTTGGTCTCCTTGGCTTCAATGGAGCGGGCAAAACCACCACCTTCAAGATGCTGACGGGTGACGAGAGCATCACATCGGGGGACGCCTTTGTGGATGGCCACAGCATTCTGGCCAACATCAAGAAGGTACCCAAGGCTGCGGGGGCGAGGGTGGTGTTGCAGACTGTCCTGTGTTTGGCTGGGCTGAGCCGCCTTACAGGTGCCTCAGAGAGGACATAGTTGCAGTTCCAGAGGCGGAGACAATATCCCGGGGACAGTGTGTCCTTGGCTGTCTCGGCTCTCCATTGTGTGGCCATGTGGGAGCAGTCTCCTCTTCACTAGGATTACAGATGTGATACAAATGGAAGCCAAAGCTGGTGAGGGTAGCAAACCCTTCATCAAAGGGGTTTACCTAGCAAACCCTTCATACTGGGTTTACCTCCATAGTTGGAAATGTGGAAAATACTGGAGGATAGTCTCTAAAATGAGTGTGTCAAACCTTTCCAGATCTCTGCGAGGGGTCTCCTTGCTCTGGAAGAGATGAGCAGGGGTTAGGCTTTCAGTCTAGTCCTTCCTCTACCACTGTCCCAGATTTCACAGAATGTTCTGATTTGGGAGGGACCCACAAGGACCTTCAAGTCCAACTTTTAAGTGAATGGGGATCCCAGGCAAAGTCAGACATGCAGAACATTCTGTGAGAGCATGCCCCAAATTGCTTCCTTCCCTGAAACTGCCTTCTCTCATGCTCTTGTCCCTGGAAGTGACCAGGACATGGGGGAGGTACCAGCCCTGCAGCGCTTTCCTGAGAGCCTGGGCACCCCAAAATGGTCCTTCACAGTGAGGAACCAGCTTGGCAGAGGTGTTGTGAGCCCATCCAATTGCTGTCCAGAGACACATCTGTCCATCCCTGTCAGCCCAGCTGCTCCGGGGGGCATTTCCCTCTCGTTCCACTTGTGGTTTCAGAGCTGCGGCTCAGCTCCCATCACTCTGAGCAAAACCTCCCAGAGGCGCAGCAAAACCTGTGGGTGCTCAGAGACCTGCCCGTGAGCTGACTGCCGTCTCCTGTCGGCCGCAGGTGCAGCAGCGGATCGGGTACTGCCCGCAGTTCGATGCCCTGCTGGAGCACATGACGGGCCGCGAGACGCTGAGCATGTACGCGCGGCTGCGCGGCATCCCCGAGCGCTACATCGGCAGCTGCGTGGAGAACATGCTGCGGGGGCTGCTCCTGGAGCCCCACGCCGACAAGCTGGTCAGGACCTACAGGTGAGAGCAGGTGTGGACAAACTGCCGTCCCTCCTTTGTGATGCTCCCTGTGATCACTGTGGGTCTCTATCCCTGTTCCTCGCTCCCGTTTTCAGCTGAATGTTGGACTTGATCTCGCAGGTCGTTTCCAACCTTAATGATTCTGTGATTCCTCTGCAGTGGTGGAAACAAACGGAAGCTGAGTGCTGGCATTGCCCTCATTGGTGGCCCCCCTGTGATCTTCCTGGACGAGCCCTCCACTGGCATGGACCCCGTGGCCCGGCGCTTGCTCTGGGATGCAGTGACACGGACACGGGAGTGTGGCAAATCCATCATCTTCACCTCCCACAGGTGACGCTTGGCTGGGCAGGGCTTGGCATGAGAGATCAGGGAGAGTGGTGGGATCCAAGGGATGGGGACACACCTCCGAGGCCTGGTAAGTGGGCATACACTGCCTGCAACCAGTGACTGGCTTTACCCAAATCTCCCTCCTCCAAGAGTCCAGAGAGAAAGGAATACACCTCCAGCTGCTTCCCAGAAGCTTCTGCTTGTGTCCTGGTGCTTACATGCCCAGAGAAGCTGTGGCTGCCCTATCCCTGGAAGCGTCCAAGGGCATGCTGGACTGGGCTCGGAGCAGCCTGTTCTAGTGGAAGGTGTCCCTGCCCGTGGCAGGGGGTGGAATTAGATGAGCTTTAAGGTTCCTTCCAACCCAAACCATGCTGGGATTCTCTGAACGAGTCCTCTCCTTCCTGCAGCATGGAGGAGTGCGAGGCGCTGTGCACACGATTGGCCATCATGGTGAACGGGCAGTTCAAGTGCCTGGGCAGCCCCCAGCACCTCAAAAGCAAATTTGGCAGTGGATACACCTTGCTGGCCAAAACCAGGGGTGAGGAGGAGGGCGAGCTGCAGGCCTTCAAGGCCTTTGTGGAGAAGACTTTCCCAGGTACTGTGAGCTGCTGGAGTGGTTGCCCCCTGAGCAGGGGCAGGGTGCTGGGTGTGAATGTCAGCACATTCCCTAACACAGAGCCTCTCCCTGCTCAATTCCCCAGGCAGTGTCCTGAAGCACGAGCACCAGGGCATGGTGCATTACCACTTGACCAACAAGAACCTCAGCTGGGCACAGGTAAGGGGGCACTGGGAGCCCTTCTCCTGCCCCTTCCCCTGTTCTTGGTGCTTTGCTTTTCCATGGTGCATCTTCCCTACGCTGCGTTCCTCTGTGGGAGTGTGGCACGGGTGGGCACAGCTTCCCCATGCTGGCACCTCCCTGCTCCTGCCCCTCAGCCCCAGGAACCCCCTGGCAGTGGCTTTAGACAGTGCCATGTAGGCATCGCGTGGTCCCACCAGGGCTGTGGGCAGTGGCTTTCCCCAGCCTGAGGGGTCCCAGCCCAGGGACACTGATAAAAACCCTCAGTGCAGATACGGTATGTAACCCTCTGCATACAGTATACAGTCATGTATAGAGCACACCTAGTACATCTCTCTGTCTATATACTGACTATATGTGCATTGTCCATATGTAAATACATGCATACTATACAGAGATATTCATAGCATACAGATAGTTTTCATATGCAGTATCTAGGTATATATATATTTTTATATCTATATCGTGCACTGTATGTAGTGTATATAATATACTGTATATTGTATATATATAATATCTACTATATATATACTGTGTAGGGTATATGGTAATACTCTATACAGACTATATACTCTGGAGTATATACTCTTTATATCAAGTGTGTAGTATAGTCTATAGAGTATATATATCGATAGTACATAAGATACAAATTATATAAAAGCTATGTATAGGAGTATATAAAACTAGAGAGAGTGAGTTTATAAATATGTATATTATATGTAGCTCAATATAAAAATGATGTATATGCTAGATACAGATAGTTATGTATAGTGTATAGTATCCTATGTAGTTACTTCTATATTATATAAATATTTTATATATATAATGTATTGGCAGAAACCTTGAGCAGGGATTCAAACCCAGATATGTGTGTATGTATATAAATACATATATATATGTATGTATGTATTTGTATATAAGTATATATGTATGCATTTATTACATATAAATGTGTAAAGCAATCATATCCACAGCATATATTTTTAAATGGTGTCAGATACTCCTGGCTTCCTCCACTCTCCTGACAGGGAAGGTGTCATTTTCCTGGCTCTCCCTGGAGAGAAAAGCTTTCCCTGCTTTCCCTGTCACAGCCTGGGGGTTCCTCTGTCACAGCCTGGGGTTCCCCCTGGGGTCCTGGGAGCCCCCCCACACCAAGTCACACTGCCCTCATGTCCCTGCCCTCCCTTGCAGGTCTTTGGGGCCCTGGAGAAAGCCAAAGAGAAGTATCGCTTGGAAGACTACTCAGTGAGCCAGATCTCTCTGGAGCAGGTCTTCATGAGCTTCACTCGCTTCCAGCACTACACAGAGGACAGAGGGAAATGAGCCCCAGTGCCCTTCCTCACGGACTGGCCCTCAGCCTATACATAGTATATATAGAGACAGTAATTTATATATCGGCGTGTCTTAAATACTGTATAAATGTAACACTTTTCAGCGGGGAGGGGTGAGAGGATGGCAGTGCTCCAGCTGCTGTCAGCAGCTCTGGGCCTGCGTGTGTGACACTGCCACTCTCCTGCCTTCATCCATCCATCCAGCAAAAATAATCCGCCCAAAATGCTGGGAGGAGCCTTGGATGGGTGGGGAGGGGTGTTGGACTTGGGCTGGCAGAGGAGGAGCGGATTCCCCTCTGCTCCTTTCTTCCCTGCCCTGCTCACACCCAGCGGGATGCTGCCCCATGGTCCTCACCCGCATGTCCATGTGTTGTTAGGTGGTTGCTCGTGGTTTAGCAGGAGGCTGTCACATAGCTCAGATCCAAACCGTCCCTGGGGTCAGCAGGATGTGCTGGGATTGCCTGTGGGAGCACATGGTGTCCAACCGGGGGGGATGGCTCAGCTCCTGCCTGGCACCTGGGGGGCATGGGAAAGAGGAGGCTCTGTCTCCTTTAAGTGCTTGGGAAAACAGTCTGCTCCTGCCTGCTTGCCAGTCCTGGTCCCAGGAGCTGGCACTGGCCCCAGCCACGCAAGGGGAGCTGTGTGGTGCCAGGAGCTGGCACTGGGTGAGAGGTAGGACATGGTGCTGGAGTGGTGCCCAGAGCTCGGCCCCAGGAACAGCACGTGATGGGCACGGCGGGGGAGGCGGCCAGGGCTGCCCAGGGACACTGCTGGGACGGCTGAGAGGTGCCACAAGGTCCCCGAGGACGCTGCTAGCAGCACTGCCCCGTTGTGCAGTGCAGCCACGGGACCAATTTGAAGCCAGCGATGCCCTCGCTGTGCCCATGTCCTGCTGAGCTCACCCCTTACACCCCACACAGCTCCAACCGGGCCATATCTGTCCTGCATCCCCCTCCTCATCCCCATCCCCTCACCAGGCTGTGCCAGCATCAGGCAGGGAGCAAAGACTCTGTCCTGCCCCTGCCTGGCTTCAGGATGTTGCTGGGCTCCTGCCTGGGCCCAGTTAGAGGAGGCAACTTCTTTTTGGAGTTTCCCAGTGGCTGGGTTGGGCTGTTTTTTTTTTTTTTTTTTATTATTTTGTTTGTTTGTTTGTTTGTTGGAAATCTGTGTTGATTCTTGTCTGTCCTTAACTAGTCCCTGTGTCACCTAGGGCAGCCCCTTGGGTGCTGCCCCATGATCAATGCAGAGCTATTTGCACTATAGTACTACACACAATTGCACATAACTAATTAATATTTATGGCAAGGGGGGCTGATTCCCTCCCAGTGATTGCATTGTCAGGGGTTGGGTTATATTTTTGGGTTGGGTTTTTATTTTTTTCCTTGTGACTGACTCATTCTTTCTTGTTCCATTTCTTCCCTTTGCCTAATGTTGTTGTTCAGAACAATGGTGCATCATGTTACTAAGAATTTCCCTGGATCTTAAAAGATGTGTGTTTTTATTAGTTAGCAGCCAGCAGGTGAATGGCCTCCCTGGACACCTTAGAGCCTTTTGGAGCTGCTGGCAGGGAGGGATTGCACCCTGGGAGCATCCAGGGCATCATGCATGGGGGGAATCCCAGCACCAGTGACTTTCCCAAGGAGGGAAGAAAAAGGAGTGATGCTTTCTGCTGGGAGGGTGGCTGAAGTGCTGAAACTCCCAGTAACTGTTTTCTGGAAAGGGAAGTACAGCAGGATGTAGTAGAGCCTCCCAGGCTTTGCCTGGGATGAGGAGCAGTGGGAATGTGGAGGTTTCAGGGGGTGAAATACAAAATTGCCACAGGCTGGCAGTGCCCTGAGCACAGCAGCAGCAGTCCCTGTCCTGCTGGCTCTGGTGCCCCCTGAAAGACTTGGGTGGGGACATTGGAGGCTGTGTGACCCCCACACTGCCCATGGTGCCATGGCAGAGCTGGTGGGAGAGTCCATGGCAAGGATGACATCCTCTGGCCTCAGCCCTCCATCACTCTGGGGCCACCCTGCCCTAAATGAAGGAAATGTTATGGGAGCAGCATTTCTTTGTCCCAGGGGGCTGTAACACCCTGTCTATCAGCCAGGCAGGCACTGTGGGCTGTGCATGGTGCTGCTCCTGATTTCAGTCACAGCCACAGTGCCAGGCATGCCAGCCCAGGGCCAGAAGCAGCACCAGGAGTGCTCTGTGGGCAGGTACTGCCAGGGGCACAGCTGCTGCCAAGGGCACAGCTGCTGCTGGCACTGCTCTGGCCTCCCAGGAGGGAGAAGCAACACAGCTCCTGGGCAGCTTCTCCTCCCACTGGCTGCAGTGTGGTTGTTATTCCCATCATAGGAATAATAAAGATGATTTTTTTTTCCAGTGGGTGTTTCCTGGCCTCCTTTGGAATCAGATTCTATTCAGCCTTTGCTGGCCTCCTGCTCTCTGCTTGGGGAGAAGGACATGGGGGTAAAGGGGTGTTCTACAAAACCAGAACGGGAAAGGCTTGGAAAAGCGCAGCAGCTGAGGAGGTTTTTTTGAGAAGTTGGGGTGCCCATCCTTTTTACCTCAGGCAGCCACAACTACCCTCTCTCAGCTCCCCCAGATAACCACAGGTGAGGGGGAGACCTCGAGCTTGGTGCTCAAAATGCCTTTTGGCCTCCATGGCAGTGGGCAGCTGGACCTAGCAGATTCCTGCAGATTTGCCCACCTACATGCTGCAGCCCAGCTCTGGAGCACAGCCAGAGTGCTTAGCCCCCCCTCAGCTGCCCATATGCTTCCCCCCCTCAGCCCTAAACACCTAAGACAGCACCAGCCCCTGGCTGAGCCCCAGGAGATGAGGCAGCATTGGGGCAACAATGCAGCTGCAAGGAAGAGAAGCTCCAACTCTCTGAATCCACAGAAGCCAGGTTCCCACTGAGCCACAACACACCTGGAAGCATTCCCTCTCCAGGGCAGGATGCTGCACCCCCTGCTTCCCCATCCCACAAGCGCGTCTCCACGGGCAGTTTCAGCTCTTTATTGTCTGGCGGTCCTGCTACAGCACCCCACTGTCCTCCCTGTGGCTATGGCTGCAGGGGGGGAGGCTCTCCCCCGTCCCCAGCGTGGCACCACAGTGTCCCTGGAGCTGGAGGCTGCAGGAGCTGCAGCAGTCCGAGAACTGGCACTTAAGGAATCCTGGCTGGGGCCGCACGCTGCTCCTCTGCCGGGCATGGCTGTGGTCCGGTCCCGCTGGGCTGGGTCACTCCACTTCGGGCATCTTAAAAACGTGGTTCAAAAACGCCACCGATTCTGGGTTGTGACCAGGTGCTCGCAGCTTCGTTTCTCTTGTTAAGAAACCAAACACAAATCTTTTCTCTTTTATGAGCAGTTCTCGATTTTGGCCAGAAATTGCTGTGCCCACCAGTCCTCCAGGTCGATGGGAACAAAGTCTGAAAAAGAGGGGAGGGAGAGAGGGGAACAACAGGAGAAGGAGCAGAGCTCTGGGTGCTCCCTTCCAAAGCCCCCCAAAAAATAACCTTGGAATCACAGAATACCCTGAGCTGGAAGAGCCCCGCAGCAATAATCCAGTCCAACTCCTGGCCCTGCACAGACACCCCAACAATCCCACCCTGGGTATCCCTGGCAGTGCTGTCCAAACACTCCTGGAGCTCTGGCAGCCTCGGGGCCGTGCCCATTCCCTGGGGAGCCTGGGCAGTGCCCAGCACCGTCTGGGGAAGAACCTTTCCCTGATTTCCAATCTAATGACACCCCCAGGTGTCCTCCACCCCTGTGCCTTGTCCCCAAAAGGCCAGACTGGGTTTACAGGGACATGCTCTTTCTTGGGAAGCTCTCAGCCACTGCAAGAGCTCACAGGCTGCTGTCACTGCCCTGACTCCAGGTGCCACCAGACAAGTGTTGTCCCCGTGCCCAATTGGTATTGCTGGCCCCAGGAGAAGCGGGTCCCCACAGGGAGCTCCTCTCTCAGCATGATGCTGAACCCCTTGGTGGCAGGAGAAGGCCTGAATCCCAGAGGAGTCAGTAACACAGTGGAACACCCAAGGGACACAGTGGACATCCCCAGCACAGTGCCTGAGCCCAGCTGTCTCCCCTCAGCACCCCCAGAGTGACTTCAGCATCAGCAGGATAGGCCCAAGCATCCCCTCTGGCACATCCAGCACTTGAATCCAAATCCTCCTTCCACCACAGCCCTGTTCAGGTGCAGGCTGAGCCCACAGCCACTCACTGTATCCCAAGCCTGATGCCCCCCAAAGTGCTACAACCACTGGCCACATACCTTTGAGTCCGGGGTCGGGGGTTTTCTCCACGTACTGCACGGGGCCGCAGGCGCTCTCCCCGCTCTGGCTCCCGTCCAGCTGCTGCTCTACCTGCTGCCAGGCTGGGGAGGGGGAACAAGCACTGGATGGGTTTGGGATCCCAGTGTGAGGGGCTGCAGGAGCAGGAAGCGGAGCAAAGGAGGGCGAGTCTCCAGGCTGAGGACTCCACCCCTGCCACCGATGTCCCCAGCACATCTGTACTGGGGAGGGACTCTATCTGCTCCAGCTCTCCTGGGCACTGCCCCAGGAACCCTCTGCCCTCACCTTCATAGACAAAGCGGACGTTCTCCTCGTGGGCCAGGGTGTAACATTCTTCAGGGGCTGAGATCTGCTGCAGCAGCAGTGGGGGCCTCTTGCCATTCACTCTGTTGAAGACGAGTTTCTGCGCTGGGCTGTGCAGGGAGGGAAGCAATAAGGGGGTGAGGGCACAGGCAGCTCTGCCCACCTCAGCAAGAACTGGGGCAGTTCAAGTGTCCTGGGTTGTCTGTGTGCAGTCTGACCTACAGCTGCAAGACACAGCCCCAGGGATAGGGGATTCGGACACAGGAGGGGTGCAAGGGGAACTCCCTGGGAAAAAGCATCAGCTGCCCATCTCTTACCCATCCTTAAACCTCCACCAAGTGCAGATCCTAAGAAAAAGGATCTGCCACCAAAACTGCAGGAATATCAGGAAATAGAAGCGAAATCCAGTCAGGTACTGGACAGGGGATGTGCCATCCTCTGCAAATCAAGCACCCAGGTTCACTGGAATAGCTCTGGGCCCAGCATGTCCCCAAGGTGCCCCAGGACTGGGATGTAACACTCTGTGAAGTGGGAGCAGGTCACACTTCCTCAGAGCTGGGATCCCCTCTGGTGAGGAGCACTTCAACCAACCCCTGCCCTGGATGCAGCAACACCCATCAGAGCTAAAGTAAAAACTTGGGACGAGACCTGTCAGCATCTTCAATGCAAAACTCCAGTATTCTGGCTTTTCTGCCCAGCTCCAGGGCAGAATATGGCTGCAACAGCCACGTTCCTCACGGGACAAAGTCTAAGGGGCCCTAGGAGTGGGTCTGGAGAGCAAGAGAGACTGGGAGCAGGCAGCTCCTGCAGATCTGCAGGCAGGGGCTGGGAAGGGCAGTGACCCTACAGCCAGCAGCACTGGGCATGCAGGACCAGGACAAGCATGACTGAAGCCACCCCAGTGAATTTCAAGGAACCTGGGAAGGAGAGGATCTAAGGGGGTGGAGGGGGAACGCATCTATTTCTTGGAGCTGGAGAGGACGTGCAGAACTAGCGGGGCCCCACTGCCCTGTCTGGGTGTGCTTTGAGTCGAGCCTTCCAGCCGGGAAAGGGGTCTCCTTAAGGGTCCCATCACCACCTCCCAGTCACTGGAATACCCCACAGCACCCAGCCAACAGCCCCAGGTATTGCTGCTGGACACTGGAATTCACCCAGAAAATGTCACCCCGGCTTTCGGGGCAGAGGGGATCGCCAGCTCCGCGTGGGCTCCGTGGGCGCACGGCGCGGCCAAGGCGGGCGGGCACACGGTGGCACCGGCGCTGGCCCCGCCGCCGGTTTGTGCAATCGGGGCCGTCCGCGGGGGGGGCGGGAGAAGCCCGGCCCCGGCTCCGCCCGCACCGGGACCCCCCCGCACCGCCTCCTTGGCGTGACCCCACCAGTCCCACTCCCCGCGATTTCTGGGGACGGCCCGTGGGAAGGAGGAGGGGCGGCGACTCCGGCGTGTCCCCGGCGCGGGGCAGCCCGCGCCACGCGTGTACAGAGGCCCGCGGGAGGCGTGCGGGCGCAGGCACGGCTGAGACCCCCGGGGCGAGCGGCACCGAGCGGAGACCCCAGGTCCCCCTCCCGCGTCCCGCCGGGCGGCCCGGCCGTCTCGGCTCCCCTTCACAAGGTCACCCCAGTGACTTTCCAAGGTCACGACCGCGCGCGGGGCTCACCTGGCGGGGGGCCACGGGCCGGGCTGCGGCCGCCCTCGCAGCTCGCCCAGTTTGCTGCTCTCCACCGCCTGCTGCGTGGGACCTGCGGGGGGTGCGGGGCGTCAGGGGGGGCAGCGAGGGCCGGACGGAGCCCCAGCGCCCCCCGGCCCCGCGCCCCCCGGTACCTGTGCGGCGCTGCGTGGCGAGCTTGCTGGGGCCGCGCGTCAGCGTGTACATGGTGCGGGCCCCGGCCCACGGCCCCGCCGCCCCCGCCCGAGTGCCGAGCGCGCCCCTCGCCGGGGCCTTTAACGGGCCGGGCCGGGCGGGCACCGACACGCCCCCGCGCTTTAAAGGGACCGCGCGGGGGGCGCGTGGGACGCGGCGACAGCGCACAGCGCCCGGGGGACGGGTGGGACACCCCCGGGACAGGTCGGGGCGACACGTGGGAGGCGTGCGGGGACAGATGCGGCATATGCGACACATGCGTGCTGTGTAAGGAACGTGTCTGCGTTGTGGGGACACATAGGGGACGCGCGGAACACATCGAGAGCACCCGTGGGACGTGGGACACGCAGGGGACACGCGGGACACATCGGGTCTACTTGTGGGGGGTGCGTGGGATGCATAGGGCGCACAAGGGACACACGTGCGACGTGGGGACGCCCGTCACACACATGGGGGATGCGGAGACACGCAGCGGACATTCATGGGATACGCTGGGGGCATGTGTGAGACGTGGGAACACACTGGAGACACAGAACATGTCAGGGGTGCACGTGAGGGGTTAATGGGGACACACAGGATGCAGGGACACACACTGGAGACGAGCAGGGCACACGCTGGGAGCATATGTGAGGGTTTGCATGGGACACAGAGGGGACATGTGGGACGTGGTAGACGCAGGGCACGCGCAGGACACACAGAATGCACAGAAGGGACATTGGAACGTGCGGGGCTCCATAGGGGAGAGCGCACAGAGGGAATGTGGGGCACAGGATGGCAGAGACGCGCAGGGGACACGGGAGTCACGGGAAAGTCGGAGGGGACCTGCACGGGGACACTCAGGAGATAGGACACCGGAGCCACTGCACAACAGGGGACAGATAGGGGTCATTCCTGGGACACAAAGCACAAAGTAGGGGGTGCAGAAGCAGGGGCTGAGGTGCTCCCCCTTACAAGGGGACAGCGCTGTGGCTGCACATCCCATGACCAGCGCAGGAAGCGGGAGTGGGCAGCCGTGTCCCGACCAGCACGGTGACCTTTGGAGCGGGGAGGTCCCGCCAAGGTGTCCCCACGTGGCAGGAGGTGCAGACCTAGGATATGACCCTGAGCAGATCCCCGGCCACCCCGCAGCGTCCACCGGCCACCCCTGGGGCTGGCGACAGCACTCAGAGTTTTGGGGAGAGATCGTGTGACAAACACACTGGGGACTCTGGGAGGCTCCAGCCTGGCTCCAGGGGCTGCAAAGCCACCCCACGAGGGTGACCTTTGCCTTTTCGCCACGTTGCCACGGTACTGGCCGGGGAGGGAGGGCTGCAGGCGGGTACCTCCCATAAAAACCCAGCGGAGCCTGACCCTGGTCGGTACCAGGCACGCGTGGACCCTTCGCGGGTGCGCATCCACTGCTGTCACCCCCAATCTTATTACTGTGCTTAAATACAATCCTGACCCCCAGGATGTCACCACGGGCTGCCATCCGCCCTGTCACGTGCTGGGGACTGTGCCTCAGTTTTCCCCGGACCTGCCCGGGGTTTCTAAGTGGCTGTTGGCGCATCCCCTGAGCTTTTCCATGCTTGGAAGGGCTGAACCCCTAATCCTTGAGCTCCAGATGGATCCCTCCAGACCTCCATCAGCAGTGACAGCTGTCGCGGAAAGGGTGGGCGGGGTCCGCCCTCACCCCCATTTTCCCGGGGTGTCGGGGCAAAGCCTCAGTTTGCTTCTTTCAGGGGGTACCGGTGCGTGGCGGAGCAGCAGCAGCGCCCGGGCCGGGGTCCCCGCAGGGCCCGAGGGCAGCTCCGAGGGGCGGCGGGGCAGAGCCGCTGTCGGCCGCGCCGCTGGTGTAGTGGTATCATGCAAGATTCCCATTCTTGCGACCCGGGTTCGATTCCCGGGCGGCGCAAATCTGTTTTGGTGGTTTTTTTCCCCCCTCCCCCCCCCCCTTCTGTCTTCTTTTTGCCCGCCCGCCGTGGGAAGCTCCACCCGCGGCGCGGGGCGGGCCCGGCGGTGCCGGGAGCTGTAGTTCCCGGGCCCGGCCCGGCCATGCAGGTCCCGGCGGCCGCGGAGCGCAACAAGGGCCCGATCCTGGCGGTGCTGCGGGAGTGCGCGGGGCCGGGCGCGGGGCCGGGCGCGCTGCGGGTGCTGGAGGTGGGCGCGGGCTCGGGGCTCCACGCCGCGCACTTCGCGCGGGCGCTGCCGCAGACGCGCTGGCAGCCCTCGGACTGCGACCCCCGGGCGCTGCGCAGGTGAGCGGGGCCGAGGGGACGGGGGACGCCGGGGGACACCGCCTGCAGCCCCCTACCACTGGCCCGGTTCCCTGATCTCCTTTTAATTAATTTATTTATTTATTTTATTTCGCTTGGGGATTTTGTGAAAACCCCTGTATCCCACTCTCCTGCAGCCCAGGCCCTCCTGCTTAGTGCTTTCTTTTCTCCAGGAAAACCCCGATATCCAACTCTTGGATGAGCTGGATGTGTGTTTTTACCCGGAAAAGACCCACTCAACAGTGGGCCCAGGCTCCAGACTTGTTTTTCTTTTTTCAGGAAAAAGCCAATAGCCGCGGCTCTGTTGCTATCTTTGCTATCTCTTGCCTGTCCAGCAGCCCAGGCTCCCCCTCTCAGTGCTGTATTCTTTCCAGGAAAACCGCAATATCCTGCTCTCAAATGAGCTTAATGTGTACTTTTTTTCCCAGCAAAGACCCCCTTGGACAGCCCAGGCTCTCTGGCTTGACGCTTTATTTTTTCCAGGCAAACCACAATATTCAACTCTTGCCCAGCGCAGGCTCCCCAGGTCAATGCTCACTATATTTTTTTTCAATAAATCCCCAATATCCAACTCCCAAACAACCCATGCTCCCCCGCCCAGGACTTTATTTTTCCCAGAAAACTCCCAAAATCCAGCTTTCCACTGTAGAGGAAAAAAAAAAAAAAAAGCCTGGTGGGGAGGTGCTGAAACCAGCGCCTTTCCAGGGGAAGTTTTGTGCTGCCCACCCATCAGCACCCAGCACCCTGGTTAAAAATAATCCCCAGGCTGGGAGGCTGCAGGAGCTGAGACCTGGGTGGTGAATGTGCCAAAAAGGGTGTAATTAAAACCAAAATCAGGAGATGTTGATGCAGTGGTGCCAGTGGGATGCCCCACAAGGGGTGAGTGCTCCAAAATCGGGGAATTTAGGCCCTGGGGCCTCTCCATGCTGCTGGTTGTCCAGGTGCTTCCAGTTCTCCTTCTGCCAGCTGGAAGCAAAGGGCTGGGCAAAGAGCCCCCAGGCTGTGCTGCACCCACATGCACGTGGAATAACAACTATTGGCTGAGAGTCCATCCAGGGGATTGTCCCTGCCTGCAGCGGGTGCTGGGGGTGCACGGGGGGACCCGGCTGGGCTTGAGGTGGGGTGTGGTGCCCACAGCATCGCTGCCTACGTGGAGGCCACGGGAGTGCCCAACCTGCTGCCCCCCATCCTGCTGGACGTGTCTCAGGGCTGGGAGACCTGGGGGGGCACCCAGCCCGGCACCCTCGACCTCCTTGTCAGCATCAACATGATGCACATCGCAGAGCTGCGGTGCACCGAGGTGAGCAGCCCTCACAGCCCCTGCCCCCTGCCAGGGCCGAGGAGGGGCTCCCGGGGGGTGTCCCAGCCCCCTGACCCGGTCCCCACCTCTCTCCTTTCCCAGGGCCTGTTCAAGGGTGCCGGGGTGCTGCTGAAGCCTGGAGGTGTGCTCTTCACCTATGGGGTGGGTCCTAGTGCAGGAGCATCCTGGGGCTGCAGCGTGTCAGAGCGGATACTGGGGGGACACCTGGGAGGGCAGCTCCAGTCATGGCTTAGGGAGGGAACTGGGAAATGCAGGGTTTTGGGAGGGTCTGTGTCTTTTGGGGCACATGCTGAGCCCTGAAAGGGGCAGTTTGGATGAGAGAGATCCTGTCCTCCCTCACCTTATCCAAGGCAGAGTCTGGGAGGGCTGCAGAGGGTGACAGGACTCACAGTGGGGGATGGGACTCCTTGGGGGCCGTGTCTCTTCCGTGCTTGGTGGGGACAGCAGCCCATGGAAGGAGGGGCTGGGGGGACACAGGGTGGCTCATGCCTACAGCTCCAGCTGTGTCCCCCCAGCCCTACGCCGTGGACGGCCAGATCAGCCCCCAGAGCAACGTGGACTTTGACCGCAGCCTGAGGCAGAGGTAGGAGGGGGCTGGGGGGCTCAGGCTCTTGGGGGCCCACTCTGTCCTGTCTGTCCCGCCCCTGCTCCTGGAGCTGCAGGAAGCTCCCTCCCAGCGTGGTCTTTCAAGATAAGGCACGCCTGAGGGCAGCCCCCCAGCCGGGGGGAGCTGGGGCTGCTTTGGGGGGGTGTCCCCATCCCCGGGTGTGACCCGCGCCTCCCTCCCGCAGCAATCCTGCCTGGGGGCTGCGGGACACGGCGCTGCTGCGGGAGCTGGCCCAGGCCAACGGGCTGTGTCTGGAGAGGATGGTAGGTGATGGGACTGGGGGACTGGGGTGCTCCCCGTGCCACTGTGCACCCCTGAGCCCCAGCTCTGTGTGTCCAGGTGGACATGCCGGCCAACAACAAGAGCCTGATCTTCCGCAAGCTGTAACCTGCCCTGACAGCACTGCCAGCGCCTCCCGGCACTGCTCTGCCCACTGATACCTCCTGCAGGGGTGTCACTGTCCCACCATGGACACTGGGGCTGAGGACAGCAGTGATGGGACAGACTCACCCCAGCCGGGGCTGACTTGGCTGGGGGGGGGTCCATCTCCCCTGGTGCCTTTGGGACCTCCTTTGCAGTGAGGAGCCTGGACCACAGGACCCAGCACAGCTGCCATGGGAAGAAACAACATCCGTGGGCATCATTGCTCAATTTCCTTGGAGGATGCTGTTCTGATGGTGTCCCCCTTCCCCCGCTCCCCAGGACTGTGCTGCTGTCCCCTCCAATAAACTCTGTGGCTTTGCCCTCCACACCCCAGCAGCTCCTTGATGTTTTCAGCACAAACACTGGGGGTGGGGATGTCCTCAGTTCCACCTCCAGCACCAACAAAACGGTCAGGTCCAGCACCAGGGATGTTACACTGGGCCCAGAGGCTTTGGTGAGGTGGGAAAATTTTATGAGTGGGGTGGTCCTGGCAGATCTCCCACCCCTCTGTAACCCAACCCACTTCTCTATTGCTCCTGGACGGGCTGGGGGGGGGTCACACGGTGCGGGGAACATGCGGCAGATAAATTACAGTGGAGGTGGGAGCTGCTCTGGGGCTCAGCATGGGGTTGGGGGGAACTACGTGACAGTGGTGACCTGTAGACACAGGCACTGGTGCGGGGGCTCCCTCAGGCTGCCCCCTCCGTGATGTGTCTGCAGCTCCCCCCGTCGGCACCTCCTCGCTCTCCCCTAGTCCTGGAAGCGGTTCAGGAGGTCGCAGGTTTTCTTCTCCATCAGCTCGTAGATCTTCTTCACCCGTTTGTCGTTGGCCGCCCGGACGTAGCTGCTGGGGTCCAGCGTGGCCATTCCGTCGTGCACCTCGCCCATGATGATCAGGGGCCCGTCCTCCGCCGTCATGTTGGGGCAGGGGCAGCTCCAGTCCATGTCGGTCAAGGTCACCTCCAGGTACTTGATGTTGAAGAACTTGAGGCCCATCTTCTCATCCTTGAGGACGTCCTCGAGGGCGAAGCGGGCTATGCCGGAGTCCTGGTCCTCCACGATCTCCATGAGCCGCCCCACGATGGCGAAGTCGCTGCGGCAGAGGCTCAGCACCATCTTGCTCTTTAGGCGGCAGGCCTTGCACTGCAGGCTCTTGGGGAAGGGGCACACGTCCTCGCACGTCTCCTTGCTCTCAAAGTTGTTGGTGTTGCCCTCGCAGCCGCCGTACACGAAGGAGTGGCACTGCTTCAGCAGATGGTTGTAGGCCCAGCGCGGCTCCCAGTTCTGGCAGGGCCCCTGCACCATGGGCAGGAGGCAGGTGGGGCGGGCGCTGCCCAGACAGGCGGCTCGGCACTCCTCGTACGTCTCGAAGTGGTTCCTGTTGGCCCCGCAGCCGCCGTAGCGGAAGGTGAGGCAGGAGCCCTGCTTGGCATCGAAATGCCAGCGCACCTCCGTGGCCTCGCAGCGCCGCCGGTCCGGCTCCTTCAGGCACTCGGCGCTGGGGAAGGGCTGGGGGCTGCCGGTGCGCGGGGTCCCCCCCGGCTCCCTCCTGACCACCGACAGCGGGAAGTCGGCGCGGAGCAGCCCGGCGGCGTTGCGGGCCGTGCAGGTGTAGATGCCGGCGTCCTCGTGGCGGGCGTTGTAGATGACCAGCTGGCCGATATTGGTGACCACCACGTTGCCGTACATCTGGTCCGGCCGCATGATGAAGTTTTCCTCCCGCTCGCTCTGCTTCTCCCAGGTGATGTCGGGCTGCGGGCGGCCGCTCACGTCGCAGCGGAAGCTGACGGTGCCGCCTGCGCGCACGGACTGGTGGAAGGGGTTGGTGTAGAGGGCGGGGGGCACCGGCACCTCGGGGCCGGCCCCTGGCGTGGGTCGCGCCGTGGTCTCCTGCGGCACGGGGCTGGTGTCGGGCCAGGTGAATATGTGCTTGCAGGGCACGGTGGTGAGGCGGGTGCCGCGCAGACACGCCTCGGCGTCCATGTAGCACTTGTTGTAGTAGGTGAGGCCGTCGGAGGCGCAAGTGAAGTTGGGCTCTTTCTCGCAGCGGTCCTTGCACTTGCAGACGGGCTGCCCGTCCCAGATGTCGCAGTCGGAGCCCTGCTGCGCGCACACGAAGCTCTCGCAGGAGGCGGCGGGCGCCAGAGCCAGCGCCGGAACGCTGCCGTCGGCAAAGCGCGCGGCCACGCAGCTCCGCAGCCCACACACGTTGGTGCAGCATTTCTCAAAGTCTTCACAGTCCTGGTCAGGGAGGGAGAAGAGATTGCGGGGGGGTGGGGGGTTGGAGGCCACCGCTGGGCTGGGGCTGTGGGTGCTGTTCCCACCCCGGGGGACTTTCGGGAGGGCAGGTGTCCCCCGCGCAGCCCTGGGCACCTTCAGCATCGCTGGGCTCCGGGTGAGAGCCAGACCTCCCCGGCGCAGCTGTGCCAGCCCCAGCCCACCCTCAGCACCCCCAGGATTTGGGGTGCACCTTAGCGATGATGCTCCCTTCACCACAGCAGAGAACAACTTGCCCTTCTCAGCTTTTGCTGGCCGAGGGGAGGCAGAACTCATACAGATGAATTGTGAAAGTCTCCCCTCTGGGTTCAGACAGCCCTAACCAGAATGGGGTTGCCCCTGCTCAGCCTGGTGGAGCTCAAAGCCAAGGCTCTATGGAATGGACAGCTCGGTCCATGGGTGGGCTCCAGCCCTCAGGGGAAAGTTGGGAGAGGATTCTGTCCTCGGCTTTGAGGGGGTCCGTGTCCCAGCACACCCATTCCCTTCATCCCAGCCAGCCCTTTGACAGGGTGCACGAGGAGGGTGGTCTGACCATGGGACACGGTGTGAGGGGGTGACGTGAGAGAGCAACAAGCAGTTTCTCTGCCTGTGGGGGACTGGGGAGCCCAGCAGACAGGAGGGGCTTAGGGGGAAAAGCTGCAGCAGGGCTGAGCCCGTTGCACGGAAACAACTGAACCGGCTGTGCCGCCCAGCACAGGACCCGCACCCCAAAGCATCTTCTCTGGGGACCTGGGGATGGCCCCCAAACCCTGTTACCGCCCGCCGCCTCCCGTAGCCCCCTCGCTCACCTGGTCGGCCTGGCACTCCCGCTCGCAGGTGCTCTGGGCGTCCACCCATAGGTTGGGGTTCAGCTGGTTGGGGCAGACGCCCAGGTGCCGCATCCTTCCCGGCTGCAGGCTCAGCCCGGCCGCCGCCACCGCCAGCACGGGCAGGAGCAGCGCGATGCCCACGGGGACCCGCTGCCGCCCGCCCGCACGATGGCCCCGGGCCCCGCGCCCGCCTCTCCCACGAGGAGCCATCGGGCCACCCCGCGCCGCCGGCCTGGCTCGCTGACGAGGGCTCGGGATAAATCACATTCAGGACGGACGGGATGAGGGAGAAGGCGGGCGGGCGGGCGGGGGGACAAAGAGGAGGAGGAGAGGACCAAACCTCTGTCCTTCAGCACGCGCGGCGCCCGCCGGACCACCGGCGATGCCGCCCGCTGCCTCCATCCATCGCACCGCTCGGCTCTCGGGGCGCCAGGGACACGGCGGCAGTGGCGGGTGTCTCCCGGGGCTCAGTCCATCCCCGGCACGGCCAGCGGGGCGAGTGGGGTGGAAGGGGAGGACGGGAAGGTTGTAATCTGAATCCCCTCCCTTCCCACTGATGTTTCTGGGTGTTTGGAATGGGAAAGGCGCTGACCTCAGCCTCTAACCCCGGCGAGCCCGGCGATCCCTGGGCAAACACGGGGGGAGATCAAAGGGAGAATTCAGAAAGTCTCCAAAGAGGGAGAGTGAAAGGGGAGGGGGGGGCACACAAAAACCCGCCCGGCCCACGGAGCCGAATTCCTGCAGGATGAGAAAACAGCCGGAGCCTGCGGTCCCATCGGACGGGGCGGCCGGCGGGAGGTACGCGGAGCCCACGCTGCGGACCCGGCTGGCCCGGGAGTCCCTCATCCCGCACCGCATCTCTGGGCACCCACCGGCACCGGAGCCGAAGGTGCCGGGAGCGGGACACCGGCACGGACCCATCCCCGCTTTCCAGCCCGCATCCCACCAGTGCCGTGCTGCTGGCACTGGACCGTGTCTCGCCTGGCGGGATGGGTGCCCACCCAGCCCCCCTGGAGGGGCTCCCCCAGCCCCCTGGGGCTCTCAGCCCTCCCTCCCCGATGATTTACAACCAGGATGTCTCCTGAGCCACACCAGACCCCGGCACATTGTGCTTGGGCTCAACCAGCACATCCCGCACCAGCCCCGAGCTGGCAGGAGCCGTCCCCGGCTCCCCGGCCAGATCCCCCTAATCCCCGATGGAGACTGACCTGCAGCAGGAACATTTCATGGCATTTTGGGAGCATTAACTCTTCCAGCTCTGGTGAGAGCCTCAGCCCTGAGGGGGGTCTGCAACCCCTGTGAAACAGCAAACCCGAGGGCGTTTTGCCCCGGGGAACAGCTCAGCCCCTCCAGTCTCCCCTCTTGGGGAGCAGGTGGTGGATGGGACAAAAAGGGCTCTTTTTTTTTTTTTTTTTTTTTTTGAGGGGATTGGAGTGAGGGGATCCAACCCACCCACACTCCAGAGCTGCTTTTGTGTGAAATGGTTCGGTGCCCCCCCAGTCTGTGGCTCCTTGGGGAAGCCCTTTTGCCCCAGACCAGGTGATTTGAGGGACCCTCAACACCCCCACACTGATGTGAACAGGGTGCAGCCACAATGCTCTGGCACGGTGACCTCCAGCCAGGAGCAGTGACATAGTGCTGTGACTAGCCACTGCTCCTGCCACTTCCCTGCCCAAGCCAGCACATGGCTGCACTGCTGCCGGCTCTGGGCTTCCCATGGCGATTCTGGGGCTCCCCGGGGCCCAAAACCCCAAAGTACAGTCAGGTCTGTCACCAGCTGGCCACGAACAGGCAAGGAGGGCTGGAGCATGTCCCACGGCTGTGCCCTGAATCCTGTTCCACGGCCAAGCAGCCACCCAAGGGCCCATCCAGCTGTGGATGCTGAGGGAAGGTTACGCTGCCCTAGGACACTCATGGGGAGGCTGATGTTTTGCAAACAGGGAATTGCATCAGGATTGCTCAGCCAGGAGCTGCCAGGGCCTGTACCCTGCAAGCCCTGGCAGCCTAAAACCCCCAGACCCACCCAGCTAGCCCTACCTGCTGCCTGGAGTTCCCCGATCCACAAACCCACAAACTCCAGCTGGGAAGCAACGTGGCAGATGCGTGGCACCTTGGTCCCCAGGGATGCAACCCAGAGGCATAGGGCCACTCTGGGGCGTCCCATGGTCCTTCCTGGGGGCTGGTGCAGGAGGGAAGGGGGAACAAGCCCAGCTTCTGCCCATACCTATGGCTGGGCTCCGTGTAGTCACAGCACAATGCCAGTGCCAGGGTCGGCGTGGGTTCTTGCCCCACTGCCCCTTTCCAGAGCCAGAGGAGCAGCCCCAGAGGGTGGCGTGTGTCTGCACGGACAAGTGAGGAACCTTCACCTCAGTGGTGCAAGGCTGGATGGAGGAATGGCAGCTGCTGTATGGCCAGAAAAGCAGCTCCTAACCATTGGAAATCCTCGCCCACACCTTGGGACCCCCACTCAGCTTCTTCAGCTGAAGGTGAATGACAAAGCAACTCTTCCCACCCTGACCACGTCCACAGTAATTCCACCGTCTCAACAATTCCAAACTGTTCACCTCCATGTATCCAGGCACCAACTGCACCCTAGAACAGGGATTTGTGGGGTCACTGTCAAAGATCCCAGACACAGATCGGGGTTTTACAGTTCATCCTCTCCCTCCAAGACAAGGGAGGGAAGGGTGCCGTGCCACCTGTCCCTGCTCCCAGAACCTGCTGCACCCAGTGGGCTCCTGCCCCTCCAATGCACCCATGGGAAGCTGTACCCCCACTTTCAAGCATCTTGCAGCTGCATGAAGGTCAACACCTCCTCCCAGCCTGCGTGGGACAGTGGGACCGACCCAAGAAACATCACATCAGAAAGGTGGATGTAGAGAAACACACTCAGCGACCAAAGCCCTAAATCATCGCAGAGCAACCTGCTCCCTCCTCCTCCTTCCTCCAAGGAGCAGGGAGCCTTGAAGCTCTCCCAGGCTTCCCAGCCCGCTCAGGCTGTGCAGTGTTTTCCTGCCCTGCTCTTCCCAGGCAGACAGCTGCGGCCCCACAGCCCCCGCTGCTCCGCCCTAATGGGCTCCGGCTGTCCCAACCCCACCTGAAACCACACACAGCCTTTGTTTCGGCCCTGGGAGAGGGAACAGACACTTCCAGAACCCCCTAAAGAAAAAGAGGAAAAAAAAACCGGCTGTGTGACTCTTCCCTGACCAGGCTTTCACCTTAGCTCCAGGGTTTTCCAGGCTGCAGACACGATCTCATTTCCCCCTGCCCCCTCCCACCCCCAGCAATTACTACTTAAGCTGTTAAAACAAGTGTGGCCAGTCTGGTACGAAGCGGAAAATCTGATCCTAGGGAAGTGAGAAGGCAGGGGAAAAGGGAGGTCAAGAGGAGGTGGGAGAAGGGGATCAGACAAGAAGTCTCCCCCCATCCCAGGATCAAATCCCCCTTCTCCGGGGATCCTGGTGCCTCCAAAGGCCACCCTGGTGTGCCACTGGTGCTCTGAGCTCCCTGCAGCATCTTCTCCCTTTCAATCCCATTTGTCCCAGGATGGCTTCCAGCTTGCTCCAGTCTGGGTGACTGCTGCCACTGCACTCGCTGCTCCCCCGGGATCACCAGACCCAAAGAAGGGATTGAGGGTTTGACTGTACTTGTCCTGTCCCTGTGGAGCAGGGACTAGGCAAACTGCAGAGCCTGGCTTCCTCCAGCCACGTACAGGACCAACCCTGTTGGAGATGAGTTTGTGTTTTCTTAGGGCTCCACTACCCCAAATCAGCGGTCCTGTGAGAATCGAGAACAGATTTATCTTCCATATCTACAGGAAAGGAATCACGGCTCCCCAGAAAAAGTAATTCAAGCTATTGTGTGGAAGACCTGGAAATGGGAATATACACCCGTACCACAAACAGTCTCAAATCCCCAGGCATGGGCAAAACCACCACCTTTTTCACCTTCCAACCTCTTCCCAGCCCCCACAAAAAAAGGGTACAACTTCTCCTCTTTTCAATTGGTAGTTCAAAACAAACAAAAAGACTTTAATTTATACAAAACAAAACCATGTAGAATCAGTTAAACAACACTGACTGTACAAAGGAATAAAAAAATAAAAGGATAGTCCAAAAAAACCCAACTCAGGAATGGTACAAGTGTTGGAGAGCAGCTACAGACTAGTGTTGACATCAGATGCAAGAATCTTTTCCTTTTAAATTAAAAAATAAAAAAAAATTGTTGCTGGGCAATCACTCCAGGGAAATCTTCCATCCCCACTCCAGACAGGATCTGTGAGACTTTACAGGGTGACAAAACCTAAACCAACTACAGGGAAACAGCGTGAGAAGGTGGCACACGTGGCACAGTCAAACCAAAGCAGAGGTCCAGTGAGTTTTGAGACATGCAGCAGCTTGGTGATTTCAGGAAGGATCCCTTTATCCCTCTTGTTGCACACACCGGCGCCGGGGCCCCGTGGTGCCCGGGGGCGATTCCCGGGAGGAGCCTCTGCTGGCGGTGCCCGTCACCTGTTGGCCGTATATCCCTGCGCTGCTGAGCCAGCGATTGTCTTCGGCTGTGTGTTAAGTGATGGGAAACAGGTGCCAGCCATCCCAGACAGGTTCTCCAAATCCCCCGGCCTTCGTGCCACCGGCACGGCCCGGCTGCAGCTTTGCTCTTGAGCCAAAGCACCCCTTCAAAGGATTCCTCTCCCCCTCCACCTGCCTGGGGTTTAATTCTGTCCTCGCTCACTTGAGCTGGGTGATAAAGCATGAGAGAGCCGAGCCAAGAGACCTGCCCGTGCTGTGCTCTGCAGAGAGGGGAGGGGGAAGCCTCTGGCACCTCCCAGGTCGGCTGTGGAGCAAGGGAAGCGATGTCCCCACTGGGGGACGTGTCCCTCCTGTCCCTGCTGCCTGGACACAGTGGGTCCGTCGGCCGTGCGGGAGCTGCAGCGGCTTCATTCTGTCCATGCAGTGCCCCAGGCTGCCTGGAAAGGGGAGCAGAGCAGGATGATCCCAGGGGGACATGGCAGCACTGTACACTTCACTTGCTACCACGTTACAATCTACACACCCTGGCCACCTATGAGAACCTGTCACCACAGCCCAGCCCTACTGCCAGGCTGCCTTAGCTTCTGGGTTAAGGGCTGGGTGCTATTTCTCAGTTTCCAGGTAAATTTCCAGCACAGGATAGCTGTGGAACAAAGCCAGGGAAGCAGGTGCACTTGCCTGACAGAAGGTCCATTCCAAGCTTTTGCTCTTCCAAGATCCAGCAGCCATCCCACAGAGCAAAGCAGTTGGATCTCCTGATCTCCTGGGATTGCCCCAAGAACCAAGAGATTTTGCCACTGAGGGACCTGGAGATTGCTGTTTCCCCACCCCAACCCTCCACCTTTCCAGTCCCTGCTCCTTCATGCTCCAGTGGGGAAAACTGCTTCTGCCCTTTCCCACTTTCATCCAGGAGGAGCCACAGCAGCACGAGGTCAGGCAGCATCTTTGGGAAAGCAAAGCTGGAAGCAGTCAGGATCCAGGGGCTGTCCCATAGGGTGCTGTCATGGATGGAGGGCACTAGAAGCGACGGCTGAGACTTTGCAGCAATAAGGGACAAAATTCAGCATTTTTCCTCTGCTTTAGGCACAATGCTTCCACCCCATGCTCCCAAACTGCCAACGAGAAAGCACAAAGTGAGCAAGGCATCAGTCTAACCCCAGAGCTGCCTCTTCCTGCTGCCTGCCACAACACTCCAACCCCCCAGGACCCTGGCCTCACCACTCTGCTTCTCCACGCACTGCCATCCCACCCTGCCTTCAGCACTCACAAGTTCTAGGGAATGACAGGAATAGAGCAGCTTGGGGCATGTTCCACACCAATTGTCCTTTCCTTCCGCACATGTAGTATTGAAAAACACCAGCACGAGTCCAGAGGTGAGGGAAAGTCTCTTAAAGCATTTATATGTTTTCATTGAAAAATCCTCCACTTGTCCCCTTTGCTGACACTGGGAAAGTCAATCCAGTGCTTGTATTTACATGGCTGCATAAAATTTTCCCTGACTGCTTCTTAAAAAAAACCCTTAAAAAACAAGTGATATTTATATATATGTATAATATTTACATAAATAAGTGAAGGCAGTGAATGGAGCGCTGCCTTCCCCCTTCCAATTGGCCAACTCTTGCCTTGTTTTCTGTTTTTTTGGCAACAGCAGGTTAACATCCTGGTGAAAACTGTCATTAGTCCCTGTTTCTTTTTCTTGTCTACATACAATGATCACTATTGCACCAGCAATCTGTTCAGGAGGCCAAGAGTTAAAGTTGCAGCACAGACTCTCCTTGCCTACTCCCTTAAGCCTCTCAATCTTCCATTAAATCCATTGCTCCATTGAGACTGGATGAGCTTTTTTTCCCCTTCCCCCCTCCCCAACCCGGCAGCTGCTGAATTTTCCACCCCAGGCCAAGAGGCAAAGCCCAAAGCATTCTTGGAGGGTCACTTGGCAGATCCTCTCCCCGCCAGCGCTGCAGGATCCAGCCGGCACCATGCTTCTTCCTATGCCAAGCCAAAACGTGAGCACATTCCTAACGCTTGTGCGTGCCATTGGAAAAGCAACCGCGGCCCATCCGAAAGGATCCAGTGGGAAAGGGTTCGGTGTGCAAACAGCTGTACATCGGTGGGTGGGTGTGGATCCGACACAAGCTCAGGGTGCCCATCCTGCTAAGAGATCTTGCAGTTGTTGCGTGAGCAGTTCTGTGGGGGGCTCTGGGGCGGCCGGATGGATTTGGATCTCTTCAAGCTGTTCCCTTTGCTGCTGCTCCCACCCCCGCTGCTGGCCAGGGAATAGGAGCGGCCGTGCATCATCACTGCGTTCATCCCGTTGGCCATGGAGAAGGACTTCAGGTGGCTCTTGATGGTGACAGGCAAGGGCAGCTTGTCAATGAGGTGCACCGGGGTGCAGGACACGATGGCTCGGCAGCACAGGTCCTGCAAGCTGAACACTGCGGGGAGAAAGGACCACACAGTCAAGGCTGCCCTTCCCCCACAATTACTCCTTATGTTGCACAGCTCCAGCTCCTCAGGGAGATGTGTCAATAATGATTGCACAGGAGCCAGGAGTAGGGAGCAGGATATTTAGGACAAAAGCTAGGGAAATCAAGGTGAACTCTGCTGTTGGAGGTTTGTGCTTTGCCAGCTTTGGTGTGAGCTCAGGGTTAGGGCAACTGCCAGCCCTGCTCTGCTCAGCACCCAGGGCTGGCAGGGCCTGACTCACATTCCTGACAGACACTTGGCTTCCCAACCCATCCCCCGGCAACCAGGATGTGCCTGGGAAAGAGGCAACAGGGTCAGCAAGTCCTGAAACAGGACAGTGTCACCTGGGACCTGCTCAGTGGGCAACCCTCTGCAGAACCCCCAGGTCACAGAGACCCCAACAAGCCAGAACATCCAGAACACCACTCTGTCCTTTCCAGCTTCCCAGCATCCTCCCAGCTCAGCGTGCACCATGGGAGCCTGCTTTGTGAAGTCCCCTATCCTTGCCGGGTTCGCAGCCAGGGGCCACACGAGGGCACTCGTTATCCTCCCGCCTGCCTGCTGCCAAAGCCATGCTGCCACTCCCGAGCAGGCAGATCCCCATTCCCTAGGGAGCTCTCCGTTCATGGAATCACAGAATCATTGAGCTTAGAATGGCCTGCTAAGACCATCGAGTCCAACCATTCCCCCAGCACTGCTAATGCCTCCACTAAACCATGTCCCCAAGTGCCATATCTGCATCTTTTTTGAATTCGTCCAGGGACGGTGACTCCTCTGCTGCCCTGGGCAGCCTGCTTAAGTGCCTGGTGACCCTTTTTGTGAGGAAATTTCCCCTAATGTCTAAGCTAAACCTCCTCCAGCACAATTTGAAGCTATTTCCTTTCTCCCTTTCCATTCCCAAGCAGGCAGCCTGCAGTTACAAATCCTCTGGAAAAGATTCAGGAAAGGTCTGTGCATTCAGCCCAGTCCCTGCCCACCATCCCTCTGACCTGCAGACCACGGCACAGCAGCCAGGTTAGGGACAGGAGCACAGGCAGAAAATTTGGTGACTGAGGCTGGTAAAACAAGATTTTCTCACCCTGGTGAGTAGGAGCTGAAGGTCCATATGACAGCAGGTCACCCCAGGAACACAGATCTGCTGCTGCTCAGACTGCAGTGGGACACGCTGCTACCTCCAGCCAGGAATAATGTGGGAACTAAGACTGTTCTGCTTCAAACTCAACAGGCTGAGACATAATATGCAATCTGCTTGTGGTTTCCCTCCCTGTGGCATACATGTTTGGATATATGGAATAACCCAGCCCACTGCTGCATGCTGACAGCAGGGATGAGATTTACTCCCTTTCAGCTCCTTGGGCACACTCTGCCTCCCTCCAAAACGAGGGAGACAGGCTCAGGCAAGGGCAAGGAGCGAGGTGCTTACACTTGGATTTACCCCACACAGCCGTTTGACTGAAGTACTTTCAAGCAGGAAGCTTAATTGCCCTCAGCCTCATCCAGAGTAAGTGAAAGGCAGATGATGCCCCAGAGCGCTTCAGGTCCTGGACATGCTGAGCTGCCCTCTGGAGCCCATCCCTACACCAGCACAGGCTCAGCTTCAGCTTGTCCAGCCCGAGGCATTTCTCCACGTCAGGTGGATGCAGCTCCCACCGTTCCACACCTCCCCCCTGGGCAGCCACAGCCACAGGCTCCACGTGAGCCCAAGCTCCCGTCCTGGAGCAGCCTCCTGCCCACTGACCTCGGTTGGGTCTCCAGATCTTCTCCATGCCGTGGCGCATGAGGACGATGCGGGACAGCTCCGTGAAGGACTCGATGACGTTGAAGTTGCACAGGGGGCTCACCTCGAAGAAGGTCATGCAGTTCTTCTCGGCGTAGGCGCGCGCCTGCTCCGTGGGGACCTGCCGCTTGAAGGCCAGGTGCAGCCTGTTCCCCACCAGGATCCGAGGGACACCTGGGGCGTGCTGAACAAGGAAAGAAGTGCAGAAACCATGGCTACACCCAGCTTAGCTGCAATAGCAGCCAAGGGAAAAGAAGCAGAAGCTCTTCTGTGGCCAAGGGACTGCCTAGCAGCACCTCTGTGTGGTGGGGATAACTAATCTGTCACCTCCCAGTCCATTGATTTCTGAGGGGACTTTCCTGTCTTTTTGATTATTCCCGAGTCCTTTCCTACTACTCCAGATTTACACAGAGGTAAAGGAGGGCAGACACTTACTGCTTTGCTCTGCTTCTGACTGCACTGCCATCATGTCCCCTCCACAGCAGGGCCGCACCTGTCCCCACATCAGTTAACACCTTGGGTGATACCTCCCCATGTCTCTGCTACAGATGACTGCACATGTTCTTCCATTCACTTACCTCATCTATTTCCTTTATCCATCGGTCTATCCCATCAAAGGACCAGCGATTTGTGATGTCATACACCAAGAGAATTCCCTGGTGGAAGACAGTCAGAAGCAATCAGGAAGTTTCATAGTAGGCAACGTAAAAGGGGCAGGACAACCCTGAAAGACCTCCACGTGCAGAAACCAAGAAACAAAGGGACAGAACATTGCTCCAGCTGCACCATTTATGTTCTGATGGGGTAAAAATTGAGACAACAGGGTCTGCTAATGCAGTCCCAGGTCATTAGGGAAGGTTTTACTCCTGTTTTGGCTCCGGTATCCCCCAAATAATTTCCTAAGCTGCAGTCTCTATGCAGGAGGAAGAACTGTCTTGGTGGCTGTATGTGGAGGAGCAAAACACACCCTTCTCCTGTCACAAATCTGATACAAACTCACTGAGGCAGAAACACACCTTTTTTTCTATCCCCTTAACACAGAACAGCTGCAGTCAGTGGTGCGGTGGCAGCAGGACAGGAAGGAATTTTCAAGTACACCTCTCTTCTCCAGAACCTCTGTTACTGTGAACCCTTTGCTGACAAGGAAGATGAATAATGCAATAAGCACCACAGGATCTCCACAGACTGAGCTCTCAGGACTAGGATCCATCCAGACTTTGCTGAAGGTGTTTCCCACTGTCACTGCCACACTGGCAGAGAATGCTTTCTTCAGGCCAGATGTACCTACAGAATCCTCAGGTTCACATCCATTGTCCATGAACTCCACTCACATCCATGAATCTCTTCCCAGTCACCTCCTGAGATGCAGCACATGGTGCTGGCAGCAGCACAGGCATGACTCAAGGCAGGAAAGACACAGAGCAGCTTGGAGGAATCTCCACCTCAGCCCAAGCCGGGCTGGCAGGACCCAGGGGCATGGCCAGACTGTTGGCCACCACTCCGGCCCACAGCATCTCCTAGCAAGTGAGCTTTTCTTGAATCTGAGTATTTCTGAGGACAGACACAAGGAAAGTAGGCTGTGCCTGGCCCTGCAGGCACACGAGTCAGGAGCTGCTGCCCAGTACCGGCTGGGCACAGGCAACATTTATGGAATTGTCCTCAGCAGAGCCTTTCTGCAACCCTCCCGTTATTCTTCTGACTTCTTGTCATTCTTCTTTGCAATCAAGGACATTCCAAGTGACAACAGGCACTCCAAGCTGGCTTGGCAGAATCACAGTAAAAGATGCCTGGAATGGGAACTAGGGAGGAGATGATCTGTGCTGAGAGAGGAGGAATCCAGCTGGGAAGGCAGCGCTGGATGAAAGGGAACCCAGCAGAAGCAAGACTGAGGGCAAACCAAAGCAGATCACTGAGCACCAAGTTCCAAGAACCAGTCTTCCCTGAATCAGGGGTATCCTCCAGGAACAGCCATCCCCTATAGCAAAGCCCCAGCATAAGCAGAGACCTTAAATTGGCATAGGAAGGTCTCAGCTTTCAGCCCAGTCCTCCCTAGGAGAGGCCTGGGTTGAGCACAGGGAAGGAGAGAGATGAGACACTCCCACCATCTGTCCTGGTACGAGTCAGGGACCAGGGAGCACCCTCATGTATCTGTGGAGGTGCTCCTTTACCCTCTGAAATGGAAGATGTGCTACACAGCTGGGAAACACAAGCTACCCTGTCCTCCTAAACCCCAGCTTTACAATCCTTGCTGCTGCCAACCCCTGTGGTGAACTGAGAGGAGCCTGTGCAGAAGCTTGTGAATGATATACCTCAAAATTACAAAAAAAAAAAAAGGCATTAACATGAAATGTGGAGTACACAGGAATGATAAACTGGCATCTGGGCCACAAAGGCACCTGAAATCTCATAATAAAGTCACATCTGGAGTTGGCACTAGCACTGCTCCCCCCTCCTGGAACAGCAGCCGTTCCTGGAATGCACTGGGTGTGCCTCGACCTTGTCTGCCTTTCTCTCAGCTCTTTTGGAATAAGCAGCTCTCATAGCCTGACCAATTTTATAATTTTTTGACAATTCAAATTTTTCCTTGTAGAACAATTCCGATTCTTGGGCTGTACCCCCAGGAAGACAGTCTCCACGTGAAGTTTGTTTTTTCTGTCCTCCCTGGCCCTCCAACATCTCCACATCCGCATTTGTACCCCCAGAGAAAGGCTAAAATACACAAAAATAGAAGGGCAGAGGGCACAAAAGACAGGTCAGGTGAGTTGGCTTCATGTTTGACAGCCCAACACAAAGAGCAAGCCCTTCAAAGTCCGGGTTTGAGGCTGTTCTGTAGGACCTGAAGGTGAGTTTACATAATGGCAGAAGCATCTGTGGGGTGGGGGAAGTATCTTCAGTTTCCTTCAAAGAAAGTCTGGAGCTGCTACCTAAAGTCCGTATTTTTTTATAGTCTAACTTCTAGGACAGTCCAAAAACTTCATAATCAAAAGAAATTGAGGTTGTTTTTGTTTTGGAGGAGAAAAGGATTAGTTTCTCATAGATTTAGAGAGGAAAAATAAGAAGGAAGTAATGATTTTCCATAATTAAAAAATCCCACAAAACCAAAGATACTGCTTCTCAAGGACCCAATCTGGAAATACCTACTAGCAGGATACATCACATTTTAATTCCACATTGAAAAAAAAAATACTCTGAGCTTTCTTTAAATTTTTCCTCTATTTGTTTTGATTTCCAGCTTCCAACGCTGTGTGTGAGAATTAATGAGAGTCAGGAAATAATGAAGCAGAGGGTTTGATGAGCCTCTTCCAAGACAAATGGCCAGCAAGATAAATAAAGTCTACTTGCTTCATTTCTGGATTGACAAGCTCCTTCAGCCAAGAGAAACAGACCCAAGACTTAGTTTGTGATGATTATTTCTGCCAGGAAATAATAATGCTTGAAGAGGGGAGAGTCTTTATGCTTGCTGGCAGCTTCTGCCTGGATCTTCTTTGAATTGGAATAAGGATAAAACTTCAGCAAAACCACACCTCTACATCCTCAGCAGGGTGGAAGGTCAAGACCATGATTTCTAAATGCTAAACATGACACCTTGTCTGCCAGCTGAGCCCCCAAGCCACATCACAGCTCCAGCACACATGTTTAGAGTGAAGACTGTCCAGGAAAGCTTCTCAAAGGTCAGAAGACATGGGGGCCAAGTTGCCCATGCCTTGTTCCATCCCCCTCCTGCCCAGCTGGGTATGGAGCCCAGCTGTGCCACAGCTCACCAGGGAAGGAAGAAGGCTGCTCAACCCCTGGCCAGCTCCTGGTGCTGCCAGACAATCTCTCACTGCTTCCAAGTAGCACTGGCATGCTGCAGACACCACGCTGCCAGAGCATGCATCCCAAACCCACTCTGTCATTGCCGTTTCTGCCCCAGAGAGAACAGCACTCAGCCATGCACAGGGAGGGAGCTGGCTCCATATCTGCACTCAGTTCCAAGTAAGATCTGTCAGGCTTTTTTTAAGTCTCCTTTGGAATAACATGCACAGAATTTTAATTTCCTCAACTCGACAAATGAACAGCTTCCCATTTGCAGCCTAATTTTTCCTCCAAGTGCTTAGATGGTTGTCAATACCCTATTATCTCCACAGCTTTCAAGTTTTAGTTTCACAAAGCCCTTTTGTACCATTATGTACCCCAGGTTCCCACAGTATGGATGAAAAGCTCCACGCTCAGCTTCTCAGACCAAGGAAACCTGGACCCCTCACAACCCTCCAACAGCCTTCCTTCTTTTCCTCCTCAGTCTGCCTACAGCTTCTGTGCAGGTAGAAGATGACTGGACTCATCCCCAGATCCATCTGGAGTCTTTTCACAGTTGGATTTTCAGACTTCATTCCCACTACTGGGATTGGCACAACCCTCAGCAGCCAGTGACAGAAACAAGGAGCATAGACAGACCACCAGTTATTGTATCCAGCAGCACATGTGGACACTCACTCTGCCAAAACCCAAATTTGCTTCCAGCAGGAGCTTACACAAAGATCTGTCCACATAGCTGAGGTGGTGGTGAGGAAATATCATCTCTGCCTGCTTGCAGCAGGTTTGGACCAGGTTTATAAGCAAAAAGCTTTTAAATGTAAGAGAAAACCAGCTTGCACACTGTCAGTGCAAAACAGGCTTGTCTAAAAAGGCTTCCCAGATGCTTTAGGGGCTTCCAGTACACAAGAAGCTGCTAGGAACACTTGCACAATTGCCAAGGACCTCAGCCCAATGCAGGCAGGTGACAGGGTGGCCAGGAAAGTGTCACTTGCTGATACTCTCCACTGATGGAAAAAAGCTGTTGCTGAAGAAGGCTGAAGAGCCCCTCAGAGTGATTTTTTTTGCCCCACAAGATGAAATAAACCTTAAACAAAAGATCCAGTGCTGACATGAACCAGAACACTCTGTCTCCTGCCTGTTCTTTCACATCTCCATTTGATCATGACTTTTCAGCTGGCACCTCGGACCTTGGCTCATGGGCAGTGACATCCTGCTACCAAACCTCTTCCCAACAGCACAGCACATCGGGGGGGTATTTATCACTGAGCTTTTGGTAAGTATTTTGGCAGGCAGGGCAGGCTCCTCCAGCAGCTGGACAATCCTGTCCGAATGACCCAAGGCAGGTGAGGTTATTTGCATCAACCAAAAAAAGCCATAAGGGAGGGCTGAATCTGCACCTGAGTCTGCTGAGCTGCCAAAAATCCACCACCTTCCTGCATACTAAGAAGCCCTGAACAGGATAAACAGCAGCTCCTCAAACCACCTGCCTAAGCAGAACTCAACAATATTCATAATTTCTTTAGGGCTGCAGCTTTGCTGCAAGATGGGAGCATTTTATCACACTGTCTGGGTAGACTTTGGCAAACCACATTTTCAGAAACAGTTTAAATCACTGGTATATTAGGACATCAGGAATGATCCTAACACTGCTTCTTCCTGGCTGGATCAAGAAGCACCACCACAACTCTTTCTCCTCTCTGTGATCACTCTTGGAATAGTTTGCATTTGCTCACAGCAACCAGAACAGTCATAGCTGCTTGCAACAGCCGAGATCAGTGAGCCAGCTCTGCTGGAATGACTGAGACCTTGAAGCCAAGCAGAAAAAGAACAGAAGTCCAAGAGCAAAAAAGATTTCTGCAGCATCTTTAGGCACACTAAATACTTTTCACTGTAGCCCATGCTATGACAATTAATATAACAATCCTTCTGCAACACAGCAAGCTGCAGACTGCCCGACTTGGGCACAACATCCATCTCTCCCTCCTCCCAGCAGTCACCATGACTGGCTGCGCACTCCCCCTGCCCCATCCGTGCCTGGAGGCCAGTGCTCTGCTATCCCAGACACAAATGCTCCTCTTTTGCCCCAAAAGGAGACCCGAAAGTGATGTGCTCATGACCTGCTGGCCCAGCAGACCCCAAAAGAGAAGGGGATGAAGTGGAAGCTCAACACCTAGGGAAGTAAGAGAAAACGAGAGGGGTCACAGTCATACCAGCAGCACAAGCCTCCACTTCGGGCCCAAGAGCTCATTGTGTCCCTGATGAGATCAGATCTGCTAAGGCAGGGCAGGGAGTAAGGCAAGAGACTTGTGATCCTCACAGCAAACCCTGAGGCAATCATGCTGGAAGAAGGGACTGGTTCTTGCCCAGAGCCAGCTCATCAGGGGCAGCAAGGATGTTTCACTGCAGATAAAGTCAAGAGGAGGAAGTTCCTGCTGAACATCAAGTCACATGGCTTGGGACCCAGCCCAGTGGTGTGGAGTTGAAATTGGGGAAAGCATCAAGGTACTCGAGTCCTTTCCCTGGGGAGGGACCAGCCAGAAGTTCTGCTTGCTGTCTGGAGACTGTTTTTCTATGTTGCAACCTCTCCAGGGTCTACTTCAGAAATTCAATTCTTATCATTACACCTGAGAAACAATAAGGAGTGTGTGGGAAAGTCAGGCATGCTTCCCCGGCTTGGAGGCACTTTTCATACCAAGTATTCTCTTAAGAACTGGCTATTCACACTTGGGGAAGGGCTGCCAGGCTGCTCTCACAGCCAACCTGTGCAAGTCCTCTCTGGAACCTCATTCTTCAAGCTCCCCTTGTGCTCTTTAGTCCTCCACTCAGTGAGAACCTTCCACTAATTCTCAGTATGAAGGTGCTCAAGGCCAGTTTACACCAATCTGTTCTTGTACAAATATCACACTGAACTTCAAACAGAGCTTTTCCCATGCTGGCACCTCTCTTCTCTGCTGGATTTATTCTTCCTGAGCTTTTAGCTTTTAGTTTAAATAAGCTGTTTCTCTTGCCTCCAAGGGGATTTGCGTCAGCCTTCCTACAGCAGAAGTCTTAAAGTCTTCCAGCTGCAGCTAGGAAGCCAGTACAGTACAAGCCTTGAATACATCCTGGAGACCACACCTGGAGTATTGCACCCAGCTCTGGGGCCTCCAGCATGAGAAGGACGTGGACATCCTGCAACAATCCAGGAGCCCATGGAGATGCTCCAAGGGCTGGAGCCCCTCTGCTCTGGAGCCAGGCTGGGTGAGCTGGGGATGCTCACCTGGAGAAGAGAAGGCTCCAGGGACACCCAAAGGGGCTTCAAGAGAACTGCAAAGGGACTTTGGATAAGGGCATGAAATGACAGGACAAGGGGAATGGCTTCCTACTGCCAGAGGGCAGGGCTGGATGGGCTATGGGGAAGGAATTATTCCCTGGGAGGGTGGGCAGACCCTGGCACTGTTTCCCAGAGAAGCTGTGGCTGCCCCAGAATCCCTGGAAGTGTCCAAGGCCAGGCTGGACAGGGCTTGGAGCAGCCTGGGACAGTGGAAGGTGTCCCTGGACACGGCAGGGGGTGGAATGGGATGGGCTTTAAGGTCCCTTCCATCCCAAACCATTCCGTAATTCTAAATCAGAGAACTCAGAAGCATTTCTGTGTTTCTCTACCAAAACCACACAGGCATGCTGTATTTATGCTAAGGCCATGCCAGAAGAAGTCAGCTTCTGCATACTGAAAATAACTGGAGGTGTTGGAAGTCTATCCTTACAGTCACACAGGCATTTGTTATTCAAAACAAACAGTCCTCTTGCTTTGGTTAATCAGAGAATAAATTTAGATACTTTCTTCTTCCACTGAAAGTTGTAGTGAGTTATTTAAGAGACACAGTATCTGTATTCCTATTAATACAGGAATAACACTGGAACAGCATATGAGAGCCAACTACTTATTGCTGAAAACAATATGAGTTTTACTCCAAGCCACCTGGAGAACACTGTACAAGGACTCCAGTCGTTTTCAAGAGGCACCTTCCCTGTGCTCATCTTCTGGGCACTCTCAGAGGGCACAGAGAGACTTCCCTTGGGAATTACCCCTCCTCCTCCTTAGGCAGGCTTGCTCCTTAGGGCTGGTTTGCTGCTTTTAAGCACTGACTGTTTGAGCAGACCAGGATTAAGGCATCACAACAGCACTTTGGAAAAGGCATTGGTTGCAGAAGTAGAGGGCAGGTTTGAGGCAAAGGTGTGAGCTACACCTTACTGTGCAACTGAACTTCATTCCCCAGCATTCAGCAGTGAATTGCTCTCTACAGCTTCCTGAAAGGAGGTGGGAGTCAGTTGAGAATTGGTCTCCCAGGTAATAAGTGACAGGGTGAGAAGAAACAACCTCAAGTTGTGCTAGGGTAGGTTTAGTATTTACTTTGTATTTTGGGGTAATTTCTTCACTGAAAGGGTGGCCAGGCAATGGCATAGAGTGTCCAGTGCACTGGTGGAGTCACCATCCCTGGAGATGTTAAAAAAAATCCACACAGAATGTGGTGCTGAGAGACATGGTTTAGCTAGGGCCTTGGCAGTGCTGGGTTACTGACTTGACTCGATGATCTCAGAGGGCTTTTTCAACTTTAGTCATTCCATGAAGTATTCCATTAAAGGTCCCCCGACCTGGCTGATGAGGTTCACTGTGTCTTAGATTCATTGCTTCATCCATTGTGAGATGGATGAAGCAAACCTTGCTGATGTTCATGTGAGAGCTCCTCCAGCAACACTGATAAAGACAGCTGAAGAAGGTCAAGAGCTTCACTTTGAGAAAGGAAGAGAAAAATCAATCCCTTTCAAGTCTGCAGGCAGCCAGGTACATGACACCTTGTGGCACCCAAATGTAGTGTCTAGGGAGAACAGGTTGCAGGAATGCCATGGAGGTGCTGTGCCAGTGCCTCACAGCTCCATGCAGCTTCCAGACAGACGTGTGTCTCTGCCCATCCAATCTGAGTGTTTTCATCACTGCTCATTTCAGCTTTGCCCTGTGTCCCAGTTTGCCCTGTGGCAGCAGGAGGTACAAGCTCTGGCATGTGGGCCCAGGCTCTGAGGGTGCAGCCCTGCCAAGACACAGCACTTGCTCTGAGGAGCTCCCACGTCACATCAAGGGGAGGAACCACTGCGCACAGTGGCTGCACACACAGGGCTAAAAGCTCCCAGGTGGCATTCCTGGACAAAGTGGTTGCTGCTTTCTATTCCCAGTTTGATCTGAGCATTTGACACAGCAAGGTCTTAGAAAGAGCCTGACCAAAGCTGAGTTCTGTGGTCACCAGAAAACCACACTGACCAGCTCTGGTCACTTCTACCTGGTGAGGGAAGCAACGTGGCCTCAAGCCCACAGGCTCCACGAGTAGGCTGTGGATTCCTGATCTCTGGAAGTGTTCAAGGCCAGGCTGGATGGGGCTTGGAGCACACTGGTCTAGTGGAGGGCATCCCTGCACATGGGAGGGAGACTGGAATGAGATGAGCCTTAAGGTCCCTTCCAATGCAAACTGTGATTATGTGATTGCAGCTCCAGATTTTTCTAAAATGTAGTAAAGGCTGAAAGAAAATGAAATATAGAAGCTGAAAGAAACTCACACACAGGACTGAGCATGTGAACGAGAGATCCTGCACTCTCTCACTGCAGAACTCCAACTCTCCTTCCCTTGCACTTTTCTGCAAGCACCAGGAAATTTGCATCTGCTTCAAAGGAGCTGCCTCAAAGCATCCAGACCATCAGAGATGTGCACTAACATGAATAAACAGGACTCAGGGAGATCTCAACACCCCAGGTGAGGTGCTCCTATGTCTACAGCACAAGTGAATTTGCAGGAAGTCAGAGAAAGAGAACAACATGGATTTTGCCAGTTAGCAAAGCACGGGTCTACAGATACAAGGAGCAAAAAGCCAAGAGTAGTAAGAGCTTGAGTAAAAGTATGTTTCCTAAAGGTTGGGAATCTCCCAGGATACTGGCATGCTCAGGAGTCTGATATACAGCCTCAGACTATCAGTGTCTAACAGAAGAGGAATTTTCTTCAAAGTTTTCCAACTTGAAAACAATAGGGAAAAAAGTAACTCATTTACCTTAGGTAAATTTTATCCTGGAGGGACCTTGCTATGTTATAAAAGGACAACAGCAGAACTGTGAGAAAGCATTATTAAACACCAATTTTCCAGAGGACCACAAGATTTTTGTGCTGTTGAGGATCTTGATGCTATTCTAGAGCAGGGCCCAAAGGAGAAACTCAAAATGTAACATTCTGCCTCATGTTTTGAGGGACACACATACTTTACGTTCCAATTGAGCTGCTCTAGTTTCAAGTCTGCCTCAAACACGCAAGTAGGAGCCACCCCTATTTTTGGAACTGACTTGAAAGCAACACAGACTGGAAGAACTCCACTGGGAAAGCCAGTGCCATATTTAAACAAATTTTAAAACCTCAAAGTAGGAGCTCCCACACTAAAGCTAAGGCAGATCTAGAGCGAGAATTGCCTCATCCTCTCTAACCCAAACCTCTCAGCCCTCCTCTAGAAATTAAGACTGAATATTGTCTGCACAGACCTCTTCTGTAGGAGTTTAGCAAAGTCTGCCATTCACTCCCTTCTCTCCCACCACTTCATAAGAACAGAATCCCAGGCAACAAGACAACATTCAGCGTCTCTTGTCATCTATAGAGATCCTTTTGGTGATCAGTGCATCCCTCTTCAGGGCTCTTTACTAAGGCAGGTAAGACTTACACAGCCTAAAGGAAAAACAAATGTGTCCCATCAAAGCCCTGAGAGCAGCACTTACCTGGGCTCCCCTGGAGTAGGATCTGAAAATGGTGCAAAATCTTCCTTGCCCTGAGGTGTCCCTAAAACACAGAAAAGTTACACCGATGAGATATTTGAATTGACTCCCATACTGCAAATCTCCTACTGGCCATAAAGAAAGAAAATAAAAATCAGTGTTGATCTTGTCAGATCTTTAGGACGTGCATGGTACCTAAAGTGCTCTGCATGGTGGGTTCTCCTGGGGAAGAACTGCTGGGTACACCTCTACCTTTGCGTACAGGTTGTCACTGTCATAGTGCTTCCCACGGAGAAGGTGCAAGCCCAAGCCAGTAGGCTGCAGCACTACCTGATGATGTGTGAGAGTATAAGTCATTTTACTTCCCTAGGCAAAGGATTTTCTGCCTAGTTCCCTTCAGTCTACAGGAGTTCAAAGTTAGAGTGAGTCTGTAGAAGTCTCCCAGCCATGGAGAACAGCCAACCTACATGTGACCACTCACAGGAGGAGAAACTGCCTTGCACTAGGCTTCACTTATTTTTCAAACATATTAACCAAAAATAAAGAGAATTCTTCTTATACCCCGATCCCTGACAGACCTGGTCTATATACCCTACAGAAAGCTGAGGAACAGGAGTGGGGTACAGTGTTTCTAGACCACTGTGACAATAAGGGGCTTTTCAGGCACTATCATTTGTCCTGTCTCGACGAGGTGTAATTAAGTTTGACAACCTTACCAGCACCTCTCAGTGCCCTTCTGGAACAAGACATCAGAGCCCAGCATTCTGATTTAACCAGGATATACTGAAATGTGTCAGGCTAACCAGAGACACATGATGGTGTTTCTCGAATGTATTCCCTGGGCCAAGATAAAAGACACTTTAATGACCACTGAGAAGGCTGAGGAATCCCTCAGTACTAGATTTGCAGCTCTGGGAAAAACACACTGACCTCACATGCAGGACATTTTTTCAGATCTAAAGCCTTGTAGGATCCTGGACATCAATCTAACATGTGCTTACATGTCCTTCTCCCTAGATAATCAAATACTTGGTAAGTATGGTAAAAGATTACACTAAGGCATCATCAATCAGTGTTATCAGCTTTTCAGTTTCTGTGCTGCTCTCCAGCTCAAGAATTACAGTATAAAAAGATGGTTTCAAGAGGGAAGCACTAAGTTACTACACACTTGGGGCCGAAATGTTAAAATAGGCATCTTACAAGAGAGACAAAAATGCAAATGGCACATAAAAACATGGAGGCTAGAAGAGATAAATTAGCTGCTTCTGTTCTTTTTTGTAAGAAAAATGAGCACATTCAGCTTCAGAGAACAGGGGTGTAATTAAACCACCAAACTACACACTGCTAGAGTCAGTCACTAAGGCTGAGAACATGGAGTTCATTTGCATTTAACAATTCAGACATGTTACTAATATTCCTGTTAGTTGACCCAAGCATCTGTAGGGGGATATTTAACTCCATGTTTTAGGACCTGTGTCATTCCCTACCAGATCTGTGTGAAAACCATGTAGGGACAGACTACCTATCTTTACCTATCCTGTCCTGCCCTTCCCTTCCTCTTTCACCTCCACAGACTGCTGTGTCAGCTCCTCAGCAAGTTAGACCTCAGACAAAGCTCAGCCAGAAGGACTCCAGCTATCCCTCTGGTGCTGACAGATAAGGCAGGGGTTACTCCTCCCATGCAGTGTTCTCCCATCTCTGTCCCAGTGCCTGGTCACTCCAGTCCATCCTGCTCTGCCAGGGTTCACCCTACGCTGATGCTGTGACATTTGTTCACAGCTCGTTTTAATTTTCTACTCAAGGCATTGAGAAATATCCAGCTGCTGAGGGACTAAGGGCTTCACTGGTTTGATTCCTCTACATTCCTTCTCTTGTTTCTATTTCTCATCCTTGGATTTCAGGAAAAAACAGTATTGCTTGCAAAACAATACAAGCCCCTCAGCGATCAAGAGCTGTATGGGATCATAGAATGATGTTACAGTTTGGTTGGAAGGGATGTTACACACCAACCAGTCCCACCCCCTGCCATGGTCAGAGACACCTGCCACTGTCCCAGGCTGCTCCAAGTCCCATCCAACCTGGCCTTGGACACTCCCAAGGGATGGGGCAGCCACAGCTTCTCTGGGCACCCTGTGCCAGGGCCTGCCCACCCTCCCAGGGAACAATTCCTTCCCAATATCCCATCCAGCCCTGCCCTCTACCCATGGAAGCCATTCCCTGTGTCCTGTCCCTCCATCCCTTGTCCCCAGTCCCTCTCCAGCTCTCCTAGAGCCCCTTTAGGCCCTGGAAGGGGCTCTGAGCTCTCTCTGGACCCTTCTCCAGGAGAACACCCCCAGCTCTCCCAACTTGTCTCCAGAGCAGAGCGGCACCAGCCCCTGCAGCACCTTCATGGCCTCCTCTGAACCTGTTCTAACATATCCATGTCTTCCTTGCACCAGGAACTCTGGACAACAGAATGCAGGTGGGGTCTCAAGTACAGAGTAATGGTGAAAATGGTTATGACAACTGAATTCAGACTACTCCAGCAAAGAGCAGCATGGTGCTTGTGCTACTTGACTGACAGAAAGGAACCTTGTTTGCCAGAGTAACTTTCTGGTAAGAACAGCCAGGAAGTCCCATCACACATGCAGGGATGGTCCAAGCTCTCCACAGCCCGGTACAGTGTTCCCCCAGCCCCTACTCACCTGGCCTGAGCTCCCGGGCTTTGGGCTATAAAGGCTCAGAAACACTCACCAGAGTTCCAGCTTGACCCTTCTGCCATCCAACAAGATAGTAGTGGTCTTGTAGTCAATTCCTGAAAGAAAAACAATGAAAAGCTGAGCAAACCCTGAGAACATCTTCAGAGACACACAAGAACCTCGCTCTGCCCACACGGAGCTCTTATTTCATGTTTCCAAAAGGGATGTCTTCTCCTCCTTGCTCTGCTGCCTCTTTGAAGAGGGCCACAGAGACCTGAGATGAAGAGATTTCTGCTCCATGGCAAAGACTGCTCTCATGGAACTCTATCCCTCCTCCTTAAAAACTCCATTAACTCCTACATTGATTCTGACTTCTTCACTGTGGTTTTAATACACTTAGAACTTGAGCTGTAGAAGAGGTTGGATGAGGCTTGGAACAACCTAGGAAGGTGTCCCTGACCATGGCAGAGGGGATGGAACAAGGTGAGCTTTAGGGTTTCTTCTAACCCAAATCACTCCATGATTCTCTCAGATTCAGTGATTTGTAGCATTATCCCGTATGGCCGTGATAAATTAGACTTTTGGGGGGTGAGCCACAGAGACAATTTAGATACATCTCTGCTACATCAGCCTGCAGTCCCAGCATCTCAAACTCCACTGCCTGCAGCCACAGGACATCTGTGGAGATGTTACAGGAAGGCTGTCCAAGGATTGCTGTCTCTTCTTCTAAGCAGCCCTGGGGTGTGGATCACAGGTAATGCAGGACACACTCCCCCCTTGGGAAGGGCTGAGAAGCAGCACAGACATCTACTTTTGCTTTTCATAGAGCTCACAACTCACTCACACAAGGGGGGTCCACTACCTTCAGACACACAACACATCTGTTAAAACTGGGAGTTTGTCTCACAATCAGACTGAGAAGTTTAAAAAAAACCCAACAAAACTCCCCTTACAAGCAACAGGCCCAAACCACACAGAACACAGCATTCCCTGCAGCCCCAGGCACAGGGCAAGGGGCACAACTGCACCTCCCACCTTCTTCCCAAAGCCAAGGGGCACCAGGAGTCCAGGAAAATCAGCTTCTTGGCTCTTGTTAATAAGCTTCCAGTGTAGTGAAGATGCATAAATAAAGCACAGAGCACCATTACCACACACCCACTGAAGCATCAACTAATTTACAACCTTTTAATAAAGCAGAGTCACTTCACTCTAATTACATCAACTTCAGTTTTTCTTCTTGCCAACAGATATCAAACTTTGAATCTCTATTACAACCCCACACGATTGTGTTATGACCTGCATTTCCCTTTTCCTGCAAGGAGAACACTGCCCTGACAACCAAACAGACAAGTTTGTCAATAAAGCAAATGGATTTTTCTGAGTCACCCGCAGGAGTTCCCTGTTAGTGAAAAACGAATTAGATTTCAGCCTTCATAGGATGCTATAAAAAGCAATTAAAATAATTATCTTAAATTCTAACTATTTCCAGTGCTGTATCACAGAAAATAGGCAGTTTACATTTTATCTTCCTCCAGAGACAATTGAATGATCTGTATTTATTTTCAGGCAGATATAAATCTCCCTCATCCCCAGGATGGCGAGGAGCAGTGGGAGTAAGGCTGCTCTGCTATCAGAAGGAACCATCCAGACATCTTCTCCTGCCAGTTCCTGAACCAGGATCTGATGGGCTGTTAGGGAAGGGGCTAATTAAGCCCATTGCTCTGTTTCAGATGCAAAATCCCCAGAGACTGCCCCCTCCTTAGGCACAAGAGCTCCTCATCAGCAGAGAGTCCAAATCACCCTCAGTGCCAGCAGTGCACGGGTGGAGCAGCTGCATTAAAGCACCACGGAGGGGGGACAGGGACAGTTTTCAGGGCATGGAGGCCACATACTTCCAAAAATACCACTCCTGAGCTGAAAAAAATTGCCTGACTACAGCTTTTAAAAGTGAGAGCATTCAGCTTAACTGAGAAGAGAAGGAAACTTGTTAATGGAAATGTCAAATACGCAGATGTCTCCATTGTGCTCCTCACCCACTAACTGCCCAACCTACATCCCCAGAGGAACATGGGTTCCCTGTCCTCAAAACTCATGACTTGGTCACCAGAGAAATGCTTTAAATAATCCATGTTCATCTGAAACTACACCACATACTTTAATGCAGAGGGACACCAGTCTTTGGGCATTACATACACTGGCCCAAGGAGGTCACACACACTCCAGTTAAAAGCAAGCTGGTATCTGGTAATGGGCTGCACTTTTTAACTTGCAAACACCCAAACTGAGACTAGGACTGAATTTACAAAAGGTTTTTGGGAAAACTTTGCCTATAAGCTCATTAATGAAAAACCTGCACAACTGCAATATTTTTGAGAAAATGTCAGTTTTTGTTTTCCATAAACACTCGGTGCATCAGGACAGCTCAAAGGCACTCCCTGGTTTTGGTCTTTTGTTTTAGCTGGGTAGCACTGAGGAGCTGCAGTTCACAAGCACAGCTCTCCCACAGCTCACTGGTGCCACAAAATCTGCATCAATTAGAGATGCCCTCAAAATCATGAGACTTGCCACGGTGGTGAACACCAGTACTGGCCCCTTATATTTCAGTCCCAGTAACACACAAGCGTGTCCTGAGCTGCAGCCCAAGACACTCCCCCACTTACAGCTCACAGGGAAGCTGAGCAGCTGAGCTCTCTTCCCCAGGCCCAGCCTACAGCTCAAGCTCAGCCTCGGCTCGCCCCTTGTCCCAGGTATCTGGGGACAGAGGGTCACAGCAGCCACTAGATGCCACCTCTGCACTGAGGCCGCTGGCAGTGTGGCAGTGCATGGCCATACCATGACCGCCCCTCCATCTTTACATTTCAGGCAGCTCAGACACAAGCTAAGGGAAGTTTTTAGAACTTCCTTTCTGCAGGTAACAGAGTTTCCCCTACCTGAGCATCACCTCTGCTCACAGCCAAGCGCGGCTAATTTCGGGAGGGACACTGCTGCACCAGAGTGGCTCCGATCCCACTGCTCTGACAGGGAAGGGCCAGCCCCAGCACTGGGATGCTCCTGCAGCACAACACACCCCAGAGAAACGGCCCTGCCCGGCCCCGCGGCAGTGGCACTGGGGGAAAAGAGAACACTCTTGTTTAAAGCCTATTTTATATCAACTGATCTCCTTCTGGACCGATATTACCATGATGCAACAAAGCAAACGAGGCTCAGAGAACAAGTCTGGGCTGTTCTCTTGGATTTAGCGTTCAGGTCGACTCCTGTGTTATTTTTCCAGCCCTACTTTAACTCCTGCATATGCTGATGCCGATGCCATCTCAGCCCCATTCCTGGAGCAGAGAGCCGAGCTGGCACAGGGCACTGTGCAGAGGGATCTGCTGTACCACGCCTGATATCAGATACCCGATTCTCCTCCATGGAGCTGGGTCTCATGCAAGGCTCCATGGAATCCCGAACCTTCCTTTCTTTCCTTTGCCAGTTACTATAAGGAAAACTTTAAAAAGCAAGTCATTTTCCCATGGGAATCTGCAGGATGTGTTATAGGAAACTCTGATCTCTTCCAAATTACTCATGCCCAGCACAACACACTTCACATCAGTATCACGTGAAAATCCACACCCAACCTGAGCTTACTTAAAGCTTTCACCCAAAAGATGACGCTTCACGTGAATAGGAAAAGGAAAACGCCTCCAAGAGAAATGGCACCTTTTTCCCAGCACTTGATACTACTTTGTACCAGGCTGTTCCCTTTCCCCCTGGGAATTCATGGCTTGGACACAGGTGTGTGTCCACTCTGCCAAACCTCTGCCTGCGTCTGCATGAGCAGCCAAAACACAAAGGAGGAGGCAGCAGCCAAGCAGATCCATGGATGTGGAAGTCACACCGGAAAAGGGAGAAACACAAGGGAGATTGTGCATTTCATGCTCTCCCTTTAAAGAGTTTGATCTCTCAGGAAAATTGCTTTAAATAGATCAAGTGAATAAAGCTCCATAAATATTTACTGCTGAAACACGGTGGCCTCTGGGTTTTGTGTGGGTTCTTTGTTTTAGAGAAAAGAAGACAAGTTTGCAGTTGCAGACTCACCAGGTGACTCTGCCCTAACGCCTGGATGGGGGCCAGAAGGGCACCTCCCCTTAAAAAGGCAGGTTTGAGCAAAACCTAAGAGCAGCACGTGCCTCTTTCCTCCTTTAGCTTTCCAAGGTAATTCCAGCTCCTAGGGTAATGCCAGAGCCAACACCACATTTTAAGTTATTGCTCCAAATCAGGTGTCCTCCTCCAGAGATACTCTAATGAGCCAAGGCCCAACTAACAATTCCTGTAACTACACAGACATCACGAAGGTATAACCAGGACTCGCCCCGTGACAGGGATGAAGGGCTCATCCCACGCTAACCAAGCCATCAGCAGGTGTTCCTGAGACCTTCCCCAAAAGTACCAGCACCATCTCCAGTCTGCATCTGCAGTGTCTCTAAGAAGAATATAATTTATTCACAAATCTGGGGCAGAAGACATCCTAGGTGATGCTCAAAAGGAAGAAAAAAATTAAATTCTTTCCAAAGGAAGAAAAAATTAAAAAGTAGTAAAAACAAATCCATGTACTCAAGTGAAACACTGATATCGTTTTAAGACAAGCTTGCTTTCCTTCTGAGAGAGACTCCTTGAAACTTGCAGTCATTTTAATTTGCATGAGTCAGATTGGCCAAAGGTACTTTTGCCACCTCACTTCTTACACGAATGTTTCTGCTTATGGGAGCTCAGAATCTACCTTGCTGTTAGTCCACCCACAAAAAAATCCCAGTGCACATTATTTTAACTTCATTAACACTCAGTTCCCCCAGCTTACAGACGTGCTATACAATGCAACCTCGTCTTTTTTCCTCCTTTTAAAAATTAAATTTGGTTTCATTTATTAATAATTCAAAAGAAGATAACCAACCTGCTTGCAAAGTGATACATAAGGTCAACAGGCAAAATTGGAGGTATACAATGATGATGAACCAAGGCCAAGCCTTTACTCAATGCATCATATAAATAAGAAATCAGATAAACTGAGTGGACTTTTGTTACCTGACTAATGCTGCAATTCAGTGGATTGTTCCTTTATCTACAGACATAATTATGTCAGAATGGCTGCATTCTGCAACTCTGACAGCATCTGAGCACTCACAAGAGGGCTGAGGGTGAGCTGTGCCTGGTCTGCTGCAGCCCTACAGAAACGCTCTGCTCGACTGGGAAATTTTACGACTGGTTCAGAAGCCACCACAGTAAGTGTCACCACAGTGCCTCACCCAGCCAGCCAGGTGATAGGCTTTGATTTGTAATTGTCATTAGTGCAGCTGAAGCCACCACACCACAAATGTCTAATTGAAAATGTTGGATTTTCCCCCAAAGACCTGCAGCTTCTTCTGTTTGCTCACAGGTCATCAGCTCTGTTGAGTGCAGAAGGTCTAGGGCTCTTAAAAGATGTCCCTAAAGGTTTGTAGGTTTAGTGCCACACTGACCACTGGCTGCTGGGAAGAGGGGAGAGCACAGGGCTGGAATGCAAACATAGAGAATACACATCAAATATTTAACTTGCTGAGATTTCACAGTGAATTTGAGTAACCAGCTGTGAAGGGCTGGTCGTGCTGCGTGGCACCAGAGAGAAGCCTTGGGAGAAAGGGATGCAGAGCTCTGACAGCAAGGAGCTGACACATTCCAAGACATGCCATGATTATAAAACAGGCTAACACCAAGAGTATCCAGCCAGGAATTTGTAACGAGTCTTGTGACAATCCTTCCTGACTACACAGGGAAGGATCAAAGCCACAATCACCCAGTGTGCAGCTGGGCTTAGCATGTTCTCACTGCCACAAAGGTAGATAAGCACCTAGTAACACTTTAGAGTGGGTCAGTGGACTGCAAATCCTTTATTGTGTGTTTGCAAAAGGAAAACATTAAGGATGAATCTGTGGTGAAGCTTCTCAACAGCAAGGACTCCAGGAGCTGTGATTAAGTGATAGGTAAATTTGGTTTTAAACCTTATCAACAGTTTAGACAACACTGTGGATGCCAAGAAAACCACAGAAAATGTGAATTTTTGTGAGAACACAAACTATGCATGAGAGCCCTGTCCCTTCCTGCCAGGTTCTCCATGAGGGTCCAGTCAGGGTGTCCCCTTCTCTGAGCCCCCATGTAGAGATGGCAGAGCCTGGCTGGGTGTCACTCAGGCTCTCCCTGCCACACCTTTGGGGACATATCAGCATGTTTTCTGTCACATAAACCAGCTGTCATCTTACTGGTGTGTATGCAAGAGACAAACTGCTTAAAGGTCCCTCCCTCTCCCTCCAAAGGGCCTGTGCCACCCTTCCTGCTGGACTAAAAAAGGAAAAAACAATCTGTGTTGCACACAGTGCAGAGGCTGCCCCTCTGCCTGTGTTGGAACTGGAGCCCTTCTGTGCTCTGCTAAGTCCAGCCTAAGGCCATTAGTGCAGAAATTCATTTATCCCAAATGCCAGCAATACCCGAGCAGCGTCCAAAGGTGACTTGTTTATTCTACCAAGTCCCTGGGTGTCACAGATGTTACCAGACCTTTTCAAGGTGTTACCCGTCCATTCCCAAGATGATCCATGCCTTTGCAAGTCATGACTAATGTGGCTGGGGCATAGAAAGCCTCGCCCCTGTGTGCGCAGGCACCACCTGGAGCTGCCCAGATCCTCCTGAAAGCTCCAACCACTGTGGGGGGAGAGCAGCCAGTGGCCAGACACCCACATACCTGCTGAGTACGAAGAAAAGGCAGAAGCAGCCACATGCAGCTAAGTCCTATCCTCAAGAAGCCCAAGAGAACAAAGGAGGGAGAAGTGCTGGGAGGTCACAAAATTGAGGCCAAAAGGTGAACGTAATAGCTCCAGGTCTGCTGGCAGATCAGCTATGGAATAAGAACATCACTCCCACTTCCAGTCTTCAGCATGCAAAAAGCCTCACCCCAAAATCAAGGCAAAGCCCCCAGATCACCTCTACAAGCAAACCACACTCACACATAGGGCTCACAGCAGGAATCCGGACAGCACAGACATTGGAAGAGGAGCTCAGAGCAGCCCTGAACCAACACCTTCCCGGTGAGGTTATTTCAGAGTGAAACAGCCCCCCAGCCACAGGGTGTTACCCACAGGCAGTTTCCAGCAGAGCCTCTCCAGCAGAGCAGTGCCCAGCTTTGGGGGTGTACTGGGAGCACTACACAAGGTAAGGCACAGAGCTACTGCAGAGCAGCTCCACAGCACGTTCCTGCCACACAGCCAGGGCCATCCAAACTCATCAGCTTCTCCACAGGCTCTCCCTCACACTAAAGTGGGCACTGACCTCCTGGGACTCATTTTCTGGCAGAACCATATTTCAAAAGACTGACCACACTTCCAGCTTCACTGGTCCCTCTCATCACACCCTACATCTGAACATTTTTGTTTAAAAACTGCTTATGGTGGGGATGGTCATGAAATGTCACCTACAGCGACTGAGGCCAGTGACCAAGTTGCTCCAAGAGCAGAATACAAAGCCAGTACACATTGTAAATGTGGTTTAAAATGTCTTATTTTGGGGTTTTGTTGGTTTGGATTTTTTTTTTTTTACAAGCCCGCACCAGCCTGTGAGTAAAAGGGTAGAATTCACCTCTCAGAATTGGCTGGTTGTGGGCAAAAGCTGATAGAGGAAGACTTGTTGCTTCACTTCTAGTCAAACGAGGCAGACGGGCATGGAAATCACAGGTGGCCAGGAGCTGCTGAAAGCATGTTCAGAGCAAACAGGTTTAACCAAATGCACTAATCCAACACCAAAACCCACTCCCAGGCAGAAGGCAGCTGCTGGGGCCAGCACCCAGGTTATGCATGCACCCACAGACGCAGGGTTGAGATCCTCTCATTTCATGAGCACTTTAAAGACAGGATACATCTGTAAGAAGACACCAGAGGTGCATTATCTTCCACCCCAGCTCCTACTATGCACTTAGAGGAGTAGTTACTGTCTCTGCCATCTGTAAGTGATACTAAATTGTTCAGAAAAAATGTGGTATGAGGGCATCAACATACCAGATGAAAAAAGATAATTCAAGCTATTCAAATAACAACTGATGAAGTCACCCAACCTTAAAAAGTGTGTACAGCAGCACATTAACAGCGGCAATTTAACTAGTCAGCTCAGAGCTGTGAGCCACGGGAAAAATCCGTTCCAAACAACACATGAGCTCATCCGTTTGAGTCATGCATTCAATCACCTACTCTTTAGAGAGAGAAACAAATTATCATCACCCACAACAGGGGTCAACCAAAGGCACGTGGATTCATCCCAAGTCCGTGCCTTTCAGCGTCACAGTTTACCTCACAGTATCACTACTCTGTTTTGAGCAGGATGACAGAAGATCTCCAACAGCATCACTGCAAAACAGCCCAGTTCCTGCCTGCAGAGCTGGGACTGAAGGTCAGCAAGCACGTGATTTTACCCCTGTGACCCTGTCCTGCACTACAGCTGAGCTTTGGGAACAGGATCAAGAGGTCTCGGTTGCCACTGGGCATGCAGGAGACCAGCGCCGCTCCCGCCCCCTGCTCCTCCTTCATCCCCTCCTGCTCACGGCAGCTCACACACAATCCACCATCGCTGCTGGGATGCAACAAGAGCTTCCATGATTTCGGTGTGCAGAAGATGAGCGGGAGCTGCCTTGGGCAGGAGGGGAGCGCCGGCTCTGTGAGCTCTGCCAGCCCCTGGGAGCTGCTGTGTGCTTGGCAGCTCTGTGAGAAACCCAAGGAGCTGCAAAGCACCTCGTACTGACACACATGTTGAAACAGAGAGAGAGAGAACAAACGCCTTTCAATTATCTGTAGTTACCCAGATTTGTAGATTTTCTCCTGAAAAAACATACTCCACCCTCCATTCATAGACACCTCATTTCAACTGAGAGGGATTTCCATTTAGCCCGGAAACCTTTCACAGGAAGTCTGCTCACATCAGTTCCCAGGCATCTTCATCTCCAGCTTAGGGGACCTGTAGGTGGGGATCTGGCAAATAATTGCTTGTTTGGTTTTGTAACCAGTCAAAAGGAAAACACTGATTTGGAGACCTCTAAGAAGCTCGGATTTGCAGATTCCTCTTGTCCACTGCCTGCTCCAAGCCCAGCAGTGTTCCAGCAGCTATAAGGTCCTCACACAGAGGAACTCTGTTCTGGGCGCACTTAGGGGGGACAATTGCATCAGAAAATGGCATTTGAAGCCAGAAGCAAATCTGTTCCTAAAGCTCCAACAATTTCAGTGGACGCCCGGGAAATCCCAGAAACAGTCCAAAGTCAGTCCAGAATCAGGGATGTGAAGTGGATTTGTGCTTTAGAAGAAAATCAAGAATGATTTTATGCACAGAAGCGACAACAAACAAAAGAGTTTCTTCATGCCTTGCAGTTCAGATCTCCATAAAAACTACACAGCTGCATGCAGAAACAAAGGCAGCCTGTGAGGGAAATCAGAGGGCACCATAACAGTCTGCATTGTTGCTGGATGACCGTACAAACATGAAGATCTGCTTGGAGACAAAAAAATTCTCCGGCACCCAAAAACATCCAAGCATTTGTCAAAATATTTTTTAATATCCTACCCCTTCATGGCTACATTTCTGTGGACACCGTTCAGGGAAATGCTGCTCTGCAGCATCAGACCCTCATGGCATCCCCACACCATGGCTGGGCAGCCTGCATGGTGCATGCCAGGCTCAGGTGCATACCTGCTCAGGGACCGTGCAGGGGCTGGCTTTGATCCCTGGGATCCCCATCCCGGCATCTCCAGATCAATGCTCCACGCTCAAACACCCAGAGAGAGCTGCATTCTTCAGCTGGGTGTAGACAGGTTAAGCAGACACTTGCAGAGCTCCCAGAACAGCTACAGAGATTCCACTCCCCAGGAACTTTTCTGGCTCCCAAATTTGGTCTCGCTGCACCAACCTTAAGCCCTATGCCAGGAAAGGACTGTTCCACGCTGGAAGCACCAGGATGGCTGCTCACAGTGGTTTCACCTTTCCATGTGCTGTTTCCAATGACAACAAATCTCCAGGGAGCTGACTTACAGTGCATGGCAAGTGTGCTCAGTTCTCCCTCCTTGTCCTTGAAGGATGGGCAGGCTCTGTTGGCACAGCAAGCATCTCACTACACACCTGTACAAACTCTGCTCCCTCACAGCAGCACTCACCAGTCTGAAACCAGGTTTTCAAAGCCCGAACTGGAGCCTCCTAGGTCCCCTCCTGACCTACAGGACAAAGATCTCACTCCAGCTACCCTGGCAGCCTCTCTAGATCACTTTTGCTGCCACTAGGGAAAAGCCAGCATTTGACATTTTTAAATTAGAAGAATGTATTGAATTTCAGCCTTTTAATACAGATGAGCCCTACATGAACACAAGTGTGTCTCAACCCACAGAGGTGTTCCACAGCAAAAAAATTTGCTTGCAGGATGAGCAGCACAGGCAAGGCCCTCAAGTAAGATCTATCCTGCAGAGTTTCATTTCCTTGTGCCACAGCACAGGCCTGCAGTTTCCTGGATAGATTTTACCACCAAGTTACTCAGGCAGTTTGACAACGTAAGAAAAATAACAACTCTTGGAACAAGAGAGGATGTAAGATTAAATAAATGATGGGCAAAATGGGGTTAGGGGGTTTTCTTCGTTCATTGTTTGGTTGGGTTTTTTTCCATCTAGGTGTGTCTCCAGTCCACACCTCCACTCCAGAACCATAGGTAGAAGGCCTGTTACAGCTGCTGTTACAGCTGGTACCAAAGGAAACAAGGCAGGGAAATCTCTGTGTCCAGGATAGAGCAGGGAACAGGGGCAGTCACCTGCACAGAGAGGCAAATGGCACAGTAAAACCCCCAAATGGGCCCAAGAACTCAGCAGCTGGGCCGGAAACAAGTTAAAAATCCCTAAAAAAAGAGAATTTTTTTAAAAAACTCTGCATTTTATTTAAATGGTTACCTCAAAGATGCTCAGAACCTTCTATTAAACTGCCATTTAAGTCCTTTCAGTGTCCCCTTTCTGCCTGTCTCCTCCTTAACCACAGATGGTTTAAGCAGAAAATATTATGTTTGAATTGCACGGGGACTTTTGTCCCAGTTCAATGCCTGATACTGCACAGAACATACAGGACATTAAGAATTTCAGTTGTTATATTTATAGGAGAACAGGTGTCAATGTTTTTAAATTATCTAACAATGTCTAGAACGGGCCAATGGAAATGAGACGAAGATGAAGTAGAAAAGAGGAAGAAAATCTAAAAAGCTGTGGCTAGTAAAAATACTTTCAGCAAATAGAAGCTCTATAGGAACAAACAATCTCCAAGCTATGTTGCAACCTTACTATTTACTACAACTTTTGCAGAAGGAAACAGGCTCTTTGATGGAGGTTTCTTGCCTTGAGCCACCACCCTCTGCGCCCCACGGTAATTTTCTTTCAGGTGAGTCTCACCTTACAGCAAAGCCTTTAGCAAAACAAAGCTGAAGGTTTTCACACTGGAGCTTCCTTCCTCCTCCAGTGCCTGCAATCACACAGGAATTGATATGAAATAATTAATGCTCGAGCTGGAGTGCCAGGGGACAGCGAGGGCAAAGGGAAAGAAAGTCAGATTTTAACCAGCAAGGTTATAAAACCACGGCTCAAAGCCTCAGCTCAGAGCATAGCTATTCTCAAGTGCAATGGAAAGATGCTCTGCTGTTCTGAGAGAGCGAGGCTGCAGAGGAAAACATGCCAGGGAACAGCTGGAAACAAAAGCTGAAGGAGGAGACTAGTTTCCATGGTCTTTCCATGCAGTTTAAATACTGAACCAACCAAAAACCCCCACACCAGGAGAGGTGTGGACAATGTGGGCATGGAATCTGGAGAGAGCAAAACCTGCCTGCTTCTTACAAGCAAAAAACACAGAGAAAGTTTTAATCTCAGTTATTAGAAGAACATTCCACCCATTTCAGCTTTGTACTGCTCAGCTCACATCACCTTTGTGCACTCAGAGCTCTGGAACACGTTAACAGCCATAAAAGCACAGCTTTTATAGAGGGATTAGAGGTGGTGAGAACACTGCAGTGCAATCCAGAACTTTGCAGAGTAGGTCCCCAGCTTTATAAAATCCCAACAAAAACACAACCCTCCTCAAAAGTTCTGCACACATAACAACATATGCTGTTGTGCACCTCTAATCCTGACTAGAGAGACACCAAACCTGCCAGGCACTCAGTTTGGGGGTTGGGTTTTGGCTTGATGGGGATTTTTTTTGTTTGTTGGCGTTGTTTTGGAATTTAAGTTTAAATCGCAGCTGATTAGTCCCACAACAAGCAGAGCTGCAGGTTCAGCACTGTATCTTTCAAACTATTTTTCACTCAAAGGTTATGTAGTAAACACTGGAGAAATAAGACATGCTGGAGCTGTTTATGAGTTGCCTGCTCTGATGAGATCAGCTTTGCATCTCTGATGGCAGGGAAGTGAACATCCCTGAAGGACACTGATGCAAGTGCTGGCAGACAGCAGGAATTGCTGCAACAACCACTCTGCAAGGCATCCAAAGAGGTTTCCAGCAGCACAGTCCAGCTCAAACATTTCCTGCACATCACTTGTGCAGCCACTACAGGAACGTGATGGCTGGGCTGCGCTTGGAACACTTTGCCTCAATCCTCCTTGCATCAGAGTGCTAAAGCCTCAAACTGAAACATTATTCCAAACATTATTCCAAAGAATACAGCCTGCCAGAAAATAAAGAGCAGTTTCCACTGGTGTGCAGCAGCTGAAGCAGCTGGGCAGCCCAACCAGCTCGTGTCACCATCGACAGGGACAGTGCTGCTCCGGGGGTGGGACTGGGCCATGTGAGGAGGAGGAGGCAGAAAAGCAGCACCAGAACCAAGGCCTCCCTCCCTGCTGATGCCAAAGAGAGCCCTGACAGCGCAGCAGCACCAACTGCCATCTGAAACCTGTGCTCAACACCTGCAGCTCTCGTGTCTATGCCCCAAAGGTGCCACTACATCAGTGCTGGCCTTGTCTGAGGTTTTACTGTACACAGGGTCACCCAGCAATTCTTGTCTGCTCAGGAGGGTGAGCCAGTATCAAGAGAGGTCCTGTGCTTACAGGAGTTCAAGTTTAGAGCAGAGCTGCTCAGCTACACACTTTTAAAGGCTGTGAAAAGTGAATCAGTGCAGCAGGCCCTGCAGCCAAACACGGCAGCACCACGGAGGCTGTGGATCAGAAGCAAGAGACCATCTTCATGGTCAGTCTTGGAAACTCAGCAGGCCAGGAGCAGAAGCACTGGGAAACATCCCTTCACATGCCCTCCATAGCAGCAAGCAGGATGACACAAAGTGTCTCGTCACTCCCTGCCTGTGCACGCCGCTGTGGGACAGGTTATCTCCTGGCTGGCATGGAACTACCAGAGGAGTTTCTAGTTGCACAGTGGTGTCTGAGGGGCCACAGGACATACTGGGAGAGGAACTGCTGTAAAGGAAGACTTGAAAGAGACATCTTGGGGATCTCCAGATTCAGACAGCTGCACAGAAATAACCAGAGGGAAAAGACATCCAAAGCTGTAGATCACTCAAATAAACAACCTGGTAATTAACAGCAGTCCCCAGGCAAACAGTGGCGGCTGGAGGGGACCGACCACTTCCGAGGGCTGGGCAGTGTCTTCAGCTGCCTCTCCTGCTCCTCCTGCCCAGGAAGCTGCACTGCCCCAGCCCTTGCTCCTGGCATGGAATCCCAGCCCTAGTGGGATTGCTGCTGCTGCTGCTGCTGCTGCTGCCCAGGAGCCGAATTCCTGCACTTCTGCTAAGGGGGAAGAGCTCTTGGGAAAGATCCAGTTTTCACCTGAGCCGTAAAACCCGTCAGCAGCTACTGCACTGAGCACCTCAGGTGCCTTTTCCCTAACACTGCCTTGGGTCTGCATAGCAGTGAGATACAGAGCACCTAAGGATGGTGCTTGAATAAAGTACTGAAACGCAGCCAAGGGACAGGGTTGAAAGGAGCTGCTGGGGCTCAGTGCATTAGGGCTGGTGTCAGCACCAACTCTGTGCAGGGCAGGGCTCTCATTTCAGCTTTTGTGTGCTCATTGCAAGATCAGAGTGAGGACATTGGCTGCATCCTCATCACTTTCTTAATACAAGCTGAGGACAGGGAAAATAAAAATAAAAATCCACCCCCTTTCCAGTCAAAGCCATCTGCTCCAAAACACGCTCTACTCTCTCTCTAACACACATTCCTGCTTTCCTGTGGGAACAGCAGCAGGTGAGGGGGAAGGCAGCCACAGAAAAAGCCCAACATGTGAGGAGGGAGCACATCATCCTCAGGTCTGTATGGTGAGCCCAGCCCTAGCCCTGCTCCGAGGCACCTGCACTGTCCCATAGGGCAGCACCATCCCTGGTGTCTGCTGAGCACAGAGCGCTGCCCTGACTCAGCTGGGGCTCAGGGCTGCCTGCTCCAGCAAGCCAACAAACCTGCTGGGTGAGATCATTTCAGCACATGAATAACCAGCTCTCCCAGAGTGGATGTGTGACACGGTGGTGACAAAGCCACGGGTCCCTCAGGTGAGGAGCAGCCTCGTGCCCCTAACGCATGGCATGCACACCGTCCCTACTTTCACGTGCAGCTCCACCACATCTCATGTCCCAGACCACCTTGTGAGCACAGACATTTCTGTCCTGATTCAGTACTTGGGGATGGATGAGGACAGACCCCAGGTGAGCTGTTTAAAGACCAAAGTGATCTGTGTAGGAGACTCATATCCACAAGTAAAGCACAGTTTCACTCCAAGTCTGGTGTAACCCCATGGCTCATGGCACAGGGGCTAGAGCAGCCCCTCCTTGCACCTGGGGAGGAGGAGGCAGTGCTGACAGCAGAGGGCATTCAGGAAAAATGCAGCATTTTTGATTCCCAGGTGAGATCCTCCAGCTGTCCAGAGCAGCAGTGAGGCTCTAAGAACAGCATCCTGCCTCCACAACTACGGATTTGGGAAAGGGAGGGTGAAAACTGGGAAGAAGGACAACATTGGAAGCCCAGAAGAGCATTAATGTTCTCCCTGTCAAAACAATAGTAGGAAGATTTAATTCAGGGTCTTCTGTGGATGGCCAAGAAAAAGCAAAAGCTAAGTCCAAATCAGTTACAATATCCAGCCACAAGACAAAAACAACACTCCTTGTTCTTCACTGGGAGTGTGCTTGGCTGATGCTCCTGGAGACTGATACGCTCTGTATCTCCAGCATCAGTCTAGAACCTAGAACACACACGTGACAACTGGACCTCAAATTCCCCTGCAAAATGCCACCCTTATGTCACTAAAAGTTCCATACTCAGTGCAGCAATGGTCAGGGCATTGCTCACATCTCCTGCACCAGGAGTAACAACCACTTCTGCTCCCACAGAGCACGTTTATTTTGCCAGCAATTTAAAGAAAGGACATTGCTGAGGCCTTGCTATGCACCATAGGAACTGCAGGGGCTAATTTAAGACGTGCCCGATTTAGAACGAGGTGCCAATCTCCAAGGCTGTGCTGAGAAGTGACACTTGTGTTCAGGGATCCTTAAAAAGGATGGACAGAAGCACCTATAGTGCTGTGTGACAGACACAACTCCCACTGCATCCAAGGCTCTTGGACTCTGGACACAGGCAGGCAGAGGTTGCTTACAGTGCCTAAAAGCCAACAAAAAAAGGGCTTTTCATCTCTCAGTTGTGTGCTGATCAAACACCCAGATGCCATAGAGTAGAAAGGAATCCCTCAATCCCTTTTCTAATAGGCTGGGTAACAGCAGCTAAAATACAGAGCTACATTTACAGAGCTTCACTTCTAAGGGTGTGCCTTCCCTGAGCCGGAAAGATGATCCATTCCACACTGCATCACAAAACCTGGCTGCTTACAACTGTTTCCACACAACAGAGTAAAAGCAGCAGACCCCAACCAGACAGAGAAGGCAAATGCTCTCTCCCCTGCCTGCCAAGGTCAGGGACCTGAGCTCCACACGAGATGTCCCCACCACAAGAGCAGCCCAAAGCACACACTAGCACAGGCAAGTTGTGCTTTCTGCACTGACCAAAATAGTGGCAGATGATACAACACTCATTTTAAAATTGGAATGCGGATCTGGGAGGGGATGAGGACTAGGACAATGTGCTTACAAGATTTACAAACAGAACCTCCACATAACATTCTGGCATTGCTGTTTTGGGATGGCATTAGGTAAGTGTCAAAGAAGATGCCAGGCTTGAGCTGTTCCCAAAATCCAAGAGCCTTTGCTCAGGCGATGGTCTGTATCAGGGCAGGGGAGCAGCATGCCCTGTCAGCACGTCCCAGCTGTGCCAGAGACACAGGGAGTTCCACTGCCAAGGCTGTCAGCAGCATCAGCAGGATCAAATTCACTTGGATATCAAAGCCACTCCAGCTGATTATCCTAAAGGTGCATCGCTCCCCAGAATCAACAGAAGCAGAGACTATCAGAGTATATATTACTCTGAAACAACAGTATGTGACCTAATTCTCTAATTAGAAATGGGCTCAATTGCCCACGGAGGACAAGGGAAGGTTCTGAAATTATTCACTGAAATTTCTTTTTCCAACAAAAGATGCTGCTATTTAGCTGTTACAAAACCGTGAGTTCTGAGACAAAAGATCTATACACACAGCCAAAATCCCTGTTCCTTGGGTTTCATGCCTATACTAAAGACACCGTGTAACTCACTCCTTATTCCTACTCTGTCTGCTTCAAACCCACTTCAACCAGGAGACAATTCCAACGTAACACTTCACTTAAAACAGCCACCCTGTTCACTCTGCATAGTAAACACCAACCCCACGGAGCAGTTCCACAGCTCCCAGGTGAGGCAGGTTCTCCAGAAACATAAACTCCCTTCAGGGAAGCTCTAAAGCACCCAGCACCTCCTCGAAGGCAAACCACACCAGCCCAGCCAGACACCCGAGGAGATGAACGAAACCAACGCCTTCTCCTCCCTAAAGCGCTGCTCCCAGTTCACAGGCAGCTCCACTTCTGAGTCACCACCTCCCGGTAAATCTCCGTGGAGCAGGTGTGCACTGGCATCAGCTCCTGGGGAGCTGGTGGTGGCTCCAAGGACAGAGTGTGGTCGGAGCCACATCGCTCTGCAAGCTCCGAATGTGGCCAGTGCACAGCACCAAGGAGCTCCCGATTCCCTTCGGGTTCCTGATACAGGCAAAACTCGGCACCACCTGCTCCTGCCTTGGGCCGCAGCGACCACGCAGGCTCTGATCCCTTGGGGATGTTATTGTGCACGGAGAAGGGGAAGGATGACAGATTGAAACCCACAGCAGGACCTGCACCCCGCCAGGCCGTGCTACACTGTAACTGCAGGAAATGCACAGCGCTACTCCTTGGCTCTTAATTACGGGCTTGTGATACCGTAGTTAATGGTCTGTCATGGGCTCCATTAGGTACCTCGATGCTGGCAGGAGGCGGATCAGCCAACCCGGCCGCTCCCGGTACAGCCACCGAGCCAGAGCGGCTCCGGGCTGGGAATCAGGCTCCAGTTCTTTTGTTACAGCCCCTGCTTCCTCTGGGAACGGCTCGGTCCTGGTGGCAGCCGAGGAGAGGGAGGGCAGCCTTGCCTTGAGAGCAGGACTACTTGGGAAGGGTCCGGCTGAGCAGCCAGGGATTACATCAGACACCAGCCCCTCTGCCCACATTCTCCTCCAGATTTGAGGCATTTCGAGGAGCTGAGGAGGCCTCTGAGCTGCCAGCCACACGCTGCGCTCCCAGTTAACAAAAAAAAAAAAAAAAACCCACAAAAAAAAAAAACAACAAAGGAAAAAGCAAAACAACCCCTCCCTGCCCGCCAGCTCGGCGCTGGGGTACGGCCGCCGTCGGGGGTCCCCGCGGGATGCGGGTGACAGCAATGCTGGAGGGAGGTGACAGCGATTGGGGTCCTGCGGCCCGGTTTCCCCCAGCCCCGCTTACCGTTGCTGTAGGCGTAGGGGGACTCGGAGGCGCCGTCCTGCAGGCTCTCCAGGATCTCCCCCTTCCCCACGTCGCTGTCGCCCACCAGCAGGAACTTGAGCAGGTAATCGTAGCTCTTCACCGGGCTGCCCTGGGTGCCCATCCTGCCTCTCATCGGCGGGGCGGCCCGGCCCGCATCCTCTGCCCGCCAGCCTCTGGCTGCGGCCTCTGCCCCGCCGCCGCTCACCGCCAGCCGCGCATCTTCCGCCGGGGCCGCGCTGGGACCTGCGGCGGAGGAGGAGGAGGTGGAGGAGGCGGAGGAAGGGCCCGGCCCGGCCCCGCAGCGCCCCCGCCGCTGACACGGCCCCGCTCCGCCCTCCCACTCGCACAAAGCGCCACCGCCCCACCGGGCCCCGAGCCCGCCCCGCCCCGCCGGGCCGGGCCGCAACACCGCGCCGGGTCAACCCCAGCTCCGGTCCCGCCACCCACCTCAGCCGAGCCGGGCCGCCCCCACCTCACGAACCCGCCGCGTCCGCCCGAGCCCAGGCGGCGCCTGGGTCCCGCTCTCGCCGCTCCCATAGGCTGAGCCGTGCGTCAATCAGAAATGGCCCAGCCTCCTCCACAAATCCGCCGCTTCCATAAGCTTAGTCACACGTCAATCAGAAGCGCCCCGCCCCGACGCGCCTCTCAGAGCTCAGGGGCAGGGCCAGCGGATGCCTGGGCGGCTGCGAACTACAGCTCCCGGCGTGCCTTGCGGGAAGCGGGGCATGGTGGGATAGCGAGTCGGGTGGGGGGAGCACCCGACGTGGGGAGAGGCACCCGGGATTGGGGAACACCCGTGTATGCAGAGCACTCAGGTGTCATCCAGGAAGGGAGGGCATCCACATGTGAGCTGAGATCCAGATGGGGGGGCATCCAGATGTGTGGGGCATCCAAGAAGAGGCGGCACCCAGGAACTGGGGACATCCAAGTGTGAGAGATGTCCAGCCGGGTGCGTACGTGGGAGGCAGGGCGGGCATAGAGGTGTCCTCCAGATATGGGGTGGGCATCCAGAAACAAAGGCACTCACAATCTGGGGGCATCTAGGTGGGCGAGCATCCATGTATAGCAGGCAGCAGGTTCTTGGGGTGGGAGGTGTGTGCACCCCGTTTTCGGTGGGGCAGGGGGCAGTCATGGTGACATCCGGCATGTCCCTAAGGAATGACGATGGCAGTGGGGCTGTAGGTGCCAGGCTGAGCCTGTACCCAGGACTCTTGGATATTCTCCACTGGAATCCCTTGGCATTGGCTTGACATCCCTGAGGAACCACTCCCAAACCCAATTTCAGGATCCTCTCCCTGCCGTCATTGCTGACAAATCCCTGTGCTGAACGAACAAAGCATCCTGCTAATCTTTCCAGAGCTGGGCATTTCACCATCGATATTCTCAACCCGGCTGTTTCCAATGAATCCAGTCTCACTGACCCATGTTCCCCAGCCCAGCGAGCACCACAGGTGCCCCTCAGCCTGCAAGGATCCTGCGGCTCCCCGGGGAGTTCCTGGTGGCTGCTCGTGCCAGAGAGCCCTGGGAAGGACTGAAAAGCATGGCAGAATCACTCATGGATGGAGAGGGGATGGACTGAGGGGCCATGCTTTTATAGAATTATGGAATAATTTGTGTTGGAGGGGACGTCACAGACCACCCACTCCCACCACTCTCACAGGGAACAATTCCTTCCCAATATCCCATCCATCCCTGCCCTCTACCCGTGGAAGCCATTCCCTGTGTCCTGTCCCTCCATCCCTTGTCCCCAGTCCCTCTCCAGCTCTCTTGGAGCCCCTTTAGGCCCTGGAAGGGGCTCTGAGGTGTCCCTGGAGCCTTCTCTTCTCCAGGTGAGCACCCCCAGCTCTCCCAGCCTGGCTCTAGAGCAGAGGGGCTCCAGCCCTTGGCATCCCTGGACTTACTCCAGAGTTGTTCCCTCCACACTCACAGGGATGAGGGAGCTGCCCCCTCTTCGGTGGTCTCAGCCTGGCTCCCCCTCCTCTCCCCATAGCCTGAGGGCTTGAGAAAAGCCTAATTTTTGTCCAACAGTCCATTGGATCCCACGCAGTGGAAGTGCTCAGGAGGAGGATGGGCAGGAATCTCTTCTATTTTTTTTCTCTTTTCTCAGTCCTTGGGTCTCAGTCCTGCCACTCCACCACTCCAGGGCCAGCCAAAGCCCTGTTTATGGCTCACTCATTCAAAGGATTTCTCTCATCTTTGGTGGGATGGTGGAAGCCAAACAGAGCCCAGACAGGTGGGAATTGTGGTAAGAGGTGGGAGGCAGAGGGCGAGTGGCAGTCCTGGCAGAGGCTCCTGGCAGAGGGGTGACCTTGGCAGGGGCTTGCTGCAATGTGGGAACTTTGTCACAGCCTTTCTGTCACAGTGCATTCAGCTGGGAGAGGGAGAAGAAGAAAGGAATGGAATTCAAGGGAGTGACTGCTCTGGTGTGAGGAGGGAAAGAATGGCCAGAGGGACCAGTCATTCTCAAGCCCAGCTTGGGCTCCTGCTTCGATTGTGCTGTGCTGAAGAGGATTGCCCCCCATCCTGCCCCCCTCACACTGAACACACCACACGGGCAGGCTCATGAGAAACCAAGGAACCCCTCTCTGAATCACAAGAACACCCAGAGCTGGAGGACCATCACCTCAACCATCTCCCAGGCCTGAGGTGGCATTCATCGGATCCTCCTTGCACAAGCTTTGTGGTTTGGCTTTGGCAGAACAATTATAACTGGACAAGTGCTGAAATACCCCAGTGGGTGAGAGCAGAGGTTGAGGAACTGCCCAACCAGGGCCTGGGATGGGGATGAACAGCCTGCCTGGATCAGCTGAGCCTCCAGCAGCTGCCCTGCCTGGTCCCTGTGCTGCTGACAGCCTCACTGTGCTCAGCAGCAAGTCAAACTAGAAGGAAGGGCTGGATTTTCCTCCCAACATCTTTATTCTGGTGTCATCAAAATCCATCTAAGTTCTGATTAAAAGGTCGAATAAACCGATAAAACCTATCAGTAGAACAAAACTCTCCATCCCTAAACCAACACACAAGCACTGCTTTGTGCAGCATCCCTCATCCCTGCTGCAACTGGCACTGCTGGCATTGTCACTGTCACTGTCCTGCTGGCTGCCATTGCTCTGCCCAGCACAACTGGAGCTGTGATGAGCCTGAAGCCAGTGTGGTTCCTGAGCCAGGGCTTGTTCCTGGATTGGTGCATGGGACTGGTCTGTGTTTCACATCACCAGGCTGCATTTCACATCAGGGCTGCAGTGGGAAGGAAGTCACCTTCAGCTGGGGTGAGTGGTGACATTTAAAACAAAATGTGTCACTGCTGTGGGAGCACTTTGCTCCTGCTGAAAGTCGGGTGGTTCACGTGAGGGAAGGAGAAATGCACAGTGGGTTTTAATTTCCTTGCCAAACCTCACTTACAAACACTCACACAATTTTAATGAAACTCTCAATGAGTCAGTGCTCTTTTATAATACTTTAGTTAAAACCAGAAAACACTGTGAGGAGGACTGATTACAAGAACTGAGAAGTTCTCACGAACTTTCCCAGTGCCAGATGTTAAATAAGAGTGGTTGGGAGAGGAGCTGCAACCTATCCCTGCCCCGAGCTGGGCCTGGGTTCTGCAACTTCCCCCAAACACCTCCACTGCTCCCAGCCCCAGCACCTGCCTGCAAATGCGGGGGTGGGGGGGGTTCTGTCACCTGCAGCACTCATCAGTGCAGGAACACTCCTCATATTTAGCTTGCTGAGATGGGGAGTCTGAGCATTCCTGGTTTGAGGCCCAGGCATGGATAAGGACTGGAGCCAAAGGCGACAGACACTTGCAGCAACTCCTAATGCATAATGGTGAGCCAGAGGCAAAGGTGGTGGGCTCTGTTCTCATCCAGGAAGGCAGATCAGCTGCCCACGTGGATTGCTCTGAACATGTTTTTCCTGCACCCAAAACTCCCGATCCAGCTGGAAAGCCCTGTAGCCTCCTGTCATGTGGAGGATCAGCTGAGATCCAGACCCATCCCCTGTGTGTGCACAGCACACTCAACCTGTTCCACAGCACACACTTAGGCTGTCCCTAATCCTGCAGACCTGGACACTGCCAAGTTTGGGGTTCTGCTGCCCAAGCCCCCTGAGCTCCCACTGTGAGCTCAGCACAGGCAGAAGTGTGGCTGGAGAGAATGTGCTCTCTGCTACCAAGTGCAGAAAAGGACCAAGGAACAGATCAGGGATGTGAGTCAATGCACAGGCACCCCCCTAACCAAGGCTTTAGCCCCCAAAAGGCAAAGGGACTGCTGAGCAGTCCCTGAAGAGGGGGAACAGGAGCAGAGATGACACAGGACTGCTAATGTTCACATTCACTGAGGCAATCTGAGTTACGGTGTTGCCGAGCTCTGCACAACACAAGAACAAGGAACATGAACTGAAACACATCAAACCCTGCCTGAGAGCAGGGAACACCTTTTCACTGTGGGGGTGACCAAGCACTGGCACAGGTTGTCCAGGGAGGTGTTGGAGTTGCCATGCTTGGAGATATCTCAAAGCCTTCAGGACATGGTCCTGGGCAACCAGCCTTGGGTGGCCCTGCGTGAGCAGGGGCTGGACCAGACAGATCATCACAAGCTCCACCAGCTTCCTGTGATGGTGTAACCAGCAGGTCTAAGCAAAACGGGTAAATCACTGAGGCCTAGAGTTAAGCAAGAAGATGGTGTTGGAGCGGCAGAAAGAGGCAGCAAGGAGCAGAAGGAAAGCAGCTCGTTCTCTGCAGGGTGAAATGCAGATTTTCCTGCCTTACACTACTGAAAGTCAACATATGGGTTGTACATTTGTGCAAGAGTCTTTGTGTGGGCCTGAACAGGGCACAGTCCAGCTGCAAAATCAGGGAAAACTCCCAAACCCATAACCAAAGCCTTCAGTGCAGTGTAATCACTGAGGTTTCCTTTCAGCATCATCACATGCTGTCCTGGTTAGGGGAAGAAAGTATTTCTCCAAAGCAGAATTTCTCTCTAGTGTAGAGTTTCATGCAGTGAATCACATTTTCCTTCAAAAAACCCCTGCCTAAGTAAAGAGGGGGTTTGTGGCAGCACTGGGAACCAAAAGGTGGGAGAAATAATAATAAGGAAATGCAGTATTAAAAAAAGTCTGTAAGATTAGAGTCTTTGAGTGATGGCTGGCAAAGCCTGCTTGCTGCCTGCTGTAAGGGGTGCGTGGTAGGAATGGCAGATCTGGAATTTTTAACTACTTCTCATCCAAGGGCTGCTCTGGATAATATGGATCTGAGGATAAATCAGAGCCAGAGCCTTACCAGCAGCCTCTTCCCCGAGGAAATGCCAGTGCTGGGCCAGTCTGTGCTGCCCTGGAAGATGAGGCTGATACTAATTTCTAGTTAGAGAGATGACATAAGGTCAAGTGTTCTTGAGCAGGATGTCTGCTATGTTGTTGTAATGTCTCTGCACAGAGTCGGAAAAGGGTGGGGGAAGACTCTTTCAGGGACTGGAAAGGAAGAGGAGAGACGTGGCAAACATCCAGCAGAAGCAACTCAGATGCTCAGATACCATCGTGGGCAAGAACACCCAGTGTGAGGAGCAGAGAAGCAGCTCAGACACCAGCTCAGGTGACACAGGAGAACTGCACCCACAAGGAGCTGCCACTGCCCACTGGGCTGCTCTAGGTTCTCTGTTGCAGAAGAGTCAGGATCTCAGGTTTGAGGAGGAGCTTTTTCTCCGTTTGGTATTTCCCCACCCCAGAGTTAGTATCAGCCTTTAGTAAACAAACCCAACACTGGAACATCTGATCCATCTGGCAGGTTCCCAATAGGAAGGTCACAGTTGCTGGTTTTCATGGCTTATGTGCTGTCTCTAGGGCTTTCATGACATTTGATCCCAAAGGACAGGGATTAGGACCATCATGAACTGTCTGGTCTCACAGAAAGATTTTAAAAGCCAGGATATTAGAAACATTACTTTCACAAGACCAAAAATAACAAAGTTTCTCACAGCAGTCAGCAAACTGAACTGTGAAGGCGTGAGAGGAACCAGGGGATATCATTTAGGAGCTCCAGAGGAAAGATGAGAGGGAGGTAAGGTGTAAACCTGCCCTGCTCAGTGCTAGATGAGGATGGGGCTCATGACTGACTTCAGCTGAAGTGAAAATGTTATTTAGACCATTCATCCACTAAATGGATCACAGGCTGCAGTTATTCCCACCTGGAGTGCAGAGATTTCTCAGGCAGTGGTAATTCCAAGACAAGAAGATGCTGCACAGGAGTTGTAAGCACGGATCATCAAAGAACAAGCTCTCTCCAGTTTCTGCAGGCAGGGATGTCCCAGATGGGGTGGGGGGGCACACTGGCTTTCCCCAGTGATGTGCCCTGGCTCAAGGTGACAGGGCATCGTGTAGTGCCCATGGAGTCCTGCCTCCCTCACATGTCCCCAAGAAACCTTGAAGGTCTTGGAGCTTTGCCTGCTGGACCATGCACCTGCCTGCTGAGCTTCTTTCTCTCCTGCTCAGGCTATGCCTGTAGAGGCAGTGACTGCACTATGAGGGGCTTTTAGCAGCTCCAGACAACCCAAATACATCTGGCCAGGGATGTCTTAAAGCAGGGGGGCACAACGCTTCTCTTCTCTGACAGCTACCAGCAGATGGATAAGACACGGCTGGGGTAGGAAACTCTGACCCTGTCCCTGGGAGTGCTGACTGAAGGCTCCTAAAGCCTCAGGGCACCTTGCCCTGCCAACGCCCACTGGAATACAGAGGCAGCCACGCAGAGAAGGGCTGGGCACTGCAGCCACAGCACCTTCTCCTCTTCCTCCTCCATCTTTGGTTCCTTGGCCAGCCAGGGCAAAAGGGGCAGGATGCAGCACAGCCCTCACCTGCCACTGCAAAAAGCAGGGTACAGTGACACTGATTCCTTGTGTGAGCTGGGGCAGAGGAACGAGCAGAGCTGGAGGAAGTGTATTTTGGGTAAGGACTGTATTTAAATTTGATACAACCACAGCATGCTGAGTGGGACATCACCCTCCAGTGCACAGACACCCTTTCCAAAGAGAGCGAATAGGAGACACATCAAAATGAGACCAGGACATGGAAAGCCAAGCACTGATGCACTTTGGAAATGTATCCAAAGCAAAATCTCCCCTAAGAGAAATCACAGAATCATGATACAACAGTCTGTGCTTCTGGGCTCCCAGCCTCGCTCTTTCAACACCTTCTCTGGTGCTGCAGTGAGGGTGAGTGCAAGCCCTCCTCAGAAGAAATGAATAAACATCCCATGAACTCAAATACCCAGCTGTTCAGTTTTCAGTGTAGGACTCCACAGGCTGATCCTCCACATGGTTTTGATCAGCTGGCTTGAAGGCTGAAGCATAAAAGATCCAAAACACGCTCTAGCTGAAGGCATTGTGGCTCTGAACCACCTGAGGGGGTGCTGTGCTATGGCCCTGCAAGCTGATGTGGAAGGAGAAATTCATCACCAAAACATTTGGAAGCTGCTTCCTCCATGACACTGAGCGCTGGTTTCATGAGGCACTGACGAGTTTAACCTTTTGCTTCCAAAATAATCATTAGCATAATATACAAACACAGTGTAAGATAAGAGAAAGTTGAAAAATAATGTTTAAAAATACTTGCCTTTAAAAATTCAGCCCTTCCTATGTTACCAAAATCTAAAGGGATTTAAAGGGATGGAGCAGTTGCTGGCTCTGAGCAGCCTTTGGTCCCAAAGCATTAGGAGCTGGTATGTTTTTCAGGTCAAGTTCCTAAGTTCTTCCACTGTCTTCAGTTCTGCTTGTCTCCTTTGTGTTTCCAAGGGTAGATGAGCTCCCCAAGGAACAGCTTCTTGCAGAGAGATGCCCAGGAGTCCCTGGGATAGCAGCTGTAGGTGGGCAGTCTGTAGGTCTGGACCACACCTCCGTAGGAGAGCGGGTTGATCTGTGTGGAGAAAGAGGGACAGCAGCAAGGGAAGCATCAGTCCTGCTCCTCACACAGCATCAGAATCCCTCCCTGGCTTGCTAAGGTTGCTTATCCTTCTCCAACATCCCCCAACATTAACAAATTGAACTTGGCAAGGAGTGTTACTGGACTCATTCCCAAGCAGAGGGGCAGACAAGCAGCAGCACTAGAGCTGGGGGAATGAGAGGGGCGTGTGTTACACACCAGCGTGGAGGGGACAGTGGCTGGAGAGACAGGAGACAGCAACAGAATCACAGAATCATGGAATTTTTTCATTTGGAAAAGACCTTTAAGATCATTGAGTCAAAGCCTTAACCCAGCATTGCCAAAGCCACCACTAACCCATGTCCCCAAATGCCACATTCCACACAGCTTTTGAACATCTCCAGGGATGGCGACTCCCCCACTGCCCTAGGCAGCTGTGCCAGCAACTCACCACCCTTCCAGTGAAGAAATGTTTCCTAATATCTGATTTAAACCTACATCTAGAACTGCACAAAGGATGCACTGGGACTCCAGGAACTCCTCTGGAATAGACCAGTTTAGCTGTACCTGTTTTGAGCCCTCAGCCCATAGCCATGTGTTAAATTAAACCTGGTATCACCCAAAACCACCCAGTGGAACCAAGTCCCAGCACGACAGGATCACATCACAGAGCTCTTCATTACCATTTTCAATTAAGTCTCCTTGGCTGAGTTAATATTTTTTAATTTGACTTCAATCACCACCCCAAGTCTGTGCCTACAAAAGTTCTGACCATGGTCTCCAGTTGCTGCATTGACCTTTTGAAGGCAGGGATGTGAACAGACACATTAACTGTACAAGGGGTGACAGAAGCGTGTCAGACCTTGGAAATGCTCACCCCAGTGAAGGATTCAGGACAGGGAGACAGGTGAAGTCCATAGGAGGGATCCAGTGTGGCCAAGACCTGACACATGAAGACGATGCACAGCACAGTCTCCAGAGGACCAAAAAGATGGCACAGAAATGATGGGGCTCAGAGCACAGACTTTGAGAGATGCCCAGGGGTGGGGACTTACAGAGGCAGGGAAAGCTTGGCCAGTGGAGAGAACTGGAAGGACATCCTTCTCTAGTAAAAGGGTTCAGCTCTGCTGGAACCAACCAAGCAGCGCTGGGAAAGGAGACTGTAATTCACAGCACAAAATCCAGTCACAAAAGGAAAGGGAGACAGCAAAACCCATGCACAGAGTCACTGCTTGGTCAAAGCTGAAAATTTTTTTTTTGTCCACTAAAAAGCATCTGAGTTTCTGGGAGCTTGCCTGTGCCACTGGCTTGCTTTAGCTGCCTGGAGCTCATGGAGTGGTGAGAGATGAACCCCCAGTGCCTACAGAGATGGAGCTCTTGGAAAGTGGGGTTGAGCTAAGAGTTCATTAGAATTAGTCCTGGAGATCTTGGTCAAATTAATTTCAAAGCACAAGATTGCTCAAGCAGAAGGGGGAAATGCCTGTACACAGAAGCGTCCTTAGGAAGTTTAGGAAAAAGGCCAGGCCAGCTGCTTGCAGGGAAAATTATAAGAAAAGAATAATCAGGGGAAAAAAGAAAAGGCCAAAGAAACCGGTCCCCAGCACTAGCAGCCATAAAGTCCAAGTAACTATTTCTGCCCATTTTCTCAGCTGTAGGCAAAGCAGAGTGTCTTAAGTGCAAACACTCTGGGGGAGGAGGACAGGAACTGCTGCTCTACAAGGGAGAGACACAGCGTGTGTTCCTTTGACTATCAGCTGTGTGGGCTAGAAGGTCTGCACACAACATTTCCTGTGGAGAAGCATCCCTGGGCAGAGGGCTGATAGCCAGGGGTAACACTGGCCACTGCAATGACCTGTGCTTCTTACACCCAGAGCAATTCACACCCCTGCCTCTCCTGTTACAGATGGAAGCAAACAGGCAAAACTCATCATTAGTGGAGAGGCAGTATTCGTTCCCGTTATGAAAGTTCTGCAGGTCAAAGCTATAATAAACCCTGCTAGAATATCCATCCTAATTGAGCTGTTCTCTTTTCCCTTCCTCTATTGTTTAACCCTTTCCAAAGCAATTGCTGGAGAAGAGACTTTCAGCAGAAGGTACATGAATGGATTAAACTCATCATGTCCTAGAATCCCAGAATCTCAGCCTGTTTGTGTTGGAAGGAACCTTAAAGCCCATCTTGTTTCACCCCTGCCATGGGCACCCCTCCCACTATCCCAGGTTGCTCCAAGCCCCATCCAGCCTGGCCTTGGGCACTCCCAGAGATCCAGAGACAGCCACAGCTACTCTGGGCACCCTGTGCCAGGGCTTCCCCACCTTCAAAGGGAATATTTTTTTCCAAATATCTGCTCCAGACCTGCCCTCCTTCAGCTTAAAGCCAGTTTTCTCCCTGGACTATTGGTTCAGTTGAGCCACACTGCCAGAAATATTCCTTCTTGTGCAGAAAAAGAAATTACTTTAAACACTAATGAAAACACTGACCTATGTAAGACTTCCTGAAGAATATTAAGTAATTTTTGGAATGGAAATATCATCCCTCATTCTCTGCCCCCTTCCAGGGTCTGGACTTTGCATTCCAGAGACACTATTTTAAAAATCAAAAATAATCTCTTGGCCGAACCAGGAGCTGGTTGGGAATGCTCAAAGCCAGCATTATTGATTTCTAATCCATTACCAGTACCCCACAGGACAGCTCAAACAATCACCTACAGCTGCAATTATTTTGGGTGTAGGTCCATGTATCCAGCCTGACTTCCACCAGGCACTGCTCCAGGAGGGCTTCCACACAGAGAGGGGGCAAAGCCACTGCAGATTCTCAAGGAAAGGGACATCACCATGTACAATAAATAAGAATTTCACTTTAAAAAACAGTTTTTTTAGATTACCCTCTCCAAAGGCCTAGCAGAAAGTGGGATATTCAGCAGGATTTCTGACACAAGCCGATTTTTCATTTCCATCAGCACAAAGAGAGCAAAAAAGTCCCTTTTCTGATTGTCTGCTCATTTTTATTGGAACAGAAGGCTGAGACAGACTTCTACTGCAGCACTTCCACCTCTTGAGGTGATGACTTGTGCTATATTCCAGATAGAAATGGATCTTCCTGCAGTGGTCCAAGGAAAATTCATCACAGTCATATGACTCACTGCCTCTGCTCTTTAAGTCATGGTCTTTTCTTTCTATCCACCTCATCTCTCACACACACTGATGCCAAAGGCTCTGCTCAGCAGCTCCTGTGCCTCATCTCTGGTGCCTGGTTTCCTTTTTCTGTAATCTCCTGGCCACAGAGGATGGCAGATTTTGGTTCTTACACCACTATCCTACTGAAAGGCAGGAACTGGGAAGACAGCTTGCTTAGAGAATGCTAGTTTTGCCCTAGAAGACTTCTGTAGAAGGGATTCCCTCTGGAATTGCTACTAGCTGATTTGCTGGTTCCCTGCTAGTCTGACTTTTGCTGAAATAGGGTGGGACTGGTGATGGAAAAAGCAAAAGGGCTGGGAAGCTGCACTTAAATCCTTCCCACACACTCCCCCAGTGTACAAGTGCTTTTATAAATGCTATACACTACTGGCAGCCTCTCCTCTTTAGGATGCAGAGAGCAAGAAAAGCCGCCCTGGGACATGGCTGTGTTCCTGCTGGGTCAGGAGATGGAAATTTCACTCCTGAAAGTGTAGGGAGAACTCCCCTGCTGCCAACATCTCATTTCTTTTCAGAAGATAATTTCCTTTAGTATCTTTGATACCAGAGCATGGGAATGGGTTACAAAAGCACAGGTAAGCTTTGCCCATACCCCTCACCAGGCCAACTCAGGAGAAAAGCAGGAGGCCCTTTCATCTCTCATCTTCCCCAGGCTCTCGTCCTGCTGGCCTCATGGAGCAGCCAAGGCTTTCCAACACCTCTGGAGGGGAAGAGCTCTTCCTGCTATTTCATTCTGGATGGTTTAACTGCCTTCTTTTGCTTCTCCCAGTGTTCAGCAATTATCACATGAAGCTGCACAGAGCCAGGAGGTGATAATGGCACGAGGTGTTAATCCCAAAAGCAACACAGCTCTGTGTTTCTCCTACCTCCCCATCTTCCACATGTCACTTCACACCATCCAGGGCACTGCATTTTCTCCAAACACAGGATGCAAGCAGAGCATCAGAAAGCACAGAAAGCAGCAGCCAGCCATAGCAATAAGAGATTATTTCCCTTGTTTCAACATTTTACAGCTGATAATTTTGAAGTGGAGCCCTTCAGTGGGAGCAGCACAGATGGATTAGGGTGGCTCCAGGGGAAGGAATTGCCATGGAAGGCACAGGGGCCTTACCTGCATAAGGAGCCGCAGAGGTTTTCCATCCTGCTGCTCAAGGACTCTGAACTTCACTCCAGCTGCAAAGACACAAAACAAGGAAAGCAAACTCATGGTGGGATTGTTGGGGTGTCCTGTGCAGGGCCAGGAGTTGGACTCGATGATCCCTGTGGTCCTTTCCCACTCAGGATATTCCATGGTTCAACGCCTGGAGCACAGACAGTGCATTTGCTGCCCAGTGCTGTTGGCTGAGCACTGATTCCCTAGAAATTGTCTTCAACCTTTCTGGATTTGGGAACGTTCCCCATTTACAACATGGATTCAAGCATGGATTGTCTCTACAATGCTTTAAGCCTAATGACACAGCTCCATTAAAAGTAACCCCTCACATCCAGCTTGAAAACTCAGTCCTAGAGCAAAGACAAAGCCTAGAAATCAGCCAGCCAGACGTGAGTCTGACAGAGGGACTGGAAAAACCTTCCACTTTTTCCAAACTTCCATCAGAATGGGAACTCCATGTTAGCAGCAGGCTAATTCGTGCTTTAATTTGTGCTCATGTGGACACATGTGCAAATCTGTCCCACTTTCAGGCTGAGGGAGGGAAGTGGCTGACCTGGAGGCATTAAAACATTTCGAAGCAATCCCAGCATCCACATGTTTTTAACAGGCTGACCCCATCAAACCTGCCACATTCCTATTTTCTCTTGGATTTGCCTCATTGCCAATACTGTAACGATAAATAGGAAAGATTTGGGATTCCAAGAGTGACACAGTGCACACACAGATTTAATACAATGTTTCAAAGGTAACAGCTTGCACCAGAGAGGCATTTTTCCTACAAAGATGTCAAATTACTTCACAGAAATAAAACCACCAATCCATCTCTGCAAACCTGCTCCAGCCAAGCATGCCCTGTTAATCTTTGCTTCAGGTGAGAAGATGAGAGAAGGAAGACTAAGGCACAGATCAAACACAGACAGGAACACAAACAGAAGTAAAACTTCACCATTGCAAGTGTAAGTGCCATTGCTGCAGTATCTCTATGACGCTTGCACAATGAAAAACCAAAATGTTTTCTCTTTTTTCTCAAACTTTGAATTAATTAAAATCATACAGTTCACTCCTGAGATAGAACACTTCTCTCTAGCACACAGCTCTGGTTTAAACTCTGTCCCCAAATCATAAACCTTTTTCTGTCCTGGACAGGAGGGATTTATCTGCATTTTGCTGGATTATATTGATAGAGGGGCTTCCCCAGTGCCTTGAAATAGATGTTTGAGTACTCTGGGCCTCAAGAAGCAAATGTGCTGGATGACCAAAGTGCTCAGCATGATTCACAGACCTTTGGCTATGAGGAAGTGCCTAAGGCATTCCAGGAACTACTTTTCTGGCAGACTTTGTCAGAGAGAGACAGAAACAAGCAGGCACTGAAGGTTCAGATATGTGTTCGAGCACTCTGGAGTCTTACCTCAGGAACAGTCCATTATCCCAGCAAATGCTGGTTCTGTAGGTCTGGCCACACACCTCCCTTCTAAAGCTGCAAGCCAACACTTTCTTAACTAGATTATTTAATTGCTCAAGAGTCTTCAACTTCTAAGAAAATATGAGCACACAAAGGCTATAAACTCATTTTAGAATGACCTGCAGATGACTGCAGTGCTCAGGACTCTGAGCAGTTCCCGTCTCACAGGAAGAGCAGCTCAGCTGCTACAGATCACTCCAGCAAGAAGAACCCTGAACTATTCCATGACTTCCATCCAACTCCAGAGTTCAGGGGTCTGCTTTTCCTGTACGAGGGCATCAGCAATGGCACAGGAGAGGTCAGGACACGAACTCATTTACTTTGTTTCACATGACAGCACACTCAAGCGAGGACACTGCTGGTTTGTACTCCAGCAATTGCAGCAGGTCCTACAGAAATATGACAAAACCTGTCCCAACATTGCCACTGTGAATATTGGGAAAGGGAAGTACAGGAAAAACGAGATGGTCTGTTCACAATCAAATAATGCTTGTAACATGTGTGTGGGCAGTCTGAGAGCCCTGAAACCCCTGCTGTTCCTTTCTTCATGCTGTGAATACACATTCCAACCAAGATGGCACTCCTTGAGCTGCACTGGGTGAACAGAACTCTTGCACAGAGGACATCAGCTATGATCTAGATAAAAAAGGCCTTTTGAAGTCATAAATATTTCACTTTGGATGTGAAGAAAGAAAAAATGCATTTAGTTTCAGGTGTGTGGATGGATCATTCACCTACTCCTGGTCTGGGCTTCATCAGTGGAGTATTTTGTCAATTCAGACCCTGAGTCAAAGAACTTGGAGGCCACGTGCCACAGCTGAACAGAGTTGAACTTAACTTTTTTCCTATCAGGAAAAACTATCCATTCATGTTAGTAGAACCATCTTAGTGATGCCTGTAAAATCAGCTGCCCTAACACCTGCGAGAGGATGTCTTCTCCAAGTTGTGAGTCTGACAAGGGAGGCAGCACCTCAGCAGTGAGGACATCATGTGATGTGCACTCTCTGAAGTCCTTTGAATTGGATTCAACTGCTCCATCTGTTCCTGTTGCCATGCCATGGTTTTGTGCTGGGCCAGGAACACAGGCTGCAGAAATGATCAGAGATGTCTCTTCTCTCACAGCACCCGGGCACTGCAGTGCCAATTAAGGAACTCAGCTCAGAAGTCAATCCCCTGCTTTGGGTGGGGGCTTGTTTCCTGCAACAGACACCTGGCTGAACAGGAATGAGAAGTAACCTGTGGCCTTACACAACCTAAAGGAATTCACGGTCTTACACCTCTCAGTGGCACCAAGATTTCCTCCTGCCCTACATCCCGCTCATTACTGGGTCAGTTTTCTTCAGCAGCATCTCCTGTTCTCCAAAGACAGCCCTGAAGGGTTTGAGATGTTTCTGCCAGGAAATTCACAGGAACCTGCTGAAGGCTCCCATGGAAAAGCAACAGAGTTGGTAACACAGCTCAGCTCTACCTTCCCAAAACTGAGCCTGGCAGTGCTCCAGCAGACAAAGCTGCTGAGGTTGCCTCGAGCTTCCTCTGCCTTTGATGACTGGCCTTGGTTTACTGATGATCAAGCTCTTTCTTCTATGCTAAATTCCTGCTGCATGCTCTTTAAAAGGATGGGAGATAATAATTTAGATGTGCTTGACTGTAACTAGATCAACCATAGCTGTGGACAGTTAAAAGCATTCCAAAATGAGTCCTTACTCTGGTGCCAGCCATGGTTTATGGTTACCCAAAGTGGAAAAACAATGACTGGTTTCAAAATGGTGACAGATTAGTCTCAAAAAGAGAATAATTATTTGAACTCTGCCCAGAGCTTTGAAATTCATCCAAACACCTCAGGTCAGGGCTTCAGTCAATCAAAGTCAGCACAGAACTGAAACAGCTCCATTGATGTGCAAGCACTGTAGATCCAACCCTTTGGAACAGCTGATATTCCAAGTATTTTTGTGATTTGGCTTGTTTCAGAGCCCAACCACCTGAAGTTATAGGTTTGTTTCAGAGAATCATGGAATATCCCGATTTGGAAGGGACAAGGATCATCCAGTCCATCCCCTGGCCCTGCACAGACACCCCAACAATCCCACCCTGGGCATCCCTGGCAGCGCTGTCCAAACACTCCTGGAGCTCTGGCAGCCTCGGGGTCGTGCCCATTCCCTGGGGAGCCTGGGCAGTGCCCAGCACCCTCTGGGGAAGAACCTTTCCCTGAGATCCAACCTAAACCTCCCCTGGCACAGCTCCACACCATGTTTGACTCACAGAACTTTTACCTGACCTGGCAGTCTAGAACTGGAATAAAAGATGACCTCGTTTATATGGTCCTTGTTTGGATGCCATTTTTAGTGGCAAAGGGCTTTCTAAAGGTACTCCTGATTCTGCTTCAGGTTCAGATTTCTTTCCATTGACATCCTCATCCTGCTCCTTGCAGGAACTGGTTCACAGTAGGGACACCTGCACGACCCAAGCCTTGGGTTCTTCTACCCCCACTGCATCCTCAATTCAGGAGTTACCCCGTGCACCAAAATCAAGCCCATAATGCAAAATGCTTGAAGTGCTGCAGGGGCAGAGCTGAGGGACTCACCTGCAAGCCTGTAGGATCTGCAGAGGCGAAGGATGAGGGAATAAAGAGGCAGGGAGTCAATCAGGTCCACCAGCAAGTGTATGAGACCCTGCACAATCACCACCAGCAACCGGAGCTACAAAAACCAGTTTAACAGAACATCTCAGGAAATAGGAGATTAAACACTTGTAAATTCCTGAGCTGAGCTGGGATCTAACACTGCTGTGGGCTAGCTAAAGCCTCCCATAGTGGGTGTGATGTCTGGAAGTGCTGAGCATCCAGACCCTGTGTGAGGGTCCTCAGCAATCTGAGGGTAACTGGAATGAAGCTCCAGCTGGAGATGCTGTGACCAGCAAGGACATGAACTATTCCACTTTCAGCAGTCACAGTTGAAAAGGAAGCCCAAATTCTCCCACTCCAAGTTAAGTTCATCACTGTGTACCAGTGAATGTAAATTTTCCTCTCCAACAGTGAGCTGTAACAGCTCATTTTGGCCTGAAGAAATCCCACGTAGAGTTTAAGCAAGAGCAGAGCAGGCAGAAATGAGCTTCCTGCTCTGTGTTTTCTGTCCCTGACTAAAGCACCTCCTTTTGTCACTCTGCAGTTATTTTCTGCTGCCAAGCTCATCTGAAAAGAGAAGGCTCAAAAAAGATGCTGAAAGCATGTGAATGGCCACTGTCTGTGGAAAATTTGGCTCCAGCAGATCGCGGAGAGGACTGGTCATATTGGGGGGAGAAAAGAAAAATAAAGAAATTCTAGCCTCTGAGGAAAGCTTGGCTGAAAATATTTAATACAGCAAGTTAATTCCCTGAAAAAAAAAAAAGTTCTGGATCAGACTAGAGAGGCCATCACCGCAGATGTGAACGGAAACATAAAAAAACAACTTCTGAGAGAAAGAGAGAGGAACAGTTTGTCTTGCTGGCCAGGATTTGCTGGGAATTCCCTTTGGAAAAACACAGACATGAGCTGTGTGAGAATCCTTCCTAAGACACCCACATTTTTATTTTCTTTATAGATACCATAAATGTCAAGGAAGCCATTTGTTACTACCTCAGAAAAGAGTGTTTGACTTGTTTCAAGGGTTAAATCTTACCAGGGTGAACACCAAATAATACAGTGCAGTTGTAGGCAGGAGGAACAGCAGGATTGTGAACAGCAAAGTGCCAATAAACAACTAGGGAAAAAGGAAACACAGTCATGAGCAGAGCAATGGCAAAATAAAATACATTACAAATAAAAAATAGGAGACTCTGAGGCAATGGAAGTTTGCAGGACTCCTTAATGTGTTTTTATCTTGCCTATGTGAATAATGATGTTACCTTGGATATTTTCAGTATTTCTCCTCTCCCTGGGCCTTCTTCAAAACTCCTTATTGTGGGAGTACATTTGGAAAGATAAATAAAAGCTGTATCCTGACAGCAATTTTCCTTTACAGACAACATTCAAGACTTCCCATTTCAGGCTGGCTTCCTTAGGAAACAAGACTTAGGTGATCTTGCATTTTTTCCACTCTGTCTCCAAAAGTTTTAGAGCCATTGAACAGATTTTACCAGAAAAATGTGGAAAATAACAAAGAAGTGGTAATTTGAATGGGAATTCTGGAAATGATTGAGAAGTACTTTCGTTCCTCCTTGTTCCTCCTTGTGCAGTACAGGCACTTGGTGCAAAGTGGACAGAATTTGGGTGATAAACATTCCCCAAGGCAGCAGCTGGCTGAGCTGTCCAGACACAGGAATTCTACCTCTGGCTCATTGGGAAGGTGGGAGAGATGAAGAAGCTGGAGTCGGGGAGCAATATTTAGAGGATGAAGGAGAAGAATCCCTAAGGAAGCAGGTGTCATTAGCTCCACTGTCCACAGAAAAAGTTATTTTTATTCTGGGCCAGCCCAGCTGGCATAGGTCTAAATAATTCCAAGTGGGAGAAATTCAGATTTATAGCACACAGGGACCTGACTCTTCTATTTCTAGTCCCGACTTCCAGAACAGAGAGGCCACAGGAGCATAGGGCACTGCAACCTCTGCAAAAAGGGACCATGGCTGCAGGATATCATGAAAGAAAACAATCCAGCAGCCAAGCATGGAGGTGGATCAGCATCACAGCTTTAAGGATGTAACCATGAATAGATCACAACCCAACCCATTCTCCTCACAGCAGTTGTTTCTCCCTTCTCCTGTCACTCCACTGCAGTTGTTTAAACCTTCAAAAGTCTTTTAAGGTCTGCTTTGAATGTCCTTTCCTACCCAGCCAGTGACACAATTCCCACTGGTCTCCAGAGCAGCAGGATGAAGCTTGAAGTGCCAAACCAATTCTCCTCAAAGTACACAGGGAGTGAGGCCTGATGCAAACCTGGCACGGAGGCTTTTAATTACCAAAGAAAGAGAAAACCAGTTCTCAGCTGTGATGCAAGAAGCTCAAGGTTATCTGTTGTAATAGAGAGAGGTGCTGACCCTGCAAGTTTCCAAATATTATTATATTATTTCAATGATGTTTGCAGCTGCTGGCCTGGAGCAGTTCAGGCTCTGCTGGACTTTTGCATGGCATTTCAGAAATTAAAAAGAGCTTACAGCACTTCACAAAAAACTGCCTCTGCCTGAGTGAGAGTGTGTGGGCCAGGCTCCAGCACAACGTGAATGAAACGGGGCCTTTTAATAGAAACGCTGCCACGGCTGTTACTGTGGCAACACTGCTGGGCACCACATTTCCAACTGCCTCCATCCCTCCCCCGTTCCCCATTCCCACTCCAGGCTCCCAGAGCTGCCAGCATCTGCAGCACCCACCACAGGTCGCTGAGTGCCTGGCAGGTGCTCAGGGCAACTCTGCACTGGCAAGAATTTGGCCCTATGAGCAAGGGAAGGGGTGCTGGAGGGCAGGGAAAGGGAAAGGGAAAGGGAAAGGGAAAGGGAAAGGGAAAGGGAAAGGGAAAGGGAAAGGGAAAGGGAAAGGGAAAGGGAAAGGATGCTGGAGAGCAGGGATAGGATGCAGGGTAGGGAAGAGGTGCAAGGAAGGGGTGCAGGGCAGGGAAGAGGCACTGCAGGGAATGAAAGTGGTATGGGGAAGGGAAGGGCTGCTGCAGGTAAGGAAGGGGTGTTGGAGGGCAGGGAAGGGGTGCAGGGCAATGAAGGGGTGTTGCAGGGCAGTCAAGCAGTGCTGTAAGGCAACAGAAGAGCCATGGGCTCAGTGTCAAGGTATGTCCTTGTTCTGGGCACCACAAAGGCTCCTGTGTCTGTGTTCCCAGTATCAGTCAGAGCAGGATGGGAGGGCAACACCAAGGGCAGTGCCCTGGGGTGTCCCCAGGGCTGTGGCACTACCTGGTCCAGGTCATAGGAGCAGGAATCCACCCGCTGCCTCAGCACGTTCCACTTCTTCCCCCGGAACAGGCGCCACAAGGAGGACAGGCCGTAGATCTTCAGGCAGTAGAGCCTGAGCAAAGAGAAGATTCTGTAGCACAGCTGGCAGCTCCCAGCTCCAGCACCACCCAGCTGTCACCAGCACAGCCCTACACCACTCACCCACCTGCAGAGCTAGGGCTGCCAAAAGAAATCCACTGGGAATGATGCAGATAAAGATTCATAGCTCAGTCAACCCTATCTGGGCTGGCCCCCGGCATGGAGGGTACTGCAGCCAGCTCTGGGCCACTCGAGGGCAATGGCCAGGCCATGCCCTGGAGCTGCAGCAATCACCAGCCTCATGACAGCACCTTCCCTGCAGCAAAACGGTGCTGAGGCCCTGGCACAGGGTGCCCAGAGAAGATGTAACTGCCCCTGGATCCCTGGAAATGTCCAAGGCCAGGCTGGACAGGGCTTGGAGCAGCCTGAGATAGTGGAAGGTGTCCCTGCCCATGGCAGAGGATGGAATGAGATGAGCTTTAAGGCCCATTCCAACCCAAACCGTTCCATGATTCTATGAAAAGAACCAGCAATTCTATTTCCCCAAGCTCACTTGTGTCTCCTCAGTTCAGATCTGTCCCTTCCCCTGCCTTCACACCCTTCACAGCCTTCCAGGGCTGGCCAAGGTCTTACCCCACACCTGAGCCAGTGCAATGCAACTGAACCTCTGCAGTAGAGACACAAGGGAGAGGAGTGGAGCCCCTGCAGTTTCTCTAGTAACCCACAGCTCTACAAATCCTTAAGAGTTGGAAGAAACCAGTGAAATGCCTGGTGGCCCCTACTGCACCCCTTCCTTAGGCTTTCAGAACTTGGTGCTATGACACTTGGAGCTACTTCCCTCACAGAAAAATGACAACAGTGAGGGAAACTTGGGGTGACAAGGGGTGGGAAACAGACACCTCTTAATGGAAAAACATCAGGGAAGAAAGCTCTTGGGATGGAGAGGAGGCACAAAGTGCCCTGGGCAGCAGTGCCAACATACAGGGATGTAAAGGAAGAGGACATGGCCAGTGCATGGGGCAGAACAGAGTCTGAGAAAGCCTGAGCTACATAAGCCAGACTGGCAAACCAGGCAAGCTAAGGTGTGGAGGCTGCTCAGATTTCACAGCAGCAACGTGAAAGCAGAGGCAAGGAGTCTCATCCAAGAGAAGAATCTGGTTTGAGGAACACCAACTGCTTCAAGGAATTGGCAGGGTGCCTCCAGACTGGCAGGCACAGCTTAGTGCATTAACCCCTAGGCAGGAGGCAGCCTAGGACAGCTCCTGCAGGTGCTGGCACACACCTGCCCATGGCTCTGACTAAGGCCACGCTCTCCCTGCACCCCCTGACATGATACCCACTGGGTGTTGCTGGAGTGGCACCTGCCCCACCTGCCCTGCTGCCTGCATACACATGCCTGCCCTCGTTTCATTCTGTGGTTTGCTCCAGAAGGGGATCTCAGGCTTCACCAGCACCTGAACCAGCAAATTCTTCCTCCTGCCAGCTGCAGGAATTCAAGGGGCTGTGGTGGCTATGGGTGACTGCTGACTCTTCCTGGCTCTCCATGGGGACAGCACACAGCTCTTTGTACTTCTGACAAACACAAGACAGGTAGGCTGGCTCCCTGCAGCTCCAGGGAACAGCAATCAGCTGACAAAATGCTTTTCCTACTTCCTACTACCACTCTGCACAACTAGGATGAGCAAGGCCATTCCTCACAGACCAACACAGAAATTCCAGTAATTAGAGGTGTTGGGAAGAGACCTCTCACTCCACTCCTGACATTACTGATTCTGAGTGTAAGACCTATGCTCACAACAGACCTGGCTCATAAATCAGGTCTCAATATTTCCAACCATTCCCTAAAACTACCCATATCTAAAGATTTACTGTTTCTTGTGTTGTTTGCTATGTAAAGTCTGAGGAGGAATAGTGGCCATTCTCTGCTTTGTAAGGCAAAAGGCCCTTTATCATCTTCCTGGCAAGCACATCCTGTTGCCTGTGGGACTCCTTGGTGCAGCACAAGTTAGAGGAGAGCAGGAACAGAGCATAGTGATGGGCACCTCTTGCACAGGAACCCCAACATGCCCCAGATGTGCCCCTTGCATTCCCCCTACTCATTCTGAGCCTCCGCCCAGCTCTCAGGCCACAGGACCCTCCAGACAGTGACATCAGGACAGTGTCACAGACCTCTGTAACCCCAAACCCGCCACCTGTGCTCCACAGTGCAGGCAAGGACCTCTGAATCAGGGCAGACCCAGGGGTTTTGAGGCTTAATCAAAACTACAGGGGTTCCTTTCTCCTCCAACTCTTCTCCAGTTTCCCTCCAAATCTCTAGCAGGGTGCAATGGAGGAGAGTACTATGACACTGAATCAAAGGGATGGGGTGACCTGCTTTCTTGTCCTCTGCCTGTCATGTAGTTTCATTTTTCCAGGTCACTACCATGACAGATAAACATCTAAATGCTGGAGAAATGAAAGATGGGTTGCTTGTACTACAGTGGCCATCATTTCTACAGGCTTAAAAGACTGCAAGAAATTAACTGCAGGTTAAACTGTGAATTCAGGAGAACTACACTAGGACTGAATACTTCACCAGAGCCTGAGGTGCTTTCAAACAAAGCCCAGAGAGGGAGGGGGACTCACCTGGCCCCGTAGACATAGAAGCAGTAGATGTGGAAGGTCAGGAGCGCGATGATGTCAGAAAGGATGCAGAGAGCCACGGTCAGGCCCAGACAAGCTGAGAGCCCCACGTACCACAGGATCATCTCAATGAAGGGGGACAGCAGGTGGATGTAGCCTGGTGGACATGGCAGAGGGTCAGTGTTCATCTGGGTCATTTCCCCCTTGACCCTCTCAAAAGGCTGATTCCCCTCGCCCTACAACACTGTTCCAGAAATCAGAGCCATGAAAACATGGAAGTGAAGCTGGAAAACTCCTTTTAGATGCCATCTTCTCTTTAGGAAAGCCAACAAAAACTCTCTTTCTGCCCAAGTTTCTGCCCCAAGGTGGGGCAGCACCGGGAGGATGGGGAGGAGTGTGCACAGCAGTCACCTTTCTCCACATAGGATTTCATGGAATTAGCATGGTTAGCATGGTTTGGGTTGCAAGGCACCTTAAAGTTCACTTAGTGCCACCCCCCTGCCTTGGGCAGGACACCTTCCACTAGACCAGGTTGTTTCAATCCCTATCCAATCTGGCTTTGAACACTTCCAGGGATGTAACATTTGATTTTCTATATTTGTGTCCAGGTTCTTAAGTACATTTTTAACTGCACACATCAACCTTTACCGCAACCATTCCTGTTTTTCTGCTCTTCCCACAAAAGCCACCTCATATGGCTTTTGTAAAATAAAGCAGTGTGGACAAACAGTCTCTTTCATCATCAAAGTGGGGCAAAGTCACAGAAACAAGACCATACTTGACTGGTGAGCAAAGTAAATCAGTGAAGTAACTATGGAGTTCATGTTCATCATGGCTACTTCTCCATCAAGGATAACAGGGCTGTGTTATTTCAAGGTAGAACCTGAAATAATAAAATTGCACTAAGCTGAAGTTGGTGATAGGACAGAGCTGGCATTTGTATCCCTGCGCATTTCTCACCCCTATTCCAAGAGGTGCCTCTCACATGGCAAAGACCACGAAACCCTACAAAAGACCTTACAGCAGTGCCTTCCCTTGGACTCTCACCACCAGTGACACCAAGGAACTAAGCCCCAGCAGGATATGCACTTCTTGCAGAGCATCAATACCAGCACTTTATTTAATATGCATGAATTCCTTGTGTGGGAATCCAACTTTGGCTTCAGTTCCCACAGCAGGAAGACTCCCAGACAAGTCTGTACTTGCAGAAGTGCATTTTGATTCATTACTCACCTCTAGGCAAACATTAAACACTCAGAGGGAAGAGATGAAAAGGAAGGCTGGAAAGTTAAACAATTTCACTTACTGATCCAAAGATGGATGTGATAAAGGAAGAAGCGTCCCAAAACTTGATCCAAGGCTCTGTTCATTTTCAGTCCAGCTGGTGCTCCCATCAGCCACTGGAGCAGGTCCTGCAGCTCTTCAGCCACATGCTGCAAACACAAGGAAGCCAGGCCATGGAGAGAAAAGACTGCAATCAGGGCCAGTACACTGTAACTGCTGCACCCTCAAGTATTCCACCACAACCTTCAAACCAATGGGAAAAAATCCAAACAACTGCTTTACAGACAACTACCTAAATCAGAAATGCACCTTTATGAACTTCTTACTGAATCAAGCACAATAGCTGAGAGGAACCTGAACTGCTTCAGTGGTCTCTATCCTGGAAACATGGAACTGTCACCTCTGGCCACCTCTGGAAGGCTTGCACAGTGGGATTTCCTGTGGTAATGAGGGTTCTGGAAATAGATGGCAAATGCTGGTGCACAAATCCACTTCTGGGGACAGTCAGGTGAAAAGTCAGAGCTGAGTTTGGAGAGGCTGTCATGATTTTAAAAGAGGGGAAGATGGCAGTGTACACTAATGGGCAAAAAAGAGTGAATTTTTATAAACAATCTGTGTTTGTTTAGAGCAAGGTAGAAAACACAATTATATAAATGTATGTCATGCAAAAACTCTCTTGATACTTTGTGGTGTGCTAGGCAATAGTCCTGATCTTGTCTATCACTCTCTGCAGGCTTCATGGACAGGTACTCATGGCATCCCAGCAACAAAGCAGCCTTGGAATCACTGAGGAAAAACATTAATGAAGCTCCTCCCCACATCACTGAATCAGAAAATCATTATGGTTGGATCAAGTCCTATGAATCTAATACTGCCAGGTGCACCACTAACCTACATCCCCAAGTGCCACATCCACATGGCTTTTTGAACACTTCTGTGACTCCACCACTGTCCTGGGCAGTCTGTTCCAATGTCTGAGCACCCTCTTCATCAAGGAATTTTCCCAATATGCAATTTAAACCTCTCCTGCTGCAACTTGAAGCTGCTTTCTCTTGTCCTGTCCCTTGCTACCTGGCTGCCCCCTCCTGTCAGGGAGTTGTTCAGAGCCAGAAGGCTCCCCCTGAGCCTCCTTTTCTCCAGTGATACCTTAAGTTTTAGCTTTTATATTATTCAGATTCTGTCCTGCATTGGTGTGTGACTCTGAACTTCATATAAAGCGTTAGCAAGTTCTCCTCACAGTTCTCCTACACTTTTCCTCACAACTCAGTCAGACAAAACAATCCTTTTCCAGCCCCAGAACCAAGGACACGCTGCAGCTTCAGGCCCAAAAAGTGCAAACAGCAGCGAATTGAGGAGAGAATCTGGGAGGATGGGACTACAGAACCTGGAGCTGGGATTGGACAATTAACCCCAATATTGAAATGGACCCAAACTTATAAAAGTGTGAAAACCATCTTAGGTCCATTTTGGGTCCATCTTGGGTGTAGCCACAGCCAGGCTCCTGTCTATCTTTTTATCTTTCTCAAGGTCTATCTTTTAATGGCGTTTTAGTAAATCCCTACTTTATTGCTTTAACACTGTCTAGCCTCTGCTCCAGGGAGCCTCTTTAGGCATCACCAGACTGAGCCCCCCAAGCTCCCTCAGCTGCTCCTGGTGCTCCAGACCCTTCCCCAGTCCTGTTCCCTTCCCTGGACCTGCTCCAGCCCCATGTGCTATCTCTTCACTGCTGCAGAACAACCAAACCCCAGCTCTGGGCTTGTTCTTCCCTACCTCAAGCGTGTGCTCCAGACCCTTCACTGAGGGCTGGGATTCACAGTTTCTGGTGATTTCAGCCCAGGTCTCACTACACTCTACTACTCCATACTCCCCTTGCAGTTGGGTGATTTTTCTCCTCAAAACTTCCCACCTGCCCTGCTCCCCTGAACTGAAACCATTGCTGAGCTCTGAGTTACCAGGCTCTAAACTGAGGGAGCTGATAACCTTCAGCAAAAAGGTGGGGAAAATACCTGGAAGAAGTGACCTCTTACACTGTCCCACATGGACAGAGATTGTGAGGAAAAGCCCTCTTTCTCAAAAAATCCCACTTACAGCCCATGCAAGTGAAGGGCACTGAAAACTGCTCAAGTGTAGAATCACCAAGCCACGCTCCCTAAAGCTGATGCACTGTAGCCTACTTTCCTTATCATTCACATGTATAATTTCCCTAAGGAAAAATTATTTCCAAGGAATGACTCCATTTTCTTTATTAACCAACAGATCCTGGCAAAATGAGTTTGTAAACCTTTGCTTTCAGTGCTGTGGCAAAATTAATGAATCCATTTTCAACTTCTCCAAAAGGCTTGTCTTTCTATTTCCTTCCTTTTCCCTCTGTCTTACTGCAAGTCAGGACTGATTGGATCCCATGGAGCTCACCTCTGTGGCTGAGAAGTGTTTGCTGCTTTATAAATAGACTGGTTTTAATATTTAAAGCACTGGATTGGTAACTTAGAAAAAGCATTTGGGGATTTCAATGAAATATTTAAATGTTTGAAAGCAGTCCTTCAGCAAGGCTGGGTTTTAGCAGTGAGTATTTCTGGAGGCTGCCAGTCCCAGAGGTGCTGCTAAACTCTGACAGGGTAGCCATGGGAAGGTGCCCTACCTTGCTGTTATTTAGCTGGGCAAAGCATCTCAAAACAGAGTACTGAAGCATAACCTTGCAGGCTGTTTTCCAGACAGATATTTTAGGACTGATCAATAGCAAGTCGAATCAGGAAAGGTGACTGTGAGTCCGATTCTCCTCCTGCAGTCGTGAATACTGAATGTGGGCATATTAATAAATCAGATACAGTGGTTTAGAAGTGTTTCATAACAAGGTGCTGGGACATGACCAAACTGGAGACAGACTGGAGCTAATAAGGCTTAGATGAGCTCACTGTGGAAATATTCTCTTCACTGTCATGCTCTTCTTCCTAGTTTCCATGTGTAGAGGACTAATGCTGATGTGACACGGATGGAGAAGGACACACAGGGCACTGTGATACTCCAGGGAAGGAAGCAGAGATGGGGAAGGGGCTGAAGCCCCTTCATGGGGAAGCTGAGAAAGGGGCTCAGCCTGGAGAAAAGGAGGCTCAGCGGGAACCTTCTGGCTCTGCACAACTCCCTGACAGGAGGGGGCAGCCAGGTGGGCATTGGGCTCTGCTCCCAGGAACAGGGACAGGACAAAGGGAAATGGCCTCAAGTTGCATCAGCAGAGGTTTAGATTGGATACTGGGAAAATTCCTTCACTGAAAGGGTGGTGAAGCACTGGCACAGCTGCCTGAGGCAGTGGTGGTGTCACCATCCCTGGGGGCACTTGTGGACAGGGCTTAGTGGTGAACACAGTGGTGCTGGGGTGATGGTTGGACTCGGTGACCCTAAAGGTCCTTTCCAGCTTTAAAGGTTCTATCTGGTGCAAGTCAGAGCACACAGAGCTTTCCCTGTCAGACACACCTGCCCTGTGTCTGTTGCAGGTGGTTGGGGCTCTAAGATACACTTTTTCATAAATTAACATCTAAAAATATTTTTTCAGGAAGTGTTCTCTCTGCTTGCTTTGTTTATGGATCAGTGGAACAAGACTGAGTAGGAACATACATCCAATTATCTCGAAACCCCAGTAAAGCTTTTGCAGGCACAATGCATGATAAATACGTAACTGTTTCAAATAGATTGCAACTCAGGAAAAAGAGACATGGCAAGGATAAAAGAGATGAAGGGAAAAATAAAGGAGATGGTTTATAAGCAGTCCTTTTTAAAACCAGTGCAGAGCTTTGAGTCAGGTATTTCTGAAAGAAAGCTGTCTTGTGGAAGGCAAAAGCAAGGACAACCATTGTGAAGCCTGGTGGGATCAAGAGGAGGAGGAAGGTAGGAGTTGTGAGGGTACCTACAGAGAGAAGATTATTCAAGTTTTCCATTTTTGGATTTGAAAGCCTGCTTCAAAAATCAGTCCTTCCTAACAGCTCCTTGCCAGTTACTCCCTGGGTGTCTCTGAATCACATCTGCCTCACTGAGTGACAAAAGCAACTTGTTATTACAGCCAGCACAGCACAGCTCACCACGCTGGGAAAGTGGGAGCTGCAGTCAGTGATGCCTTGTGCAGCATCAACAATTGCCACCCAAGTGCTGATTTGAGATCCATTTTATCAGAGGATGACAAGGGATGGCCAGGGAACACAGCCTGCACTCCTGGAAGCAGGCTGAGATTGTGACCCTGGCAACGTTGAGAGTCAAAATAACCCACCTTCCTTCCAGAGAGATTTGGTTGGAAAAAACCCAAGCACTCTATCTAGGCCCCACACAGCTGGAATTTTGTCAATGTTAAAATCAATCAATCAAACCAATAAGGTTATATGTTATATAAGGGTAGCCTGTCAATATGAAAATCAATAAGGTTAAAGTGAGGTTATGTATATAGCCTTATTATACATAACGATCTTATTATAATGGCAATATAGAGTTGGAAGGGACCCACAAGGATCATCCAGTCCAGCTCCTGTCCCTGCACAGACACCCCAACAATCCCACCCTGGGCATCCCTGGCAGCGCTGTCCAAACACTCCTGGAGCTCTGGCAGCCTCGGGGCCGTGCCCATTCCCTGGGGAGCCTGGGCAGTGCCCAGCACCCTCTGGGGCAAAAGAGATATCCAATGTTCTGTTTCCCAACAGACACAGAGCTGTAGGGTCAATGCTACCAGCATATCTGGGCACAGCTCAAAGCAGAAGAGTGTTAGGGAAGGAGCAGAAGCTCTCTGCACACAGGGAATGCTGAGTTACTGAACTTGGCAACACATAAGCACTTGAGAAAGCCCAGTGATGGGAATAATGCAGACCAGATGGACACTCAGCAGCAGAGAGGAAACCTACTGCTGAATGGCTGAGGGGAGATTTTGCTGTCATACTGGAAAAGAAGTGGTGCTGGCTTGCATACCACATGCTGAAGTCATTGGTATATTTTGGGATCACTCAGATCTGCATTTTTTAAGGCCTGTACATAATGCATATAAATCAATGCCCAGCAAAGGGAGTAAAAAGACTCCAAATGATTTTATGTCCACAATCTCATATGCCTAGAAGAAGAAAGTAAGGGTGGAAAAAAGAAGAGTTGAGAGTGGCCTGAACTGATAAGCCTGGAAAAACAGGGAAGAAAGGTACTGACTGGCTATCAGCCCCTCCAGACATGGAGGAGTCAGCACTTCCAGGAAAGAAAGCAAACAGCTCCTGGTGATAGCCAGGTAACAGAGTCCACACATGGAGGAGACGTGGTGAAGACAGCTGTCACCGTGAAGCAAAAGCTGAGTGACAGATGAGCTAAATTACTGAAAGGGGAACAAACAAGCAACCTCACAAGAAAGCCTGTTCAGGACAGGTGCTGGGGGTGGACACACCTTGAGCACGGAGAGCATCCATCTGCCAAAGACACTGGGCAGATGGAATCCCTCCCAAAGCCACCTGTGCAACCAGGAATGCAGCCAAAGCCACTTCCCTGCAGACTTGTTAAGAAATCAGATTTCTGAGAGCTGGGCACTTCTAGTAATCCCAAAGGGAAAGCTCTAGAGAACTTAAACTTCTCCAGCTGAAATATCTGTAAGGGAAAAGATGTAGGAATAAGGCTTACAAGAATATTTGCAGTGTATAGCTCAAACACAAGAGCAAGTGTCCTGCAACAAATTTGGTTCTTCCTTATACCCACCACTGCTGCTGAGTAGTGTCTACAACAAACATGCTGTCCTTAAAAGTTTGACTATGAAAGATAAGAAAACCAGCAATAATCCTGATCCACAGCTATGCTGGACACCCCATACATGCTTTCTGAGAAGTCCAGCATGCACAAGAATGATCAGAGACCTTGTAATAACTAAGGAGTTAGACATGGACCAAGAAGATAATTTCAAAGGAAATGTGAGCTCTTCCCAGGAAATGCAGCATAAGTAGGAAAAATAAACCACTGCTGGAATTCTCTGATCAAAATTAAATTCTTCCCAACCAAGAAGCTGGAGAAAGACGAGAGAAGACATTTTCCAGCTGTTAGAAAGATACCAATGGAAAGACTCATTCAGAAATGAAAGAAAAGTGGGCAGAGAAAGGATTAGGCTGTGCAGCTGCATGGCACAGCTCAAAATTGGCTGCACTTGTATTCCCAAGACACAGAAGCTCTTAAATCAGAGCTGACCTCAGATTAGTGGTCTGGTCCTCAGCCTCTGAAGTACATTATATGTTCCTTACTGCCACTAAACAGATATATTGGAGCTCTGCACCTAAAATGAACCACCAGAAGAGCAGGACAGTGTGAGTCATACTCGCTATCCGTGAATTTCTGCTGATGTTGAGGGATCTCAGTGGGCAAGAGGAGTTATGTTTAAGAAAATCACAAGACATAGCAAGTTTTCCTCGTTTAGCATCCATACCCCAGAGCTCTTCGGCAGGATTTCAGGTGTTTGTACCCTGACCAGCAAAGCCTTTGGACTTCCCCACGAAACTCCTTTCACAAGCACAGCTGCACTGCTTATCATGTTTGACTTTCCAGCAATTTATCAGATTCAACCCAGGTTACAGGTTTTTTTTCATCACAAACAACCCATATAGCAACAACTTGAGGACACTTTCTGTTGCACCAGAAAAAAAATAAAAGCACTGTGGCTCCATAACCACCCAACCTGCAGCTGCAGAGCTCTGTCCAAGCCATAATTGTTCCTTTAGAAGCTGGAGGAGCCTTCCCATAAACATCTAATTACTATTCACAGCACATGCAAAGCAGAGCGGAGTTTCTTTTGAGCAGCCCCAGCAGGCCTGATTTGAAGATTTCACTGTCCTTGAGGAGACCTAATTTGCATGACTTCAGACAGGTCTCTCTGAAACCCTTGTGTGTGAGGCATTGCCTCCTTGCAACCACCACCGGCAGGAGCTGGGCAGTGCCCAGAGCAGGTGAAAGGGGATCAGATGTGGCCAGACTTACATCAGCCACAGGGATGAGAGTGTCAGCAAGGTGACCAATGCGGTTCTTCCTGTACAGCCACGACATCAGCAGTATCCCCAGGGCCACATCAATCAGCAGAGACACAAAGATGTTGGCTTTCCTGCAGGCAGGGTAAAGAGAAACAGAGTTAGAGAAAAAGGAAGGACAGTGTTTAATGTTTCAATGACAGTTGTTGGCTTTGCTTATGCAGCACCTTTAATATCCCAGGGACACCAGGACAACTCATTGAAGAGGAACTATTTTGGAATCTTTTCACTTCCACTGGTCTGCTGCTCCTTCTGTAGCCAAGCACAGGATAGGTTTGCTCAACCTGGAGAAGGGAAGACTGAAGGGAGACCTCACAGCTGTTTACAGCTTCCTCCTGAGCAACAGCTCTGATCTGTGACCAGGGACAGAACCCAAAGGAACAGTTGGAGCCTTCCTAGGGGAGGTTTAGGTCGGATATCAGGAAAGGTTCTTCCCCCAGAGGGTGCTGGGCACTGCCCAGGTTCCCCAGGGAATGGGCACGGCCCCGAGGCTGCCAGAGCTCCAGGAGTGTTTGACAGCACTGCCAGGGATGGACAGGGTGGGATTGTTGGGGTGTCTGTGCAGGGCCAAGAGTTGGACTCATGATCCTTGTGGGTCCCTTCCAACTCAGGATATTCTGTGATTCCATGATTCTAAACTTGGAGCCACTCAGAGCCTGCCACACCACAAAACTTTTCTTAGTAGAGATCAAAGAGGGGATTGAAGCTACAAAGAGGAATGTTAGACAGAAAGGTTTATACATGCTCAAGGGGAATTTACCAATTACCAGTACCGAGGGCACCAGCACTTGGTGCATGCACACTGAGATCAGATGGCTTTCCCAGACAAGGCAATAAATAGTGGCTTTGGGTTCATACACAAACCCAGAAGGGCTGCTGAGCTGCCCCTTCCTCGCTGGAGTTTCTGAATGGAATTCCATGACGTGAGTTCTTCAGGAAATCAGACTGAACAATCAGTTACTATGGGCCTTCAAATCTGCTAATCTATTTTAAGTGTTCCCTGGGAGTCTATTACTGCAGGATCAGAGAACCACAGAACAGGACTGGCTGTGGAAGAGCCGTAGGGCATCCAATATCTGTCTCAGATCTCTGCTCTGTTCCTCTCACTGTGCTGCATGTTTGCTTTTTCTCTTACACTCTGTTACTGTTCTAACAGTGTAAGTGGAGTCTCTGGTCTGCAGTTTTCCACAAAAAGCTTCCCCAAAAGAGTGAAAGAGGGGAGCATTTAAACCCTTCTGCTCCTATGGGAAGTGCCACTGAACACTGATGGATGGCCATGGTTAACAGCAGCACATGAAAACAATGAGCCTGTGGGAGTAGTGACAGCAAAGCACTCACACATGGGTGCAGTACAAGTTTTTGGGGTGCAATATCCCAACTGCCTTTCTTGGGCTAGGGAAAAAGGCAGGTATCTGGCAGAAGGTATAATTAACATATAAAGACACAAATATATATGCATATGAATACAGTGCAGAGTAAATATGTGCAAACTAGCAGGAAGTAGAGCAACACAATAGGGTGCAGTGAGGACCTAGTGCTGTCCAGGCATGGGATCCACGGTTTGGGTTCACCACAGGAAACAGGAATAGAGCCAAGACACACCTAACTTTGCATGTACTCCATACCTCATCAGCTGATTTTGTTTTTGAGCCTTCCTGTTGCTGCTGATGACTTGGAGGTGCTGCAGGCGATATCCCAGCTGCTCACAAGTTGAGAGTTTGCTCCACAAGAAAGACAATGGCCAAAACTTCAGCACCCTGCAGAAACACATGGGAATGTCTCCTCTTGCCTTTGCCATGCAGCAGGCAGTCCAGCATCCAACATCCATGCAAAACAGTCAGTGTTAAGGTTGTGCAACCAGAGCTGGTGATTAGACGTTAATGACTCTCCGAAAGGTTAACAGAATTAAGGCAGCCTTGCCAGACCAAGACATGTAGACAACCCAAGCTCTCATTTGCACTCTGTCAAACCACGTCTCACTCTTCCAAGGAAGCCACAAGGCAATCCTGATTCCAACCTCTGCTTTTGGATACATCACTGGGCTTGCACAATGCTCCCATCTCGAGGAGAGCAGAATCAAGTTGTGTTCAGTGCAACAATACAACATGGTGAAACTGCTGCACAAACCCCAGTGTTACTCATCACAGATCATGGAATGGTTTAGGTTGGAAAGGACCTTAAAGCTCATCCTATTCCACTCCCTGCCATGGGCAAGGACACCTTCCACTATCCCAGGTTGCTCAAAGTCCTATCCAGCCTGGCCTTGGACACTCCCAGAGACCCAGGGGCAGCCACAGCTTCTCTGGGCACCCTGTGCCAGGGCCTGCCCACCCCCCCAGGGAACAATTCCTTCCCAATATCCCATCCATCCCTGCCCTCTGGCAGTGGGAAGCCATTCCTTGTGTCCTGTCCCTCCATCCCTTGTCCCCAGTCCCTCTCCAGCTCTCCTGGAGCCCCTTTAGGCCCTGCAAGGGGCTCTGAGGTCTCCCCAGAGCCTTCTTTTCTCCAGGTGAACACCTTTAGCTCTCCCAGCCTGGCTCCAGAGCATAGGTGATCACAAGTCTCTGTGTGGTGTGAGCCTGATATAACAAACAGCTGTGCCCTCCATGCAGTTTGTGTCCCTTTCCCTCCCTCTTTCCTTTTTTATTCCACTTGATCCTTCTCTTCTTTTTTTTTTCTTTATTACTTCCAAATTCCTTTTTCAGGGTCTTCACTTCTACCTCCTCTCCATTGCCTTGCAGTGACCAGCATTATTTAGATAACACAACATATAGCATTTAATTAGGTTTCAAAGTTAACATCCACATTAGGATTGTAGGGGAGGAAACAGTCACAAGGTTCTTTTCTTATGACTCAGAAGAAAAGCACTAAATAATGCTTAATTATTTTGAGGAGTTACTTTTATTACCACACAACCTATAAAGCAAGGACACTTGGTGATTTGTGCAGGCTGGTCACAAAAACCACAGCAACACATGGCACCAGGTTTGGTTTGGGGGATAAATTCTGATGTGGACATAATTTGGATCACTTCTCTCCTGTACACAAGAGTACACAACACTAGCCAGTGCAGTTGTTGCATTATTTTCACAGTGTTTCACTGGTTTTTATTACAGGTCCAGGAACCCACGGTCACTTTTAGTCACTTCACCCACCCTGTGCTGCTTTGGCATGGTCTTTCAGGTTACATTAATTTCTCACACTACCATTATTCCTTATATCCTGCTTCACTTTGGAAATTGCACAGCTGCTTGGATCACTACTGAGCATGGCCTGGAGATGGGTGTCTCTGCAAACTGTGTGTGCCTTCCATGGATTTCACCTGGAGCATACCAGCCTGTGCCTAGCAGCAGATGCCTCCAGGACTGGCCAGGATGGGCACACTGGGGTGCCCACTGCTATTTATACAATTCATACGAATCACAAGGGTATGGTTCCTCCAAACCCGGCTCAGTTCCCTGGGGCTGCTGTCCCCTTCCTCCCTGCATCCTCCTGAGCCCTTTGAACCCCACTTCGTGCACAGTTTGTCAGCTTAAGGACCCGAGTGTTGAAGTTCCCCCCCTTCCCCTTCCCTCCCCATTCAAATTTCAGACACATTGGGTTTGAAACACACGCAGTGTACTGTGAATCATTCTTAATTTGAGGTCTCCAAGTTACTCAGCTCTGCGCTACAGCCTCCCACCTTGGAGACAAATGAATGCACTGTTCCTCAGCTGACTTGTCAGGAGGAGGGAGCTGAGGCGGTGGAGAAAAGAGCACTGTGCAGGGGAGGGACAGGGGGATGACTGCTCTGGCCACGGATCACGAACACCCGGGCTCACAGATTCACCAGGACACAGGAGCAGATGAGTTTTCCCTTCCAATTATGCCCCAGCTCAGTGGTTACAAACTCTGGTGTGGCAAAACTTGACTAGAGCAGAGAATTGCACTTGAAATGTAAAGAAGGGGAAGGAGCAATGCTCTACCTGTGGGATTATGTACAGATGGCTGAAGGTGAAGAATTATGGGTCAAACACCAGCTGCCAGACCCTGTCAGCTCAGGCAGAAGGCAGCAGCTCTGGGGCCCTGTGCTCCACTACACACTCACAGGGTGATAGGATGGTCCCATCCTCTCTCTGCAGTGGGTGTCTCTCACCATCCATGGCTACTCCTTAAGCTGGAGGCAGCCAGCCCCCGGGTCACCCCCAGACTGACACCCCCAGCCAAGGGAAAGGACAGGCTGCAGTTGGGGAATGTCTTGCACAAGTGGGAATGATTCCCAAAGCAGCCTCATCCCTAGAGCACCACAATGTTGTGCAGCCTGCAATGGTCCAGCTCCTCACCTGGACACTGCATGGGCCCGAAAACACATGAGAGGGATGTCCCTGTCTGTGCCACAAGTGACTCCCTTTTCACTCACCACCACAAGCACAACCTCTCTTCTACTCACATACTTTCTTTGGAAAGGAAATACATACACATACTTATTGAAATAAAAATACAAACATACTGCAAAAAGCTCAATAGAGCAGCTGCAAGATGTGCTGTGGGAACTCTCCTCTCTGTGAGGACTGAGGAAGAAAGCAAAAAAATATTCCTTGCGTGGTCTCCTACCCCTTTGCACATCGACTGTGCATTGCCAGAAATACTCCCACTTGTTTACCACACAGTACATAGAACAATTTTCAGAACTTCAATGGAAAACCAAAAAGATAAAAAAACCAAGAAAAATCCAGTGACGTTGTGTCATTGCATTATTTAAGCAGCAGGAGATCTTTGGGGTATTTCCAAATATATGGAATTTTAGCACTAAATTAACATAGCCTCCATGAGTAAGTCTTGATTTTCCGATTCATTTTTTTTCCCAAGAGTGAGAGGGGAATTTCGAGATATCAAATGAAAAGCAATCTTTCCAAATCTGCATCACATGCAAATATTAAGCTCCATTAACCAGAGCTCCTGCATGTTTTCTCGCTCCTGCTTGAAACTGCAGGAGCACTGCCTCCCTTTGGATGAGGAACTGGAGGTGCTTATAAACAGATGCTTTTTAAAAGGAGCACATGGAATGTATTGCCTCAAGACTAAAACATCCTAATGTCCCCAAGAGCAGAGACCTTCAGGGATAATGGGAACGCTGCCCCCAAGTTCCTCTGAAGCAGAATCGCAATGGCCACCCCTTAGCACACGGTGGTGCTGAAGAAATGCCTTAAATTTGGGATGGGAAAGACTTGGGAGCACTGGATGAGCTTGGGGGGATGGTAGAGACTCACTCCCTGAGGTTTCCACCACAGCTGCCCTGCTTCTCCTGTGCAAATACACCACAGGGGCATATCCAAAAATCCTCAAGCCTCCCCAGCCTGAGAGGATGTTGCTGATCTCTTTCTTTAGCCTTTCAAAGCTGACTATCCCTTAACATCACAAAAAAACCCAGAAAGAAGGTAGTCCTGCAACCTGAAGGAGAAAAAGCCAGTAGGTCTTATTTTATGGGATGTCCTGTCCTAGCACAGGGAGGAGAGGATTGGAAGGACACCTGCACGTGACATCTTAAACCCTCCCTGCCCCGAGTATGTTGGTATGAAGAAGGTTTTACCACACACCATGTGCAAAATGGATCCAAATTCCTTTAAATGACTTAGAAAAGGTCAAGCAGGAGATTTGTTATAAAGCCAGGTATTAATCTCTGTTCTCCAGCACTGATGTTTTAAAACACGTATGAGACAAGTAAATATAAAGCTGATACTGAGTGAATAGAACAAAGGAGAAAGCTCTGCCTCCCAAGGCTAAGGACAGGCTCAGTGAAGGTTGATGCACAGCAAGCCTTGCATTCTGCCTGCTGCCAGGTACAGCTGGCTGCTGTTCTACCTCAAAACATCCATCCTGGCCCTAGGAAAAGCTGAAGCCAGAATTCCTGAGAAGCTGGGTAGCAGCTATCTGGGCCCAACCTGCCAGCTGAGCTTGAGCTCCCAACTTATGTTTAGACTGCAGCCTCCTGGAAGCCAGCAAGGCTTGGGCTTAACCTGACTCCAAGCCTGGCCTGAGTCCTGGCACAAGTCAAGCTGGGACCTAGCGAGATCAAGTGCCTGTGCAGAAAAAAATCATCCTGTCTGTTGGTGGTGGCACACAGACAGAAAAAGGACCTTTGGAGTTGATTCCAAATCTTCTGCCCAGCCACAAAGTTGTGACTTAATTACCATTAAAAACCAGTAACACACAGTATCTACAGAGCAGTCTCAGGACACAGGGGTGCTCAATGATATCAGGTTTGCACCTCCATCTTTTCCAAAAATCCAAAACTGGACACTTTTCCCTTTGTGTACCAAATTGTGTAATCCAGCTGCTCAGACAATCTTTGCATGGGACGAGTTTCACTGTAATTATTTTACAACCATATCACACAACTGGAAACCTGTTAAAAACCTCCATTCCCTTAGGCTGTACTTAAAAAGATTTATCCATGAATATAGTAGTAGCTGTTATCAAAATTTCATCAATTATAGAGTCCCCTTGCAGCTTAGAACCAGAACTCCACTCCCCTCTCTGTCACAACCTCTCCAGGCAGCTGCAGTGGTGGAATCACCATCCCTGCAAGTATTCAAAAATACATATGGCACTTGGAAACATGGGTTAGTGGTAGCCTTGGCAGTGCTGGGGTAATGGTTCGACTCCATGATCTTAGAGTGGCTTTACAAGGTAAACGATTCCATGATTCTAAGTTTCTTCCCTTCAAATCTGCTCAGAATTAGTTTTCAGTCCAAGCACTTGCCACATGTTACATTTGGAGCATCTTATTCAGGCTTATGGTTGTGAGAATAGGATTTCACCAAGGATTCAGGATAAGAAGCAATCCTTCTAAACTTCTATAAAGTGCCAAGGTTGCAGCACCACAGCCTCTCAGAGAGGGGATGGAATTAGAAATAGTATTTGCTGATGTTTCACAGCTGCAGAGGGACTTGCAGTGAACAGGGAAGAGGGAGTCTCCAGCTATTGAGCCATTAAGGAGAGCTTGACGTCATTCTGTCAGCCACAGAATAGCTGGAAATCCACTGTTTCAGCTGTGATGAAACTGAAGCAGGGCTCAACTATCCCTGCTGCAAATGGGGAGGACATAATGCCTCCCCAGAAAACCTCCCAGCTCCACAAAGAGCTCTGAGGCAGTCTTTGGCCTTGTGTTTTCAGTGCAGCTCCAACAGGACCTCTTGCAGCAGCTTGTTTCCAATAGAGCAATTCTGTATCACATTTCTCCCTGGGGTTGAGCAGTAGTCCTGCAAAGCCTAAACACAAATTATATTTCCAGGCAAAACAAGCTGGGTGATGTCACATCACATACCTGCTCCTACAGATCCCAGAGAGCAGTGAGAGCAGCAATGTCAGCAGCATGCAGGCAGGCACGGAGGCCTGCTTCAGCAGCTCCACGATGATACTGGCCTCCACCCCATCCGACTGCCAGTGGGTCAGCTTGATGGGCCCCTCATCGTACCTGTCTGTCATGAACAGCACCTGGCTCCTGGCCACTGTGTCAAAGATGGCTGAGAGCTTTGAGGCATCCTCTGCCCCCTGGCCAGCTGTGTCCAAAGGGGGGTGCAGATGGGAAAGCATGACCTTGCGCTGGTCATAGTACACCAAGATGATTTCTTCCTCCTGAGGGTTCTTAGAATGTTTCTGAAGGGTAGAACAGCTCCAGAATTTGCTGTCTCCCTCTTTGCTTATCTGGATCCATGGCTCATGGCAGAATATGGTCTCAAGATCTTCCAAGAACTTACTGAGCCTCTCTTCTTTCTCTTGTTTGCTGTTGCTCCATGAGCCAAGCACAGAAACACTGACTTCAGTCACGCGCTGAACTTCCCCAAGGTACTGCTTCACCTGGCCAGGGATGAAGGGGAAGTGCACCACAGCAAGGATGACAGCAGAGTTCTGCTCGGAGATCCAGCGGCCGATCAGAATGCCGCTGTCTGCTGAGGAGCAGCACGAGGGAAAGAACACCTTCAGTACCATGGCAGTGGCCCTGGAGGGACGTACACCTGCCAATAAACACGAAAATTAAACTTGAAGATGGTGAGTAAACACAAGGAAAATATGAGCTGGCCAAAGCCACCTGAGAGGAGAACTAAGCATTTTCAAAAACATTAAGACCAACCACTTGAGTAATGACATTAGTTACAGCCAACAGCCATACACACATTCAGGAGATTCCTCATGATCTGCAGTCCTTGAAGTGAGGGAAGGTGAGCCTGGAGTTTCCCAGTAAACCCTTTCTCCCAGTCCTGGAAAGGTCTTTAATGGTGGTACACAGATAAGCACAGACCATCAAACCAGCCACGAGCCATGATCTGGAATTCAACCAGAGTTACATCTTGGATCCCACACTGGATGTGCTGGACCACTTCCTAGAGAAGGGACTACATCACACTGTGGTGCCTCTGGGGAGTATTTCCTGCTGCTACCAACAATCAAACACTGGTTCATGCCATTCAGTCTCCTTTACCCCCTTACAACCCAGAGATCATCTCTGCAGCAAACTCACAGAGCAACCTTGATCCCATCACTCAGCTCCTCCTGCCTCACTCCTCTCATCTGGAAATTGAGACGATCATTTTGTCAGAAGGGACAACGGTGATTAATTGAAGTAGTTTTAATTCGTTAGATTCAACAGCCTAAAATAGGAGAAGCATCTCTGCTTTATCAGTCCTCTTTATCTTTGTGCTTTTCTCCTCATCATTAAGAACACAATTCAATGGCCTTGGGAGACTTTTCCAGAAAGGAGCTTTGAGGCAGTTGACAGTGTCTCTTTAAATAAGGTGGAGGTTTCTAACAGGAATATAATTGCAGTAAGGAGGGCGCTGGCGCAGAACAGGCGGCATCCGCGCCCGTTGTCCTTTCCTGTCCTTCAGTGCTTTGTTAGGGATGTGAAAACTCTGCAGGCCCCCGAGGCTGCTCCTCTGCGAGGGACCCAGTCAGTTGGAAAGGGAACACAGAGGGTATTTACAACACGGAGAGAGCATGTGCAGCAGGAAGGGCCTGCTGGCTTTGTTTTCCTCTCCCTTAGTAGAGGAGAGCTGAGCCAGTAAAGCTCAGCACCTGGGAATTTCCTACGGCATGGAGGGATGGAGGAGCAGCTATGGGGAGTGATTAACCTTTGGGGTTAATCACTCACAGGGGTAATCTGGACATTAGTGGACACCCCATTCCTGGAAGCGTCCAAGGCCAGGTTGGATGGGGCTTGGAGCATCTGGGACAGTGGAAAGTGTCCCTGCCAATGGCAGCGGGTGGAAAAAGCTGGTCAGTAACATCCTTTCTTTGCCAAACCATTCCATGATCTGTGATGATTCTTCTGAGATCCTGCTTCCTCACAGCCTCCAGGTCTCTGAGGTTATTCCTCTGGTCAAAGAGGGAGAAATGAAGTCCCTCTGTGGCCTCCCGATCTTGCTAGGGGTTGAAGGACCTCTGGAGCAGCAAGGGCCAGTGCTGGGGGCTTTCAGCACCTGTGAACACTGTGCTTCCAGTACCACACTGCCAGCAAAATCCCTCAGGAGAGGGAAGCCTTGGGATGTACTTTGCAGTTTTGCAGTAAAAGGAAAATTCAGTCCAAAGAAAAACATGTCACAGACAGCCCCATGAAGTTTTTCCCATCGAAGGAGGGAAAGTTGTTATGAATATTGCTACAAGAGACTCTCAGTGTCTGTGCATGGCTGTCCTTAAAGGTCTGTCCATCCACTGGACATTTCAGAGAGGAACTGTCAACTGACTCTATACACACATTTATTTTTCTTTGAGATTGTTTTTAAAGATAGCCACAATCCTCTGGGAAAACTTCTCATGGAGCAGAAACACATCTCATCCTTATCTTCTCTAGTTTGTGAGTTTTTCCTCTTACGCCTTCCCCAACTTTTTAAATTAACAGAGCTTTATGTACCCAACTACTCTGGCTATAGCTCAGATCAAATGATCTGCCCTTTGGATGCTGGAGACACGGCAAAGAAGATTCTGATAGGATTTTCAGGCTGTACAAAGTATCTTGATAGCTGAAAACCTGGTTGATCAACTATTGTTATGTTAATGTGTCTCATATTCCCAAATCCACGACTTGTCATGCATCCACCTCATTCATTTCAATAAACTGAAATATCAAATGTCATCACAGTCAACTGCTTCACTGCTGCTAATTTTAACAGAAAAATCTTACTAATGCTCATGCAGTCCCTGCTCATCAAGTGCCTAAAATCTTCGAGATCTGCCTATTTCTGCAGAAAACATCCACCTCTCCCTGACAGCACCAACGCAACGATCTCAGGTCACCAAAACAAACAAAATAACACCACCAAAAATGTGCTAATGCAACCAACAAGTGAATACCGGACCCCAGGACTGATTAATTCCAGAATTTTGTTAGAAAAGCAAAGGTGAATGGCAAGATGTGGCCATGGTCTCACTCCAGAGGCTGTCCTGTGGCCACAGGGTGCCAAGAGGGACTGATCTGATCCCACAGCAAACCCACACCTCACCATCCCATGTTCCTTGCACGGGGGTTAGGGCCAGGATATATAGAATCATAGAACCGTGGAGTTGTAAAGGCTGGGAAAGCCCCCTAAGCCCATCAACTCCAGTCATTCCCCCAGCACCACCACCACTAAACCATGCCCTCAAGTGCCACATGCATATGGCTTTTTTAACACTTCCAGGGCTGGCATTCCACCACTGCCCTGGGCAGCCTGGGGCAGTGACTGGCCATGCTTTGCGTGAAGAAATTTCCCCATCTATCTTATCTAGATACAAATTAAACCTCTGCTGGCACAACTTAAAGCCATTTTCTCTCATCCTGTCCCTGTTCCCTGGGAGCAGAGCCCGACCCCCCCTGGCTGCCCCCTCCTGTCAGGGAGTTGTGCAGAGCCAGAAGGTTCCCCCTGAGCCTCCTTTTCTCCAGGCTGAGCCCCTTTCCCAGCTCCCTCAGCCTCTCCTGGTACTCCAGCCCCTTCCCCAGCTCTGTTCCCTCCCCTGGACGCGTTCCAGCCCCTCAGTGTTGTGAGGGGCCCGGCGCTGCCCCCGGCCCGACGGGGCCTCCCCGGTGCCCGCGCAGGCCCCGCGCCCGGCCCGGCCTGCCCCGCTCCTACCGCCCGCTCCGCTCCGCCGCTTCCGCCCGCGGTTGCTCGGAGACGCCGCTGCCGCCGGGCCGTGCAGCGGGACGGGCCCGGCCGGCGCCGCCACCCGCCGCCCGCGTTCCGCGGTGCCCCGGCTTCCCGCTCCCGGCCTGTCGGGCCCCGCCGGCCCCGCTCCCGGCAGCGCCGCTCCCCTGGCTCGTCCCGGCGCCTTCCCGCGGGCCCCGAGAGCGGCGAGGCCGCCTGAGCCGCGCGATAAGAGCGGCAGTGCCGCCCGCCTGCCGTGCCGCCGCCCGGGCTGGAGCGGGGCCAGGGGCAAGGCCGTGCTCACGGGACACTCGGCTCCATCCCCACAGCCAGGGGCTCGGCTCCATCCCCACAGCCAGGGGCTCGCCTGTCCTCACAGGACCCCGCTGTCCTCTGTTCCCAAAATCAAGGCGCTCCGCTGTTCTCACGGGACCCTGCTGTCGCTCATCCTGCAGGCCAGACACTCGCCTTTCCATGTGGGACCCCACTGTCCTTCATCCCCAAAGCCCAAGGACTCGCCTTTCCTCCGGGAACCCTGTTGTCCCCCATTCCTGGTGAGGGGCTCGGCTGTGCTGATGGGACTCTCTTGACCCCCATCCTGATCGCCTCAGGGGATACCTGGCCCAGCAGAGCCCCACCAGTGCCAACAGGTGCCCACGAGCTTTGACTTGTGATCTGGCACTGGGCTTGGGCCAGTGAGCTTGGGAAGGTGCTGGGCAGCATGAGAAGGTCCCACATGGAAAGGGAGAGAGAGCAGGTTCAAAGTGGGGGTTGGCTAGAGAAAATGTTTAGGATTTTATTTTTGTTGTTGGATGCCACAGAATTGGAAATAAGATGGGGAAGATTTGGTTTTCTGGGAGGGAGCTCAGCTTCCTGGGACAGGACAGGCTGATCCCCCGTTTCTGCAGACCATGGTGCCCTACTCCCTGCTGCTGCCTCACTCTGCAGGGAGAGGGGTCCTGGAGGGCACCATGGCATGTCTGCTGTGTTCAGTGCCTGGTCCAGGGCCAGGAGGGGGCGAGGGCGTCTCCAGGGATCATTTGGGATGAGAGGCAGTGACTTGTGTCTGGGACATCAGAAGAGTCTGAGGAGTCCTTGAGCTCCGTGCCCACACCGAGAGCTGGAGCAGGGAGAGGAAAACGCCCGTCCCTGAGCCGGCACACCCTGCCCGCCATCCCCTGGCCCCTGCCGATAAAGACAGCGACATCTCTGAACCCTCCTCTCCAGAGGACAACAGGGCAGCTCCGGCAGTCTGAGGAGTTCCACGTTTCCATACGGAATTTACTTCGTGCAGTAGTTGTTGCTTCCCTGTAGAGGTCAGGAATGCAGCACAGAAGGAGTTACCTTCATGTTACCCTTTTCCTGAAATCTGCTGCAGACCCAGTGTTCTGTTCTCTGATTGCAAAACCCTACCTAATAGCCTGGGAATTAATTACGACAGACCAATTGGCTCAATCATGCCAGGCTGGACAGGGCTTGGAGCAACCTGATCTAGTGGAAGGTGTCCCTGCTCATGGCAGGGTGTAGATCTAGGTGATCTTTAAGGACCCAATCCAAACCAATGTGTGATTCCATGATTCTGTCATAGGGCATGGACCTCTGATATGGCCTTACCCCTCCCCTTACCTCTGATGCTCTGGCATCAGGAAGATGGGATTATGGCACATCAAAATCACATGGAGAGAGGAGAAATATTTATGTTAGCTTTGGAAAACACACAAGGAATCAAGGGTGTGGTGATAACAAGTTGGCCAAGGCACCAATGCAAGGCCAGTTCTGAGTAATTGGGTCATCTTTTACATACTCTGGTGGATTCACAGCTGGTCTAGTCCTGGAGAAGCTGGGGGCCATCAGGCAGTCAGGTCTGGGGCAATGTCCCATCCCTGGAAATGTCCAAGGCCAGGCTGTACAGGGCTTGAAACACCCTGAGATAGTGGAAGGTGTCCCTGCCATGAGATGGTCCTTGCATTCCCTCCCAACCCAACCCATTCCATGATTCTGTGAGATTCTGTGACTCATACTCCATGAATCTGTGAGAGCAGTAGAGCTCTCAGCCTGCCAACAGATGCACAGCTCAGCAGGGCTGCAGGGGAACCACCCCCCCTCCCCTCCTGTGTGTTTGGTTGGGGTCAGCACATGATGCCCCAGCATTGGTGGTTCTGTACGGGGGCCTCACACAGTACTTAAAGACTTTGACACAGTTCTCCCCTGTGTCTGCCACAAAGAGGTGCCCAGAGGAGGAGCACGCCATGCCAGCAGGCCTGCGCAGCCCTGTGGACACCAGGCAGATGGGAGCTCCATGCTCTGGGAACAAGTGGACTGTACGGCGCTGCTCGTCTGCCACGAGGACGCTGCCATCCCTGTCCACACACACCCCAGCAGGGTTGCCAAACTGGTGTCCATATTTGCTGCTGAGGGAGCAGAGGAGCTTACGGCTGCTCATGAAGACCTTGACGTCTCCACACTCCTCGCTCACCACAAAGCCTCCACTGGGCACCGGGCTGACATAGCGAGGTCCCTGCAGATTGGGGACAGAGTGGACATTGAGTGTCCTGAAGGCATGGTCCAGAGCAAAGCTGTGCACTTGGCCTTGTGCATAGTCTGCTACCAGGATCTTGCCCATGGAGTCTACTCCAATACCCCTGGGGGAACCAACCTTCCTGATCTTTATCCATTCCCTCTTGGAGAGGCTGGTCTGAGGGTTGAAGATCCAGATGGCTTCATTCACCATGTCAGCTACAGCCACCATTCCCATCCTAGTCACAGTCACATCTTCTGGCAAGAAAATGCTGCCTCCCTTGCCCGTCTGCTGGCAGGGCAGGGAGTGCAGTATATGGCCCGTGCTGCTGAGGATGTGGACCCAGGGAGCACTCTCAGCTGTCACATAGATGGAGCCATCCAGGGAGCAATGGACTCCACTGACACCCCCATAGCGGCTGCCGGTGGGATTGGGAATCTGTTGGACCAAGTCATCCTGGCAATAGTGGAGGAGGTTCTTGATGTTGTCCAGATCTCCACACAGGCTTTTGGCCTTATCTGCCAGCTGGTGGACCTGGTGCTGGGTCACCATGCCCATGCCACGCTGGTTGTGCAGCAGCGGGCTGGCTGACTGCAGTGTGTTAAATGACTTCAGCTGGAGGCTGTAGATGGTTTTCAGAAGCTTCTGCTTTAGCTGGCTGGTCTCCATGACAAATCTCTTGTCCCTGTTTGGGGGAAGCAGTTAGGACCATGACTGTCCCTGCCTGTTGCCATCTCTGGGGCTATGCTATGGTGCTTGCTATCCACCCAGGGTCAAGGTGTTGGTGCTAGTCTGGATTCACTTCATGCCAGTGAGACCACATCCTTTATTGCCAGCTAATTACGAAATAAAGGCAAACAAGGACCATGGCACAGAAATACAAGGGTCAGCAAACTGGATCTGCAGCTGGACGAACAAGCCAAAAAGGTCCAACAGCTCCAACAACAACAACTGGTGTCAAATGTGGCCTGAAGATTGAAGTGTATGAACACTTCACAATATGTGTGAACATATTGAATGGGACCCCAGACTCTCCAGTTCCTGAGATAGTGGCTTCTTTCAGGTTTTTAACATTTGTTACCCCTATTTTCTGTGAGCCTCATGCCTCCAAACCAAGCTCAATCCATAATAACACTTCAGTCACTCAGGGTGACCATTCCTCGACTCCCACATGTCTAATGTCCAATGTGGCCAGTCATGTCTTTGCTCAGGGCAGCCCCTTTTACATCCAAATAGTTTCATAGAATCACACAATATCCTGAGTTGGAAGGGGCCCACAAGAGTCACTGAGTCCAGCCCCTGGCCCTGCACAGACACCCCAACAATCCCACCTTGTGCATCCCTGATGTCCAAACACTCCTGGAGCTCTGGCAGCCTCGGGGCCGTGCCCAGCACCCTCTGGGGGAAGAACCTTTCCTGATATCCGACCTAAACCTCCCCTGGCACAGCTCTAGCAGTTCCCTTGGGTCCTGTCACAGGAAGCAGAGATCAGCACATGCTGATCAAGTTACTTCTGAAGTAGCCAAGAACTTGTCAGGAAGAAAAGGGAGGTTCTGCTCTGAAAGATACATTCAATCTTCACCATTTTTTTCAGGCAAGAGAGTCACCAAGAGAATCCAAATTTCTCTTTTGCACACTCTCCTTCTGTTTTAAAACCAGGCAGTGATGAGAGCCCAGCTTTGCTATGTTCTCCCCAGTCCTGGCTGGAGCATGGCTTATAAAACTCAGCCAGGAGCTGGCAAGGGAAATGTTAAGAGAAATATGACCTCATTAAAGCTCCTGGAGAGGCACAGCTTTACTTTGCTTTAAATGTGATTATAATTAATATTATAATGGCCACGCTTGGCTGTTTTGAGTTGTTTGCAAGTGATCACTCCACTTTTATTGCCCCATGTCCCATGATTGCCTCGATCATGTGCCCTGTGCTGCTCACAAAAGCGACATTTCCCCAGACCACAGCTGAAGAAAGCTAAGGCATACAGTGCCAAATGGTCCTTCTCTTGTGCAAATACTGCATCTAAAAGCCATCCCTGAATAATTGCAGAGTTACCAAATACAAATATGTAATGGCAGGGATGGAAATCCAATTTCTGTTGTTTTGGGAACAGCTTTTTCTTCCCCATGGTGGTTATACATTATGTCTCCAGCAGCAGACATCTGCTGTGGTGGAAATGAGCCCTCCATATCCCAGGACTGCTTGACAGGGTCCTCAATCCAAGAAGCTGGATTTTACAGATGGGGAAACTGAGTCAGTGGCAGGAAAACAATGTGCCATCCGCCCCACACCCCTCATCAGGAGCATCCACCTCACTTCCTGGGCACTGGACACCCAAAGCTGCCATCAACCTTTGATGGTGTGTCCTGAGCCTAGCTTGAGCTGCTTGGGGTCCAAACCCAAGAAGAGAGCTCTGACACTGTCCCCAACATTGCTCAGGCCAACCACCTGTGCATACAAGCCCAGCAGCACAGATCTTGTACCTTAGTCCTGCTGTCCTGGGGCTGCCGGTCCTTCCCTGCCAGCGCTGGCCTCCCACCGGCTCTGTCCTGCTCCCTGGCCGGGCTCAGGACAGTGAGACCCAGGGATGTTGTGTTGTTAGTGACGGGCAATTGCCCTGAAGTCTGGGTAAACACAAGAACTCCTTGTGCTGACAACCAGAAGCAGCAAGACAAGGGCTGATCCACATGGTTTTTACTCCCTGCTGGTCTCCTGCCTAGAGACAAGGTGCCTTTCCCCCAGGATCAGTCTGTCCCACCTGTCTGCTCCTGCCAGAGGGAGGTACCCAGCTGCACGGGGCATTTGGGGCTTTTTTGTAGAGGCAAAAGGGCTGATTTGCTGCTCCTCACCCTTGGCAGCTGCTGGGGTGGGACAGGGATACTCACATGAATCAGGGTAAATCAGGGCTCCTCACAGCTTTACCACTGCCTCCCCATGTTCCCCAGCCTGGGCATGGTTCAGGTGTGTGCCTCAGTCTCCCCACTTACAAAAAGGAGACTGGTGAATTTTGCCACATCAGGCTTTGAGGTGCAGTGATGGAGAAATGTCTCTAGAATAGGCAGATCAGCCAGGACTGCTGGAACAGCCCCCCTTTCCATCTTCACACTGCTCAACCCAGGCTCCCCACAACTGGACAAAACCATGCTTGGAGTTGATGGTGGCATTTATTAGTTCTGCCCAAACAAAGAGAGTCAAGAGTAAAAGCAGAGTGAGCAAGAGCAGCGTGGAAGGGGCTGCTCAGAACCTGCCCTACCTCCCTGGCAGTGATTCCTGGCAGTGCTTCCCTCTCCACCTTTGCCTGCAGTGAGCTCAAACCACGCACCTTAAACCTGACCAAGTCGTGAAGAAGTTTGTGTCTGTTCATTATTCAGATGGGCCAAATTTGAGTGAAGTTTTGGTCAGACTCAGCCACCTTTTGGGATGCTTGGAGGGACTGCATGTGCCTGACTAAGGGGACCCTCTGGCTGCAGGAGCTGTGAGATGGGGATGTGCCCCCAAAGCCCCACGGCTGGGTGCTCTTCTCACCAGGTGTTTAGGGCCCTTATGGTCCTGGATCAATGTATCCCTGAACCTCACACTGCCTGCCTCAGACCTATTACCAGCCAAAATTACAAAAATAACTTGACATGACAAGTGCTGGGGCCACTCCATCCGAGCCCCAGCAGGACAGGAGGCAGCTTCAAAAACCATCTCCCAGGGCAACAGGGTCTGACCTTTTGTTTTGCTGTTGTGTGCTCCATCACCAGGATAAACAAACACAGCCTGGCCCTGGGGCTCCCATTCACCTTTCCAGGACCGTAGCTCTGTCATAACCTGTTCAGAAGCCATCCTGGACCCCAGGAGAGGCCTGTGTCATGGCAAAGCCCTGGCACAGCCCATGCCCACGCCAGCGCCGGGAGCTGCAGGGTTCAAGGACATGGGCATGGTCAGCCTGCTGCTGCCAGAGATGAACCAAGGGAAAGAGAGGCTGGGTTCAGTTCAGGCTTTCCTGGAGCACATTCCTTGCAGGTAAAAATGGCAAACTTCATCCCTGTGGCTTTTCCTCCCCTGGCACAGGGGTCAGCAGCTCTTGGTTGTGTGTCCACAAGGAACTCACAAGCCCTGGGTCTCTGCCAGTCCCTGTGCCCAAGAAGACAGGCACAGTGCCTGCCTGGAACACAAGTGTGCAGGAAGCCAGCAGGAGAGCCCACAGGAGGAGTCAAGGTCATTGCTACCAAGTCACAGAGTTGTGGGAAAACAACCCAAACCCATCCACTGAGATTATTTCCCCACCTAGAGCTCTGTGACTGGGGAGAGTGTCAGTCCGGTGTCAATTGTAGGGCTGCTCCTGTGGCTCTGGTCCCTGCTGGACACCAGAGCACTCCAGCCCCGAGGATCCCAGCAGTCCCCCGCCTGCTCCACACCGCAAGAAGGTTGCGGCCAAGCGCTGGGGTGATTTGATGGGAGCGAAAGGGAGATGAGGAAACGCGGCCGGATGGCAGCGGGTGTCGGGTTGGGCCCGGGCTGGTCATTGCTTTGTGCGGACACCAGGCGGCCCCGTCTGTCCGAACAACCGGCAATGATTGGCACTGATCATCAGCCAGCTGGAATGCACCGTGTCTGTGTCTTTGCGTGTGTGCAAGGGAAAGTCGTGTCCCAGCACTCCAAGAGGTTTCGGGGGGAAGCTGGAGCATCCACTGCACGTTTACACACAGAAAACACGATCCTCAGCCTAGGCAGAGCCTCTGTCCTGGCTGCACTCCCACACTGTCCATGGAATGCTTGCAGTGTCCAGCTGGGAACATGCAGGGACTTGGGGACACACCTCTTGCAGACTGAGACTGAGCTGGGGCTTCCTAAACTTGGTTCTATGGAGATGAGAGCAAGAACTCAGCTCCTCTTCAGGCATCGTAGAAATCCCTCCAGAAAGGAAAGCTGTAATTACTCTGGTCCCTAAAACTGATGTGGCCAGCATGGACACCCCGGAATCCCTGCTGCTGGTTAGCTAACCAATGGAAAAGATTCTCCAGAGTCTGATAAGGGCTCAGCTGACGCCTCAGCTTCTCCCTTTCTCCCTCCTCCTCCTCAGCCTCCCTTGCTCACAGGGCTCACAAGAGGATTAGGGAGTTAATCCTCTTTGGGACATCAAGCTCCCTGTTGAGCCTGCTGGGAAGGGCCAGAAGCTGTGAAGCACAGCAGGGCACTGCCACAAACCCCGTTCATGCCAGGAACAGCTCTGTGGATGAATCCCTGTGCTGGTGGCAGGATCCCCATTGCTACCCCCTTCTCCACCTGGCGAGGGCACAAGCCTGTCCCCAGGGCCATAGGAGGTGGGTAATGGTCCCACCAGGTTGTCTCCCCACCCTATCCTGGTTTCTCCACCTGGTCTGGAAGGGTGGTGGGATGAAAGAGAAGCATCCCCCTGTCCTGGCGGGGAACAGCATCCCAAGGCCTCGCAGGAAGTGGGAAATGAACAGAAGCTTTCTGAAAACACAGCTCCATGCTCAGACCACTGAGGAGAGCTCTGGAGGTCCAGAAGCTCGGTAGAATCCCAGGGGCATGGCTATTACTGGAGCAAAGTGATGTACTGGAAACATTCCCTTATGGATGGTACTGAGCCAGCTGGTCTTCCACGAGGGATTGTTCTGACTCTTCCTCTGGAGAGAAAGTGTGCAGGCTGGCACTGCTGCTGTGCCACAGGCTTGTGGCCATTGGCTACAGGTAGGCAAAGAAGCACCTGCAGCTGCACTTTCTGTTCCCACTTCCCACCCAAACCACAAACTGTCAACATCCTTGGGTACCCTGCACTTAAAATCAGGGAGGAAATAACAGTGGCTGAGTCCTTTGACTCCCTGAGCCCTGGATCTGGGAAAATGATGTGGGTGTTTTGGCTTTGCAGCAGCTGCTGCCTGGGGTGGGAGAGCCAGGGCTGCCCAGGCACAGCACCGAGTTGTGCAGGTGCTCCTGGGTCTTCAGGAAGCTTCTGCCTTGCAGGAATGTTTGCTTCTTCTCTCTCAACCATTCGACCCTCAGCATCTCCTGCACCCCAAGGCAGCAGTGGGGAACACGCAGCCACGGTGCCCTGGTACCTCCTGTGTTGCCCCAGTCCCAGCAGACATGGGCCTTTTCTAGGCAGGGAAGTGAGCAGGAAGGCAGGAGCTGATCAAACAGCAGCAGCAGCCAGGATCTCACCTCGCCTTAGCCTGCAAAGCCCAAGGGAAACCTTCTCTCTGCTCAGCTTGGCTGCCTCTGGAAGCATCAGCCCTGGTGAGAGCCAGAGCACTGCTCTCACCCGCCCCAGCTCTTTTAAGTACTTAAACCCTCACTGCTTCCCTCCATGGGCCTTTGATCCAGCTCCAAAGCTAGAAAGGTTCTGCCCTGGGCACACACCTAGGGAAACGATCCATTCCGAGGTGTCTAGTATCAGGGAAAGGAAACCTCCAATTGCAAAAACAGACGGGAAAACGCAACAGGGAAATTTTGTAGCCTTTTGTACTGTTTTTCCTCATTTAAAGCTGAGGAGATGGGATAGCCACTCCTCTACACTGGTTACACGCTGTGGGGGGATGGAGAACATGGCTGCTGCCGGAGCAGATCTGGAGCTGCAGTCTCAGGGACTGCTCTGCACTTCAGTGTTTGTGGCTGATGGGGATTGAAGAGTTCATGTGGGACTCTAAATACAGCAGCAGTGCAGCAGTGTTCCCATCAGAGCCAGGGGACAGTCACCAGGGCACAGCGAGATGGCTCGAGGCAGAGATGCCACCACAGTAGTTATGGTGGGGAGAGCAGTGAGGAGCAGTAGCGCTGCTTCCACAAACAGCTGGGAGCAGAGGATCCAAGATAAGCCACAAGCAATGTGTGGAGTGATGCTTGTGGCTGCCTCTGCTCCTCTTCCTCCCACAGAGAAGCTCCCAGGAGGATCAGGAGGACTTGCTGTTCCTGGCCAGGAGCTGCAGTCTGGGTGAGAGCAGGTGGAGGCCCGGGCTGGGCTGTCCCTCTGATCAACATTGCCCTGGCAGATCAGCCCCTGCCAGGTCTCAGCACATCTGTGCTGCTTCCCTGGTGTGCTACCAGCCCCGGGGGCAACATTTGTGCCTCGAGGGGAGTCACAGCCTCCCCTGCTTGCTCCTGCTGTGCTTAAGATTCCAAGCAAAGGGAGGAGCAATGCTGAGAAGAGGCTTGAGAAAGCGACAAAGGAAACGTAAGTTCATGGGGAAACTACCCCCAACATGCAGTCATTTGGCAGAAAGAATATCTTCCCAGCCTTTCCCCAGGTGGGGAGTGCAAGGTGGATTGGGACAGGCCCTCTGGAGTGATGACACCCCTTTGGGGTCAATTCCTGATTTGTCTTCCCAGTTCCAGAGTCCTCTCAGCCTGGTATGTTTCCCTGCCCTCGGCTCACAGTTAAAGTTGCCCTGTCACCGCTGCAAGGCCAGGTCATTTCCTCCCTCCTGCCTGAGATGGAGCAATTCTGCTCCAGGTTGTCTTTGCAGCTTCACATGTCTGCTCGGAAATCTCCTGGCCGACCTTGGCCCTTCTTGAGTCCACGTTTGGTAACTTTCCACTGCTCCAAGCTCTGCCCAGCCCATGTTGGGGTAAGAGAAAACTGGTTGTGCTGGGCAGGAACCACTTCTTGTCCCCAGCTGGTTCCACCTGGTAGCCCACAGTTCCGAGTGAGTGCCCAGCTCTCCAGCCTGCCGCAGGTGGGGCCTGGGGTGCCCTGGCACGGAGGGGTGGGTCACCTCAGCACTCACCCTCCTGGTCATCTCAGTCACAGCCTCTGGATTTGTGTGATCCCAAATCACTTGGATCTCCCCTACCCAGCTGCACATTGCTGTGTGCAAAGGGTGAACTCCCCCTGGCAACAAACATGTCCCCATTTCTTGGTGTCACACCCAACACCCTGCTGATGCTTGGCTGTAGCCTTGGAAAGGGGTTTTAACCCTTTAAGTGCGATGGAAATAAGATGCACAGCTACATGTCGTCTTTTATGATAGAAAGAAAGAGAACAGTTTATTCAGAAACACACTTGGTTTTATACCATGAGTCGCAATTCCAAGAGTAGAGAAAAGGTGATTGGTTCAAAGAGAAGACACCCCATTCCCAGAGCCTGGTCACATACCACAACAGGTGTTCTATCTTGTTATTAATTCCTTTTTATTTTGACCAAATTATCACCCTGGGAGTCTCCCTAGCCTTGAGCTGGACCAGCTTATCGGCTGGGAACAGAGCTGAGAAGCTCCAGCCTGGAATATTTTTCAGGCTGTAATTTTCTTACTTTCTCAATATGTGTCCTACACTTGGCAGCATCCAACTCTGGACATGGCATTGGCTCTATCACATCTTTTACCTGTGGGCAAATCCAAAGGAGTTTGCAGCTCCCTTGGACCATGGTTTCCCTGCCAAGCTGGAGTGCAGTGGGAAGAGGTGATGCTCACCACAGCTCCAGCCATCCTCCATGCATGTGGATGACTCCTGGGACTCCTGCTGACTGTACCTCTGCAGCAAATGTCCTCTTCCAGCATAGGATCCACCCCCAATTTTGTCAGCGGCCCTTTGCCACTAAGCCAGGAAAATCGGGAGATGCAGCATTTTCAGGGGTCTCTGGGATGTTCACGCCTCATGTTCGGGGCTACCCTGCTGATGGTGAGCAGCCTGACATGACGTTCTGCCACCCTTCCCCAGGAGCTCTGGTCCCTTCCCTGTGTCCCAGGGCGTCTGGTTTGCACCCACACTCTCTCCCCTTGCTGTTGACCCTGGCAGGGCATCCAGCCAGAGCTCACAGTCACACCAAAGTGGCTGGAAAACTTGTTGGGGATGCAGCAAACCCACCCTCTGTGTCCACCACTGCCAGCTTCCCTGGGGCCATGTCCTTGTGCCAATGGGACGAGGAGTGTAACAACCTCCTGTTTTACAAGGAACCTTGGAGTCTGGTTCCTTCCAGTGCTTTGCCTGAGATAAGTCTTCCCTCAGGGTTTGTTTATTAGGAAACTTCCCTCCCTCCCAATCCCTGAGCTCTCCATTGCTCTTGAAGCTGGAGGGCTGGAGGAGAAGGAATACTTGAGCAGGAGCAGCTGTACCCACCTGGGGTTAGAAACCCATAAAAATTGTGCAGCTCCATTGACCAGGAGCTGCTGCGCTCTGAGGAGTGCCAGGGACCTGCTGTGACCCCACATCCCCCCAGCCCAAGGAGCAGGGGGGCTGCTGTCTCATCAGGGCAGGGGAGGGATTTGGCTGAGTCCTCTGTCTGTTGATTGGGAGTGGGCTTGGATGGCAGGAAGATGGGAGAGACATGCAAGGAGGAGGAGTGTGGTCAACCATGGCCAAGAACGATGGCTATCTGTGTAAAGGGTAGGTAATGGCTCCATACCAGATGCCTTTAGGGTGACCAAATAGCCGTGTAATGGGTCCTGTGCTGGAGTGGGCTGAGGGCCCTGGGGGTGCAGATTGCAGCCTGGATAAGCCACCCTGGTAGTTCAACTCCCATCCATTATTTAAATGTAAGGGTAAATGCTTTCATCTTTTCAACTGGAATGGTGCCACCAGCTCAGCCACCTCCCTTGTGGCCTGCAGGCAGGAGTCCCTGGTGAGGACATTGCCTTGGACAGCCACGGCAGGGCAGAGAGGGGAGCCATCCCCTCTGTGGGGGTGCTACCTGCACCGCTGGGGACAAGGTGCAAAGGCTGATGGACAGGGTGGAACTGGGGACACGGGATATGATCCTGCACCCTCTCTCTGCTCTTGCTGCACCAGAACTCAGGGGCTGGTGTTGTGGTCCCAAAGTCCAGCCATGGTAGATTGTAAAGGAGATGGAAGGAAAAGGCCATGTGTATATGCAGGGACTTCTGCAGGAGCAGGTAGCATTATTATAGGACAAGAGGAATGACTTCAAACTGAAAGAGAGTAGGTTTAGATTACTGGTTATAAAGAAATTCTTCCCTGTGAGGGTGGTGAAGCCCTGGCACAGGTTGCACAGAGAAGCAGATTTCCCCATCCCTGGAAGTGTCCAAGGCTAGGTTGGAATGGGGCTTGGAGTCACCTGGGATAGTGGAAGGTGTCCCTTTCGTGGCAGGGTGTGGAAAGAGATGAGGTTAAAGGTTCCTTCTGACTCAAACCATTCTGGAATTCTGGGATTCTATCAATTAGGACCCTTATGGCTTCTGTGAGGACATACCTCAGCCTGACCTCTGCTGTCAGACACAGTGGGCAGCCTCTCTCCCCAGAACAGGACAGTCGAGTGGGATCGTGGTGTTGATCCAGCAGAATGAAAGAGTCAAAGCTCACCCACTTAAACACAGACCACACTCAGCCAGCTCCACATCCTGCTGGTGGCTCACCTCAAAAACAGAGGCTCTGTGATAGGAACAGTGGCATGAGACTGCTGCAGGAACCAGCCAGAGCAGGCAGAACTCCCAGGAAAGAACAAAGCAGCCAGCAGCAACTCCCACTTGAAGGTTTTCCTTTTAATGGTTTGGTTTTTGTTTTGTACATTCGTAAAACTGTGAACAATAAATACTGTGTGATTGGCCCCCAGCTTCCAATTGCCCCCCCCCAGCTTTCTGCCAAGGTGAGAGACACAGTGAGTGACACAGGGAGGGCTGCTCTACTGATGGGAGGTGCCCAGCTCACAGCATGGGCACCACAGAGCAAGGCAGCGTCTCAGCTCTGGCAGCAGGATGGAGTCAGGGTCTGAGGACAGAGAGGGGACAGTGTGCAGGCAACATTGCAGCTAAAAGGGGTGAAGAGCAGCACTGCCTGGTGGTCTGGGTGTGGATGTCCTGCTGAAGCTCAGGGCTGATGATCCCAGAGCTCAGCTACCCCTCTGGTGCTCTGGACCTCCACGGTGTCTATGTTCAGATGGGGATCTGCTAAAAATTATGGGATGATACTTGGAACTGGGAGGAGATGTGGTTTCAAGGTGGGCAGAGAGACCTACATGACTTGTTGCTCCTCAGAGGAGGTAAAGGCTGGATGGGCAGGGAAGGGTGTCATGGGAAAATGGGACTCCAACTTCCTGGCTGTGCCTGTGGGTTTCCTGCTGTGACTGGGGTGAAGGTCCAGGCATGGAAGAAGAGACAGGAGGGAGGAGAATAGGGAGCCCTGAGATATGGGAACAAGGAGGTGCTGGCAGGGGGATATGGGCTGCTAAGGCAGTGAGAGAGCTGGGGGAGAGGAGGTGACAGCAGGGCATGGGTTGACAGAGGGGCAGAAGAGGCTGGAGGGAAACTGGGAGGCTGTTGGAGGAGGGTGATGTGAGCAAGGTGCTTAATGTGGAGGGTCTGCTGTGCTGATGGTGTTCTGGCATCCAGAGATGACAGCAGAATTCACACCCAGAAAGGCTGGGCAATGCCACCTCTCAGTGCCTGCCTCACCTCCTCCTGGGGTTGAGGAGCTTCCACCCAGGTTCAGGGCTCTGCTCTGATGGGGTCTTCCCACCTTTCTTTGTGGGACCAAGGCCATGCTGGGAAGCAGCAGGACATGGCCCATCAGGACGGTGTGGAGCTGGCTTAAAAGGGCCATACTGCTGAGCTGAGCATCTCTCCTTCTGAATGTCCCCCTCCTCCCCACCCTACACTTTCCTCCAGAGAGAAGAGACCAATAACCCCACAGGGCCCTGTGCCCCAAGCAAATTCTTGCAGTGAGAAATAAACTCCTTTGATGATATGGAAGCTTTGTCCAGAGAGCAATCAGGTGAGAAGAGCCAACTCTTCATACTGTCTGGGTCCATCAAAGCACCTGGAAGATCCAGGTCCCATATGGGGCCTTGCCTTCTTCAGCCAACACAGTGGAATTGTCCTCTTTGGGCCCAGAGTGTGTAAAGCTCCTGGGATGTGCTGTGTACATCCCTTATTTGTGGCTCTGCCACTGTCCTCTTTTTCCTGCCTTCCTGGCCCCCATCCCAGCACTTCCCATTTCAAGGAACAAGCCACCATGCTGGTGAGGGCCCTGGGTGCTGACAGAGCATCCCACCACGTCCTGAATAGAGTGTGGATGGGAGAGGAAATGTTTTTCCAGGAGAGCACTACAAGGAGGGACTCCAAGAGTTCTTGGGCACAGCATGAGGGCATCCTGAGCCAGAACAGATGTTTCATCTTCTCAGAAGGATGGTGGGGACAAGGACGTGTGACTGCCCTGCAGTGGGTCCCAGTCCGCCCAACAGAGTCGAGAGCCCCCAGTGAACACAGGGAGAACGTGGCCTTTGGGAAGGCCAGTGCTGATCCCACAAGCAGCAGGCACCTGCCTGGCTGGTTTGTTCTCCAGTGCTCTGGCGCGGGGGTGGTTGCTCAGCATTGTTCCAGCTTAGGACAGGCCAAGTTTGTCCCTTCACAGTTGTTTTGGGGGTTTATGTTCTTTGAGCTCTGTGGTTCACAGCAGCATCCTCTCACTCATTTTACTGTCCCATGTGCCAGTGATTGGGGGTTTTGGATTAGTGGGCAGGAGCTCCTGGGAGCTGAAGTCTGCAGGATCAGGGCCTTGGTGAGGAACACGCATCATGTCTGCATGGGGAGAGAGGGAAGGAAGGTCCTTTCTGTGTGAAGGCAAAAGGAGGACCAGGACACTGGATGCTCAGTGGACAGGAACAAGTCCCCACAGCCCAGCATTTCCTACACATGGCAAATGGCCTGGGCAAGAGAGCTCAGGACCCAGGTGTGGAGCTGGCAAGGTGGCTCCTGTGTCGCACTTGTCGTTGTGACTGGCGGGATGTTCTTGTCTCCACAGTGCAGAAAACTCTTGGCCTCTGGGTCAATCCAACTGGGCATCTGGTTCCTGGCTGTGACCGTCCAGCCTTCGTGGGACAAAGCCACTGTGTCTTTGCTCTGTACAAGGTGACAGTCTGAGCACAACCTGGACCAAGGCTTGGCCCTCTGGAGTCTCTCCCCTGTCCACAGATTATGGGAACTGGGTTGCAAAAGTCCCTGAGTGTCCCTGATGAGAGGGTTGGGTGAGCCTTTTGATGAAAGCTTGGTGCTTTAGGCAGTTTTCTCTTGGTGCTTTTAGCAGTTTTCTCTTGGTGCCTGCTGGTGTCTCCCCTTTTGAAGGGAGTTCCAGGACTGGGGTGATGAGGCTGGGAGCATGCAGAGCCCAGCAGCACTGTCTGTGACACACTGGGGAGCACAGGGACTGGATTTTTACACCTGGCAGATTCAGCTGGGGAAGCTGCTGGAGCAGCAGCGGTCCCAGCCAGGCAGTGGTGAAGTTTTCATCTATGGCAAAGGGGAGGAGTGGAGAGGTGGGACACTGGGAAGGTGAAGCATGAGGTGGTCGGTGAGATCCAGGAGCTTTTGAGCAAGGTGGACTTAGGGGTCAGCATGCAGAGGGCTGTGGACACACACGGCGTCGGTGTCACTGGGGAGGCTGCAGGACAGGGAGCGCTGCACGGTCCGGCAGCCCCGGGGCCCGTCCTCGGTGCCGAGTGGGAGCTGCGGGCCCTGCGTGCTGCTGGACCTGCCGTCGGAGCAGAGCAGCACGCTGGAATCTGCCTCGCACTTGGTGGTCCGGCTGTAGTAGGGCTCCATGACGTGGCGCAGCTCCAGGGGCACGGTGAGGGGCAGCACCTCGGCCTTGATCACGGCCCCCAGAGGCGCCTCGGAGGAGGCCGCCCGCAGGCTCTCGGAGCGGCTCATCTTGATCAGCAGGTCAATGGTTTTGTTCTCAGTCTCCACGAGGCAGCTGGGCAGCCCGTCCCCATCTCCAGCCTCCCCGGTCACAGAACATTTGCTGAGGGGCCCTTGGTCTTTGCTGTGAAGTTTCTCACTTCCCAGGCTCACGGTGCAGGGCTCCTTCTTGGCCTGCTGGACCTTCTCCAGGCCTTCCGAGGATCTCTTCACCGACAGGTCCAGCGGCCCCTCGTGGGGTTTTGTGGTTTTCTCCAGTGCCTGGTGGATATGGTAGAGCTCCCTTCGGATTTTGACCAGCTGGTCCCTCAGCTCTTTTTGCCCAGGGGTGTCCTCCTTTGCCAGATCCGACAGTTTCTTCTCCACCTCTTGGTACTCCTCCAAGGTTTTGGACAGGTCCCCGATAAGCACGGTTGTGGCCTCAGAGCCTGTCATGACAGAAGTGTCTTGGGGTCCGCTCTGCTTGCAGAGGCCATGGTCCAGGGCAGCACCTACAGAGGGAAGGACTTCGGTGTCATTGCCCCTCTCTGGTTCCTCAGGCTGGCCTGTGAGGACATCCAAGTGCCAGTGGTCCAGGGCCTTGGGGATGTGGCCAGGGTTGGCTTTTGAACCACTGCAGAGAAGAGGTGGGTACAATCAGTAGGGAAAAAGACAGGAAAATCCTCATGCTTATGTCCAGGACCAGCATTACCAGATTAGCCAGGTTTCCTCCACTGGCTGCTGCCAGCGTGAGACCCTTCCAGGAAGAGCTTTGGTTAGAGCAGGCAGAGTCCTGGCTGGACCTGACCCTTGCTCAGGAGAGGAGGGTGGATCCTGACATACACTGTTTCATGGCACTGACAAAGGGAGATGGTGCTGATCCCACCTCAGCTAGCCCAGCCTGGATTGCCCCTCTTCTTGGAGCACTGGAGAATGTTAATGGAAATGACCATCCTACAGTCCTGAAGGCCCAGTTGCAGGGAATCTGTCCAGCCAGCCTGAGAGCATGGAAAGGGCAGGTGGAGATAGAAAACAACAGAGATCTACTCCAGAGGAAACTCTTCTGGGTGTCAAAGCAGTGGGTTTACTGTGACATTTTTCTTGGAGCCACAGCTGGACTTGCACAACCAGGGGAGGAACTGAAATTCTGTTTAAAGGAGCTGTGCACATTTCTAGCCCCAGGTAAAAGGAAATGTTTGGGAACGTGACCCTCCTTCTGGGCTTTGAAACCAGGAGGTGAATCAAAGGAATGCAAATGTGCATGTTTAAAAATAGACAATGATTGTTCCAGCAAACCTGGGATATCTGGGGACACAAGAGGTGCTTTCCTGGTGCCTGGGGAGCACAGGCCCACCTCACACAGACACCACATCACATCTGGCTCCATATGGATCAGGGGAACACAAGGGACAGCAAGTGTGACATAGCCCAGGTGCTTGGATGCACTTTTTGAGGCCCTGGAGGGCAGGGAGCTCTGCTTGGGTGGGCACCAGCGTGGACCACCAGTCTGAAGAGTGCTCAGCTCCATGGGGCTTTTCCCAGGCTTAGTGGGGGGAACAGAGAAACAACAGGATATGGAGATAAACAATGTCAACCTGAAGTAAGGAAGAGGCAGAGAGATCTCAGGCACCTTACCTGCTCTGGTAGCTGAGCTTCCCAGGCATCATCCTTTCGGGTCCTATCAAATCCAGCCCATTGGCAGGGAACTTCCTCTTCAATGGGTTTCCTGGAGGGCTGCTGGTCTCCAGACAGGTCACCACTGGCAACTCTGTCTTCCTGACACTGCTGTGAGTGAAAGCGCCGTCCTTCATCCCCACCACGGTTTGGTAGATGTCGGTGGCTGACTTCTTGCGTAGGTTGCTGAGGCCCAAAGCTGGGTTGCTGTCCTTCTCCTGGGACAGCCATTTCTCCTCTTCTTCCTGCCCCAGCATGGCAGAGTGGCTGAGCTCAGAGCCTGGCTCCTCCCGGATACCTTTGGACCAAGGAAAACCTGTCTTCAGCACGGGAACTTTCAGCAGCCCAGGTTTGTTTGGCTCACTGGAAGGTTTGGTTTGGGGTGGTGTGGGCATGACTGAGCCCACCAGCTGCTGGGGGTCTGGCTTGCTGGGGGACATCTTGGTCTCCGTGGAGCCAAAGGTGTGCTCAAAGAGCAGGGGGTAGTAGAAGCGGGGGAGGAAGGCTGAGCGCTCGGGGCTCTGCAGAGGCTGGAAGTGGGAGGCATGGGGGTGCATCAGCTGTGCTGTGGAGGCCAGGAAGGGCAGCTGAGCCAAGTGAGGGTGTGTTGTTGTGCTGTTTGCCATGGTGGGGCTCAGGTAGGAGAAGAGACTGGGGTTCAGAGGGTAGTTAATACCCAGCAGTGAGAGGTTCAGGCCCTGAGGTTCGTGGTAGTCACTGTAGGCTGGAGGGGGGTAGCACGGGATGATGTTGCTGTCGGTGCAAGGTGGGGAGACTTCAGGTGTGTTCCTCCTTTGCCCATTTGCCACCAGTTTCCACTGCTCCATCAAGATCCCACCACTGGCCAGGCATTTCTTTGGCACTTTGCAATGCTTTGGCTTTGCATCAAGGTCAGGGGAGGCCATTTCCCTGCTCTTCATGACATGGTTCTTGAGGGAGAAGACATCTGTGATGATGAAGTCGGGCTCCACCTCCTTGCAAGGCTTGTTGTCCCTCTTGTTCTTGAAGCCGAAGACCAAAGTGTTCACTTCTGGTTCAGCTGGGTCACCTTGGCAACCTGGCTCTTCGCTTCTCTCTTTCTTCTCCCCCGCATCCATCTCCCTTAGCAGGCCAGCAACATCCTCCTCCTCCTCCTGGAACTGGCCACCTTCCTCACCAGCCCCTTCAGCAGGCAGGATCTCCACCCCTGTCATGGGCTTCTCCTCATGGCCATCCCTGGTGGGGACCTGCTTGGTCCGGAGGGAACCTCCCGGGGTGGCCGAGGAGTCGCAGGTGTCGTGCTCATCGCGCCGCCCGCGCAGGCGGGAGCTCTCGGTGTGCAGCAGCCGCAGCTCCGGGTGCAGCAGGTTCCCCTTCTTGTAGGGCCAGTCAGATTCAATGAGGAGGGACAGGGAGTTCTTGCACAGGCTGTACTTCATGTGGTTGTAGAGGTGGGACTTCTCCATGCACGTGAAGGGACACTGGAAGCATTTGTAATTGTAGGGTTTGCCCCACGGCCTCGGGATATAGTGAGGCTTCTTTGGCTTCCTCTCCTTGTGCTTGTACACTGAGGTCAGCTTGCAGCCCCCGTCGTCCTTGGACATGGTGGAGGCTGCCTGGAGATGGCTTCTGGTGGGAATGGAGGGGCACGGCAGGTGAATCTTCTCACACCTCTCTGGGAAGCACAGTGTGCCCTGGAAGAGGGACAGCATGGAGGTGATGAGCTGTGCCTGAAGCTCCCGAGGAGATGGCTCTGCTCTGTGGGCACCTCCTGGACCCAGAGAGTGAAGCCTCAGAGAGAGGAGCTTCTGGGACCTCAGTATGGAGCTCCCAGCTTTGAGATTTAAACCCAGGCCAGTGATGGATTTTTTGCCCAAAGCCTGGAGGTATGCCTGTATATGCTGATCCCATTATCGACCCTCTTCTCTCAAACCACCCCAGAGGAAAAGGAAAACAAACACTATTAAAGGCGTTGGAGCTAAACCACCTCAAACTGACATTGAGGTGCCCAGGTGACCTGCCTGGCCAGCCAGAGGCTCTCTGGGGCAGCCCCAGCCCAGCTCAAGGACTATTTCCCTGCTGAGGGCAGGGAATAAAAGAGAAAAGAGTCAGCAGCCCCAATACCGTGCTGGGCATGGACTCATTTGGCTTTGCCATCTCCTGGGGTATGGCAGTGACAGAGCCTACCAAGGTGTTCCAAAGCTCTGGCACCAAAACTACTGCAGAGCTGGGCTAAATTTGCTACCTGCAACCCTGCACATGAATGTGTGATCCAGGTACAAAGAGGGCAGTGGGATGGATGGACTGGATGGGAGAGGCTGCAGACTGACTGCTTGTAACCTGGTGTTACTGCTAGAAAAGCAGTCCAGCCTCCCGTGGGTCTGATACTGTCCTGTGACAGAACAGGGATAATCTGGCCTGGAAAAGCAATCCAGGCTAAACTACACCTCCCTCACTTCCAGGTGGTGGCAAGATCAGAATGTCCAGGCAATATCCCCCACAGAACCCTGACACTGGGCTGCCTCCTCTGTGCTTCCCACCACAGCCTCCCGGGGACAGCAGTGTCATGCTTGTCCCACAGCCTGGCCCCTACCAGCTCTGAGATGGGCAGGGGCACAGCCCCCCTACTCCTCATCTCACAGAGGAGCCAGACCTGCACAGGCACCACAGTCATGAAATTGGGCTCCTTCACACAGGCCAAGCAGTCACGGGGCACCCAACACTGATGCAAATGCCTGTGCCACCCCTCCAGACTCTGCTTTGCTCTGGAGGGACTTGCCAGCTTCTCCTGGGGAGAGCAGTGAGTTTGAGGGCTCATTCTGTGTGCCTGGGGTTCATTTCTCAGGGGCCAAACCCTTCTCCCATGTATGAGGTGCCATGGCAGAGCTCTGCCCCAGAGACCCTGCAGCCAGGCTGGTGTGGGAATGCAGAGCCCAGAAAGGAGAAGGCCAGAAGCAGCTCCAGATTGACACCAATGTGGCAGCCGGAGCCATTTGGGGAAAAAATCTGCTCCCTGGCTTCTGGGAAGAAGGAGACAAGATTTGGAGGATCAGAAGGGAAACAGTGTGTGTCTCTGCAACTTTAGGCAGCCGGGACAGAGAGTAGCCTGGGGGGCAGGCTCAGGCAGTGGCTCAAGAACCTGACAGCCCCTGCAATGGGCCCTGCTCCCCAGCAGCTTGGAGTGTGCCAGGCATAGCCCACATCCTTCTGCACATGGTCTGGGGAGCTTCCCCGCGGGGGCTGGTGGTGGGACCATTGCAGCTCCCAGGGCAGGAGGATCAGCACAGCAATGCCAAGGGGCTGGGATCAGAGTGGGATGGGCAGGGAAGGGGCTCCTGCAGCAGCAGCACATCAGAGGATGGATTGCCACGTGGCGCCATGGTAGTGCCCACCTCCCACGGCTGGATGGCATTCCTGCTGCTCCCCTTGGTGAGCCACAGCTTGGGGCAGGCCTCTCACCCTGCAGCCCCACCACCCCATGCTTTTTTCCCGGATTATCTTGCTCCAGGTACACAGGGATGCTCTGGCTGCAGCCTGCAATACCAGTGGCCCTGGAGGAAGTCCCAGCAGCCCCATGCCCAGGCAGTGGCTGTGCTGAGCTGAAGGATGTTCCCATGAGGAGAGGTATCCTCTCTCCTCATCATGGGCACCTAGGGGCATCCCCTTCCCCTGGGAGCATGGTGAGAGCGTTTATGTGATAGAATTACCTGCATAGAACTCTTTCAAATTTCTTTCTGAGGTTTGACATCAAACAACGGAGTATCTCCCACCTGCCATGGGGACAGGGAATGAGCCATACTGTGGCTTTCCCAAGGGCAGGCTGAGCTGCAGGCAGGGCTGGGGGACACCCTCCTGCATGCCCACATTGTGGAGTGAGCTGGTAGTCGACCCTGCCACTAAGATCTGTTCATGCTGAAAATAGGCAAAAACGTCCCCTTGTAATGAACTCGCGTCCACTGGGATGTGGAGGGGAGCCCCAGGGGTGCAGCCCTGACCTGCAGCAGCCCAGGCTGATTTCCCCCATCACATGGGATGTGCGGGCAGAGCGTGGGGCCTCCTGCCTGCAGGTTCACCTCAACACTCACAGCCTGCCCGGGGGGACACGCTTGTCCTTCAGCCCTCAGCCACGCTGTGTGTGTGTCACGCCTGGGAGCTGTGAGAGCTCCACACACGCTGCGCTGCCCAGGGGAGCAGAAGGGATGTAGCAGCAGCTGGGCAGGATGGAGCCCCTCCGAGCATCACTCCCTGGCTCCAGCCACTGGGTCTGGGGTGCCCTGAGCATCCTGGACCTGCTTGTCCCTGCTCCCCTGCCCCTGGGCGCCTCGGCCCCGCTGCGATGCGCGTCGCCTGTTTGCAGGTCAGTTGAACAAACATTTGATGTTTATATGCCAGAGGCAGATTAAATCTTTGCTGGAAGACTGGAACTGGTTGTTCCATTCCTGCACACCTGATCCTCCTCCTCCAAGGCTGCTGTGAGAGCCGTTTGTTCCCCTCCTGTGTCCGGTGGTGCAGTGGACGGCAGAGAGCTGCCCCGTGTAGGGACAGGCAGCTTGGCTGCTTCCACATCCTTAACGCTGCGGAGAGGAGCAGGAGGAAAAGGGGAAAGAGCAAAGAGAAAGAATGGGAGAGAGTGAGGAAGTGCCCTGCGTGTGAGGCAGGGAGAATGGAGGCATCCCCAGAGCCGGCTCAGGCCCTGCGGAGCCGGGAGACAGGCGTTGTGGCTCCTGGTTGCTGAGCAGTTCCCGCACCAGCAGATCTTCGTGGTCTGCTGAGTCTCTCTCTGCCACAACACATTATTTCCAGTGGGCTGTCAGCTGCGGCGGTGGGGGCCGTGCCTGGGGGCAGCGCGCAGCGGGCACCGCGCACCTGTGCCTGGGAATTGCAGCATCCCCGCTCTCCTCCCCGGGACTGCCGAGGGGAGCGGGGCACGCTCCGATGGAGGGAGCCGAGCGGCAAGGGGAGAAGAAAGAGAAGGAGAGACAAAGGGAAGGAAGAAGAGAGTGATGCCCACGAAAGAGATCTGCAGTCCCTGGTGCTTCAGTACTTTAAAAATCCAGTCTCCAGGCACAGGGATGCAGGGAAGGGCACACAGCCATTGGGGCAGCTGAGCCACAGCATTTCAGTTGTCCATCCATCTCATGCCTCAAACAACAGCCAAAACTCAATTTCCAGGGTGTAGAACAAGCATTTATGGTACTGCTCCAATTTCCCTAACCCATCAGCCATCCCAGTAGACTGGGTGCCACTGGATGCAGCACACAGAATGCACATCCCCACTTTGAATCTGCAGGAGCTTTGGAAGCTGTGGAAATGTTTAGCCCCTGAAGCATGCTGCAGCAGGGAGGTCTTGGCACACCACCCAGAGCTTCATCCTCTAGCTTGTCCCCACAAGTCTCATTTGATGTCCCCCAGTTCTTTGACTGGTAGAATCAGCAACCACGGTCCCTGTCCACTCTCCAGACACATGGCTCACCACCACACCCCTGCTTCACCATCTCCTTTCCAGGCTGAAGGTGGACACAGGGCCAAACCCTTCCAGATCCTATTCCCTTTCCTGAGCCTGCTCCTGGTGTGTGGCAGCCACTTTCAGGAAGGGGCTCAGTCCAGTGGGTTTCCTGTATCAATGCAAACCCTCTCCACCCGCAGGTGGGCATAGATACTTGCCTTGATTGCTTTTGCAGACTCCCAAGAGCTTTTCTGACTGGAGCAAAGACCCCATCTCTCAAACTGATGTCCTTTCTTTTCTGCTGACCTCGAAGTGCTCCAGTGCTGACTGGGAGGCTGCCAGGGAGCTGCAACGCTCCCGTGGAAATTGGCTGCCCTCAACCTTTCCCAGATGGCTGTAGGACATGGCATGGAGGAATGGGCTCAATAAAAGCACTGAAGTTCTGCTCCATTCAGTGTTGTTGTGATGAACCTCCTGCCTTGCACCTTGCCCTGCAGGTGAGGATTCCTATGGTCTCTTGCAAGCTGCTCCTGCCCTCAGCAGGTGGGATTTCATTGGTGGTGCCCTGCACACCCAGCACCAACCACAGGACAACTCTTTTCTGCTCCTACATGCACCAGTTGCTTCCTTCCAGGCTGTCCAGGACACTCATTTCCCAGAGCTCAGCGTCACTCCAGTCTGTGTCCCTAGAATTGCTGTTAGTCATTCAGGGATGTGTTGCCCTGGTGACTACGCCAGGACAGGGCAGTGTGGAGCAGAAGGATGGCCTTTTGGTGAGATCTCACACCAACCCCACAAACCTTCCTGCTCCTACCATTACCCAAACTCTGGCTTTCTGGAAATTCCCGTGGGGTTTTATCCCGTTTTCCCCAGCGCCGTGGCTGGAGCAGCCGCGGGAGGGGAGCGGCTGGGGCGGGAGCCATGATCAATGCAAACCACTTTCCCTACACTACAAGCTTTTGCCGCAGGGGCTGCTCGGCTATTAGCGGCTATCGAGTCCCCTTTCGTTTTCATAGCCTGGAGTTGTGTGATTTGAGCTTTTAAGCGTTTGTCGGAACTGGGATAAAGGCAATTTGCCATGGTAAAGCAGCAGGCACACAGCAAGAGGAGAGGAGCCTGGCTGGTGGGGCTGGGAGCTCTGCACCTCTCCAGCCTTACGCTTGTACAGCCGCAGTGTGAGTGACTGTGTGTGGCCATCCCACCATCTCTGCCTCTGGCTCCCTACATCAGCAGCTTTGGAACTATTCCCATCTCGAGCTGTGCCTTCCTCCAGCTCGATCTCAATTGTTGCGCCAAAATCTCTTCTCTTCCCAAAACTGCTCTTCAGAAGAGCTGGGGTTTCCTGTCCCCTCCAAACAGTCAATCTTTCCATGTCTGCCTACCCACCACATCTTCGTGTCCAAGGCCAGAGGCTGTGACCCTGGAGCTCAGTGTGGCTCTGCTGCTCGGAAGGTTCTTCAGCACCACTTCTGTGTGTCCGTATATGAGCTCCATGTGCTTCACATCCCAAGGGTCAAGACAAAGTCAGAGCCATGGTCTGCAAATCTGCCAGCATTTGGATTTCCACCGTTTGGAGGGATCTGGAGCTTCTGGTTGGGGAACTTAGCTCTCTTCACAGGTGGATTTTGGTGAGACCCACACCCCAGCCCAGACATGGGATGAGTCCATCTTTGTGAGCATTGCTGCCTTTGGATGTGCAGGTTGTCTGGCATCTCCTGTCTGGCCTTGAGGTGTCCCTCAGCCAGATGATGAACATATTCCCTGGAGTCACAGCAACTCAACATATAAAGTTTTCCCTCATTTTGGGTCAAATCTCTCATTTGTGCATTTGCTCAAGAAGTGTTTCTGTGTCTCTGACTTCTCGTCTAGCCTCCACCCACAAAAAGTTGGCCTGAAGGCTCCCTGTGGCAACCCCAACACCCCGTGAAAAGCATTCAACCAAGCAGCAATGGGCTGCAGTCATCATCGTCTGCCTGTGACACTCACAGCACAACTCACAGGCTCCTTGAGAGATGAGATCAGGCCGTCACAGCCTCCAGGCTACTCTCCAGAGACATGAGGGTCCTCCACCACAAAAGGCTTTCCTCCCACAGCCTTTCTTACTGAGAACCCTTCAGGGGAAGATGCAGGTCCTGGTAAGGAGATACAAGACTGTCTCTCCACATTACATCAACCACCCGCAGAGCTTCTGCCTCAGCCCCACTTTGGGAGCTTCCTACATCTTCCTCCACCTCCACTCTACCTGCTAATGGAGCCTCAGGAGACCACAGGCTCCCAGCCATGGAGTCAGCAGCTTATTGGCAAAATGATCTCCAAATTTGTGAAGACATCATCAGTGTCCGAATGACAGTGTGCAGCTGGATAGAGGGGAAGGTGTCTGTGCAATTCAGGAGGATCAACAGTGTGCTTGGCACGCAGGGATGTGCAGGGGGGGTGGTGTCCAGGCTGGCATGGTGAGCATGGGGAGATGATGGACAGCTGGAGAGAACCTGGGGGACTTAAGAAGTGTGTGCAGCTGGAAGAGGAATGTAGGTACAGCCATCTTTTGTGCTAAAGCCTGTGTCATGCCTGTAATGTGTAGAGCTTTCCTGATTCCCAGAAAAGAATTCCATAGCTTCTTCCAGTTTCTATAACCTCTGAAATTCCTTTCCCCACTTACAAGTTTCTCCTTCTGCTGCTGGTGTGAAAGCCTAGGATGGATCCCACTGTCTGTGACCACCTGCTCTGAGAGGTTCCCTTTCAGCCTTCCATCTGGAGGGCCTCTGGGCGTGGTGGCAATCTAGAGAAGCTCTTTCTGGTCACTGGCACCTGTCCCCTCTGTATGCTGTGGCACACCAGCAGCAGTCCAACCTGGGCAATGTGGGGCTCAACTCTGCTCTGATTACCAAAATCCACTTCTCTCACCCCCCACAGACCAAACCACGAGTGTCCTCAGTGTGGACATGGAGGTCAGATCATCTCTCTGCCCATGTGAGCACAGATCCCCAGTCTGGGTATGGACAAGATCCCACCTCCTCTGTCACCTCCCCTGCAAAGCAATGAGCTCTGTCAGACACCGAGGTGCATTTAGTCACCCCTTAACCAACTCAAAAGCTCACTGGGGCTCCCCAAACTTCTCCAGCCCAGTTCCTCATACTGGAAATGTTCTCCTCTACTTTACATTTCTCCTTGGACTGTTCACGTTCCATACATGCCCTGGGCATGGGAATGATAAGAAAGGAAGGAGATCTCCACCTCTTTGCTTTTCCTGGCTTGGCAGAGCCCAGCTCTTTTTGTGTCTCCTAAGACACACCAAAGATGGCCAAAGGTTTCCATATTGATACAACCTTGCTCATACCCTGCGCTCTCTCCCACCTGCTATTCTTGTATTTGCTGCTCAGGTGTCCTGCTCCACCAAATCACTCTACATCTTCCCACCAGAAGATGCACCTTCTTGCAGTTCAAATCCACCCAATATCCTCTGGGGACAGGAACAGAGAGTCTTCACTCCTTTTCTGCCTGTCCCCCTCCTGCCTTGCAGCCCAGCCCTCTCTTGCTCCTGGATGCATTCATTGCTGTGTCCTCACTTACCCTTTGCTACAGGAGAGGAGCTTCACACAAGGACATCCCAAGCATTTCCCTCACCCTTCTGTGTCTCCATTCTTCCTGTTATCTTCAGAGCCTTTCCCATTCTTTACTCTCTTGGTCCAGCTCCCAGCAGTCAAGATTCTGGCTCTGCTCCTGTCTTGGATGTGGCTCCTTTTCTGCAAAGCTGCTTTTTAGCCCAGGACATGCCCTGCTGCAGGGGGTTACTGCATCCCAAATGCAGGACTTTGCCATTCCCTTTCTTCATCTGGGAGCTGCACCTTGCATGGCCAGTTGAGCCTGGCAGTCCAGTTTTTGACCCACCTTGTCTTTATATTTCCAGCTTGGCCATGAGGACACTGCAGGAGACTATGTCAGGAGCCATGCTAAGGTCACTTAAACAGGATCCCTTTCTCTCCCTCCCCTGTTCTGGCAGCCAGTCCTCTCCTCACAGTGAGCAGTTCTGCTCTTCTGGCAAGATTTGCCCCCAGTAAATTTCTTGCCGTCCTTGAGGATGGAAAGGACTTCAAGGAGGGCTCGCAGCTGTCCCAGAGACCAAGATTATGTCTGACTCACTCTGGGTGCTCCCTGATGGGTCTGAACCATGTGTGCTGCAGGGCCGGGGGCCATTGTGTCCCTGCAGGGACCTCTGCACACCTCAGCAGAGACTGGGATGGAGCCAACAGTGCCCACAGCCGGCCCTCTTGGGGCTTTCTCACTTAGGTCAGTATCCCCAGGGGCTTGCAAAGCAGAGCAATGTTGGTGGCAGCCACCCAGCCCTCATTTGGGATCACCCCACACAGCCCAAGAACTTTGCTCAGTGCACCCTCAGGATACAGACGTACCAGGAGACACACTCAGTCACTGCCTCCCTCCTGATGGACACTCCTGCCAGCTCAGGCGAGCAGGGGAGGGCAGGAAAGGGGACTACAAGGACCACAGGTCACAGGGAGCAGGCCTTGCTTCACACATAGTACATCCCTTCATTTTCTTGGCTAGGATGTTGTTCTCCAGAGTAGTCCCCAAAGATCCCCACTCCCCTAAGTTACAGGACAGGTCTCTGTTTAGCCAAAGCATGGCCAAGATGTGACCATGATTTCAACCCTCCTAGAAAAGAGGGGTCTGTTGCAATGCTGGGGCCCCACCCAGAGGGACATGGGCTAATCCCTGCTCCTGCCTGCCAGCTCCCAGCACTGGCTGCAGCCAGCAATTTTGAGATGGAGCCATGACAAGGTCTATCCAGCCACCAAGGAACTGCCACCTGCGAAGGACTCGGTATGTTTGAGGTTAGAGCCAATAAAATAAAGGGGGGAGGGGGAGGTTGGATATGCTGATCCACCAGCAACACTGGTGCAGTTTCGTCACCACATCCATACAATCCAGCTAGCTGTAAAACCCATTTCCAAAGGGTCCTAGGTAGGAACATCCCCTGCTTCTCCCTCTCCATGCTTAGGGGAGCACTAACTATTCCACCTGCTAAATAAAAATGCAAAGGGGAAATGGTCCAACGCTGTTTGGGAGAGCTTGGGAACAGCAGGGAAATTACAGAGCAGAAAAGATGGTTGGGATGGACTCCAGGGAATGTGGAGGAGCTCTGACAGGCAGAAGCCTTCTCACAGGGATGGGACACCCATAAACCTTTCAGTGGGGGAACTCAGATTGTTCCTGGGGGATACCCTGCTCCCAGCAGAGAGGAGGGAGGAGTCTGTTCCACAGGGACACAGAGCACATCAGGCAGCACATCACACCCTGAGCACATCACACCTCTTTGCAGTCTCTTTGCAGGGAGATATTTCTCCAAAACACATTCTTATTTATTATTATTATTATTATTACTATTATTATTATTATTATTATTATTATTATTATTATTATTATTATTACTATTATTATTATTATTAATGTATTTATTCCTGGGCAGGAATCTCTGCAGTGCTGTGGGCTGACCCGTGGGCAGCAGGCACCTCTCTGCCTTCTGCCTGGTACTCGGTGGTGTTGTTTGGTTGGGTTTTTAATGCAGGTCAAGGGTGGTGCTGCCTGCTGAGGTCCTCCCCGTGTCTCCAGCTCCGGTGCACCCCAAAAATGGGCTGAGCTGCTCAGCCCCTGGCCCCGCACCGTGGGCAGTGCCCGGGCTGCAGCGCGGGGACGGGAGCCGGGGGATGTTGCTGTGAATGGAGGCAGGGACCGAGCGGGCAGGTAGCGCTTGGCCACCAAATTGCCCAGAGAGGTCTGTGCTGGCCAAGGGATGACCAGGAGGAGTAACAAGGGCCCGAGGCAAAGCCACCGGGAGGAGGCAGGGATGTTATTAGCTGGCGCAGGAAGGGGAATGCAGCTCGTTAACCTGTGCTGTGCCGGAGTGCAATGGCCGTGCAGCCGCACTCGGCAGTCCCCGGAATGCCTGTGCGGGAAGGGGGTCTGTCTGCATCCCCCTTCCAAACCGGGGTCCCCTCACTGCCTCCGGGTGGGCCAGCGCTCTGAAATTCCTTGGGATCTCCAGGAAAGAATGAGAAGACCTAAGAGAATGAGGGGTGACACATCCACAACCTCCTGTCCCAGGTTTTCACAGAGGGGAACCCAAATCCTCACCATTGAGGAGGAGTGAGAGCAGAGCAGCAGCACCCAGTGGGTGCTAGAAACTTCTCCCCATGCCAGTCCCAGGATTTGCCAGCACCCTGATGCACAGCTGGCCCTCAGTGACCTGATTCCCTTACCTTTTTTTTAAGAAGCCCCTGACTGCTGTGAACTGTTACTTGTTATGTGACCTTTTGATTTAATTGCCAAAATTCCTACAAACGCGCGTTCCCTGGCGTGAGGACGCATATTCCTAGTTGACACCATTAAGCATCTCAGTAACTCACCTCCTCTGGCAATTCAACAGCTCTGTTTAGTTTTCACTTCTTTTAAGAAGGATTAAGAGGGAAAAAAGATATGGATAACAAGGATAATACTGTCTTACTGTTAAATTTCCCCCTTCCCCTGATTTGTACTTTTTCACAATTACAAATACTCATCACATCTCCAAACCTGCAGAAAACCATTGATTTTTTTTTTTATTACCCAAACGTGGAGAGGTAAATACGTTAAAATTAACCTGCCCTGTGTCCTCCCAGGCAGGCTCCCTTTTCCCGATGTATCTTTTCATTTTTCAGTGGGGAAACCAGTCAGACCTCTGCAGCAACCACCACACGGTCAGAGGGAAAGCATCCAAAATCCTCCCCAAACTTTCTATTGTCAGGGACTCGCGTGAGCGGATCCCCGGTGAAGGCAGTCGGACGTGTCATTAGGAGAGCAACCCAAGCAGAAAGGCCCCATATGACCTCCCCGGTGCCGAGTGCCTTTAATAATCAGGAGTTACACGGCTTGCAAAGAGACCGGAGAGCGGGATCAAAGAGCATCCCTTGGGAATAGTCGGCTCCCGGCTCCCAGCGGGTTTGCACATCCCCGCTCCGGGTACCAGCTCCTGCTCCTGGCAGAGCCCCTGCCTGTGGCGTGGCACAGGGCTTCCCTGGGCACCGCCAGATGCCTGGAAATCTATTTGGAAGAGTGCAAAACTGGCAGGAGCGGGCAGCTTTTAACAGGTTTTTTTTCCGCTCCAGGTCCTTGGTGGGTTTTGTTCCCTTCCCAGCCCCGCAGGGAGTCCCTCTGCTGCCTCCAGCACCTTCCACCCTCCGCCCACAGCAATCCCTCCCCAAAACAGATTGAAATGTCAGGACTTACAGCTCGGCCCCCGTCCCGGCTGGGTCCCTGCTCAGGGCCGGGAGGCTGCGGGAAGCTGTACGAGCGGGGTGAGGGCTGTCCCCCAGTCCGGGATCCAGCGTCCCCAAACCCCGCCGAGGCGGGGGGCAGGTGATGTCCGAAGCCACTCCTGAGCATTTACAGGGCTGTTTGCAGGAAACATCAAACTCGGGAACAGAAGCGCCAACCCAGGAGTCATCGCCCCCCCTCTCGCCGTCCCTCCCCACCCTCTTGCTTGGTCTCATTTGTACCGATTTGCCCCGCAGGCTTCGCGCTGATTTGCCATGTCCCTGGCAGGGCTTCGACCGGGGAGGGGGAGCGGGAGCCAGACGGGGAGCGGATCGGGGGGAGCAGCCATGGGGAGGGTGGTGGGGACCAACAGGAGCCTGGCTTGCCAAAAGCAGTTCAGACCTAGAAAAAGCTTTAATGTGCACAGACGGAGCAGGCTGGGAGCAAAACCAGCTGGGCTGGAAGAGAACGTGCTCGGCAAGAGGCTGGTTTGGGGCTGGGTGCGTGCGTGGCTCCGGGCTGGCTCCTTGCTCCAGCCCTCTGTCCCCGGAGGGAAGGCAGAGAAGGGAGGGGAAGAGTGCATGTGAAAATTCCCCTTCCAACATCAACTTTTCCTATCGACGAGCGATGGGCAGGATGCCAGCCTGGCTTTCTCCGGCATTAATGATTTACCTGCTCCAGCCACCACCCTTGCCCTGACAGCTCCTGCACCACATCTCCGGCTCAAGATCCCCCTCTATGCCACCAGATGGGTCCCCTCGAGCTGGGACAGTCCCACCATCGTCCCCACCCTGTGCCCACCCTGGAGCTGATACCATCACTGCCATGTCGCGTCCACCCTGGTTCTCATGCTCTGGGCCCGAGGGCTGAGCACCATCATCCATGGAAGAGGGACAGATTGGGGATGACTCGGAGCTCGGCCCCCCTTGCAGGTACTTTTCTGTAAGAAGTGAGTCCCAGACCATCCGGTTGGGGTGTCTGGCACCCACCAGGGTCTTTACCCTTATTGGAAGGACTGTGGGAAGTCGTATCCCGAGAATCTCCTCACAAGATGTTGGATCCAGTCCAGACATCTGCATTGGGCTGTCCCTGCATGGCATTGTTTAATGCAATCCCTTAAAATCAGACCCTTCCAAAACCTCCTGATGGTCTGAGCCAGCTCATCTCTTTGGGGTCTGTGTCCCCCCCTCACACTTGACACACCACCTCCCTGTCACCCGTCCCTGTCCTCGGTTTATTATTTTACAGGGCTCTGGTGCTGAAGCGCTGGATCCAGCACTGGGCACAGCATCGTGGGGACCCCCTCGGCTCTGCACTCCCTGTGCCACGAGGGGGCCCGGGTTCTGCTCTGGGCTCTGGAGCGTGGCAGGGACACAGCCCTTCCCGGGCACTCCGCAGGCAGCCGGCCCCAATCTGCCGTGGCACAGGGCCACCTGTGCTGGCTGCTCACGCCATCTGCGAGGGGCTGGCCGGGGGGGCGGCTGCCATCCCCCCACCTGGGTCAGCGAGCGGGGGAACAACTGAGTGGGGGCAGCACGGCTGCCTCGCTCCATCCGGGTGGGTGCCACTGCATCCTGGAGGGGGCAAGAAGAGGGGATGGGGGCAGTCCCCCCGCAGGTTCCTCCTGGGATTAGCTGCCATGGGGCTTGCAGGGACATTTCTGAGCCCTTTAGTGGGGACAGTGTGTACCCCGGCCGTCCCAGCTGGCTGCAGCATCCACTCCCTGCTGCCTCTGGGTGTCCCCTGGTGCGGGGACGCGGAGGTGGATGCCGGGTGGATCTTTGGGGGTGTCTTGAACCCTGACCTCCTTGCACTGAGCACATGGCTGAGCATGGGGACATCCCATCCCCTCCTGTCCAAGGGCGTCCCAAGGACAGCAGCCAAAGGACCCCCGGAGTTGCTGGCAGAGAGATGTCTCTGCCTTCCTGCTGGCGCTGGTGGCAACCACCATCCTCTCCTCCCTCCCTGCTCAGCTCCAGGAGCATCCTGAGAGCTCCCTGAGAGCCCACCGCATGTCTAGAGCCCTACACCCTCTGGAGCCAGGCACCGGCAGGCTCATCCCAGGAATTGCCCCGGGCTCCCTGGCTGTGGCTGTCCTGCTCACAGGGGACGCTGTCCTTTGATGAGCCGATAACGGAGCCTGCCCTGCGCCTTCCTACAGGTAACCGGAAAGTTTTATTCGTCACCGGCTGCTGGAAAGGTCACGGCGTCCTCCTCCCCCTTCTATTTCTGGCCCGTGCCCTTTCGCCGGCAGACGGGAAGCGCTCCCGTGCGCTGCACCCCGGACGCGCCGTCTCGGTGCGGCCGCGTCCCCCGCGCCTGGTCCCGGGGGCGGTGGGAGCGCTACGGGGAGGATGCTCTGTGCCTGCCCACGCCGCCCGGGCTCTTCACGGACCAGAGAAACCACTGGAGGGCGGGGGGAGCCGTGTGCCATCGGCTTCAAGGGGAAATAATGGGAGTTTGGGAATGCTACAGGAGTCACGGTGCTACAAACCCGGAGGAGGTGGGTCTGGCCCCGGGTGTCACAGGCACTGGAGCGCTCCCGGGGCAGCGGGGCTGTTCTGTGCCTGGAGCGGGGAGCGTGGATCTGGAGGGATCCCGGGAACCCGGGGTCGGTCCTTCAGCGCAGACACACGGGGAGCTCCCCGCTTCCCTGCGCAGGCTGGGCAGACGCCGGTGGTGAGAACGAGAGTCACGGGAGCATCCCAGCACTGGGGAAACATGGGCTGTGCAATGCTCCCGGCTCTTACTGCTGCCACCCAAAAGTGGGGAGCAAAAAGAGAACACCCCTCACTGACAACGGAGACCGAAAAAGGGGATTCACATTGAAAACTGCCCTTTGCTCAAACTCTGCAGGCTTTTTTCCTGGCTCTGAGAAACATCCAAACCTTCATCTGAGCTCTTCCTGAGGACCCGGCAGGATCAGCCCAGCGATCCACCAACCTTCCCAGCCGCTGTGGCCTGGGATCACCCTGGACCCAGCTCTGCATGCGTGGGTTCACTTTCAGCCACACAGGGAGCCTTGGAGACCCTTTATACCCCGGAGAGGGACCCTCGTTACCACTCACAGAATCCCAGCACATGCTGGGAGGGCTGGGAACCCAGGAGGGGTTGCACAGGAGCCCAGCTCCTCTTTCCAGCCTCCCCAGTTTGCTCAGGCAGAGTTGCACCCCTCACAGTACACAGCCTTTTCCAGCTCTGGGCCAACCTGAGCATGGTTGAGAAAAGCCCCGGGGAGCTTCTTCATCCCTCTTTGTTCATGGAGCAAAGATATTCCCAGCCCTGAATCTATAGATTGGCCCTTAAACTACAGCAATCTCCGGGGAGCAAAGAAACAAACGTAGATTTTGGTTGTGGTTTGTTGTGTTTTGTGGGTTTTTTTTCTGTTTCTTTTCCTACGCAGACAGTCTTTGCCCAGGAGGGGTTAGCATGAAAAATGCATGTGGGGATTGGGGGAGCGGGGGGAGTGGGAGGAAGGAGCTATCGATCAAGTATCTCTGAAAGCCACACAGCTGTGCCAGCCCCGCTGCCTCTGCCAGCCCTTCCCGGGGCTCCCGGTGCCTGCCCTGGGTTTCGGATAGGGCGCCTGATGTTGTGCCCAGGAAACCCCCTTGGATCCCGGAGAGGAGCCCGTGCTGCATTGATCAGATGCCTCTGCCAGCCCTTTCCAGCAGCGCCAGTGCCAGGCTCGGTGCCTGCCCTGGATTTGGGATTCAGTGTCAGGATCCCGCAGAGCGATCGGATCCTCCGTAATCCCTGCCCTGTGTGCTGCTCCCTCCATCCAGGCTCGCAGCTCGCTCCCTGCCGGCACGTCAGAAACGGGCTCGATCCCTTTCCCCCAAGATCCAAAGGATTCTCCTCCCAAGCTCCACAGGACCATAAGGAGGATCTGTGGAAGAGCAACAGCTCTGCCCTCTGTGCCCATCAACCCTCCTGCCCTCCTCACACCTCTGTACCACTCTAATCAGAAATAATTATAATAATTGCAAATAATAATAGTCCTGAGCCTGACGCAAACACGGACACAGCTCACGTTCGAGGGTGGGCTCCAAGGCAGGCAACCAAGCATGAAGATGGGTAACCCAGTCCACCTCCCGGGCCAGGAAGAACAAGCTGAGGCATCTCCAGGTCCAGCAAGAGCTGGTGCTGGCAGGAGATCAGGGACACAAGTCCTGCTCTCAGCTTAGGAGCTGTGCTTCCTCTGGTCCCGGCAGAGCTGGTGCTCCTAGCAGGGTTGGTGCTTCCTGCAGTTAGTGACCTGGCAGCTGTGTCATTGAGAAACTCAGGGTACAATCCCTGGATCAGGGGAAGGCACTGCAGGGGTAAAATCTCCAGATGGTGCTCATCGAGATGGGAATATCAAGAAATGGCGCTGGAGTGGACGTCTCATGCTCCCCCACCAAACTCAGCACTGCTAGCCAAAACCAATCTGAAGCCTGAGAGAACCAGAAGGGCTGTTTTTAAACATTGCCTTGGCTGAAAGTGCCCTGAAATTTGTCCCAGATTTGAGATTTGGGAAGGGTGGGAGAGGAGAAAAACAGTGAAGAGAAAAGCAGTGGGAGAAAGGGATTATTTTATCTCATGAGGGGGGAAAAAACCCTGACATCTTTGCTTCTCCCTCTGGCTGGGCACTAGTGTATGGCATTGGGGACTTCCTGTTTTACCAGGGGCACCAGGATGCAGCACCCAGCAGTTCCAGCTTGGCCTGATTTAGATGAGATTTTGCTCAGTTCCTGCCACGCTCGGTCCCTGCGCACCAGGGGGGAGCGGCTCAGTGCCCTGCTCAGAGTTGGCATTTTTGGGTGTGAACACAACCAAGGAGGCTCAAAAAAGCTGGAGCGGTGTTGAGCTGTCCCCATTTTAGTACAGGAATCTGGGATCATTTGCCACCTGGAAGGATTTTCAAAGGTCCGGAGCCAGGGGCATGAGAAGCTCTCTCCTCTCGTCCGCTGTGGTCCGAGCCAAGGGCAGGGGACTCGCCGAGCCCCGGCCAGCTCTTCCTGTGCTGACTGATCCGGGCCATGCTGAGGTACTGAGAGCCTTCAGATTTCCACTCCTCACGCAGGAAAAGCTCATGGCAGCAGAGAGAGGGCTTGGCCCGAATCACCGACCCCACGCCCTGCACAGACCCTCGACTCCCTGCCGACTCAGCACGTCCCTGGTCCCGCGTGGCAGACCCTGGGTCCCATAATCCAACCTGATCACACCTGATTGCCTTCGGGATGGGCATCTCCAGCCGTGCCCGCAGAGCGGTGCCCACAGCAGGCTGCAGGGTGCTGCCGGGGTGACCCCCGTGCCGGTTTGGGTGCGGGGACACAGCTGTCCCCTCCCGCCCATGGCAGCCTCAGGGCTGGCTCTGCTCACAGAGGTGCCTCTGACTGTTGCAGGTTTTCTGAGTCCCCTTATCTAAATGCAATCTTAATTACACTCAGTGGCTGAGTTCCGGTGGTCCCCTGGGTTGACCCTTCCTCCGTGTACTGGGCTCTGCATCGAGGGCTGCCCCTGCACGGCGCTGCCCCAGGGACCCAGGGAAGAGCAGAGATGGGGAAACTGAGGCACGGAGAAAGGAGCATCCTCAGCCTTGTACCCACAGAGCAGTTTTGTCATCTCTGCACTCGCTGCGGGTATATAAGCCCAAATGTCCCCAAACATTCATTTTAATGATTTTGTCCATCTTTATCCCCATTACAATTACGGACTCCCTTTTGCCTGGGACTGCCAGGGCTTGTCCAAGACTCTGGCAATTCGTGGAGGTTCCCCAGCCCCAAACACATCCAGGGCTCCTCAACCCCCACATCACCACCAGGCAGGCGCAGGCGATACCCCAAAGCGAACAAACCCCTCCCTGCCATGAGCTCGGCGAGGCCCCGCGGAGCGCGGAGCTGTTGCTAGGATGATTTTCCATTGAGCAGGACACGAACTATCCCCGGCACGGAGCCTGGTCCCCCTCCGTGGGGCCGGGTGTGTGCTACAGGGACGCTGCAGCAGCTGGGCTGCACAGACCCCCCCCCACACCGACACCCGACCCTCGCCTGCACACTCGGGTTTGTGTTTTGACACCGCGTTGTCTCCAGCCCACGTCCCCCTTCGGTCCCAGCTGGGAACAGTTTCCCTTGCAAAGGAAATTCCAGCGCAGGAAGGTGAAGGCAGGCAGGCGCTGGAGGCGGCAGGCTGAGCAAAAGTGCTTTTTAAAGTTGTTTGATGATTTCTTTTTGCTGCTTTGTCAAAGGCAAAGGGACCCCCAACGGGGCCGGGTGGGACGGGAAGGTGACGGGCGGGAGATGCCGGAGAGCAGCCGGGCAGGAGCCAGGCGCTTCCCAGAGCCCAGGCGGACCTCGACAGCAATTAACGCGAGTAAAGGATTGTCGGCTGGCCCGGGACGCTCTCCCACTCATGGTGTCCGTGTTTGCAGGGACGGAGGCTACGGCTGGGGTCTGCCAAATTCCATTTCCCACTCCCTCCACCACTGTCCTGAACCCCGCTGGCACCAAAAAGGCTTTAAAAATCCCCACAGCAATAACTGCCCCATCCCACCTGAGTGCACGGCAGCCGGGCACGGAGCAGGTCCCTCGCACCTTCCCCCTTCCTGGGACACCCTCCGGGAGAAGGAGACGAGGGGGACTCACCTGCACGCAGGACTCCTCTGCCCTCGCTGCGGCTCCGCTCTGCCTGATGTTCGCTCTGTGGAAGTGGGAAGCGTTTTAGATCATGCAGTAGGTTATATATTGTCTGCAAGTCTGGCCCTAGGGCGTCCATCAGTTGGTCTTGCTTTGCTCCTGCCCCTATATGGAAGATGCATCACATGCTCCGCGGCTCCCAGCTATCCGCCTGGTGAAAGAGGAAAAGAAGGAGAGGAGAAAGGGAGAAGAAAAAAATTAAAAGGATCTTCATCACCATGAAAGAGACAGGGAGAATTTCTCAGTGGAAAACCCACCAGCCAGAAATCCCTGCCTGACCTGAACTTTCCCTGCTCTCCTTTTGTTATCCCTGGCTCCCAGTGCCCTTTCATCTGCTGTTCAAGGCTGGGGAGATGTGAAGGCGCCTTCACCTTGATCACTCTCCTGCCTCGCCTCCGAGCAGGTGAGGGGCTGCAGCTTCTGCCGAGCGCTGCTGTCCCCCTGCAGCTCTCCAGCACTAAATATTTATCCCTCCTCAGCAATGCCCCCGGTGCTGCCAGGCAGGGCAGGCATGGGGCACTCCCAGGCCTTCCCAGCCATCCTGCCCCAAACACACCCAACGTCCCGGGCCATCAGGGCCATCACACAGCTGCAGAGTTTACTGAGATGGCATCTCCTGCAGTGGGGTGCTGGCCAGGAAAGCTCCGAGTGGTGCTTGGTATGGGGGCTGCTCCACTCACCCATCCAAGGAAAAGGGGCTGATGGGGAGCTCCTGGCACAGTCAGGCATGAGTGTCCTGGCCACCACTGTGGTGGGGACAGGAAGGACAGGCAGGAGGCTGCTGTATCTACTGTCCTGCCAGGTATCCTAATAGTTTGAGGACATTTCTCCAGAAGAAGCAGGAGTTTCCTCCCTTTCCCCTCTCTCGCCTCCCCAGCAGGGGTGCACAGCCAGTTGTGCAGAGAAGAAATCTCAGAGAAATCCCAGTTTCACCATCTTCTGCACCACATTTTACCTGGTGGTTCTCAGTCCTCGGTACCAGTGTCACCACCCCAGCAGCTCCCTAGGGCAATGTGCAGCTCCTGCTTTCCTACTCGCCTCCTGTGTCTCTTGGCTGAGAGCCCAGCAGGGCACATCACTCTCCTGGTTTGGGTAGGGCATTCCTGGCTGGAGCTTCTCTGGGAAAGCCTTGGCCTCCCTGTCCTCAGAAAGGGGACACCAGCTGATGATGTCCCTCCCAAACCCAGAGTCATCCTTGGAGCCTGATGTTTTCTGGTGCTCTTGGTCACATACACACAGATGGGTCATTTCTCTGTCTGTAATGATGGGTTGCTGTTTTAATTACGAATATGGTGGAGGTTTTGTGTAATGGGTTTTGGTGTGGTGGGTTTTTTTCTTTTTTTTTCCTAAGGTTGAAAACCTAAGAATTCTTCATCAAAAATTTAATTTGTTCCTTTCCCAAATATCCCAACCTTGGCTGAGCTGACAATGTGCTCCCAGAGTCCCAGACCCTGCCCACAAACCTGCATCTTCTTCTGAACTGCATTTCTACCTTCTTCAGAAATATTGGGGGAAAATAATTTTGTGTAACACCACTAAATTGAGGCAACTCTGGAACCTTGTGTACACTCAGAGCTGAGCTGGGTGAGGGATTCTCATCTTCAGGTGGCACAGACGGGGAATTTGAGGTGGCATCTGGTAGGACCATCTAAATGCAGGGCATCTGGAGCTGAGTCCTGTGAGGTCATGAGCGAAGATTTCCTTATAACACCTTAGGAGCTAAAGGGCCAAGGGTCAGGCTGGTGATGTGTGTGCATTGAAGGGTCTTTCTGGGCAGAAGGCACCTGGAATCATAGAACCATGGAATATCCTGAGCTGGAAGAGACCCAAAAGAATCATGAGTCCAACTCCTGGCCCTGCACAGACACCCCAACAATCCCACCCTGGGCATCCCTGGCAGCGCTGTCCAAACACTCCTGGAGCTCTGGCAGCCTCGGGGCCGTGCCCATTCCCCGGGGAGCCTGGGCAGTGCCCAGCACCCTCTGGGGAAGAACCTTTGCAGCCTGACCTTCCCTGGCACAGCTCCAGCCGTTCCCTCACGTCCTGTCCCTGTCACAGGGAGCAGAGATCAGAGCTGCCCCTCTGAAGGAGCTGCAGCTCCCAGTGAGTCTTCCCTCAATCTCCTCTTTTCAGCCAATCCTCACCTGGCTTTGTTCCCCTCTACACCATCCTCGTGGCCCTCTCCTGGTGGATTTTTAATAGGTTTAGATCTTTTTAATGTTGTGATCTCCAAAACTGCAGCTGGGGTTGTGTCTGCTGCCTTTGGACAGAGCTGGGCTGAGCTGAGCTCTCCTCCCTTGGAGCTCACCCTCCTTCCTGCTAAAACTCAGCCTCTCCAGTTCTCATCATTCTGAGAAGCTCGGAGGCAAAGCCACGGAGAGGCCAATGCCTGGTCTGGGCATCCTTGTCCACATGGACCAGGATTTCCTCAGAGAGCCACATTGTCACAGAAGAATGACTTCTGGTGTCTCTGTGCGCTCTGGAGCTTTGTGGTGTTGCTGTAGAGGGGCCTATGGCAATGCCAGGAGTCTGGAATCCCCAGCCTCAGTTAAAACAGCTGTGCCAGAGCAAAGGATGTTTCCCTGTATCTCCATCTCCAGGAATACACCGCTGTGTGTCAGACCAGAACCTGCTGAGCCTTTGTGAAAGCTCACAGCTCTTTCCAGCTGAGGAGCACAGTTCCCTGCTGGCACTCTTCCTCTCAGCCACAGCTATGATCTTCAGGGCAGGACAGTCCCATCTTCTCTAGGGATGGCCTGGTGGAACAGTCCAGGGAGACAGACTGGTGCTCTCATCAGGAGGGAAATGGCACTGCTCCTTTCTCTTCAGTTTGAACTTCACTTGGGTTCCAATTCAGCCTCTTCCTGAGGTTCTCAGTGACTTTCAGCAATCCTGAACTCGTGGTTCTGATCATGGAAATTCTTACTGGATCCACGCTTATCCTAGTATTTTGCCATACACAAACACGCTTTCCCAGCTTTGGGGCTGGCTAAGGGCCCCATCCCCGTTGCCAGGACCACCTTCCTCTCATGCTGATGCCACTTTGACATGACCTCCCACCAGGCTGGAAGTGTCCCTGTTCAGATAACACCTGGGAGCTCAAAGGCAACACAGCTCAGACCCTGGTGGGAGATGCTGTTCCTGTTGCCGCAGGATCCAGGGAATCTGAGTTCTGGTGCAAATCACACCTTGTCCTTGCTGAGCAGCCTCCTGCTGACAGACTGTTAGTTTTGATTTGCCAATTTAAATGTACTCAGCCTGCTCGCAGGGGATGGGAACAGGAGCCAAGGGATGAAAGCAACCAGGATAACTGTTGTCCTTGTAGTTCTGTACTTGGGAATGTTCAGGAGCTGAATGGCTCATGAGGACTTTGGAAAGGGAGGGATGGGCAGACCTAGCAGACACTGCTGAGGTGGGAGCTCCAACAGGAGTCACTGAATATGGAGAAATCACACCTGGTACATAAAGTCCCCCAGCTTTGAGCAGTAGGAAGCTTGGAGAATGCCCAGGAGAAGTCTCCTGTGAGTTTGCTCTGCCTATGCCCTCTCCCCTTTCCACTGTTGAGCACCACCAGACCTCTAAGAAGGACATTTTTCATGAATTTGTGCAGCTACCAGCTTCTTGTGTCCCCTGTGGTGGGTTCAGACACTGGAGAAGATGGGGAAGTCTCAGGCCAGTTCCAGAGGGACCCAGATGATATTCTCTAGAATTATTTCAAGTTTTCCCTTTCAGGAAGACCTACTCCCTTGATCATAATCTTTGACAAATCAAACGGACAATTAACAGCTGTGCATATCTGTTTTGTGGAAGGAATTTGTTTCCCTGAGGACCAAAGGAAGAACCAGTTCCCATTCCCATGAAGTCTTGAATCTGGAGGGTTTTGTTCTTCTGCCCAGAACTAGAGACAGTTCCCTGTTTTGCTTTGTCTTTATTCAGCTGGAAGTCCCACCCGAAGGGTTTTGCTGAACGTCTCAGAATTGAAAACTCAGGTGTCTACACCTCAGTGCCTAGGACAGGTATCTGTGGTTGGGGCCTGAAATTATGGGCCTGAGCCTGGTTAAGGGGGGAGAGCCCTGTCCTCCAAGGAGCCAGCCTTGCCTAAATCAGCCTTGCCTCTGCAGCCCTGGAGCTGGTCAGAGGAACTCCCTGGGAGCTGTTGGGGCAGCTGCCCCATTGCCCTGTGCAATGCTGGGCTGGGAGGGTGGGAGGAAACCCCTGCCAAGAGGGGGGATTTCCATTTTGCTGTGTGGTTCAGAGGTGATGGAGACCATCGTAGGTGATGGAGAAGACAGAGAAGCCTGAAGGGGCTGTGGCTGCAAAGACCATCAGCTTTTGCTGTGACAGAGGAGCTCAAGAGGCTGGAGGCAGATGCTGTGACAGAACGAATCTGGAGCCCACATCCCTCCCTCCTGCAATTAAAAAGGCGGAAAAGGGGAAAAGAGCAGCTTGGCTGGTGACCTTTCCCTCCTGTAAATCTCAGCCCGCCTCACTTCATACACCAGCACCAGGAGCAAACAGCCGGGCTGGGACCTGGCAGACCAGTAGTGGCACAGAAGTACCCAAGGAGGTTGGCCGTGCCTGTGTGTGTGTGTGCTGCTTTCTTCCAGCCTGCAGGCTGCTCCGGGGAGGGGGAGCGGGAAGGGCTCGCTTGCCAGCTCCTCCTGAGGTCCACTGAGAGGTGTCTGTAGGGCTCATCTCGAAGAATGTCAGAGTGCATGTGCTCCACGAGACGGCCTTTCAGAAGGCATCAGTCCTGCTGTCACGCAGTGGACCACAAATCGGGAGTGACAGCTGTCTCCGTGTGCACCATCCATCTGTGGCAAATGTGTCAGCTAGCTGAACACTCCCGAGGAAACTGCTACAGAGCCGGGAGAGGAGGAGGAAAGAGAGAGGGGGGAGTGAGTGCGAGGGAGAGGGGGGAAAACGCGGCAGCAACAGGGACCAGCAACACGTAAAGCCAGCAAGGCCAAGGGTCCTGCATGGTCCTGGAACAGGGAACAAAGGGCTGCTCTGTGGTGGCACCTCCAATGCTCGGTGGAGATGCCATTAAACAACAGCCCTTTGCTCTCCCAACCCCAGAAGCTCCAAACCATGAACATTAATGATGCCATAAAGCTGTCACACAAGGTGGTGTCACTGGTGCCACAGTGGAGGGAGGAGGACAGCTGGGCCTGTCCAAGGCCATGGCTGGAGGTGCAGCAGAGCTGGGAGAGGATGCAGCAGCCCCAGCACCACCCCAGCTGCTGATGCTGCTCAGGACCTGGGAATGGTTTGGGCATTGGGGCCGTGGTGGGACAACCTGTCCCTTCTCCTCTGACTGGTATCACCTCCCCCTTTTCTCCTCTCCCCTCCTTTTCTTTCCACCATACTGAATTCTTCATCCTGGCTGAATTTGGTGCTGTGGGACATCACAGCAACAGGAAGCGCATTTGTTTTACCATACTTCTGAAGCAGGTCCACATGGTTAACAGAGAAAAGGTGATGGAGACTGTCCCTTGAATTTCTTCACTCATCCTGTTCAAATGGGCTTGAAGAGGGAATTTCTTGGGCTGGAAAACACTTGATACTTACAAACCACTCACTCCTTCTTCAGATGATACCCAAAAAGTTCAGTCTCCTCACCTGGCCTGTGTTTTTGATGCTTTTCCAAAAATACCTTTAGAAATCCTCTACCACAAATTTACCATCAGCATGAAAAACCCTAAGAATTGTTGTACCAACTCTGGGGAGATACCTACTAAAAGATGCATGATCTGGAGTCTTTCCAGTGGAAAGCTGCTTGAAGTATTATCCATGTATTCCCAAAGACCAAGGAGCTGGAAGCTCCAGGCCAGCAGCCATTGGTAACACACACACCTTGTCACCAGCTCAACCCTGACAGTGAACAACAACCTGAGTCTTTCAGCAGCCAAAATCCCAGTCTTCATTCTTGGACAAAAGACTTTTGTAGGCACCTTCAGGGCTGTTTGGGAGGGGGAAGAGTCTTACCTTGCTCCTGTGGAGGTTGGAGGACAGAATTAAAAGAAGGCACATAGGAGGTCAAGATCTGGTTCTTTCTCTGGAGATACTTCTGCTTTGTGGTCTCAGCTAAACTCCAGATTCTAGCTGACAAGGTGAACCGGATTGTTTCTGGTCACTGGTGGGACCACAGGAACAATTAAATTTCCAACCTGAAGTTTTCCAGCAGAACACACCCATTTGCAGAGAAGAAACTTGACCAACACCCACGTGTGGGTTCTGTAGTGACAAAATACCAATTTTCTGTCCTAGATCCTAAACTTGGGCCAGACATCTCCCCAAACCTGGGGGCATTTCCTGGCTCAGAGTGCTGCTGCAATGACAGTGAAGACCTTTGTCCGTTCTCCAGTACAGAAGGAAATGATGGGATGGGATGGGATGGGATGGGATGGGATGGGATGGGATGGGATGGGATGGGATGGGATGGGATGGGATGGGATGGGATGGAATGGGATGGGATGGGATGGGATAGTTCAGTTGGAAGAGACCAACAGTGACCATCTAGTCCAACTGCAGTCCTTTCAAACATTTAGCACCTGGAGCTGGGAAGTACAGCAAGACAAAGCTCTTGTTTCCTCTGAATTCACTGGAGCTGCAAGGAAAACTTTCCAACAAAGGAGGCATGAAATCCCTGGCACTGGCTAGGACAAGCTGGACATTTCCCTCACTGCCACAGTGCTGCTGAGAAGTCCCCAAAGCACAGGCAGTGACATTGCCATGCCATGAGGAGTGGAGCCAGTGGGGCAGGGAGGAGACGGCTGGGAGAGGAGTCTCCAACTGGGAAAAGGGAGTGTTGTGCAGAAGATCAGTGATCTCAGTCATTTTTCATGCCAAAACCTCTATGCAATCAGAGCTAACTGCAGTTTAAATCCCAGAATAAGCAACATATTCCTCCTCCCGTTGGGTTTGAATGATAATCCCTGTAGTAGTGCTTATTTGTAACACCACTTAGCACCAAACTGAGCAGTGAACACAGCTAAAACCTGTCTGTGTCTGGGAGACAGGAACCTGTCAGCCAACAAAGGCAGTGAAAGGTGTGTCCACAGGGAAAACATGGAAAAGACATGCAGGTAATTCCCAGCTGGCTTCCAACACCCAGGGTGTTGTAAAAATGTAAAAAAAAAATATAAATCAGAAAGTTCAGTGACTGAGTTACCAAAAGCCACATTGGTCTGGCAGAGGTGAGTTCTCTGCTTATGAACAGAGGGGATGAAAGTGTTGAAAATAAAATAATAAAATAATAAAAATTATCCCAGAAACGTGGAAGGTGAGAGCAGAAGCAAATATAGTCACAGCAGGTAATAGAGCCTCACAAATCGGACTCTAAGAGTGACTTCCTCCATATCATTAAACTTGCAGCTTCTCTGATTGCTTTGCTGGCACTGGGATGCCAAACCTTCATCCTCAGCCCGTGTTTGTTTTGAACAAATGTACAAAGGATCACAAGAGGGACAAAGCAGTTTGTTTTGAACGTGCACAGATGATCACAAGAGGGGCAAAGCACAGGGAGGCTGGCTCAGAGCAGCGGGAGGCTCCTGCTCTTCAAGCAGCTTCCAAAGGTGCTCCAAAGAGCAGATGTGCAGATCTGTGAGGGGCTTCCAAAACAGCAGCAAGTGGCATCTTAATTTGGGTGTGGAACTCTGCAGAATGGAGGAGAAGAATGAGCATAGCAGCATTCAAGGGGAAAGTAATTCCAGTAATTCCAAAAAGCAAGAACTGCTCTGATCAAGGTGTCCCCATTTCCAAATTGAGCGAAGATGGCTGAAACAATGATCTGAGTAAGACAAAATGGAAAGCTAAAGTCTCCATTCTGTTAGTGTGAAGCTCCTCTCTCTTGTGCCTGTATCAAACATGTGCCCAGAGGTATTTCATATTAAATCTGAGCAACTGAGACCACTGGAGGATGTGCACTTGCCCAGAAAATGCAGTAACAGGATGGGTAAAGAAATGCTCAGTGACTCAGAGAGAGGAACTGGCTTTGTATTTCTTTTCAGGGATTGATCTCTAAAGCCCTCCAGGAGTAGAGGAGCTGTGAGAGGCCTTGCACAGGACCCAGTCAGCACCTTCCCCACCCAGCTCACCTGGTACATCATGAGTTGTGCCATGTCTTCCCAAAGATTAGGCTGGACAGAGAGATTGGGAACTTTTTTACTCATCTGATCTTCTGTTTCATCACTGTAAAATGCTTTCACAGATGTCCTGGTAGCCACAGGTCTTTGGCTGGCAGCATTTCATGGGGACATGTGACTTGCATACTAATAACACTCCCCTTGGCAGGTCCTTCCACTGCTTACTGATCCTTTCTCCTCAAAACTCTCCCAGGACTGAGCTGTGGTCTGTGCTTGGTGGCCTGGCCATTTTCTTGGCAGCTGGGAGAGATTTAAACTGACAGAGGGCAGGATTAGATTAGTCAATAGAGAGAAATTCTTCCCTCTGAGGATGGGGAGGTCCTGGCACAGGGTGCCCAGAGAAGCTGTGGCTGCCCCTGGATCCCTGGCAGTGTCCAAGGCCAGGCTGGACAGGGCTTGGAGCACCCTGGGATAGTGGGAGGTGTCCCTGGACATGGCAGGGGGTGGGATGAGATGATTTATAAGGTCCCTTCCAGCCCAAACAATTCCATGATTCAGTGGAGCCACCAGTCTGCAGGACTCTGGCTGCAGGCAGAGCTGACCCTGGTGTTTTCCTGTTGGGATGTTCCCACTCTTTGTCCTGAAGAGCAGCTGCCATGGGCACACTCCTGCCTTATGGATCTCACCACACTTGCTCTTTCGGGAATAAAGTGCTTTTCACCAGCTCAGTAAATACCCAGACTCCTTTGAAAACTGATCTCCTTCACCCTGCCTTCCCCCTCCGTGTCTGGATCTCACAGCTCGGTTTTCTAAGGGCGGACCAGGCAGGGGTGTCACCTCCCTTCCTTGCAGAAATCGTCCTTGCTGGATCCCAGGGTCACACGCAGGGCTGTGATTCCATGTGCTGATTTCCACCCCGCCCAGGGGGTTGTCTCAAGCCCTGTCTCAAGTCTCAAAGCCACAAGAGGAGCCAAATGAGGGCTTGCACCTCTGTTCCCCCTTGCATCAGGCGAGTCGGGAAGATCTGTCACCTGCCAGCTGCAGACTCAATCCTGCGCCCTTTGCTGCTCTGCCCCAGTGCCAGACTCCTGCGATGTCTGGCACCTGCAGGATCTCCACCCAAAACTCCGCCACCCAACCGACGGCACCACAAGCGGGTCCCGGCCAGCACGGAGGCAGGGACACACCCGGGCCGTGCGCAGGCAGCACAGCCCCTCCTGCCGTGCCCTTCTCCCCGCACGGCCGGGCCGCTCCCTGCCGTGTGTGACAGTGACAGGAGCGGAGCTGACCCCGCGCAGGCGGGTCCCGCCCGGGGCGGCCGTGTCCGCTCCATGCTCCGCTTACTCCGCGCTGCCTGATGGGCTCCGGCTGCCTTCAAGAGCCATTAACACCAAGGCAGCGAGAGAACAGCAACAAAAGGCTCTGAAGTTGTCGCTTTCCTGCCTGGGAAACTGAGAGTGCCAAAACCTGTGGAAGATAGCTAAAAAATAAGAACAAAGTTAAAAATCGGCAGGATAAAAATGGCAAAAGCCCCTGCAACCTGTCTGGGATGCTTTTACCACCCAGGAAAAGAGGAAATCAGGTTCAGAGGCTAGCAAAAGAGGTTCTAAAGGACAGAAAAAGCCACGGTGGGAGTAGTTGCTTTCCTGGGTTTGCATCCCAATCTCTTCCCACCTCACTTTTGTGCTCTCTCCATGACACCCCGCATTCACTCACTTCCCCAGCTCTAACGAGACCTTCCCATTCCTGTCCCCTGCCACTTCCTATCCTGCACGACCTGAGGCAGGGTCTCCTGGAGCCCTGGTGCTGGTTGGGTGGCCATGCACACACTGGTTGGCCTGGCGGTGCTTCTAGGAGGTCCTGGTGACTTCACATGGCATTTCCTTGGAAATTTGGGTCTTTTACTGGACCAAGCTTCACAAAAATTCTTATCACTTTTCAGATTTTGATTGTTTTGTCCAATTCAGCTGAAATGGGTCCAAACACTTAGGGAGGGTGAAGGCTGGGACAGCCAGCATGACCAGGGGAACCTCGTCCAGCAAGCTACACTCACAGCACCACATTTAAACTGTGAGAGGGACCAGGATAGGCAGGAGCTGGGAGCAGGGAGCAGGAATGAACTGGTGCTGCTGGGCTGCTTTCTGGACACCAGCACCTGGCAAAGTCAAGGGTTGCTGGAGCTGTATAATGAGGAATCGGAGAGAAGTCCATGTCACTTGACACAAACTGGCTTCCTTCAGCTGCTCTGACATGTTTTTGGACAGGATGAAGCTTGGCCAGTGACAGAGCAGCTCTGTGGCCAGCTGCCCTGCAAGTGCTGGTCTGATACTATGCAGCACATTGACTGCAGAAAAGAAGGAAAGATAAAAATAACCTGCTGCATGTTGAACAAGCCAGGCCCTGGCTGGGGAGCATCTCCCAGGCAGGGACCAGCTCTGGCAGGTTGTGTTTGGGTTGTCATTTCTCCTGCTCCACCACCCACCTGCTTCTTAACCTAACATGGAAATTCACGGAAAAATAGCAGAGCTGGAAGCAACCGGGAAGATGTGAGAGGCACGAGGGAGGAAGAATGCAGGTCCTGCTCTCTAGTCCTGCACAGAGCCCAAGGTGGACAGCAGAGAAGGAGGCTCTGTGAGACAGAAATCATGAGGAAGGTCTGGGTCAGGGTCTGGAGGAGCCCACCTGGGCTGCTCCCAGTGCTCAGTAGGGTCGATGGAGGCACCAGGGTGTCTGCAGGGTGCTGGGAAGGGTGTAGGGAGCAAAGGTCAGCACTGTGATCCTTCACTGTGACCCACCACAGGTGTTGGAGGCAGAACCTTGTAACTTCAGAGCAAGTGTGTGCAAGACAACAGCAGGAGCCGCAGACCAGACAGAAATGGAAGGGTGAGCAGCTCTTTCAAGCAGCCAGGGAAGAAAAAAATAATCAAAAAAAGCACTTTGGCTAGAAGGTGCTTTACAAAGTATTTATGAGGCGTGCTCGTTAAAAATGGATAAGCTGTGCAGCGAGGCTGCAGAACTCCTGCAAGCACCAGGAATGGGAACTTCTGCTGCCCAAGGAAGGCCAGGAGGAGCGAGCCTGAGCTCGGGAAAGCAGCATGGACATGCTGCCACACCGGGCTGCAGGACCCGCACAGGTCCCACTGCTCTGCCTTTTTTGTGTTCAGGATCTGGATTGAAAGGGATCTCTACCCTTCATCTTCTACCTCTTTTCTGCAGGAGCTGGAGTAGCTCCTGACACCAGGCTTGTGCCCTACACATTTTAGGGGCTACTGCATCCAGGCTGAACCCAGCAGCAGCTTTGCAAAGCTGGCTGCTCTTCACAGGGAAAAGCAGTAGGCTTGGATGCAAAAGTGGAGGAGCACAGAGCACCCTCGGTCTTCAGCAGCAAAATGCTCCCGGCCAGAACTGACCGTAGGTTGGATGAGCCAGGAATAGCAAAGCAAAGGTACAGCCTGCCTGGATGCAGCTCTGGAGGCGGCAGATGAAGAAGAGGGAAGGGAGTTTTGCAGGGCGTGGATGAGGGATCGCAGACAGGTGGGACCGGTGCGCTGGATCAGCGCAGCGAGGATGGACCCTGAGTGCTGCGGGGACACCTGCCCGCTCCTGCACCTGCACACCGCAGGTCCTGGCAGCCAGACCCATCCGTGCCGTATCCCTGCTCCCCAGAACGATCCTTGCAGGTCCTGGCAGCCAGACCCATCCCTGCCGTGTCCCTGCTCCCCGGTGGAGGGGCGATCCCAGCCCGCCGCAGGTCCCCGGCTCCCGGCAAGGCGCGGGCGCTGCGGCAGCCGCGTCCATCGGCGCGGGCAGCGCTCCCCGGTGTGATGGGGAACAGCTGCTCCGCTCAACGCCACCTCCCCCGGGCCGGGTCCCCCCGCTCGCAGCACCCGGCGGGGCGTGAGAAAAAGAGCAGCGCTGTCAGGGCCCATCAGCGCTGACGGGGACGGGGGGAGCCGGGGCGGCGGCGGGGGAGACAGGGCTGTGAGGGAGGGTCGTGGCTCCTCGTCACGCGTGGGGCTGGGACAGGGCCCCTGGGGGCAGGGGACAATGCCGCGGGTTTGTGTTTTCCTGCAGCGATGTCTCCTCTGCGGTTGGATAAGACAAGCCAAGGGCGGCTTTGAGGAGGAGGTGAGGCAAAGCCGGCAGAGTTTGTGTCCCTGGGAGGGTGGGATGGCAGCAGCTTGGCTTGGATGGATGCTTCTCTCCTGGTGCGAACCACAGGATCTCAAAGTCTGGGTCTCTCCTGGACAGGTGGGACAGCCCAGACTTACTGGGCTCCATGCAAGTCTGGCTCAGAGCCCCCCACGGTGTCCCACAGTCAGATCGTTCCTCCTCGCTTCTCATTCAAACCACCTGCTTTGCTGGGCCAAGGGCTCCAGAAGAAAAGACGATTCCAGCTGTAAGGAGCCAAGCATGCCGCTCAGCAAATTCGCTAAAGGCACGGCTCAGCCTCCTAGCAACCCCAGCAAGGAAGAGAAGCCAAAATCCCGTCTCAGGGGGGTGAGATCCTCCCTCTTGCCCTCAGCTCAGTGTCAGTGCTGTGCCTGCCCGGAGGAGGGCAGCCAGCATCTGGGGACAGCAACAGATGGGAACGGCTCCCTGCAGGCTGCGAGACAGATCTGGGGCTGGTTTGCTGCAACTGGAGCTGAGCTGGGCTGTTCAGAGCATCCCTGCAGCATCCCCAGGCCCTGGAAAGGCCACAGGAGAAATACCTGCAGGAACCTGCACAGCAAAAGTGCAGCCATGGAGCTGGGAGTGATGGGCTGTGGGATTGTCCTGTGGGATTGTCCTGTGGGATTGTCCTGTAACTGCCACAGGAACATGTTCACTCCTGCTCTCTGAGGGAAGAGTACTGTGCCTGGCACTGCCACTTGAAATGATCCTCAGAAAATGGTTGGTCTTTTCTGCTGGGACTTGTGATGAGGAGCAAGAGCTGCTGCTCTGGGAGATGTTGGGACAAGGGAAAGAAGGTCCTTCTCTCCCATTTCAGATCTTCTCTGTAAAAGCTTCACAAAATCATAGAAGAGTTTGGGTTAGAAGAGACCTTAAAGGTCTGGTTTCAGCTGCCTTTCCCAAGGGTCTTCTCTCAGCTTCACATGGGACCAGTTCCCTGACCAGTTTCCCAGGTCACACCCATGTCAGACAGCCCCCCCCCCCAAACATTCCAAACCTTCTCTGAGTATCCTGGAGTCCTTACCATGTTTTTACTCAGACAAACATTCACCCATCACTGGCATAGGATAAAATACAGACTTCAAATGACATCCCATGAATGTCACGTCCATGAGAACAAAAAACAGCAGACTGGGACCTGCTGCTCACCTTCCTCAGCAAAATCCGGGGGAGCAACAAGGTCCGGCTCCAGGGGGCTTGAGCTCCCAGGCTCTGGCCAGGGAAGCTCAGCACCCTGGGGGCACCAGCTCAGAGCAGAACCTGCTCCTGTATTTGGTGAATCACTGTTGCTGTGGCTGTGGAGTCTGGTTGTGTCTGGCCAAGACTGGACAAAAATTATTTGTAGAGACCCTGCAGGCGAGCCAGGAGCTTTCTGTGCAATCTCACTCGGGAACACAATTTCCATGGAAATGGGGAAAGCTTAGGCTTCTCCACACCTTTGTCTACCTGCTCCATCTTTATTACGAATCTTTTTACCATCATAAAGGGTGAAACCTCATTGTCTTGGCCCATGACAGCCCAATGTGTGGGTCTGATGATCTGGAGACCTGTGTACAGAGATCCTGACCCTTTTCCTTCAGGCCTCTGAAGTCCCTTCAGGCGAGCAAGAACCTTCAGTCATTAGAAAGGCTGGATTGAAGCTAATTGCCCCAAAAGAGAAAAGCTTCACAACCCATCCCCAGGCCCCCAGGCCTTTAGGATTTATACGGGCAGCATGAAATTATTAAATTGCTATTTGTGTGATTCCCTAGACCCTTGCCCATAGGACATTTTTGCTCTGTCATATAATGTAAACTGCAGGCTTTGGATGTTCAGAGAATCATAAGTAACTGGAAGAAGGAAGGTGAAATGTAACGTGGTCCCTCGGAGAGCTGCAGGCTCCCCAGAGCCTCTCTGGGAACATGGCTCTCACACGCAGAGCTGAGACAACCACTGGCCCCTCTTCAGCTCAGCACATCCATTTCCTCCCTCTTGCTTATTGCTGGGGAAAAAAACCACCATTAACTGCCAAAATGGAATTTTAAATTTTTTTTAATTATAAAGAATGCATGGATTTCATGGCAAAAGAGTTGTCTGCTGGTTCTGACCTATGGTGTTCCTTGGTCATTTTTGTCTCCTTTATTTCAGGGTCACTCCACTCAGGTTGGTATTTCTGTTACTGGTCAGTGCTGAATTTGGTGGTCCCTCCATGGAAACAAATAATCATTCACACCAGAGATACTGGGACAGACAACCCTCACTGGAAACAGTTCTTGACAGCAATACCAAGCTTGAGGCTGCTCCTTGCCCTGACCACAGACAGGGAAAATGCTGGATACACCCAGAGCTCTGCACCTCCTCCCACCTTCAGACACAGAACTGTGGAGCATCTCCAGCTGGAAGGGAACATCCATCATCAAGTGCAGCTCCCTGCTCCTCTCAGTACCATCCAGAACTAAACCATGGCACTGTGAGCACCATCCAGGTGGCTTAAATCAGTAAAATGAATTTTGCTCTTGCTCTGAAGCTATCTTGTCTTGTCCCCCAAAGTGCTTACCAGGTACCTTTGTTGCAGGTAGGTCACTGTCTCACCCACCCTTACATCCATCATCTCTACAACAGAGACCTGAGAAGCCCAAAAGATGGAGGACTAACATAAAAATCATGGAATTGTATGGGATTATCTTGACCATGAGATGCTGCTGGGGAAACCTTGTTGGAAAGGCTGAGAGCCCTATCCAGACACTTCTCCCTGTTTTTGTTTCAGAATAGTTCAAAATAAAATCTGGAACTCCCTCAGCAGCTCCTCTGGCACCAGAGTATGGCCAGAGGGACAAACAGACCCTTCAGCATTAACCATGGTGTGGTTCTGCACTCCTGGAGTGGCTCTGCACTCCTGGAGTCTGCTCAGGTGCTGCAGCCATGGCAGACACCTGAATCATCTATTTTTCTCTCCGATGTGCTAGTGTCACAGAAAAGGGAGCAGTGAAGTGGACACACACTCTGTAAAGGAGATCTCACAGAATCATTTAGGTTGGAAAAGCCCTCTGAGATCATTGAATACTGCCATTAACCCAGCACTGTCTCCAAGTGCCACATCTACACGGCTTTTTAATCCCTCCAGCAATGGGGACTCACCAGTGCCCTGGGAAGCCAGGTCCAGTATTTTGTGAACAATGCAGGGTGAGGGAGGTGGAAATGGGCTCCAGGATGCTGCGGGAGGGGTTTTGTGACAGAATGCAGAAGCAGAGGGTGAAGAACAGCAGGAGAAGATACTGAAAGCAAGGGAGGCAGGTGATGTTCTCTCATGAACAGCTCTCAAGGTCCAGCCTTGCACTTGTGCATGTTAAACCTTCTGCCCTGGTTTCTGGCTCCTGAAGGCCAGCAGGAAGGGGTTTCCAAGTTATCATTCTGGGCAGCTGGGCGGTCAGACAGTTCTCCAGCCAAACTAGGGGGGTGCTGCTGTGTTTTCCCAGAAATCATGAGAACAGTCTGCTAAGACACTTGTCTCTTGACCTTCAAACAGCAGACTCCATCCCCAGTGCCCTACCACTGCCACCCCCACCCTCCATCCCATTTGGCCTGGAGGTGCTTGGAAGAGGGTGAGGAGCTCTCTGGTTCATTGATGCCACCTCTCCAAGGCCCAGGAGGCGTCTCAGCACCGTCAGTGTGGCCGGTTGCAATTGTCACTGCTGATTTCTGTGCTCTCCTGCCTCTTTCTCCCTGACTGGTTTGGTGGCCCTGTCATTACCAGGTTTCTCCAGCTGCCTGTCAGGGTCCTACTGGCCTCAGCGTTGCCTCAGGCTCCTGGATAACAAACAAGGCACAGAAGAGTCCTTGGGCTTCCACGGCCTTAATTAGCTGGTGTCATTTTAGGGATGTGTGTCCTGCTGGAGACACAGACAGCTCAGGAGGCATCTTTAAATGCATCCAATTAGAGGGGGCTTCAGAGACGAGCCAGCAGCTCCTGAGTGCAGGGGCTGCTGTGAGACCTCATGTCCTCACTGGAGGCTGGAGGTGAGTTTTCTCCCCCTGGCAAACACCAGTCTCTCCTCGGTGGGACCTGTCACTGCTGTGGCCCTGGTGGCGTTCACAGTATCCTGCCTAGTTTTTCTCCAAGAAATCTGCCAGTGAATCCTGTTGTACTCAAAGCTTGGGTAGATGCTAGGATAAAATCAGTCAGTTTTTGTTCCGGTTTTCAGCAGCCCTGGATCTCCAAGGGAGCTGCTGCCCAGTGTCTTTGGACACAGCACAACTCCCCTGTTCCTTCCCCATGTCAGGTTCTGCTGTGTAGGACAGGCTGATGTGCCAATTCTCACCGTAACCACAGTCAAGGAGTTGGACTTAATGATCCTTGTACTGAGTTGATCCCTCCCAGATAAGGATATTCTGTGGTTCTTTGATAATCTGTTGCTGAGATCCAGCCCAAGGAGATCCCTGATTCCTAAGGACGTGCTTGGGAAGTCTAAGGAGGCTCCTTAGGGAGTCTAAGGAGTCACATTCATGCCCTTCATGGACACATGAATTCCTCTGCAGGCTGTGACTGAGGGGTGCCACCACAAGCACCTCCTCACCACTCCAACGAGCTTGTGCCCAACAGGATCCACAAGGAGAAGCCACCTTGAGGTGCCACCGAGAGGCAGTGGCTTGGGGACTTCACACAGAACCTCCACTGGCACGGCAGTGACCTGAGTTACCTTGAAACCAAAGGCAGACCAATGGGGTGAGGCTATGGATCACAGAACCACACAAAGGTTTGGGTTGGAAAGGATTTTTAAAGCCCATCCAGTTCCACCCCTCCCTGCAAAGGGTAAGGATAACTTCTACTAGACCAGGCTCCTTCAATCCCCCTCCAACCTGGCCTTGAACACTTCAGGGATCCAGGGGCAGCCACAGCTTCTCTGGGCACCCTGTGCCAGGGCCTGCCCACCCTCACTGTAAAAAAATTATTTATATCCTATCTGAATCTCCCCTCTTTCAGTTTAAAACCATCACCTATCACAAACATCATCCTATCACAACGGGCCCTGCTGAAAGGCCCATCTCTGTGCCATGAGTATTATAGGATGTTTTCTGAGATGTGTTTGTTCTTTAACATCTGCACACAGCTGTTTGTAAAGCCCTCATGGGGAGCTCTGCATTCCAGTCGGCCATGAACATCTCCAGCCAAACACGAACACACTCAGACTGCCAGAGTCTTCCTGTGCAAGGTGAGTTCATCCCTGCCCACATCCTGGCTCTGACAGGTCACCTCTGGCACCTGCCTTTCCCCCGGGGAGGTTCGTTGGTGTCCCCATCCTCCCCTCCTGCCCCAAGCCTCCCTGCTGCTGCAGGTAACAGCACCCAGCACCATCCCTTCAGCCTCCAGCTCGGCTCCCTCAGCCTCTTCAGCAGGAGGCAGCTGGGTTAATCCCCTCCTCGGGACTCAAAAATTATTACATCAATTAAACCCTCATGGAAATGGGGCTCCCATCCCCAGTCCCGGATGTGGTGCTGAGGAGTCTGGGCTCTGCTGTGGCCGGGCTCAGGGGCAGTGGATGCCCAGCTCTGCCCTCTCAAAGAGTTAACGCCGAGCAGCACCATTAATATTCTCACTGATAACCCCAAATACCAGCCCTGCACGGCTGTCGCTTTCATTAGCGCCGGGAAAATGAGCCCTTCAAAATAGGACAGGCGGCTGGGGGGGCGTGGGGAGGAGGGCTCTGGGGCCAAACATGCGATTTTCCGTGCGATTGACGGATATTAAACCTCCTTCCAGTGACGTCAGGGGTCGCTCGGGTGATGGCGAAGGATTCCCCAGCCCCCCTCGGCCCCGAGCCCCCCAGCCCGGCGGGTGGTGCCCCCGCCCCGGCACCGGGTGCCGCGCTCGGGAGGTGTGCGGGCGGCTGTCACATCGCATCAGCTCCCAGCCCCGGCGCGGTCACTCGGGTAAGGTCCTTTGCCGCAGAACCGCTTAAAGAGTCAGCGATTCACTCAACCGGCTGGGCAGTGCCAGGGGTGGCCGGGCACGGGCACCTCCCAGGGATGGGGCAGGGCGGGGAGATGGGGCGTGAGGATTTTTCCTTCTCAGATGAGGAAGGGGAGCAAGAACCCTGCTCGGTGCGTGGGAGAGTTCATCTTCCGTGTTACCTGTCCAGGAGGTGCAGAGCCCGCGGCACCTCAGATCTCCTAAATTTTGCTTTCCGCGTGTATTCCCGGCAAAGCTGAGCCCTCGGGACATCGGGAAAGGACGGCTCAGCCAGGAGCCAGATCCATTCTGCTCTCCACCGCAGCCTCCTACAGGATCCCGGGGAAGTTGCCAGAGCATGGATTGTTTTTTTCAGTTGTTGCATCTCCCAGTATTTCGGATGCAGTTGTCCAGCTCCTTTGGGATGCTGCTGCGGTGAGAGAGAGGGATCGGATGAGATGGGGAAACTGAGGCAGGGGTCAGGAGCTTGAATACACGTGCTGTCCAAAGACACGATGGAATGGGGCTCAGGACTGGGGCTGTGGTGCACCAGAGGAGCCACAGAAGGAGCTGCTGCAGCGACGGGAAGCACAGGCTGTGGGTGGCCAAGGCTGCTGTAGCAGTCTGGAAGGACCACGCTCATTTGTGGCACCATGTCCCCATCCAGGTCCCGGTGTCCATAGTGAGAAACAAGTCTTGCAAGATGCTGAGTGTGTGCCAAGGCCCCTCAAAGAATCTTAGAACAGTGTGAAAAGGACCCCAAAACTCATCTCGTTCCACCCCCTGCCATGGGCAGGGACATCTTCCACTTGATCAGGCTGCTCCAAGCCCTGTCCAAGCTTGCTTTGAACAGTTACAGGGATCCAGGGGCAGCCACAGCTTCATCCTTCTCTTCCCAAATGCGGACATTGAAGCAGTTTATGTTCAAGCCAGGCATTAAGTGGGAAATGAAGATCCACTTTGACGCATGCCCAGGGAGGGTGATGACCAAGACAAATCTGTCCCTGACTCAGAGACATTTCTGAGGGAGCCAGTAGCCAGCCATAATTCAAGGTTTCTGCTCTACATGGTCCTGGAGGACACAGCCATGGCTACTTGTCCAGGGGCTGTAGCAGAGCTCCATCCCATTTCCATGGACCTCGTGGTCCAGGCACAGAGCTGGACCCTGCCAGCCCCAGCCTGCTCCTGCTGGGCAGAAGGGTGCCCTGGAGGAGGGTCCCTGTTCGGTGCCCTGCCCATGCCAGGGTGACAGCACATCCCTCGGCCCATGATGTTCCCCTTGCACGGCCCCAGCTGCATCCCCACGGAGCCCCAGCATTCGTGGGACTTGGAAGAGCCTCTGGCGATGTTCTGGTCCAACCCCAACTCACAGCCTGCCCCCTCCTTGACCTTTGGGGTGCCCCGCAGAGTTTGTCTTCTAATCTGCCCAAGCAGTGGCTGTCCCCGGAGGTCTCCTGGCATCCAGGCATGGGATCTAGCACAGGACAACCCCAGCAGCATCCTGTGAAGAGGGACAGAGGTGTCCTCACCTGGCTACAGCACAGCTGGGGTTCACTGGTGGAGAAGAGGTGCTAACACCAAAGTCAACATCAAGGTGACACAGCTGAGAGGAGAGGGGCTGCATCTCTCTCCCCACCTCTGCCGCTTTCAAGCTGATGTCCTTGGTGCCGGGAAGAACCAAACCTGCGGCCGAGGAAGCCAAATCCCAGCTTGTCACACACGTGGGGCCGCCGGGGAGGCGGTGCCGGGCTCAGCCCTCGCCGCGGAGCAGGCGGCAGCCTGTGTGACAAGCCAGACCAGCATGGTGGATGGCAGTAATTATCCTGCCGCCCACAGCTGAAGGGGAGCATATGGTAAGGAAAAGGAAACTAACTTGTATTTTTCCGCACCCCCGGGCTCAGCCTTTCTGGGGCTGTCACAGTCGATTTGTGCTGCCTGAGCTGTTTCGCCCCGGCCGCCTCTGCATGAGGCAGCTCCCTCGCAGGCAGCGGCAGGGCTGGGGCTCGGCGCTCGCCGCTCCAGCAGCCCCTCGTACCGGGCTGGACAGACACGGTCCCGCTCCCTGACCCTGCTGGGACACGGCCAGAGCGGTGCTGGGGCGGCGGTGGGAGCTGGATATGCCAGCGCTGCTGCCATGGATGCGTTTGGAGAACTGAGGGATGCAGAAGCCCTGAGGAACCCTGGACAGAGCCGGACACCCACCCTGGCGGGGCTGGGTTTGGGGACATCTCTGCACAGCCCTGGGTTATCCATCAGCTCTGAGCTGTCTCTGCTTTCCAACCACACCAGGCTTTCCTGAAGATGGGTTATTCCCCACAGGAGCCCCTAAAAGCCACCACAAGTGCTATACAGAGCCCTCCCTGAGCTACTGCATGTGCCGTGGGTCCTGGAATGCTTTAGGTCAGAAAGGACCTCAAAGATCATCTTGTTCCACCTCCTACCATGAGCAGGGACACCTTCCACTATCTCAGGTTGCTCCAAGTCCTGTCCAACCTGACCTGGGACACTCCCAGGCATCCAGGGGCAGCCACAGCTTCTCTGGGCACCCTGTGCCAGGGCTTCCCCATAGGAATGAATTTTTCTCTACTATCCAATCCAGCCCTGCTCTTAGAGAGTCTCCATTGCATTGACTCCCTGGAATGAAGTGGCCTCTCAGGTGGCCCCAAGGTGGCCAGGATCTGGCTGAGAGTGAAAGCTGCTGCCTCACTCCAAAGCTCTCTCCCAGTCATTCCTCTGTCCAAATCCTCTTGCCAAAAGTGAGCCAGGAAGTGGTAGAGGCAGCAGGCAGCTGTCCCTGTTGGAAGCATGGTGGTTTCCGTGCCAGTTCATGGCCAGTGGGGGTTTCTTGGCTATGGGAAGAAGAGGGATATCTTCACGGAGCTGCCAACAGCATGGGTGGGTGAATCCTGCTGAGAATCCTGCTGATATTAGCCTTGTTGTAACAAGGAGGGTCCAATGCTGGAGCTGAGCTCCTTCAAGGGCCGTGATCTCCTCCATGCTGTGTAGGTCTGTGTAGGAACCACCTGGGCATCCTTGCCAGCATCACCACAGACTGGTTCATCTGCCAGCTGGGCATGGATTCACCACTGGAAAGCAAACTTCCATTTTTCATTGAGAAAGGGGAAGCAGGAGTTTCCAGTTCCTTTCCAGATCTGCTGCTGCTGCTGCCTAGGGGCTCCTGGAAGAGGCTGGACCGAGGCACTGTTTCTATGCAGTGGGATATAAAACTGCTTTTCTCACTATTGCTCGTGTGTCATTGGTACAGGGCAACATCTTGGGAGTCTGATTTGTGTACAGAATCTCTGAAAACAGAGCTGTGCCTTGTGGGAGGCGGGGACCATGGTCGGGCTGGTTTGAGACCTCAGCTCAGAACACTTCAGGATAACATACCAAATCAGGTCACCCAGGCACCCTGCTTGACCCAAAGAGGGAGGATTCTGCAGAGGTCTGCTTGATACAGGTGGCTGCTGGTCACAGGATGAGGGAGTTTATTTGTTTAGAAGTAAACTCAATGAGCAGGAGACTCAACCCTCACAAAGCCCTCAGCAAACACCAGTAGAAAGAGGGGACATGAGGAGGAGAGACCTGCACCCATGTGCCCTGAAGCTGCCCTCCCCACAGCCAAGGTCACCTTCCTGGGCTCCTTCCCAGCCCCTGGCAGCAGCACAGCTGGGACAGCAGGGCTGGGGACAGCAGAGCTGGGCACAGGGCTGGGACATCAGGGCTGGGACAGCAAGGCTGGGACTGCAGGGCTGGGGACACAGCAGTGCTGGGGACACAGCAGGGCTGGGACAGCAGCCACCGATGGAGCTCCTTTCCCTGCTCCAGGAGGTGCCCAGCTCCATCCTGGGCCAACTGCTGCAGTGCCTGGATGCCAGAGGAGGGTGGCACAGGCAGAGGCTGCTGGTTTTCAGCACAGGGCCCGGGGAGCCGCTGACCCCGGGGCACGGCGCGGGGCCCATCTGTCGCACCAGCCTCTGGCCCAGGGACAGCTTGCACGCCATGGTCCAGAGCATTGCTCAGCGCCGGGGCTGCGTCCCCCGGGCACAGCCAGCTCTGGATGCTCCCTCCGCAGCCGCTGCCCCCCAGCCCCTCCAGCAGCGCTGCCCCCCCCCCCCCCCCTTCTGACCAATATCCCAGGGATACAGATGGAGAACTAACGGGGCTGTGCAGCCCCTTGGCTCATCGGTAACCCGGGGTGGAGAGATTATGGTGTGCACACAGAATAAGAACATCAATTAGTTTCTCTCTAATGGCAGGAGGAGGATGGGGACTCTTGAGGGGGTGAGGGGTGTCCTGAAACGCAGAACTGAATTCCCAGGCTGGAGGAAGTGAAGGATGCGGCCGTGGTGCACAGAACCCTTTCCATGTCTGTGTTGTCCCCTCATGCTGGATACCTTGGGTTTGCCTGTAGGACACCAAAAGCATAACCCCGCACCCCTGGACTCCCCACCTACCCCAAGAGCCTTTCCCCCCCCTTTTTTGGGTAAAATTTTGTTTGAGGGGAAAAATACACCAAACCCGAGCTTAACTGTTCCAGCCAGTGCTGAGTGAATGGGAGCGGTGGGGTGGGCGAGGAAGGAGAAGACCCCCGGGAAGCTGCGGCTCGGTGCCTCCTCCCCCTGCGGGTCCCTGACCTCCCGTTTGCCTGTCAAGAGCGAGCTCCGCCACCGAAACACCCCCTGTCAAATTAGTGAGTCAGAAGACGTAAGAGAGACCACCGCTGCTAATTTGTACATTAACTGGTTCTGACAGAAATATTTCACAAGTGAAAAAACAGAAAATGTGCCTCAAGACAATGTGCAACTTCCGTACCAGCAAACTTCTGCTTAACTGTGCGGTGCCCGAGGAGGGGGGACCCCCTGCCCGCCGCGCCCCGCCGGGAGCACCGGCATGGCTTTAGCCCCGGGAGATGTTCCTGGAGGGCTGGATCAGGCCCTGAGCCGTGGGAGAGGGGCAGGCGGCCGCAGATTCCCCAAAATGGTGATCTGGGGAGGGGGTGGGAGAGGAGGGGGAGGAGGGCAGGGGATCCTGGCTCCACTCCCCGTTGGGAAAAGGAAAAGGGAATGACAGGATGGAAGGGGCTTGGTGAGAGCCCCCTCCTCACTCCACGAAAGAGAGGTGCTGCCCCTCCACAGCACCCTTCTGTCACCCACCCTGCTTCCAGCAGCTGCCGAGACTAGGGCTTGCTGCTTTTTGCCCCCAGCCCAGGATACGACCCGCTGGGACTGTCCCCATCGTTACCGTGTGGGACAAGCCGTGGGTGACGAGCTATGGGCACTCTGCCCATAGCAGAAAATCCACACTCCGGGAAAACCCACGGGTGCAGGCAGGTTCCAGCTGTGCCACCCCAGCCCACGGTGCCCACGGGAGAGCAGCAGGGTGCAAACCCTCCCCGGGACCCGCGGAGCTGCCGGAGCCACCGCAGCACCGCCGGCTCCTCCTCGCCACAAGCGGCCGCGGCCAGAGCTGGTGGCCAAGCCCCTCTGCCGAGCCCCCGGGCAGCAGAACCCATGGAGGGGAAGCAGGAGCGAGGTGGCTGCCTGGGCTACCTCACAGCCCCTCACGGTGGCCTCACGCCCCGCCCGGGCCAGCGCTCCCCCGCGCGGGGCTGGCACCGGTGCGTGTCGGGGCTCGGGTGGGAGCAGGTCCTCGGGCCAGCAGCACGGAGCACATGATCTGTTGTGGCAGGTTCCCTGCAGCCTGGAGCCAGCCCCGAGCGAGCGCTGGTGATGGCTTTAATTGCTTTCAGATTCGATAGCCCAGCCCGTGACAGCCCGGCCGGGCGGCCCCAGCTGTGCCGGTCCGGACCCTGCGCGGCCCCGCGCCCGCTGCCCTCGGATGGAGCCCGGCAGAAGAAGGAGGAGGAGGAGAGGAGCCGTTCTGGCTCCTCTTCAACCCGGCAAAGTCTTCTCCTTCCTCATGTCTGTCTGGGTGACCGCCTGAGCCTCGTCCCTGGGGAAACTCAGCCGAGGGACAGCGTGGATGCCATGGCTGTGAAACCACCCGGCCATGTGTCTCCGTGACCGCCAGGTGAGCACCCCAGAGCAGCTCCACCCCCGCCCTCTGCAGCGCTGCCGTACCCCCATTCAGAAGTGGGGGGATGTTGGAGGGCTCTGCTCACCCATCAGAGCTGGGCACGTGGGAGGTGGAGGGTCCGTGATGCCACTGAGGCACAGGCTGGCTCTCTCTGGTGGCTGCTTGTGCCCTCCCAACTTGCACGGCCTTGTCAGGGGACTGGGAACTGCTTTCCAGGTAGCCTGGGCGTGACCCAGATTTCAGGGGCTTTCTCCCTCATCTGAAGGGGGAAGAAACCGACCCCAAGCACCCTCATCCCACTGGGTGGTGGCTAGGGGGCTGCTGGGGGTCTCCAGGGTGGGAGGATAAAGGACCGCTCACCACCTAGAGCGGCACCCGTGGGCTGGCCCTGACCCACTGGTGCCTGTATCCTCCTCCTCCTCTTTCCCTCTGCTGTCGTGGTCCGAGATCCCTTCCCCCACTCCAGCCCAGGTGGGTGCAGGCATCTGCAAGATCGGCGATGTTTCCCTGTCTGGCACTGGAACGTGCTCGAGGGGAGCAGGATGAGCACCCAGGCGCTCAGAGCTCGCCCGTGCACTCACGGCCCTTCCAGCAGGGCTGGGGGTCCCTCCCTGGCACACGGTGGCAGTGATGGCCGTGCCCTGTGTCCCTCCTGAGTGCGGCCAGCCGGGAACTCTGGCCCAGCGGCGCCCGCTCCGCCCGGGGGTGCTGGGGTGGGGATCGGGCTGCCTGCAAGGAACCCCCATCCCTGTGCCTGCCGCCTGGGCAGCGGCAGCGGCGGGCGCCGGTCAAGGTGAAGGCTCCTCCTGGCAAAGCGCGGGAGCCAGCGGAGGATGAGGAGGGGGCCGCTCCCATCCCGATCCATTATTGCGGGCAGCGCCGGCGGGCGCCCGGGGCAGAGGCTGCATTATTGACGAAGGGAGAGGCAGGCCGGGGAGCAGGCAGGGACCCTCCTGCAGGGCTCAGCCCCGGGCAAAGCACTTCGCCTGCGCCGCAGAGCCGCAGAGCTGCCAGGCCTGGCCCGGGGCAGCGGCCGCAGCCGCCGCAGCCAACCCACCGCAGCCTGGGCTTGCGGCCGCAGAGCATCCCCTGTGGCCGGGCCGGCGCTGGGCTCAGGGCACCGAGCGGCACCCCCAGGGAGGGTGGTAGAGGTGGGCCACAACACCCTTTCGATGCTCACCCTGGCACCGGCGCTGCAGCTCTGCCCCCCTCAACCCATCGCAGCGCTGGTGCTGCTCTTTTTAAAGCTTCCCTCTGTCTCCAGGCGGAGATTTGTGGCGTAAAATGCACAATATGTTCTATCTGCCCTGTGGGAGCCATAAAATATTCACCAGCAGCTCCCATTATAGTCAGAGTGAATCACAGAGAGCGCTCGAGCCCTCGCTCCCTGACGTGCCCCCTCCCCGAGCAGCCGCTGGGTCCCGGCGGTGCCAGGACCTGACGAGCGGCCAGAGCCCGGCCGGATCCCGCAGCGAGGACCCACATTCCCACCTCTGCCGCGGGAGACATTTCCCCGGGCTCAGGTCAAAGCAGGTGAAAGGGTGGTGACCGTGCTGGTGAGACTGCCTCAGAGAATCCCGAACTGGTTTGGGTTGGAAGGGACATTAAAGCCCAACCCGTTCCACCCCCTGACAGGGGCAGGAACACCTTCCACCATCCCAGGCTGCTCCAAGCCCTGTCCAACATGGCTTTGGACACTTCCAGGGATTCAGGGGCAGCCACAGCTTCTCTGAGCACCCTGTTCCAGCTCCTCACCACTCTTCACCTTCATCTGCCCGAGCATCGTCGTGTGTGCCTGGGAGGAGCAGCACCAGCCCTGCGGGTGGAGGGGACCAGCAGGACGGCAGCAGCAGCGGGGTGGGCTCACACGGCCCTGGCAGCCTGCCCTGCTCACGCTGTCCCACCAGATGAGCTGGCGTGTGGACACCGCTGGGGTGACTCGTGCTGTCGTTTTTGCAGCCACGGCCCCTCGGGTGAGGTGTCCCTGCCGTGCCAGGGCAGTGGGACAGCCGCTGGCTGCTCCCTGCCTCAGCTGTCACACCCGTGCCGCTGCTCTTCACACGGCTCGGTACCACAGCGCTCCTCCTTCGTCTCCTCTCCACAGTGTCCTGCTGTCCATCCATCCTTCTCTTGACCCGCTGCTCCCTCTGCCCTCCCTGTCTCCCCCTTCAGACCTCAGGCTTAAGACTGACAGCCAAGGGATGACAAATTTCCTGATGAAGCAACACCCTCCTCCAGAGCTGATGTGTCAAGTATAATTTTATCTTTTGCCACACAATTATTTGTAATTATAAAGCAGTTAATGCTGCCTCACAGCCCTTGGGAATCGGGCACAATTAGGGTTTGATTTCACTTCCACCCCTTCCACGGTTACACCGCAGCTCTCAGCCCGGTCCGTGATGTCGGGGGTGCTCTGAGGGCTCCCAAAGTTTCAGACAGAATCATTGCTCTCCGCGCGCGTGCCTTCTCCTGGGAGATGGTGTCCCCTCCACCACCAGCCCACCCGAGCGTCCCCGGCTGCCTCCTGGCATGGCAGGATTTGCTCCCAGTGCGTTGGCAGGCGCGGGGCTCAGCAGGATGTGGAGCCGTGGCCGTGGGAAGGCAGGACACGATCACCCACCGGGCTGGTCCTCACGGCAAGAGCCACCACCAGGTCACTGCACTGAGATGTCCCGGCGTGTCCTTGGCACAGAACGGGGGCGGGAGGACCCGTGGTGGCCCCACAAACCCTCGGGATGGCCAGGAGGCAGCAGCGAGGGGCGGCACGGCCGCGAGGGTTAAACCCGGCTCCTCTCCCTGAACAGACTGAGGGAGAGGAGGGAGCGTGGCAGTGCCCTCCCCGCCAAAATTAACTCTCCATCTGTTTCTCCCTGGCTGAGGCTGATGGCTTGTGACAGGGCCTCCTGAATGCAAAGATGTTTCGCCCGGAAAAATCTATTACAAGTTGCTGAAAGAAAGACCGAAATCCTCTCCTTCTGTCTCTCCCTACTGGTCTCAAGGTGCCCACCTCGGGCGAGAGCGAGCTGGCAGCCGGCCGCCTCCACTCAGCCGGAAAGTTCTCCCAGCGCCAGGCGGCCCCGCCGCCGGACAAAGGCACGGCAGGGAGCAGGGGTGCTGCCCTGGCTGCTGCGGGGAGAGAGCTGCTCCTGCATCCATCCCAGCCTGGGCACGGTGCCGGGGATGCGGCGGGCACGGCCACCGCGCTGCCCGGCACGGAATGGGTGCGGAAACCTGAGGCAGGAGCGGGAGAGCATCCGGGCGGATGGTGGGTGCCCTCTCTCGGCCACGGCACAGCCCTGCTCGGCCCTGCGAGAGAACAACGCTCATTTAATGGGAATTTCTGGATTTTGTTTTTGTTTTGCTTTATTCCCGCCCCTTTCTGCACTCCCGCACCCCGAAGTGCAGCTAAACAACTTCGAATTCCCCTTTTTTTGGTGCTCAGCTCTCCCCCCAGCACCGACTGTCATTGCTCCACGGAAACGCCTTCAAGACCCAGCCCACTCATCCCTTTTGTCTCTTCCACACCAAAACCAGGCAGCTTCAGTAAAAAACAAAACTTTATTTGGTCCATCAGAACCTGAGTTTGAAAACCACCCATGGATAATTCGTATCATACAGGGATTACTGATCTGATTTACAATTGATAAAATATCCTATGATTCTGAAGAGCTGGACAGTATTTACAGGGTTAAAAATATTCACAGCTCAGAAAGACAGAGAGGAGAAAAAAAAGTGAAGGACAAATCATCCCAAGGAGGAAGGGGCTGGAAAGAGAGAAAACAGATCAACAAACAGAAATACGGACAGAGCTTGGCTCAGCAGCCCTGGCTGGGGGGTTGGGAGGGTGCCAGGGCAGCCCACACCCCCACCACCCCCCAATCCCCGGGGGACACAGAGGGACAGGTCAGGCAGAGCCCCCCACACCCCCTGCCCAGCCCAGCTGATGGTGCAGGGTTTGGGGTGCAGGATCTGGGGTGCAAGACCCCCCAGCATGGTCCCTGCCAGAACAGGGTCCAGCATTGCCTCTCCTCAGCTGTAAGTCCACACAGCTCAGGAAGGAGACAGTACACAGGAGGACCCCCAAAACACACACACACACACACACACTCACACACATCAAGTCAGAGAGCCACAGTGCCCTGAAAACGTGGGGTGCAGCTCCCTCCAGGATCAGTCCCCACCTCGGAGCACCCACAGGGCCAGCAGCACCCACCTTGTGCTCACTGCCTCCCACAGCCCTCGGGCTCTGGAGGGGGCTCTCAGCTTCCCCCCCAAAACCACCCCCTCCCCATACATGGATTCGTGCTAAGTCCAGGGATCTGCTTTCTGACCTGGGGTCTGTACCTGCTGCCCACCCTTCCTCCATGGGGCACGGGGGGGCTCACAGGGCAGTGCCGGGGGCTGAGCCCAGCTAGGGCCATGGCTTCTCTGCAGGCACTGCTCCCGCCTTTGCATAGTAACACTTGTGTGACAGGGAGAGGGGCCCCGGCACCACAGCCCCCGCCAGCAACACCCCGAGGCCTCGCTCCCCACCCTGAGCCGAGGAGGAGGTGATGAAACCTCTGAGTTTCACCCCAATTACAGCCAAACCCCCTCAGCAGCAGCTTTCTGCAACAACCCCGTGCCCTCTTCCCTCCAGCCCCAGCACCCAGGATGGGTGGGGGGGTCCCTGGCATAGGTGGCACCATGGCAGTGTGACCCTGGCATCCCCCAGCCCAACCTCACCACCACGCTGGTCCTGGCAGCAGACAAAGGGGGCAACAAGACAGTGGGAAGGGCCCGGGGACAGACGGAGGGTCACACAGACGGACAGACATCAGAGGTATATTCTTCTTTTTGCAGCGCCAGTGCCCTGGCGCCACGGGAAGGGCCAGAGTCCTGAGCGTGGTGCCTGGGAAGGGTCTTGACAGCAACCTCCAGCCCCTCCCTCTCCCACAGTCCCCGGGGCGGGCAGAGGGCACCGGGCCCAGCACAGGTACGGGGCAGGTGGGATCCTGAGATGGCCCCGTGCCCCCAGCTGCTCCTTGTAAAGTGCGTGGAGGGCAGCGGTGCCAGGGCGGGGGGCAGCGAGCAGGGCTGGTGCTCGCCCTGAGAACTCGCCCCGGCCCCGCAGAGTGGGGCAAAGTGCTGGGGGTGCCCCACAGCTCAGCGCTGGTGGCTTAGGGGGGCACCCCGGGCCAGCGGCTCGGTGACAGGAACGGGGCAGGGGGGTGGGGAGGGGGAGCTCTTCGTCATAGGGGCCGGGGGCCGTGCAGCCCGGCCACCTCGGGCGTGAGCAGCGGGTTGTGGGTGCCCTTCGTCAGCATCCAGTCATTGAGGAAGGCCTGGGTGGCTTTGCGGTGCGCCAGGCGGTGTGTGATGGAGAAACCAGCGTTACCCTCCAGCTGGGACAGGATCACCAGCACCTGCCTGTGGAGAGAGTCAGGGGTTCAGGGCAGCAGCCTCTGACCCAGCAATCCCACCTCTGTCCTGGCAATCCCACCTCTGTCTCAACAATCCCATCCTGTCCATGCCTCCCTGCCAGCCCTGGCTCTGCCTTTCTCCCAGCCTCCTGCCAGCCCCATGGCAGCATCCATGACCCACCCCTGCCTACCCCGGACCTGTGCAGGGGGGGGACGCTGTCCTGTGTCTTGAGGCTGCCGCGCGTGGACACCACGTTGAAGCTGTCGGTGCAGTCGCACTGCACGTGCAGGTAGGACTTGGGGTGCCGGTTCTCCACCACCACGATGAGCCCTGCCCAGCCGTGGGTCAGGTAGTAGCAGGTCATCCCCTCACGGCCCTGGGCCAGACAGCAGGGAAGGGGATGAAGCCTCTGGGCACCCTGGATCAAAACCTCTGCACTGGCATCTTCCCCTCTAGCCAAGGGCTGCCCATCGGCTGAGGTGCTACACGCTGCTCCAGGGAGCAAAGGGGGTGGGCATCCAGGATGGCATCCAGAGCTGGCACAGCCCTGCCCAAGGACCACACAGGTCCAGGCTCCCCCTGGCAGCATCACCCCCCTCCCCATTGCAGCCCCCTCTCCCTGTGCCCCCTACCGACCTCGTGGCGCTCGCCCTTGTTCTCAGTCAGCAGGATGATGGCATCTGCCAGCGTGGTGGGCTGTGCCTCCACCTGCTCCACCATCACCAGGCGGGAGCTGTAGATGGCCAGGATGTAGCTGGAATAATCAGTGGCTGGTCGGCTGCTGGTGGGACTGGAAGCTGCAGAGACAACCGAGGAAGGGGGATCAGGGAACTGTCATCAAGCCCACAACCCCCAGGAGCATGGTGCTCTTCGGTTGATGTATGTGCAACATGCAACAGGCAACCTTCACCCTCAAGAAGGTCTCCATGATGAGGACCAAGGGCTTTAGCACCTCTCCCTCCCCCAAGGCCCCTCATCCCCTCACCCTGGGCAGCAGGGCTGGCCAGGGCAGTGCTCCAGTGGTTGAAGGCACAGCACACCACGGCGTACTCGCCCGGCTCCAGCATCACGTCACAGTTAACAAACTTCTTGACGGCTCGTTTGCTGTGGGCCATCAGCCGGCCCAGGCTCAGCTTGTTGCCACTGGTGAAGGTGGCCCGGAAAACCATGATGCACAGGTCCAGCAAATGGCTGTCCACCGTGTCCGACCTCCTGTGCCAGGAAGAAAGGGTCACACGTCACCCAAGACACAGGCAGCAGAGCCAGGGAGGAGCTATCCCACTGCCCCAGTTATCCAGCCCCAGGAACCAGCCCTGCATTCAGGAATTGGGTTCCAGCTAAACATAAGCAGTTCCCAAGATTTGGAGAGGTGGTGATGGGGCCCCATCGTGAGTTCTGTGACCCTGGGGGATGCCATGTGGTGAGATGTCAGTGTGCTTGGATATCTTCTGGGCCCACAGAATCACACAATTGCGACATCATTAATGTTGGAAAAGTCCTCTAAGATCATCAAGTCCAACCATAAACCCAGCACTGCCAAGGTCATCACTAACCCATGTCCACAAATACCACATCCATAAGGTTTTAAAATCCTTTCACGGATGGGGACTCCATCATGGCCTGCGTAGCTGTGCCAGGGTCTAACCACCTTTTCAGTGAACAAATTTTCTCCAATATCCCATCTAAACCTCCCCTGGTGCAACTTGAGGCCGTTTACTCTTGTCCTGTCTGGAAGCAGAGCCTCACCCCCACCTGGCTGCCCTCTCCTGTCAGGGAGTTGTGCAGAGCCAGAAGGTTCCTCCTGAGCCTCCTTTTCTGCAGGCTGAGCCCCCCCCAGTTTCGCTGCTCTGCCCAGCTCACCTGCTGCCCTCCTGGAAGAGGGCAAATTCCAGAGCTGCACGCTCCAACACCGTCAGCGACGTCACCGTCACGGGCCCGTTGGCTTTGTTGGGGAACATGCCCTGCACACGCACCTCGTGCCAGTCTGAATGGAGCTTGCAGATATCCACGGAGTCAAAATACCTGTGGGGAAGGTGGGCTCAGTCCCAATGGGCACCCTGCATGCTGCAGGACACCCACATTCCCTAGGGATGACTGCTCCCGCCTGCCCCATCCTGACCCTGTGTCCCGTTTTCCATCCCTGCCCTGTTCCCCATCCCACAGCTCTGCCTCTGGCGGTGCCATACTTGATGAAGTCACTGTACTCCATCCAGAAGACGCCCTCGCTGCTGCCATGGGGCATCAGGTCGTGGCGCAGGGGGAGTGGCCAATGCGGCCACTCGTCAGACCAGCTGCCGTTCCAGGAGAAGCGGCCCCAGGGATTCCGGAGCCGCAGTAACCTGGGGGAAGGGGAAAAGTGTCACAGACCCAGGAGGGAGGAAAGACCCAGCCTGCCCCCCCAACAAAGGACACCCCATCACTCCTGCCTTCCAAAGCCCTCCCAGCATCCCAGAACTAACTGTCACCCACATCGTGGCCCCAGATGCCCCTGTCCTGCGGCTCTGGATCTGCTGCTGCTGCTCCCTCTGCCCTTCCCTGCCCAAAGGGGCTCAGCCAGGTGCTGTGGGGTGCAGGGGCTCAGCAGGGGATAGGCTGCTGAGAGTGACATAGCTGAAAAGACAGCTTCCTACAGCAGCCCAGCTGTCAGGGTGGCACCCATTTCTATCCCCCCCTCCATTGAAAGGTGAGCAATAGGCTCTAAGCACCTCACTGAAGTGGACAGCTCAACTCAGTCCTCTGTATCTTGTGAGTCCAGGTGAAACACTCTACCCCTGGACATGGAGCCAGCACCAGGCAAGGACAGCTTATATGACAATAGCATTTATGTGATACTCTAGGATGGACACATCCTTGCTGGCCATGAGGATGGGACACAAAAGAGTCCCCAGGGTCCTGTTCACCAGGCCCTTAGCTACCTGTCCCCAGGTGTTCTGCTGGCAGGAACAGGGCAGTGCCATGGCAGGCTCCAGCCTGAGCTCACCTGAAGCCCTGGACATCCCTCACGTCCAGGATGGAGTAGGCGTGCCGGGGTCGGAGCCCCATGCTCTCGTAGGCCACATCATCCACCTTCATGTTGCCTCCTCCACAGGATGCACCCATGAGGAACCTGCACGGGGACAGCAAACCCTCGGGGTCTTGCCAGGCCTGGCCTGGGGGGAAGCTCATCCCTATCACACCAGGTATGGGACAGCTTCCTTCCAGGAGACTCCTGGATGCTCCCTCTCTGCAACAACAGTATTGGGATCAACAGCACTCCCCAGGCAGTGCCCAGCCCCGCTGGCCAGAGCTCACTTCCCTTACCCATGTGCATGCTGAGCCCAGGCTCCAAGGAGAGCTGCTTTGCACTGAGGAGCTTTGCCCCAAACCTCCCCCGATTTCTGCCAGGCTCCACGATCCTGCCTGCTTCTGCTGGCTGGCAGAAAGCCACTGAGAAAGGCAGGTGGTCCATCAGCTAGACAAGCTGGCAGGGGTGAGGATGCTATTTGGGGCAGGAGGTCTGCACCAGTCAGGTTTAGGGGGACACCATGTGCTGGGAGTTATCCATCCATGTGGCCCCATGTGACAGCAGTGACGTGCAGGGGAAGTTCACCAGGCTCTTAATTTCATATGAGAATTACTCACAGGAGAAATAATTTCTTAGAGCTTCGAATGGGAGGTCCACCAATGCTCCAGAGTGGCAAGGGTGGTGGACTCTGCATCCGGTTAATGCAGTAACCCCTCTCCTGTGCCTCTAAATACAAGAATGCTCCCCCTCACCCCCCTCTCCAGTGTCCCTGCTCTTGCTTGGTCTTACCCAGCCTCCTTGGAACTCAGCATTTTGGCCCAGATGAGGTCAGTGTCAATGGGCTCCTCGCGAGGGTTAGTGGAGCTGACCTGCAGCATCAGGCTCTCGCAGGGGGCCCCTGTGAGCGTGGCCAGGCCTTCGATGGCACGCCCGGCCTGGAGGGCGAAGTACGAACCGTGCAGCTTGGCCAGCGCCTTCTCAATGAGGGCCACCCACAGCTGCTTCCTCTGGGCCTGCAGAGACAGGGAAGGACAGGAACAAGTCACCACCCCGGGCAGGAGGTGGGAAAGCGCCTCACACCCATCCCCGCCAGCCCCCCTGGGGCTCCAGAGGCAGGAGCAGCAAAGCCATGCCAGGAGCTTGTCCCCTTGGCCATGGGTGACCTATTGGCTCCTTGCTCAGTGTTTTGTTTGCAGAGTTCAATTCCCCTTGGGAAGAAGTCCTGGAATGAACCCCCAAGAGGCCTGGATGCTGACAGAGTTTCACCCTGGGGTGCCCAGCAATCAGACTGGCAGGGTGGGTGCCCACCCTGAGCCCCTTCCATCCACTTCAACCTGAAGCATTTAATAATGGAAGGGGATATCAAGGCTCCCAGAGCTCAAGGAGCATTTGGACAAGGCTCTCAGGCACAAGGTGGGATTATTGGGGTATCCTGTGCAGGACCAGGAGTTGGACTCATAATCCTTGTGGGTCCCTTCCCACTCAGGGCATTCTAGGATTCTGTGATGTGGAGCATATCTGGAACAGCTGCCCTTAACTCACACACCTCTGCAAATACAAACCAGGAGCCCTTTGGCAGAGGAGGTTGCCCAGAGCACACACGGCCACGAGACTGATTGGATTCCACCCAGGAAACACAGACACTGTTTCAAGGACAAGCTCCAAAAACTTGGACTGGCAAAGTCCTCTACTCCAGCACAGGGAGTAACTGCAAGGCCTAATTACAAGATGCAAGTTTTTTTCCCAGCAAATGGGGTTTGGTATCTGGTGCTTGGAGAACAGCAGGGAAAATCACTGGTACATTGTGCCTGTGTGACTCACAGGTGGCAGCCAAGAGCTGGCAGAGGAAAGGAGGGCAGTGAAGATTTCTTTCTGATGGATAAAGAGAGCTTAAAAGTGCTTTTTGCTGGTTTTTGGGTCCCTCACTCAACAAAATCTATGTTGTTTATTTCTGCCTGAACCACAGCCAGGGAGCTCAGATAAGAGCCTGATTTTCTTTTATTTTTAAAACTCTGATTTTCCTTTTTTATCCCCCACATCCAGCTCCCACAGCTGAACACTCAGCAGAAAAACCTAATCACGATTCAGATGCCCCAGGAAACAGGCAAGTCCAGCCCATGCGAAAACCTCCAATCTTAAAAAAAAAATCCAAAAGCAGACTTGAAATTCATGAAAGATGGAAGGAAAAGGTAAAAACCAAGACAGATGAATCTTATACTGAAATAAAGAAATGGATCTGTATCCTCTGCCTACTGAGAGGCAGAATGTAGACACAAACTCCTTCTTGTTCCCTTCTCCAAAGTTTGAGTCCTGTCCTGACATGGCTGTGTATCAAAACCCAGAGGACTGGATTTGCAGAATGAAATCCAAGCCAGCAGTCCCAGTCCTGACAGTGGCACTGTTTCCTCTGGCTGATTTTGCCTCCTGAGTTTCAATAGAGATGTTCTCAGTCTCCTTCATGGACATGATCCCAGCAAGAGCCCTTGGGCCTGGCAGGCAGGGCAGGGCAGGGCAGAGTGATGTCCTGGAGGGGCTGAGGGAGCTCAATTGATCCGAGCAGATGCCACCCCAGTGTGCTCAGAGCAACTGGACACTGGCTCAGAACAGGCTGCTCCATGTGCCATCCCTTCCTTCTCCACAGTCCCTCCCTGGCACAGCCAAGCTGCCAGACCTCCCCTCAGAGGGAAGAAACAGCTTTCCCTCAGTCCCTCACAGTGCAAAACACGGGTTAAAATGTTTTCCTTTTATATGAAGAGTAAGGGTGGTTTTCCCTGCAAGTGAAGTGACTGTGGTGCAAGGAGGAGTGAGGGAAAAGCAACTGTAAATGAAACTTCTTCACTGCAGCCTGGGAAATGTCAAAAGAGTTCTAAATAGATGGATATTAAGGCCTCAAAGAGCTTAGCTGTCTTGAGGACACAGCAAAGAGCAGTGTCCTGAGCTGCACACAGGGTGCAACCAGTGCTGGATCTCCCATTTGTGTCACAGCATCCCGTGGCAGCTCCAGGCTTGGTACAGCTGGGAAGTACCTGCTGGGAAAGGACTTGGGAGTGCTGCTTGGCAGCAGCTGAACACGAGTCAGGTGTGCCCAGGTGGGCAAGAAGATCAACGGCACCTTGCATGACAGAAAGGACATTGAGGGGCTGGAGTGTGTCCAGGGAAGGGAACAGAGCTGGGGAAGGGGCTGGAAACGTCAATTAATGTAAATGTAAATAAAGTACTGGAATGGTCTGCCCAGGGACGTGGTGGACTCACCATCCCTGGATGTGTTTAAAAAAAGACTGGATATGGCACTCGGTGCCATGGTCTAGTTGAGGTGTTAGGACATGGGTTGGACTCAATGATCTTGAAGGTCTCTTCCAACCTAGTCATTCTGTGAATTCTGTGAAGTCCTAGGAGAGACTGAGGGAGCTGGGAAAGGGGTTCAGCCTGGAGAAAAGGAGGCTCAGGGGGAACCTTCTGGCTCTGCACAACTCCCTGACAGGAGGGGGCATTGGGCAGGTGGGCACTGGGCTCTGCTCCCAGGGAACAAAAGACAGGATGAGAGGAGACAGCCTCAAGTTGCACGGGGGAGGTTTAGATTGGATATCGGGAAAATTCCTTAATGAAAGGTGGTCAGGCATTGGAATGGGCTGTCCAGGGCACTGGTGGAATCACCATCCCTGGAAGTGTTCAAAAAACAAGTCAATGTGGTGCTTTGTGGCAGGGTTTAGTGGGCAGGGGGTATTTGATCAGTGGTTTGACTTGATGATCTTTGGGGCCTTTTCCAGCCTTGGTGACTCTATGACTCTAAAGGCAGCACCAAGCGGGGGCCTCACACCCAGCAGTGCCTCTTTCCACTCTCTCCTGGGAGAGCCTGGGATGAGTGTCCCTGACCCCTGGAGCACTGCCCACCCGTCCCTCCGTGGCACTGACCTGGGAGAAGAGCAGGTATCCACACTCGTCGCAGGGCAGCATGTCATCCACCAGCACCGTGGTCCACGTGCCGTCCTTGCACAGCCGCACCTGGTAGGCGCCCTCGGGGCACAGAGTCCTGGTGATCATCACCCTCTCCACCAGCTCGGGCCGCTCAGCCAGCACGGCCAGGGCGCTCAGGAACCTGCCGGGCAGGCGGGGCAGCCTCAGCGGGGCACGGCCGGCAGCACGGGCTGCCCGGCCACGCAGCGCTGGGAGGGGGTGAGGCAGAGCATGGGCTACAGCCTGGGGGCATAAATGGCTTTGAGTAGGGCTGGGAAACGAAAGTTTGACAAGAAGGCCTCACAGATGTGTATGTATAGCAGAGAGATCTTTGAATGTAAAATCTGAAGAAGGAATAGAAACGATTGCAAGTTTTGATCTAGAAGACAAGAACTGCTGAGCCAGTCTTACTGGATAACTAGAAGGCAAAGGGTAAAATGAGTCGAAAGGAGTTTTTACAGCTCAGCAAAGGATAAATCCACCTCAAACAAAAGATGTTTTTACTAAGCAAAACGATTTTCACAAGCAAACAAAAATGCCATGTTGCAAGTAGGAAAAAAAGGTCTCAAAAATTTCCACTGCAAGAAAACTGAAAAATAACTTCCAGCTTAAACTGTAACATACTAACTTTTTGTAGTTAGAAAATAGTAACATGAACATGGTAATGTTAGTAGTTATGACAGGCTATAGATAATAGTAAAAGTATTGATCTGTTGCCATGTTTTAAGATGCTCTGCAATGAAAAGTATATAATGCGTTGTAACCAGAACTAGAGTTGGCTTCAGATGAGCCTACAGCTGATGCTGACCGCTGTGGGCTGGGCTCTCGTCACCCACGACCCGTGAATTGCTGGATCATTTAGAAACAATAACCAGCATTTTAAAGAGCCACCTGGAGCCCGGAGGCTCTTACAGAGTAGGACTGAGGGGGCCGAGCTGGAGCTGCAGGAAGAGGTGAGGAAGAAGGACGGGGTGGGGAGGTGTGAGCCCGGCTCACTCGCCCTTACCAGCAGTTGCCCAGCAGCCCCTGCAGGATGTCCGAGGGCCGGGGGGTGCGGAACACCGACCACTTCACTGAGCGCTCCTTGAAGATGCTGCAGTTGATCTCGTGGGGCCGCAGCCACTGCTTCACCCGCTGCTGCACGCTGTCACCTTCCGGGAACCCCACGGACCTGGGCCCGGGGGGGAAGCTGTCGTCTACGAAATTGACTTTGTTCTGTGAGAGAAAAAGGCAACGAGAGCATCAGTTGGAGCCACTTGGGACCGGGGGGCCTGGAGAGCCTCCCACTGCCCCCCTGAGTGACGGCAGAGCCCCCCAGCCCTGCCCAGGCAGTCCCTTCCAGCCCTGCAGGAGGGCAGAACCAAGCTGGTGGCTGCTGGTAGCAGCAGAAATACTTCTTGTGCTTCAAGTCCAGCATTCAGTCTTGCCTCAGGCTCACTTCTCCGGCCCCAAGCTCCAGGCTGTGACTCCAATCTGCCTTTTTCTGTTTCACAGCAGCCTCCCCGGGCAGGGACCGTCTCACACTTTGTGCTGGTGCTAAAAGCTGGGCTGTGGGGGGCCTTGGCTGCCTCCAGAAGCAGCAAAGCCTGCGAACAGCAAGGCTGCGAGGAGCCACCTGGCACACAAACACACCTCAACCCGAGCCTTGCCCCTGCCCCGGAGGGGACACGCTGGGCTTGGCAGCCCTGTGCCATCCCCCAGGCACATCCATAGGGTTGGGAGGGGCAGCTTTTGCAATTGCATTCAGCCAGACCACAACCAAGCAAGCAATTCCACAGTGAGGGTATCCCACGTCCCAGCCCTCCTGCAATACCTGCTGCATAATAAATAAATAGGATGAGTGGAAGGGCAGGTAATTCCATAGGCATTAACCACGTGGATGGAAGCACAGAACTTCACCAAGTGGAGACGGGTGGCTTTTTCAGTCTAACACAGGGTGAAATGAGAACAGGTGTTTCTTTGTTATTGTTAATTAAATTAAATTAAATTCTTTCCGCAAAAGCTGGCTCTGATTTAAATTAGCTTTATGCACACTGAACCAGCAGTTGACCTCCTCTTCTGTGGCAATCCTACATGAATGCTTCCTTTGTGGTGCCTCAATTAGCACCTCCAGCTCCTCTTTTGCAGGAGGGTGTCTTTCAGCTAATAGCTGTCCTGCTCTCTCAGGGGAGCATCTGCCCGTGCAGCTGAGGAGCCGTCACCATTCCAGCATTCCTCACATCCTGGCTGGGGTCCTGGATGTGACCCATCCCTGCACATGGATCTCTGGGCTCTGCAGGAACTTGCTATGAGGACAGGAGGGAGGGGATTCTCCCCCTCTGCTCTGCCTTGTGAGACCCCAGTTTTGTCCATCTCTGGAGGACTCAGCGCAAGAAAGATGGGGATCTGTTCAAACAGGTCCAGAGGAGGCTGTGGAGGCACTCCGTGGGCAGGATCCCCTCTGCTCTGGAGCCAGGCTGGGAGAGCTGAGGGTGTTCACCTGGAGAAGGCTCCATGGACACCTTAGAACCCTTTCCAATGCCTAAAGGGGGCTTATTAATGAGAAGGAAAGCAAATTTTCACATAAACGAGCAGTGATGGGACAAGGGGAAAGCTTTAAACTAAAAGGGGAGAAATTTAGTTTGGATACTGGGGAAAATTTCTTCCCTGTGAGGGTGAGGAGGTCCTGACACAGGCTGCCCAAGGAAGCTGTGGCTGCCCCATCTGTGGAAGTGTCCAGGGTCAGGCTTGGCCAGGCCAGGACTTGGAGTAACCTGGTCTGGTGGAAGGTGAGGTGAGTTGGCAGGGCTGGAACAAGACGAGCTTTAAGGTTCCCTCCAAACCAAATTATGATTCCATGATTCCAGTGGAAGAGGTCAGCTCTGCACTGCTCCCCAACAAAAGAGAAAGGGTAAAACTAAAATAGGGACCAAACACTGAGAAAAGTTGGAAAAGGCATCCCTGGAATAGCAGAGGAAGGAAAATCCACAGAGGAGCTCGAGCAGAAATCCTGGTAGGGAGCTGCTCCACATGACATGGGGCAGGAAGACAACAGACAGAGCAGAACTTGGCCAGCCTGACTCCCCCAGGGGAAAGCTGAACAGCCTGGGAAAGGCTGGGGCAGCAGGGAGCTTGGAGGCTGCCTCACACACCCAGCCTGAGCAGAGCACTGGGAGGGACACAGAGCAGAGGAGCACAAGGAGGGGAGCAGCATCGTCCCTCCACTGCTGCCAGGCCTAACCTCGGACCTAAACAGTGCCAGAGCACAGATGAGGTTTGGGTGCAGGGGGATTTTTGGGTGGTGGCCCACACAGATCTAACAGCTCATTACTGGTGGGTTAAGGAGCACAATAGGCTCATCCAAGGCTGGGACAGGGCAAGGCAGGCTCCCCTTCCTGGCAGTGCCACGCTACTAATTCAGCCTGGCCATCATTGTGATTCATCCTCCAGGCCTGATTCCTGATGTAACAGATGTTCCGTGCCTACAAAAGAGGCTATTCACTTGCTTAAAGGACGGGGATAAGCAGAATCTGGGTCTCTGCTATAAAGACACCCACGCCTGTTAGGAAGGACATGCAGCAATTTAAAAAAACCACAAGCCCAAATAAGATCATTCTCAGAGCTTCCCCTCCAAGCCAAACATCTCTGTTCCCTGGACTGTACAGTGGAGGCATAGGAATGGGCACAATCCTCAGACCAGGCAGGAAAAGTCTTGTCTGTACGTCAAAATGGGACTGCAACTCCCTTCCCATCTGGTCCAGAAGAGCTGGAGGCTTCCCCCAGAAGGAGGCCAGAGAAGGCAGCATTCACAGAAGCTTTTAATGCCATACAGGGGAAAAAATGAGGCCATCGGAGTGGTGTTTGAGGCTGAAGCCAAACTGACTGGAGCAGATACCTCACAGTGGGAAGGTGGGTGCTAGCACGCACTCCTAAGACCTTTAACTAGAGCCAGGCTCAGCTCCAGCTCAGCTGGCCTGCCCAGAACAGGGGCAGTCATTCATGCTGCATCTCTGCATTTGAAACACCCAAACCGAGAACACCACGGCCCAGCCCGTGGTTCTGAAAACACCTGCAGTCGCTGGCAATGGCAGCAGTTCTGCCTGCACTCTCATCCTGAGCCTCTGCTTGTTGCATCCCAGATTTCCTGCATCCACAGGAAGCAGTGCCACCAGCCAACCTGGACACATCCCCCAGCTTTCCCACCACTAGACACTGGAAGGAGATGGACTGACCACCTAAGGATGTCCCATTTATCTCATAAATTCTCACTGATTTAAATACCACTGGGTTTCAGAGTTAACAGGTTTAGCACTAGGTTTTAGACTTCCTAACTCTTGCACCAGGCTGTATTGGCTGTCTCAGATCATTCTGCACCAAAATATGACATTTCAGTGCTAACAACCAGCACCTAGCTGTTGCAAGGGAAGATCCCTATACCCCAAGGCACAGAAGGTGCTGCCCCAGACCTATGGGGGAGGCAGGAACAAGCAAGCACTCACCTCCCGGCAGAAGGTCACAATGTTTTCCCACAGGGCTTTGGCCTCGCCCTCATCTGTTTGCCTCCTCTTCTCCACATGCATGCTCTCCCTCCTCTTGAGGGGCTTGAGGCCCTTGTGCTGGGCCACATACTGCTGGGGGGTGTGGCAGGCGCCGCAGTGCTTGGCCTTCACCTCGTTGAGCAGGGTACAGGCGGGGCAGGCCCACTGGCCGGGCCTGTCCTGCCCGCCGGGCAGCGGGGCCGGGAAGAGCCGAGCGACCTTGCGCGCCGACGGGGCCTTGGCGCCGCAGGAGCAGCCGGCCCTGTCGCAGTCGGGGCAGCGCGGGGCCGCCTCGCCCGGAGCCCCGTGCTCCTGGAAGCCGTGCAGCTTGGAGGAGCCGCACACCTTGCACTTCTGGGCCTGCGTGGGATTCTTGAGGGTGCACTTGGAACACGACCAGGTGGTGAAGTCGGGGCTGGAGGGGCTGCACGGGGTGAACCTCACGGAGTCCCCCACCAGGTTGATGGTGTCGCTGCCTTTTTGGGTGCTGCAAACCTCACACTTGCCGGCCCCGGCGGAGTTGAGCAGGGAGCAGGAGCTGCACTTCCAGTGGGATGGACTGACCTCCATCTCCTCCTCCAGCACGCTCAGCCGTTTGTTGGACAGCAGGTCTGGGAAGCGTGCGGCAGGGGCAGCCCTGGCCTGGCCTTGGGGAGAGCCCTTCTGCCCCACGGCACCCGTAGCCGCGGGCTGGGAGCCTTCGGAGCCCGGTATCTGCAGCTGTGGGGGCACCTCCCGCCGGCTTCGGGGCACGGGGTTGTTCTGGAGCCCGGGGGAGAAGGGGCTGAAGGCTGGTATCTTCTGGGCCTCTTGTTCCATTGCCACTGGACCCTGAGTGGCCACGGCATCGCCGTCAGAGATCTCTGCGGAGACTAAAGGCTGCGGGGTGGAGGGGGCCATGTGGAATCCGGCTGGGGTGATGACTTCAGGGACGACCAGCGCCTCTGGTGGGATTTTGGGCAGGGAGAGCTTGCGTGGGCCACCACAGGCGGAGCAGGAGTTGGCCACGGGCGTGTTGTGCAGGGTGCAGCGCTGGCAAGCCCAGCCGCTCTCCAGCTCTGCCTCATCGGGGCTCTTCCCCTCTGAGTCCTCGCTGCTGCTTTCTGCCTTGGCAGCCTCCTCCTTGGACGTGCCCTTGGGCTCCACCAGCACGGCAGGCTTGGGCAAGATGCCGTTGATGACGGGCAAGGGGGAGCCACTGGGTCCCGGCTCGGGGGTGAAGCCACACACCTCACAGGTTTCCTTGCCCAGAAAGTTCCTGAAGGTGCAGCGGGCACAGGCCCATTTCTGTTCCTCCACGCTGAGCCTCAGGATGTGGTTGAGGTCGGGTTTCTGGCGAGGGGCCTCGCAGATGGAGCACTGCCGCTGGCCCACGGGGTTCAGGAAGGTGCAGCGCGTGCAGGACCACTCGCGGACAGCAGCCATGGAGCCAGGAGAGTGGGAGTGGCTGCAAGAAAGAAGACACAGTGTGAGGCTGAGGCCAAGGCCTCCCAATATGCAGTGGTACCATGTGTTTCCTGGGTTGGCATGGTCAGGACCTTGCTTCCAGGAAGGGAACAACCATCAATGCAGTCACTGCTCTACAGGCACTTGCTCCTCTGGCACTGACAAATTCTCCAAGTGCATGGCAATACATAGGCTTCCATCCAAAATGCTCCAGGAAATGCAAAATAGTAGCCCAGAACCCACTGATCCCATTCTCACAGTGGGGTTGTGCCCTGGTGAGCAAACACACCATCTCTGTGCCCACCAACTCTGGCAACTTAGTGTGTCTGTACATCGTCTGAAACTCTTTGGAGGAGGTGACACCCTGCTCTGCCTTCTTGCTGCTCCAGAATCAGCTCTTTCCTCCTTCTCTACTCCCCCCCCACCTCTGTCTCACTTCCTGTTCCTGTCTCCCTCCTCCCTTTTCAGCTCCACACCACTTATCCACACTGGGATAACTGTGTTAACCCACACCAGCCACCACTAAGCCAAGGAAGGCAGGCTTTGATGTGCACAGGTGTTTCTACCCGGCTGTAGGTTTTGGGGCCAGAAGCCTGGCTCAGCCAGCCTGGGAGCAGCAGCTCCATGGTGCACCTGGTGCTGACCAGGACAGCTCACCAGCACCTTCCCAGCTCAGCAAAGAGAGGCACCATGTCCCAGCTCCAGCTGCCTCCCCACTTATCTGTGAAATAGAGAGGCCATAATGCCCTTCTGGCTGCACCAACCCTTGGCACCAACCTCCAGCGTTGCCTGGGAATGCCTGAAACCCTGACAGAGGACTGGGTCCAACACACGACAGAACAAGCTCGTCCCGGGGCAGGAGTCACAATGACGTTTTCTAGGCAGCTTCAGTTTTCAGAAAGCACAGCAGCAGCAGCTCCACAGACCATGGCAATCCCTGGGTTGCAGGGACCAGCCTTCTCCCCCCCCCCCGTGCAGCCCTCCCGGTGCTTTCAGGATGCCATGCACTCACACTGAGAACAAACCCAGCCCTGCATGGTGCCCTTTGTCCCCTGCTCAGGGTCATTTCCTGCAGCTTGGAGCAAAGGTGGGGCTAAAGCAGCGTTTTCTCCTCCTTCACACAAGGACAAACCAGTTCTCCCTCAGTTAAACCTGCACCAGGAGCCTGGAGCCCTCCTTTCATGCACTCCTGCCCCCAGATAAGATGGCCAAGCTTTAAACCCAGCCTTGAACCCCAGCTCCAGGTCAGCTATGCCTCTTACCAGCAGAGCAGGCCCCTTCCAATCCCTTCCACCCTGCTCTGCTTGCCTGACACCACAGACAGGGTAAGCTGTGCAGAAGAAGCCTCCAAGTCCATCCCGTGCCCTCAACTCTTCCCAGGAACAGCAAAGCCAGACCTCCAGAGACCAAGAGCAGACTAAGTCATGGGAGCTGCACCTCAGTGGGCTCACCACTGGCTCCCTCTCCAGCGTGCCTTTGACAGCCGAGTTCAACCACCACATTGGCTGGAACAAAGGGAGGCAGGGTGTTTAATCCCATAAAGGGCAGGCACAGACAGCTCTGAGACGCCGGTGCAGCCCGTGGAAGGAACCGGGTCCTGGCCGGCCTCCAGAATCCCAAGCAGCAGCACCTGCACACACAGCTTCCCTAGGCTCTGAGCACACTGCAATGCAGCAGCAAGGTCTGGAGGGGCAGAGGATGCAGGCAGAACCCCCCTGGGAAGGAGGGAAGTGACCCTCCCTTTGGCTGGTACATGAGAAACTCTCCTGGGAACACTCCAGCAGCAGCAGCAATCCAACCACATTTCCACACCATGCTCCATAGCCATTGGAAGAGCAGCTCCACCTCACAGAGATCAGATATAACCTTCAACTCCCTTCTTAAATCAAACGTTTCTCTAAATAAAGCCTGAAATCAAGAAATCCATTTTATTGCAAGAGAGAGCTTGAAAATTCATTCTGGTTCATGTACGGTGCCTGCATCGTTTGAACTCTGCAAGGTGTTTATTTACTGGAGTTATTCCCAGCTAAGAGAAATATAAACATTGATTTTTCTGCCTCAAGTCCTACAGCTGGGAGCCACTGTACATCCCTCTCCCCTGTGGCAGCACCGTGTCCACAACATCTGAAAGGGAGATCATTCCTCAAGCGGAGGAGGGGAAGGAGCTGCTGCCCGGCTCTGGCAGCAAATGGGGCCATGAAGGGCACCGTGATGCTGTCACTTCCATTTGTCTTACTGGGTGAGGTTCATCAAACCACAGGCATCAGCAAAAGGCAAGGGAAGGCTGTCAGCAACCTGTGCCATCCACCTCCTTCCTCCTGCAGTGTTCCATGCTGTTATCCAGTGTACACAGTGCAGGAGAGCATTGGCTCCAAAAAATCCACCCCAAAGCGCGGATGCCGCAGTGCCTTCTGTGGATTGGGACATACAGCCACCAATCTTCTTCCTGCACATCCCTTACACATCCATGGTCCCACTCAGCAGGCAAAGACTTCTAGCAATGCCACCACAGGACCGTGGAAGGAACCACCCTGGCCCTTCCCACAGAGAGGAGAAAACCCAGGATAACCTACAAGACAGAGGTTCCACATGAGGGGACATTGGGGTGAGCTGCATCACCAGAACTGCTTGATGTGGCATCAGCAACAAGCTGCAGGCTCAGGGAAGGCTGCACCATTTCACTTGGCTGGGCAGGAGATCCAGGCTCCAGGCAGCTGGAAGGGAGATGGAAGCCAGGACACTGAAGTGTCCTGGAATGGCCCTGGGGAGCTCTGACATTCTCTGGTCACGCTGTCCCCCTCCTGGTCCCATCTCTTCACTCCATGCAACAGGAGTCAGCCCCTAACACTGTCCAACTGCTGCTGGGATTTCCACCTACTTGACTTTCTTGGGAAAACCAAAAAGCCTTCCAAAAGGGCCATCAGCACTTCCCTCAAAGGTTCTACAGTGGCTGGGCCACCAGTGTGACAACCTTTGGCAGGAGACTTCCCTGCCTTCTGTTGCACATTGTGATGCCCAGCAGCCACACGGTTTTCCCTGGAAGCGAGTGGGAGACACATAGCACAGCACAGCACATGGGACACGAACCTTCAGCTGTGCCCCACAGTTCTGGGCTCCCAACCACCAATCCCCTAGCTCTGGCAACTGGCAGGACACCAGCCTGCAGCCTGCTTTCCTCACACCCCTGCCTAGGACTGACAGACAGTTACAGTCCCTGTCTGGAATGGAATTAAATTTAGGGTCCGAAGATCCCAGTGGGCACCAGGCTGGAACCTGCCTCTGCATGGTCCAACCCGTACCAGAATGTGGTGGGTTGTGGCAGCAGCCTCTGCACCACAGCAACAACCTCCTCCCAAAACTGAACCAGCTGAAGGAGAAATCCATCCTCAGCCTGTCCAAGCTCCACACTTCTCCTTAAACAGCCTGGCTGGCTCCTTTCCCAGCAGGCAGCAATGCTGCGTGAGGAAACAGGGTTATCTCCAGCACCTATTCACCAGGCCCATCTGCTGCGTGCTAACACAGTCACTCTGCAGCCCCAGCAAACACAACTGAGATAAACATTGCCTGCCACCTTCCTGCAGGAGAAGAGCTCCTCCAAAACCAGGAACCTGGCAGCACCCACCCACAGGAGGGCTTTCTTGGGGGACACTTCACAGGGAGCAGTGATGCAGGGCTTTGCTCTGCAGCCTGCCACCAGAGAGCTGCTGGAGCCTCTTTTGGGGTGCACACAACAAGGGCAGCTTGGGATGCAAGGAAGGGGTAACAGGCTACAACCCCACACCTCCAGCAGCATGGATGGGGCTGGATCCACATGGCTGTGCTTCCCACCACAGCAGCTCTCCCCAACCAAGGCAGGAGATATCAGCTGGCAGGAGGCACCACCACGTTGGCAGGAGTGCCTCTACCTTGGCAATCACAGCAATGTAATTATTATGCTTAAAAAATAATATAGAAAGTACTCAACCAAGCAGGCAGCTTTCAGCACACTGATCAGATCCCAGGGAATCTCACTGCTCCAGGGATTAAGAAGGTTCCAGCTGGTCACCTTCCAAAACCACTTCAGGACAGAGATATCCCTGCCCCGGGCTCTGCTGAATGAGGAGTTTGCTGAGCCCTGTGTGTCCAGCTGCTGCAGAGCCCTGGCTCCTACACAGCCACCAAACTGTCCAGGGATGGCCACCACCTTTGGGCACCACCTGGGACCCAAGACTTCTCTGAAGCAGGGCAAAACAAGAAGGAACAAGGCAAGGTAGGAAATCGGGAAGTGCCCAAAAACCTGCAGTTTGTGTCTTTCCTGCTGGCAGGTAGCTGGTGCTGTGCCAGGGTTGTGTGATGTGCAGCTGAGCTCCAGGGCAAGCCACGGCACCCAGCCCTGGGCAGAAGCACCCTGGACTGCCAGAGAACGGCTCGAGGTGACCTGGGCACCGGAGTGAGAGATCCCAGGGCTCTGCTGCAGAGCTCACAGTGACAACAGGATTAGAGGAGCTTGTGTCAATCACACACAGCAACACAATCAGGCTGTTTCTCTAAATAAAACTCCTCCAGAGTAGCTAAAGTCTTAAAACTTACAGCTTTGTTTCTCTCCCGCAGTAAATAAACAAATAAATAAAAATCAATTTTTCTAGTCAGCAACACAAACCCCGAGCTCTCTGACACACAATGCATCCCAGCAAAATCCTCACTGACAAATACAAGAAAAAGCACTAGAATTTTGTGGAAGCAAAGAAAAGAAAAATAACCAAAAAACCCTAAACAAATCCTGCCTCAAGGTCTGTGAGCTGTGAATCCCTTCCCCTCAACCCCATGCTTTCTATTTAATATTTCCTATTTAATTTCCTTCAGTAGCACTGCAGATCCTGACCTAAGAGAGGACTGCTGAGCCTTCTCCCACACGGACCTACCACATCTCCAGAGCCAGCAGGAGCAGAAGGCACCTGTGCCCACCAGGAAGGGGTGCAGGAGGTCAGGAAGCCCTCAGAATCCCTGTGGCAGTGCACTGTTAGGAGCACACGTGGGTTGGGATCATGAAGCCCGGCGAGGAGATGCTGTTGGCTGAGCTGACTCACTCTTGCAGAGCCAGGCAGGGGCTGGGAGGCTGGACCTGGAAGGTTGCAGCAGATATACTGGCAAAGCAACACAGAAACACGGGGAGCTGGGACTTTCCACTTGGTACAAGTTTCTATAGGAGAATCAGTAGAGACAAACAGTCTCTGATTCAGACTTCTGAACCCCCAAGGCTATAAAGGAAAGTGTCGCCAGCTCCTTGCTGGCATCATCCAAACAGGGCAGGTTGCATAAGTACTTCCAAATCCTGCCTCCAAATGAAACAAGAAAGTAAAACAGGCTTTAACACCACTGACCTTCACCCCATCCTTCCAGGACTCTTCCAACTCAGGATATTCTGTCTTGGAGAGACATGGACAGAAATAAAGCACCAGAACGGAATTGTCTCTTTGCCCTTTTCTCCCAGATCTGCTGAGCAAGGGCAAGAGACAGCAAAGAGACCCTCCCCTAACTCAGCCCTGCTTTCCTGGAGCACTGCATCAAAATATCCATGTCAGGCAGTGCCAAGTGGTCCCACTGCAATGGCACAAACATTCCCAAAAAACAGAGGCTGCACCTCTCCAGGTGTGTGCAAAAGCAGCACCCCACTTCCACAAGAGCAAGCATGGAGGATCCCAGAGTAACTCAGGTCAGAGACCTCAGAGTGGTCTCCAGCCCAAACTCCTGCTTCAAGTTGAATCTCTTAAAGGGATTGCAGCAGGTTTGACAGTCTGGTATTGAAAACCTCCAAGGATGGAGACTTCACAACCTCTCTGGGCAGCGACCTCAGCTAACTGACTGTCCTTAGGCAGAAATGCTTCTCCTTATATCCAGTCTGATATTCTCCTGTTTCATCCTGTGTTTGTTGTTCCCTGCCCTCCCACCATGTGCTGCTATAAAGAGCCTGGCTCTGACCTCTGGATGAAGTGTCTGTAGGTATTGGTAGAGCTCCTTCAATGCTTTCTCTCCAGCTGGGACTAACCATGGAAGCATGGAATATTTTAGTTTGAAGGGACCTTAAAGATCATCCAATTCTACCCCTCGCCATGGGCAGGAACACCTCTTACTGTCCCAGGCTGCTCCAAGCCCTGTCCAACCTGGCCTTGGACACTGCCAGGGGTCCAGGGGCAGCCACAGCTTCTCTGGGCACCCTGTGCCAGGGCCTGCCCACCCTCCCAGGGAACAATTCCTTCCCAATATCCCATCCAGCCCTGCCCTCTGGCAGTGGGAAGCCATTCCGTGTGTCCTGTCCCTCCATCCCTTGTCCCCAGTCCCTCTCCAGCTCTCCTGGAGCCCCTTTAGGCCCTGCAAGGGGCTCTGAGGTGTCCCTGGAGCCTTCTCTTCTCCAGGTGAGCACCCCCAGCTCTCCCAGCCTGGCTCCAGAGCAGAGGGGCTCCAGCTCTAAGTGATCAACTCAGTGGGCTCCTCTGAACTCAATCCAGCAGGACAACATCTTTCTTGTGTTGAATTCCTGACTGAGCTCAGTTCCCTCACACCCTCTTTGCATGACTCACACACTCCAGCACCTTGACAACCTTAGAGCCCCAACACCAAAAACAGCTCCAAAAAGGCCACCATTTTCTTCATGCAACCTCTGACACCAGGCATCCCCTTAAGCCAGGACCAGAGCTGGGGCCTTGCTCTGAGCTCCCTTTGTTCCTTCAGTTGGTGGAAAGGAAGCACAACAACTACAACTACACAAATTCCTCCTTTTGTTGAAGTACTTGAGGAAATAAAGATTTCTTAATCCTGAAATATTAATTTTTGAGCACTCCAGAGCTTTATCATATATTTATATCTGCTCTCTCTTTTTAGTGTCAATCCAGGACAAACTACCAACGAGTTCCCAGAAACACAGCTTAGGTCGGGGATGGAAAATCAGCCAAGGGACCAGCGTGGTCCCCTTCCAGGACAAACTCTTCTGTGGCCAGGACATCCCTTCTTTCTGGAGGTTCCCTCCTCCCCACCCAGTATCAGCGCTCCTGACCACTCCCTGGAGCAGGACAATCACATTTATGCAGAAAATGGCATTTTCTACTGGTGATAACCTGCAATGAATTGAAACAGGACAACTGGATTTGTCCAGTTTAATAAAGGAATGGTGGCAGGTGAAAATCCCTCATCAGAGCAGGAGGGAAAAAAAAAGGTCTAATTCTGCAGCAGGAAACCATGAAAGGGTGAGCACTTAATGGTGAATGGGGCCATTAAAGACCCAGCAACACCACACAACCCTCCCTAGAGGTGCCAAGAGGCTCAGACAGACACGAAGAGTTTCCCAAGCTGATGACGCACTCCAGTTCCTGGGAATTTCTTGGTCCCATTGCACCAAACCTTCAGACAGTTCTTGCACAGTTTCTATTTAGTTTCTTCTTTTCCCACACTGGACACAGCTCCAGCACCTCAGATGTGCTCCAACAGCCAGGGAGAGAAGAGGCTGGGAGTTTTAATGAGAAGTTCCCAGGGGAAAGCTGAACTCTGCTAATGAGAGGTCTGAGAGAAAAAAACACTGGCCCATCTGTACAGAGTGCACAGGAATTTTCTGGCAGCCAATAAAGCCACAGAAGACACTCTCAAACTACAGCTGTCCCTGCACTTCACTCTCTTGTCACCTCCCCAAAACCAGGGATTGCCTGTCAGATGTGAGGGTGAGAGGGGACATCTTGCTGTGGGACAGGCAAGAAAGGACTTCATAGAATCACAGAATGTCCTGAACTGGAAGGGACCCACAAGGATCGTGAGCCCAACTCCTGGCCCTGCACAGGACACTCCAACAATCCCACCCTGGGCATCCCTGAGAGCATTGGGCAATTCAAAAGCAATGCTCTATAAATACAAATGTTTGCAAGGGGTGCAAGTGAGACTGACAACACACTCCTCTATCCTCTACCAGCCAGAAAGAGACACCAAGGAATGTGTTCAGAGTGTGGTGGGAAACAGGAGGAGGGCAGAAGCCCAGCTGGGACAGGGGCACCCTGAAAGCTCCTGTGACACACACCGAAGTCTGTCTTTGATGGAGAAGGGAAGCTGAGGAGACTGTCATGGCTTGCAGAGTCCTCTTCATGGCTGAAATCCCTGGGTTTTGTTTAGGAAAGGGGAGGGATCTGCCCATCTGAAGTTACTGGAGTTACACACACCTGGAAGGAGCTGCCTCCTCTCTGAGCCTAGGGACACGCAGGGGAGCGTTACCCTAAAGTGATGGACAGGACACAAGAGACTTGCATCATTCTTCATCAAAGCAAAATTAGAATCTGGAAGGCTTGTCTTGTGAGAAAAACAGGCTGGGCATGAGTAACCTTAATTGCTGCAGTGTTGTAAGAAATGAGCTCTCAGAAGAAAACCTGTTTGGCTGGCAGAGCACAGGCACGCTGGGACAAGACCTTTCCCAAAGGCTCCTTGGCTAATGAGCAGGTTTCCCATATGTCTGCCAGGGCAACAATTAAAATCCCTGGGGATACAAAAGGAGGAGGCAGACTGAGTATTCCAAGGAAGTCAGCAAAGTCCAAGTTCTAGCTTTCCTCAAAAGTTTTGCAGGCTCTGGATTCATGAGCTTTTGATGAGGTCTCTCACCCTAATGCAGCACCTCCTGCACCGGTCCAAGGTTGTGGAGGTGCAGGGCCTAGATGAGATGGCCAACAGCAATGTGACTTCTTCAAAACCAGCATGGAGCCACTCAGTAGCACAGGATCATCATGGGACAGGCTCTGGAGCAGCAAGGCTGGCAGGAGAACTGCCCAGGAAGGTCTTTCTGGAGCCCCAGGCCTGGAGACAGCCACCAGCACAGCCTCAGCTCCTCCCAAGCTGCACTATTTCTCATTAAGATCAATTCCAGCCTGTTCTTATAATTAATAACCTCATCTTGCCTCCCTGCATGCAAGCAGGGGAAATTTCTGCAGTTGCAATCACACTTTACTTCAAAGAAACCAATTTAGCACAGCGCTACTGCTGCCATCATTCCTCTTACTCAATGACTTTATTTACCTTTTCTGTACCTAATTTCCCCAGTCCTTTGTGTGTCTGGGGAAATTAAAAGTAAAAAATACCAAGGCCCATTTGCACCCAAATATTATAGCAGGGGGAGGAAATTTATGTCCTTAACTCAGGCCAGCACCATACTATGGCCATTAACATATTGATTTGGCTAGGGAGGTGATGAACTGAACAGCCTTGCTTTGACTACACAACACTGACTTTGACCAAAATCTACATATAATGGATATTTGAACCCTCTCAAGAGCAAATACAGAAAGTAGGTACAGCAGTTTATAAGGGTTTGTCACAGTGGCATGAAATTGGTGTAACTTGGGTGTAGAAAGCACTTCTGGTTCTGCCAAAACATCAGTGAGTCCTTCAGCATGCCTGCAACTCCCCAAAAAAGCTGTTTTTTCAGGGGGAAAAAAGCCCATAGTCCTCCAGCAAATGCAACACAAGAATGCAAGAATTTTACCCATTTTTGTTGATAAAAGGCCCGAATCATAGAAGACTGATAGCCCCAGGTTCTGCTGGATACTTGTAGCTTCAGCTTCTTGCACACTTGGAGCAAGAAAACACTTTGAGAAATATAGTTTTGTTTTTTAGAAAGCCTGTTAAAAATTGGATCAGCTACCCTGTATGGTTTTATAACAATACTCCATCTGTGGTGTGAGCAGAAAGTTTCCCACGTAAAATAAACTTGTCCAGCAAAACTTGTGACCACCTAAAACAGAGGAAGCACTGAACATGTGAGCAGGTCACATCACACAGGGATGGGAACACAAATCTCCAAGCCTCCTCTGGTGTTAGGACAAGGTAAGATGTATAGAAATCAGGGAATATCCAGAGCAGCAGGGAGAGGATTTATGACCAATGCACCAGCTCTGGGACTAGCAAGATGCTGGGGAGGAACAGCTGGGAAGATGATGTTCTTTAATACTACTGCTACACTAATTCATTTCAAATCATGGCAGGTTTTAATTTAAAAACCAACAGAATCTTGAGTAGGAAAAGTGGGAGGGATGAGAAGAGTTCAAAATAGAAGGATTTCAGGGGAAAGGCAGGAGGGGATGGAGTAGAGGACATCTCTTTGGGTGTCTCATGTCTGGAGAGTGAGGCATGGCACAGGTTTGAGGAGCTGCAGGTGATGCTTTGTGAGCAGCTCCATGGCCCCACCTCACTCTCACAGCCAGCACCACCAGCTCAGCCCCAAAACACCACCCTGTACCTTCAGAGAATAAATGAAATCCCTTCTTCCCAGCGTGAGGAGGAAATGCAAAGCCATTTTCTGCCTTTGAGGCCTGTGCTGCTGGGGACTGCTTGCCTCTCCTGCAGCCCTGGGGGGGGTTGTGGGGTGCTGGAGCTATCCTGGCACAGACACAGGCACAGCAAGGAGCTGGGAGGGCACTGCCAAGCCCCTGTCTCCTTTCGTGCCACCAGTTCCCAGCCCCTACATCAGGCAGGCTGCTATTTGCTTCAGAAACAACCATCTTTATCCCTAAATTCTCCCTGATAAAATAAATCAAAGCATAGCTCCAAGGTGCAATTAAGTAAAAAACCAACAGTAATAAGAGCTTGGTACCATTTGGGGCGGAGGGAGAAAGATTCATGTTTCCATGAGGTCTGAGACTAAGGAGAGTGGGGCTGCAGCCTGGCAGGTGGAAGCAGAGCCCCCAGCCTCCTCTCCCAGAGCTTTACCTTGGCCACCACGCCAGCTCCTGGCAGAGCTGCTGCTGGGAGCTCTTCCTGCAAACGAGGAAAGCTCTCAAGCCAAGCTCTGCAGTTGCACTGTCCCATGCCAGAGCAGGCAGTGCCCTTCCCGTGGCTGCCAGCGACACTGGGGCAGCCCAGGCAGGACCATGCCGGAGAGCTGGAAGGCAGCAGGGACTGTGCTCCATGGCCAGCAGCTGTCAGGCTCCCCAGCATGATTAACAGCCCTTAATGAAGAGCTAAGCCAGTCCTGGACCTCAGGAAAGCAGCTCACACTTAATATCTCAGCCAACAAGCTTTGCACTGATCTGCAGAGAGAAAGAAAGACTGCCAGGGGCCAGAGGAAGAGAGAGGAACTCTGGCAGCTCTCAGCATGCCTGGAGTTCAGCGTGTGCCTGCTCAGGGCACAGCAAGGAAGGCACTGCAGCTACAAACATCACCTGGCAGCGAGGGACAGGCAAGAATGGAGGCTCCCCACAGCCACTGCCACCACCAGCACACCCTGCCAGCTCTCCACTTGCCTGGGCATGGCGCCAGCTCCTTTGGTGACAGAAGGTCAGAAGGCAAACCTGAATGTCCCCTCTCCTACATCAGGAACCCTGTCCAAAGCTGCACAAAGCAGAGTCCCAGTTGAACTGGGTGCTGCAGTTTGTACACACACACTCCACAGAGTCCTTGGCTCCACACACAACTTCCAAGTGCACTCACACTCCCTGCCAGGTGCTGCAAAAGACACACCAATGCCTGTGCTGGAGCCAGGTCCTCCTGTACTGACCTGGGCTGGAGAGAGACCACCACACACAGCAGCAAACCCCACCAGCCTCACAGATGGCTCCTGCCTTTCCTGCTTCTGGAGCAGCAGCACCTTCCCCAGCTCTGCTCCCCTTCCCAGGTCATGTCAGGTCAAGCAGCTGAATGCAAGAGCACACAAAATTCATTGCTGTATCAAGCCAGCTTTGGGGAGCCTGTTGCCAGCTGCAGCAGGCTCTGCTCTCCTCGCAGGCTGGGGGGAGGAAGAGCAAGGAGCGGGGGAAGCTGCCTCAGGTGCTGCTCAGGCTCAGGGCAAACAAACCAGCATCTCCCCCATGCAGCAGGAGGAAGAAGCAATTTATTGTGACAAATGGTGAAAGCCTGCAGCGGGGTTGGCCCTTCCTGTCAAAGCTGGTGAACCACACCAGGAGAGGGAAGGGCCTGGCAGTCAAGAGGGATATGCATCACTCCCGGGGGAAAACCATCAGCAGCTCAGGAAAACCAGGCTGCAAGAGATCTCTGCCTGCCCACCTGGGATGCTAGCGAGCACTGTGTGAGTCAGCCAGCCACCACTGCTCGTCCCCCACTCTCAGGGCTGCTAACTGCCACCTCTCAGTGTCCCCTGCTCCAGAGGGGTCATGCCTTGGCCCTTCAGCCTCAAAAAGGGGTTGAAGGTTTGGGCAGAAGTGTCTGGGATGGGACATGGGGTGAGGGAGCATCCAGCAATGTAGCACAAGTGGGATGTTCATATCTGCATCTCGAGCTCATAAGCGACTTTCTTGTTGACAGAGGAGAGTTCACAGTCCAGAAGGACAGGAAATAACATCCTTAACTTTTAAGGAACCTGAAACAAGGAGAATCTGGGATGCCAGTTGTCTGAATTAGCCAGGAGAGAATAGGGAGAAGCCCCTCCTGAAGGAAAGGAATTCCAGGGTCCATTTGGTCTCTCGTGAATACAGAGAGATGGCTGTGTCCTCCTCAGCTTGCCTGACTGCCACATTCCCTTTTTCCTCAAAGTATCTGATGGGGTTCCAGACAGAACTGGGACTGATTTTCCCACTGCACCCACCATCAGCACCCAAAAAGAATATAGCTTCACACCTGTACAGACTTCTCTATGTGTACCTGTGCAGCTCTGTGCCAGCAGCAAACAGTGGTGTTTTGGAGAGCCCTGGATTTGCCTTCCATGGGGACTAGACAGCAGCCAAAGCACTGACAGACCGATAAGTCCATGACAAATTCAGAAATGAAATGTGAATCTCTCAAGTCCTGGCAATGCACCTTCACCATCCTTACTGTTCAGCAGAATGATTTCCCAAGCTTTGGGTCAATCCAGAGCTGCTCCTTCTGAGCTGCAAGAGCCACGTGTGGGAGCACACACTTCCCTGCATCCCAGAATAGAAAGCAGCTGGAGTCACATCTGAACACTGCAATGAGAAGATGAAAGATTCCCAGACACTCCTCTTTTTCCACTGAGCACTTTATGGGCTCTTCTCCCCGCTCTCACTTCACATAGAGCTCCTTCAGCTGCTGATTTTCCACAGGTGCTGAACTTCCAGATGCTCCTGGGGGCTCTTCCATCTTTAAATTCATTCTATTTAAATAACAGGGGCATATGGTTCATTACAGCTATTAAAGGGTGTGTGTATGTGTGGGGGGAATCTGATCCTGAGATCCAGAAGGCTCCCAGGACCTCTGAGCACCCAGGCATTGGTTCCTGGCCCCAAAGGAACAGAGCCAGCTCTGCCTGCAAACCTCACCCGAGGGCTGTGATCGAGTTTCCAGCTCACCTACATCACACCAGGTCCTCCAGTGCTAGTGAGGAGGTTTATACCAGCTCAGGAGATACTCAGGACTGCTGTGTCCTTTCTAGGACAGCTGCCACCCCCTGAACAGGATGAAGGCCAAATCTTCCGGACAAGATCAATGCCAGGATCTAACCAGCAGCTTATAGAGGGCTTCCATCACCCCAGTACCACTAACAAAAAAGGTCTGTGCAGGAGCTGGGTTAGCACAGCTGAATGAAGATCCCACAACACAGGAGCCCAGCTTCTCTTGGGACAGAGAAGGATCCCAAGGGAAACCTGCTGATGTGCCCCCTCACCCCAGCTGCCAGGGTACCACGGGAGGAGCTCACAGATCTGGGCATGGAGATCTTGGAATAAGTTTTGATCAACTCTCTCCAGGTTCCAGCTGAAATGGGCTCAAGAGTAGCACAGGCTGCTCTTGCAAGGAAGCACAGGGATGTAGGATGTAGGCAGGGAGGCCTTTCAGCTGAGAACATGGGAAGGAAGGGGAATATTGATGGGGCTGATATCCACAGTTATGTTTCACAATACAGCCTTACCTGCTCTCAGCAGGGAGGGGAGGAGGAGGTAAGGAAAGGAGCAGGAAGCTCAATTCATTAAGCTTCTCTCTCACCTGAGGAACTGGGACATCTTCAGCAAGGAGGGAGGACTCATGGGACCAAAGGACACTGCTTTCCATCCATTTAGCTCCCCACACCTGAGGTATGCTTGAACAGCCACTTCAAAAGCAACCCCTGAGGAAAGCAGGCTGGATGAAGTGGAACCTCTACTTGTTTTCATTTCTCTGTCTTTAAGCCAATTAAGGGAATTCTTTTTAAGTGAGGGTCTGTGGTCTGCCTCAAAGAGCCTGTGCTCCCCAGAGAACAGAGAGAGGTGAGGTGGCCATCAGGAGCCAGCACTGCAGGGATTTGTGCTTCTCTACAAAAAAAGAAACCCTGCTCCAAAGCCCCAGAATCTTTCTGTTTTCTAACACACTTCTGCAGCAGGTGCCTCTCCCCTTTGCACCTCGGTTTTCTCACTGGTACATCACACAAAAAGCAAGTGGTGTTGACATTAGGCAGAGCTCTCCTTGTGTCTTTCAACACTTGCCCAGTGTTTGAAGAATCCAGCGTGGGAAATGCCTTTGAAGCTTCACATCCAGCCAAGAAGAGGCCAAGACAAAGGCATGGTCTGTACTTAATCCTGGTGTCATATTCACAGAACCACAGAATGGGCTGGAAGGGACCTCAAAGTCCATCTCATTCCATGGAACACCTTCACTATCCCAGATTGCTCCAAGCCTCATCCAATCTGATCTTGGACACTTCCAGGGATGGGGCAATCACAGCTTCTCAGGGTAACCTGTGCCAGGGGCTCATCCCAGGGAAGAATTCCTTCCTGACATCAGGGTGGTCAAGCTCAAACATGATGGAAGGGGGCTACAAACACAGGCAGAACGCAGCCAAGGACACAGAACCCACAGCTGGGAAAATGTTTGCTGGGACAAACAGCTCCTGGTGTGGGACTGTGCAGACAGATCCCTTGCATGGACTAAATGGCCACATTTTTCCTTTCACACACCACTCAGAGCTATTTTCCATCACACCTCCCATGGAGGATACACACATCCTGCATCAGGTAACAAAAGCACCTGTGTGTGCAGAGTATTTTGGAGGGACAGGTCCATTTGCTCAGATGAAGACACCCTTGTATTGTCTTCAAGAACAGGGAACAACTTCAGGGTCACACACCTGAACAAACCTCCTATTCCATGTCTCAGGCTGTTTCACACACCACTTCCCAACACACCTGATGTTTGAACTGAAGGCTGGGGTGGGAGAAGAATTTTCCTGCTTCCCAGGACTAGAGAGATGTGGGACTAAGGCTATGGGCCCATAGCTGAAAAGAGCCAGGAAAACCTGATGGGACTGTAAACTCAGGACTCACCCACATTCCCTTACTCCCACTGCAACTTCCCTCACATGGGGAGGCTGCAAGAGGAGATTTACTGGTGGCTGCCAAGCCAAATTGCTGCTCAGCTGAAGATTTATGCTGCAATTTGTAGTGCTGTTAAAATAGAATTGGAAGAGTGGTGGTGGAAGAGAAAGAGCAAATGAAAGAGAGGGGAGGGGAAATAGATCAGGAGCAACACCATGGCTCCAAAGCTATTTGCTCCATCTCTCACATCTCCATTGAACCAATCACTCTGCATTTCCAGCTGCTCTGCTCCAGCCTTCAGACCCTGCAATGCCAGTGCCCGGGCTCACTTTGCAGTGGGACACACGCAGGGTACAGGTAATAGAAACCTGTCCATCTCCACAGCACCTGAACTGTCAGGCTCAATAAATACAGCTGGCAGAGAATGACACAAAAGGGACAGGGCATCTGGAGGCTGGTGGCTGCTCACATGACTTCCACACTGCAGCCACCAAGGACAGGAGAAGGGACCCCCATCCCAAAGGCCACCCACTGCCTTCCCATTCTGGCACTGGTTAAACACCAGAGTTTAACTCAGCAGTTTAACTCAGTCCTGCCTGCTGAGGTCAGAGGTGAGCTAAATTATCCCCTGCACCTCCAGGAACTGGAGGAAAAAGGCTGTCAAGTCATGGATCAATATCCCTGCATGTGCAGAGAGCCATGGGCTTCCCCTGCCGAGGCCCCCATAGCCCCTCCTCTGAGAAGCCAAGGAAAGGTCAGAGCACCCTGCAGCTGCCAGGGAATCCTGGCTCTGCTCTGCACAACTGGGTGACGCACAATCTCCAAAAAATCTACAGCAAAAACCTCTTTAGTGAACTTCAACAGAACAGCTTTCCTTTGACATCAGGGAAACTCCCCATACCCTGAGCCAACCCTCTGTCCTGTACTGCCAAAACCATGGGGGAATTTCAGAATTACAGCAAAGAGACTTTGGCCCTTCAGCCCCTGGGCATCCCTGCAGAAAAAGCCAGGCTAGGTTCGTTCCTCATTCCAGAAACCACCCTAGGGCTGGGGGTTTCAGTTTACTGAGAGGTCAAACTATGGATCCAAACTGACCCCCCAGGCACTGGGGAGCTCTCAAGCCCTACCACTGAAGCACCTCCTTGAGGTGCCCCAGCCAGCAACAGAGTGCAGTTCCTTCTTGCAAGGGAGATGGGAGAGGATGGGATCCTGTGCACAGGCTGAGTCCCACCAACAGCAATGGATCTGTTTGTGTGTGTGTGCTCCCGACCTATAAAGGTCATTCCTCTCTCACATGCCTGAACTTCAGAGGGGACAATTAGTAACAGTTCCCTAAAAGCTCAATGGGACAAAACACACTGACCTTCCTGTGGTTTGGATAGGAATGCTTCATCATGCACAGCCTATTTGGCATTTCATTTCCTGGCACTGGCAGCTTCTAGGACAGTCCTGGTCCAACATCCAGCGTGCAGATGAAATAGCTCTGGGTGTACAGAGTGGACCCTGGCCTGTATCCTCTGGGATAGTACCCTGTGTAGGCAGTGACAGAGGTTGCCCCAGCACAAAACCCTTCCATGCACCTCCTGCCCAATCAGCACCAAGTCCATGGTGCCTCGAGGCTATCCCAGGCAGTTGCCAGTCCCAGATCACCCTCCAGGATCCCATCAGCAAACACCAGGCTCCAGGAGGACACAGGAGCACTGCAGCACACCAGAAGCCCACCACAGTCCCAATGCCCCATCAAACACAGGTTCCACACAGGAATCCACACCTGGCCTCAGATTCACTTTGGTCTTTCAAAATGGGGGCTGTTTGGTTTCTCCAGCCTCTTGGAGACAGAGGAAGACTTGGTGGGTTATATGGAAGGGCCAGGAATAGAGCAGAACAATGCTGTGCTGGGGCAGACTGAGCCACAGCACCACGCAGCACCCCAACCTGCTCCTTCTGTTCATACCCCAGGCTGAGAGCTATTGCCACCTTAACTGAGCCAGCAACACATCTGGCTGACTCCTGGAGCAGGCAGACAGGCTGGAATTACCAGGGAAGCCCCTACAAGTTATACTGCACCCTGGAGGCCTCCAGGCTGGGTGATTCAGACCATAGCACTGTTTACTGTCTTGTAAAGATGACACACACTTAACTTAGTGTTTTGACAGCTGGAATCTAGAGGATGCGCCTGGCTGGAGCACGTGCCATTAACCCTCCCGAGTCCATGTGCCAGAGGGAAGCATCCTGCCAAAACAGCAACCCCAGAAAGGCCAGGCTGGGGCTGCTCCAACAGCTCAGTGTCCCTTCCCTGCAGCACAACACTCAATTTTCTACCAAGGAGAGCAGCTCCTGCTGTTGTTTAAAGCTTCTGAACCTCATCAAGTCAGACACACACTCACAGACAGCCCTGGGTAAGCTCAGACCACGTATTCCTCAAGGACACCTTGAGGGACATCACTGCTGACCTGCACAGGACAGAGCAGGAAGGAGCACAAGTGCCCTGGAGACTGAAATGCTGCACCAGACATAGGGCCCTGTCAGCTGCTGTGCCCTCCCCACCACACTGCCACCAACAGCAGTCCCTGAGCCAGCAGGGCTGCAGTGCCCACACCAGTGTGCCTACATGATACATTAACTGTAGGAAAACACAACCCAAGGAAAACTGGCCACTGGGTGAAGCTTTGCTGGAGATTCTCTAGGGCATGTGTGAAGTGCTCAATGCCAGTCACTGCACATGCCACAGGGACTGCTGGGCAAGACAGCAGCAATGTCACTGATCAGTTCATTCTGTGCCATGAGCTGCAGCCTGCAGAACTAAAGTCTTTCCACATTCCAGAAGCACCAAATGTTTCCATGTTTATCCGTCCCCATAGACAGACACAGCAGCTGTGGGTAAGGCAGCAGGAGAAGCCTCAGCTCCTGGGCAGGAAAGGTACAGCTGGTGGCATGGGTCTGATGGAATGTCCCAGTGCTGCATGGGGCAAGTGCCAGCCAACACCAGGGCTCTGAATGAAAGGTGTCCTCTCCTTGGTGTCCCAAGGAAGCAGAGGAAAAAATACAGATATATATACACACACATCTATCCATCTACCTACCTATATCTTCACTTTTCCAAGGCAAGGAGATTAAAATCAGATTTTAAGAAAGGCAAAAGATCTTGCTTGTGTCTGCCTTCTCCCCACTCCATAGCTGGGGAATGCTGCTGAAGGCCAAGGATTGCAGACACTGTCCTCTCCCACCAAAAGCTGGCATAATCCAGCCTCCCAAAATCTCCTTTTGCTGTAGCCAACCTTCCACACTCCAAACACCAGAGCCCAGCTCTGTGTAACCACAAGCCCCAGTGTGTGATACACAGGGAGCACTTGGGGCAACAGGGCTGGAACCTGAGAGTCTGCAGAGCCAGCAGAGCTCAGCACAGCTCTGGGCAAGGCAGGCGAGGCTCCTCCAGCTCCCTGCAAGCTGCTGACTTGGAACAGCCCCCAAGCACCCGCAGCCCAAACTCTCCTCACCCCCCACACGGCCCCAGCTCTCCTGCTGCTGGTCCTGCCGCCATCCAGAAGGGCTCCAGGCTGCCTTCACACTCCACTTCCGGCTTCCTTCTGCTTTGGATGTCCTGCTGCAGCCCCAGAAACGCCATCTGTAAAGCAGGAGCAGCTTCCTTCTCTTCGGATCAGCTCCTCACGGTGACCTGCAGCACCTGCCCTTGCAGGGACTCAGGGGTGCCTGGGGCTGCTGAGAGCTGCACTGCCTGGCAAGGGGTTCTGGCTGAGATCCTGGGAGTGCTGGCAGGGTGAGAAGCACGGGAAGGTGCCCAAGTCAAAGAAGAGCCCAGGGAAGTTTGTTTGAAGAGAAAAAGCCGAAAAGGCACAGACACCTGGCTGGGTTGTGGGTGCCCAGGCACGAATAGAGAGATGCAGCACAGCTTGGCAAATGCAAACAGCACCCAAGGGCTCCCCTTTGCTCTCTGTGCCCTTCTGTTGGCAGCAGCCCCGTGCTGAGGGTGGTTTCATCCCAGAGAACAAAGGCCTGCAGAGGATTCACTCAGCACAGCCTCCCCTCCACGCACAACACCAGGCTCTGGCCGTGCTGGGATCAAGGCAGCCTTTCAGGGACACGGGGGGAAGAGGCTGCAGGGAGGGGGGTGCAGCTCTGAGCATTCCCCTCGCTGCTTCTGATTCATGTTAGTCAGACTCCAGCCCAGAGCCACCAGTGTCAAACTGGATTAAGATACTGGTTGGAGAAATCCAGCACGTGCCTTTCACAGCAACCAGTACCTGGTAATGTGAGAGGGAAGCAACGGGCTCTGGAGTGATCCCAGGGAATGCTAGGCAAAGAGAGGGAAGTGAGCTCCTTTCTCCCTCCCTCCCTCCTCAGGATATTCCTGCCTTCAGTCCTCCTCTCACAAGCCCACAACACATGAGGTCACTGCAGGCCCATCTCCCTCCAGGACAGAGGCTGCACACTGTTAGGGGGATGTGTTTGCAGTTTCCATCCTGATCCCAAGAGAAGAAATAACCCTCCAAACACACACTTTCCTACATTTCCTCCTTCCTTGAAGCAGCTCAACCAGGTGACTGAGCTTCCCACTCTCATCACATCCATCCACCAGCTCCTGCCAGAGGACTGAGACCATTTCACAAGTCCAGGCTACATGTATGACACTTCTCAGAGGGACAAGTGATTTGCCATGAGACACGAGACCACGTTTCTCCCTATGCAGCCAAAGAAGCAATGCAGAAGGGTGACTCTGGAAAAAAAGAACAAACAAACAAAAAAAAACCCTGCTCTGGTTCCTCTTACTGTTTCCTGCTCTTAAGAAATTTTAAAAAGCCCCAAAAAGTCACAAGCTATCAGTTCCTCCCCTTCCCCACCCCCAACACACCTGGAAAAACACCAAGTACCAAAGGGCTTTCCCAGGCCCTAAGCCACATATTCCCACAGCATCACTTACAAGAGACCAGCTTCTTTCACAGCAAAACTGCATCTGCAGGACCTCTTCCCAAAAGAGATGCAGACTGGATCTATGCACAGCCAAAGCTGGATGCTAAAATCCTTCATGCAATGCAGCATCCAAAGCAAAACTCCCCAACACCTGCACTTGGAGAAGGACCCGAATCCATGGTCCTGGAGCAAAATGCTCAGCTCCTGCAGACAGGAGCACCCCAAACCAGGTAAGGTACTGGTTTTTCCCTTCTCCAGGCTGACACTGTCAAAGGGACAGCTCTGCTGTGCTCTCCATGCTGTGACAGCAACATCCAGGCAAGAAGGTCAGGCACTTCTGCTCAGATTTGGCCAAGCCTGCTGCGTAAGATGAGGACGTGCTCCAGCTGCCTCTGCCCTGGATTTGACCTCCTTTGAGGCAGGATGGCTCTTATGGGATGTGGAAATGAGGAAGGTTGGAGGGCACACAGGGAGCAAAGGGAGGGTTTGTTTGGGGATCCATTGAGAACTCTGGTCTCCACTGCTCTGCACCACCCTCCAAGTTATCCATGGCTCCAGAGCTATAAATAGCCCTAATTTAAACAACTAATAGGCTTTGTGACCGCTGGAACAGGCAGTGTGGAAAGGGATGGGCAGAGCTGGGAGCCTCAGGCAGATGAAACATTCCAATCTGCCAGCTCCTTGGCACTGCAACACCTCCTTGAGCAAGACACTGCTCCAGATACCACGGGCTCTGGTGAGAACTGGTGAGCAAACAGTTACAAACCAAACATTCCCATCAAACAAGTATCCACAACAACCTGCAGCATCTTTACTCCACCAAATCCCAGCTGAACTCCACAGCAACTTCCAGAGGGGGCACAATCCACACAGGGATGCATCCACCTCACTGCAGCAGCTGGGGAGCACAGGCTTCACTCCTGTGTGACGAGCAGGCATGTCCTGAATATGAGAGCTGATAGTACTGCCCCTCCTCTGTGGATACACAGAGCACGTCTTGGTCATCCCCCTCTGGTTCCACAGCCACATCTGTCCTTTGCATGGAGGCTTAGGAAGGGAGATGGACCAGCTGGACCCCAGAGATCCTTCCAACCCCAACCAGTCAGTGATTCTTGAAAGGGGAAAAACAAACTCTCTGAGCACACCCAAATCCATGCAGGGTGCTGATAAAACCCAGGGATGTGTGCCTGCCCCACCCCAGGTTTGTTGGGGTACCTGTACTGCTGAGGCTGCCAGACCTCCAAAGGCTGATGCCCAGTCTGATATGTGATGACAGAAAACAGAAGCTGGCAATTACCAGTGATTCTCTGCAGTCACCTGATGCTTCACCAGGAGCTTTTTTTCTGAGAACCTCATTTCTCTGGGCCCTGGTTTCCCCAACAAGAAACACACAAAATCATTTAGTTGGGAAAAGCCCTCTAAGTACATCGAGTCCAACCGCTCCCCCAGCACTGCCAAGACCACCAGTGATCCATGTCCCCAGGTGCCACATCCACATGCTTTCTGAACACTTCCAGTGATGGTGACTCTACCACTGCCCTGGGCAGCCAGCTCCAACGCCTGACCACCTTTCCTGTGAAGAATTTTTTCCCCAGCATCCAACCTGAACCTCCCCTGGCACAACTTGAGGCTGTTTCCTCTTATCCTTGTCCCTTGTTCCCTGGGAGCAGAGCCTGACCTTCACCCAGCTGCACTCTCCTGTCAGGGAGTTGTGGAGACCCAGAAGATGCCACCTGAGCCTTCTTTTCTCCAGACTAAACACTGTCCTGATGTCCTTCAGACACTTCTGCTTGTGCTGCTCTCAGAGCTGAAGTGCCACAGGAGGGGGGGGGTGGGAAGGAACAGCACAGAGCCACATTCCTGCTCCACATAGCTCCCTCCATACTTCCATATGCCAAAGTTCAGTTATTAAAATCTCCACCAGCCTCAAAACAAGTCAGAGCCCACAGAAGAGGCCTCTCTGATGCTGTCCAGCAGTTCTGACTTGCTGCTGTTCATGGATTTGAGCCAAGGGCTCACAAACACTCAGGACACTCAGGCTTGCCTAGAGATTTTCCCCAGTAATAAGTTGTACTTCTGGGGAGCAGAGGACGGCACAGCAAGTGCCCTCCTACCACCTGCCAACAATAAAAGCAGGTCCCCTCACTTCCCTCTAAAAGCAGGGAGATTTACATATTTTTATGTAAATTTTTACTTTTAGCACATCATAATAATAAAATAAAAGAATAATAAAAGAATGTGTTCCTCCCTCCACAGGCATTGAGACCTGGAGGTATTTCATTCTGCAAAGGCTTTTATAGAAAAATAAAAACCCTTTGCACAGCACTGTGGGAGAGCCTGCAGAGGAAATGAATATCCTCTGGAAGAGGAAGGCATTCAGAGAGCTTCAGCCAAATCAAGTAGTGGGCAGAGACACTTAGGTCAGCTGCACAGACCTTGCAACCCTTTCCCCAAAGGCCTCTCCCAGAAGTGAAATCCGGAAGTTATTGGTACTCAACAGGACTCTTTTCATGAATTCTGGGAGTGAGGGATAGGTGAACAGGAACATTCCCTTATATCTCATCAGGAAACAGTTCAGAGCCCGAATTCCTTCCCAACCCCTTAGAGTTGAAGGATGCACCCTGGAGAGGTGCCACCACCCTTCCAGCAGCAGCAGGAGAAACCACTGCAATCCCACTGCTCCCAAACCATTCCATGGTGGCAGCCACAGCCATGGAGCCATGTCCTGCTGCCAGCACCAAGCCTGTGGCCCTGTCCCTTCCTGCTCCCAGCTCCAGGAAGGGTTTGGCACATCAGGAAGCTTGGCCACGATGGATGCCCAGGCTCAGCTGAACGCTCCCACCCAACAACAGACCAGGCCAAGCACCTTCAAGCACATGAGCAAGACAGGGCCCAAGGGGACTTGTAGCTGAGCCAGAATTTGTCTGGCTGCACATAACTACCAGGAGTGAATTTAAACCCAACATCTTTGCCCTAAGCAGAGGTTTCTGCAATCAGATCCCTCCAACATGAATACCAAGTATTAGGTACCTCCAGTCTTTCAGGAGCTGTGCCCTCCTGGCACACTGGGAAAAGGACAGGCTCCTGTTTCAATGCTGAGACTCAGAAAGAGATTGTGCGGCCCCACTCAGAAAAGATCAGGTACTCAAATCTGGCTGTCACAAGTCTGCTACTTCTACCACTAAGGCCCTTTCTCTACTCCCTCTTGTCTCCCTGTCTTCCGCAGACAGGGACTTCCACACCATCAGCCTCATCCAGCCAACAGAAGACAGTGAAGCCTCCTCCCAGGTTCTAAAATCTTGAAAGCCAATCTGATTTCTCAGACCCTTATTTCCATCCCACCATGAGGGATGACTCCCCCAGCTCCCCCATCAAGTACAGACCAAAGTCACTCACTAAGTATGTGTGTCCCTGTTTTTCTGCCAAGGAAGCTTTGTGCTCATCCCTGAGACTGCCCAGAGCAGCTTGGCTCTGTGCTGCTCCAGCCAAAGAATTATCAGCTTTGAAGGTGGCTGCAGGCAGAGACAGAAAATCAGCAGGAAAAGCAAAGTCTATCCTAGAACTCCTGCCCAGCCTCAAATTGACTCCCCAGTACTCCACTTCCTTCCTACACTACATGACTCCAGGGACGAGGACATGCACAGGCAGGATACCTACCCTGACTTGTTCTATTGACTTACTTAATTTTTTAAAAGAATATATTTATCTGTTCCTCTCTGGAAACCAATCATCCGCTGCTCCTTGGCCCTGCTGTTCCCTGGGAGCAGCCCTTTGATGCCTGGCAGCCTGGCTGATCTCAGCAGGTCTTTTGAACCCACTTCCATAATCAGTGCCTGGAGCAAGCTCTTCCCACGCAACTCACTGCTCAGTGAATCACGGCCAGTGATTTTCCTGTCTCCAGGAACCACGCAGCACTGAGCTGGGATGAGTTCTGCTCTCCCTTGAGCAGGGGAAAGAAGGAATTATCACAAAAGCCAACCCTGTCCCCACAGGACACCGGCGTTATCTGCGCCACGACCGGCAGTTCCTGTTCTTGCCCCAACATCCGCTCCACCACCAAGGCTGGTTCTTCAGGAAATTTATTTCCACATGTCAAGATATCACTTAGTTCCTCAAACTACAGACTTGGAGTCATGAGCAGCCTCAGCTGCCACACACAAGACTGCGGAAACATGGCCTTTTCTAGTGGCCAGGGCCAGGGGTACACTGGAAGTTCCTAAATTTCAGTTCTGGCAGTATACAGCCATACTAGGGAGTATATCTGTGAGCTGAGACACCTTCCCAACTCCTCAAGGCAACAGAGGAAAAAACAGCAGTCCAGAAGGGATAATCCTACAGTAAGAACCCAGCTCTGTTTGCAGGATCCCTCTAAATCAGAAGGAACAAATCCACACAGCACAGATCACCCACCAGAGCTGTGGACCAGCCACACAGGTTACCACACACAAAGGAACTGAATTTGGGAACTGCACAAAATATCTTTTTTGAAGGTACTCAAGTCTTTGCTAGAGAGTAAAGACAACAACTTATTGGTTTCACACTGTTCCCAGCTCAACAAGAAGACCCAAGCCAGGGCCAGAAAGGAGCAAAGCCTGACAGTGCTGGGAGGCTCTAGAGTCATGCACCAGAGCCCAGGAAGCACATCCCAGGCCTCGCAGCAGCAGGGAGGCAGGAAAACAAGGACTGCACCAACATCACAGCAAACACCTCCAGGGGAACGCCAGGACAGCTCAGGGACACTCAGAGCAAGCAGCTATTCCTAAATGATCAGCAGCTCCAAACAGACTCAAGCAGGTATGGACACCCATCCAGGCTGGAGTCCACACAAAGCAGGCATTAGGCAAAGGCTCAAACGTTATCAGCACAAAACACAGCAGCCTCTGTAGCCAAGCCCCCAGGCAGAGGGGTTTGGGATGTTTTTGGATAAACCTCTCTACCTGTCAGAGACTGAATACAGGACACCAGCCCCCCAAAAACAAGAGAAACTCCTCACTGCAAGTGGCTGATGCGGAAGGGGCAGAGGCAACAGCTCAGAGACACATCTGAGGTGCTGATTTCATCGAGGTGGGATAGGAATGGAGGGCTGGAAACACTAATCTGTTTTTAAGAGTAATTCTGTTTTGGTACGTTTCATTCCTGTGGATCTGTTATTCAAAAGCATTTCACTGCTTTTGCATAAAAACAGCTTCTCTGGCTCTTCTGAGTCCAGAAACTCTTGCAACTTATTGCCACCCAACCTGGAGACACAGTCCTCCACTTGTGATGCTACAGTGTGGTTGGGAGGCCATAAAGAAAAGGAGCCACGAGAACATGGCAAGCGAGGAACTGAGATCCCATTTCCAGGCAGCCACCTTGACAATTTAGGTGAGTGTGAGTCCCGCAGTCCATTCTGCAGGAGACATCAGCCCCCCTGTGTAACGCCAGGGTTTGGCACCACTTAGATCAGTGGGAATTTGGCTCTGGCTTCCCGAGGAACTGAACTGAGCCTCTGAATGAAGGGACCCAACGCTCAGCAGGATGCAAAGCGAGTCGTGTCCGAAAGGCAGCGCTGTGCTGAAGCTGGGAGGTGAGCAGCTGAGCGGGTGAGCAGGTTCCACCCCTCCTCCTTACCTTCGCAGCCGGTGCTGTAAGTGCTGGTGCTGCCGTGTTATAAGGGCACTTTCCCACACGGGGCCACCGGGACTGCTCCTATACCAGCCCACGGCCGGGTGCCCCGGGTAGGGCGAGCTACTGAAGCCATGGTCCGACTCCGTCTCTGCGGCCAGCGATGAGGCAGAGCTCCCCATGGTTCCCCCCTGCCCAGGCCTGCTGAGACTGAGCCTAGGTTAGGTCCAAGCCAGTGGCATGGGCAGCTCGGGTGGAACGGGCGAGGCGCTGCGGCATGGGCTGCTGCAGAGATCCCAGCACGCTGGACAAAGGAAGGTCGGTTCTGATCAGAGTTGGAAAACAAAACAACAAACAAACACAGAGAAAGGGGAAAAAAAGGAAAGAAAAAGAGAGAAAGATAAGGTACGATTTCAGCATCAACCTCCAGTTTTAAAGCCTACCAATGCATGCTCTGATCAGGGTCCCCATCCCAGAGCTCACTGGGATGGGAAGGGCTGTGTCACTGAAGAGATGGGGAGTGTGGGGGCTCTAGAAGAGGCTCCCCTCAAGTTAAGCATCAGGAGTTCCTTGGCACAGGGAAGCACAGCAAAGCCCAGCACAAAGCCCTTCACACATGGGAAAGAAGCAGAAAATGGGACAAGGCAGGCCCACCTGGAGCCCAAGCAGCCCCTGGGGACTGCACACATCAGGTTAGTCTGTGCTCTGACTGGCACACCAGTTTTAGTTACTCAGCTACAAGGACTGGATGGCTTGTGTGCTTACATGTAAAATAAAATATACTTCTTTTCCTGTCTCCCACTAACACCCCGGTAGGACTGAAACTGGACGAACTGGGGATCTGCACAAATATTTTCTGTCACTGTTTACTTTCAGCTCAAGGCAAGTTTTAGCTGATCGTGAGCATGCCCCTACCCACAGAAGCAGGTCTGGGGCTTTGCTCCTCCTTTTCTTCCTCTCTCTTTCCAACTTTTCAGAATTTATTCTTCAAGCATCCTCACAATTAGACTTCAGAAACACTTCATGTTCTCTGTATTAAAAGAAGTTTAAACACACACAAGTCTCTCCTTCAAGTGAAAAGGCAGGACAATCTGGATGCGTGTCAGGAGCAATGGATCAAGGTAACATTTAACAGAGCAAGAAAGAAGTAACAAGGAAGATGGAAAAATTAGCACAGCTGAGCTTATTCAATTACCCACCAGGATTTAAGGAGATGAATGAACTACAGAAAGACCTTTGCGAAGAAACTACTTTTGCCATAAAAAGGCTGAGATGAGGAGTCCTAAAATACAGCTTTTCAATCCCAGGATTGATCTAAGGGATCAAGAAAGGCCTTGATAGATAATAGACTCTCAAAAGCAGCAGCTCAAGGAGCAGGTGCAATTTTGCTACAAGCTCAATACTAGAATGTGCCTGCATTAGGTCATTAACTGGAGAATGTTAACTGCTCTGTCACAGTCTCTGTAGCCTGCAAAGCCTGGATGAACCAAAGAAATCTGAAAAAGGCCCAAGAACACAGTTTTCTCTGCCTCCTCCTTGCTTTAATTGGGCTGCCTCGCTGCTGTACGTCAGCCAGACATCCCCACTACCCAAGAGCAAGGTTTCACTTTTTTCAAGCAGTTACTTTGTAACAAATCTGATTTTCTGGCTAAATGAAAGGCAGACGATGTAAGGGGAAAAGCATTTCCAAGTATCATCAACTCAATCTATGTGGAGACATCAGTCATCCCACACTTGCGGTGTCTCTGGCTTTTCCACCCCATCCCAAGGGCCCTACGTGCTCCAGCAGCAAAGGCACAGGGGATGCAGGTCTTACACCTACTAGAAGAACAAACTCTCTCTTACCTCAAAACTCGGGTTCTATCATAATAAAGTACATAAGTAAAGGCAAGCTGTGTAGAGCAGCCTCTCATTGCAGGCTGAGCCAAACAGAGGAAGGATGCCCAGGCATCAGTAGCTTTTTTCCCCCTTGAGCTGGGTTAAACTGCCACATAAAGCAATTCCACAGCCTGGTTCAAGACCAATTCCTCAAGCTGGTAAAGCAGAACCCTTTGCTTCCTCCTGCTGCCCATGGAAAGGCCAGTTTTAGCTCATCCCAAGAGAAGCCAGACATGCCTGCTGCCTGCATCGCTGCTGCTCCCCCAGCCCGTCTCCTCCGCCAGCTCCACACCAGGGAGCCACAACAGGCAGCTCCACTCCGCAGGGAGGGGAAAGGCTGGGAGCCCTGCTTTAACACCTGCAGTAAAACCCCACGGTGGGTGGAGCTGGGAGAGGAAAGGAGCTATAAATAGGTGGAGGATAACGTAGTTAAGTCGGAGTGATCTCCGAGACTGTCTGGTCTAACTGGGCTGCTTGGCTGTGAGCGCTGCGTGAAATCGGATTTCTCCAGGCAAAGCAGTAAATCCTTCTCCTCAGGGTCACCCTCATGCCAGGTGAGAGCAGCCAATGAATGACATTGAAGGGGGAACGTTGACCAAAGGTGGGGAGAGGGAGAACCAGTTTGAGAACAGGAGTGGGCAGCAGTGCTACAGCCCAATGCAAAGCATGGACGTGCTCACCATGCTGAGCCCCAAAACGCCTTTGGCCAACACTAAACAAATGAGGAGCCTCCAAGAAGTCAAGGTGAGAATGGAAACTGCACCCCAGCAAGGGAAGGAGTCAATTAAAGAAGAAGAAAGCCTCTCTGGAAGCACTCAGCCTTATTTTTGAGGAATTTCTGCCACTGGGCAGGGAGATGCCCCAGGAGATGAACTGCAGGCACCTGGCTGAACAGGGGAGTTCACTTCAGTCACTAAAAGGAAGCAAACTGCCAAGAGCTCCTCTGTCTTGGCAGGAGGGAGCAGGAATTTTCCTTTAATTAATAAAGCACTACTTCCACCTACCTAATCTGGAGAGAAAACAACAATGTGAACAGATTGAAGTGTCTTGAGAAGGGTGGATCTCGCTCATGGAAATTAACAGTTAAGCACCTTAGCAAGATGCTGAGGTTGGATTTTGGTTTTCTGCCCCTCACAGCTGCAATAATTACCAGGTTTGAACTGACGCTGTGTAACTGCTCCTAAAATATAATTTCCAAAATAAAAGCAGGTTTGATCTCACCACCCCTAAGCCACTCACAGCTGCTTACCCTGATCTGTGGTACGTGATGCAGACCCTTTCTCAAATTCTCCACCAGGCCCTGGGCAGCAGGAATGTACAGGGTGTGCAGGACAGCAAAACTGTCCCATGGAGCTCCTCCTGCTGCCAGGACAGCAAAGCAGCTGCTGGATGCTTCCACATAACCTTATTCCTCCACACCAGTGAGCAGTGCTGACCCTTCGGCCCCAGCTCTCGTGTCACAGGAAGGGTGGGGATCTACCCAACCCCCTTTCCTTCCCTCCAGTTTCAAAGTAGGCTTTGGCTCTGAAGAGAGCAAAAAAAAAAAAACAAAAAACAAAAAAAACGGAACTAGCCCATGTGTTTCAGTGCATCTAGGAAGTTGCAGGATCAACTTTTCCTAGCATCAGCCCCAAGCTCTTCCCTTTGGCATGCAGCAGGAAGAACAGACAGAGGTCCCTGGAGCTGCTGCAGCCACTGAGGAAATCACTGAGGCAGACTCACCCCAGCTGGTCCCACGTGCAGCAGCCCCTCTTTGTGATGAATACCCCCACACTCCTTTTCCTAGTAATTTACTGATCCACATGGCACGAGCCAGCTTTGTTCGTGCTTGAATATTCCAGCCTCTCTTGGTTCTCAGCCTTGGAAACTCATGGACAAGACTTTGCCACTTCATTAATTCCTCTACTCCCCCAGCCTATAAATCAAGTCAATTCTGAACTACTCCTTTGCTCCAGGGAAGATCCAGGAATGAAAATACCATCAGACATACTGAACTCCAGACAGCTCTGGTCTGAGGTGAGGGCCAGCAGCTGGCCCAGGAGAAGGTTCACCATGTACCTGGGGGAAATACATCCCCCAAAGCTGTGCCCAGAGGAAGCTGCTGGAGACTTTCTTCTAAGATTGAAGCTGAAGTACCAGCCCTTCTCCTCCCTCTGCTGTGTGAGCTCCTCTGCCTGGGGGCTGACTAAGATCCACAGAATGTCCTGAGTTAGAAGGGAACCATAAGGATCATGAGTACAACTCCTGGACTCCTCAACAATCCCACCCCATGCCTGAGAGCAGTCTCCAAACACTCCTGGAGCTCTGGCAGCCTCGGGGCCATGACCATTCTCTGGGGAGCCAGAAGTGCTGGGATCTGGGACCACTGCCACCAGCAAAGGAGGAGCTCTCTGCCTTCAGTCCCACGTAGGCTGCTGCTGGCAGGGGGAAACCAGGGCTCCTGAAGAGCTCCCATTGTCCAGTGCCCACACACAGCCCTGGAGGAGCAGCCTCCTCTCTGGGGACTGCAGGATGTGACTCACACCCTTAAACACCAAGGAGCTCAGGGGCAGCTGCAGGAGCTGGGGCTGTGTGGGGGCATCGAGCTGGAGGAGAGCACTTCAGACATCCTGAAGGAATGGGCAACCCTTGGCCCCCCACCAATCCTGCCTCTATGCACAGCAGCTCTCCCCTGAAGGAGGCACATGCTCAGGGAGGCCAGGGCAAGCAGGGAATGGTGTGCAGGGCTGGGAGGGTGCATAGCAGCTTAAGGTTATAAAGTCCCAGAGCAGGTTGGGATAGCTAAGAATGCAGAGGGGAGTGTCTGATGGTGCTATGCTAGCCAAGGAAGGGAAAGGAGCTCAAGCATTTGTGTGATCTAGCCAGCCCCCAGCTCCAGGCAGGGTGGCAGGACCTGAGGCCATGCAAAACCAAGTACCAAGAGCATGGCTGGAATTCACTAGGCTGAGATGACCCTGAGAAAAGAAATAACCCCAGGAAAGGAAGGGAAAAATCCTCTATTTTTCCACAAGGCAGCAGGGGAAGAGCAGACAAGCAACAAGACACCCACCTCAGGCAGACAGAGCACTGAAATCCAAGCTGCAAAAGCCAACTCAACGAGAGCTCCAGGGCTCAAGTGCAGCAGGAGCAATTGAGCTGGAACACTCTGTGCTGAGCACACACAGTGTCCTGTGCAGGTGTCCTGCACACAGCTGGGGACAAGACAAAGTTTTGCTGCTCCTTCTCCTTGCCCTCACCTGCCAAGCCAGCCCAAGTGCCGCAGTCTTGGCAGGAAGTGAAGGTGTCAGCAAGTTCCAATTCCTTGCAAAGCTTCTAGCAGGGAGGGCTGGGAAGGCACCTCCAAGGACAGACTGAGGCAGGGCTATAACTGGAGGGATGGGACAGGGGTTGGTGAATTCAGCTGGGAGGGGAGAAGCTTTTCCAGCCCTCGTGCTCCACCACAGAGTTCCTGGGGTCCTGTGACTCAGAAAGCTCTGCCTTACCTGCCAGGTAAGTCCTCAGGTGTGCAAGGCACGAGGATGACAAGCAGTGTGAAAGCACTGCACGTGGGAGGACAGAAAAGGGAGCAAAGGGTGAAACTCACCCACCCAAATGTTTGTTCTGGGGCAGAGGGAAGAGAGTCAGATATTCTGGTCTTGCAGGAAACTGAGGGGACAGGAAGCTTTAAGTGAGCTGTTTTCCAGGTCTTGGTGAGAAATAGAGCAGTACACCACTTGCAGAGATATCACTAGCTGAAATACACTGTCTGGAAGCAGATTTCCAGATGGGCTATTAACGAGGTAACAAGATAATTGAACCTGGAGCCCTAGACAAGCACAGAACAGGATCTCACACTCCATGCTACAAAGCCCAGAACAGCAGCACATGTCTCTGGCCACAGACACCAACATGCAATGGCAAGCTTGAGGGTCTTTACCTTTTTCAGCTGCCTTGAAACTGGTTCTGGCCCAACTTTAGCCCAGAAGAAACTCATATACAGCAGCTGAATTGAGCTAAGCTGCATTTAATGCCCAGCACTGACTTCATATATAGGCAGGCAGAGGAAGAGGTGTCTGAAGCCTGAAGTGAAAGATTGATAGGAGAAACAGATGTACTGCAGAGCCAGCTTAGCCACAGAACAACTACCATCAAAGCCTGAACAAAGTTTCCTCTTCTCCCTTGCACTGGACACTGGAAACCAGTGACAGATAATCCAGGGAGCTACTGGAAATCTATCCCAGTCACTTTGAAAGAGGGGATTACACAGATCTGAAAGGGCAATCAGCATCTTAATCACAAGCTGGAGGGAGAAAAAGAGGAGAAGCAGGAAGGTTTTTTCAAAATAAGAGTAAACTTCAAACCTCATCTCCACCAACAACTGCAAAGCAGTAGCTGAACGAGCATGAAAATGGCAACAAGGGCACTGCTGCAGAAGGCTCTGAGTAAACACACATTTAAGAAAACCCACACAACGAAATCCCCACAACCCCAGTGCTCTACTAAGTTAATTAGCACTGCTCCAGTGAAGTGCAATGTGCTGGTGTATCCCGCAGTTCCTGGCCAATTGTGGGTGACTCTGGAGCACACCATGGCGTGGGTGGGCTGGCAGGGCCCTCTGAGCCCCAGCAGCAAGGAAATGCCACAGAGACACTCACAGGGGAAGAAACCAAACAACACAAACCACAGCATCCAATCCCGAGCAGCTTTACCAGCAGATCTCATTTCCAGATCTTTTCCTCCCCGTGTTTATAATCCTTGCAGCAGAGTTCTGTCATCCTACTCAGCTCACAGGCTGCCCCAGCTACAGAAGATGTCAGGCTGAAAAATCACCCCGACAGACTGCCTGCTGAGACCAGTTGCATTATAAAAACAGGAAGCTCTTGCCTGCCTGCTCCCAATATGCTATGGATTTAATGGGAAGGAGCATAAGCAGGGATGCTTTGCAAGAAGAGCACACACATGGGACTCCTGCCAGGAAAAATGCATCTTGAGTAACACATGTGCTCTTAGTTTCCTCTTTTTTCACAAGGGTTTAACTACACTCTGAGCTACCCAGCAGCAATAAACCACTTTTTTCCCCTCTTTCTCACTTATAGCAGAGTGTTGCTTGGTAAACAGCAGATCTTCCTGTCTGAGGCTGTGCCAGCCTGTGCTGAACAGAACTGTTGTTATTGCACATTCACAGCTAGAGATAAACATGAATAAGAGCCACGAGTAACAGCCAGGCACTGGCTCTTCAATACACTGCTTTATCAGCTTCACCTTGATTCAAATGTTTCTGACATCTCTCCCTCCTGAAGGGGCAAGATGGCACAAGTAGCAAGGACAAACATTAAAAAAGAAGACAGAAATGACAGCAGCACAAAAAGCACTCTTCTGTACTTGTACATTCACAAACTGGGCAGCTCACAGCTCCACCTGCACTTGAAACACTCAAAAGCACAATAAGGAAACAAATGGGCCCAGCCAACCCAAGCTGCCCAAATGGGTAAACAAAACAGCCTTCAGCACATTTCTCAGGACAAATCTCCATCCAGAGCCACAACTGCTACAGGACATAAAGGTTACAGAGAACCAGGGAAGGTAAAAAATGTGCAAGTCATCATCTCATCTGCAAACTGACACTCTGCAACGACACAGGCACAACAAACCAACCCAGGAAAAGTGGACACTGGAAGTGTGAGGAGGGTTTCTAACCTTTCCAAGAGCAGATCTCTGGACCAGCTACTCCAGAAGCACTGGGGAAAAAAGCACAGCATGAGTTCCAACAATTCGTTCCAGGAGAAGTTCATGACCTGCATGAGATGACTGCTCATCTTCAGCAGCACGGAACTGGACTTGATGACCCATGAAGTTCCTTCCTCCCAATCACTCAGCAACCCAAATTCACAGAGGCCCAGACACAGCACAAACACGAGGTCATTCCCAAAAGGACAGCAGGGATTGTATCTTCAGATCATGCTAAGCTGACAGATAAGCAGATGAAGGGCTGGCCACTGCAGAATAGAGGGGAAGAGAACTGCAGCAAGAAACAGTCTCACAGCCAGTGAAAACTCAGGGCACAGACTTGGAAAGCAAAGTCTGAGAGACAGGAGGTAGAGATGTTCCCTGAGCACACTGTCCTCAGACACTCCAGTCACAGCTTTCATTCTAACACAGATTAGACAGACAGTAAATATATCATTTGCCCAAGACACATCCAGTTGCATCCCTTCCTAGAGACAGCTCCAGTCCTCACTGCAGCGCCCTGCCCAAGCCACACAGGCAGCAGCACCTGGCTGTCTCCTGCCATTTTAATGCAATTTGGCTTTCCCTGGCTTTCATCAGGCACCACGTCCCAATTTCCAACCAACTGGCCTAGATTTAAGCCAACACATCTCTGGCTGTGCCTCAGGCAAGCAGAGAGGTGGGAGAAGCCTGACAGACAATGGTGCCATTTGGCATTTCCATCACAAACAATCAAGAGATAAAACACAAGAACTGCTGAGAGCTGCACAAGAGGCTCCTGCCTTCCCCAGGAGCACAGGAAACCAGAAGAGAATAGGGAGGTGGGACAGACTCAGGGGGCAGAGAGGAAGTCCCTTGTCTAGAATTATAGAATCACACAATGGTTTGGATTGGAGGGAACCTTAAAGCCCATCTCCTACCACCCCCTGCCACCTTCCACTAAACCAAGCTGCTCCAAGTTTCATCCAAGCTGCCCTTGAACACTTCCAGGGATGGGGCAACCACAGCTTCTCCAAGCAACAGGAAGCACAGCTCACCACAATCATTTAATGCAAAAGCACTGCATTACTGCTTACCCCCTCTACCTCCAGATGACACCTGAAAAACACATCAATCCTTCTGCACATTCATGTGGCAGCCATGCCATTGCTTCTGTTAGGAGATTATATTGTATTGAAATTATAGGTGTGGAGTAACACCTGGTACAAGGAAGTGATACAAACAAAACAGTGCCTGACACCACCACAACCCTCCCCTCTCCCCACCAGAGTAGTTTTACTGGCTCACTGTCTCCATCACAAGTGCCTCCTCTTCAGCTACACCAGTACAGCTGGAATTGTAGGATGTGTTCAATTCCACACACCTTAGGCAATATCTTGTGGCAACAGTCATTTGAACAAACACAATGGTCATATGAGGAAAAGGCTGTACTCTGAGAGGGCTGAAACACAGCACAGATGGTTTGAGTAATGGTGGAGCAAAGCCAGCCACGAGAGGTACCTCCAGCACGGGGAGGGAGCTGAGCTTTAACCAAGGGCTGCTGGCTGCATCCTGAACCAAAAGTGCAGATGGAGAGGAGATCATGTTACTGGAGTCACTCCCTCGTGCCTTGCAAGACACATCCAGCTGCCTGAGCCTCGTGTGGTGCTGCACACCCCCAGGCTCCCCTCCAGCAGGCTCTGCTTGCTAAGACATGGCAAGGTCAGGCAACAGGAACAAGGGCAATAGCTTTTGGAAGACATTCCAAGGCTGCATCAAAACAGATCCAAGAGCAGGAATGCCACCTCATCCCTCTCACCCATGAGAACACGCTGTGGTGGAGATCTGACCAATACCTGCCTGGTGACTGTCACCACCTGAACACCAGAGTGCTCATGGCCTCCAAAGCTATGAGAGGTTCCTGCAGATCTTCTGCTGTGGCTGGACACCAGCAACACATAAACATCCAGCCAGACCAGATGGGCCAACATACAGCAAGCACTGGTGTCCATTTGATTAATCCAAAGCCCCAGTCTGGATGAGGCCACATCAACCTGGATCATTTGAATCCAAGGACAACACCAGCACACACTGCAAACGTATCCTGACGGTCCAAGCTCAGGCTGCCTTCCCACCACCTCGTCCTGCCTCCATAGCACAGGCTCTGAGTGCCCAGGCTGAGAGCAGCCCAGCCACATAAGGCACAACACAGTCACCTCTCTGTCCCAGGGGGCTGGGAACTGCCACAGTTCTGTGGTTACTGCAGGCAAAGCTCTGCAAAGTTTCTTCATTTATTGCCCTGCCTCAAACACACTCTGCAACAGTCATGCAGTTTCCACTGCTTAAGATTGCAAGGTGCTGGAAGACCCCACAGTTTCTCTTCCACTCTCACAGTTTCTTCTCCACCATGAGAGAACCAGAGGACATTGGCATCCCCACCCATTTAAGCGTGCAGCCTGCACACAGACAGCATGGAGACACTCAGAGAAGGAATTCAAACAAGGAAAAAAGACAAGAAAGAGAGGCATGAGAGACACGAAGCAGGGTAACTGTGCTCACAAACCAGACGAGAGAAATCTCCTTCCTTCCAGCCCCTCCCAGCCCAGCTGAGTCAGAAAAGCCTCTCACCCAACACAATTCCTGCTTGGCAGGTCCAGGGGCAGTCGCTGGAGGGTCAGCTTGGTGTCCCTGGTCCCGAGCAGCCACTGCTGGCACCCGCTGAGTGGAGCATGCTAGAAGGTCCCTGCACCAAGCACTGGGAGCACACCAAGCCAGGAAGGAGCAGCTGGACAGAGAGAAAAAAGGCATATAAGAAAAAATGACTGCTGAGACTCCAGGCCCATCAGCATGGCACCAGCAGAGACAACCAACCTTACATTTTTGGTCCCTCAATGAGTATCCTCTTGAACTCCAGCACACAGAGGGCTCTGTGCTTCCCAGGACATCCCAGCTGGAGCTCGGTCCCTCCTGGAGACAGCTTTTGGGTCAGCTCAGACTCTTCACTTGTGCTCTCAGAACCTCTGGCTGTGACTTTATAGTTCCGTGCCCACCACTGGCCCCACTCCCTGCCAGCAGCTGCTGCTCAGCATCCTGGTGTGAGTTGTTATCAGAGCAGGGAGTGCCACGCCTCGGGAGCACAGCAGGATGGAGTGGAGGAGGACTCTGGACAGCTCTCAACAATTAGCAACAGGGCAGGAGCTCCCGAGGGGCTGGACGGGAACGCAGCGATGTCTGGTGGGGCACGCTGCCTGAATGTTCAAATACAGAAACAGATGTTAATTACTCTGCATAGCCAGGACATCATTAGCAGCTACATCTCCTGGAGATTCTGAAGTACAAATTCCTCTGATTATGCCAAACATGCCCATCCCACCCCCAGAAGCCATGACGTTTGAGTAGTTGCCTCGGCAAACCTCCCTCCTCCGAGATATTTTCCCCTTTCTCCTTCATACTCTCTGCTCTCAAAACAACCTGTTTTAATGAAATTCCAGCTTTGGGAAAGTGCTGTCTCCTTTGGGACAGGCTTTTAGCAGATGGAGGCAACAAGAACCCTTGTACATAAGTGTCTGGCTCTCCACCACACTCTTACTTCCTCTATTTCAGGTTGGGGTGGGAGGACAAAAATAAGGATTCAGCTGGCACTATGTGAACAGCCTCTTTAGCAGCATGGCAGAGCAAGAGAACCCATTCTGCCCCCTCACCTTGCTCACCATCCCCACAGCCACAGCATCAGATGCAGCTTGATACACCTGGGGTAGGTGATGGTGAACTCACAAAGAGCTTTTCTCTTCCAGCACTCCCCACCACTGGGGAGAGAGCAGAGGGAGGAACGGGCAAGTGACACTCAGGGACCAGTGATGAGTAAATAAGCGATTGATTTAGGAATCCTTCAGGTTCAAAAGGACCACCCTAATCCTTTTAGCTCAAGGGTCTGGGCAGCTACCCAGGGAATTCCAGGCACACAGCACCTCTAAGGTACTCACTGAGCTGCTCCCACACTGGAAGGAGATTCAGGAGAGTAAACGAGGGAGTGAGACCAACACCAGCAGACAGAGCATCCCCCAAGTGCCACATCCCATCATTATCCTTGCATACATACACCATGGGATAGGAAGGGAAAGCAGTCAGCACTCAGCAGCTCAGCACAGACCTGCTGGGCTGGGCTGGAATTCCAAGGACTTCCAGAGCTCTGCCTGCTGGCCAGAGTCTGCAGGAAGCAGACTGACTAGGGCCAAGCTGGAGAGCAAGACCTTGATCACATCGGTGCTGCAGCCTCTGTGGATGGCCAAAGGAGAGGACAGAGCTCAGCATACAAGGACCCTGGTGCTGTGCTCCCACTTCCATGGAGCAGCACAAACATAGGGAATTTGCTGCCAGTTAAATTGTCCATGAGTAACTTTCTCTGTTCTTTCTCTGTTTTTGTTACAGGAGCAGAAGGACACAAGTTGGGAAGCTGCCTGTGATATCCTCAGTAAACTGAAATCACCTGGGCTGGGACTGGGAACAAGATGCTAAAGGGGAAACTCTGGTGCTGATGCCTGGAAAGGCTGACATGGAACAGAGACTAGGCAGAGCAAAAGGAATATAATAGGAATTTATTGAAATGATACACCTTGGGCACTGCAAGAGCCTGGCCAGGGACACCCAAGTCAAATCCATGATGGATTCAAGTCACGAGTTTTACACTTATAAAAGTTTTGGCTCATCTACATATTGGGGTCAATTGTTCAACCACAGCCCCAGGCTATGACGTCTCAGCCCCCTGGCTTGCCCTCTTCCCTTTGATGTTGTTTCTGCTTTTTGGTACTGGGTGTCCTTGAGTCTCTAGCTGGGAAGGGATTGTTTTGTCTAACTACTCTGTGAAGAGAACTTACTAACACCTAATATGAAGTTTCAGAGTTATATATTAAGCAGTAGAGGATCTGAAAAATATAAAAGCTAAAACCCAAGGCATCATTGCAACTGGAAGCATCACATCAGAAATGCAGCTGGGCAGCATCATTGGAGAGGACAACAATTTTTTGTAAGGTCTTGGTATCTATTTCACCAAATTGAGAATGCACTGATAACCCTGAGGTTTGGCAAGGGCTGCTCACACCAGGGCTGGGGCAGGACACAAGCTCAGTGTCCTGACACAGTGTCACTGTCACCATCCCTGATGCTGAGCCTGCTCAAGCCCACAGCATTTCCTACAAAAGGGGTTGCACTGCAGGAACAGAAAAGCTCTTTCTTTTTTTATGAACACTCATTAGAGTTTACACCGTTGGCAAAGTGTGGAGGCACGCTTTTGTGGAGGAACAGAGATATGGTTCCAACACTGGTTTTAATGTGCAAGCCTAAAGACTCGGCTTCAGTTTTTAGAAATCAAACTTGATCATCTCAAGCTGGCAAAAATAGCCCCATGTTCCCTTGAGTTATTTTCTTTTCAAATAGGCAGGGTACAGCACAATAGGAAATATCAGCAGTTATGTATTCAACCTCCAGAAACCCAACGGGCCAATTCCAGCAACCCACGGCAGCTTTCCAATCCTCCCTGATCTATTTGCTGGAGTTAGTCTGAAAAGCAGGCTGCCCCCAAGCCATTCAGCAAACTCCACATCCCGCTAATTACATCAATATAAATGTATTATCTTGGCTGTCAAACACGGGCTGCCTGAACAGGACAAGGCTCTGCCATGGAAATGCAGGAAAACAATTGCTCTTTCTGCTGGTGACACATTTCTCTGGATCTTATTTCCTTGCCAGGGCTCCCCCTTCTCCCTTCTGCCCAGGCACCAGGGCACCAGCGTTGTTTTCTTCCAGAGCAAGAGGAAATGGCACACAAAAACCCTGCTCATCTTTTAAGTAACTGAACACGAATGAATTTTGGGAGCACCACGAGCATTTCCTATCAGCCAACCTGAGACCTGCCAGCACACAGGGAAGGGAACGGTGAGGGCAAGAGTTAAATGCTTCTTGTGAGCAGGCAGCAGCTCTTCTGCCTCTCTTGGCTTCCTCAGCTGCCATTGCTAAATGCAAGGCAAGTGTCAACGCTCCAAACAGCAAATGTGACAGAAATTTGGAGCAGCCTGCTCCTCCCTGCCCAGCTTGGTGACTGTGGCCTGGAGAGGAGGGAGCCTCTCAGGAGCAACCAGCAAGGTTGAGGCAAGCACAGGCAGATGCAGAGGCTTCCAGGGAGCAGGGAGGCAGCTCCAGAGAGTGGGATTATGACGGAAAATGAGGAGGAAGCCACTGACTCACCTGTCCTACCCGCGTAAGCAGCTTTCCCACCAAAGGCTGCGTGAGTGTGACCTTGCTCAGAGCCCCAGGTTCCAGCAAATCAGGGGCTCACAGGGCTCCCCCCAGTTCTGGGCACTGGGAGAGAGCCATGGTAGCAGGACACTGAGCTGGCACATGCTTTTCAAATCTGCCTCCACTGACTGCAGGCAGCCACAGTCCCTCACCCCAGCCTCCCTCTGCTTCCTAAAAACCCTCACTTGGAGAAATGCCACAGGGTCTGGTCCTTCCCAGACCCCCCCCGCTCACAGGGAGGGTCAGAACGAAGCCAGAAAAAACCAAGCCTGGATTCAGATGAAGCAGGAAGATGGGAGGAAAACAGCATTTCTCCACCTAGGAGCAGATGATGTTTCCATATTGAGGATGAACACAACCATGGACACACAGCACAAGCTGAGCCTCCCTCTATATCTCACATGCAAGCAGTGCAAACTTGGAAAGCTCCCACAAAACCTCCAGGACAGAGGAGAGCAGCGTGTTTTCCACGAATTAAAGCCAACTGCACTCAGCTGGCTGAGGGAACACGAGGGCCGTGACCACTTCCCTCTGCAAAGCCAGCGGAATTCCGAGCAAAGATAAAGGGTGCCTAGAGCAAATATAAGAGGGGAGCAAGCCAGGAGAGTGAGGGGTCATCAGTGCATCTGCTGAGGGCATCCAGGCTCCTCTGTGGGGTCACCCAGCCCTTCCGCCACCATGAGACAGCTCCGAGCCTGGGCTCAATGCCCGACTGTTTTACGTGCAACTTTAGCCCTTTAGGGTTGTTTTCCAAGATTTATTCCCATTCAGGAGACACCGTGCCTGGCCCATGCCTCCAGTTCCCTTATGCACCAAGTCATCAGGCTGGAGGAGGCTGCTCTCCCTCCTGCCAAAGCAATCAGGCTTAGCAAACCCAGCCAGTCACATCAAACCTTCAAAGGGCTCACCAGCCATTCAACCTGTCCTGGGGAAGGAAGCAATGTTGGGCTTTGCCTTCTGTCTTCAACTGTTAAAGCCTTGGACACAAACAGAAGCTGATGCAACTTGAAACGAGTTAATATCCCATATACATAAAATCAGGGTAATTTGAATCATGCCTTGGACAGGTTATGCTCAGGCAGAGCTCAGCCCTGCTCTGGTGCACTCAGGACCATGAGCCAGACTGTTTAACAGGATCTCAAAAAATGGCCAGACAAAAGCCACCAGCAGACTCTCAGAGTCACAGGCAGCCAGTCTGTCACTGCAGCTCTGCTCCAGTTTAGGGAAGAGCATAGCCCTGAAGCACAAGTCTCTCCAAGTCCCAGGTGACAACGTGCAAAGCATGGCAAGATCTCTACATTCAGAGCCACAGTCTGGGATATGCACCCCTCACCTCCACCTTGGCTCCCTCCGAACACATCTCCCAGCCTCCATCAGCTCTTGACCAACCCACAGCAGTGCAGCAGTGTCCTGCACCAGTGCCACCCCAGGCCACGTGCAGTGAGCAGTTCCCAGATAACCTTCTGTGCGACCATGAGAAGCCAGCCAGCCGCATCCCAGGCCTGCAGGCCAAGCTTCAGCGAGATTCCCAGCTGGAAAAACGCTTGGAGGAAACAGTATGACATTTCAAACACGACGTTCACATTATCCCATCTCTGCTAACAGGCCCACGGATGATCACCCTGAACAGTTGTTTCCTGGTGCCTGGGGGGATGTACCCCAGGAGCAGGGAGAGGAGAGAGCTCACTAAATGGAGAGGCTGGCAAGTACAGAGCTTCTTCCATCCTCTAAGATTCCTACATCCAGGACCTGGAGGCTGAGATGCTTCAACTGCAGCTGAGCTGACATGCAGCAAAATCCAAGGGTCTTGATGAGACAGTGGGACCCAACAGCCTTAGGATGTTCAAGACCCAAGGATTAAGAGCCAGCCAACTGATTCTAAAGGGCAAACTCGCAGAGGCTTGAGAAACTCTGCATAAAACCCTGTTCAGCCCCAGCACGGGGACTAAGCTGGAGGCGAGACTGAAGACCTGAAGGGCAGGCAGCCCGGGGTGCTGGGGGCTCTGCCGTGCTCCAGCCCGGAGCAGGAATTCGGAGATGCCCCGAGCGGGGTTCCCCTGCCCGCGGGAGCACCCGGGAGCTGTGATCTCTCCGCAGCGGGCGCGGGGCGAAGGCAGGTCAGGCACTGCAGCCTAACGCGGGCAACCGCGGAGCTTCCCCGTTCCCCTGGCTGCTGCACGACCCTCAAGCCCGTTACAAACCCGCCGGCTGTGCGGCCGGGCCGGCTGGCGAGCGGGGCCCCCGCAGCCCCGAGGACACTCCAAAGCCCCGGGCAAGGCGCCCCGGCCGCCGCACAGCCGTGAGCCGGGACCCCGGCACCGCCCGCCCTCCCCCGGCCGCCCCGGCCTCCAGCTCCCGCTCGGGCCCACCGGCAACAGGTGGTGCGGGGCGGCCCGGGGGTGGCCGGGCCCAACCGGCGCCTCCGGCCGGGAGAGCCCCAGGCGACCCCCGGCGCGGGCGGGAGCCGCGGCCCGCGGGGCTGCGGCGGGAGGCCCCGGGCGGGCGGCCCGTCCGTCCCCGCTCCCTCCCCCGCGCCCCCGTCGCCGCTCACCTGGGGGTGGAGGCGCCGCACTGCCGTTCTGTGCCGCCGGCCCCGCGCGTTCCCCCGGGCGGAGCAGCTCGCGCCCGCACCGGCCGCCCCGCCGGCCCTTCCTCCCGCCCGCCCGAGCCCCGCGCCCGCCCTACGCCGCCGCCGTGGCGCAGCGCCCCGTCCCGGCCGCGGGCGTGCGGCGCGCAGACAGCGCAGGGACCGTCGTGAATAGCGCGGCGGGACTACGAACCCCGAGGGGCGCCGCGCGCAGGAAGCGGAAAGCGAAGGCCGAGCAGGGCACCGGGAGCGGCGGTTGGGGGCTGGGACAGGCCCGGCGAAGCCCCGGGCAGCGGCAGTGGTTCGGGTCCGAGGGAATGGCGAGCTCTGGGCGCGCGGAGGGCGGGAGCCGGAGCCGCCGGTGAGGAGCGGAGGGCGCTGTACGGCGGGAGTGGACTACGACTCCCAGCGTGCCTTGCGGCTCGTGGGAGAGCGCCGCCTCCCGGCCGGGGGTCGCGGCGCAGGCGGCGCTGCGCTCGGGGGCGGCGGGATCAGCCCGGGCTGAGGTTCCCGGAGGGTCCTGGGGGAGTCTTGGTGTGTTCTGGGGTTCCTTTGGCTCCGTTCGTCCGGGTCGCGGTTTGGGAAAGGCGGGTGCGTGGCTCTGAGCCCTCACACGGCGGCTCCGTGCGCCCCTGAGCGCCCCTGCCCGCTCCCCTGGCAGGCGCCGCCGTGAGGGGATGGAGGATCCGGGCGTTCCCTGTGAGGATCAGAGCCCGCGGCTGAGCCAACCTGGGCAGAAGCCGCTCGTAATTACAGCTCTTAATGACCTGGCGGCATATGAAGGGAAGGTGGAGCCGGCGGGATCTGCTCGGCGCTGCGGGCGATGTGCAGCCGTGGTTCGGCGTGGGACGGGCAGCGGCAGGTGGGGCCCGCACCCCCACCCGGCCTCGGAGCCCAGAGCCACATCCCCACCCAGCTCAAGGCCACACTCGCCTTCAAGGCGCCTTCAAACGCTCCCAGCCCACGGAGATGAGAGCTGGGAGCAGTTCGTGCAGCACCTGCTGCACTCGCCATGCTGGGCTGCTCCCTCCTGGAGCCACGAGTGAAAACGGGGAGGGGGTCCCAGATGCGACCCAGCCCAGCTGGTCCAGCACACCCTGATGGGAAATCAATGGTCGTTGTTGCAGCAAAAGCAGCATCATTTAAACCACCAATCTTGGAGGGGGGTTATTGGCTACTAAGTGAAACATGACAATGACTAAACAGGGAAAATGTTCTCTTTAGGCTGTTGGACCCTCCCCAAAGGGCACCCCAGGCTTTTTCTGTGGGCAGTTGAGGAGTGCTGAAATGGCCAATGTTAATGAGACCTTCTGTAGGACAATGCAGGAACCAAAAGCTGATGAAGAACTTGTGTTTCTCTTCATCCATCTCTAAGATGTGATTGCCAGTCGGACCAACACATTTATTTGCAGACAGATCTTTTCTGCCACTGTTCTTTGGGGTGGGCCAGGGGAGGAGCCGCCCCGTGCTGCCCTTGCTCACAGATGGGATTCCTGGATTGGGGAAATTGAGGGCCCGGTGCTCCAGCAGTGCCTGAGGAAAGCGCAGAGCAGGTATCCCCAACACCACTGGATCATGGAATATCCCAAGCTGGAAGGGACCCACCGGGATGATCAAGTCCAACTGCTGGCCCTGCACAGGATATCCTCAGGAATCCTGCCATGGCCAGTGGGGCTGCCTTGCCCATTGTAGGGCAAAACCTCTCAGGACCCACTGGGGAAAGGGAGAATTTGGGCTTAAAATAATCCACTGGTTCCAGCATGGTGGGCGTTTCCATAAGATCTGTCACCAGCTATGGAGCATTAGCTGGACTGGGAGCTTGGACACTTGGGGACATTCAGTGGCTGCACTCTGGTGTCACATGAGGTACCCTCAGGTGCCCAAGTCCTGGCCCCACAGTTCAAGCCTTTTTTTTACCATACAAACCTTGCTTTCCGCTGGCTGCAAAGGTTCTCCCCCATCCACCACCACTTCCCAAATCTGACAGAGGAGAGCATCAGCCAGCTCTCCCCACACCATGGACTCACAGCTGAGATTTAAACAGCCATGGATCAATGTGTGTCAGCCCAGACACGGCTCCAGATCTCTCTGAGAGCTCCCCTGGCACTGATCCTGAGCTCTGTGCCGTGAAATACCCTGGAGGATGGGAGGTGGCCTGGAGCAGACCCAGCTGGCCAAGCACAGGGGTACACACCCAGGGTTGGCAGGGACCGGAGGATGCACAAGGAGAATTCCCGTTGTGTTCTGGCAGTGCTGGAACCAGCAGCTCCTGCCTGAGGCACATCAGGTGAGAGAGAGGAAGGGTTTGCATGTTCCACATCCCAGGATCTTCCAGTCCTCGTTCCCCAGGACACCAAGCTTCCCTCCTTTCTCACCTTGGCCGTGACCTCCACACTGGCAAGTGGCTTTTCCCTGGTACCTGCCCTCAACTCTCCCAGCTGCAGCCTGAGCAACCAACAGGGAGGGCCTGATGGCTGTCAAATGGCAGGACAGAAAGTCATATGATCCATCATTGATTTGGGAGGAGATATTCTTTCTTGAGCTGTGGCAGTGGAAGGCTTTTTGCAGCAAGGCAGGTGCAAGGAAATGCAACCCTTGACTAAATATATAATGTATATATACTGATAAGGGTGGGGAGGCCCTGGCACAGGGTGCCCAGAGAAGCTATGGCTCCCCATCCCTGGAAATGTCCAATACCAGGCTGGACAGGGCTTGGAGCAGCCTGAGATAGTGGGAGGTGTCCCTGCCATGGCAGGGGGCGGGACAAGATGAGCGTTCAAGTTTCTTCAACCCAAACCATTCCACAACTTTGTGATTATCTATGTGTGCATCTATCACTAATCAGTGATATGTTTTTAGCTGGTAGGGATCTCAAAGTTATGCAGAAGATGTATCCTGTGTGTGCAACACTGAGGGCATTTGAGGGAACAATATGATACAAACCCAGAAGAGTTTTGCTTTTGTTGTCAAGAGAATGCATCACTCGTGTTCTGGTATGAGGGAAATTGGACTCAATGACTTTGAGAGGTCCAGGAATGCCCCAGGGAAGATGCAGACTGTATTTGTGGAGGCACATGGTGGTTGCAGAGGTCCAGCAGCTGTCAGCAGTGTGCTGTCTGACACCAGGCTCATGGCTCCTCAAGCTCGCCCAGCGCCACATGCTGTCAGCTGCAGTGGGACAGCTGAGGGGATGGAGATCAATGGTCCTGCTGCAGCTGTGCCAGGACATGTTCAGTGGGCTCTGTTGTCTTTTTTGGTGTGGTTGTGACACTCAAACCTCTCCCTGCTTGAGAGGAAGGTATCCATTCTTTCTGCTCAGGGAGAATTATCTGTTCCAAAACCCTTAGGTGATCCCAGGGGCCCACACCTGTCCTTGGGACTGAGTCGGTGGCCTAGAATGGCCCCCTGGGCCCCACATCATGGGGACATGGGGGATTGGGGTGTCTCTTGGTGTGCTGGAGCTGTGGGAATGTTCGTGGCACTCCCTGTAGGAATTCCCTGTAGTCCTGGGGGAATTCTCACTAGAGGAGAATTGTCAGCATTTTCTTAGGGGAATTTGAGAGTTCTGGGAGTATCAGGGCCTTCTTGGGGAAATCTGGAAGCTCTGGGAGTATGAGGCATCTCCCTGGGTGTGTGGTATCCCCAGATGTCACAGTCCCCAGTTCCTCACAAGCACTGCCCAAGTGCATGGGGATCTCGGAGATTTGGGGTACCAAGCTGTCATCAGTGGGGTGGAGGTGTCAGGGGACCCCAGGGAGGGGAGGCCTGCCCAGGTCACTGGCCACGGGGATGGGCTCACTTGGTGGCCCTTGGGCACACCTTGGGGCAGGGGTAGTGACAGGGACCCCCAGGGCCTTGGGAATCTCATCCCCTTGCAGCCCCTCAACAGCCCATCAACACCCAGTCTCCTCCTCGACTCTCTACTCTGCCAGTGCTCCCCAACAGCCTCTGCTCACTCTCCAGCTCCCCCAGTGACCCCAAACCTTCCCCAGTGATGACCCAGAGGATCCTACTGCCCCACCATTTCATTCCCCACTTGCTGTCCCACCCTGAGCCACTGCTTACCCAAGGAAAGAAAGGGATGTGGCCTGGACATGGGGTGCACGGCCTCCCTGATCTCCTTTGACTGCTGGACAGTTTTCTCCGTGTTTGCCATGGCCCTGATGGTTCAGGTCCCTACCAGAGCCATTCTGAGGGGTCTGGCTGTCCCCAGATACAGCACAGGGGCTATCACCTGTCCCCTGTTCCTCACACACATGGGCTGGGCTGGTCCCTCACTGCTCCATGAGGGGATTCTGTCACAGCTCCCCAGGTTACCCTTTGGATTGCTGGTTTAACCATTCCTATCGCTAAAGTAGCTACTAAAACACTTCAAATCATAAACTATGTCGAGTTGGAAGGGATCCACAGGGATCACTGCCTCTTCTGGCTCCCTGCTCTTTAAAAGACCAGTCTTCCCAGTACAAAGTGCCCCAGGTACGTGGGGGCTGGAAGACTCCTCCTCAGAACGGTTGAAGGCAAAGGAAAGAGTGATAAAAAGGACTTTTGGCAGCAGTGCCTCTTCTGCCACCTCCCTGGGCAGAGAGGTAGGATGACATAGGTGGAAGCTAAGTTTTCACTGGAAATCTGTCAGAACGGGTTGGTAGAAAGGGTGTGGTAGAGTGGGAGAAGAGAACCAAGTGTGTGTGTGAGGAGCTCAGTGTGACTCTGCTCCCTGGAGCAGCCTGCTCCAAAATCCCTGGGATCCAGAGTGTCTCTCTCATCACCCCAAGGCCCACACTGTCCTGCTGCCAGGTATCACTGAAAGGTGAGTACAGGGGTTGGAGATCCCCAGGATCCAGCAACAATGAACTCCCACATGGGGAGCACCTAGGACTAAGCAGACAGTAAATGACAGAGGAGCTGAGACAATGCAGAATAAAGACTCTTTTATGGAAGAGACAAAGCAGGTGCAGCTCTCACCATGTTCACCCAAGGAGGAAATCAGCTCCTGGCCATCAGTGGTGCTTGTGGAGCTCATCTCTCAGGGGTGGCATGATCTCTCCAGTCTCTAAAATCCTGTCCCCCTGTGGGATGAGAGCGTGGTGAGCATTCCCCGTGGCACCCAGACTCGCCCTGCACAGCCCAGTCCTTCAGGGAACCTGAAGTCCCCACTGCCAGGCAGGAATCTCACAACTCACTCAGAACACTCTCATTCACCCAACATTCCCAGACCACTGGAATAACGTCAAGCAAAATTATCTAGAGTCTGAACTTGCTTTACCCCTTGTTTTCACTACAGAACAGCAGCCACACATTTTGAGCCTGTTTTGTTTAAAAAATTACTTATAACACTGCATAATACTCTCCAGCAGTGATCAGTGAGTCCAAACCCACAGCCCAGAGCCCATAGAAAGCCATGGAATCCCTCAAAAATCAGCTTGCTGCCCCAGCACCACTTGTTCCAGCTCCAGGCACAGTCTTGGCCTGCTGAGTGGACCTAAATCGACTGAAAAATTACGGTGAAGATAGAGGCCAACAGCCCGACTTTCAGTGTGTTGCTTTGTGGTTATTTGGGATGGAATATTTTATAATTTTATGTTAGAGCATGATTAGGAGGTATTATGCCAAAAATGGGCAGCACGCAGAAAGGGCAGAGCTGATATTCTGTGGGAATATTTGCCCTCTGACTTGTTACACCAATCAGTAACAGCTCAGAGCAGCCTGAAAACAGAAAAGACTGAACATTGTGACACTCTCTGCTTCATGAAACTTGTCCCAAGCTGAGGTGGCACAACTCTCTGGGGACACCTGAGTGTGGGGGTCCTTCAGGGACAACTGGGACCAGGGCAGAACCAACATTCTCAGTGCTGACAATGAGGAGAAGCAGAGTCACTCCTGTGTGATTCCACGTGTTAATAATCACCAGGGCTTTGCACACTCATTCCCAAAGGGAATGGTTGTATTTTCCACCCAGGATGGGCAGCACTGGCCACGTTCTGACAGCCAGGTGCTACAGAGGAGGTAACATTGAAACAGGGATTGAAGACAAGATGAAAGTGCCCAAACCCACTGTCCCTGTGCTGCCCACAGGATCCAGCACAGCCCTTGGGAAAGTCGTCACTAGATGTTTCTCAGGTGCTGCACAAACCTCCCTGGAAACCCCTTCCCATCTGTGTGACACAGATGAAAGATAAGACAAGTGTTAAGAGACTTACTGGGAATATCCGTGGGTTTGTCACAACCACACCGTGTGGAGATTTCTGGAAGCAGGGGGAGAAGAGAGGGAAGGGTAAAGAGAACAGTGTTACTTGGAGGAAGCAGAAAGGATTTTCAAAATGGGTATGACAACCCTTCCAGAATACAAACAGTGCTAAACCCAAGTCTTGTTAAACCTTCCACTGCTTAGAGAAATACCTGAGGCTACAACAGTCACACCTGCTAGGGAGGGCAGGGGTGGCATTTTCCCTCCCCACACCAACAGCTGCCCTGGTTATTACCAGCAATGATGTTTCCTGCTGTTTGTGCAGGGCACGAACAATTCAGACACAACTTTTCTGCTCACATCACAGGAAAAGCTGGGCATCGCCATAAATCATGGAATGGTTTTGGTTGGAAGGGACCTTAAACCTTCCATGCCCTGCCATGCACAGGGACACCTTCCCTTATCTCAGGTTCCTCCAAGCTCTGTCCAACCTGGCCTTGGACACTGCCAGGGATCCAGGGACAGCCACAGCTTCTCTGGGCACCCTGTGCCAGGGCCTGCCCACCCTCCCAGGGAACAATTCCTTCCCAATATCCCATCTGTCCCTGCCCTCTGGCAGGGGGAAGCAATTCCCCCTTCCCCAGACCCTTGTCCCTAGTCCCTCTCCAGTTCTCTTGGAGCTCCTTTAGGCCCTGAGGTGTCCCTGGAGCCTTCTCTTCTCCAGCTGAACACCCCCAGCTCTCCCAGCCTGGCTCCAGAGCAGAGGGGTTCCAGCCCTTGGGACGCCTCTGTGGCCTCCCCTGGCCTCTATCCAGCAGCTCCACGTCCTGCTGCTGTTGGACCCCAGATCTAGAGGCAGCCCTGCAGGTGGGGTCTCACAAGGGTGATTTTTTGTGATGAAGAATCACACAAAATTTATATATAACTACTATCCCAGCAAGGAAACACAAGTGGTGAACAGGCCACGGGGAACAACCTTCACCTGCAACCGCATGTCAGCAGCACATTCCCACTCCTCGCATCATCCCCCTCGCTGGGCTTTCTCCAGCGCTTCCCCGCCCCTTCCCGAGCATTCCCGTTAACCCCCCGGGCCCCGCACGCACCCGGACGTGGTACTTCACGTAGTAGGTGATGGCCCAGGCGGGGAGCAGCACCCGCAGCATGAAGAAGCGGCCGCTCTGGTAGAACTTGTGCACCTGCGGGCACAGGGACAGTCAGGCCGGGGCAGCGGCCCAGGAAAGGCCGCACGGTGCCCGCGTCCCGCCGCTCACCTGCTGCCGCCAGGGATCCCCGGGCTGCAGGAAGCGGTCCCAGAAGGCGGCCACGGGCCCGAGCTTCCGCGGCGGCAGGACGGGCTCCCGCGGGCTCAGCTCCTGGTCCCGCAGCCAGCGGCGCCGGAGGGCGCGGAGCTGCTGCACCCGCAGCTTCTCATCCTCCACAGGGCCGCTCATGGCGCCTGAGCCCACCCGGTCCCGCTCGCTCCGGTCCGGTTCGGCCCCGCTCGGCTCGCTCCGGTCCGGTTCGGTCCCGCTCGGGCGCCGTGTCCTTCGCCGCGGCGCGCGGCAGTGACGTCACGGGGCGCGCAGTTGTGACGTGTCCAGGCAAGGCTGCCGAGGTGATGGCGGTGCTGTGGCCGCTCTGCCGTGATTGAAGCTCCGAAAACCGGGAGTGTCTAGGGTAAAAAACAGCTCGGGATGGCTCAGCTGTGGCCTCTTCCAGTGCCTGCAGGGAACTGAGGGGAAAGATGAGGCAAATCTATTTGCAACAGCATAGAGAGGACGAGGGAGAATGGCTTCGCAGTGCCAGAGGGCAGGGTTAGATGGGACATTAGGAATGTGATAATTGATAAAAGATTCGTGTTAATCATAAAAGCATTAGGGTTTGTATAAACCAGAATCCTAAGCTCTGAAGTGAAGCATGGACACTAGATAAAGCAAATTATATTATAAAATCATTCTGTTTACAATCACCTTGTTATGTTATATTATGTTGTGTTATGTTGCATTATGTTATATTATGTTTTCCAAATAAGTTGTATCGGCTACCGGCTTGCAAAATCAGATTTCCCAATAGCCCTTCCTGCCTTTGTCTGATCAATGCTGCTTATCTCAAGGACCAGACTGTGGTCACTGCGCTGCAAAGAGAGAGAAAAGACAGCCACACACACGGACTTCTTTCGGGGAAAAAAAGGCCAACTTTATTGTACGGACATCCCGTATTTAAAGTGTATTACGTCCAGTTAGGACAAGACAGGAGCTCATTGGACAATTGGGACAAACATCCCCTGGGACAACATGTCCGGATGTCCCATGGGAAAGACACCAGGTGTTAATCTTTATTATGAATTCCAGTCTGTTTTTCACCAAGTTATCACTCTGGGAGACTGCCTCCCTTAACTGAAGCTGTAGTCAGCTTATCAACCTGGGAATGGACCTGAGAGACAGGAGAAATCCAGGCCTGAAAGGAATTGCCAAGCTGTAATTTCCTAGCTCTCTAAATGTGTGTGTCCACACCAGACTTCCAGAACTTCTCTGGTGGTTATCTACAAGGACCAGATGGCTATCTGTGACTGATTATCACCCAAAGGCTTTGTGAATTTGTGTAAAGATCTTTATTCAACCACCACTGCTTATGACAACAAAAAACCCAAAAATTATTGATTACAATGAGAAACCACAGTCTAAGAAGAGGCTGCAAACCAAGGTTCGGTGGAGGGTGGAGTGGGCGGTGACCCCTCACCTTCCCCAGCGCGCTGCTTGCTCTTTCTATATCAAATAAAGCAATCTAAATTTTGCTGAATATCGAGACTTTTGTCTCTCATTTATAACAGGAAGGAATTGTTCCCTGTGAAGGTGCTGAGGCCCTGGCACAGGGTGCCCAGAGCAGCTGTGGCTGTCCCTGGATCCCTGGCAGTGTCCAAGGCCAGGTTGGACAGGGCTTGGAGCAGCCCGGGACAGTGGGAGGTGTCCCTGCCCATGGCAGGGGGTGGGATGGGATGGCCCCTAATCACCTTTCTCAGCCAAACCATTCCATGATCCCACTGATTCCATTATTCCAATAATCTTTGATTCTGTGTTTCCAATGATTTCGTGATTCCATAATTACAATGTTTCCATGATTCTTATGATCCCAATGATTCATTGATCCGATGATTCCATGTTTCCCCGATTCCAGTGTTGCATGATCTCGATGCTTCCCTGATCCCAAAGATTCCCCGCTCCCGGTGTTTGTTTTCCCTCTCCCGACATTCCCGCGCCGTCGCTGCTCGGCTCAGTCCCAGCACGGTCCGGTCACAGCGGGGGCGTGGCGCCCCCTTGCGGCGGGGCAGCTCACTCGGGGGAGCCGCGCCGTGTCCCTGAGATCGCGGGTTCGATCCCCGCTCCGGCGGTCCCTGGTTCGCGCCCCGTCGGGCGGTGCCGCTCCGCCCTCTGGGCGGCTCCTCCTCCGGGCACTGCGCCGGGCGAGGCCGGGGATTCGCGGCCTGCCGGGCCGTGCTGTGCGGGGCCATGGCCGAGCCGGGGCCGGGGCTGGCGCTGCGCTTCCAGCGCCGGTTTCTGGCGGCGCGGCCGCTTCGCTCGCTGCCCTGGCCGGTACGGGGGGACCGGGCGGGGGGGAGGCGGCCCCGAGGCGTTGTTAATTAATTAATATATTTATTTATTTATCTATCCTGCTTTAGGAACTCGAACAAAGCCTGCGGACCGCGCCGGACTCCGCGCTGCTGGCGGATATTCTGCGCCAGGTGAGGGACAGCTCGGAGTCACCCCCGTGCCACCTGCGGGCGGTGCCAGCGCGCGTCCCAAAGCCGCCGGAATGACTCAGAAATACCGAGAGCGGTGAGCCGGTGTCGCAGTGTTTCGTTAGGCTCTACAGAACTGCAGATTTCCTTCTCTGCCTGGTATTCGGGTGCTCTTAGATCAAAATTGAGACCCACGTGCCAGAGCACTTATGTGGTGAATGGCACAGTCAGCGCAGCTGCTCCTGAAATTCGGGAATACAGGGAGTGGTGATGCCTAAACTGTCCCTGCAGATGGAGATCATAAATCAGACAGCAAACCAAAGTGGAAAGAAGGAAGAGAAGAGCAAAAGAAGGAGGAGAGTAAATTGGATTATTTCCACTCCACTTTCCTCTTTACTCTATTGAAAAGTTGCCACAAAAAGTAAGACATTTGTGCCACAAATCTGTAAACTCACAAACCTGTCAGAAATCATCCCATTTCAATTTCTGGCTTAGCATCTCTTATACAGACTAAATTCCAATGCATTTCATGGTACCCAGAGCCAATTAATGGTCCTTCTCTGGTCCTTAGTGCCTGTCCTAAACCTTGCCCTGGGTAATTGATTTCCATGGGTGTTCTCATTCTAGACAATTCTTCATCCTTTGTGTGTGAAATATCCCCCTTCGGCCAAGTACAGGAGGTGCTTCCTGACTGAGCTCATCAAAAAGGTACCTCTTGCTTTTCAGCTTATTTTTCATTGTTTTTTTTTTTTTTCCCTTGAAAATACCTCATGTAATTACCAACCACAACATTCAGTGTAAATACACTGTACTAAAATGGGGCTTAGAGGGCAATTGTTTTCTGTTTCATGACAATATGATGCTCAGAGCTGCCCTGTTCTCCTCCCCACAGATTGAATCCACAGCAGCTGAACCCCTGGATGAACTCTACGAGGCACTGGCAGATGTTCTAAAAGAAGAAGAATCTACTCACTGTTACAAAAACTACTTACTGGTAAGAACTGACCCTGCACTCTTCTAAACCACATTTACTCACTCAAAGTAAGCAATAATTGAAAAACACCCACCCTGAAGCTTGGAGTGCTTCCTGCCTTTTTCCAGGTGCTCCTCTTGATTGTAAACTCTAAATCTATGGCCTATGCTGATCCATCTTTGTCTTCCCTTGTCCTGCAGCCCACGGGGGACTGTGTGAGCCTGTCCGAGAGCACTGCTCTCATCTCCAGGGGCACCACGGGGCTCGTCACATGGGAGGCTGCTCTGCTGCTGGCACAGTGGGCACTGCAGAACCCCAGTGTGTTCAGGGACAGGTATGGCAGCAGCAGGGCTGCAGCAATGAGGACAGAGGTGTTCACTCCTGCAGGATCACAGAATGGTTTGGCTGAGAAGGGACATCATTCCATGGGCAGGGACACCTCCCAGTGTCCCAGGCTGTTCCAAGCCCTGTCCAGCCTGGCCTTGGACACTGCCAGGAGTCCAGGGGCAGCCACAGCTTCTCTGGGCACCCTGTGCCAGGGCCTGCCGACCCTCCCAGGGAACAATTCCTTTCCAATATCCCATCCATCCCTGCCCTCTGGCAGTGGAAGCCATTCCCTGTGTCCTGTCCCTCCATGCCTTGTCCCCAGTCCCTCTCCAGCTCTCCTGGAGCCCCTTTAGGCCCTGGAAGGGTCTCCAAGGTGTCCCTGGAGCCTTCTCTTCTCCAGGTGAGCACCCCCAGCTCTCCCAGCCTGGCTCCAGAGGGGCTCCAGCCCTCTGATACTGTGAGCTCCACAACTGCAATTTAATAACAGAAATATTTAATAACAGACTATACACCTAAAATAATTGAAATTTCACCCTTTTGCTGCTGTGTGTTTGCTGCTCTTTTCTGTTCTGCCAAACTTTAACCCAGGAGAGCACCCTGTCAAGACATGGTTTAGGATCAAGCCCCTGTACTGTGCAGTCTGACCTGCTCTGTGAGGTCAGCTGTTCTGTTTGCAGTAATTTTACTAACGACCATGAATCCATGGTGGGATTCACCAAGGATTATTTACATTAGGTGATTAGTGGGCAGCTCTGATCACATAATTTCTACTTTATTTATAAGCAGTCAAGATGAGCAAGGACTCTTGAGGAAAGATAATTTAATAATAAGCTCACAGGGGAAGGAACTGTGCTGCTCAGTGTCTGTTTCTCTTGACTGACTAAAAACTGGAGTTGCAGATGGCTAAAGCCATGTGGGAATGTCTCTCATCCCTGTGGTGGGAATGTGCCTTACAGAAATCAGCATTTCAGCTAATTAATTTTATGCTGACAATTCCACCCTCAGTTATTCCCAACTCTTCATTTGCTTGGGGCAAAGGTTAGATTGTGGATGGTTCACTTAAAAATTATTGTAATTATCTGGAACTGATTTTATCTTTAATTATATTTAGAATGTTTTGATTTCCAACTCAATCCTGATAGTACTTTTTACTCCATTACCCTCAGGACAATCCTGGAATTAGGGAGTGGGATTGGTTTCACTGGAATTGCCATCTGCAAGACCTGCCAACCCAGGACATTCATATTTAGTGACTGCCACCCCCATGTTCTCAGACAGCTGGGAGAAAACATCCAGCTAAATGGCTTCATCCCAGAGCCTGACACGACCTGGAGCATCCAAACAGAGTCCCAAGGACAGGAGGTGGAAGGGGAGAACTGCCAAAACCCAAAAGTGATTGTTGCTGAGCTTGACTGGGGCTCAGTGACAGAAGAACAGCTGCAGGGACTCAGAGCTGACGTTGTCATTGCAGCAGGTACCACAGCCACTCCCAGGGAGCAGGGATGGGCAGGGCTCAGCAACCCTGGCAGCCTCTTGAGGAATAACAATAACAGAAACCAACTACAGACCTTGTTTTGGACTTGGCTGTGTATAAATTCAGAGGGAGTTTTATAAAAACTCCAATCATGGAAAATCTAGTGCCAGTAGGATGAGAGTGGTGATACCTAATGAGAGCAGAATGTCTCAGCTGTGGGTCTTACACCCTGATTTGGAGCTTTGCAAAGAAAAACCTGACAATCCAGGTGCAAAGATGACTTTGGCATCCAAGGTATCACAGGATGCAGTGAATGGGAATTCTATAAAATGAAGTCACTGCATGGTACCTAATGCCAATGACACTGCTCAGTGCCCAACCAGCCCCAGCTGGACTCTGAAGGCAAGAACTGAGGGCCACTGACATCTTTCTGCTACTTGCTGTTTCTCATTGCAGCAGGATGTGCCCTTACCACACTGCAGCACAAGTAACTGCAGTGCTACACACACTACCTGGACACCTCTGTGTAGGAAACCCCCTCTGAGCATCAGCATTCCACTCCCCTTGGTGTTCACTGACCTCTCATCACCATTTCTGCTCTCCAGGGAATGACTCCAGATGAAAACTTCTGCAAATCCTTGGCATCAGCCTCTAAAGCACTCATTTCTAACAAGGCAGGTTTGTTTTGCCAAGGGCAGTGGGAATAGAGCACCAGCACTCAGTGGTTCTGCTGCCTCCCTTAGGATGGGCTTAAATAAAATATCTGACAATCCATTTACAAAAAGGAGCACTGATTTCTAGTGATGAGGGCATAGCCCATAAAATATCAATATTCTCCTGCACTGTAAAGACTGTATTTCTGCTTTGCTGTTTTTATTCTGGTTTTTGCTCAATTCTCAATAAATATTGTATGTTTCTTTTTTTGTAGATGTGGTGTATGATCCTGAGATAATTTTAGCCCTCATTGGGATGCTACAGAAACTCTCCACTTGCAGAGCAGACAGGAGAGCTCCTGAGGTGTTCATTGCCTCCACAATCCGGAATCCAGACACGTATCAGCTGTTCCAGGCTGAGTTGGGTGGGTGCCTGTTCCATCCAGTGTTCAGTAGTTTTGCCTTTTTGCCTCTTTCCCCATTACTTGTTCTGTGCTAGAGAGGAGCAGGAGCATTGTCCAAGAGCAGGATCTTATCCTAGAGCTGGATTTAAGAGCAGTAGCTTTTGCACATGGATTTCATCAGGAGCTTGGAACTCACCTTTAGGTGCATCCTGGCTATCACAGCTCACATCTGTGAGGGATGACTTGTAAGTCTGGTGCCAATAGGAAAGTAAAGAAACGTTTAAGCTTAAAGGAGGGAGCCATCAGTGCTGCACTGTCACAGTGATAACACCTGAGATGCAGCCCTTTATCTTATCTTATCTGTTCTTTGAGAGTTAAAACCCCCAACTAGAGATTTAATAAAAGAGGGATTTGGGGATTTTTCTTCATATACACTTCTAAAGCTTATCTTTTGGAGTCTCTTTGCTGTTCAGCTGGTGTTCACCAACTGGACCTGATGATCCCTGTGGGTTTCTTCAACTCAGGATATTCTGTGAAATTCTGGTTAATTCACAAAGCGACACCGAGTGTTCAGCAGAGGCATTAATGGGGTTAAAAAAAACCACTCATAAGCATTTGCCTGTCAATCACAGAATGCTAAAGATCTCTTCTTACAGAACTTGTCATGCAACTTTTGCTCTTTATTAAGCATAAATATGATTGCCAGTGTTTCTCTTCACAGATAAAGCTGGCATCAGGTGGCAGATGATTCCAGCCCACAGCAGCTGTAATTTTCTCTATGATGTGCAGCCAGATGTAACTATTCTACAACTATTTATATAGGCTTGGCTTGGCAAACAGAACTGGAATTTTGAGACCAACAGGAGCTGTCTCAGCCTTGTAAAATGATCCTGAATTCTGGAAATGAGGTTCTGAGGATACAGCTGGACATGTGGACATCTGGAGTCCTTCTTTCCTGTAATTCCCAGCATGGATCCAAGCCTGCTGCTTCCCCTGGGAAGTGACTGAACCTCAAGCAACAGAAACCAGAGAGCCCCAATCACACATCACTCGGATTCTGTAGAAGACAACAGAATTCAAGTGGGGCTTTTTTCCCAACTGTGTTGTGATTTGTACTATGTACTGTGTACTCTGGGCAGCCTGCAGGATCACAGGATGGGGATCTCACACAGAGAAGAGAGCAAAACGATCTTTCAGAGTAATCAATGAGTTTTGATACCAAAACCAGCTGTAACTGTTTACTCTGGTGTTTTATGTCTGTATATACTTGCAGTTTGGATTAGCTGAAAACCCCCCAATAAAACAGTGACCAATACCTGTAGTTGTGTGCCAGGATGCCTCTGCTGTAAATCAGGTGCATCTGTACTGTGCAGTGATGACAAGTCAGAATTGATGTCCCTTTCTCTCACCTAAGGACTGCCACTTCCACAGTGGCTGCTGGGACTGCAAAAGGAATCCCTCTCCATAGCAGTGCTCCAGGTATCCTGCAAAGAGCAAGGACTGAGCTCCCCTGCTCTCAGACTTTCCATCATCCATTATTCATTCTCCTGTCGGGCACCATTGGTCCTGAAGCAGAAAAATCAAAGTGCTGCTCATTCTTCTATTTCGACTTCCTTTTCTCTATTAAAAGCTACTTGAAATGAAAAAACTTCAACCTCTTCCTTCTGTAGCAATGGAGAGAAAACTGATGATACCTAACTTGAAACCTGAAGAATCTTTTAATTCAAGCTAAAGGAGACCATGGCTGCTCAGATCAAGCAGAAATAACCCCAGCCTAGGTTTTGGATCCCTGTCCCCAAAAGGAAGAACTCAAATGTGTTATTTCCAGAGCAAACACAAACTGGCAGCCCACACAGGAGTTCCTTTATCTCCTTACACAAAATTCAAGTCAAAGGTTCTGTACAGAGCTCATTTTGGATCTAAAAAGTTCTATTATAGGAAGAGGAAACCTCTTTAAATCTTTTGGCATTACTGTTTAATTAGAGAAGTGCCTAATTTACCTCCATGTGCACAGGAATGACCAAACCCTTACGCAGGATTTTGACTGAAAAAAAGGAAAAAAAACACTAAAAAAATGGCAAATCAATCTTTATGGATCATTCTTCAATCAGTAAGCTGAAGGTTTTGCCAAATTCCTACAGTAAAGCAACTTGACTCTATTTTCACCTTTTCTCTTTTGACAAAAGCAGATGAATTCAATAGTTGCTCAGAGTTTAAGACTACTGGTGCAGAACCTATTGCCCACACTTCCAAGCACATTTACCAATGACTGACATCTATTTCATCATCAAAAAGGTGATGAAAAAAATCTTGTAAGCATTAAGCTTGCATGTGAACACTGACCTTCATAAAAAGCTGTACCTGAGTAAGTACTCAGAAAGCAAAGTGCCTTTTGACTAAGTTATACATAATTTGTTCACATATTTTGGGTTTATTTTTCCCTTTTCTGTTCAACTGTTCAAGAAGAGATTAATTTTATGTTCTTTCCCAAGGTAAATGGGCACATTCATTTCAGTGTACAAAGGAGAACACTCACTGCAAGCTCTGCTTTGCTCTAAGTGCCCAGTAAAGCTGTCACACACCAATGCTGTGCTTCTACACTCTTGCACACACTGTCAAAAGGAAAAACAACTTGGAAACAAAATGGTTCCATCCCAATAAAACCACACAGGAGGATATTCAGTGCTTGGGCACTTGGGCACTGGCCATCGAACTGACCAGCTGAAATGAAACAACTCAAATGAAAAACATGTGCCATATGCCAAAACCACACCCAAATCACCCACTGAAGTGCTGACTGTACAGGAGGTAAAGCTGGTAATAGTTTCTATTTGTACTCAAGGATCTTCACCAAAAAGGGACCTTCAAGCAGCACAGGGCACACAATGAACAGCCTCAGCACCTTCAGCACCTCTCACTCACCCAGGAAGCTGAAACTGTAAAGGAAGAGAGTTAGAGCCCCATTCCAAGACAAAGGAGTTAGAAAGTATAAATGCAAACAATATAAAGTGTTTATTCACTGTTTCCCAAATCTCTGCAGCTGCAGGAATGTGTTTGACCCCCTCCTTCCCCCCAGTCACTGCTTGTTCCCCAGCAAGGGAAGGACAGTCTGGTCCCAGCTCTGGTCCCAGCGCAGCTGCCGGGACGCTCGCAGGTTCTCTCGGAAGCTCTGAAGTTTCCCTTCCAGGGCAGGGAAATCCAAGAAAAGCATCTGTAATTTAAAAAGCAAAACCACAGAAAAATAACTATCATGTTCCATTTGAGGCTTATTCCAGCCTCCCCAGTGGTAACCCTCAACTACAGCTGCACTTCTGGGGTCTGGCCCCACAAACAGAGAACAAGGACAATATCTGAAATGCTTTTGCCAGCTTCAGATTCACATTTAAACAGAAGTGAGGCTAACAATGGCTCAGGCCAGGCAGTACCTTGAGAGAATGCAAAACACATGAGTGATGCTCAGATCTGAAAAGGCTGCCCACACAGTGGCATCTCTGGGGTTATTTCTGAGAGGAAAGAAATCAGTCAGAGCCTTTACCTTCAGTTGTTTGGCAAGTTCCTGCGAGTCCCTGAATATCAGACCGTTCTCATTGTGTTTCACCAGTTCATGTAAACTGTGAAAAAAAAAAGACACAGAAGGAAAACTGAAGCAAAAAGTAGCGAGTGGGACATTTACAATGTTGCACACCAAACCAGGATATCTGTATCATTGTGGCCCCAGGTGTCACAAGCTCCATACCTGACATAATGAAATTATAGAGGCAGTTTTAAACAGTTAAAGACTTCTTCTCCTTTCTATGTCAGACTAAATCTACCACAACTGTACCAAAGGGCCCTCATTCTGTCTTTGTGCCTCTCATCTGGACATCCATTAAAAACCAGGGCAATGATCTACTTTAAAACCAGATTTTTTTTCTACAAGGAAAATATGTCCATGATCCATCATGAAATCTTCACAGAGAATTTATCTTCTTTTACAAAGCTACTGCTTTCCCAAAGGACCATAAATTTCCAAGAATGCCCATGCATACACTCAGCCTTTCACTGAAGAGATGTGTCTATGCAGAAGAAAGCTTTTTTTAAAAATTAAATATATGGAAACAATGGAAACAGGGATTTTTTTAAGGTAAGTGCTTGCATTGAATGCTCCCAATTTGTAGAAACTAGTATTAACTTTTAAACTTAAAACAACCTTGATTTCTATCTTTTTGGATTTTAAAAATCGCATAATACAGGAATCTTATTGAATTCCTGTATTTCAGTAGCTGCTGATCTCTGGCTTTGTAAGAATATTGTTTTATGTGATCCCCTTGAGCTGTAGCAGAATAAGCTCTTACCATTCAAAATGTATTGCACACACAGGTAAACAGCAGCCAAACATATCCACCACCTTCATGGGCAAATCCAAACCACTGGAGGATTTATGGAGACACACCCCCAGGTCTGCTGAGCCTGAAAAACCAACACAACACAGTCTGAACTCTCTGAAAGCAGCTCCTCTGTCCTCCTGCAAACCTTTATTTCTGTGCTGCTTTGGATGGTGCAAGTGAAACTTTCAACTGCTCAGACACAATTTCAACAGTCAGGGAAAATAATAAAGCACAGGGTGTTTTGGGACTCAAATTAGGGACTCAAATGTTAAATTAAAGGGGATTTTAAAGTTCTGTGTATCTTAAAACAGCCTTTCAGCCTCTCAGTCTGCTAAAAATGGTTAAGTAAAGGAAAATCTCATCACAATCCAATCAGGATACACTGCATGGCTCACTAGTGACCTCTCCCAGTTGAAGTCAGCTCAAACAGAGGAATTACACTGTGATTTTACAGACTTTATGTTAATTATTTGAAATGGACCAAATAAACAGTGTTTTACAGCCACATAAATTGTCAGGCTCTAACCCTGCAGAATGAACATCACATTGAAGATGTATTTTATAACTCTATTACTCCCACTTTATGCTGTTGCAATGAAGATGCTGAGGGAATAACATTCCAATGACAGGTTAATTTAGAATTTTAGCTACTTTTGGTTGCTCAGCCAACAACTTCTTCATTTCATGTACTGGAGTGACCCTGAAAGTAAAGTAGAACATGCACAGGCACCTGTATTTCAGCACAGCTGGAAGAAACAGAGTGCAAAGGCTGAAACAGCAACACAGCTACTCCTTGGGAAAACAGGGAAAAGCCAGCCAGGGGAGTTCAGCAGCTTTTCTGGAATGAGTCAAATCCATTAATATCTGTCACTAACCAGCAACTTTCCTGACTATATTCTCCCAGCTTCTGTGCAGTCTGCATCAGCCCCCAGCAACTGTGCTGAGTGGTGTCCCACACATCCTCAGTGCTTGTCCATCATGCACTATTTACCAAGCAGAAGAGGGTAATCCTCAGCTTCCAGCCATGGTGTACAGATCTGGATATGCTGAAAGTCCAGTTTTTGGATCAGTCCGTTGTAGTAATCTTTCAGAGGTCCTTTACCTGTTTAAAACAGAAAAATAATGTTGTATCAAGATGACTGAAAACAATGTGGTCTACAAGTGAAATACAGTGAAATACAAGCTCCTGTTGGATCAGGTGCACAAGCAGGATACAACATTTGTGGTACCCTGAAAAGACATGAAAAATCGAAGTTCCCTTGAAAGCAAGGTGCATCTGGACTTCTCTTACTCCATATTTCAATGAGTTTTCCATCAGTGTAGAATCATGGGGCTTTTAAGGTTGGAAAAGCCCTCTCAGATCAAGTCCAGCTGTTCCCCAGCACTGCCAGGGCCAACACTGACCCGCGCCCCAAGTGCCACATCCACATGGCTTTAAATTCCCCCAGGGATGGGGATTCCACCCATGGCAGCTGTGCCAGTGCTTGATCACCCTTTCCATGAAGGAATTCTCCTAATATCCATTCTAAACCTCCCCTGGCACAGCTTGAGGCTGCTTCCTCTGACATTGGTATTGCAGCAGCATATCAACATTGACCTTAGATTGTTTTTCATGCAGAGCTGGAGCAGACAGGGAGGCTCTTTAAAGATGTGCCATAACTGGTGGATAGTGCAATAACTCAAAATTTATAGCAAAAAGCTATAGCAAAAAGCTATAAATCACTGTCCTTATAACCAGACACAAAGGCAACAATCCCTCCTCTCTCTCACCAGCAACAGAAGAGTCAGCACAGAACAAAAGTGGCAACTAAACCTTCTGTTGGCACTGACAGAAGTGTAACACAAACATTCTTACCTGTTATCACACACACTAAAGCTGGAAGCTTGGCTCCCTCCTTGATAAACCTCTCATAATCTGGAGAAGATAAAACACTGGTCAGAGCTGACAAATCTCAGGGTGCTTGGTTGAAGAGTGGTGACAATGCATTCATTATTGAGCTTCCCACTACAAGCATGTATTAGTAACACAGCAGTAAATTCAGCAATGTTAACATTTACACACTTCTGCAGAAATAAATCCTGCTGTTTATGCATGAAGCATTTCTTCAACTGCTCCCTCATCAGTTGCTTCAACAGATCAATTTAGAATTGCAGCTGCAAAGTTTACAAGATAAGACAAAGTATTCCCTTCCTTCCCATTAGCAGATACCTGTGGAGAGTAAGTGTAATAGCTCAGAAAATAAAGCTGCAGTTTAGGAGCCAGTTAGGGATTTAATTCTTCCTGACAACTCTAATTGAATTCAAATGTTGTGCTGCTGTATTTCAATTACTAACGTTAAATTAATGCTAATTAATCAAATACAAATGCATTTTCTCCTGAATATAGAAGCATTGCTCTTTAGCAGAAACCCTTCTTAAGTGTCCAGAAGAGACCGCTTTGAAAAAGTGAGATTAATTCCTTCATACCAACCTTCTAAAGCTCTTAGAAGGACTGAGAAGTCTTCATCCTCTGAAAAAGAAGGCTTTATTAGTGACATTCATATTTCTACCATTTTTAAATTTTGTCTTTAAATAACAATTGAGATTTTCCTCACCTTCACCTACATAATTTAAATACAGACCATGTACTCCAAGGTTAAGTACATAGTCTGTACTTAAAGATTACTATTTACTAAAATGTGCTATTAAAAATCCCCTAGTTTATTTTCATAAATAAAAGTCCATAACCGTGCATAGTATTTATTTATTTCCCTGTTGGCAACATGACAAACAAACCAGCTACAAATACTGGACATCTTTGAAGCTATCAAGTTAAATTTTTCAAGTTTCTGAAACTGAGAATTAAGTGTAAAAACTGCCCTGATTATTCAAAGATAAAGACAATCCTGCCAATGGTCACTGGCAATGGATTTGTTTCCAGTCTTTGTTCCCTTCCTCATACAGAGGGAAAAAAAGTACATAATTATGTAATAGCCATCATCAGAAATCATGGAATCACAAATTGGTTTGGGTTGGATGGGACCTTAAAGCTCATCCCATCCCAGCCCTCTGCCATGGGCTGAGACACCTTCAGGGTGCTCAGTAAGGAGGAAATATTTAAGTTTCTTAATCTGTTTTACACCACCATGCAAGACACTATGTCTAGAATGAAAGCTAAAAAAAACAAGTAGGAAACCTCTTTTAATCATTCTTAAAGTTGAGCTCTATAATTAAAATATAACTTCCAAAAAATCATTCATTTGTAGCTTTATGTAAGCTACACATTTAATTGCATCATACACACCTTGTTTCAAATTCTCCCAAGGAAACAAAGGACAAACATAACTTCAGGTGTGAGAAAGTACAAAAACCCAATTTGATATGAAAAGCAGAACTGATTGCCAACCTGTCCAGCTGGTGCTGCTGATGAGCAGGGCTGGCCGGGCCCTGGCCTTCAGCACATTGCCACTTGTCCCATCCCTCTCCGTGAAGGCCGATCTGTCAGCACTGCCACTGGCAGCTCTGTACTATGGAAACACAACTTCCTGAGGATGAGCTACACACACAGCCAGCAACAGCAGGGAGCACTCTGCTTAACTGGCACGAATTTCTACACATTTGGCTTCAGATTTGCTGCTCAACTTGCTTAGAAACAGAATCATTACATTACAGAAATACCAGGACAGGGCAGGCCATCTTTCCCTCTTGCCTGCTGCTATAGACACAATTCCACTTTCCAACCAAATGTTTTCCTTCACCAGTTGAGCAGAGTCAGCCTCCCTTTCCACAGTCTATCTCACATTTAGCACAGCATGGAGGCCAACAGCACATTTATTCAACTAAACTCAGAACATACACATTCTGAGCTGGGCATTTCCAAAAAACCCCCACCGTGCAATGTGGATTTCACTTCTTTTTCAAGCTGTAGTTTAGTGAAGTTAACTCCCCGGTACCTCTGCTCCAGGTGACATCCTGCATGGCCAGAGGGGAGTGTTTAACACTTGGACCAAGATGCTGGAGGCTCTCCACAGTAATTAAGGAAGGGAAATTATTAAGGAAGCATCCAGCCACTGCAGTGTGGGTCAGTGGGAAGCAGACACCTGCAGAGTTCCACCCCAGACACTCCCCACAGATTGCCTCAGTGCTTATGCCAATTTCTTTAATAACAAAACGCTTCTACTACTTGTGTTACCACAGCTCAATCATTTCACTTCTGGCCTCTCCTAGTGACAATTAAGGCAACTCAGTGCCCTCTGTGCCTGCTGGGAGTCAGGATACCCCACACAAGTATTTCTGGTAACTTAAGTGCCACAAGTCCACGTCCCTTGGTTAAGGACTGTAGGGTCAGCTGCACTCGCACGTACCGTGGTTTGAAAGGCTCGTAGTCCTTGGCAAGTTTCATGAACAAGTTGTGTTGGAGGTCTAATGGTGTTTCCTTAAAATAAGATGCTGGTTTGTCATACAATGTTACAGCCCTAGGAGGAAATAAATGTGCAGCTTAAATAAGATGCAGATGTAACAATATGCACATGGTACAGTGGCAGGCTGCAACGATGTAATCAGAAAGAAATCATCTAAAGCAATACAGCAAAGTAATTAATTTTTTGACTCTTACAAGTTCCTGTATTCCTGTAGTTTGCTGGAACACACCAAGGTGGATACAGGTAACAAAGAATCCCTTTCTTTTGTGCTTATTCTAGGGGTGAAATGCACCTGTCAAAACTGCAGACATCACTGTCCTGATTTTCAAACTTACTCCATAACTGCCCTGAGCAACTCTTGAAGCCCTCAATACAAGCTGGCAGGCCAGAGTAATTGTTTAAATCTCAGTCATATCTGTCCCACTCCAGCAAACTTCCATGGCTCCTGGACTGCCACCTCAGTCAATGGGGCTTAGAAGGATAATGAAGATTCCTGAATGCCCACACTGCATTGGCCCATCACAAAACTGAGCTGATGTGTTTCAGTGGAGATGGATGAGCTCAGGAGCTGCTTTTGTAAAATCCCTCTGAATCCTAAATCCTCAGGGATCTGTTCTTTCATTTACTTAGCACACACACACTAAGTTGTCTGAGGCACATGACTTACTTGATCTTGAAATTCACCCAGAGATCTTTTCTCATGGCATCAGTGACACACAGGTTATAGTCAGACAAGCGCCCAAAAAGCTTTTCATACCTGACAAAAATCAAATGTCAGTCAGAAACCAAAGGCAGGTAATTGCAGCAACTGTCCCCAGTACCCATGCTTGATGAAAGCCAAATAAAAGCAAAAAAAAACCCAACTGCCCCCAGAATTGAAATTTGATTGCCAATTTTTGATGGACTCCTATTCTCCAAAGCCTTTAACTACACATAACCAATTATATTCAGCAAGGAGCTTTTCAAAGAAAAGCTGGAGTGTAAAGCAGCATTAAGAATAAAAATCCCAGGACATATAAAGGAATTTCAGTAACAAGATCAACATTTGCATATGTATGGAAAAGCCACCTGCCACTTCCTGCAAACCCCCTCCCACGTGTTCCACAAAGCAGCTGCAGAACAGAAACCAGTTTTACACAGCAAGGCCCAGAAACTCCTCCCCATGCCAATGATATTCTCCTCACTGGCCTCTGTTCTGAATTCCACCACAGCACGTCATTTATACAGAGCAGAAATGACTGTACAAACCATTCTGCAAGCAGGACCAGCGGGTGGCTCCTCCCGAGACTCAGGCCCATGATGGTGTAGCCATAATTGTGCCAATCAATGATGAGTTTGCTCCCCCACCACAGCCCTGCCACCCAGGCAACAGCTATACTGGGTAAGCCTGGGGGATTCTGCTCAAAACCAAAACCAAAATAGCATAAGACTGTGACCAAGTGACAAACACAAAGCAACTACCAGAAACAGAAAATCAAATTGAAATTGCATCACCTTAAGGGAGCTTCATGAACAGAGACTGTATTCACTTACAAACACTGGCAGATACTTCAAATTTAACCCTTGGATCAAGATCAAAATTCCTCTCTAATAAACACACCAACATTTCCAGTAAGATTTATTCTTTACTACTGCCTATGGCAATGAAGTTTCAAAGCACAACAACTAAAAGAAAGAGAAAACTTGACTTGTTAACAGACAATTCAAAGTTTAGGGCCAAAAAATACCTGCATACAGGTTTACACCACTGATGAGGCCAATTCAGCTCTGAAATAATTAGAACAATGTCTGAGATAGCTAAAAACGCCCTGTAATGTAGCACTACTTATTTTTATTGAAATTAGTCCTAATACAAAACATACCTGAAGAAGAATATAGGATGGCTGATCTATCCTCAGCAATGTGTACAGTAACTGCACTGATTGCACCAGCACCTTTAGGACATACTGGAAAAGCTTTGGACCCACTGCAAAGCGACAGAAAAACAGGTAAGAATACTAGAGCTCTCCCCACAGAAATGTGAACCAGCCAGCTCTGCAGACACAGGTCAAAATAACATGAAAATGGACACCTGTTTAATAACTTTACCAACGACCTGGGGAAGTGATTGAGTGCACCCCCAGCACGTCTGAGATGGCACCAAGCTGGGTGAGAGTGTCAATCTGCTTGAGGGTAGGAAGGCTCTGCAGAGGGATCTGGATGGACTGGATCACTCAAAAGCAGATCCTGAGGGGCTGGAGCGTGTCCAGGGAAGGGAACAGAGCTGGGGAAGGGGCTGGAGTACCAGGAGAGGCTGAAGGAGCTGGGAAAGGGGCTCAGCCTGGAGAAAAGGAGGCTCAGGGGGAACCTTCTGGCTCTGCACAACTCCCTGACAGGAGGGGACAGCCAGGGGGGATCAGGCTCTGCTCCCAGGGAACAGGGACAGGATGAGAGGGAACGGCCTCGAGCTGTGCCAGGGGAAGTTTAGGTTGGATATTGGGAAAAATTTTTCATGGGAAGGGTGGTCAGGCACTGGCACAGCTGCACAGGGCAGTGGTGGAATCCCCATCCCTGAAGGGATTTAAAAGTGGATGTGTCACCTGGGGCCATGTTTCTGTGGTGGCCTTGACAGTGCTGGGGGAATGGTTGAACTCAACGTTCTTAGAGGGCTTTTCCAACCTTCGTGATTTTATTCTGTGATCACTATAAAGCTATGTAAACATCTCGTGATCCCTACAAATTCTCATTCTGTATTTTGTACAGAAGGAAATCCTACACTCATTGAACAGTTTGGGTTGGAAAGGACCTTAAGGCTTATTTCATTCCAACCCCTGACATGGACAGGGACACTTTCCACTATCCCAGGCTGCTCCAAGCCCCTGGACACAGGCCACAATCCTGGCCTTAGACACTTCCAGGCATGGGGCAGCCACAGCTTCTCTGGGCAATAGGGGTAAACACAAGGTGGAGAAGGAAGAGGTAGAATGAAAATAATTCCCACATTTCACTCTGCACGTGAACAGCACCAATGTAAGGGCAGGTGTTTAATTCCAGTGGCTCCTGTTTAAAAGAGAAAAGGAGACAGTAGTGTGGAGCTGTGCGTGTGTTGAGGCTGGATCCGTACACGCTGCGGACTCTTCATTGTCCCCTGAACCCCAGCTCCCTCCGCTGCCTGCCCGGCCCGGCCCGGCCCGCACACACCTCGCAGCCCGCGCAGCTCCGTAACGGGCACCAGCCGGATGTTCTCGCTGTGCAGCACGTCCCGGTGCGGCCGGGTCTCTGCGGGGGAGAGCCCGGTCAGCGGCGCGGCCGCCCCGCCCGGCCCCGCGGCGCCCCGGCCGCCCCTCACTCACGGAGGTAGCCCAGCAGAGCGACCTCGCGCCCGTGCCGGGCCAGCGCCAACGCGTGGTACTGCATCCGCGGGCTGCGGCCCAGGTCCCCCAGCACGGCCACGCACACCCGGCCCGCGCCGCCCGCCTTCCGCCGCCGCCGCCACAGCAGCAGGACCAGTGGAGCCGCCACCGCGCCCGCCACCGCCGGCCACAGCCACGGCCACAGCCACGGCCCCGCCATCTTGGAGCGCCGCAAAGACGGGAAGGGCGCGGCGGGAGCGCCCCCTGGCGGCGCGGAGGTGCCCCGCTCTGAGGGGACCCCGGACGGGCAGCGGGACCGGGGAGATTACTGAGAGAATGGGTAATTAATTAATTACAGCAATAGAGAGGGGTTCATTAATTACAGCAATAGAGAGGGGTTCATTAATTACAGCGGCACTGGACATTCGTCCGCAGTATGGGGTTTCCTGGTATATTTTAGAGTATCTCGAAGTCAGGGGTCATTTCAGTGCAGCCCCATTACCATCCAATGTGCGTGCTTTTCTTTAGTTCGAATTCAGCTAAATTCTAACGAGATCTTTTCTGGATGTGAGCTAATACTCTACATTTCTGTGCTACCCCTCAGTTTGTTGTCTCAATCCCTGATTCTACTAGGTACTTCAACATCTGCATCCCACTGGTTTCTCATACGTGTACCTAATAAACAATTTCCCTCTCTTTTCAACTTGTTTTCTGGTGGAAATACAGAACAAACAGAAGCCTGCTGACAGAAACATTTGCCACATTATCTTGCCACCATGGAAGTGACTGAACACCACATTGAAAAAATCATTAAGTTGTACAAAATTTAAAATTAAGTCAGTTTTACAAAAGTTTAAAACTAAGTCAGTTGTACTGGCCAAGAATCCAGTAGCGGGTGTCACACAGTGCAGCGGACAAACAGTATTTCTTCACTACAAACAGGGATAAAAACACAAATGAAAGATGTTGGTGACCAGGGACAGGACCAAGGATCAGCTGGAGCTGTGCCAGGGGAGGTTTAGGGTGGATTTGGGAAAAGGTTCTTCACCAGAGGGTTCTGGGCTGTCTGAGGAAATCCTGGTCCATGTGGACAAGGATGCCCAGACCAGGCATTGGCCTCTCCATGGCTTTGCCTCCGAGCTCTTCAGAATGATGAGAACTGGAGAGGCTGAGTTTTAGCAGGAAGGAGGGTGAGCTCCAAGGGAGGAGAGCTCAGCTCAGCCCAGCTCTGTCCAAAGGCAGCAGACACAACCCCAGCTGCAGTTTTGGAGACCACAACATTAAAAAGATCTAAACCTATTAAAAATCCACCAGGAGAGGGCCACGAGGATGGTGTAGAGGGGAACAAAGCCAGGTGAGGATTGGCTGAAAAGAGGAGATTGAGGGGAGACTCACTGGGAGCTGCAGCTCCTTCAGAGGGGCAGCTCTGATCTCTGCTCCCTGTGACAGGGACAGGACGTGAGGGAACGGCTGGAGCTGTGCCAGGGGAGGTCAGGCTGCAAAGGTTCTTCCCCAGAGGGTGCTGGGCACTGCCCAGGCTCCCCAGGGAATGGGCACGGCCCCGAGGCTGCCAGAGCTCCAGGAGTGTTTGGACAGCGCTGCCAGGGATGCCCAGGGTGGGATTGTTGGGGTGTCTGTGCAGGGCCAGGAGCTGGACTGGATGATCCCTGAGGGGCTCTTCCCAAGCAGGAAATTTCACAACTCCGTGATTGCCTCTGCAGACCCTTGTGGCCCCCAGAATGGTATCCTGCTATTTCAGTTGTGTTTCTTTGCCCCCATGACAAAGCCAGATGTCAGATGTTGCATTTCCAGTGTAACTCTCCATATTGCCAAACTGCAAGTAGGTGGTAACAATGAAACCGTTGTTCCCTTTTAAAACATGTAACTAATTATGAGTGTAGGCAGACTGGTTTCACAATAAAATAAAGCCTGGAATGTTTGCTCAAAGATTCTGCTCCGAATGCATATTTTTCTACTGATAAAGCATAAAATCATAGAATCTTCTGAGTGGGAAGGCACCTGCAGGGATAATCCAGTCTAACTCCTGGCTCTGCACAGACACCCCAACAATCCCACCCTGGGCATCCCTGGCAGCGCTGTCCAAACACTCCTGGAGCTCTGGCAGCCTCGGGCCATGCCCATTCCCTGAGGAGCTAAGATTTCCTCAAGAAAACGCCACTGTCACCCATTCCTGTCCTACTGTTACACATACAGCCCCAGCATGGCAGACACACATTCTGAGAGGAATGTTGGATTTGTCTTTACAAACAAGCTGTGGGTCTGCTGGTAGATAAGACTAGCACTGAGAAAGAAACAATGGGATGGATTCCACTGATTGATGAATGGAGAAAGATATTTGCCTTTACAAACAAACTGTAGGTTTGCTGATAAATTAAACTGGATATTGAAAGATGAAAGAAGCAATGGGGAAAAACCATGAATTCTATGAGAATTAAAAATTGAAAGGGAGGGTTATACATTAGAGGGGAATCTTAGGTATCAGGCATTCCGAGAAGTCTGTACCTCTCAAGTACTTCAGCCAATGGGGAAAGAGGAAATTTGCAGCCAGAAATCTGAGAAACCCCAGGGGAAATGCCCCATGGCCTCTCCCTTTATTTGAATAAATTTACAGGACTCCTCTGTCTCCTTTTTGAACATAAACCTCTGGTGTTTGTGGATTAATTTTCCTGACAATTCCAACCTGTAGGAGGTCTGATCTTTTGGGAATCCCTTGTTTCAGTCCCTCCTATCTCACCTGACAGCTCCGTGCTGCATATAATTTTAATGCAAAATGCAAGTTGCTTTTCTGTTTACTTCCTTGAATAAAGTGCAAATATCCTGGCTGAAATGGAGTGAGGGACTGATGCAATCTTGCAGACTATCAGGCATAACACCCCAACTCCATACAGCTGTATTTTCTGGCAGGTTATCAAAGGACTTAAAATTACAAGTGTATCATCTTTATGGATGCAGTGACTTTTAGTTTCTGAAGGTACAATGAAATAAATAAGTTGCAATAAAAGTCCTTTTGACCTCTGTAATCTTCAGAGCACTTAGTTCGAGAAAGATAAATATGGTGCAGTCATCACTTCTGGCTGAGGCTCTGAAAACAGGGATGCACCTGAGAGAAATGCACTTTCAGAGACTATTGATGTCTGCCCATAAAATTTTTCATATGTATTGAATAGCAGTTCTGTTTTACAAAAGGCTTTTCCTGTCTCTTCTTCCTGACCATTTCAGAAAGTTTGGAAATGTTGTTTGTATTTACCCTAGAAATAATCTATTTAAGCTTTATCCCCGTCCTCCCACCCTCGATGGACTGCTGTGAGTGCAATAAACAGAGACAGAGCAGCCAAAACCCTCTCACAAATGGAACTTCACTCATCCCAGAAGTCTCCAACTCAATTGTCTCAAGCAAATATCATGACAATCTGCTGCTATCCTGATTACTCCTATTGCCACATGGTATATGTAGTTCAAACCTTTTAAAACATGCTTTTTTAATTTTAATTTTTAAAATTTATTTTATTTGCACTGAAAAAATAACAAGGAATATCCCAGTAACAAGTATTTGCAGCAATCACACCTGCACTGCAGGGCACAGGCTAACAGTGCTTGCAAACTCAAAGGGCTCAGAGCACTGGTGCTGTGCTATATCATGAGGGATAAATTATGGCCATTTTTAACAGCAAGGCAATTTGCTTCTTGTGTTTGTTCTCTTTTTGCTCAATTTCCAAAGCACAACCCCTGCCACAGTGGAGATGAAAGGAGTTGGCTGCAGAATAACCTCAGTTTGGAAGCTGTTCCAGGTGGCCTGAAATGCCACTGCAGGTGGCCCAGCACTGAGCCTGCTCTGGTGCTGCTGGGATGCCCCTGGGCTCTGCCCTGAAGATGAAAGTCCTGTGGTGTTTGAAGGGAGGACTGGCCCTAATGTTCCTCTAATAATCCCCATGCTCTAAAATATGAAATTATTGCTGTTATTTAGTACCTGCAGTGGCAGGAACTGTACATCTGCTTTACCTCAATGTCAGCTGTTACCCACAAACTTTTTACCAAGCCTTCCAACCTTCCTGTCTGAAGGGAAAATGCTACAGGATCACAGAATCAATGAATAGTTTGGATTGGAAAGGACCTTAAAGATCATCTCGTTCCAATCCACATGAAAAGACCCTTTTAATGCTCCTTTCTCCTCATCTCCTCCAAACTCTGCACCCTTCTTGCAGTTGCTGCCTTTTAACCTCACCAGCTGCTTTTTATCTGCTTTACTCCTTTTCTCCCCACCCAAGAAATCTCCAAGGAAGGAGTGAAGGTAAAAGAAGTGATCTAGGAAATTTTTACACAACTTCCCAAAGACAATTTCCCCATAATAATTTGTATTGGCTTAGACACCTTTTCAGGCAGGTACAGGTTTAGGCTATAGAAACACATTTTTTATTTCCTCCCAGGGCATAGAAGAGGAAGAAGGGAGATAATCAGGAAAAGTAAAGCCAGTGTACATGGCTGATAACTACAGGGAAATTCAAATTAATAATTATTAGATTAAGTTTTTTTCACAAGATAAAATTTTCAAATTGCAGGAAAAGGATAAAATAGTTCCTAATTGTGTTCATCCCCAAATTTTCAGAGCTGGGCTAAACTTCAGGCTGAAGACAGAAGAATATCTGCCTTATATTCCAATATATAACTGGAATTATTATTATCTCTAGACATCAGCATGCACATTCCTCTCGTGATATTCACTCTGATAACAGAAAAAAACACCCCCTGACTTCCAGAGCATATAAAACAAAGATATTCTGATTTAGAGCCTGACTTCGACTAAGACTTCAGTTAGGGTTGGGGTTGTGTCTTCATACCAAATCTCAGCTGCTGAGATTAATTTGGCTCAGTGTGGTCACAAGGTGTTTTCCCAGCCCCTGCACACAACTTGTACTTTAGACTCTGCATTTTGGGGACATGAATATGGTTGTGACACTCTTGGAATGGAGACAGGTTATCTTTAACAGCAGGTAGTTATCTCAATTAGTGGGGAAATCACGTGTCACTGCAAAACAAGTACTGGAATTCTGGCAATGCCACCCTTTCCTCTCAGCAATTCTGGATAAACAAGTCCCTTGTTTTTCCACTTAATATTAATGAGGTGGAAGAAGCTGCTTTAGAGAGGAAAGTAAAGTGAAAAGTAAATGCCCTACATGGAAAGGAGAGACTATTCAATTTTCAAATACTGCTTTGTTTCTCATTCCAATTTGGAAGAGGTTTCTGTTCCCTGTCAATTTCCAAAGGTGACTTTTGGCCCATGGATTCCACGCTGCATGTTGTGATTCCAGACTCTCTTGGAAGCTATGGAAAAGACCGGGTGACTTTGGGAACTGGGTGGAAACCTCCCAGTGGAACCCTTAGTACATGATGATCCCTGTGAGAAGGTGAAGCTGTTTGAGCAAAAGACCAAACTCAGGCACAAACCTGAGTGAACTCCCAGAACACTCTCCTCATGCTTTATGTAGAGCTGAGTTTAGACCATGAAAACCACCTTTAGGCCACCCTGGAGTTCCACTGACAGCTTGTTTCCAGCTGGAAACTGCAGGACACCTGCAGTTCTCCATGGCTGAATAAAACCGGAGGCATAACAACATTAGCTCTTTTAATGCACTGGCTTGTCCTAAAGGAGTTTTCTGGTTAATTTGTGACATAAAACTACATTTTCCCACCTGCAATACGCCTGAGACAGCAGCACATTTATTTACCTGAACCAGATGTGCTTATCCTGGGAAAGCTGAGGCATAATCCACTGGCTATGGGAACACTGGGATCTCCTCCTGCCTCAAGTTTGTGTCTGCACAGCCTCGCTCCCGAGGGCACAGGGCTGATATCTGTGCTTGTACCACCTCATTTATGGAATCAAGGCCTGAAGAGAGCTGGGGAGGGACTTTGACTTTGGCTTCCCAGTGCCAGAGGGCAGGGCTGGATGGGATATTGGGAAGGAATTGTTCCCTGGGAGGGTGGGCAGGCCCTGGCACAGGGTGCCCAGAGAAGCTGTGGCTGCCCCTGGATCCCTGGCAGTGTCCAGGGCCAGGCTGGATGGGACTGGGAGCAGCCTGGGATAGTGGAGGGTGCCCCTGCCCATGGCACGAGGTGGGGCTGGATGGGTTTTAATGTCCCTTCAACCGGAACCATTCCATGATTCTGTGATTTAATTATTTTAATGTAGCAGCTCGGGGCCCGCGTCCCTGAGGGAGCTGTCCCGGCCCCGCCAGCCGCCAGAGGGCGCTGCCGCCGCCCACGCCCCGAGCGCCCGCCAAGATGGCGGCGTGTGGGGCGGCGGGGGCCGCGGGCGGGGGTCCGGGCAGGGCAGGGGTCGGGGCGGGCCCGGCCCCAGGACGGGGATCGGGGCGAGCGGGGGTCGGGACGGTCCTGGCGGCCGCGTTGGCTGTGCTTGGCTCGCTGCATGTGGCCCGCGGCGCCGGGTGAGTGTCTGGGCACCGCCTGTGCCCGGCTCCGGCGGCTGCCGGTGCCCTGCGGTCGGGCTGGTGGAGCGGGTGCCAGGTGGGACGCGGGAGAAGCGGGCCTGAGGTGTCAGCGAGGCCGTGCCCACCCCGAGCTGCGCCGCTCTCATCACCCCGCCTTTGCGGCCTTGGGGCAACCGGGTGTTGTCGTTGCAGGAGCCCCCACAGCGAGCCTGGGCTGCGGCCCTACCCGCCCTGGCAGCACGGCCCTCGGCACGGCCACAGGCACGTCAGGGACTGCCAGCCCCTCAAGTACGGAAACCTCACGCACGAAGCGTGGCCCGGTGACAACAGCACGGCCGGCCCGGTGGCTGTCACCCGAACGTTTGTCTCGTACATCCACCCGGAGGGCAGCGACCGCAAGGTGGTCTATGGCCACTTCACCTTCGTGAGGAACCCCCTGAGGACCTTCTCGGTGCTGGAGCCTGGCGGTGCCGGCGGCTGCCTGGCTCAACGCAGAGCCCCCGTGGAGGAGACTGCAAAGCTCAGGAAGTGTCTGGTGGCCCAGAACGGCGGGTACTTTAACATGGAAACTGGAGAGTGCCTTGGGAATGTTGTGAGCGATGGAAAGCTGGTGAGAGACTCTGGAGGCCTACAAAACGCTCAGTTTGGCATCCGGAAAGATGGCACCATGGTGTTTGGGTAAGAGTTGGGGGTATTTGGAGAATGCTCTCTAGCCTGAAGACTTTCAGGCATCACTAGACAGTAAGCTCATCACTCCTTGGCCTCCCCAGTTAGAGTAGAAGCTCACTTGGAATGCTGAAGCTAGGGATGTTCTTGCTGTACCTCGTGGAACTATCTCTGTGGCCTTTGGCTCATGTCCTAGGATGAAGAGAAGCTCGGTAACTTATGATCTCCAGCTGATTAGGTTCCAGTGTCTCCTCTCCCAGCTTGCAGTAGGGACACTGGGCAGGGTGGAAGGGGAGAGGGCTCTGTGTTCACCACACAGAGTGGAGTGTATGTGCTCTGGCTGCAGTACAGAAAGGCTGGGCTTTGGAAGGGACCTCACAAGGTGCCTCATCCAGCACCCTGCTCAGCACAGGTTGGATGGAGTGGGCTGCTCAGGGCTGTGTCTGGTTGGATTTTGAACAGCTCCAAAGATGGAGACTCCACATTCTCTCTGGGCAAACCTGTGCTTGACCATATTAACACTTTTTGGGAACACTTGAAGGGCGGTGACTCCACCACTGCACTGGGCAGCTTTGCCAGTACCTTACCACCCTTTCTATGAAGGAATTTTCCCAATATCTAGTCTAAACTTCCCTGGCACAGCTGGAGGCCATTCCCTCTCAATCTGTTCCTGTTCTCTGGGAGCAGAGCCCTGCCCCCTCCTGCCAGGGAGTTGTGCAGAGCCAGAAGGTTCCCCCGAGCCTCCTTTTCTCCAGGCTGAGCCCCTTTCCCAGCTCCCTCAGCCTCTCCTGGTGCTCCAGCCCCTTCCCCAGCTCTGTTCCCTTCCCTGGACACGCTCCAGCCCCTCCGTGTCCTTCTTGTGAAAGGCCCAGCAGAGGGGATCCAGGGTCACTACCCTGGCCCTGCTGGCCACACTGTGGCTGGTCCAGGCCAGGTGTCATTGGCCTTCTTGCCCACCTGAGCATGTGACCCTCCCCAGGCAGCTGGAGACAGTAGTTCTGATCACCCTCTGGTGAGGAATATTTGGCTGAGGGATTGTAGTTCAAGGCCTCAAGGGGCTGCCCTTCCCCAACAGTAGGAGGATCCTAAAAGTCCCAGAAGGGTTCCCAGGACCCCTCTGATGGTCTCAGAAGATGCAGGAGCAGCCTGGAAGCTGCATCCTCCACCCTTCTGGTAGCTGACTCCCAGGACTCAGGAAGGATCCCTGCGAAGTGAGCCCACCCACACTGAGTGTGCCAAGCCAGGGCTTTATCCTGCAGCCATTCTAACACTGAGTACCTGACATGGCCCTGAGTACCATGGCCTTGATTTATGTGAGAGGGGCTGGGTGGGTCAGTGACACCTCCCTTCAGGGAGGGGGCTTCTGTGGAGTGGACCAACAGTAGTCTCATGGTCACTGTTGAGTCCCTAAACTCAGCTGTGCCCCGCTGCTCCCCAGCTCTGGCAGGATGTCCCTGTTAAATGGAGCTGTCCTGCTGTTTGGTGGCTTTGTGCCTTCCAAACCATGATCAGAAAAATAGTTTGGGTGTAAATAATTTTGGCTGTCAGGACAGTGGGAAAAGTCGTTCACAACTTTCACCCTGGATCAGGACCAGCAGGACACAGCCCAGGGCACAGTTACCCCACCCTGCAAAGCTGCTGCTGCTGCTCCCGGGGCTGACATGGGGTGAATCCAGGCTTTAAAAGCTGTCAGTCCCTGCCCAAACTATTTTGTAGTTTGATCTATTTTCAGCCATGTTCATGTTGTCTTCTTGTTCCTTTCCCATGGGAAAAGGGAATTAGTTTTGCATGTTTTCCATTCAGGTATTTGCAATTACACTTTTCTACAAAGCACAAAACTTTGCTTGCCCACAGTCACGGATACCAGACAAGTAAAAGCTGAGCATCCAGCTCCCACAAGACATCAAAAAAGTCACCTTTAAATCCAAAACGTCTGGCAGAGCACAGCTGTCCAGCTCCAGCCCCTGCTGCCGTCCTCTCAGTTGCAAACATCCCCCAGCATCAGGCTCCAACGAGGCAGGTGTTCCTCTTCACCCTCAATCAGGAGAGAGCAGCATCCTTCCTGTGGTGACACACAACACCCAGAGGGAAGGAGCAGTGCAGCTGCAGGCAGGCTGTAGTTCCGAATGCTCTCCAAAGCTGTTTGGTGTCACATTTTTGGAGAACAAAAACTGAGAGGCAGCAAGATGTTACAGCTGCTTCCACGGATCCCTGAGTATTTGGCAGTGGCTCTGTCCTTGTGTTCTGCCAGATGCTGCCCTTGTTACCCTGGCTTGGATTCACTGGCCACAATGCTGCTGTTGCTGGCGTTGCTGGCCACATTGTTTCAGGCACAGCGGCCAGGGACCATCATTAGCCATGGGTTTGTGCAAAGACCAGAGAGCAGGGGCTGCTCTGGCTGCTAAAGTGATATTTCACACTGCTTGGTCTCGTTTTGAATGTAGCTATCCTTCATTCTACCTTCTGCCCTTCTCCCTGCTTCAGAAGCCTGCTGGCAGCAGGAGAGGCTTTACCATGACATGCTGTGACTGTGGGTAACCCTCCTGCCCTCTGTTCCTAGTTACCTGTCTGAGGAGGATGTCCTGGATCAGTCCAACCCTTTTGTGCAGCTTGTCAGTGGGGTGGTTTGGCTGCTGAGGAATGGAGAGGTGTACATCAACCAGAGCCGGGTGGCCGAGTGTGGTGACACTCAAACCACAGGTAAATACTGTGGGGCCTGGCTTCAGCCTGGCCATGGATTGTCCTTTCCCTGGGGCTCTTGGGAGAAGGGGCACTTATGAAGTCCAGCTTTCATAGAATCATGGAATAATTTGGGTTGGAAGGACCTTAAAGACCATCTTATTCCACACTGCTGCTGTGGGCAGGGACACCTTCCACTGTCTTAGGCTGCTCCAAGCCCTGTCCAGCCTGGTCTTGGACACTTCCAGAGACCCAGGGGCAGCCACAGCTTCTCTGGGCACCCTGTGCCAGGGCCTCTCCACCCTCACAGCCAAGAATTCCTATCCTGTCTAACCTGTCTAGAGAAACTTAAAGCAGGTGCCTCTTACAGGAGTTGAAATCCAAGGGCTTGTCAATCCTGTGTTTTGTCCCTGTGCCAGACAAGAACTTAATCAAGGGCACTTTTATAGGGCTTGGATGAACAAGAGGAGCCTGGGCTGTGCTCTCACCGTGTTTCAGTTCAGATGAGGCCCTTGCTGGGAGCTCTTTTGCAGACAGATGTATCTTAACAGTCCATTTTGTCCCCCAGCTGAGTGTGAATTGTTCCCTGTTCTGCAGGAACCTTCGACAGGTTCATCAACGTGATCTCAGCCAGGACTGCAGTGGGACACGACCGTCAGGGCCGGCTGGTCCTGGTTCATGTGGATGGACAGACAGAATCCAGAGGGTAAGGGCTTAAATTCCTGGGACTGGCGGGACTCTGTAGCTGTTTCAAGGCAGAGACTTGTAGAGCTCAGGAGAGCCAGGAAAGGCTCACACAGCCCTCCTCAAGTTGCCTGGGATGGGAGAGATTCCCCTTCCTCCACAGAGAGCAACAAGCTCCTGATCTAACAGCTTCACTGAAGGCAAATCAACAAACAGCCTCTGCTTTGCAGGGTCAACCTGTGGGAAATGGCAGAATTCCTGAAGCAGCAGGGAGTCATCAATGCTATCAACCTGGATGGTGGAGGCTCTGCCACGCTGGTGCTGAATGGGACCCTGGCCAACTACCCCTCTGAGCACTGGTAGGTGCTGCTGCTTCGTGCCCAGGGCTCCTGTTGGAATGCAGAGCCCAGCCCCACGTCCTGGCCTGGCTGGGAGGGCACAGCAAAGGCAGGTGACAGGATCTATGGGACAGAACAGCTCTAGAATTTAAAGAGATTGAGTGACTCCATGTTTTTTCCACTTAGTCATCCAGGATTAAAGCTGAGCTGATTCCATACAGGCAGCAAAGCTGTGGCTGTGGCTGTGTCTGAGTGGCTGGTGTGGGAATTGGATAAGACAGCAGCTCTCAGTCTGGGAGATTCAGAGTTGCACATCCATTGGAATTAGCAGAGATCTGTCAGCAGCTTATTATTATGGAAGAGAAACACTGACTGGGACACCCTGCCCTACCTCATTGGAGGGAATCTAAAGAATATTTTGTTTTAAATTCAACTTTTTAGTCTGTTCTGACTGCAAACATGAAGGGATTTAACATTCAGTTGCTATAACTACAGTGATATAATTTGTATCAAAGCAAATAACATTGAAGAAAATGTGTGCTGGGTGCCAGAATGAGGGAAGCTGGGACTGCTTTAAGGGAGACTGTGTTGCTTCTCTAATTCCATGTTTGAAATCAGATGGGATTTTTAACTCAGTTAAAGCATTGACTCCCATGTATTTTTGTTTCTATTTTCCCAGTATTAGTGTAATGTTTGCCATTGTGGATCAGGAGGGAATCTCTGGGTTATAGAACGGGTGTTGGGCTGTGCTGGGCTGGGCTGGGCAGTGCAGTGCTGGTTCAGCTCATGTCCCCTCTGCCGTCCCCAGCCCCTTTGAAAGCATGTGGCGCTGTCCCCGGAGCATCTCCACCGTGGTGTGTGTGCACGAGCCGAGCTGCGACCCTCCCGACTGCAGTGGCCACGGGCTCTGCGTGGCCGGACACTGCCACTGCCACGGCCACTTCTGGGCAGGTCCCGCCTGTGACACCCTGGACTGCGGCCCTGCCAACTGCAGCCTGCACGGCGTGTGCAGCGCCTGTGAGTCCTGTGCAGGGGAGGGGCATCCCTGGGAAATATCCCTGGGGAATATCCCTGGGGAATCCAGTGTGCCTGCCTGCCAGGCACCGGCTGGCTGAGTGGGGCTGCCTCCCCTCTCCAGTGTCTGAGGCACAGATGGTCAGAACTTGCCTCTTTAGGAGCCAGCAGGGCTGGGCCGGGGGCTTGGGGCTAGAAACTTCAAGCTCTGTGCCTCAGTTTCCCTTTCTGCCCCAGGGTTGTGCTCTGGGTTTTCTGTGAGGCTGTTGATGGGCAGGATGTGTATTATGCTGTGTAAAAGCAGCTGCTTCTGTCCCCTCCTCTTACTGTTCCTTCTTTACTTCCCTCTCCTACTTCATATTTTTTACAAGTTTGCAGGTGCTACTCTTCCATGAATCTGAACCTAGAGATTGCTGGAGTGTCTGCCCCCAGCTCCTGCCCCTCCATGCCCCAACCCATTACCCTCTTCCTGTCCTCCTGACTCAACTCTCATTCAAGTGTGCCCCAGTGCAGTGGCTGGGCAGAGCTTGGTGGCTGCAGGTGTTACCAGTAGCTGACCCAGAGCTGATCCCAGGGAATGCCAGCAGCAGGAATTGCATTTGGGAGGGGGGAGTATGTGGGCCCACCCTTTGTGTGAGCACAGGGTTCCTCTTCTGGGGGTTTGCTGGCAGGGTAAGAAGACACCTCAAGAGGCAGAGGCTCCTAATTTCAAGTCCTTGCTGCTTGCAAGTGTTCTTTTGTTGTCAGTAACACTGTTCCATGTGTTTGTATAGCTGGATGCCTGTGTGACCCCGGCTGGACTGGCAGCAACTGCACTGAAGGTAAACACTGACTGCTACTGCCCTGCCTCTTCACAGCCAGGGAGAGGGGAGTGGGAGCCACTCTCCTACAGCTGCAGGGAAGGGAAAGGCCACCCTGTGGGCTGGGCTGCTCTCTTGTGGCAGTGTGAGTTTCATTGCAGCTGGAACATCTGCAGTTGGCTTGGTGTGAGACACTCAAGCTCTTGATCCTTGTTCAGGGCACACATTGATCTTATTGCTGAGCATCCCTGCACACCCTGAGCTGTGCTGTGAGCTGGGATTGCTCATCTCTGCTGCCAGGGTCCTTCTGACATCTCTGCTTGTCTCCTGCAGTCTGTGCTCCTGGTTTCTATGGGGAATCCTGCAGCCAGAAATGTCAGTGCCAGCACGGCAGCTCCTGTGACCCCATGCACGGAGCCTGCACCTGCCCTGCCGGCTTCTATGGCACCAGCTGTGAGCATGGTAAGGACCCTGTGGGCAGGGTAAGGGTCCTGTGGGCATGGTGAGGGTCCTGTGGGCATGGTGAGGACCCTGTGGGCAGGGTAAGGGTCCTATGGCCAGGGTAAGGGTCCTGTGGGCAGGGTAAGGGTCCTGTGGGCAGGGTAAGGGTCCTGTGAGCAGGATAAGGGTCCTGTGAGCAGGATAAGGGCTTTCAGCGACCTCCAGAGCTAGGGACAGCATTTTGTGTCACCTCTCAGCCACCTCTTGTAAGCAAAGCAAGGGGCCGTTCTGCCAGGGGAACATTGCCAGCTGGCTCCCAGCTCTTCTGGGCCTGCCTGTCTTGCCAAATGGGCTAAAAAGGAGAGGAAGGAGCAGAGAGGAAAGAGGAGTTTGCTTCATCAACAGAAAACTGTGGATTCATGTTTTGGCTCAGCCCCAAAGAACTGCATTCTTTCCCAGAGCCCCTGAGTGAACACAAAACATCCTCTGCTCCAGGGTGTTGCACCAGGCCCTGCTGTAGCCCAGGCTTCAGGTGATGCAGATCAGTGCCTGTGGAATGCTCCAGAGGGCTGTCCTGCCATCCCACCCTCACACTCCTTGTGCCAGTGCTAATGGAGCTGGCCCTGTCCTGCCTCCTGTAACCACTCCAGGTCCCCCTGTATCTGAGTGAACCAGTTAATTACAGTTGAGTGTGAACTTCCTGGGTGTCTGATTCTGTCAGTGATGCTCTGTTCCAGCCTGGGAACATTCAGCCCATCCCAGAGAAGCTGTGGCTGCCCCATGATCCCTGGCAGTGTCCAAGGCCAGGTTGGACAGGGCTTGGAAGAACCTGGGATAGTGGAAGGTGTCCCTGCCGATGGCAGGGGGTTGGAGCAAGATGAGCTTTAAAGTCCCTTCCAACTCAAACCATTCCATGACTCTGTGATCCCAGTTTTACACAAACACCCCTCTGAGGCACACCGAAGAGCAGCCCTGAACTCCCAGCATGGTGCTCCCAGGTTGCTGCAGGCTCAGCTGAGGGAGCTGCAGCCACAGCCTGGCTGGTCTCAGAGCAGGTGGAGCTTTGGCAATGACCAATCCCTTTGTGATCCCATCCCCAGAGTGTCCCCTGGGCTGGTTTGGGCCGAGCTGCCAGAGCCGCTGTGCGTGTGACCACTTGTGTCCCTGTGACCCCGAGACAGGAAGCTGCAACATCACCCACCACGGGGCACTGCAGGACCACCTACACAGAGGTACCTGACTGCAGGGGGGTGCAGCTTGAAAAAAATGTTGGAGGAGCAGCTTTAGTGCATATTGGTGTTTGCTTAGTCACCAGCTCTGCTTAACTTTGCTCTTTTTTAGTGGAATTTTACACCCTGACCCACCTTTCTTCCCTCTTTGTTTTCCAGCTGGACAGTGTTTGGCTTCCCAGAAAGAGAGCAAAGAAAAATTCTCTCTGTCAGAGTAAGTGTGTGGTGCTCACTGTGCATCTCCGAGGCTGTCACAGAGCATGAGGGGTGTTCAGTCTGCAGAGAAGGAGGCTCAGGGGTGACCTTCTCATTGTCCACAACTCCCTGACGGGAGAGGACAGTCAGGGGGGTCGGGCTCTGCTCCCAAGGAACAGGGACAGGACAAGGAGAAATGGCCAAGGGAGGTTTAGTTTGGATGTTGAGGAAATTCCTTCACAGAAAGGGTGGTCAGACAGTGGCACAGGGTGCCCAGGGAGGTGGTGGAGTCCCCATCCCTGGAGAGATTTAGAAGCTGTGTGGATGTGGCAGCTGGGGACATGGTTCAGTGGTGGCCTTGGCAGTGCTGGGGGAATGGTTGAACTCAATGATCTTGGAGGGCTTTTCCAGCCTAAAGGATTCCCAGGTTCTCTCCTGTCTGAGAGTAGCCCACAAGCTTGGGAACACAGAGAAGGGAGGACAAGCCTCTGCACACTGGGCCCATGTGCCACAGGTGAGCTGTTGGTGATGTGATTTGTGTGCCCCCAGAAGCTCGTGGCTGTCCCTGAGCTGTGCCTTGGCCGTGCTGCTCGTGCTGAGTGCCCTGGGGAACGTGGGGCTGGTGCTGCAGGGGCGGCAGCGGCACCGGGAGCGCGACTATCGCTACCTCCCCCTGAGGGACATCAACGGTGACGCCCCTCACTGCCCTACCTCTGCTGCCTGGGACCAGGAGGAGATCCAGGAGCTTGAGGACACTCAGAAGCCCGAGGACACTCAGGAGCCAAACCAAGAGTTCCTTTAGAGTCACGGATGGGATGAGGTATTTCACCCTGTATTGCTCCTCAGCACCAACAGCACTGGGGTTGTTCCCACTGAGAACCTTAAACTGCTGCCTGAGGAGCCTCAGCCCAAGAACTGCCCTGTTGAGGCCGTGGTTTCCTTTCCTCTGCTGCCCCAGCACCTAGGACTGCAGCATTAGGGGATGCAGGACATCCCTTGGGTGAGGGAATTCCACAGCTGCAGCAGGAAAGGAGATGGGCTGGTTCCTTCCAAAACCTGAGGGAAACAGGTGAGGGATGCAAGTTACAGGCACCTCAGAAAGATCCCTGCTCACCTGAGCAGTGCTTTTTAAGATGCAAGTTAAACTGCCTCTAGTACAAAGCTGGGCTTAAGGGTATTACAGTCAATGACTGCCCTTCCTTGCTAAGCTCAGATTTTAATCAAAGTGACAAAAAGTTTGTTCTAAAATGTTGAAGCAGGTGCAGCACCCAGTGCCAGCAGAGCCCTCCTCTCCCAGCCACGGTGGTGGCTCAGGGGTGACATGCAGGGATGACAGCCCTGGGCAGGGCTGGAGTGTTTTCTGACCAATCCTCAAGCCAGAGCAGCCACAGAGGGTGATGAGTGCTGTGTTTTGGGGCAGCTTCTGCAGCACAGCACCACAAAAAGCCCTGTCAGCTCCCAGGTTCCACGTGTGCATCTCCCCAGCTCCAGGAGCCAAAGGCTCTGCCTGGCTCTGTGGGCTGAGGGACCCTGGCAGTGACACAGCCTGGAGCTGTCCCTGTGGGGGAGGGCACACACAGGGAGAGCGTGGCATGGTTGGCATGACACAGACTGGGCACTCCTCAGAGGGACCAGCAAGGGCTCCAACCCAGCCAGGATCCCAAGCACCTCCTCTGGAAACGTGGAACACATCCTTGCACAGTTACATGAAAAGTGTTGGAGTTGGCTTCCCATGAGGGAAACGCAGCCTTGCATGAGCCCCTTGGATGCTGCAGAGAGGGTTGAGAGCCTGTCTGAGCCCCACACATCTTTATGCACTCACTCCCTTTTTACCTCTCCAAGTAAAGGATGTGTAATTTCTGTGCCAGTGTTGGCATCCAATGAGCCTGTAACCAAGAGACTCTATTTTTCTATGATTTACAGAAGATTATTTGAAACTTGAATAAAGCCTATTAGTGCTACCTGTCTGAAACTCAAAATTCCTGATGTGCAGCTGCTGAAGGAGCTGATCCTTTCCCAGTTAACCTCAGCCACCCAGTGCAACCCCAGGGGCTTTTATTTTTAATAACACCCACACTGCAGGATGTATTGTTCCAGCCCACTTCTGTGCTAGGAAACTAAACAAAAGATGCTTGTTCTGTAGAAAGAAGCCCAAACATTTTAGTTAAAAAGCAGGAAAAAGTGAATACAAGCCTTACCTCTGCTTCTGGGGGCAAAGAGAACAGTACACAGTTTTGAATTTTCATTGCCCTGCAATTTCAACAGTTGAATCAAACAATTCCACATGTTCTCAGAGATGTTTTATTTCCCACATACCCAAAAGTACAGCTCTACCAGGACCCACAGACACCATCACTGGAGGATATCTGTTATTTCAGTGCCCTGCAGTGGGCTCTTACAGGAGGGTTTTGGCTGAGAAAAATGAGGATTTCAGTGTATAAAACCAAAGTCAGCTGCAAAGGAGAGAAAGTAAGTGCTGCTAAAAAACTAATTAATGCCCATTTAGCTTCCATGTAACTGAAAGCTTGGAAGTGGGTGTTGGTGTCATTAAAAGCCAGCAAAGTGACTTGACTACAATTTCACCTTCCAAGAGAGAATTAATCAGATGTAAGGAGCATCACAAACATGTTGGAGGATTATTAAAGCTATTTGCATGCAGGAATCTTTGACAGCTGCTATCAAGTAAGTCTCTAATAGCTGTTCCTTGAATTAATTGCTCACAGTACAAACATTTGGGATATTAAAGCAGTGTGGGCTCATAAAATGCCTCTTGAAATGAGGGATCCCCTGCTTGGAGCAGGGCTGGCCTCAGCCCCAGCAGCTTCCCAGCCCAGTGTGGCCAGCTGGGCTCGCCCCTTCCTACTGGGAAGTGCCAGTGCATTATGGCATTTTCAAAATCTTGCCAATAAACCAAACTAGGATTCCAAGTTGTTGTTCACAGTTCCCGAACTGGCTGTGCAGAGGAACACGGGTTCAGTCACTCGGGCCTCCCTGAACTGGTGCCCGTCGGGAATTCTGCTCCCAGCAGTGAGTACAGGAGCCGAGGAACGGCTGAGCTGCTCCGGTGCCTCCCTGTGAGCGCTGCCCTGGCTCCGGAGCGGCGGCACCGGCGGGGCTGGAGCCACCCCGGTGCCCCAGGGACTCAGCCGTGCCCCGGTGACACCGGCGGGGCTGGAGCCACCCCGGTGCCCCAGGGACTCAGCCGTGCCCCGGTGACACCGGCGGGGCTGGAGCCACCCCGGTGCCCCAGGGACTCAGCCGTGCCCCGGTGACACCGGCGGGGCTGGAGCCACCCCGGTGCCCCAGGGACTCAGCCGTGCCCCGGTGACACCGGCGGGGCTGGAGCCACCCCGGTGCCCCAGGGACTCAGCCGCGCCCCGGTGCCCCGCGGGGCGGGAACAAAGCCCTTTTCACACCGGAGAGCAGCAAAACACGGCTCTCAGGACTGTGCCCTGAACATCCAACATCCACCCTCATGCTCTGTGTTTGCCCTTCCCAGCCCTGGCACAGAGCCAGGGAATGGGGCAAAGCTGGAGAAGTCCCAGGGAATGAAGGTGTCACATCTGGCCGTGTTTGCAAACCGTGGCACAGCCCCTGGCACCTTGCACTCCCCCTCCACCCAGCAGACACGGCCCCAGCTCTGAGGTAGGTGTTGTGTTTGCATAGGGAATGTCTGAACCACGGACAGCCCCAATTTACTGGGAGCCAGTTTTTAATTAGCAGCTCATTCTCTGCACACAGCCTGAGCTGCAGAGCAGCTGCTGGGGAGGGAGAAGGGCTTGGCTGCATCACCCAAAACCATTGCCAAGGTTCTGGTTTAGGAGATTTCTGAGGACCCAGAACCTCCCAGATTCAGCTCACTGTGAAGAAAACTGAGTTTATTTTCTAAAGGACATTGATGTCATTTGAGGGAGAAAATGGTGATGTAGACGAATTTTGTGTCTCTGGTATCTGCAGTTCACAAGGTCAGGTTTAAAAAGCACAGCACAGCACCCAGGCTGTTGCTCCCTTTCTCCTGTTAACATTCAGGAGAAAAAGGAAAAAAATACTGAATTATTTAAATTGGTTTTAAAGTAAATTGTCAGGTGGGATAAACCAGGCAGCCTTGCAAGGAGAGGTCACGTGCTGCTTCACAGACCTGTGCCATGATCTCTGATGGGCAGAGGAGTGGTAGTGCCAAGGGACAAGAGTTAAAACTAAGATTGGGATATCCCCAGAGCCTGGAACACTCTGTGGAACTAGCCCTTGACCTCACCCTTCAGAGATCTGCCAAGTTCCAGGTGCTTCACTGAAAGAAGTTAAACACCCAAAACTTCTGGTGGGCAGCAAACAGCATATCCCACATTTCAAAATAAAATAAAAAAAAAAAAATCCAGGGCAAAGGAATAGATTCTTACCCGGAGCAAACCCAGGAATGTTGCCACTGTAGGATGTGAGCAACCATGTGAGAAAGGGAAGTAAAATCCTGAAACAGCACAGGGGGAACAGGGCTGGCTTTGCTTCTGGGGCTTTGGGAATCTAAAACTGTTTCTAGAATCAGATTTTATTCTGAGTCAAGGATTTTCCATGAGGGATACACACATGAACTTTTGTTTCCAGAATTCCTGACTTTCCTGACTGCAGTTATGCTGAAATGCCAGAGACAGAAGTTTCATTTGTCTGGAAGAAACATTAAAGCCTATGGAACAACTGAGAACTGGAAATCAGAACTTCCCTGAGCTCTACATAACCAAATTACCTATTCAAAGGGAGAGATGCAAGGTTGCACAGTGATTCCCCTGGCTCCAATCCTTAAAAAAACCCACCAAACATCTCAAAACCATGTCAAGTTCTTTGTCTCCCATTGTCCCAAATATTTTGGCTCTTTTCTCCTTTGGTGCTTCAAAACCAGTGATTAAAAAAAGCAGGGTGGGAAGGAACAACTTCACAGATTCCTCAATAAAAACTTGGTGAATATTTGACACCCTCTCTCATTTTTTTTTACCTGGACAAGAACATGGATAATTTTGCTCCCCAACCTGACTACAGGAACAATCAGAGATTAGGGACAAACATGGCATTTTTGGTGTGTAGGAAAACAGTGCATCTTCATGACAACTCCTGAACTCAATCCTTGTTTCTTAATTCTAAAAAACAGCCTAAAAAAGCACTGGACTCTCACCTTTCCTTGTAAGGAAGGTGACACAGCCCTTACTCCAATGCAGCCCTTTTGCAAGAACACCCAGTGATCACAAAGATCAGGACCCAAGCAGAAAGATTGCTTGGGATTAAAGACAATCAGTTATTCCTTTCTAAATCAAAGTTCATTCCATTAAAAAAGGTGACTGTATTTAATAAATAATCATTGCTGACATTATAAATAAGTTAAAAATTAATTTTAAATAAGCTAGTATAGAATAAATAGGCTTCAATAAGTGCTTACATACATACATGCCTCTCTGAAAGATTTCAAGTGAGATCATGTTTAAAAGAAGCAAGTTCTGTAATACTGCCAGAAAATCTTGTGCCTTCAGGAAATCAAATATTGCTTTTCTTAGCCCTTTAGGATTGGATTCAGTTCCCATCCACTCGGGAATGGGACAGACCTACTCATTATTGCTGTAAACCTGAGTAAAAAGAAACAATAGTTTGGAAGATGCCACTCACTGCAGGCAGGTTCAATGCCTGGAATTTCTAAAAAAAAAAAATTAAAAAAAATCCATTTTGACTTTGTTTCTCAGCAGGGTTAAAAAAATCCAACACATTTCCCAGAGCATCCTGCCAGACCAGAAGAGGTTTTTGGTTTGGCCTGGAAGTGATTTCTGAACCGTTCTACCTGTACCCAGGTGCTGGCAGTTCCTTCCAAGGCCCTGCCCCTGCAATGCCCACTTGGCTGTCCAGTGTGGAACCAGTACCCTGTGGGCACCCAGGACATTCCCCTGGTTCTGCCACCCAGCAATTATCTGAAGGTCCAACAGGTAAGGCAACATCAGCCTCCTCTGTGGGAAAAGGAGCGATGGGAGGAGCCCTTTGCAGAGGGGTGGAATGGATTCCTGCAAACTCACAGGCACCCAAAATCCACAGGTGGTGAAGGAGGCTGCTGGAAGCAGGCAGCTGACCCCAAACTCCTGAACCTGCCCTTGGAATTTCAGTTGTTGTGGCTGAGGCAGCTCCCAGAGGCCTCTCTGTGTCCAAATGGGTGTGACTGCCCCACGGCTCAGCCCTGGAGCTCTTTGGTTTGGGGCTGGAGCAGCCCCGGGGTCTCCCTGCTGCTGTAGCCCTGGCTCTGCTATCTGGAGAGGTGGGAACTGCTCTGGGACTGGCTGGAAGATGTGGTGACTCCACTCAGCTGGGAAAAGCCGCTGTTGCAGGATTCCAGGCTCGACATGGATCCCCTGGGATGGGACAGAACAGATGTGCTCTTAGGAAGGCAGCAATGAAGGGATAACTACTCCTCCCACACAACAGTTCCCCTCTCTAGCACTTGCACAAGTGCTTTTTGGCTCATTATTTCCCACCTGCTCTCTAAGAATCTCTGTGTCATGATGAAAAATTCATCAGTCAGACAATAAGATATTATTGCTTGTCTCTGACTGTTGTTCTGGGGAAGGGGATGCAGCTGGAGCCTCTGGGAGCTGTCCCTGAGGAGAAAGGAAAGCTCCAGAGCACTCCAAATGCAGTCTTGTGAACCCAAGGACTCCAGGTTGCTGCACACCAGAGTCTCAACTCAGCATCTCCAGCTCCTCCTGCCAAAAGCAGGCTGGGCTCAGGAAGAGCCCTAAGGAACAAGCATGACTGGTGTGAGGCATTTCTGCTGCTCTGACCCCACAGGACCCGGCCAGGTCACACCTCAAGCTCACCACCTTCAAGTCTGTTCTGCCCAATGCCTCCTCCAGCTCTAGGGAAGGCTCCAGGACTTGCACAGAGCTCACACTAACAGGAGATGGGGAAGTGCTGCTGGCATTGAAGGAGGAGGCCAGGCCCACCCTGCCAAGGCTGGCTGTTCACCTGCTTAGAAGTGCTCATCCTTCTCAAGTGCCAAACAAAACCATCTGGGAAATAGCCCAGCTGATATTTAAATTACTCCAAAAGCAGCTTCTCAAAATATTCCCAACTAAGATAAAAACCCTCCTGAATCAAAAACCTCCTGCTATTCAGGAAGCTGCAAGCAAGAACCAAAGCATAAATTCCACTGGTGGACACAGAGTCCAGAGAATTTTTAAATACCTACAGCACCAGAGGAGATTGGATGCACAAAATGCCACCAATACCACCAATTCTGTGCCCATCACTTGTCAGTGAAACACATCCCCTGTGGGGGCCTCTGATACCCAAGTGTTTCACTCACACTCAGTGCAATTCGTAGTAAACCCCTTGCAAATGCCTTACCTGAAGTCCTTGGAGGCCAGCACCTCGTAGTAGTAGATGAGCTTGCACTTGTGGCTGGAGCCCTGCAGGGAGGCCAGGACATCATCCACACGTGGGAGGCTGGAGCTGGAGCAGGGCAGGGGCCCGTGCATCCTCCACTGCAGGATGTAAAAGCCAGGCCAGCGTGTGACATGGGAGCCCTGCAGAGAGGGAGGGACAGCAGGTGACCATGGGTGTCTTGGGGAATGGTTGAAGGACCCAGCACAGGTCATTCACCTGCCTGAGACACAGCCCTGTAGTACCAGTAGGAAAAAAACAAACAAACAAAAAGCTTATTTAGCTTACTTTCCATTAGAATTTTAGCTTGGAATCTCTTTCCAATGACTCACTCTAAATTAGGATTTCTCACTTTCACAGGGTATCCAGAAAATGATCACAGAATGGTTTGGGTGGGAATGGATCTTCAAGTTCATCCCATTCCACCCTCTTCCACTATCCCAGGCTGCTCCAAGCCCTGTCCAGCCTGGCTTTGGACACTGCCAGGGATCCAGGGGCAGCCACAGCTTCTCTGGGCACCCTGTGCCAGGGCCTGCCCACCCTCCCAGGGAACAATTCCTTCCCAATATCCCATCCATCCGTGCCCTCTGGCAGTGGGAAGCCATTCCCTGTGTCCTGTCCCTCCATCCCTTGCCCCCAGTCCCTCTCCAGCTCTCCTGGAGCCCCTTTAGGCCCTGGAAGGGGCTCCGAGGTGTCCCTGGAGCCTTCTCTTCTCCAGGTGAGCACCCCCAGCTCTCCTAACCCTCAGAGAATCTCTGTGGCTTCCTCTGGCTCTCTCCAGAAGCTCCATGTCCTGCTGCTGTTGGTCCCCAGATCTGGAGGCAGCTCTGCAGGTGGGGTCTCACCTAAGTGGGACAAAATTCCCCCTTCTCTGCTCTGGGAATGACCACAGCCCCCATTTCTAGCAGTACCTGATTTCCCACACCATCAATTCCCTCCCTACCACCCAAACTTTGGAGTTTGCAGGACTCTGAACCCGAGGCAGGAGCCAAACCTCTCTGACCTGGATGCTCTCTCCTTCCCTGCAGACCAGAGGAGACTCCACCCTGCTGTAATCCACCCCCAGCACCCAGGTCCTGTCGATGAGCTGCACATTGTCCCCTGCAGGAGAAGGACTTGGGCTTGTGGCTTCCTTGTGACTTGGCTCAGGAGCTCGTTTGGAGTGAAAGAGGCTGAACACCACATCTCCCTTCAGGATGTCAAAGTCCCAGGTGATGACAGATTCCCCTTCCAGGATCTCCACAAGTATCTAAGAAAAGGAACAGAACAAAGCCCTTGCAGGGTCAGTGCTCAGGTGGCAGCAGTGTGCTCCTTCCCACTCTGGGGCAAACACACTTTGCTCCACAATCCTTCAGCTGGCTGAGGGTCTCAATTCCCGAGGGGGATACACACGATTCCCACTCCCAGCCCTAACACAGTCCACCCACTCAGGGGTTTTTACCTTTTCTCCCCGTATCAGAGTTGCTTGTTCTAGGAAAACCTCAGTGGAACTGAGGCACAAAGCAGGACACAGCAAAGAGCCAAATCAGAGTCACTCCCCATCAGAGAGGCCAGAAGACTGATGTGACACTTAGTTGCTCCTTTTTGGGAGATCCTGTTTCCTGGTGACTCCCATCAAGCAGTTCCCAGCACACACCTTCCTTTATCACCCCCATTACTGCTGCAGCTGGGAATGGGAGCTGAACTATCAGAGGGGAAACTGAGTGGCCTTTACTTCTCCCAGGAGGAGGGGGAGGAGTAAGAGACTGGACCTCACAGAAGATCAGGCCATAGTAGAGACAAGAGACACTGTTGCTCGAACTGCTGTTCCTAAATCCCACACTTCCAGCTCTTCCCTTCTTCCAGGAACAGCAGCTGCTGCCAAGCCCTCCCTGCTCCCTCTGTGGGAACCCTTGGCTGCTCCAGTCAGCCCCAGCAGAGGGGACAAGTCAGTGTCCCAGCCCAGCAGCTCCAGCTGTGCCCTGTACCTCGTGTGGGGCTCCTTTGAGGACACTGGCAGAGTGGTAGATGGTTTCTGTCCACAGCCGGATGTGATCCGAGTTCTCCGACTCGTCCTCGCTTTGGTAAAGGGACTTGGGGACGAGTCCCCCTTCAGAAACAGTGCACTGCAAGGGCCACACAGACCAACAGGAGGGGTTAGGAGGTTCCAGCAGGAACCAGGAGCATTTGTTGCCTGTCAGACACGGGCTGACCCCTCAGCTGAGCCAGAATCGTACCCTGAGTGGCTCAGAGTTCACTGGAACTCCCGAGGTTTATGCGAGTTCCCTGTAGAGAGCTCTGACCCTGCTCCAGGACCCCCAGGGCAGCACCACCACTGCAGGGGCAGCCCCCTGTGCCCAAATGAACTGCCCTGTGCCCAGAGCAGGGGGATACTGGCCAGCAGAGACTTAACCCCTTCCAGAAGGCAGTGGAAGGCCAGGGTGGTGAGGAAGAGGGAATCAGTTCCAGATTGCACCTGCACAAGAGGAAAGAAAACCCACCATGCAGTCTCCTCCCAGGAAGTCTGGGATCACATCCTTGTCCACATAGTCCACCAGCCCTCCTGAGCCCTGGTAGTTATTGCCACTGTAGATGAGGAACTTCTGCCGTGTGTTCTCATTGATAAAGGGACTGACCTGAAAGGCAAAGGGCACACAAGACATGGCTGTCACTGAGGGCAGCTGGAGACACCGTCTGAGCCATCTCGCCATGATGTCCTGGGCTCTAGCCTGGAATGTCTCAGCAGTGTGCAGAGTTTCGCAGCTCTGAGGCACTTCCCAAAGAGAGGGATAACAAACAGAAAATGTTCTCTCTCTCTCTCTCTCTGTATCATCATCTCACAACACTTTCTGCTTCATGTAAAGGAAGTCTGCAGTCACTGCCTCACCTACAAACATCACAAGAAGAAATGTAACACCCACATTCTCACGTTGCCAGAGCAGTCAGCAGGCACAGGCAGAACCAGATTTATTTACTACCTATTACCCTTCAGTGTCCTACAGCATGAGATTAAAAGGTATCTGTCTTTTCCCATCTATGTGAAAGCCCTATATGAAGTTTGGGTGGAATGGCGAATTCGGATTCAGGTTTCTCATCCTGTCCTGGAGGATGGCAGAACCAGAACCCAGTGAGCTGCAGGCCCCCCATGACCTGGCACTGCTGTGGCCTCTTCAGGAGCTCACCACAAGTTGCCTGGAGATTTTCCCACCCTGCCTCTGCTGACACAGCTATTTGTGAACCTGCACAAGTGCCAGTGATCCTGCAGAACCCAGGTTTCACCCACCAGGGTCCAGAGCACGGGAAAGACCCGTGGTGCTCTCACAATCAGGAGCCTCCCCAGGGTCTCAGGGTAGTTGTCCTCCACCACCTCAATGATCCTGAGCAGAGCCTTGACCCCAGGCCGCCAGAGGTGCCTCATATTGAGCCCTTCCAAGTCCACCAAGCATGTCCAGGATCTAAAATAATCAGGCAGAAAAAGACCTGTCAGAACTTTGGAGTGTTTAGTTTAGCTCAGTTTAGGATCCACAGTAACCCCACAGCCTTTGAAGGATCAGGGAAGCCAACAAGGGACATGAGCAGTTGCAATAAAAGCACATCTCCACTTGGGCAGCACACACCTGAGTCCAGGTGAGCTCCAGGTAACACAGACACCCACCCCCAAGGGCAAGAATATCTGTCACTCTGGAAGAAGGTGAAGGTATGCAGGCCTATTGCTAAAAATAATATAAAAATGCATTTGAAATGAAGGTGGAATATGGCAGACAGGCTTCTGTATTAAAAAACCCAGAATTTCAAAGATGTGGATTAAAATCACCAAGACAGGAAGATTAAATTAATCTGAGATGCAATATGAAAATTATGTAAGGAAGGATCAATACTTGCTTTGCAATGAAACTGCAGGATTTGTCTGCATTTAAGTCCAACAAATTTATATATATATATATGGTCCCCATACAGACACTGCTGTCTGCACTGCAGCCCTAAGGACATCACCCCAAAGCACAGCAGCATCCTTCACCATGGCAGGGAGAGTCTGCAAGGAAAGCCAATTATACTGACGTGATGGGGCGGCCAAAGATGTTGGTGTTTTCCTCACATCTCTTCTGTCCTTCCTCATTAATGGACAGAACCTGGAATAATCAAAGACAACACAGACAGGGATTAACCCCAGTATGGCTGAATAACCAGGTGGCCTGGAGATCTTATTTTTAAAAATCCAGAAAGCAGAGGGTAGGGTTAGATGGGATATTAGGAAGGAATTGTTCCCTGGGAGGGTGGGCAGGCCCTGGCACAGGGTGCCCAGAGAAGCTGTGGCTGCCCCTGGATCCCTGGCAGTGTCCAAGGCCAGGCTGGACAGGGCTGGGAGCAACCTGGGACAGTGGGAGGTGTCCCTGCCCATGGCAGGAGTGGAATGGGATGAGCTTTAAAGTCCCTTCCCACCCAAACCATTCCAGGATCCCTGATGCACCATGACAAGACTCCCCAACACTCCAAGGGGAACAGGTGACACACAAAGACACAACTCACGTGTCTCAGCAGGGATTCCTCTCCCAGGGCCTTCACCAAACCTTTGGTGTCCATCTGGCCAAGGCGCAGGATGTAGAGTGGCCGCCCATCTTCAAAACATAACAAAGGGTTTAGAGAGGGCAGCACTTCAGCCTCCCAGGCTATCACTCTCATCCCAGTTTTAAAAGCCACATTAAATATTTGAAAAGGATAAAAATCACTGCCAAAAGCAACCTTTTCAGAGAAATTGCTTTGCACTGCCTGATCTGTGCAGAGGAAATACAATTCCAGGGAAGCAGAGTGGCTACTCACAGGCACTGAACTGCTTTAAAAACATCAATACAGCTTTCTTCAACGTGTCAGGGGCAGCTGCTCACCTTTGTCCTGGTAGTGCCACCCCCCCGTGTAGTACTCCTGCAGCAGGGCTGGGGGTCTCCAGGACTGCAGGATGAAATCCACCTGGTACTGCTTGCGCCAGGCCAGCGACTGGCACAGCATCTCCCGCGCTTTGTCGATGTTGAAGTCGCGGGCGCGCAGGAAGCGCAGGATGTGCTCGTCCTTGGGGATCTGCCAGAAGAGAAAGGCTCAGGAGCAGCACTGCAATGTCCCATTTGGCCTGCAGAGGAGGCTGCACAGTTTACACCGCCTTTTATATCTTAAAACTAAGACAGCAATCATCAAACTTCCCTTCTGCCTCCCTCTCTCTGTCGCTAACCCAGCTGGAGGCAGCAGAGGGTGCCAGGAGTACAAAAGAAAGCACCAACTCACCGACTGTGGGCAGCTCTTCCCCAGTGCAATTCCCAGGAGCCCCAGCAAACCCTGGCTGATGTTTCCCTTGGCTGGTTATCCACGAGGACCCTCCAAAATACTGTATGAAAGTCTGGGAGCTGCAAGTCCACTGCCCAGGGCAAATCAGCACAGGATGGCAACAGGTAATAAACAGCCACAGGTAACACATTGATCACAGCAGGCACAGGAGGGGAATCACAACCGTGCAGTCTCAATGATGCCACCAGCACCAATTCCAGGCCCTGCTGCTGGTGTTTGAACAGGAAAGCTGCTGAGTGCTTCCAAAAGCTGCCCTGCCCCAGCACACCACAATAACTCTTGCTCCAAATCAACCAAAACTACAACCAAAATTTTTCCCCATCACTCACCCCAGCACCAGCAGTAATCCTAATATCACAGGCACAAAAGCTTTCCAAAGCAAGTCTGCAGAATGGCTTATTCCAATCTCCTTCCAGATCAGCCATGTTCTCTTTAGCTGAAGAATCAAAAAAAACTTGCCAGGAACGTCAAGCAGCAGGAATTAACAACGAACCTGAGGGATTCCACAGAAGTGCCAAATCTGACTAACAGCCTGTCAGCTGCAAATCCAACTGGATTAAAGTTGCATGTGCTGCTGGATCCCAGACCCTCACTCCAACTTCCCCAAAAGTGCTTGGCCTCATTCTCTACAAGTTTCCATAAGAAGCAGGGGTCATCTCTTCCAGGGCATCCACGATGTGCTAGCACAATCCAAGCACTCCCAGCTCTGCTGGGACACAAACTGCCATGTTCAGGAGTCAAAGCTCCTTTGTTTGTCCACTGCCATGCTCAGGGATACACAAAGCTGGGCAGAAAGCAAGGCTGGCAGCTGTGTCAGGAGGGAGCAATCTCAGATTCACAAGCAAGAGATGCTAAGAATTGACTCACCTAAAGAAGAGGCAGAGTTCAGGCAGCCTAAACCAACCCTAAAGCACCTTAGGAGCAGAGAGAAGATTAACACTGGTTCTAACACTGCATCTGTGTGTCCTGGAAAGGAGAGAGCAGACTTCCCAAAGATGATCTCGGGAGTATTTGGAGGAATTCAGTATCACAGCAAGTTTAAAGCCAGCAGAGCATTCATCAGATAATTCAGGTTTGTGTTCCTGCTGCTCAGAGGCAGCTGTCACTCATCACAGCCAGCCCAGACACCCAGAGCAGCCCCTGGATCTCTGCAGGACAGGGCATGGCTGGTGGAAGGTTTGACACTTTTCATGTTTCAAACCTCCCCTGTGCACCAAGAGGCAAATCCAGCACTTCTGTTTGGAGCAAAGGCAGGAAGCTCCAAGAAGACTTAAATTCCACACTGGAATCACTCTTTTATCCTTGTCCAACCAAAGCAGAAAATGAAGGTTTAACTCCAGCCTGCTTTTGCATTCACTGGTGAAACGGCTGCACTCTCCTGCATGGTACAAAGCCTTGAACAGAGCTTCAAGTTGCTGCAATTTAACACCATTTGCAGTTTGTTCCTTCAACCCCTCAGATTTTTTAAGCAACAACATATCTGATTGTAAAGGTAACGTCTGCTTTGGAAGGAACAGGGAAGGGATAGGGAAATAGGACAGAGGACAAAAATAAGAAGGGCCATTTTCCAAGAAACAGGAGATCTATTTCTTGATAATTTCTAGAAGAAGAATAAGGCCATCCCTGCTCTGAATTAAAAGAACAGATTGTCACAGCAAGGTAAGAAGTTCTCCAGGGAAAACCCCAGCCTTGCAGGATAAGCTCCTGATCTTGGCCTCTCTGTCAGTCAGGGAATCAGGAGAAGCAAACAGCCAGGCAGTCAGGGGGTTCAAGATGAAGTTTCAGTAGCCAGCACCTCCCTCCCTGTGTGCCCACGTCCCCCTGGGGACAAGGCCCACCAAGGCCACCCAAAGGCCCGAGGCAGCTCCTGCTGTCCCTGGAGCTCAGGATTCAGCTGCAGCTTCCCAAGGCTCCCAGTACAGCACAGGGGACAAGAGCTGCCACTCCCTGCCCAGATCCAAGCACCCAAGGGGCAGCTGTTCCACATTTTGCTCATGCACTCTCACTTTTTCCTTCTCCAGCGCCCATTCCCCAGCCTCTGATATGGAGGGGGGAAAACCAACCTGTGGGTTGATACTTTTTGATCTAAACAAAAGGTTTAGGTGGTGCCTGTTGCAGCTGAAAGCAGGATCCTTTTAGGTCACACCAGGCACAAAGCCTCCCTGTTTATATTTTGGGATGTCCTTCCACCCAGGACCCACTAGGTGAGACCTCTCCTACCCCAACGGAGCCCACACCCCTTCACTGGTCAGGTCTCCATGCCAAGCCTCCTGTCCTCTGTCTCAGAGCACAGTTACACCTGGGGACTGATCCCTGCCTGTCCACCTGTCCAGTGCCTCTCATCTGAGCAGAGGCTGAATCCCAGCAGACACACATCAAAAGCAGCTCCCAGCAGAGCCCCTGTGCTTGGTGAAGCTGTTCCTGCTCCCACAGCTCACTCAGCACCCCTTGGCTGCCTGGGAGCCCAGCCCCAGCTCCTTCCTCAGGAGCAGAGTGTCACAGTGTCACAGAGCAGCTGCCAGGGAGGTGTCACAGCCCTTCAAGGGGCCCTTTGCTACATCAGGTGTGTATATACACACACCATGTATTCTATATCATACATTTATTCCTGTAATCTCTACCTGCCTCCAGCAGCCACCACCCTTCTGGTGCAAGTTATCCAACCTGCTGCTGATGCCACTCTACACCAGTGGCCTTGGCCAGCTTTGGCAGATATTTGGTGGTGGGAATTCATCAGCTCTTATAATTCAACAGCACTGTTGGTGTCTGGAGCTCATCAGCTGCTGGGAGCCTCTCACACTGCCCCAACACCTCCTGTTCTCTTCAGACTGAGGTTTTCTGGGAGCTGTTTCTCCATCCACACTCCTGGGTAGCAACAAAACCCACATGGTTGCTCACACACAAGGGAACTTCAGGAGTTAACAGCAGCAGAACAATAGCACTAAATCTTTGTTACATTTTCTTTCTACAGAGGTGATTCACATTCACTTTTCTAAGAAAAAACAGCATTCTAAATCATGTTCAGGCTCCCTGTGCTCAGAGAGACATGCTCAGGTCTGAGACCTACAGCACAGCATGCAGGACTGGTAAACAGCAGTTTCTTTTGGAAAGGCCAGGTAAAGAAAAAAGAATTAAAATCTTCCCAAACCCAGAAATGCAAAGTACCTCACCTAGCTCATCCTGACTGACTGAGCTGATTCCTTCTAAGTCAGGAAAGTTTTCTTGTCGAAAGCACATCCAGCTGTTCTTTCCTTCCAAGGGGGATAAGTTGCTCTTCTTCCTAAGCACCCTTTATCTACGAAGCCCACCCAATTACTCTCTCTGGTGCTATCCTTGGTCCTTCTTTCCTTCCCTCCTAATCCCTCTCCATCAGGAAATCTGGAGTTAAACCCCTCTTAAGGCATTCAAGCTGCTCTAGACCCTTTCTTTTCCCAGTCCCATACCAGTTACTCTACTGGTCTGGCAGACTTCCCTTTAACCAAAAGGAGCCCAGGTAGCTTCTGGACATTCCAGCAGAGCAGAGACACACCTGTCCCTCAGTGCCTGTGCTGCTTCTCAGGGAAAAATCAGAGAACCACAGAATTTCCTTGACCCACAAGGATCACCCAGTCCAGTCCCTGTCCCTGCACAGACACCCCAACAATCCCACCCTGGGCATCCCTGGCAGTCCCAACACTCCTGGAGCTCTGGCAGCCTCGGGGCCGTGCCCATTCCCTGGGGAGCCTGGGCAGTGCCCAGCACCCTCTGGGGAAGAACCTTTCCTGATATCCAACCTAAACCTCCCCTGTCCCAGGGAACAGAGATTGGAGCTGCCCCTCTGGAGGAGCTGCAGCCCAGGTGAGCTCTGTGCTCCATCTCCTCTTCTCCAGCTGAACAAACCAAGTGCTCTCAGCTGCTGCTCCTATGGCTTCCCCTCAAGACCCTTCCCCATCCTTGTGTCCCTCCTTTGGACACTTTCTGACATTGTGGTGTCCAGGAGCAGAGGTGAGGCCACTCTGGCACAGAGCAGAGCAGGACAGTGCCTGCAGGACATGGTGACCCTTTGGGCTGCCAGGGCTGACTCACGTTCAGCTCAACATCGAGCAGGACCCCCAGGTCCCTTCCTGTGCTGTCACACTGCAGCCTGTCATTGCCCAGTGTGTTTGTGCATGCAGGTTTCCCATCCCAGCTGGGGATGCCCCTGTGTCCCACCTTTCCCTTGTGGGTCTCCTGGAGCCACTGGCGCAGGCGGATCAGGCAGCTCTCCTGCATGGGGCTGAGCTGGCCCAGGTAGCGCTCGATGTAATCAGCATCCAGTTTGTCGGCTGGAGGGAGGAAACAGCAACTCAGAGCAGCCTGGCACAGCCAGCAGGGAGCTGAGCAGTTACTGCTACACATTGGGATCCCTATGATTTGCAGGGGATTTGCTCAGAAGCCTCACTCCAGCAGCAGGAGGGAGGGAGGGACACGCTCCTGGTGACTGGGGCATGAGGCCACAGGCAGCATGTGCTGTATCACAGCTGGATCACTCCACCTGTCTCTGGGAACACCAATATTCCATTCAGCCCTGAATTGCTCTGGCAGGACCTTTAAAAAGATCTATTCATGAGCTCTGGCACTCAGCTCACCAACCCGCTCCACGACCTGGGCACTTCCATCTCCACATGTCCTAAATCTCATGCACAACTGCAGTGACAAGAGGCTTGCTGGAAAACCAAGCCATTATTCTGCCCAGGGACACCAGAGACAAAGGGAGAACAACAACACATTTCTGACAGCCAGGGAGACTTTTGGCAGGAGGAGAAGTCCGGTGCACACCAAGCAGCTCAAGGCTCCTCCAGCTCAGAGACAAAGGACAAGGGGTTGGTGAGTGCCAGCACTGAGGGACACAGGGATGTGCCAGCCCCGAGGGACACAGGGATGTGTCACCCAGGGCTGGCAGCTGTCAGCCAGCAGGACGGGGCTGGGGGAGCAGCCCAGGCAGCAGCTGGGGTGGAAGACACAGGGAGCAGCGCTGGGGACACCTCAGAGCCGGCTCTTTTGTCAGGCACAAGGCTCTCAGTAGATGCCATCACCTACAGGGGGTGGCCTGGACACTCAGAGGATAAGCAGGGTAACACAGAAATTGCATTGGGAAGTGAGACATCCCATGGAACCCCTGGGGAGCAGGCCCAGGGAAGCTAATCCTGTCCTGAACAGGAATATGGGCAGAAAAATAAGGGCTGCTCTCCTCTTCTGCTAGATGGGACCCACCACTCTGAGGTCAACATCAGTCCTAATCATTTCTCCTAATCAGCTTCTCTGTGGATTCCCATCTTTTTCCAGAAAAGCTCCCAGACTGTGTCAGGTGAGAGCAGAGCTACAGATATTTTCAAATTCCAAGCTCTTTTCCCTAGTAACACTCAGCAAAACAAGTGCTGCCTTTCATTCTCAGGAATGACAACAACTGTTTCTCTTGCAACAGCTCTGGATTCAAAGGTTCCCTCCTATTTCTTTTGCCAGAGAAGTATTTTATTTAGTCTAGAAGATATCATCAGATCAACACACGGAAAGATAAAGTTTGATTCAGGCATTTTCAGGCATTTTAGGAGACATTCCTCAAGTTTATCTTGGCCTGATACAGGACCAAAACCCATCCAAACCTGTCCCCAAGAATATTAATTTTGGAACAGATAAAATATTTCATTCCAGCATACTGAAGACACCTTCTCCAGTTTAAAGTATAAAATACCTTAGAGGGCTGATCAAACCTAAGTTTCTTCTAAGCTCCAAAACATACTGCCTGCACAGCTTTTCTGTTCTAAGGAAAAAAAAGTTCCATTGTTTATTTTTCTTGAAAAAAAGAAAATAGCTTTCCCTCCTCCTCCCCCACACTCCAGATGAAAAATCTGATGCCAAGAGAAATGAAAATAAGCTTCTTGGTCAGTGCTACTGCCTGGGCAGTGCCTACCGTCAGGGCTGGCAGGCTCTGGGGGAGGGCAGGGGCTGGCAGCCGGCTCCCTGCTGGCGCCAGCAGCCCCAGAGTCCGGCACGATGTCACCAGGGGCCCGTCCCACAGCCGGGGCTCGCTCATCCTTGGCCGCGGGAGGGCTCCAGCGAGGGATGAACGTGATCCCCTGGGAGATCAGCTCCTTCAGGTAGTGCTCAATCACCTCCTTGCCCTGAAGGGGAAAACTCTCATTAGGAAAGCGCCTCCTCCAGAGCCAGCAAGGCACAGCAGTTTCCTCAGGACAGATGATTAATGCTGCTAAGGATAAACAGAGGGGAAATCTCTCCTTCCATCCCCATGATCCTGTCAAAAAACCTCCAGTATGAAAGCCCCCTGTAAATGATGAATTCCAATAATGGCCAGGTAAGTCCCAGTCTGCAGCTGCCTTTCTAAAATTTTTACCATCCTCCTGCTCCCAAACCTAATCAGCTGCCCAGTTCCTCTGCAGCCCAGAGCCACTGACCCAAGCCCAAGCTCTGGAGACACAGGGGGTGATTTTCAGCCAGAACTTTCCCTTCTTGCACAAGTGGAGTGTCCTCAGTGTCTGAGGAGCCTGGCACCCCCAGCCCCCAGTGCCATCCTGCCCGGCCACAGCCCCCGCTGCCATCCTGCCCGGCCACAGCCCCCACTGCCATCCTGCCCGGCCACAGCCCCCACTGCCATCCTGCCCTGCCACAGCCCCCACTGCCATCCTGCCCGGCCACAGCCCCCACTGCCATCCTGCCCGGCCACAGCCTGCTCCACCCCTGCACAGCCCCACTGCAGCCAGCAGATCCTTCTGTGCTCTTTGCACACCGGCTTGGCCTAAGTGAGGGATTTCAGAGCCATAAGGAAGGGCACAGACTACACTGGGTGTGTTTACACAAGGTAAACAGAGGAGCTGGGCAGTCCTGGCAGCCAGGGAAGCCCACCTTACCCGTTTGATGTTGGATGTGTACTGCTTCATGGCAATTTTCTCCACGGTGCTTTCAAAGCCAAAAAAGGATTTGATGTCGAGAGAGGCCGACTGCTCAAAGCACGTCCACTCCTCGTTGTCAGGGTGAACCTGCAGCCAGGGAACACACACAGGTGGCTCATGGCCCTGGCACCACACTGGCTGTTCAACCTCCACAGCTACAGAGAGGGGCAGAGGAGGCACTGCCACACCTGGATTGACAGCCAGGTTCATTCCCATTGGGAGAACCCATCGTGAACTGGACATCCAGACTTTTGCTAACCCAGCATTCTTCACATGCACAAGGAAATCAAGATATAACCCATCCCTGCTCCAGCAGACCTGAACTGTAGTAGCAAAAGCTGCACAAAAATAGCAGTGGAACTGCCCAACTTCAAACCATGGTGTCAAGGTCTCTTTATGGAAAGAGAGGGATGGCCTTGTGGAACATGAAATTAAAACTCCTACACCTGCAAAGAAGAAAAATGCAAACCGGGTTTCTTGTCTTAGTTTGGGATGAGAGACTCAACCACTAACATCAGCCTTCTCCCCAAAACACTGGGGACATGGCAGAGCAGAGAGTTTCCCCACTCCTCAGCTCAACACACACCTTTCCCTTATTTCCCCCTGTTCCTCTATATATGGTAGAATCTTTTCCTCTTTTAAACTTAACCCTTTCCTGAGAAGGCTCTGCCTTCTCTCTGCAGGTGCTGCTGTTCACAAACTGACAGGCAAGAAAAACAACTCCAGCCCCCACACAAAGATACTGTAAAAGACAAATTCACTGGGGAGATATTAGGTAACTGCAGGAGCAGGATCATATTTCTCCAAGTCGCCTCAGAGAACACTGCAGAAAAGGAAAGATGAGAATAAACCTGCTTCCGGTGCACTCTGGCAGGGAAAAGGGAACTGGTAAAAATAGAGCAGGGAACCATCTTGAGGATGCAGCCAGCAGCTCCCACCCTGTTCCCCTCAAAGCCCAGATGCTGACGTTTCCTTCCTAAGGACACAGCCAAAATCAGCAAGTGTAACAATCTCCGAGTTGACCTGGGAGCATTTCAGACCTGTCAGTGCCTTTGACAATGATGGAAGTTTGATTTACAGCAGTTCTTAGGAAGCCTCATGCACCCACCAAGGGATCTCTAGGTCACGAGCAACCTCACCATCCAAAATGTTCACAGCTTTTCCACTCCTCCTCTTACCTGAAGCTCCTTACAGCCTGCTTACTCCCAAGAAGCTGTCCAGTTGCCAAAAGGGCAGGTAAGTAACAGGATCTGGACATTTGTGTAAGGAACAACAAGCAGGATCTGACTGCTTCCAGAAACAGCTGAGGTTATGGTGACTGGGTCCTCAGAGCACCATTACAGTGAGACAGCACAGAAACAGCCACGAGGGGAGACAACCCAGGCCACAAATAAAGTTCTAGTCCTTTCCCCAAATCTTGAGAGCATGAAAATAACGACAAACAAGGTGCTAAAACTTTCACTTATTCGTGGGCAAAATTAATTGCCAGACTTCACTCAGGCCCTTATCATAATGAATAGTAAGGGTTTAATTCTAGATATCCAGATTTATAGACATGCCCAAACTCTAGATGTTTTTGTTAGCCTGAATTCCATTCAAAAAGAAACTGAAGGAATCCCAGCAGTTCTGGAACACCAATTCTGTTTTCCACTTTCACTCCAAGCAGGGAAACACAATCAACCTGAAGAAGTTTCTCAAGCCCTATGAAATCACATAGGTTTGGATGGACACACAGAAACACACACAGAATCACAAGGCTGGAAGAGACCTTTAAGATTACTGAGACCTTAAAGCCCATCTCATTCCACCCCCCGCCTTGGGCAGGGACACCTTCCCCTGTCACAGGTTGCTCCAAGCCCTGTCCAGCCTGGCCTTGGACACTGCCAGGGATCCAGGGGCAACCTATACTAGAGGCTCACCACTCTCACAGGGAAGAATTCCTTCCCAGTGTCCAGTTTGTCTGTGGGAAGCCATTTCTCCTTGTCTTATCTCTCCAGGCCCTTCCTCCAAAGCAACTGAACAACACCCAGGACCCGAGAGCCTTTCCAGCCCCCGAGTCTCTAATGCCAGCCCAGTGCTGCAGGGGTGCTCAAACCCATTCAGGCACCTTCCCCTGTGTGTGAGTGCACAGTTCCCCTCTCCCAGCACAGCCAGCCACAGCAGAGCTCTCACTGAGTAGCTGCAGGTCTCCCTGACCACCACACGGTTGGCAAAGGTCTCGTTGTGGGCTTCGATGCGCAGGGTTCTCTCTCTCCAGTTCACTGTGTTCTTCTGGATGAAGAAGACATAATCTACCCCTGCAATCTGAGGAGGAGGGGGGAAACACAGAGAGAAAAGTGTAACTTCATCTATCTGAGCCCACCAACAAAATCCAGGCCTCTCTGCTCCCAAGGTTCCACCTGCCTTCTTCAGCAGCCTCGGAGCATCCACATTCAGCTTGCAGCTCCTCTCAATGACATGGATGGCTCCATCCTCACTCCTGGATTCGTGCAGGATTTCACTCCCCAGGAACACTGGGATCTCTGGGCATGTCGGAAAGCGCTTCTCATAGGCCTGGAAGTGAAAATGAAGTATATTTCAGCTTCTGGATAAATCAATTTTAACTCTTTCAGAATTAATTAATTACCTTACAGTGAAAGTCCAACGGAACAGAGGCCCCTGAACCTCTGAGCTGGCCTCAGTTTTCACAGAAGTGAAGTTAAAGTAGAGGGACAGCACCATGTCAGTCACCAGCCAAGCATGTCCTAGCAGAACTTTTCCTTCACACGTGAAGCAGAAACAGAATCCTATTGTTGAAGAATACTAGGAAGGGAATCATCACTTCAACATCAGGAAGCTCCTAACTAGCAAAAACAAACACGGCTCTGCTGATTTCTGTTGGCTAAAGACTTGAATTTTCTAATCTCTGGGTCAATACTGTCTGTATGAAACCTTCAAATGTGATGTGCCAAACAGTTCTGGTTGCCCTAAACTATCAAGGGTAAGACCACCAATTATTGGCTACTCACTTTGCCTCAATTTAGCCATTTCTAAAGCAACTCTGCCCTGGCTCTGAAAACTTCCCTGTTCTAAATAGCACATCCCTCTGAGAAGCTCTTTCTCCAAAGCTTCATTAGCAGCTCTAGCAGAAATCCAGTTTTCCCTGGCACTTACAGTGGAGTTAACTTGCATAAGCAGTACCTACAGCTGCTGCTCCTTCCCTAACTTCTTCATCTCTTATTATATTCTAAGATGTTTGCAGGATGGAACATTTTCCTTGGATTCCTGAAAAACCCCTTGCATGTTGTACTGCTGTTGCAAACATGTGGTAGCTGCACAATCTGCCCAGAATTCCAGTGAAGCTGTTCCAGGAAGAGAACCTGTGCTCTTCCACTGGACTCTCAGAGCTCCACATTTCCATCAGAAGATGCTTTTGCCATCATTCCAAGGCAATTCCTCTAGGAACTCCTGTCATCTTCCCATCTTCAGAAGACACCACCATTTTATACAGCACAGAAAAATAAAAATATTCATGAGTTCTCTGCCCCAAAAGCAAACGTTGATGTGCTGATGCTGGAGCTGGGCTGTCAGCTCCCCATTAGCACAGAAATGCAAAGCCTGGATGCCCCTGCACAGACTCATGTCCCCTGCTCCCAAAATAGCCCAGGCACTTAAGGACACATTCCATATCTCCTGCTCCCGGACCTCTGGACGGGAAAGAAGTTTTTTCAGATCATCATGTTTCTCCAGTATCAGGAGGGAAGTGCAGGCAGCTGCCAGCTGGAGTCCTGGCCAGAACAAAGCACGCAGGTTTGAAACTCTGCTCTCCCACTCCCTCAGCAACGTCCTGCTCGCTCTGCCACACTTCTCAGAGAACTTTTCCCATGTTCTTCTACCTGTGCTTTTCACTCCTCACCACAGGAATATCAAAATCAGTCTAGATAAATCCAAAATTCCCATGGTAAGCGACTGTTTCCAACACAGATCCACCTGGCTAGAGCCAAAAGAAGCACACTCACTGCTTTAAGCAGTTTAATTTGTTAGGATGGGATTTCATGGATCTGTGTCAGGCACTGCCACAGGACACTCCCAGCCATTCTTTCCAGTGCCCTTTGCCCCAGGAGGGCTACACAACTCTACCTGCTCTCCTCTCTGCACTTGCCAGCCCATTCATCTGCTCAGGCAGAGCCAACACTTCCTATTTGTGTTCCACCTGCCCTCTCCCAACCCTCCAGACTCCAAACCACCATCCAGGGCTATCCTGAGGCCAAAGCCTTCACTTTGCTGGTCTCTTCTGTTCCAGCACATACCAAATGTATCCCTTCAGGCCACCCATTCTAAGTTACTGGAGTCCCAAGCTGGACAGTACATGCTGGGAACACCTTCAGAGGCCACTGGGATACCAGAATATTTAGGAACCGTTTTTGAGCAGTTTGTCCCATGTCATTCTGTACATGTGCCCTTAACACACTTGCAAAAGGTATCACTGAAAGCTGCTCCCTGAGAGAAGGCTGCCCCAATGAACTCCAGAACAAGGGTGGACAGTTTGATAGGGCAATGGGAAAGGGTCTTAAACCAAAAGAGGACACACTTTAATCAGACCTTAGGAAGAAATTCTTCCCTGTGAGGCCCTAACACAAGGTGCCCAGGGAAGCTGTGGCTGCTTTTGGATCCCTGGGAGTGTCCAAGGCCACGTTGGACAGGACTTGGAGCAACCTGGGACAGTGGAAGGTGCCCCTGCCCATGGCAGGGGGTGGCACTGGATGGGCTTTTACGGTCTCTTTCCACACAAATCATTCCATGATTCTGCTCTTTCAGGGGTGCAGCTGTGCCAGGAACATTTGAGGGAGTTTCCAGATAAACAGGAGCTGTTCTAGTGAGACCAGGACCCTCCAAAGGCCTCACTTGAACAGCTTCACCTCTAAGTGCTCCCTCACCCCGGAGAGACCACAAAAGCCAATCTGAAACCACCACTGAATCCAGGTGCCTGTGGCTCCCATCTGAGGGTAAAACACTGGATCTCAACTTCCAGCTGCTTCCTTCTCCACTAACTATGGACTTGATCCACCTGGAAACATGTCCCCTAATAAACTGACATTAGATCCAGCAAAACTAAGACCAGGACTAAGAGTGCAGCCACCTTTTCAGTCAGCTAAACAACATCTGGAGCAGGAAGAGAGGCCAGGGCAGAGGCACATGGCAGTGCACAGCCCGGTGATATAACTGTGACATGAGCCCAAACACATTGCCTAAACAGGGGAACATTGCCATATTTGAGAAAGAATCCATATCCACATCGATATTAAGTCCTTTGCTAATCTTCTTTGCACAACAGCTCTAAAAATACAGCAGGGAAGATGCCTGAGATCACATGAAGGACAGCTGAACCCCACGCTGCAGTCACAGCAAAGCTGTCCCAGAGCACCCAGACCTTCCATCCCTGCAGATTGAGCTGAGCAGGAGAGCAGCCTATTTCTGCACCCAGCACCCTCTTATCCAAATCATCATCTCTGTGCAACAGCCCATTGCTCCTCCAACAGGAAAACGGAGGGAGGTTATAAACACAGAGAAATACTTCATTTTTTTCAAGCCATCACAAGGCTGTTATGTCTTCTCCTCTGGGATCCTGCAGAGTCCAAGGTGGGCAACAGAACATCCCAGAGAAATGAAAGGCACAGAATATTTAGTATTAATTGTTTTAATGCCCTGGCTGCCTGCTCTTGCTCTTTCAGCTCCTTCCTCCAGGAGCTCTGCCCTGAGCAGGATACAGGAACTGGGATTGGTCTCTCCCTTCTGTGCCTCTCCTTTCTCAGAAGGAACAACAGCAGTGTTGTGCCAGCACTGGGTGTTAAAGCTCTACTGTGGGTCTGCACTTCAGACAGACACTGGGATGACTAAAGTCTCCAACAGGATTAGATACATATTTTTTAAATTTTTTTTTTAATCTATGTATAATAAAATTAATGGTGCCAAAAAGCTGCTCCTTCCCTTCCTCTAAACCCCACAGGGATTAACACCTCAAACCCAAACCCAAACCACAATCATTCCACAAGAGCTGCTGGCTCAGACCCACCACTGTCCTTCTCTAAATCAAGGTGGTTTTCCCCAGCTTTCTGACAAATGAATTGCTGCAAAAATCAGTGCTTTTGTTGTAGTGGACTGTGCCCAACAATTCAAATAGCCATTTACATCTGTGCAGTCCTGAAACTGAAATTATATATTAAATTTCACAAGAGGGCTGAGTAAAGACAGAGGGACCAGGAATCTGAACTTATCAAGATCTTTTGCTCAGAACTATTGGGTGCACCTAAACGTAAAGAAAAAAGAAGCATTCAGATGCAGTTCACTGAAGTGAAAAAATTCAACAAAGAAATTAAATGAAAAGAAATAAACTACAAGTGAAACAATTTCTAGCTGGAAAAGTTAAAACATGCAGGAAAGTCAAAGATCTCAAAGGTTCAATACTGTCAGATTTTCCTTTCACACTGAAGGGAGCCCAAACTAGGATAAGGGCATTTCCAACTGGTTACAGTGACCTCTGCACCCCAGCAAGGACCCCTTAGTGCCACTGAAGCTGACAAATGATTAATTACAAGGAGCAATCATTACCATTAGCAATGACATGGCTGACTGTGAAATCAGCAGAGTGCTCTGCCCAAGCTTTTGTCCTGTGATCTCCTGGGAAATGCATCCAAGTGGTTTTACTTGGTCTGATAAATATCCATCCCAAATGGATTATGTGTGAAAAGTGAAAATCAGCTTGTGGGAAGAGGGCTTAAGAACAATGCAAGAAGCCATGCCTGGAAGTGCTCTAAACTGTTGGCCAAATACTCAGTAACCAGCACAAACCCTATACCTGGGAGAAGAGAGTACTCCAAAGGTCAGCCAGATGCCAAACAAGGACAAATGATACAAAACCACAAGTGTCAAACCCCACAAGTGACATTCTAAAGCCTCAGAGCCACAGAGAAAAGAGGAAATCACCCTCCTCTGCACTCCCTATTCCACCTGCTCAGCCCCTTCCCCTGCAGAGCAGGGCCCTCTGCAAGTCCTGCACATTGCCAGCTCAGAGATGCTCACAGTGCCACTGCTCCTGCCCCTCCACTTGAGGAGCTGTCCCTGCAGCCACACAGGACATGGCCAGCAGGCAGGATCTTTCTAACAGCTACTCCTGTTTCTCCTTGGCAGGGTTTTCTAGGAAGTGACCTTGAAATCAATTACACCACAGAGGCCTCAGGAATGCACAACAACAGGGATGTGTAACCACTGAATTACTGCAGGAAACAAAACACCTCAGCAGCCAAACCTCCTGCACACCTCCAGGCAGTTCCCTCCAGCCTGCTGGGTCCTGAGTGCTTTCCATGTGCCTCCAGAGGCAGCTTCTGGACCTCCAAGAGCACAAAAGTGTGGGGGAGACATTGCATTGTGTGGAGCACAAAGAAACTTAATTGTGAAGCACAGAATGTAGACAGAATTTATAGTCAATATTACACAAATATGTGACAAGGAGAAGACTTCATCCTTGTGCTAAAACACTTCAAATTTTCATGATCAGACAATGTTTAAATCTGTATTAATTAATGAGATCCCTCAAGGCCATGTTACAGCCATGTGCAGGTTGCCAGGAAAAAGGAACCCCTGTATTCAGAGGAAGGGAAGTGAGGAGGAGGTACAATATCAGATTTTGAGCTGAAGATGCCCAGATCATCATCCCTTTGAAAAGAGATAATGAGAAGCAAGATGAAGACACCTCATCACTTTTAAGTAGGAAGAGGATGCATTTGGAGCAGCTTTTGAGCAGCTCTAATGATACATAAATATTCCTCTGCAGATTGAGGCCTTCTAGGAAAAAAAGAACTTCATCCTGCAGTCCCTCCCACTGCTTGGTCTCAGTGCTGAAGGGAACCACAGAGTCTGCACACACCAGACACAATAATCCACGTGCTTTGAACAGATCAGATACCAGCTTCCCACTAGCCACAAGATAAAATATACAAGGAACAATGTGGGAGGGACCAAAAGCATATTTAGCATACAGAAAGGCACTGATTCAGGGAAAAGAGAACTTCATTCCAAGGAGGTGCAGAGTATGCACAGCCAGTCTTTGGGGCCCGAGAGGAAAAAAGAAACACTTCTGCTGGCCAGAGGAAAAAGATTTGCCAGTGAGAAGTGCATGGGACAACAGCAGCCAGGCTACAAACATTGACCCAGTGTTATCTCTGCCTGGACTACAGCCAATAATTGGCTTCATTCCTTCAGATTCTGGTGAAAGCAACAATTCAGGGAGCAGCAGCATCTAATGCAATACAGGCACAAAGCCCTCCCAGGAAGCCACCAACGTGCCTGACCTCCTGTCTGAGAAAGAACAATATCCCATTCAAGCTGTCCTGCTGCAGCCTTCTCTTTGCTCTGCTGGGAGAAGGAACTCTGTGTGGAGCAGTTGAGGTCACCAACAGCACAAGGCTTTGGCCTTCACAAGAAACTATGGAAGTGACACCTGATCCAGGAACCACTGCTTGCCACAGCCCAGTGTGGAGAGAGAGAAACCAAAACGGGAAGTCAAGGAAGCAGAGATCTCGTGTGACTAACACCTGAAAGAGCAAAACACAGCAGTCAAGTGTCATATCACACATTTACTGCTTGATGATTCACCCCAAAATCAAACAGGCTGGCTTACAAACTAATGGCTACTTGGAAGGACACTCTGTCATTGCCAGAAGCTGCTGTGAGAATTTATACAAATTGGCCATGATTCAGGGTCAGGCTTGGTCAGGTCACTGTGCTTAGCAGTTTAAACAAGCCCATACTGGTTGAGATGTAAGAATTAATTATGACTCTAAATTTTACCACTTCTTTTAGTCCCTGCTGAAGAGTTTACAATCTGTCTTCTGCGCCTACATGTTCAGTAGAGAAGGGTCTTTTTGTCACTGCTGGAGGATGAGATGAAGGTGATAGAGCACAGCTGGAGGTGTCTCCTCATGCTGTGCCTCTGAACTGCAGCTCCCTTCAGAGCTCAGCCATCCCTGCACCAGCCAGCAGCCACTAGATTAAGCCTGAGACACAACCCATCCTTCAAGGAAATAACCTCCATGCTGCAGCTGGAGAAGGTGAGGAAACCCATACAGACCCTTGGAATGAGAGTAAACCCTCTCAGTCCACACATGGTGCCAGCACCATCCTGCCCAGCAAATGGAGTCTGAGCAGGGGCAAAGCAAAGCTCTGAGACCTCTGTCATCCCCACAGGACACACTGATGTGCAGATGTTGCCAGCAGTTCTCCACAGCTCCCAGTGAATAAGCAGCTCTTCCATCAGTGCCTCCCAGAAAGTAGCTGTGACAAACAGCACTCACCAAACATTCTCTACTGGCTTGAGGGGAACCATCCCACACCACGATCCCAGGAGAAATGTCAGCTCTTTCCCAACTATTGCTCACTCCCAACCTGCTTCATGCCAAGGGAGGAGGGGGCAGGGCTCAGGGCTGAGCACCCCAGGGCAGAGCCAGCCCAGCTGACACACACAGCATCATTCCCAGGCTCCTGGTGCCAAATGCTGCTCAGCAGGAAGATGTGGGGATATTTTTAGTGTATCTTGACAGCTATCAAGCCTTCAAGTCACACTGAAGCATCATGTCTTGAGTCAACACTAGATTATCTCTAAGTGCATAAAATGTTAACCCAGTAGCTTCTGGCAGTCACAGCAAACTCACCTCCAAACATGGCAAAAAGCAGGGACAAGGGAAGCTGCCTTCTTTACAACACCTGGCACAGCCCACGGGTGCAGGCAGACCAACCACATCCAAGGAGAAACTGCCAAGTTTTATATACCAAACAATCTATATATCGATAAAAATCTGTAACATATACAACAATCAATAAGAAACAAAGCAGATCCTGTTTTGCACGGATTTCTTAACGACTGCTTAGGTTATTATCAAGACATTTCATGTCATATGTGGCACAGGTTGATCACCAAGGAACATCTGTTTTGAGGCACTTTTCCCCCTTGCACATCGATTCTCTATCCATCTGCAGGGTCCTGCCACCCAGCAATACCATTTCAGGCAGTACCTAAAAGCTGTGCCATTATCTGCTTCACAGCAGCTGCAAAGGAGCTTCCAAGCACTGGACACGCTGCAAAGCTCTTCCCTGTGTCACCTGCAGCCACCCAGGGTCACAGAGGGCAGAAGGATCCTCTCCCCTGGCAGCTGCTGCGCTGAGAGCTCCAATCCAACCTCCCTGGCTGCTCCACACAGCCCTCTGTGCCTTCACTGCTGCTTCTGAGGATTCCAGCTGCCAGGAACTGCTCTGCTTCCCTGCAGCAAGTGCTCTGCTGCTTCCAGAGCTCACACTTGAAAGCAGAGGCTATGAGCCAGTGTCAAATATTTCAGTTACGATTCTACTTTTCTTTATTTAAAGCCAGGCTGTGACTGTATACCATTATAGTGACAACAACCTGGAGCTCCAGATGGAGTATTCCAGTCTGTAATTACAACTCTGCATTCAGGAACCCCCCAAAGTGTCCTCTGTGGTGCATCAGTGCCGTGGCACTGTAGGTGACCTGACAAACAATCTGCAGCACTTAGGAAGCAAGACAGCAGCAGCCTTTGAGGCCTGGCTGGGCTGTGAACACACATTGAGCTGTCACTGTGAACAAGCCCACAGAGCTGATGTGAGCCCTGCTAGACATCAATGCTTGTGCACTGTACAGCTCTCACACCATTTCTCTGTCACCAGCACACCCTGAGCTGTTTGGGTGTTAAGTAGCAAAAGGGGTCTCAAGGTTCTGTTGCAGGAGCATCACTTCATCAGACAGTGAAATATCAAACCCTTTCAGACACCACAGCATTAGGGAGGAGAGCACACCCAGCACACCAGGATTTAAGCTGTCTCTTTATACATTCAACCTGCTAAAGGCAACAGAAAAAGTCATTAAATAAAGCTACTTAAAATCTAAGAACTTCAACACAATGCATGTTGATGTTGAAGAGGAAAATAAGGTTGAAAAAGTGTATGGAAAGCTGTTCTACCTGTCAGGACCTGACCTCCAGCATTCAGAGTTTCTTCTCCTGCAGCTAAGCCTGACAGCCAAAACAGCAAGGAGCTGTTTTCAATTATCTACATCTACAAACCTAACACTAGTGACACAGAAGAATGTTGGGATGGTTGTGAAAAGAGTGATGCATTTTGATTTTAGTTGTCCTGTGTGGTGACTCTTGCATGTAACCCTGAGACAGATCCTCAGCTGTTGGAAAGGAACAAAAGCTTTGTCAGTGTAGAGAAGGCTGATGACTGAGGGACAGCAGTGAGGACCACTGCCAAACCCAGGGACAATCATTGAGAAACAAGAGAAAGACAGCTCACTTTGGGACCATGGATGTTTGCTTTTCATTGGTATGACCCTGTGTACAGAATGAGAGAGTAAAGATGATGGAGAAGGAATATTTCTGCTGCTGCTTACTCCACGAGAAGTAAGTTCTGACTTTAAATAAACTTGCAGCATTTGCAGCCCGAATTAAATTTGTCACTCAGCTCATTAGAACCTCTGACACTCAAACTGAGCTGAAGCTGAACCATCCACTGTTAATTTCCTACTTTGTCTTATCTGTGAAATAAAAAACTGCAGATCAACTAAATGTAAAGAACATTGGAGACCTACAAATCTGGAGATGGACTTTGGATGATAGATGGAGTGACAGGACAAAGGGAATGATTTCACCCTGCCACAGGGCAGGGTTAGATGGGATATTGGGATGGAATTGCTCCCTGGGAGGGTGGGCAGGCCCTGGCACAGGGTGCCCAGAGAAGCTGTGGCTGCCCTGGATCCCTGGCAGTGTCCAAGGCCAGGCTGGACAGAGCTTGGAGCAATCTGGGCTAGGGGAAGGTGTCCCTGCCCATGGCAGAGGGTGGGATGAGATGGGCTTTAAGGTCCCTTCAACCCAAACTGTTCTGTGATTCAAAGAACACTGAATTGCCACCAGAAGAGTCAGGGAGTTGCTCAGAAGGGCTGGCCAGGATCTCAGATGTTGCAGCTTTCACTTGCAGAGCAGGCAGGGGACTCATGAGCTGCCACAGGTCTATCAGAGACTCTGAGGGATGCTGGACATGAGAAAAACCCCACAGCAAACAGGCACCCTCAGAGGAGACACCCCCACCCAAATTCTTGCTGCTGGAGCTGAACTGCCCTGGCCTGATGAGCAGCACTCAGCCAGCACAGACACACACCAAGGCTCTCCATGTGTGTGCTGGGCTCCCAGCTGCACAGATATGTGTCAGCACATGCCCTGGGCAGCACCAAGAAACGAGGTCAAGCAGAAAGCAGCACTGACTCACATCAGGCACATGTGGGGCTCCACAGCAGTTTTGTCTCAAGCACAAAATAAAACTGCATAAAAAGGCAATGGGAGCTGATGCTCCTGCAAACCTCCCAACAGCTGATCTTTGTTCTTTTTTTCCCAAAATCACGACTTATTTTCATATAGTAGTGCAGAAAGATCCCTCTCTTGCAGCAGAAACCATAAACTGCTCTTAGTGAGAGCTGAACATGAAGTGCACTGTGGCAAGAGGAGCAAATCATTGACAAGTGCTGTCAGAGATTTCTCATCTGCACCAGTAATGCAGCAACTGAAATTATCCACCCATACAGAAGACCCTGTAAGGTCTCTGAGGGGTTATTCCCAACCTGTAGCTTTAGGGACCTAATCCTATAAATCCTCTAAAGTGTGTGAAAATGGCCAATGTCAACTGTGAGCACGAAGGGCTGAGGCACTACTAAAAATACCAGGAACACAACTCCCTAGCACGTTCAAAGATGAAACCCTCCAGCTACAGCTATCTCATCTAATCTAATAATTCATTGCAAATAACATTAAATATGCAATATATCTCTCTCAGCTGTTTCCTGCATGTTGGACTCGCTCACTCAAACCAAATCCTCATCCCCAATACATCACAGAAGGCTCACAAATATTTGCATCACTCATATATGGCTCAGGTACCTCTCCTTCTGGATTCTTCGTTCTTTATAACATTTTTAAAAATCCCTTTTAGCTTTCCAACTGCAACAGAAAGAAGATGAAAAGCAAGTTTATACTTGGGAATTGTCTTGGCTGTAAGATAAAATTAGAGGACATGCAATGTCAAATCTGCTGCTCTAATTGAAGACAAGATGAGGCCCAGAGAGGTGTGGACAATCCATTGGAGGAACAGCTCCATTTAAAAGAGGACACAGACAAAAAAGATAAAATAGAAAGGAAAAATATTACAAGATAGCAAAGCATAACAGAAGTCAAGGTACTTTTCAAGTATAAGGGATAAAGGTGTCAGACACTGAATATGTGTTTGAAGAGCATAATACTTTTGATCCATTAACATGAATCCAAGTTAGGAACAAAGCAGGTGGAAATGACTACAGTGACCTTGGACAGATTGGAAAAAACACTCTTTGCTTAAATCTTTTTTAGAAGGAAAGACAAGAAAAAAGAAAAATTCAGAATTCCCAAATGACAAGAAAAGACATGTTAAGCTGATTCCTTTTTACTTCCTCAGATGCACAGGACTATCAAAGAGAACAAGGAGGGGAATGTCCTTCCAAGGGCTTGGATTACACTTCAAATCTCCTGCCTGCAAATGCTCAACCCAAACTGCAGGAGCATTAGCAGAAGGCAGAGTGTAAATCCAGAGACAACGACCCTGACACACAAAGGTATCAGCAGGAGAAGCCCCAGCTCATCCCTGGAGCACAGCCTCAGGCACACACATGGCCTCTGCACAAGTCCAAGGAGAATTCCTGTTCCTGAGAGTGGGCTCCACAGAGGGCCTGGGAAACACCACCTGTGTGAGCCAGGCCAAGAAGCAAGGAATTGTTTGCTAAATTTGGCTGTAACAACCCTAGCTCTCAAACTGTCCTATGTGAGCAAAGCACACCCACTGCTTTCTATAGTAGGGTCCAAACACTGGAGGTCCTGAGGGAAAAATACTTTTCCCAACTTACTTCGTGTGTTCTGTTAAGGCTGTGTTGTGAAGGATGACCCTCCCCAATGAGGAATTAAGCACAAGTGTATCAGGCTGAAGGGTGCCCAGAGATCTGTAAAACATGGGGGTGTCTTGGGGTCACCCCTGCAACCTCTGCCTTCCTACCACAGCCTGAGACCTTGGCACTCCAAAGGTTCCCACACAGAATTTGAGGGGAAAAGATGAAAGCAGCTGAATCTCAGTGCTGAGGAAGCTGCTGTCAGATTTATGGTGAAGGAGATTAACAGCAATGCCACGTGCTGAGGAGCAAAACAGCTTCACTGCACACCCACTCTTCCCTGCAAAACTTCCAGCAACTGACAGCTGGTACCTGACAGCTCTGTGAGATCTGAGATCCACGCTGCCCCCACACCAACGGGAGCCTCCGTCTGAACAGACAACAGTGGGAACCAAGTCTGCATCCAGCTCAGCCTGCAGGGACCAGCACAAGGCTGAAATGCTGCTCCACAACAGCAGATCCTGCCGGGAGCGCAGGGTTTTCACAGCACATCGGGGGAGGGGAGAGGCTAAGGGGTCTGTATTCAGCACAGTCTGCTGCGTGACCCTGGAAAAGGAACTTGTTCCTAAGAAAGAGGTCTAACACCTTTGCTAAGATTTGCTGAACAGCTAAAGGATGACATTTACAACCCCAGTCTTCAGTTCTTAGGGAATTTTAAATTCCGTCGAAAAACTGAAAGCTAAATAAAACGAAACCACTTCAAAATTAAGCCCACCAGCCCCTGGCCTTTAGGCATGTGCTAACAAGCTTACAAAGGATTTGTCTCAAGGCAGCCCTCCTCAATTAGCAGCCAGTCGACTGAGGAGCATCTGGTGGTAGCTTTACCCTGCTAATAGAAACAACAGGAGAGGTGTGCATAGAGCAAAGGCTCCCAGGATCTTCATCACTGGTACCGGTGCCTTATTGTCACACGGGATGCACTGAGAGTGCAAAGAGCACAGCCAGGAAAGCTTCACAAACATCAGCCCCAGAGTGGTCAGGGCAATTCTGCGGCACGTTACTGGTTTAGCTGTGAACAGACACAGCAAATCTGGGTAAGACTGGGAAAAAAAGAGGTGGGTTTGGGTGGGAGCTCAACTGTCAGCAAAAGCAGTGTTCATCTGATGATCAGAGAGCAAAGTGAGCAGCAACCACTCTCTGCTGCTACCTTTGAGTTCCCTTCTTCACAATGAGGAACAAACTGGTGCCTCCAGTTTGAACTGTTGAAATAAAAGATTTTTTGGAGGCTGTTTTGGATAAAACAAATCTTTAGGTATGTATTTCTCAGGAATCTTGAAGAGGCCATATTGTCAAGAGGAACTCAATAGAGGCTCTCCCTTCCATTCATGGGAATCATATCAGCTGCCTGCAAGGGCTGCAGCTTCCCATCTTCATTCTGGGCTCCCATCAACTAAAGGAACTGGGAATGGGCAATGGAGGAAGCAGCAGGCTGAAAGTGGCAAATACCAAGCCTAGGGATCCCTCCAGCTGACTGAAATGCCCAGATTACAAAACAAAACCTTGCAAGACTCCATGAGCAAGCTCCTCTAACAATGCACAAATGCTGCCCTTGAAATGCAACAGGAAGCTTTTGAGAAGGGTATTTGACTCACACCTAATCGTGACAAAATCCAGAATATCACAAAGAAACTCTGCCTAAAGGAGCTCCCATGATCAACACCAGCCTTCTGCATCCCCAGGGAATGAATTTCCACAACAGCCCTCAAGCCCCTTGTGGAAATCACAAGATTTGGAGAGAGATCTCCTGACAGTCCCATCACAGAGTGGACAGAGAAGAACAATACAGAAGACTTTTTCCAAGGACTTCTAGCCTTTAGCCAAATCAAAAAGCTCAGTATTATTCAGAATCCAGTTGTAGATACATCCATACAGTGCTGATTGGGATCACATCTGGACAGATTTTGAACTGAGTGGCATTTATTGATATGGCAAAGAAGGTGGCCACAAGCTGACCCTGCCTAACAATGTCAATTTTTTTTTCCTTCCTTGTCAAAGAATAATTGCAGAAGGTTGGATTTTCTTTTTTTTTTCCCTTCTAACAACTAAGCTGCCATTCTTAATGCTGAGATACTGATCCTTATTTTTCTTGGAGAATGGAAGGAGGGGAGCTGAGGCTCTGCTCTACAGTAGGACTGTCACAGACACCCAGCCAAACCTGCAGTCCCCCACCTCCCAATGGCCCTCAGGAGCAGGGGAAGTGCTGAGTGTTACTCACTGCCATGACGAGCTCAAAGGGGTATTTGTAGACTCGAACTGGGGACTGGTATTTCTGCACCATTTTTACCACACACCTGTAATAGAGAGAAATTGGAACATTTTAGATCCTCCACACTAAGCACTGAAATACATTCTAGGTGATTTTTACAGACCTTACTAGAAGCTGTAACTCTTTCTTATAAATACAGAGATTTATTAGGTAGAATACCTTGCCTAGTAAGTGGCAGAGACAGAGGCAAGTCTTTGCAGTCCCAGTCCAGTGCTGCTTCCCAGCACTATTGCAGTAAATTCAACTTGGAGTTCCAACAAAACTCACAATAATTAAAGCACAATACAGAGATGTAAAGCCACAATGAAGAGTGGAGACTCTCACAATGAAGAGTCTTGTCTGGAGAAGGAGCCTGTCTCAGGAGCCTTACAGAATCTACACGGCAATTCTTCCCCCTTCCCTACATTATATCTGCAATCATTAGGGCAAAATCGTTCTCATTGAAAGCTTCCACAGCTTCCCATACTTTGGTGTTTTAAATGCTTTTGTGCACGAAGTAGGACCCGGTGCAGCTCACTGAAAGGAAGCAAAAAGAAGCAGCATGCTAAAAGAACATGCCTGATGCTAAGCTGGCAATCACATCCCACTGCCTGGATGCCCACTGTTCCAGCTGAACTGAGGCAAGAACTGCAGGCAATGGGAACAATCCCGTCCTCAGCATTTCCCTGCTCCCATCCACCTCTCACTGTCCTCATCAGGATTCCTCCCTCAGACTCTCCTGCCTGGGTTTTACCACTCAAACATGCATCAGTAACCAGCATCTCAAGGGAAGTACACAAATGATTTTTAAAAGCGTTATTAGGTTGCTTTCTGCAATTCCTTTAGGAATTCCTTTGTGCTGCTCCTGCTAATTCCATCCAGGAACATCAGGACACAAAAGGCTGGACGGCTGGTTGGAGGCACTGTGCTCATTCCACCCCACTCAAATTCCACTGCTGAGCAGACACAGCCCTTGGCAACATGACGCAGTGAAGCGCTGAACTCAACAGTCAGAGCACTCAGATAACTTATCCCTGACATTTCCAGCCCAAAACTGGAGGTGAAACATGAATAGGCAATAGATCTCCCTCAAAAACTGCTGCAAAATGCCATCACACTGTAAAATCTAAGCAAGGGGAAAAGGACTTCCAAAGTTTGAAGCCTGAGAATGGGGGATTTTTGGAGAAATAGGATGCAGCGATCAGTTCCTCTGCAGAGGGTCACATTAGCCAAGGAGCAAAGGACAGGACCCCCTGGATCTCTCAGTCTCACTGGTGCTGAAAGCCAGTCCACACCAAGCCAGTCCATGCAGAGAGAACCTCCCAGCAGAGCATCCAAGCCAGAGTGCAGCGAGAGGAGCAGAACAAGCACAGCCCAGGAAGGCCGGGCTGCTCTCAGATATCGGACACCTGAGCCAAGAGGCACAGGGCACCTTGGAACACGACCTGTAACAGGATGAGGCTGGGCGGGACCCTCCCCGTGAGTGCAGAGAGCACCAGAAGCCTTGTCAAGCTGCGATGTTACTTATTCTGACCTCACCTCCCACGCCAGGAATTCCTGCTCCTTTGCAGGATAAGGCTCAGGACAGACGAGTCTACAATCACCCAGAGTCCAGAAACAGAGGCATGAGCCACAGAACAGTGGGATGATACAAGCAGCCTTAACTACGCTGTTTGGGCAGACCTGCTGCTCCCTGGCAGCTGCTGGACCCGACTGCCACAGGTTTATTGCTTCTGTGCTTCTCCAGCTGAGGGAAGGCTGGAAGAAAGAGCCAGTGATATTACACCCACTGGGAAGCTGTGGGAAAATGACAGCTGGTATCTCACACCTGCCCTAGAAATCTTTCATACCTCAGGAGAGTGCAGTGGCAGCAGACCTTCTATACCCTCTCTTCCAAACAGAGCTGTGAGATGGTCATTGTGCTTCCCAAAGCAACAGGGACTCCTGCTAGAAGTCCTGGAACAAAAGGAAAAAAACATCAGAAAAGGCAGTGAAAGGTGGCTACTTGGCACCCCGGCTGAAGATGATGATTAGCAGTGATTACCACTGATAAGGACAGAGTCTCAGGTGTTACCATTGGGCACCTGGGCCAGAGTAGCTCAACACATGCATCTTCCCAGGGCTTTAGCACCAAAGACAGATGTGCTTTTAAGGTCACCTCGTGTTCCACTCCAATTATAAACAGCTATGTTCAACCACCAGTAAGAAACCACCCAACCTGAGAGTATGTCTGCTCCTCAAACATCCTTCCAGCTCTACAGTGGGCCAGGCTTCCTGCTCAGCTTCCTATTTCCATCTAGATAAAAAAAAGCATATTAGGGAAGACAACTCAGGTGAAGAGCAGTGACCCACTGAACTGCAGCATGACCACTTAGAAACCCCAGTCCACAGGTGGAGGCACACCTGGAGCATCCGTGGGGAAACACCTGGAAATAGGCTCAATTCCAGCTGCCCAAGCCCACAGGAGTTGATAAAAGCTCAGAGGTTGGAGCTGTCAATGCACTGAAGCAACAAATCTAGCTACTAACAACCACTCCAATAATAACAACCCTAATCACCCCAAGTAGATATTTAAGTATTTCAATTCTTGCACACCTGAACACACAGAAAACAACAGCAGCCACCACATTTCAAAGCAACCTGTGGCACACTCAGCCAACAACCCTGAGCCCTGAGAGCCTCAGCTCCCTGGGCCTCCCTTTTGCTCCAGCCCACACAGCAACTCTTCCATGAACCAAACAGAGAGAGCTCATTACAAACTCCAAATTCACCTGCTGGGTGCTCCAGGGAAGGAGGTGGGAAGAGGAGGGATATGGACCCCTGATGGCACTTGCTGTAACTCTGGAAGCATTCCAGAGATCTGGATTCTGAAGAAGCAGTGGTGCAGCCCCAGTGTACAAAACTCCCCCAACACAGGAGCCAGGCCTGTGATGGCTCCTGTGGGGAACACACATCACTACACACAGCAAAGGGACAGGCAGTGACATTAGCTGTGTGTTTCCTTCTCATCTACAACAGCCACTGTGCACCTGAGGGATTTTCCATATGCTTGACTTCTATTCTATTATTTGTAGGAGCAGCTTACTCGACAGAATACAGCCAGATAGTGGGAAATCAGAAACTGAGTGTATAGATTAAATACCCAGAAACCCCTGAATGGAAACCCCCAGCCCTGCTTCTCACCCAGGCACAGAACTCATCATCTCCCTCCACACTGGAGCTGCCTGCTGGATGTGGAACTGGCAGCAAGTGACTTTATTAACTTCTCCCACCTGTGGTGGCTGCTTTTCATCTTGAAGAGAACTAAGCAGGTTTTTTTGTTTTGTTTTTGACAAAGAACTGCTGAAAATAGCAGGATTCTTGACTTCCTCAAATACCATTACACCACGTGAAAGCCAGCTGTGGCACCCAGCTAAGCTGATATTTCCAGTTAGAAAAGGGGGACTCCACAGGGCTGCACTTTCCTCCTGCCTTCTAGAAAAAGCTGGAGAGAAAGGTGTGTGACATTTCCTGTGCCTGGGGGGCCTTTCACTTAGGGAGATATTGCAATTGATGCATTACACACAGAATAATAACACAGTGCCAAGCTGTAGGATATTTATTAGAGCTTTTTCACCTAAGAACTTAAGAACAAATCTTTTGAAGCTTGATGTAAGGAAGCCTCAAGGCAGAATGGTGCCAGAATAAACTTTCACCATTTTTTAGAAGCAGACATCTGCTCAGGCAGGTGCCCCCTGAGAAACACCTCTGGAGCAGGTGAAGCAGCATGGAGGGTGCAGGTCACTGTGCTGAGGTGGAGCCTGAGCACTGCTCCTACACCTGGCAGAGGTACCTGGAGTCCTGGCGTGGATCAAAACCAAAGACAAGCAACACAAACACCCAAACAACAACATTTACACATTCCTGACCACACAATGGGAACAGTCTTTTTGGCTGAGGGGAAGAAGGAAGTGAACAAGTATCCAGCACTCTGCTCTCAGAGCTGTTTCTCTTCCATGTGTGTATCACAACAAGCTCCATACCCAGTATTTCCACACATCCATCTCATAAAGGTAATTTTCTCACTGAAGAATCACCATGAAACTTTTATGCACAGCAATACATTAACTCCCTGATATTTGCCAGCCTGCAGCAGGAGATAAGCATTTCTGAAGTAAACCCCCTCATTCCTCCTTACTACTCCACAGGAAGTCATACCACATCCATTTATCCAGTGTAGGAAATAGTTCAATTCTCAAATACAATTTAAGAACAGGAGACACACAATCCTGGAGTGGTGTGGGTTCGAAAGGACCCTACAGTCAATCCTGTTTCCCCCCCTGCCATGGGTAGGGACACCTCCCTCTATCCCAGGCTTCTCCAAGCCCTGTCCAACCTGGCCTTGAACATTTCCAAGGATGGGGAAACCACAACTTCTCTGGGCACCCTGTGCCAGGGCCTCAGCACCCTCACAGCCTTTGTCCCCAGTCCCTCTCCAGCTCTCCTGGAGCCCCTTTAGGCCCTGGAAGGGGCTCTGAGGTGTCCCTGGAGCCTTCTCTTCTCCAGGTGAGCACCCCCAGCTCTCCCAGCCTGGCTCCAGAGCAGAGGGGCTCCTCTGTTCCTCCTGGCTCCTCCAGAGCAGAAGGGGCTCTGGACCCACTTCAACAAGTTCAATCCTTCTTCTGCCAAGGACCCCATGCTTCAGTTTAACACGTAAATCAAGAGCAGTCCCAGGCAGCAGCTCACTGGACAGTACAACAAAGCACCAACAAACTGTTTCGGTCTGCCTTGAGTGAAGCTTGCAGCGGTATTTTCTTTGAACAGAGGCTAGCTGTCATCAGCCCCACCATAAACACAAGCATCTTCTCACAATCTACAGATCAATTTTACTGCTTGGAGGAGTTAAGCCAAGTGATCCAGAGAATATACTTGGTTCACCTAGAAGCTGACTTGAAAACATGGAATCACAGATTGCTTTGGAAGGGACGTTAAAGCCAGTCTCGTTCTAGCCCCTTCCATGGGCTAGTTCTAGCCCCACTGTCCCAGGCTGCTCCAAACCCCATCCAGCCTGGACACTTCCCGGGATGGTGCAGCCACAGCTTCTCTGGGCAACTTGTTAAATTCATCAATGCATTTAACAGCCATTGATCAGGGTCACCCGCTGAATTTATGAATATTTCAGGGCGAGTTTCAGGGTAGATTTGTTGAACCCCGAGCCCCGGAGCCGCCCGGGCTGGTGCTGGGGTCCCGCTCGCAGCCCCTCCATGGCTCAGCCCACCTGGAGCGAACCTCGCCCGTGCCACTGCCGCCAGACACGACACAAACCCGGCAACTTCAGAACCGCTGGATTTTGTCCTTAGACCTGAAGGGATCCCCGGCCACCCTGAGCCCATTGCCCGGGTCTTCACCGGCTTCCCCCCGATCCCACAAGATTATGACTAAAATTTCCCTCTCGGCTTCCCGTGGCTGAAGGATAGCGGCTCCCGGCGCCCCCACACCCACCCAGCGCCCCCGCTCTGCCGCCTCACCACGGGCCCGGGCACACGAAACAGCAAAATCCTCACGCCCCCCGCCCCTGCCTCACACGGCAGCCCCGAGGGATCCCCGGAGAGCGCTGCCCACCGCGGCCGCCTCCCGTATCCCGCTCCCATCTTCCCGATCCCACATCCCTGCTCCCCTCCCGCCCGTCCCGCTCCCCCTCACCGCGGTAGCGGCACAGCCCGGCCGGACCCATCCCGCTCTCGGCGGCTCCCGCGGCTGCGGCGGCCCCGCCCCTCCAGCGGCCCCGCCCCCGCCCCCGGCCCCGCCCCCCGCAGGGCGCTGTCCATTGTGCTGCGGGGGGGGCGCGGGCAGGCCCCGCCCCCCGCACGTGCGGCCCCCCCGCGCGCTCCCGCCGCCATCTCGCTGAGGGACGGGTGGGCCGTGAGGGGCAGATCCGTGCTCGATATCCCCCCTAAAGCTGCGCTCTGGCACGGGGAAGCCATTCCCCTTTGGTCTGTCGTTCCACTCCTTGTCCCAAGTCCCTCTTCAGCTCTCCTGGAGCCCTTTTTGGCACTGGAAGGGACTTTAAAGTCTCCGCGGACTCCAGGTGAACAACCCCAGCTCTCTCAGGCTGTCCCCACAGTAGAGCTGCTCCATCCCTCTGACCATCTTGCTGCCTCCTCTGGACTTGGTCCAGCAGCTCCATGACCTTCCTTTGCTGAGGACTCCAGAGCAGGGCACATCTCCAGGTGGGGTCTCATGTGAGCAGAAAGGGAGAATAAAGAGGGGTGAGTGTGGAGATGAGCACACCCCATCCCACAACAACACAGCGACAGCCCTGCCGGAGCTCCAGGAGCATTTGGACAATCCTGTCAGGGATGCACAGGGTGGGATTGTTGGAGTGTCTGTGCTGGGTCAGGAGTTGGACCTGATGATCCTGATGGGACCCTTTCAGCTCAGGATATTCCATGTTTCTATGACTCTCCCCAAACTGGCACTTGCCCTTGAGGAGCAGGAGCCCTCTCGTTCGGGGTGCAGGAGGCAGAGCCCCAGCTCCAAACACAATAGAACCCTGCTCATCCCAGGCTGGATCAACCCTTCATGAGCAGAGGGACCTGCTCACTTCAGCCCTTTATCACTGCACTGTATTGTTTGATTTATTACATGACTTATTACACACCTGTGAACCACACCTTGAGCAAATATTCCCCAAACACTTCTACTGAGGTACAAGGGGATCACCCAGCCAAGCGACACTGAGGACACTGGGAGGCATCCTCCCCTCTCAGCTTCCCCCTCTCCACCAGCTCTGAACATCTGTGCGGTGTTTGGTGAATCTTGAGGGGCTTTGCAGCTCAGGGTGAGTGGGCTCTGTTTGCCAGGCCATGTGCTGGGGAATTGTCACCATCTGGTGACAGTCCTTGAGGCCGTGGCTCTGTGGAGGAAATGATGCCAACACTGCCCGACTTTGGGTGTCAAAGAGTGGCTGAGCAGCTGGTTCTGGGGCAGGAGGGGCATGTGGTACCAAGAATGCTGGAGGAGAGGGATGAGGGAGACCAGCTGGGGAATGTTTTGCACCTTCAGAGCCTCCTTTCAGGTTCTCTCTAAGGACCAGCTGCCCTCTTGCCTGCTGCTTTTGAAGTAACATCACTTCTACTTTGTCTTTTCCTGTCTCCTTATCACTTCAGCTGTGGAGTGTCCCCTTATCTGGGCATGTATTTCAGGAAGCTGCAGTGCTATTTCTGATCAGCAATATTTCCTGAAATGTTCTGCTATCTCAGACTGAGGAGACCAGCCTAACACTGCTCAAAACCAACCCACCCGAGCCCATGAAATGTCAGAGCTCCCAAGGCTGCAGCCCGTGGAGTCAGAACACTTTTCCTGAAGACCTTAACAGCATCAAAAGCCACAAAATTACTCAAGGCCTGCAACATCTGCTTTGTAAGTATGTATTCAGAATAAAAACAAAATGTATTTATAAATAAATATTCTGAATTTCCCATCACAATGCAACTTTCTTTTCCAAAGAAGTTGTATTTCTTTCCTGTTGTTCCTCATTTACTGCTAAATTTCCTCAGAGAAAACAGAAGAAAAAATAAAGCACGATTTCCATCTTCTTGCTACAGAATTTACACCAGCCTATAACTACTTTGTGCCCTAATTGTGGTGGTTTCCCTCTTGTTCAGGTCAGAAAAACTGGGTGAGATTTTGGTGAGTCCCAACACATCCTGTTTTCTGCTGTGCAGCCCTGACTATAATTTCCATTTTCCAACACTTGTTTTCTCCTGCTGCCAGAAGGTCACCTTGGCATTTTCCAGTGTCAGTGGGCTGCCTTTTCCCCTGACACAGGGCCAGCTCTCCAGGGCATTCCCAAGGGCCCTGGCTGTCCTTCCACCTACCAGGACTGGCTGTTTGCCTCAAGGGGTGGCACTGGCCCTCAGGTTTTTTCTCATGGGAGATCCTCAGAAAGAAATTTTCACTCCTCAGCAGCCTGGCCTAGGAACTCCTGCAGTTAGAAAGGAGAAGTCTTCCTGGAAGGACATCTGGTCTGAAGATATCATTCAGCCTCCACTTCTCCCATTACAAGGGTATTTCACTTCAAATTCTGCTTTTGTCTCAACTTCTATGCCTCATCTTAAAAAAACTCAACAGCAATTCAAGTCACAACAGCATTGGCACGCAGGAAAAAGCTTGTAGGGGTATTCATGGTATTGTTATTCCTATTTACCTTATTATGAAAGCAGTTGAAAGAAGCTGCAAAGGAGATTTGTGGCAAAGCTGCAGTCAGGGAGGCCAGAAAATTCAGTGGTTTGTCATGGAGGTACTGGGGTAGACTCGGCCCTGAGCAAGGGAAGGATCCCCCTAGATGCCTGAGGGAAAGGGAAAAAGAAAGGGGAAGGGAAAGAGAATGCAGAAAGGGCTGGGCTGGAGGTGTGAAGCTGCCCTTTCTGCAGTGTCACACTGAGGAGGTGCTGTCCAGCCATCTGCCACACATGTTCAACAATCCTTAGAAAATCAGCACTGTTTAGACTTTAAAGGCTTGCTTTAAAAATTCAGCAGTAAAGTTCACCTGCCTTTCAGAGCCCCAGTTAAAGCAGTGTGGAGGTGTATTCCACTCTCTAAACCTGGGCTTCAGTCCAGGTGTCACTGGGTGGAGCTGAGAGAAAGAAGAGGCTCCACACACAGGCTCCAGTGCTGGGATAGACACACCAGCCTAACCACTGCACCATGCTGGGCTGGAGCTCACCTCTGCTACCTCCACACCTCTGTAAATGTAATGTAAAGACACCTTTTAAGCACTTCATCTCACTCTGTTTCACCAGAGCTGAGCAAAAGCTGGATCTGCTGTTCTGAGAGCCAGGAAACATTGAAATATTGAGGCTTTTCTCACTGAAAACAGACCAGCAGTACCCAACCCCACAGCACTTGCAGACCCTCTTGTGCCAGGAGGTTGGCCCCACATCCCGTGGATCCCTAGGGCTTTGTGTCACTCTCAGTCCCATTTGTTTTTTGGTGCAGAATGGAGGTGAAATGTGCTGCCCAAGGTCACCCAGCGAGGTGGCAGAGATCACTGGCAGGGATGAAACCTGAGAGCAGCAGACTGAGATTGGGTTCCTTTCCCCGTGGGACTGCAGATGAGCAGAGTGCTAATGGCTCTGCTACATTCACCTTCCAGGATAATGCCGAGGTGGCTGCCTGCCCCGCCTTCCCTGCTTCTGCAGCTTTTAAAATAGATTCTCAATCCTGGTTTGGTTTGTTCTGTGAGTCAGAGGGGTCTCCTACCCTCTGACCCACCAGCAGCTAAGAACTGAATTTTTGCTTTACATAAGAGAAATACAAAACAAACCCATCCCATCAGTGATATTTAACCCCCAAAGCTTCCAGCTCAACAGCTGATCCTGCTAATGTTCTTTAAAAGCATTTTTTAAGTTTATCACCTGCAGTGTGTTGACATGCTCTGTTTAAGGGGGTCTGTCTGCGTTTTGGCTCATAAAATATTTGCCATATTCCAGCCAATCATAGAATCATGGAAACACAGAATGGTTGGGGTTGGAAGGGACCTTAAAGCTCATCTCATCCCACCCCCTGCCGTGGGCAGGGACACCTTCCATTATCCCAGTTTGTTCCAAGCCCCATCCAACCTGGCCTTGGACACTTCTAGAGATGCACAGCTCTCTGTGCCAGGGCCTCACCACTCTCACAGGGAAGTTTTTCCTGATATCTAATCTAAACCTACTCTCTGTCAGTGTGAAGAATTCTCTTTTGTCTGTTACTACATGCTCTTATAAAAACTCCCCCTCCATCTTTCCTATAGGATCCCTTCAGGATCGAGAGAGCCACTCAGGAAGATCTAATACCATTCAGGTCTCATTTTTATCACAAATGCTCCTTCTCATTTCTATGCAGTCATTCTGGGACCCTCCAAGGCAGATTCTCTGAGACCAACATAGCACGTTGCAACAGCAGCACATCTCCATAACCTTACAAGCAAGCCAAAAGTATTGCAAATTAATGCAGAATTCAGCTCTCTTGTAGAGTGTTAGACAAGCTCTGTGTGACTGAAGAACATCCTATTTAAATAACTTCTTTTTTCTGTGCTGTTTGTTCCTTTATGCATTTCCCCTTTTGCCTCTTGCTAGTTCTGTGAGATGTCACCCCGTGCCTTGCTGAGTTCTGCCTGACTCCCTTTGCCTGGAGTAAAGGCTGACACAGGTTTATTATTCCGGGTCACCAAAACCAGCGTCACCTGCAGCAGCACAGCTCTGTCAGCCGTAGCTCTGAGCACTGCTCTGCAGAGGGGGTGGTAGGAACAGCAGGGTTAGCAGAGAGGGAAGTCTGCTGAGCTCAGAGCAAAGGTAAAAGGAATATGGGAAATTCAAAGGAAATACTGGGAACCAGCTGAGAAACATGAAAGCTTTGGGAAGCATGCAATGCTTCATCCTTGTTTGACGTGAGGCTCTCCAGTGGCTGATGGGAACACGGAGGATTCCTCTCCAGAGGGGGCTGCCCGTAAGCTCAGAGCACAGAGCTGTTGGGGCTGTTTAAGAGGTTAAGAACTTCACAACTCTTTTGGAAACAGACAGCTCAGGAGACCACAAATACAGCGGCCTTGGGGCAGCATCCCCTTGTTTCCATCCCTTGCCAGGTGCCAGCACCAACTGCACAATGCTTCTTTTGTCCAAACCCTCACCCACTGTGATGCTTTAATACAAAATATTCTTTCTTGGGACCTTAAAATAGAGATCTATGGAATAATACAGACTGTGGAACCAGCATCAAGGATTTCAGACCATGTAACTGGTCCCTGCTGGGACTGCTCTGTGCCTTTCCAGCACTCAGGGAGGTAGAGTTCAATACTTGTATTTTGAGAAAAGTATTCCATGATTGTCAGAGGTGGTATTGAAACTTCTGCTGATTTCCTCAACAGATTGTTGATTTTCTAGCTGATTAAGTGCAGCCTAAACAAGTGTGTTTTCCCCATGACTTTCCCCTTCTCTCCCAGGTGTGAGGTTGGCATTGGGTATATAAAATAACACAGCACAGCCCAAGACCTGCTCCTTCCCAAAATCCTGTTTGTGCTGTTCCCTGACAAGTGTGACAAGCAGTGGCTGGAGATGTCTCCCTAGGATGCCACCTCCAGCCAAATGCTTTTGGAGAGACCCTGCCAGGAGCAGACTGGGATCTGCTAGTTAACCCCAAGGGAACTGGAGGTGTTTTTCCAGAGCCAGGGTACACTAGACTGGTGAGACTGGATTTTGCTGTGTGTACCTCTTACCTGTCTGTGTAACACAGGAGATGAGAACAAAGCTCTAGGGCCAAACTCACAGGTAACACCAGGATTTGCTATCATTCCATCACAGCAGAGAGCACTGGGGAATGAGCTATTAAACACAGGGTATCCCAAGATGAATATTTTCTCCTTCCTGGGAATATTCCTTGTAAGCAGTCCAAAGGATTATGTCTCTTTCTAAAAGAAGTCCTTTAATTTATATTCTGAGGTACGCACTCCCAAGATTTAATTTACCCCAAGCTATGAAATTAAGCTTACCCAAAATTTCAGACTGGTTATTTATGCAATATATTCCACCACACAGTTGCTGGTTTAGCAGTGCAGTGATACCTCGTGTGCAGGAGATACTGATGAGGGTCATGATTTTTCCTAAGCCTTTAATTTAGACAATAAAGGATCCACATGCTTTGAACCCCCACAAAGAAGATTTGAAGTAATCTTAACAAATTATTTGTAAAAGCCAGATTGTACCCCATTTTCCTGCAACTTCTCAATGCATCTCCCCAGGAGCTGCCAAAATAAGAGGGAGGAAGAATGTTCTCAGGCTGTGTCTTTGTCTGTGAGACGCTGAATGCAGCAGCTGCAATCAGAACCCAGAGAGAAAACTCCTTGTGAGGAGTGTTTCCATTTTATTTTCCAGACCTCTGCCCATCTCAGATCATTGCTGGCTCAGTCTTGCATCATGTGGATATCATTTCCCAGTGACACCAGGGACCTTTACTGAGCTATGTTCACTATGTGTGTCCTGCCCCACATTCCAGGGAGGGCTCGGTGTCCAGGCTGTGACCGGAGCACCCTGCTGGCTGCCCTACACTGGCCAACAACTGCCTGAGGTGCTGCTTCCCACTTCAAGCACTGCAGCTGGGATAAGCTATATAAAAATAATAAAAAGAGAAGCACCTATCCCAAGACATCTAGGACACTACAGATTAAGCTGCTTTGATTACAGTCACTAAATAGACTTTGGTTTTTCATCTGAAATACCAAAAGGGATCTGTTGGAGACCCCTGAGTCCCTCGGGTACATTCATGCTACCCAGAATACAAGCTCTAAAAGGCTGCCACTGAAATCCAGGCCTCTGTGGCCTCTTGAGAATATTTTTCCTATAAAGCTGCAAAACCGTGAGCAAAAAGCCTTGTATGATAACTCGGAGGTAGACACGCAGGGGAGGTTGCTGAAAAAGTCTTGGATAGTTAGGAAGAATTAGTCTTGTGTCAGAAAGCTTGTTCTCAGACTGCTTGGCCTGGATGCTGAGGTGCCTGGGGGTGTCTCTCCCATCTCCCATGGGGTGGATGGCCGTGGTTCAGGGCACCACCAAGCCATGGGATATTTATGTTGGCTTCTCAGGCAGTTCCGTTGGGCTTGGTGGCTGTGGTTGGTCACTCTTGGTCTGGCCTGCAGGAGGGGGCCATGTGGTCTTCTGATGAAGGTGGCTGGAAAGGAGAAATATGCCTTAGGTAGTTTGGGAGAAGGACACAGAGGATAATGTGAAGACAGCACTCATTATTTAGGAAAGACGAGGAAGCCACTGAGCTTGCCTGGTTAGACTGTGCAGGTTGCCTGTTTTGTCTGAAAATGCTTTTCATAACCTTGAAATGATCATTTGCAAATGGGTACTTTGTACCCAAACAAAAAACTGTGCTGGCAGATCTTCAGGTTGGGTTAAGCTAAGAAAGTGGTAGGAGATATTTAGGTCTCAAAGTGCCCTTTCAGATCACTTTAGGAAATGGCTCTGTTAAATAAAAGCCATTTAAGAGGTTTCAGGGAAATTTAACAGCTTAAGGTCCAAACAAAGCCACGTCATCCTTCTCTCCTTGTCTGGAGCTTCACAGCATCTCGATATCACAGCATAAAGGATTAACATTTCAGTGATGCTTTTTCCCTTACATGGAGCACACTGTAAAAATGCCAGCTAGACAAGCCACAGAACCACAAATTCCCATCTGGCCTGAAGGAAATCTAGCATTTTATAAAGCAAAAGAGAAATCCAGGAATTCACACCGTGCAGGGTGGGAAGTCTCTTTCTGTCTAGGAATTTCACAGTATTTCTCTGAAATGGCCATCTGGAGGCCTCTCCTAGACTGATCAAAAGTTGTCAAGCAACAGTTTCGGTTAAAAAACCCCAACAAAACAAACAGGAATTTTTAGTATCTGTGTTGTCCAAATTACAGACCACAGCAGTTTTGACACCTACTCCTTGTAATTTGGGATTCCTTCAGCAGGCAGGCACTGGTTCCTGTCCCATGGAAGAGCTGCAGATGGAAGCACAGAGCCAAGTGTTAGTGCAGAGAACATGCCCGATGCTGCTGCATTATGATAATGCACATTTAAATGGGGCAGGAGCTCAGAAAATGCTGACAGTGCTCATAAACCAGAGGTGCTCCTGAAAGGCTGCAATTATTTCCTTTGTGTCTTGTACTTTGAGACAAAGCCAGTGCTGGGCCATGGCCACGCTGAGCTGGTGAATAGCATCAAAGAGCAAGGACTGGGCACCAGTTTGGGGCTGTTCATTCACCTGGACGTGACACTGAAGAAGTCAGACACTCATTTTGTGTGGCAAGAGACAAGCAGGATCAAATAATTGCCACCAAGAAATGTTTATGGCTCATGGACCAGCTCAGAGTCCAAGACTGGGAGAGTTAATCCACACTCCCATGGAGCTGGATGCTTGTTCCCTGATTTTCCCACAGATGTGAGGAAAAGGGAGCATGGCTGGTTTTTACTCCAAGGAAATGTGGAGGTGACTGTTTCCTTCCACTCAGCATTGCTGGAGTTGTAGCTGGGTGGTGTAAGGAAAGTTTGGATCCTGGGTTTAAAGCTGTTGGGAAACTGGACAGGGTCCAGCAAGGGAAGCCCCAGGAGGAAGAGGCTGGGGAGGGCTGAGGGAGCTGGGCTTGTTTAGCCTGACAAAGAGGAGGCTGAGAGGCAACTTCACAGCCCCCACTGCTACTTCAGAGGCAATTAAAGGATGCTGGAGCCAAGCTGTTCCTGGCAGTGCAGCCGGTGTAACTGGGGGCAGTGGCCACAGGCTGCCCCTGGGGGAGCTCGGGCTGGGTGCTGGGAAGATTTTTATCACAGAGCAGTGAGGGAACACCATCAGGAAGGCTGTGAATCTCCATCCTGGCTGCCTAAACCCACTGCAGGTCCCCTCTACTGGGATGGCCCTACCTGGAGCAGATGATCTGATCTCCAGCATCCCTTTCAACCAGCATTTCAGTGATTCTGTGAAACCATCCTCCTGCCTCTTAGGATTTTTTTCCTGGATAAATGCCTTTCCTCTGGCCCTGGGCACAAGTCTTTGACTCCATACCCTGCCAGTCTGCATTGCAGATTCAAAGATGAATCACATGGATATAGGGAGGGCAATTACATCTCAGTGAGCATGAGAGAATCAGGGAGGCTCAACTGGTATGGAAAAATATGGAAGGTGCTGGAAGCTGTCAATAACACTGACAGAGATCCCTGAGACTCGCTGGGATTCAGCTTTCTCCAGTTAATTGAGTGCTTACCGTCCTTGTTGGAGAGGATTGGAGCTAGCAGTTCTTTAGCTTCTGATAGCAAAAGGTCAACAAGATCTGAAGATGGAAGAGATGTGTCTGAGACTGCGTCTGTTTTATCCTCTTCTGTTTCATGGTTGACGCTTATAAATACGGAAAGTGCCATCAATACTTCTGTCAGAGAATGGTCATTGACAATCCTGGCCAGCCAGGAAGGATGTGCAACATAAATTCTGTGTTTGGGGGGTTGCATCTCCATCCCTCTGCATTCAAGTGTCTATTAGACACCCTTGCATTGCTTTGTTACAGACAAATAGCAGAGCATTCTTTAGAATTTGTCAAAACTATCTCCCCCACATTATATTAGAAATAACCAACTTATAAACTTAAAAACTGATTTCCATTCCTCTTAAAAACTGGCTTTTAAAGCCAGTCATCATTGATGGGACAGTGATTTTTCAATGATTTAATCAGTTAAAAACACATATGGAGTTGTGATACATTTATACCCAAGTGATAGGAGATAGGCTCCTGAAGCCTGAGCTCTATTTCTGCAGCCATTCATGCAGCTGAAAGTCTTGAGAGCTCCTTGCTTACACTCTATCTACTCTAACTGCTGATAAAAAAGGATGTGGTCCTGGGCCCAAAACTTGATTTATGTTTGGAAAAGCAGGTGGGTCAAAACTCTGCTGCTCTGAGACAACCTGCTTAGGGTCTCTGCTGACAAGAGCAATTTAACCCAAGCAGAGTTTCAGCTACTAACTCCCCAAAAAAGCCTGAACAGAGGCCAAAATCCCCCAGCACCAACCCACCAGCAGCCTCCAGATCATCTTTCTCCCATGGTTTCACTTCCAAAGTGAAATTATGTTTAGAAACTCTGGGTAGGTTACGTGTGAAGCACCTTCCCCTGAGAAAGGTTAGAAAAGGACATTTCATGTTGCTGTTCACCATTCCCAGAAGCCATCTCCTACCTTTTCTCATCTGGTAAACGACTGTGTGTGCTCAGGACCTTGTAAATGTTCTGCCATGCAACAACAACAGAAAAAAAAAATTAAAAAGGGTTTCAAACTTGTAGGAATGAATAATTCCAGAGAACAAACCCCATGGGTTTTTCCTGATGATCAGATTTAATATGACAGTAATCAGCTTCTGCTTATTCATTGCCCTTGAAGCAAATATCTCAAGGCCTTTTGCAGCTCAGGCAGCATTAATGAATCTACAGACACATCTGAATTCTGCATTTTACTACCAGTGCTAAAATATATGACATGCAACACAAAAATCCTCTTCCAAGGAATAATTTTGCAGGCTGCATTTCAGTGATCATTGCTGCCAGGAACTCCTGGCTCCTGGGTTGGACCTGCATGTGGAAGCTCTCATTACCATGCACTTCTCCAACACCACTGAGGGGTGGGGGAAAAAGGAAGATCTTTTGGTCCAGTGCTCAAAATCCTGTGATGTTTGACCCTGGGGTCAAATGAGATATATTTCCAAAGTCTGACCCCAAACTTCACAGGCTCTAGCACACAGTGCTGAAGCTCTGGAGCTTCACAGCAGCTACATTTCCTTTTGCTCCACTGTTTCTGCTTGATTTCAAGAGTTCTTGGGACAGCCAGCAGTAGCCATAGCAGATACACTGAATACTGATGCTTCCCGTGCTGACCAGTTACATATACTGGTGCTCCCAGTGTAGGGAATGAAGTGGAAAAACTGCCAATTGAAAGACTAAACTGTGAGACTTTGCAGGCAATCCGGGGGGGAAGCACTGGAAGAGCAAAGCCACTCTGCAGGTTCCTATTTATAGAGAAGCAACCCTCAGCTATAGCAAGAGAAGGTGAGCACGGGTGATTTTGACAGCAGAGCTCCTGGAGCAGCCTCAGCACAGGGAGGCAGGAAGAGCAGAGCCACCAACAAAACCTGCACCACGGAGTTTGCATCGCTCCCAGAGATATGAGGAGAGCTCAGTTCATTCCCTGCTTCCTCCTAACCGACAGACAGGGGCTTTTTCGGGTGAGACAGCAAAAAAAAATAACCCTCTTGCTTATGAAGCAGGAAGTTGATTGGACTTGCAAAACCACCCTGAAGGGAAGAGGCCGTGGTGATGCTGCAGTTGCACACCTCACCTGCACAAACAGGAGCAGTTTCCTATTGCAGATCTCCAGGCGCTTCCGTGAGACTTCAGATTTTCGTAGCTGCCCATCAGCCAGGGACAGCTGCCTCTTCAGCTCCAGGATGTCCTCCTGAGGCAGGGACACAGGAGGAGGAGAGAGCTGGTGGTGATACTCCAGCCTTGGCTTTTGGAAACAACAGTTTGTGACATTTGCTACAAGCAAAAGCAATGTCCTTCGGGAAGGGACAGTGGAAGTTATACAAATTATTACACAGATCTAGAGACTGTGTTGGTCTTGTGATCCCACACAGCAAATGATCTGTGTGCTATTTCATTTTCTCCTTGTAAATAGAAAGAGGGTAACCTTAGCTGTGGCTGCCCCATCCCTGGAAGTGTCCAAAGCCAGGTTGGATGGGGCTTGGAACAACCTGGGATAGTGGAAGGTGTCCCTGCCCACGGCAGGGGCTGGAATGAGCTTTTTGGTCCCTTTCGGCCCAAATCATCCCATGATTTTATGAACCCACAGAAGAAGAGCCTGAAGGGTCGTGGGCTTTTCCCCAGACTGAGGGGTTGTGTTACCTCTATTTCAGAGACGTGCTTTGCTTTTTTCCCCGCCAGCTGCATCTTCAGTTCTGCAATCTCAGCCTCCAGCAGGTGGATCACTTCCTCATAATCCTGCTCGGCACTCTGAGCCTGTCTCTGCACCACCTCAGCCATCTGCAGTTTGCTCTGCAGGGTCCGGTTCTCCGACAGGAAGCCCAGCGCCTTCTGCAAGCACCCAGAACTCGTGATGAACACAGCCCGTCCCCTCGGCTGCCAAGCCCCAAACCCACCCCAAGCAGCCCAGAAATCTCTTCACTAACTTGGTTCAGCCTCTGAAGCTCATCCTCCATCGACTTCTTGCTGCTCTCCACTTCTCTCAGAAGAGACTGTGGGAAATATTTTCACCAGATTAGAAGCAACAAATGACAGGACATTTTCTAGACTGCCCCAACCCACCAGAATGTTATTACAGAAGTTCTGTGCACTTTGCCACACACAGGGAGATCTTTTATGGCTGTGACCTGCAGAATGCCACCTGAACACTGCCGAGGTGCTGACAGCCAGGTGAGGGTGAGAGGGCAGGTGCTGCTTCTGTTAATCACACACTGGAATTCTTAATGAGAGCTGCTTTTTAAAGATATTAACTCCCTGCTGGGAAGGGACTGCATGCTTTGAGTACAAATAAGATTTCCTTTGAGGCTGAGAGCGAGAAAGAGGCAATTAAGGAGAGTGGAGGGTGAGAGGCTCCTGTGTGACGAGGAATGCACAGAGTGCAAACTGGTGACTTCTCCAGAGGGACAGGCCACCCCATTACCCCCATGGAGAGCTACAGCAGAACACCCCAGCCAAGAAATGTGCTCTGAGGGGAGGCTCCACCTTCAGCCTGCGGACTTCGTGCCTCAGATCCCTCATCTCCAGCTGCAGCTGCTCCAGGTCCTCGTTGCCATTGCAGTTCAGAGAGTCAAAGGTCTGCAAGGAGAGGGACACACTCATCACACATTGAATCAAAATCACCTCAAAAAGGAGACAGCATTTTTATGCAATAGATCAAAAGGCACATTCAATAATTCAGCTCCAGGATGGTTCATTTTGCCCCACAGAATTTCACTCTTTGATCCCCATCATTGCTGAAATAGCTGAGCTAGAGTGAATTTTCACTTCGTGAACCAAATGAAATTACTTAGAATTGATTAATTATGGCTATTTTCCCTTCTGCATAACTGCCAGGCTGCTTCCTCATATTATCCCATAGATACTGTTATTTCCTTATTAAAAATGAGAAGTTTGAGGTCTTCTATAGAATTTCCTATTAAAAAATGATTAATGAATAGTTCTGCCTTGTCTTTCTAACTCTAGAACAATCAGTAAATGGTACTTTAGCTTTTCCCATCTCAGAATTCCATGGATTTCATGTAGAAGATCCATGGATTCAATGTAGAAGAGTTTTGGGGTGACTGACCAGGGAGTGAAAAGCTGATGTATCCAACAAATTGGCCACTTCATGCTGAGTGAAGAGCATGGAGCTGGAATCCAGACCAGCCTCGTCCAGCTCCTCCTGCATCACATCCCTGAGTGCTTGGAGAACATCTGTGAGAAACAAGCAGGTTTTACCAGGCTAAAAGAGAAAATTGCTGTGTGGTAGGAGAAAATGCCACTGATTTTGGGGCCATCCACTGGTGCTGAGCAGGTTTTAGAGATGCCAGACATGTTTCTCTAATAATCCTGGGTTTGTCAGCAATCCCATCAAGCTTAAATGAGTTGCTGACAATCTTTATCAGACTCCTGTTTCTTTTCCATCTGAAAAAACCTACATTTTTAAAACCCAGAAAACCCAGGTATTTTCACAGGGGAGTTTTCACAACTGTGGTTCTGAAAGTTTTAAAATTTTAAGCTAAACCCGCATTTCCCTGACAAAAGGCACCTGCTGCTCTTTCTCATGTTGCTGATTTAAACAAAAAGACAGCTCAGTAAGTTCAGCACGTAGGAAAAGTGATAAATCAACAAGTCTGAGAATCCACATTCATTTTGCTTTCAGACATGAAGGCAAGCACAGCAAAAGGGGCTGCATGGGACACGTGGGAGCCATCAGGGAGGTGGCACCAGGGTCCCAGAGCTTCCAGTCACAGAGTCACAGATCATGGAATGGTTTGGGCACAAAGGGACCATAAAGATCATCTGATTCCATCCCCTGCCATGGGCAGGGACACCTCCCCCTGTCCCAGGCTGCTCCCAGCCCTGTCCAGCCTGGCCTTGGGCACTGCCAGGGATCCAGGGGCAGCCACAGCTTCTCTGGGCACCCTGTGCCAGGGCCTGCCCACCCTCCCAGGGAACAATTCCTTCCCAATATCCCATCCATCCCTGCCCTCTGCCAGTGGGAAGCCATTCCCTGTGTCCTGTCCCTCCATCCCTTGTCCCCAGTCCCTCTCCAGCTCTCCTGAAGCCCCTTTAGGCCCTGGAAAGGGCTCTGAGGTTTTCCCAAGCTGGAGGCAGCTCTGCAGGTGGGGTCTCACCTGAGGGGGCAGAATGCCCCCTCCTGCTGCCCACCCTGGGGCTCCAGTACAGGGGGCGTTTCTGGGTGCTCACAGCCAGGCCATGGCCAGCTCTCATCCTCCAACACCCCAAATCCTTCCCCCAGGGCTGCTCTCCCTCCCTTCTGTACCCAGCCTGGATTTGTGTTTGTGACTGCCCCGAGCCAGGTGCAGAACATGCACTTGACCTTGTTGAACTTCATGAGGTTCACATGGTCCCACCCTGAAGCCTGTCCTGGATGGTGCTCAGTCTCTGGGCTGCAGCAGGAGCCAGAGTCTCTCTGCAAAAGCAGCACATTTGCTAAACACCCCCAACCATCCTTATTTCTGTTACCACAAACTACAACACCAGTCACTTGTAGGATAGGGCCGTGGTTCTGTGTCCCATCCCTCACTCTGCACAAAACATTGACCCAGATGCCTTGTGACTGTTCTCTCTGCTGGTTATATTGCTGATACTTTTGGATTTTTGCTGAAAGCAGACACTGTGGGCCAGCCATGCTTTGGAAGGCCACAGAAAGCAGAACCGGCTTTTATTTTCTCTGTCTCCTCTGGCCAGCTCCTGCTAGGAAAGCTTGGATTTTTAGGAAAGTAAGCCCTTGCACCAACTTTCTTTTACTCTGAATTTACCTATGATAGGACAATGGGAATGGCTTTAAACTGGCAGGGAGTAGGTTTGGATTAGATGTTAGGAAGAAATTCTTCCCTTTGAGGTCAGTGAGGCCCTAGCACAAGTTTCACAGTGAAGCTGTGGCTGATCCATCCCTGGAAGTGTCCTCTTGGACAGGGCTTGGAACAACCTGGCATAGTGGAAGGTGTCTGGTGGAATGAGATGAATTTTGAGGTCCCTTCCAACCCAAACCATTCCAGGATTCCATGATTCTACAGCATGCCTTCTTTTGTGTTTGTGACTTTCCCTCTTTATAGGCTCCATACCTACCCTTCACTTCTGTCCCTTTTTAGCTGCCAGTGAAGCTACAGAGAAATGTCAGACCCCCGTTGGCAGAGCTCCTGCTCACCTCCATAGGCCACAGTCCCCTGCGAGTCCGTGGTCAGGCTTTGCCGGAGCTGCCTCTTCTTCTCCTCAGTCACAGCCAGACCAAGATACTGCAGAACCTGGAGCAGAAACAAGGAGCCTTTCAAAAGAAAAATATTGGAAAAGCAACTCTTTGGCATAAGCACTGGGAAGACACTTGGTGCTGGGTTTCTCTAGGCAGCATCTCCCAAAGGAATTGAATTGGAATTCCAGTCTCTCCTTTGCTGCACATGTACAGAAATGTCTGTTCCTGAACACAGGTTCACATCCCTTCAAGAATATTTTATCTGAAATCAGATTTGCAGCTCTGATGAGTTTTCAGGACTTTTATCCAAAGCCAGTGGAGTTTTAGCAAGAGTCAGCTGGCAAGAGCTCAGCCTCTCCTTTCTCTTGCTGCCCAGAAATTGTGTTTGGGACCACGAAGATAAAAGCTATTAACAGAGTATTTCTCATGGAGAGAGGAGACATTCAAACATTTTGCTCCTCCACTGCATGTTTTGCTCTCTCATTATTCCTGATGCCTTAACTTCTACTGATATTTATCAGTTCAACCTCAGGGCAGCACACAGAAGCAGATAAACCTGTGCAAGCCCCACTTCCCTGCTGGCAGCAAAAAGCTTTTAAAAGACAAAGCCGAGCTCAGCAGACTGTGGGAAAGCGCCTGAATAAAACATTCACCTGTGCCAGGCTGCACCCACAGCATCTCCTGGAAATTCCCTGGGAAGGGGCTGCGAGGGATCCCCCTCACCTTCCCAGCCCCAGCAGTCCCTGGGATCCATCTGCTGTCCCGTTCGAGTCCCATTCCTGCTCCTCTGCCCACCACCCCTGTGCGAGGCAGTGCTGCAGGCACTATAGGATGATTAAAGTGACACTTTTTAGGATGTTGGCAGGGTTGGCCATCCCAAAACCACCTCATGTTGTGGCAGTCGGTGTCACCCCCCACCCTGTCACCGCTGCAGCCTAGCACCGCTTTTAAAAGTGCAGCTCAGCGCTCGTGCCAGCCGAGAGGAGCCGCTCAGTCCCCGTGAGGAGCAGAGGTCGCTGTGCAAATGCCATCCCGGATCCCGCTTTAGGAGAATTCCGCAGGCTCAGCACAGCGGCTCCGCTGCGCTGCCGTCGGGTGGCAGCAGATGTTCGTCACATCGGGGCCTCCGTGGTGTCCCCAGCCCCGCACCAAGGGCTCTGTCCCCACATCCCCCGCCACCAAAAGCCGGGAGAACCCAAGGGGCCAGACTGGGACTGGTCCCCAAAGCACCCTCCCCTCACCATGGTCTCAATGAGCAGATGGGCAGCTCTGCTCCATGCCCTGGAATGTGTTTTCCATCAAATGATGGAAGAATCAGCGGTTCTAGGTGGCTCCTCCATGAGACATCTCCTATCTCAGCCTTCCCTCCTTCCCTAGCAGTAACAGCAGCGCCAAAAGTCTGGAGGGCACAACCTTAGCCAATGGCATGATGTCCTAGGGAGGTGCAGCTGCCAGGAAAACACTTCTGGAGCTTCCTGGAGCACCAAGAAATAGCCAAGATGAGCCAAGGGATGTTTAAATGCCCCTTTGGGCACAGTCAGGTTGTTTCACCCTCTTTACTTTCAGAGGCTGGACTCAACCTCCAGCAAATGCACCTGAAGATGGGCAATTTCCAGCACAGTGCATAAGGAGGACACCTTGCTTTGGGGAGAGGGACCCTGTCACTTACCAGATCCAATTTTCCATCCTTGAGCCGGATATGGGGATCCAGTGCTACTTTAGGTTTGATGCCTGAAGCTGATTTGTAGTTAGAAGCTGAAGCAGGTGCTGAAAAATCAGAAATAAATGTTAATGGGGAAGCATTTGGGTAGAGGTGTCTGCAAAACAAAATTCAGGTCTCTTGTTGTGTGAAATATAAAGTGTGTGCAGCAGGGGAAAAATCCAAGTCCAGGATTTGCTAAAACCAGCTCTGGAAGGCTGAACTAGGCCTCTCTTGGAAAGACTGGATACTGGGGCAAATCCTTCTGAAACTGGGCTTCTGCATGGTTTAAAATGAGATGTTTCATCCAGGGACAAAGGACTGCAAAAATAGCACTTTGGAAATTTCCAGTCACAGAGTTTTGTGGAGTCTTGAAGTGATGGTGAACTGTGAGAAAAATTAATTAAAATCTGCCTAGTTCTTGTCCACTCTGATTAAGCAAAATGGAAAGAATTCCAGATACCCATGGGAATGAACAGATTAAAAGTGATGTGGAAAAGCAGCACTCTGAGATTTTTTCCCTCCCCAAGACTGCAGGAAGCCTTGAACTCTTTTCCCCTCAGCTGGGTGGGCAGGTTTCTTTTTGGTAGAAGGAGCCACATGTGTTGTGAGGCAGCAGCTGCTGTGCTGGTGAAAAGCTGTCATGAGCTGGAGGATCCAGCTGCCAACAGCTGGCTCAGCATGGCCAGCACTGCTGCACAGCTCAAAAGGTCCAGAGCACAAGCCCTGCTCCTCCATCCTGGAGGGAACCCCACCTTTTCCATGATGATAAACCCTTGCCTGTAAGGAACCATGGTACTCCCTGGGAAAAGGGCTGGAGAAGGATTTAGCTGCTCCCAAAGAACCCAAGCAGACTCCAGAAAGGTGCAGGGTTGCTGTGCCTGCCCCTGCCCACACTCAAACCATCAGCCCAGGTGACAAAATTCCTTCTCGTGCCAGTCATGAGATTTGCCCAGGGAGCAATTCCTTTTGCCTGCTCAGGATCTGGTGAACATCATGGGAAGCCCTGGTTTGCCAAGCAGCACAGCTCCTCTGGAATCCCTGCAGCTCTTCTCCCCTCACCCTGCTGTCCATCGGGGTGCCAGGAGAAGCAGTGAGGAGCAGCAGAGGTGCTGCATAAGCCTGCTAATCCAGGCATCCATCTGCTCTGCTAAGGCCAGCAGCTGGGAAGCAGCAAGAGGTAGCAAATGTGTTTTCTGGATCAGCCACCAGCACTTCCCTCTCCCAGTTCAAGGGCAGAGCCATGGCTAATCAGGATTAGCTCCATGTGGCTTTGCTGTCAGCTCTGGACACAGCCATATCCAGGGCATCCATCAGGCACCCAGAGAGAGGCACTGCCTGGCCCAGGCACCCAGCCTGGCCAGTTCTGTCTCCATGGATCACAACACTGATACAAAGCCTCCTTGGTATCCCAAATCCTGGAGTAATAAAATTCCCCAGCTAAGTCAGGTCGTGGGTGGGTCACTGCTGGTGCTGGGTTGCTCTGTCCCCATCACCAGGACTGGCTGCCCATGGTGGCCACCTGAGAGTGTCCCTGGCATCTGCAAGGTGCTCAGGGCAGGGAGGACAGAGCTCATCCCTGTCCCAGGGCCTCTCCAGGGGAGCATGGAAGGCAGAGCTGAAGCTGCTGAGCTTGCCCAAGGTGAGCCAGGCATCCCTGGGAGCAGCTGCTCCATCTCCTGCTGATCCCACGTATGGACTAAACACAGTTTACCTCCAGTGCTTGCTCTGAGCCTTCCAGAAGGGAATCACAGCAAGGCACAGGGATTTGTAAGCAGAGCCAATGTCCAGGGAAGGAAGGGCTGGTGGGTTTGAGGCTGCAAGAATGGTGAGCAGCACTGGTTCAGGGTTTGTTGGGAAAGTCCATCTTTCCCTCGGGGCAGGAGTAACCTTCCTATCACAGGGCTGTGGGGTACCCTGGTAGAGATTGTCTCCCTGGGCTCTGGGGATTATTGAGGTTTCCTCAATAGTATTAAGGGAGTTGGGAAGCTGCAAGATGATTCAGGTTCATCCTCTGTTGGATGAACAGAGTGGGTGTCTCCACAAAAGGTAAGAGCTCAGGAGACCTAGAGCATGGAGATGAAAGACAGAATGGAAAAATAAACAAAAATTGAAGGTTGGATGTAGAGAGAAATCTGATTTATTTAACATCTCTAAGCCATTTCCCAATTTGGCCAATTGAGGGCATCAAAGCCTGTTCAGAGCCCAGGGCTGCTGTGTACATCCCAATTACCATTACCTGACTGCTTTTATGCTGTGTGTCCAAGGGCCCCCATTCCCACCAGAAGGGAATGTGGCCTGTGGAGAACCTGCTGCACGTCTGAAGTGGGCAAAGCCCCTGCTGCAAATGAACCACAGGCTGAGAGTGGAGGAATTTCTTTCCCGTGAATACCTCAGTCCTTGAATGCCTTAGTAAAGAGTTTTGCTACTATGGGCAAACATGGACATAATTACTACTCGTTGAGTAAACCAAGCTGCTGCCTGCCCTCTCTCTGAATAGTCTGAGTGTCATTATCACCCCATTAAATTCCACTCCAGCAGTATAAACATTGCTAAAAAATGTGGTGATAGGACAAGGGGGAATGGCTACCCAAGGCCAGAGGGCAGGGATGGATGGGATATTGGGAAGGAATTGTTCCCTGGGAGGGTGGGCAGGCCCTGGCACAGGGTGCCCAGAGAAGCTGTGGCTGCCCCTGGATCCCTGGCAGTGTCCAAGGCCAGGCTGGACAGGGCTGGGAGCAGCCTGGGACAGTGGAAGGTGTCCCTGGACATGGCAGGGGTGGGATGGGATGAGCTTTAAGGTCCCTTCCAAGCCAATCCTGTGATTCTGTGGTTCTATAACTTCACGATCCTCAGCTCTGAGGAACCACAGCTGTTTGTCACCCACACAAAGAGAATGGCTGAGCAGGACTCACCTGAGACTGTAAGCTCTGGTGGACAAATGTCCGGTGACAAAGAAGGCACAGGAAAAGGATTTTCACGTCTGTTCTAGAAAAACAAGACAAAATGGCACCGACAGTTGCTAAAAAGAATCTGTTGGTGTAAATAATGAGCAGGAGATAGAGGAGCTCAAGGCAGAGCCATGAGGGCACCACATTCATTTCTTGTGCAGGTGGGCCTAAAGGGATTCCAGGGCTTTCTCTGGGAGCACCTGGCACAGGCTGAGCCAACCCAAAACCTTTGGTCACACACAAAGGGCTCTGTCCTTACTGTAACTGTGCTTGAGTGCTGAGGCTGGTTTTGACCTTGCCTGGTTTCTCCACAGAAGTTCTCCCTGAAGCTCTGCATCCAACCCAGCAGGGAGGTCCCAAATCTGACCACAGCCAGGTGTAACATTGACCCCAAACCCATAATTATCCCCGTGAACAGGGCAGGAAGCCGAGATCAGTTCACACCCTTTCTTGTGTGCTACATCACGGCTGGAAGCACAAGGAAGAGGGAAAAATAATCTGAGGGTGAGCACTACCAAGACAGCTGTGACACAGCTGGGGACTTGGGTGCCAAGAGGGGCAGAGGCCAGGTGTGAGGACACACAGACAGGCAGCACGCCTGCCTGGACACTCTTTCCCTGGTGTGCAAGTCCAGACCTCATTAGAAGTTCCATCTTTCAGCAGCAAAGTGAGGAAAGGAGCCATGTCAGTCCAGCCAATGGTGTGATTTCATACCAGTGCACAGCATCACACAAGCTGGGTGTGAGGGATCCAACCACAGCACTCAGCCACAGCTCCAGGGGCTCTGGTGCCTTTCTAGGGCACATCTCCAGCCTGTGCACCCAAAGGCAGCACATATGTGACATTCATGCAGTCTGTGTCCCCACAGGGCTGGGAAGCAAGATGTTTTGTGAATGGTCTTGTGTGAAAGGAGCATCCAGCCAGCCCCTCTTGAAGAAAATTCGTGTGGAAGAGGGCAGGAAGGACACCCAGCATGGCATACCAGGAGGTGAGTGACAAATGCACAGAATGGAGCCACAGACCCTGAGGGTTGTGTGGATAAACCCTGTCCAGCCTTTCACAGCTCAAGCACTTCTCTGCAAACACAATGTGGAGCTTGGCTTTGCAGGAATGAGTCTGGCTTATCATTAGAGCAGTCAGGAGCAGGAATGGGCTGTGCAGGAATGCTGGGGATTCTTCCTCATCAGAGGTCCTGAAGAATAAAGAGTTGTGCCTGCCTTTGGCTAGGAGCCTAGATCAAACTGACTCCAGAGATCCCTTCCAGCCCTATGACTGGTGCTGAATGAGATGCAGGTTGCTATCCTCAGAACAGCTTTGGTTTTTTTTAAACCTGAGACTCTTGAAACAGGTCTGAATGCAGGCCCTGGAGATGAAACTCCTGTCATTACCTCCACAGATCTATCTCTGTCTCAAACTCAAGAGAGAAGAAATTATTTCACATTTAAAACATCTGCCTGCAGGTAAATACATCAACAGTGCAGACTTTCCACTGGGTTTCCAGAGTATTACCAGGGTCTCCCTAAAGGAGAGTTCTCTGATCAAGGAAAGATGCCAGGACTGATATCTGTTAGACATGAACTTCCACCTACCTCTGGGGACCTCACGTGGACCTTCAGCCTGCAGGAGCTCAGGCCATTGCCCACAGCCTTTGGAGGCAGGGATGGGATGTTGTTGGGAACTGACAGTCCGGGATGTAACCGTCCCCTCCCAGGAATAAAGGCCACTTCTGTGCTTCCCTCATGTCTTCAGCAAACAACAAACACAGAACATCTTCTTAACAAAACAAAAGGCACAAATTTGCAGAGCTCCCATGCTTGTGGCTCTGTCTCCAGGATAAGCTCACCTAAGCCTGAGCAGCCTGCACCAGTGCAGCTGGATCTCCACCAGTTGCATTCCATTGAGTCATGGAATGGTTAAGGTTGGGAAGACCCCTGAGATCACTGAGTCCACCCATTTCCCAGGTACTGCCAAGGCTGTCACTGATCCATGTCCCCAAGTGTCACATCTCCATGGTTTATGCACACATCTAGGAATGGTGATTCCAGCCCTGCCCTGGTCAGCCTGTGCCAAGGGCTTTACAAGCCTTTCCATGCACAAGCTGTTCCTAATATCCAATCTAAACATTCCTTGGCACTACTTGAGGCTGTTTCCTCTTGTCTTGTCACTTGTTAATTGGGAGAAAAGCCCAATCCCCACCTGGCTCCACCGTCCCGTACAGATCCATAAGGTCTCTCCTGAGTATCCTTTTTCCCCCTTTTTTAAACTTCAGTTCTGTTTCAAAGCCCTGCTGGGCAGTGATAGGAGATACTCATGAGGCCCAGAGGATCAGGAAGGTCTGGATTACACTTCAGGATGATCCATGCCTTCAGGATTTCCTTAGGTGACCACCTTAAAGCATCATTTAAGACTAATAGTGCCCTTGAAGACAAATCTTGGTGTGTTCTGCCTAAGACTCAACAGCACCTGATGATGACAGGAAATACTTTCTATGCCTACCTGAATTTGGCTTTTTCAATTATTTTTCTGGCCTCCTCATGTGTGCTGCCCACCAGAGAATCTCTATTGATAGCGATGAGCTGGTCTCCAGGTCGGAGCCGACCATCCTAAACAAACAGGGAGAAAGACACAGCATTGAGAAGGGATATCTCTGCCCAGGGATATCTCCTGCAACACAAATCCTCATTAGTCCATGCAATTATCCATCTAGCCTTAGAAAAGCTGCTTCAGAACAGCCACAGCCTCTAGGAAAGGTTCCCATGGCAGAGCTCCTGAGGGTCTCCATGCTGACTTACTTTGTAACAGTCCCCATCTGGCAAAAGCTCCTGGACATAAATCATGGGCCCATCAGGCCTGTTGGATCCGCCACTGATTGCCAGCCCCAAGCCAGAGGAGTTTGCTATAGAAATGCTCTGGATTCCTGAGTCCATGGAGTAGCTGCAAGGGAGAGAAGTCAGTAGGTGACTCAGGGTGATCTGGGTTATCTTCTCATATCACTGAACAAACTGCCTGGATTTTTTTCCATGCGTGATCCTTCTACCTTCTCCCAGCCTTTTATTTGCATCCTTTCTTCCACCCACTGTTGGAAAGGGGAGCTGAGGGCTCCTGCTCTTTGGCAGACATTATTCAGTGTTATGAAGGTGACTGATTCCCCAAATACCAAATAGGACAATACTCGTTTAGAGAAGAAATGAAAGATTTAACCAGAATATATTTGGCATTCCTGGTTTTAGAGCAAAAAGCACACAAATGATCAACACAGTTGTGGCTTGAATCCAACTGAATCACCAGACAGCAACTTAGAGATGGATCAGCTATCAAGCAGCTCTTGGCAAACATCAGAGTGAAGCTCAGGATACACAGCTGGGTGTATCTTAACTAGGGTTTGGACTCAAAAATCATGCAAGATGCCCTAAGAAATGGGCATCCTTAATAGCAACACCACCACACTCTGAGTTGCTGCTGTGGCAAGTGGCTTGCCCAGTCAAGGATGAAAAGGAGCAGCAAATAGTCTGGAGCCTTCCCTCCAGGAGCTGCTGGACAGGACTCAACAGGACACCAAGGCCTGGCCATAGCAGTGGCCCTGTGGCAGCAGGGAGGTCTGGCAGTAACAGAGCTGTGGGAGCAGAGATTTCACTGAGCTCCCATGGGCAGCACTGCAACAGAGGAGGTTTGGGGGAGGATTTGGTGGTATATAAGGATCAGCAAGCCTTTTCCTCTAAATGGGATGGGTGCAGCTGTGGGTGCAGCTGGCCTTTCGCTTTTCAGTTTATTTCCACAGCAGCCACTGACCAAAGAGTCTGCACTGGCTCCTCGTGTTACAGCTTCAGATACAACAGCAGCTGTGCACATGTTCCCAAGCAATGCCATCCCTGGTGGTCACACACCCCAGTGGAAGGGGTGCATATGCCTTAAGCTTATGAAAAAACATTGCTTTAAGGTGAATGATCTTAGGGAAATGATGTCATGAAATACAGCATTAAAATGCTCTGTTCAACCCAAAATCTCAGACACTCAGTGTGGTGACATTGCATTGCATCCAACTCCCATTGCTCAGTGGCATGGCAGGACCTTAGGTGATGAGAAGTCACAGCCTGGGGACAATCTCTGGGGAGCAGTAGGGGTGGCAGCCACATGCATGGAAAGACCAAGCCCAAATTACATCTCACAGCTGATCACCAATGCTCAGCTGAAACCAGTGGTCTGTGATTCCAGAGGAAGACCACTGGGGCCTGGCACCAGCACGGAGACAAGCAGAACATGGCACAGCATGGCAAGGAGGCCACCAAGACAGGCCTCTCCAGCCTAAATGCCCAGGGAATTGGAATGAGATGATCTCTGGGTTCCATCCCACCCAACCCATTCTGGATTCTATATCTCAGCCCAGAGAGAATTAACAGCACAGGAAGGATGGCTTGTCCAAACCAGCTGCCAAGTAGATGATCTGGTGTCTCCTCTGTGTGGGTGTCTCACTCCATGCAAGCAGCTTAAACCTCTGGTGCCAAATATTTGTCCTCTGCAAATCCCTCATAAGCTGGTATTTAGCAAGAGGATTTACTGGTTCTGCAGTGAGGGCTGATTCTCTTTACCAGTGACTTGGCTTGTTTGTGCTGACAAAGGAGGGGAGCTGTGAGCCCTGGGGACAAATGGTCCCCATTCCACAGCTGTGAACACCCTCCGAGCTGTCCCTCTGGAGAAGGACCCTGGAGACTCTGCAGAAATAACAGCTCTGCCTGTCCAAACCCCTGAGCCTGCAGAACGTGCAAGGGCAGATGGCCACATGAAAACACACTCTGGGAGATGCTCTGGCCACCAAAGGGTGCAGTGACTGCAGGCTGATGGAAAGGGCAAAGGGCATCAGGGATGTTTGCATGGAGTGCTGCTGATGCTCTTGGAGCATGGAGTCAAAGTGCCAGGAGCAGGGCAATAGGAAACAAGCTCCAAAAACACCTCCTGAAAGCAGCAGCAGCCTTGCAGGAACACTCTTCTCGTGGTTTATAAGGTGATGTGCAGGGCCCTCTCAGCTGGCTGTAAACCATGGCCCCTCCCTGGGATTCAGAGGGGAGGAAGAGGAGCTGCTGCATGGTGACCATGGTGCAGATATATTGATGGTCTCAACTGGGAAGCTTTTCACCCCTTGGGAACAAACTTCCCAGAAACAGCCAAGATTCCACCAGCACATCCAGAAGATGCTGTGGCCTCTGAACAATTGTGGTGATAGAAGAGTAGCCGGGCTGCAACCCACAAAAAAACTCTTCTGATTTTGTCATCTCTTCGGAGTGATGAGAAGTTTTGCTGTTTAGTACTGTTCATTTTTGTATTGAGAAGTGCTTTGCCTGTTAAATAAACAGATTTTTTTCCACTTCTCTCTGGGAAAATATTTCCCCAAACCAGGTGGGGAAGGGACTGCTTGAATCTGTTTCCTAAAAGAACCCCATTCAGAGGTTTTCACCCTAAATTTGCTCTAAACCAGGACAAAAAGACATAAGGATGAACAAAACTGCTCAAGCAGCACTGGGATGATTTCCTGGGTGTAGGCTGTGCCATTTGCTGCTCTCGTGTGAGGCAGCAGGCCAGGCTGGTGGTGTGTACGTACTGCAGGGTGCCGATGGCGGGGCCGTGCGGGGCGGCAGGGCTCAGCAGCAGCGGGCTCTGGGAGCGTGAGGACGAGCCCGAGGATGTGCTCTCCAGGTACCGACCTGAACAGCAAAGGCACAGTCACAGTCAGGCCAGGACACACAGACACCCCAGCACCACCCTCCCCCTGCTCTGCTGCTGGCAGCTCATGCTGCACTCCTAGATTTTTGGGGAGAGCCACATGGTGGTTAAAGACATCAGGATAGAGCTGAGGGAGAGGAAACATTCAGCCTCCTTGGCACAACTCCAGCGTGGGAGTGTCACCCCTCTGCCAACCCTACACACCTCTGCCAACCCTACACACCTCTGCCATAAGTGAAGGGCCAGCAGCTGTCTGGTGGGATGCCAAGGTGTAAGGAAAGCTTCCTTCCCCAGGCACACAAGGCTCTGTGTGCTGGCATCTTGCTTAGGTCAACCTTGTTGCATCTCATTAAACATTTCCCATTTGCAAATGAAAAGTAATGATCTTTGAATGAATTATTGCTGAAAGGCCTTGAGATCCCTTCCTGATGGAGTCACCTGCCCAGCACAACGGTTAGGCAGAATCTGGGGATCAGGGGAGTGGTTATGGCCCCAGTTCCAGTCTCACTTGGTCACCCCATGGCAGCAATGGCCACGTGCTGGGCATGCACCAAGGGTCTGCAATAAGGATGAGCTTCCTTCAAAACTCCACCCCAACACCTACTCAAATCCAAGCACAGCTCCTTTAGAATGGCACTGGGATAAAGGAAACTCTGTCTGCAGAGGGAGGGGCTTCCAGCTCCCTGCTGAGCTACTCACTGCCGCCGTGCAGGACCGGAGAGCTCCGCGCTGAGCCCGTGTTGCTCTGGGAGCCGAACTTCTCCAGCAGCTCAGAGAACTCCCTCCTGCAAACAAAACCATGCTGCAGTCAGCTGCTGCTCAGAACTCCCCCCACGTGATTCTATGGCCACAGAGCCTCTGGTGGCAGGGACTGGCTGCCAAGGCTGCAGGGCTGGGGCTCTCCAGCTGTGGGGAGCAGACAAAGCTTCCTCATGCACAAGGGGAACACTCTGGTTTCAAGAGTTTGTGCAAGGCTTCAGGTCTATAATCAATCTCATGGCAGTGCAGCTTTCCTGTGGTTGGCTGGAGCTCCAGAATATTCCTTCCCTGCCCTGGAGTGTGTTCAGTGCAAGGGGAGCTGGGAAGGGACGTATCCTTAAAGGTCTTTTTCAATCTTTATGATCCTATGATTCTATGGACAGGCTCTGTGCTGAGAACTGTCATTCCTGAGAAAGGGCAGATGAATACTGGAGCCCTGCCTTGCATCCTGCCTTGCACCCCACCTCATGGACCTTCCTGGAAATGTTTTCACCCCCAGCTATACAGCTCAAAAGTTTTGCAAATTAAATCCACACAAATTAAATCCTGCCAGAAGGAGCTGTAATTGTGCAAACATAACAAAAAAATTCTTGGCCTATTTGTGACTCCTTCTAGGACAGTAAAATATAGGTTATTCTCTGTTTTTTCTCCTCTTTTCCTGGACAGAAAGTAGATCCTGTAGCTCTTGCTGGAGTAAAGAGAGGGATGGCTTTTGGAGCACCTGCAGAAGCATCAGCCCACTCTCCCAATCCATCCATGATGATGTCCTCCATGAATATCACAAGCTAAACCCTTGGAGCATGACACCTCAACAAAGACCTGCATGCAGTCTCATCCCCAAAATCCCCTAGAAAGCGATCTCCATGCCCAAGCACCAGAAGCTTTGCTCCAGGTTGAGTTTGACCAATGTGTGCTGAGCCCCTGATGAGCTGGAACTCCCTGTACACCACAGGTGATTTGCTTCATGACCTTTTTTTTTGCTGAGTGTGACATCCTGAGTTTTTCAACTCCATTAAGAGCTACCATTGTTGACAGTTACTAGCTCCTGCTCATTTCTGCAACCTTTCTTTGAGTTGCTGTGAGCCCCTCACATCCTTTCAAATGAGGAGGTGTGGAAAGGAATGACATCTTAATCATTTTCATGTTCATGTTCATGTTCATGTTTAGCAGCCTTCTGACCCACCCCTGCCACGCTGGCTCTTTGCTCTCGTGTTGTCCCTCTGCAGTGGGGGTGTTCTCTCCCTTCATAACCCAACCTCACCTGAGGGATCTGACCTTTTGGCAGAGAGATCCTCAAGGATGACTAATTTCTTACACATGCCAGTTAATAAGCATCCAGGCAGTGGGAGAGACCCTGAAGATGTTGTTTCAGTGGCCACAGCAACACCATTAGATGTGGTCTTTGAAGGCAGGAGGGAATCCCCATGGGAAGGTGCCTTCCTGATGCCATAGCCCCAGGAAAAGCCTGGCTATGAGTGGCTCCCTCTCAGGCTTGACAGTCAGACAAGCTCAAGAGGTGAAGCTGTAGGAACCCAGCCACAGCAAAGTTCCCTGAGCAGGGAGACTGCAGTGACACACTCGCAGACGCTGCGTCACCTGCGTTCCTCACAGGGACAGATGTTGGGTGTTATTGGCTAGATTAGAGTCAACAATATTAAATGATGAATGAATCATCAGCTCCTCGGGTTCCTGCTGGAAATGCTCTCAGTAATTTACATCTTCCCAGTCACAAGCAGCTCATTAACAAACTTCAAAGACCAGCCCATGCCTTATCTAATATTGCCATCAAATGTATGCCTTATTCATTCCATTTAATGCTAATTTAAAACCCAAGTGTCACACAATGCTCAGTGACATGCCTTGGTGAATCCCAATATCTGCATCCATACTACTGTCTTTATCAACCAAACCCATTTACCTTAAAAAAGACCACGACTTTGTTCAGAACCCCCACGTCCCACAAAGCTCTTTTGGCTTTCACCTCTTGGGCACAAACTTCCCAGGAACAGCCAAGATGCCACCAGGAGATCCAGAAGATGCTGTGACCTCCCAGTCACTGGGGTGATAAAAGAGTAAAGGGGATGCTCAAAGCCATTCTCCAAGCACTGGAATTCTTTATTGGATCAGTGCAGGCATTTGGTGGCCCACCAAGGGACAGCTGTGTGGGGCCAGCCCTGTGTGACCTGCACTTGCTGTACGTAGAGGGGAGGCAGTTTCATAATGTAAAGGACCAAAAATGATGTAAAATATTAGGAAAATTTCTCCACTGAAAGGATATCAGGCACTGGAACAGGCTGCCCAGGGAGCTGGTGGAATCCCTAGAGGCGTTCAAAAAACGTGTGGATGTGACACTTGAGGACATGATTTAATGACAGCCTTGGCAGTGGTAGGTTAAGGGTTGGACTCGAGGGTCTCAGAGGGTTTTCCAACCTAAATGATTCCACAAGCACTGGGGAAGCAGAAGGACAAGTCAGCCCCTGGCTTGCTGATCCGTGGATCCCTGAGCTGAGCCTTGGGTGGGTCTCAGCAGAATGATTCCAATTTCCCAGTAAAGCCTCTGTGTTCCTGCAGCTGATTCACACCAGTTTCACTGGCAGCTCACACAGCCATGGCCTCACCCCTCCCTGACCCCTGCAGGGACAGGTCCAACACAATGGAATCTCACATATTATTGCCAGTGGTTACCAAGCCACCAGCTCCTAGGTTTTGTTTTGGGCTGGGTATTTCTGTGGTCATCTATTGTTCCATTTTGCTCAGATAATAATCCAGCAGAGCACAGAGGAGGTTATAAAGCCAAACAATGGCTGAAATACTCTTAGTCAATGCAAATGCAACTGGTGCAGCAGCTCTGTGACCCTGCAAACCCCATGACCAACCAAACTCTGTCATAAGTGAGGACATGCATGGGCTCAGCATTCCTTGTTGTTGTTTATTTTGTGTCCTGAAATTCATCCACAAAGGAGGTTTATCATTATTTGCTCAGGAGCCTGGATGAGCTGAGACTGGGTCCAGCCCAGGGACAATGTGACCAAATGCCACCATCCCAACTCCTGCTTTGTTGGTCAGTCCTGCCAGCCCCAGTTCCACCAGGGACACAAACACATGACTAACTTGAGGCACACGCTTATCCCAGGAGAAAGTAAAACACTTTCTGGTGCCAGCTCCTGGGAATTAATTTTGTGCTCAGTGCTGTGTTTGGAGGAGTTTGACGTGGGCAGACAATGCCCAAACATCACTGATTAATGAACGAGTGCACACAAGGAATGCCAGCAGCCCTTGCTTTGTGCTTTCAGACACCAAGAGGCTTCAGAAGATGTCTTTAATATTTAAAATTTGACCCTTACTAAAACATTGTGAATTGTCAGGTGCCTGCAGGACTAAAATGCCCAGCTTTATTAAAAAACAACAACCATGGCGTTGTATGAGGTGGAAAGTTCATTTTAACAAGCCCTTCTCCAGTTTTTTTTCATTAGGATGCAAACATTTGAGGTCTGGAGGATGCTTGCAATAGAGCTTGGCCCTGGACAGCCTTCAGCCAGCCCCAGGGTGGGATGGGGGGTCTGCCAGAGCAGCCAGCTCCAGGATGACTTTGCTACAGATTAAGCAGCAGGGGGTCAATCTCCCTGCAGAAAATTGTTGTTTTATCTCATAATGCCTCTTTGTCCTGCCCTTTTGTTCCTGGGAGAACAAAGGGTGAATCCTACATCAAAGGTTACACAGCGTCTGGAAACCTCAGCTTTGCACCACAGCTGGGAGAGAAAGTGAAGCCTGTGACATCAGAAATTACTGGTTTGTCTCAAAAAAAAAAAAAACAAACCTGCAGGTGAGTGGGAGCCATGAACCCAGAGCACTCCAAAAGCATCACAAAGGCAGATTTTCTCACCCACAGCTCCAGTGGAATCAGGGCACCCACAGCCAGCCTGGAGCTGACACCCAGCTATGTGGGGAGGAGACACCCTGGAGGGGAGGGATGGGGCATCCAGAGAGACCTGGGCAGGCTGGAGAGGTGGAACCGTGGAAAATTCATAAAGCACAACGAGGCCAAGTACCTGGGTCAGGGCAATCCCAAGCACCAATCCAGGCTGGGCTGGGAATAGACTGAGAGCAACCCTGGGAGAAGAATTTGGGGTGCTGGTGGGTGACAGCTGGACATGGCCTGGCTGTGAGCACCCAGAACCTCTCTTGTGCTGGGCTGAGCCCCAGGGTGGGCAGCAGGAGGGGGGGATTCTGCCCCTCTGCCCCCTCAGGTGAGACCTCACCTGCAGAGCTGCCCCAGCCCTGGGGCCCAGCACGGGAAGGACGTGGAGCTGCTGGAGAGAGTCTGGAGGAGCCCATGGAGATGCCCCAAGGGCTGGAGCCCCTCTGGAGCCAGGCTGGGAGAGCTGGGGGTGCTCACCTGGAGAAGAGAAGGCTCCAGGGACACCTCAGAGCCCCTTCCAGGGCCTAAAGGGGCTCCAGGAGAGCTGGAGAGGGACTGGGGACAAGGGATGGAGGGACAGGACACAGGGAATGGCTTCCCACTGCCAGAGGGCAGGGCTGGATGGGATATTGGGAAGGAATTGTTCCCTGGGAGGGTGGGCAGGCCCTGGCACAGGGTGCCCAGAGAAGCTGTGGCTGCCCCTGGATCCCTGGCAGTGTCCAAGGCCAGGCTGGACAGGGCTTGGAGCAGCCTGGGACAGTGGAAGGTGTCCCTGGACATGGCAGGGGTGGAATGGGATGAGATTTGAGGTCCCTTCCAACCCAAACCATTCAATCCTTTCCCTCTCTCTGGGTGGGATGCAAGCAGTGCCTGGCACAGGTGCATCTCACCACTCTGTGAAAGGCTGACTGCTTTTCCCAAAGCTCAGCTTTTGTCCCTGGCACACCCAGGCTTGCTGGAGTCAGCCCCAGCCCTCCCAGCCAGTTTAACACCAAGTGCTCAGAGCAGCAACACCGTGGACTGAGCTGTCACTGTCACACACAGGGGTGGCAGCACAGGAGGGACTGTCCACCATGTACACCAGGAGCTCCAGCCACAGCCCCTCTGCTGGGAAAACAGCATGGGCAGAATGACCTGGGACTGATTTATTTGGGCCTGGACCTCAGGACCTGGGGTCAGGTCTGGGCCCTCACAAGAGAGATCTGGAGGGGCTGGAGCGTGTCCAGGGAAGGGACCAGAGCTGGGGAAGGGGCTGGAGCACCAGGAGAGGCTGAGGGAGCTGGGAAAGGGGCTCAGCCTGGAGAAAAGGAGGCTCAGGGGGAACCTTCTGGCTCTGCACAACTCCTTGACAGGAGGGGACAGCCGGGGAACAGGGACAGGATGAGAGGGAATGGCCCCAAGTAGTGCCATGGGGGGGTCAGGTTGGACATCAAGAGGAATTTTTTCATGGAAAAGGTGGTCAGGCCTTGGAAAGGACTGCTCAGAGCAGTGGTGGAGTCCCCAGCCCTTGAGGTGTCCAAGGAACAGCTGGACATGGCTCTCAGTGCTCTGGGCTGGGACATCAGTCACAGGCTGGACTGGACCTTGAAGATCTTTCCCACCTCAGTGATGCTGTGAGTCTGTGCTTCTGTCCCACACTGCTGGGACCCTTGCAGAGGAGCAGTGCCCTGCCCTTTCCTTGCTGCTGCTTGTGTGAGCCCTGCTCACTCAACAGCCCCTGCTCCTGGGATGCTGGGCTTGCATCTCGTGTGGAGACACAATGAATTTAGTATTTTATCATGGCAGGTCTCAGAGGTGCAGCACAAACTGGCTCCTCCCAGAGATAAACCTGACAGACTAGGCTGATATCTGTGCAAGGCAGAGAAACAAGGAACTATTGTAACTTTCAGGCTGAGAATGAATAAACAATAATTATGACTATGCAATAAAATTATCCTCATTAGCTGAAGGTGAGCACAGACGAAAATCAGATTTAAGCATCACCTAAACCTGGTGAGTCCAGCTCCAAATCTGAATTCTCTGCTTTAAGCCCTGGCATTACTGCTGCTCTCTGCAGCCCAGCTGATGCGACAGGCCCAAAACATGCATCTGATACACGCCAGAGACTGAGTGCCATGAAAAGCACAGGTAATTTGGGCCTATAATTAACTCCAGGGACAAATAATAGCGTTTATGACTCAAATTCACCCGAGGGCAACCACAACAAAATGCTACTCAGCTGAGTCATTGGGAAAATTGGCAGGAGGGCTGGATCCAAACCCAGAGCCATGACGTTCCCTCCTCCAGTGTGCCTCGAGTGCTCTGGGTGAGGTGGGATCTGAAAAGAAACTGAATTTTCTCTGCCCCGTGTCCTCCTCAGCTCTCAGGAGCTGCTTTGCTGGGCAGGGAGAAGGTGGAAGCTGCCCCCAGCTCATGGCATGGCACCTCCACAGGCATCACCCCAGAGCTGATGCCCTTTTCCACCCAGCTGGCTGCTCACCCACGCTCAAGGACAGACTTAAAAGATAAGAGGGCATCAATAAAAGACAGAACTAAGTGGAAAAACAAGTGGAGAGCAGAAAAATCCTTCCCCATGTTCCCACAGCCCTTAATCCTGGAGATATGTATTCATGTATTAAACAGTTTGTGAGATGATTATGTAAGTGAAATCTCCGCAAATCTTTTGGAAAAAAAAAATAAATAAACTGATTACTTCCCCCCTCTCCCTCTGGCTAACCTTTTGCAGATTTAACAGATAACCAACAGTGAACGGAGGCCAAATAAATTGCTTAAAGTTTCATTGCCCTGCCTGCCTGGCCCGGCTCCCTGCAGGGGACTCGGGACTGCCGACAGCAGGGGGGACTGGAGCCACGGCTGTGTGTGCTTCGGGAAACATCTGCTGCAATTTGGGATATTAGGAACCACATCGAGTCATGAACAGCTTGAAACATATCAGGGTGGAGGCAGAAAACCTGCACTGGGGGCTTTGGCTGAGAAATGAAGTGTTTCCTGCTGCCGCTGGACACAGGATCCCAGCTGAGCTGTGGGATCCCATCCCTCCGGCTGGCAAAGGCTGAGATGCCCACGGGCACTTTGCCCCACCAAGGGGGCTGCTGTGATCCAAAACTGCATCCTGAGCATCCCTGCTTGGACTAAGGGATCTCTGGTGACCTACTTGCTTCACCCAGCACTTCCTCAGAGCTGCTGAAGGACTTGCACTTAGTGTAATAATAGGAGATGCTATTTCCCCTGGAAGAAGGTGGCTAAAAGCAGCCAGTCATTAATAGCAAATAATTCTTCCAGCAGTGTATTGCTGTGTCAGAATTAGTCCCAGCCTGTCATTACAGCACTCTCACTGCTCTGCCAGGGCAGGAACGCTGCACAGCAGCTGATGGATAAGGAATGAGTGCATCCATCATCTCCCACACTAACGGGATGTGGGTGCACTGAGCAAGGGACTCTGTCCTTCAGCCACCCACGGGCAGAGCAAAGCCCCAGCACAGGAACCTGCCTGCCCACAGCCACACCCTGCCAAATCCCACCCTCCTCCCTCTGGTTCCTGCAGCCCCTCAGCTTTCCCAACCCCTGCTCCTATCAAGGGAGAGGATGTGTCAGCACATTGTGCCAGATCTCCCGTGGGAGCAAAGACCCCACTAATCCATACCTTGGTTCCCACAGCTCTGCCCTCTCTCATGGCACCATCATTGTCCCACACAGCTTAAATCCAGTCAAGACAAGCCTGAACTCTTTCCTTCTCCTTCCAAACCCTCTGAGTCCCTCCAGAGTCAGCAAGGTGTTCCAGGGAGCAACAAGGGGACAGGTTTCAGGGAGAAACTTCTCATCCTCCCTGAGAAGGAGGAAACCTCTAGGGAAGGAAGACCTTAAGTCAATGTGTCCACCCTGGAAGGAAAGGGAAGATCCTGCTGTGCCTGTGCATCTTCATCCAGAGCTCTGTGCAGGATGTGCTAAAACACCACACAGCAGAGCAGAGGGAGCAGTGCCACCCTACAGCCAAGACTGGAGCAGCCCTGGTCCTTCCAGGGGAAACACCTCTGGAAATCTGCTCAGTGGTGGGATGTCCCACAGACCTGGCACAGGCAGGGCTGGAGCTGGGAGCCACCAGCTTTGGGATGTCCCACAGACCCCACACAGGCGGGGCTGGAGCTTTGCTTCCCTTCCATTACAGCTCCATTGAATTCCCACAGTTATCAAAGACCCGTGGCCACCTCTGCCTTCCCCGTGGGTTTGAGCCTGGTTTGGCCCAAGGCTCTCCAGCTGTGGTGCCCAGGAGTGTCACAATCCCCTTCCCAGTGTACCGTGTCCCCTGACCTGGCGTCGTCATCGCGGGCTATCAGAAGGCGCATGTGGCTGGTGGCCGACGCCGTCCTCAGGATGTCCACGGCCCTGGAACACAAGGACCACGACACATCAACCCCAGCTCCCAGTGATGCTCCACTGCTCTCACCCTGCTTGTCTCAAAGCTGGGCAGACCCTGGCAGCAGCCAAGGCTTTGCTGGATGTTTGTGGAGCAGCCCTGGCAGTGAGGCCGAGGGCAGCCAAGCCTTGTCCTGGTTTTCCCCCTTCTGCAGTAAGTGAGAAGTCCCTGATAGCAAAACCCAGAAGATGCCTGTGGTGGTGAGCAAATCCTCCTGCACAGCCCATGGCAGGGCACTGGAATGAGGTGATCTTTAACATCCCTCCAACCCACACCATTCCATGATTCTGTAATTCCCAGCCTGGGGAAGTTTCCATCCCAGGGACAGCCATTTTCTGGGTCAAAATACAAGTACCCCTGGCAGCCAGGGCAGTTGCTGGGAGCCAGGCACAGCCTCCAACAGCCACAGAGATGTTCTCATGGACATCCCCAAACCCAGCTGCTGTGGGGCTTTGGCATCAGGACCAGCTCCTCGTGCTGCTTCCCATCCAGGCTCGGCACCCCTTGCAGGAATGCAAGGCAGGTAATAGGATAGCACCGAATTAAATGGGAAAGGAGAGCCCCCAGAGTGCTGGTGCTCCTGTGGAGCTGTTAATTATTCTCTTGGTGGGGAGCTGAGGGGCTGGATTGCAGCTCCAGAAGAGGAGCAGCACTGTCAGGCTCAGGCACCAGCTGGGAACTGCAGGATGTGCTGGGAAGCTGCAGCAGATGGAGTGGAGGTGCCAGGAGCTGTTCAAAACCCAGCATTTCAGGGAAATGTCTGAGTATCTCAGACACAATTTGGGCTCACTGGTCTATTTTTATATTGAATCTTTCTGTCTGATAATTTCTGAGCTGCTTCTTGGGAACAGCACACAGAGTGATGCCCTGGTGTCCTCCACACAAGCCACAGCCTAAGCCACTTCACAGAATCACACAAAAGCAGCAGGAATGGAACATTTCCATTTGGATATGGTACCTCTCGCTTGTGACCCCAATTAGGGAATCGCCATTGACCTCCAGGATCTGGTCTCCTGGCTGCAGGCGCCCTAGAAAAGAAAACTAATGGATAGAAACTGTGGAAAATACAGCTTGAAGGGACTGGGAGAGGCTGGGCAGTTCTTCCCTGTGCCCAGAGACAGGATGGTTGTTCCGGAGATGCTCGTCCAACCTGTTTTTCCAGATGTCCATAAATGAAGTTTCTGCAACCTCCCGGAACAAACCTGTGCCAAAGTCCCAGCACTTCCTCTGCTCGAGGAAGTTGCAAAAGTAAATACTGAAAACTGCAATAAAGCTTTTGCTTAATTCACTTTGAGGTCAAGCAGTTCAGCTCGAGGTCAGGGAGAAAACCACGAGAGGCACTTCCACCTGTTCTGGATTTACTTTCCTTTATTGGATGGAAAAATGATGTAACAGCTGGGGAAAAAAAAATCTTTTCAGCTGAAGTTGTAAAAGGTTAGCTCTGCAGACCCCTAATACCTACTTAGTTGAACATATTCAGAATGAAATCAATGACCCAGAGCAGAGCTGAGTTTGCAAAAGGATCTCTGGTCATTTTGGGACCACAGGGAGGTGGGAAAGGACAGGAAGGTTTTTGTGTGGCAGAGATGAGTCGTGCTCTACACACACAAAACAATTGTACAGATGCTGAGGAGCCAGTCCAAGGCTGCTGTCACCATTAGAACTACCACACTAAAAAGTACCCCCAACCACTGGAAAATCTCCAAGCAAGCACCCAAAATATCTAATAAGGGATGAAAAAAAGTGTGAAATAAATTCCCTGGATCTGGGCTGGTCTCAGACCTCATGGCATTCTGCCCTGTGTTTCACTCACCGTCTGCATAAGCAACACCCCCTGGAAGGATCCTCTTGACATAAACTCCATATTCCTCTCCAGTGAGCTCCTTGATGCCTCCAATGACCTTAATGCCTGCAGGGAAAACACAGCCCATGTCACAATGGCAGGAGAGTCAGAGCTTGCACAGGCCATGTCTGAGGGATGCAGCCCCAACCCAAAATTCACAGAATCCTAGAATGGTTTGGGTGGGAAGGGACCTTAAAGCTTATTCCATTCCACCCCTGCCAGGGGCAGGGACACCTTCCACTGTCCCAGGCTGCTCCAAGCCCTGTCCAGCCTGGCCTTGGACACTGCCAGGGATCCAGGGGCAGCCACAGCTTCTCTGGGCACCCTGTGCCAGGGCCTCCCCACCCTGCCAGGGAACAATTCCTTCCCAATGTCCCATCCATCCCTGTCTTCTGGCAATGGGAAGCCATTCCCTGTGTCCTGTCCCTCCATCCCTTGTCCCCAGTCCCTCTCCAGCTCTCCTGGAGCCCCTTTAGGCCCTGGAAGGGGCTCTGAGGTGTCCCTGGAGCCTTCTCTTCTCCAGGTGAGCACCCCCAGCTCTCCCAGCCTGGCTCCAGAGGGGCTCCAGTCCTTGGGGCATCTCCATGGGCTCCCCTGGAGTTGCTCCAGCAGCTCCAAGTTCATCCCTGATGGGAAAGGATCTGCTCCTGCCGCAGATCAAAACACTCCTGGTGACAGTGTTTCCCACAGGAGATTCCTTCCCTGTGCACATCTGGACAAGCTCCAGTGTCCCACAGTGCTGAGGACATCTCTGCTCCCCTGCCAGACCCCCCAGCCTTGACACAGCCACCGATGGCAGAGCCACACTCCAGGAGTGGCCACTTCTGTCAGAGCTGGGCCTGGGGGGAGCAGCTGAGGCAGGACAGGGAGGTGACCCCTGGTTTGTCTCTGAGCCACCCCCATTGACCAGCACACCCAGCAGCCCCTTGGCACAGGGACAGCCCCTCACAGCCACCCCTCTGGCCACGGGGCTGTCCCTGTGGCCAGTGTAAGCTGGCTGGCAGGAAAAGGTCCGAGAGACTTATTTATCCAGGGCTTGTTAAGTCCTACTTCGAAGATCCAGGCTGTGGACAGAAGGATTAAAGAGCCTGGCTTTAATTAACAAATCTCTCCCCAGAGCTGCCAGTCAGGCATTTTGCTGCTCTGCACAGGAGGGCAGGCTGGGGACAGGCTGGGGACAGGCACTGAGGCCATGGCCAGTGCCAGGCCAGCTCTGTCCTGGCTGCTCTAAGCCCTGGAGGGGTCCTGGCTGCAGAAAACACCTCCCTGCAGGAAACAGGGCACAGCTGCTTCCCCAAACGTGGGAAACCTTTCTGAACCAGGCAGGAGGGAAGAGGATCCTGGATGGGGATTACTCAGGACACAGCACCATTTCCATCCCTGTTTTCCTTCCTTTTGTAGCCCAAGCTCTGCTCTCAGGCCCCACACAGTTTTCATCATTTCTCAAGTCACTTTCATATTAAATTAGATTAAAACTAAATTATTACATTTTTCCCAGTTCATTTCTTTATGCACCAATTGCTGCTTTTCCCAAGCTCCAAATCCCAGCCCTGTCTGAGTGCTGGAGTTTATTCCCTGGGCTTAATGCATTAACCAGGCACTTGTGAGGAGCTGTTTTACTGCTGGAACAGGGAACTCAGAGCAGAACACCTCAGGAATGGGCCCTAATATTTTCTCCATTGCATTATGAAAGAAATTCACTCGAATTGGAAATATTGCCCAAGAAAAATATCTCTAAGCAGCACAGCCTCACCCAGGTGTGGGTCAGGTCAGGCACCTGGGCACTAAAGTGGGGAGGAGATGCTGCAGCTGTGGGCCCATGGTAAAACCTGCTCATGGCCAGGGATGCTCAGCTGGAAATTTCCCTGCTCCCTCTGGAGCCAGGGGATCCCTCTGCTGGGCTCTGCAGAGACACCCCAGGGAACAAGGGCACCCCAGGACGGGCTTGAGAAACCTTGGCATGAGGGGTCCTGCAAAGCCCCATGGGTTCCCCTGCATGGGGAGGAGACTGGAAGTCCTTCCAAGGCAAGGGGATGACTCAGGAGCTCATCCTCCATCTTCCTTCACACCGTAACACAAAGGACTTAGGAACGATGAAGCACATCAGACAAATAATAAAAAATCTGCACCTTGCAGAGGCTCAGCTGCAGCATCCCCCAGCAGCCCAGCGTGGGACAGGCACCCGTGCCGAGGTATCAAACCAATAACGACTCATTTCCCTTTTGTGTCTGCAAATCAATTGTAATAATGCCTTAACATGGCTGAAGGATCTCCAAATCCTCCTTTATCCCCGACGATGTCATGAGAAAATCCGATCTTGTTATTAAAATCGGTGATTACTCACAGTATTGCTCCAGACACACTCAAACTTGGATGGGGGGAGGAAACATCTCTGAGTCTTAACTCCCACGTTGGGAAAGCAGTTGGATGCTGCTGAGCTCTGCCCACTACTCACACCCATCACCTCACCAAGAAGGTGCTCTGGGTGCCAGTCCTGCCCCCCAAAATCCGCTGGAGAGTCCCCACAAGGGCAGGGAGGAGGAGGAGGGAGGGCTCACCCCTTCCAGGGCTCAGACCACACCAGAGGACAGCAGGTGACCGATGGCAGCAAACCTGAATCGCCCAGGGCTGTGGTGGCACCATTCCTGGCATGATATTTTTTAACATATTTTATAAACATTTACTTCCATCAAATTTCTATTTGGGACCTAGTGTAGGTAAATTACGGCTCCTTAATTATCACCTCATCAAAGTCCCAGTATAATGCTTATTAAGTCATACTTAGGGCCAGATAATCTAGCCTATTTTGGATCCCTCTATTTAATCTTTCCTTTCTGGCAAAGGTCCTGGAGCTGATGCCCACGTCCCTGTTTTTTTCTCTTTTGCAGAACAAAGTTTGCAAGGAAAACTCCAGATGGGCTCAGAGGTAAGACTGGCCAAGCCTGTGTTTTCTTTAGGCTCTTAACCATCCTATAAATTTCTCCAAGACCCTCAAGCTTCTCTGGTGCCTCTAATCCCCCTCCCACTAATGCCAGAGTCGCAGTTCTCAGGCTATAATCTCACCTGCTCCTGGATCCGTGTCCCACAGGTCAGGGGGTGTCCTGGCTAATCTGGTTGTTTAGTCCAACTGGGATCATCCCGGGTGCATCCTGACCCCACTGGCTGCCAGGCCGGGCACAGAGAGGGGCCCAGCTCCGTGCCTAAGCTGGCAATGTTCAATTACATTTCCCTTAATCCCTCTGTTGATCTTGCAGCCCCCGCCAGCTTTTTCTGTCTGGAGGAAGGGACAGATTGCAGGTGAATCACTCGCTGCCCTGTCCTAAGCAGATGAAGGTCAAGATAATGGGATCTCAGTGTTTCTGAGAAATGCTCCTTAATCAGCACTTCCCTTTGATGGCTATTCTTTAATTCGAGGTTCAGGTTTGAGGAGCTGCCAGGTAACCCCTTTGAACTTCTGCTGAGGTTCACATGTGGGTTTCCACCGAAAGCCACAGAGCAACAGACCCGCGGCCAAACGCTGACCTGGCACCGAGCAGCGCTGCTGCTCTAGAGGAACTGCTGGAATAATGCCTGCAAACTGCCTGGGAAACTGCTGGGATAACACCTGATCCTACCTGAGAGACTGCTGGGATAACATCTGCATCCTGCCTGGAAAACTGTTGGGATAACACCTGATCCTACCTGGAAAACTGCTGGGATAATACCTGCATCCTGGGATAACACCTGCATCCAGCCCGAGAAACTCATGGAGACACTTTCTTTTCTCAAATAAACTTACTCTGAGCAGCTACACCTCTGGCAGACACAGGGGTTCTGTCAGCACCACTGATCAGAGAGGGATGATTAAGCTGCCAGGGGGCAGGGCTGGATGGGATATTGGGAAGGAATTGTTCCCTGGGAGGGTGGGCAGGCCCTGGCACAGGGTGCCCAGAGAAGCTGTGGCTGCCCCTGGATCCCTGGCAGTGTCCAAGGCCAGGCTGGACAGGGCTTGGAGCAGCCTGGGATGGCGGAAGGTGTCCCTGCCCATGGCAGGGGGGTGCAGTGACATGAGCTTCAAGGTCCCTTCCAAGCCAAACCATTCCATGATTACTGGAGGATGATTACTTGTCCTGAGTGCTTCAGGCCTCACAGGAGAGGATGAAGCCAGCTGTTGATGGCACTAGGAAATCCACGTTTTTGTAGCTTCCTCTGGTACATCTCAATTTGCTGTAGAAGTTCTGCTAGACCCTGCAAAGACCCTCTGGTCACAGACTGGAGGGAAAGGAGAGGAACTGGAATGCAGTGAGTGGCTCACAAAGGACTGCCACATCTGTCACATCTTCCAGAGGTCAGTGATGGCCCCATCAGGCTTTTCCTTTAATGAGCTAATCTAACCAGCACCTGAAATCCCATCAAGTCAACCAAATCTGCCTCTGGAGATTAAAATATCATATTCACCAAATAAAGACATTTCTCTGAGCTACTGTGAACCTCATGGCTGGGGGAAGAGTCAGCAAAGACATCCCCCCATGGCAGAAAATCCTGTTACCCCAGAGCTGGAAACAGACAATAATTAATCCATAATTAACCTCAGGGCTCAGGAAACTTGAACTTGTTTCTCTGGTGGCTCCTCAGGAGTTGTCCCAAATGGTCATTCAGGGGTCTCACCAAGAGCTCCCCAGCTGCTCTGTGGGAGGGTGGGCTGCACTCACAATTAAGGTTAGGGACAGACTGTGAAATCCTGATGCAGGATCACAGATATTTATAAAGTCCATGACAGAGCACCACTGAATACACAGAGCTCAGAAGAAATGCTGTGCTGGATCTCTCTGGGCTGAGTGTCCTGAACCTGGGACTTTCTCACATTCTAATGGATGGGAGCTTCTCTTTTCCCTTCTCTTCCATGCTTTGAAGTTCAGAGCTCTGTGGAAGGACACCTGACTCACTCAGTGCTCATTCCCTTCCCTGTGGGCCAAACTTTCCAAGCCCAGCTCATGCATCCCAGTCCCCAGGAGCTCTGCAGGAAACACCTTCCATCACCCATTGGGATGGCAGAGGGGCAGGGAAGTGCTGGGGGTTCTATTTATTTCTTTATTTAGCATTTAAATTGATTTAATCCAGAAAATTCTGACAGGCCCCTCCCCCTCATCCTGCTCAGGGGAGAGGTTGTGGCTCCTGCACAGCTCCCAGCAGCAGCTGCTCAGCATCTCCATGGAATTAGATGGGATTTTGACATTTCTTTAATGTCCCAGCTGCAAAAGGTGCAAAGGATGCTCGACACAGGCAGGTGCAAGACACGAGAGAAGCAGTGAGACACCAGACTTCACACAAGGAGGCACATCTTGACACAGCTCTGGGGACTGGGGGGACGTGTGAGGTGTCCCAGCCCACGCTGCTGTCCCTGCTACTCACCCAGCCCGTTTGCACACTCGTAGAAGTCGAAGGAATGCACGGTTCGATCCATCCCATATGGTCCCATGAGTGTCCTGGGGGAGACAAGAGGAGCAGCTTTCTGTCACGGGCCACAGAGGACAGAGGCACAGGTGGCCAGCCAGCACACACAGAGGCACATTGTCCCTTCCAGCCTGGACACTGCAGGCACCAGGGGAGGAACAGCCCCACCACTGCTCCCACACGGGCAAAGCCCAGCCCCCAGGCAGCCCCCCCGAGATTTACAGAGATAAATGAGAGAATATGTGCAGGGCTGAACATCATCCTCCCCACCCAGCAAATCTGATGGACCTGTCTGTGATTCATTACCCCAGATTATCGGGGCTGGACAGCTGTGCAGCTCCCGGGAAATGAGATCAGAGCTCGGAGCCGTGTTCTGGGAATAAAGCAGTTTCACAAACACAGGCAGCCTGTAATGAAGACAGCCAGACACAATCCACTCTCAAGGTTTTTAGCGGAGGCAGAGGGTCTAGAAAAGGGGATGCAAGAGCTGCTCCAAGTCCTGCTGCTCTGGTGGGAGCTTCTCATCACAAGCTAGAGCAGGTGGAAGAGCATCACACACCTGAGACTCCCCCGAGCCAAGTAACTCTCCAAAACATCCCAGAGTCTCCCCTAAACACCCATAGGCAAGGTCCCAAATGAACGACCCCAGAAACACCCTGCCACAACCACAGATGCCAGACTCCAAATTTGGGACCACCAGCATTTCTCCTTGGGCTCCTCAGGATGGATGAACCCTGATCTGAGAAACCCCGACCCAGATGTGCCAGGTGGGAAACCAGGGGTGAGGAGGTACCAAAACACTTCCCAGCATTTCAGTCACAAGAGAAAAGGCATTTCCCAATCGATATCAGCTCCCAGATCTGAACACAGATGAGGAGGAACAACACCGTGGGAAACAAGAAGCTACTCCAAATCCAGCGGGGTGCAGGATAAGAATAACCTGCAGGGACTTACCAGGAATCCAAAATAAAGCTCAAAATATCTAAAATATCAAACTGGCAAAGCCAGTAACTTCCACCTCCAAGATTTGGACTGGAAATGTTTTCTCCCTGTTAAAAAATGCCCCTCCTTGCTATCCTTGCACTGTACCGAAGACTGAGCAAACAACTGGCCACATCTGGCTATTGAAAAATGGAGCTCGAAGGCATCCCGGAAGGCAGAGCAGCCTTGGGCCCAGGCTGCTTCAACGCCCTTCCAGGATTTTCAGCGTATTTTGAGCAAACCGCTGAGGAAATTCCCGGGACGAGCCGCGGGCGCTCAGGGAGGGCTGGAGGCACCACACGGATGGAGTTACAGCCCAGCAAATACGATCAACCCTTATCATCACCATCATCATCACCATCATCATCATCATCATCATCCTCCTGCGATCAGCCCTTATCATCACCCGCACTCCGCCCCGCAGCCCCGAGCTCTGCCAATGCCACCAGCGCTGAAAACCCAACCAGCGACAGTGTCCTGTGCTCTCCCCGCAATCCCTGCTCCTGGGGAACCCACAGGGAAGAACCTTGGCTGGAAGTGCAAGACGCGGGACCCCCGGGCCCCTCCCCAGTCCCACCCCAGCCGGGGGAGGTTGCTTACCTGCTGATGATGATGGCTCCCTTGTAAAGGACAGACACCGCGGGCATCTTACCGGCGGTGCCAGGCACCAGCCACTGGGATTTGGCAGGAATCCGTTAAAGTGATGGAGAAGGAAAAAAAAATGGGAAAAAAAACCCCAAACCAACCCAGGGGGAGGTCGGAGGGCATCACGTGGTCTCCCCGTATGCATGTTAATTCCACCCAACATTAACACAGATCAGCTCCAAACATCTCCAACTTTAGATTAAAGCTTACGCAAGCCGGAGCCAGCGCCGCCCGTCCGAGCGCCTTCCCAAAGCCCCAGCAGGGCCGGCCCCATCCCCAGCACGGCACGGGAATTACTTGGAATGGCCCCTCCAGGGATGGAGGGCAGCGCTCGGTGTGGGACGTGTGCAGTCACCATCCCTAAAGGATTAAAATCCACAGCAAAGCTTTGGAAGCAGTAACAGACTGTGGCACTTAGGGGGTTTAGGGTTGATGTTGATTTTTTTTCTTTTAGCATCTTTTCCAGCCCACAGTATTTCCTTTTTAATGCAGAACAAGTTCAGCTGTCCCCCTGTCTGCTGGGAGGTCAGAAGCCTGATTTGCCTTTGAGCCTCTTCCATCCCTATCTTGGTGGCATCATCCAGCTGGAGAAACAGCAGGACCCCCGTCTTGTGGGATGGGGGATGAAAAAAAAGATTATCCAAGGTTTGCCAGGGGATGGGAATAGACCAGAACTGCCCACCCTGGAGCTTGGCAGGAGCAGGGCTGTGATCCTGGGGGAAAAGATCTGGTGACCTTTCCTGAGAAGGGAAACATCCTCCCCTGGACCTGCAGGAGGACACGAGTCCTGCATCCCAACCAGCTCTGGAGGACATCTGAGGTCACAGGGAAGCTCCTGGCCCTGACTCCAGCACTGGTGTCCTCCTCGTGCTGTTCCCACGGCGTCTCCACAGGCTCCTGGCCAGGCCCCATTAGTGGCCCTTGGCCTCGTTAGCAGAGCAGTGGCTGCAGCGCTGTGGACGTGCCTGCCTGGCACTGCCACTCCTTGCCAAACCATTCCTTGAGCCCAAGCTGCTGGGTATTGCTGTTCCCATGTGTGAACAACTGATTTTACCAGCTGGAGCTTCCCCTATGGCCTCTATGGGCAGGTGCAAGGTGCTTCAGAACAATGACAAATTGGAAAAGTCGTCCTGCATTTTTTTTTAAATTGCTTTCATTTGAGGACATTCACATGACATATAAAATCTGAGTAGTTTGTCTTCAGGTGGCCAAAACTTTCCTAAAATTTAAATTATCTAGCTAAAAAAAACGAAAATTGGGGTAAGTGATGCCAACTAGACAAACACAGATGTATCTGCTGGTGGATACATCGTGCACACCCCTGCACAGCAAGATGTGCCCACACCTGGTTCAAGGCTTTGGCTGAACCAGACTAAACACGAGGGGTGGTACCCGGGCCCATCTCCAAATCTGTTGCATGCTGCAGCCTTCAAGAGCCTCACAAACGTGCCCATCCCCTCAGAATCCCACAGCAGGGGGATACTTTTTCTCCTGCCATCCCACAGAAAATAATCAGGGTGTGGAGAGCCAAAAAATTAAGGCAGGAGGTTCCATCACCTGCTGACCACCAGCTCTGGCTCTCAGTGACTCGTTCAAGGCTGGCCAGGAGGTTTTGTGGCAGAACAAGCACAAAAATTCAGTGCTGTGGTGTGGAACCCTCCCTCTGTGCCTGTTCCACACCAGGGCACAGCTCCCCGAGGGGCAGGAGGGTCCTGGCACCATGCCCAGCTTGGTGTGACCCTTCTGGGCACCCCTCACCCAGCAGCCACACTCAGGGTCCCACTCCAAGTCCTCCAATAACCATCCTGGTCAGAGGAAGAGATGTTTCCATCCCACCACCAAAGTACCACGAACCACCTTCCTAGATGCTCTGGGACTCTGCTAATGCACTGTCACACCACTAATCACACAATTTCTGCCTTGATCCACGGGTCAGAGTCTTGGCTGGAATAAATCAGAGATGCTGAAGGGAAGGGATTGCACAGGCACCAGAGGCAATGGCAAAAGGATAAAGTTGAAGCACTGGCTCAGGTTGCCCAGAGAAGCTGTGGCTGCCCCATCCCTGGAAATCTCCAAGGCCAGGGATGCATCCCCATGGCAGGGAGTGGAATGAGATTATCTTTAAGGTCCTTTCCAACTTTGTGACCTCTTTGACCAGTTTCACAAGGGCTGCAGGAAAGCTCTCTAGAGTTAGGCTAATCTAAAATTTGCAGGAAAATGGGAACATTTTCCTGCCTGGCACTTCAGTAATTCACCCACCCTGATTTCTGCATCTCAGGGTTAAACAGATGTGTTTGGGGCTCAGCACCACACGTGAAGTCCTTCACCTGCCCCAGGCTGGGATTCCTGGTCCTTCCCACTGGGTGGGATGTTGCAATAAACCACACACGTGTCCACAAGCTGGTAAAATAAATGAAAACCAAATCCAAGAGGCCCTCAGGGAAGAGGAGCAGTGCTCAGCTTCCAACTTTCTCTCCAAACACTGAGATCCTCAATTCCATCCTCCAAAACACACACCAACCCTGGCAAAAGCATCAGACACTGCTGCTGCTCCCGTTCATTAACATGTCTCTTATCAGAGGAAACTTTAACAGAAACAATTCCGAGGATTTTCAGTGGTTTAAAAGTTGTAATCACATTCAGGAAGGATTTATAAGCACCCTATGATCTGCCCAGGGATCCCAGGTCTAATCTGTATAACCTGTGTGGAAAACAAACATCCCATTGGCAAAGGGCCTGTGCTCGGTGCTCAGGATCCTCAGGGAGCTGAGACCCAGCTGAGCAACTCCAAGATAATCCAGGATTCTTATCCCAGGGAGCTGCTAGTGAGACTTCAGCTTATTTAATAAACGAGAGAATAGAAGGAGCGTGAATTAAAACAAAGTAACTCCACTGGGCTGGACAGCAGACAAACATGTTTCACTTGTTTGTCCACTTTTTCATTGACTGCTAGAAAAATGAGTTTAAAACTCATTGAAAAATGATTTATTTTTTCCCAATGGAAAAATTATTTTTGCCTGAAAAAATATTTTTAATAGAAGTTGAGGGAAACTGTATAAGTCAGTTTTACTTAACACTACAATTTATAAGCAGGGATGGGTGAAACTGTAAATAGAATCCAAATAAGACTTGGAGCAAGAGCATAGAGTTAAAAATGCTGGGTCAGCACGAGTCAGGCGCATTTCCAGTATATTTTTTATTTTTTTTGAGAGTGCATGAAGAGGAAAGTGTGGGAGAGTGAAACTGGGAGTGCTGGGGAGAGGCACAGAAACTACTGCCAGGAGGAAGCAGTGGAGAAGGTGGTGGTGATGGTTTGGGCTTCAGGAACGAAAGAGGGGAAGAGAATGGCTGAAACAGCTACAACCAATAGTGAAGTTGTGAGCAAAGATAATTCAGGGCTGCCCTTGTCCTTCCTACCCAAGAAGCAAACAGAGCTGGGAGCAGCTGGAGCAGGAGGGGAGTGATGGGTTTAATGGCACTGTTGGCATCACACAGTCAACATGACCAGCAGCAAATGCAAAAATCCCACGGGAAGACACCACTCAAGGCTCATCTCTCATGAAACACACTTCCCTTTGAAACCGGGGGTCAGTGAGTTCTCCCCCAGCCAAACAGCCCTTCACAGCCTGGCTGCTCAGGTGGGGTATCCTGGGCAGCCCAAAGTGTCATTGTATTCCATATCTCCTGTGCCCAGAACTTGTGGTCTTGAACCAAGACATGGGGTCATCTCCAGGCCATGTTAAGACCATACCAGAAATGGAACCATCATCTCCTCAGTTACTGCAGCCCCAACATCCAGGCTAAACCCACGATCCAGGAGTGGGGAACAGCTGAGCCCACCCTGGCCAGATCCAACAGCAGCAGCCCTGGGTGATCCAGGCAGGACCACATCATCCCAAAAAGGGACAGGGAGGGGAAGGGAAGGGGTTATGCTGACCAGCACCCCCAAGCCTGCAGGGAGCTTGTGTGTCAGACTGAGCAGAGTCCAAGCAGGTTTGTGTGGGTGGGAATTAGAGGTGGAAGACATCCTGCAGTGGAAGTGAGATCTGTCTGAGGCCTTTGGGCTCCGGAAAGCAGCATTAAGGAGGTTGGAGGTGGGAGGGCTCACCCCAGCAGGGCACTGGGTCACAGTCTCTGCCATCCTCCCACTGACTCTGGCAGCCACGGGCTGCCCAGGCATCAGCAGGAACATTGGATCATTACTGAGGGAGTTCATTTCGTGATACAACAACATTAGTGTAGGCTGCAGAGGTTTTTACATCTGATTAGAAAATGGAAAAATGCAACTGTGCTGCTTGCAGGATCAGCTACAAAGCGTTGGGGATAAATCAAAAAATCAATCAGCTCTGAAGCTGGGAAGGAGCTGCCCACAGTCCCCATGCTGCCCACGGTATTCTCATAATAACACCCATGGAGTCACTCCAGATGAGCTCAGGAGATCAGAGATGCTCACAGACAAGTCTGAACAGAAGAAGGAACAAACAGTCATGGAATACCAGGTGGGAAGGGACCTCAAGGAGCACTTGGTACAACCTTTCTTGTCAAAAGTACGGTCTAGACAAGCCAGCCCAGCTGAACCTTGAAAGTGTCCAACACTGGGGGATGCATCCCTTCCCTGGGGAGGTGATTCCAAAGACTGACTGTTCCCATTATGAAAAGTTTTCCTCTTGTGTCCAGCTGGAACACTCCAGGTGCACCTTGCACCCAAAGGAACCACAGTGCCAAAATTACTGGTGAAGGAAGCAGGTAGGTCCTACAGGAAGCACTCAGGGATGGGCAATCCTGTGCTCCCATCCCAGCCCTGGGCTCAGCATCTCCCTGGGCAGAGGGTGGCAGGAGGTGCAGCCAGCCCTGGAGGGGTGACACTGCTCCTCATCCCCACGGGCAGGGCTGCCAACCATCCCACATCCCTGTCCCCACACCCCATGGACACTTTCCTCCTCCCAAGGACCATGTGGGCCCCAGTATCCTTCAATCCCTTCCTCTGACCCCTCCAGCTGCAGAGGCCACAGAGCAGCTCCTGGGGAGGGTTTCACCCTCCCCACTCCTGCTGCTGCTGCAGCACCCCTCACTCCCCCCTGAGCCGAGCCTGAAGATGGAGAGGGGAGGAGTATTTGATGGCTGGGCAGTTTCCCAGTGCTTGTTCCCTCCTATTCCTGGAGGAGGGGGTCTCCACCTGAGGCTGATGCACATTCTCACTCCTCAGGGAGGAAGGCCCTTCTCCCAGGACATCTGCAGCAGCATGGCCACCAAGACTTTGGGCAGGTGGAGATGTCACCTCTCACTGCTGGCCAGGCTTTTCTGTTCTTCAACCCCTTTTATAACCCTCCTCCAAACTTCATCCCTATTTCCAACGTCCCTCTCAGCCAGTGGATTTTTCCAGCACGGGGGGTTCATCCCAATGAACTTTTGATGTCTGAAAGTCAGATCTCTGCTGCCCATCATCTTCACCCCAGGTAGGGAGGGGCTCACAGAAGGATGCTGATACCACCTGACAATTATGCATCAAAAGTGGTGGATCACTTTCTGGAGGTTCTTCTTGCCCAGGGAGAAGATGGTCAGTCCATGGGCACCTGCCTGGCAGAGCTGCTCTCAGAAACTGCTGGGGCTTGGAGAAGTTAAACCACAACAAGGGGCTACAGGACTTTTCCAATTTACATCAACACACAGCTCTTCCTGTGCTGTTCCAAAAGGTTTTGGTTGGTGAAAAGGCAAAATGAACCTCTTCAATGAGCCTGTCTTGCAGTAATTAGGAGAGACTGTTTAAGGTAGAAGGGAGGTCAGGCTTGGTCTGTCAGAAGTTTTTAGGAAAGGCATTTATGCCAGAGCCCAGCTGAGCTGGACTTCCCCCAACATCTGCTCCAGCCCAACCCTTGGATGTACCTTGGATCCTGAGATGGGGATTAACACAAACACAATCACATGGGAAAGCCCAAACAGGCGCCTTCATTTCCACCACAGCAGCTCCAAGGTGTGGTAACATCTCTCCCAGAAGGGAGACTCTCTCCTTCCTCCTCCTCCCCTTCCCATCAGGTGGATCTGCTGCTCTGCCTGGGGACTGGTCCCGTGGCCCCAGCTTGGGTGTCAACTGCTGTGAAGGGTTAACAGGATTATGAATCTCCCTGCCTGCCTAAATCCCCTGGGCTGTGGGATTGGACTGGTCATAAACTTATTAACAGGGGCTGGTGGGGGCTGCAGGACCTGCTCTGCCGGCCTGCCCCCCCCCATCCACCTCACATCACTGGGAGAAAACCTGAGAACCACAGCAGGAAATTCACCCACGTGAATCCATTAAAATAGAGATGGAAAGAGAGAGGTGAGGGAAATGGCTGGGTACGGAAAGATGAGAAATTCACATATTTTTGGGAAAGATTTCAGAACATGTTGCTGAACTGGAAGTGCAGCTCTTGGGAAGAGCTTTGACCCATCCTTGAGCTGCAAGCACCCCCATGCTCCAATCCAGACCCCTGCCCAAGCCATAAACTGGCAGCAAGAATAATTCCAAGAGGATTGGTGGAAGTGCCAGGTCAGTCTTGCACCCGGCCACGCCTGGAGAGGAGCCGGCAGCGGATCCAAACCCCTCGGAGCACACAGAGCATGATCTGACCACGGACCTGCCCGGCTCCGATGGTGCCTTCAGGGCTCTTTTATTTCCTACCGGCTCTGGCAAAGCTCCTGCACAGAAGCCACCACTGCAAAAAAACTCGCTTAGAGCTTCCAGCAGCCGCTGTCCAGGAGAGCCCCGCGGGGTCACGGCGGCATCGCCACCGGGAGGAACCGGGGATGAGCCACGGCAGTCACCGCCCCCCGCCCCGATACTGCCGGGTGAGGTTCTGCTGACGGCTCGCGTTTATTTATCAAATTCCTATTTCAAACTCCAAAATTAATCTTTTAATCAGCGGCAGAGCGGGGTCATCCTTATCGGAGTGCCGGGGAGGTGTTATCTCCCCGCCATCTGCTCGCCATCCTCCGCCGCGTCCCAACGGAGCCGGTGACAGCCGGACACCAGCCAGCACATCTGGCAGCCGCCACATGTGGGGGACCCCTGACCACCCCCTCCTTCAACACCAAATACAACCCAGAGGACAAAGCTGAGGGAGCTGCAAATTCGACCCAAAATTCCAGCATACCAGCAGATTTGTGTGGTAGAAAATGGGGTTTGAGAATTTTTGCCTCGCAGGGGCAGGGCACCAGGACTTGGCAGCCCCGTGGAGCCAAGGATGCCCAGGGGTCCCCAATGAGCTGATGGGGCTGCTGCCATCCACTCCCCACGGCCCCACAGCATCAGCACCCAGCCGGCAGCTCTGCCCCAAACACAGCCACGGGTCACGCCTGTCCTGCACCACCTCCCTGCCACCGGTTCTGCCTTTTCTGCACCCAAAAGCAGCAGAGCAGCATCCACGCAGCGACTCAAGCCACCGTGTGGGTCGCAGTGACCCCGGGGTGCTGCCCTCGCCACCCTGCCAGCCCCCCCAGCCCCAATGACCTACTTCAGCCGGAGATGGAGCATGGCCCAGCACGGCAGGATCGCGGCCCCGGCTGCCTTCAGCGTGCCCTCGCCTCCCGGTCTCGCCTGGGGAGAAGCCCAGGTGTGGCCAGCCCGGGAAAGCCTCGGCCAAACCTCGGGGTGGTCCGGAACCCCGGCGGGGCCCAGGCCGGCTCTGGCTCCGGCCCACTGACCCCCAGCTAATCGGCTAAAGCCGCACGCTCTGAACCCTGGCCCCGGGCACAGCCGCGCTCCCGCCGGCTCTCTCTGCCCTACATAGACATCACCTTCTGTCACCTCCTGTCACCTCCCGTCCCCTCCCCGCACCCACCCCGCTCCCCGGGCACCGGCAAGGAGGGGACAAGGTCCCTTTGGGGAGGTTTTGCCAATGGGGAGAGCCCAGCACTGCAGCAGGAGCACACACAGCTGCTATTAGAGGCTGCAGGTTCTTCCCCAGTTGCTGCCTGGAAAATAAATCCCCTTTCGCAGCCCTGGCTGATAAATACCGGCCTCACCTGCGCGTGGCCCCTCCAGGTGCCGTGGGACCCGTATCAGACCCTGCCCCAGCAGAGGGGCCACCAAAATGACCCAAATTGAACCTCGCCAAAAGCCACAGGACACAAAAATCACGGAACACATCCTCCCTGACGCCACCCCTGGAGAACGCATCCAATGCTCCGAGGGATGCCCGATCCCGTTCCCGGTGTGGCACCATCCCGCCCCGCTCACCAGTAGATGAGGGAGAGCCCATCGAAGCGCTCCAGGGGCCGGCCAGGGGGCTGCAGGTAGGACATCATCCGGCCCCACCGAGCCCTCAGGGCTGCCCCGGCCGGCTCCTGCTGGCCCGGGCCATGGGCTCCGAGTGCCGGCGGCTGGCGGGGCTGCCCGGCACGGCTCCCTGGCACGGCTCCCCGCCGCAGCGGCTGCACCTAATCCCGGGCGGGCGAGCATGTGATCGCCCCTCTGCCGGCCCCCCAGATAAACCCTGCGGGGCCGGGACCCGCCTGCGCCTGCTTCCAACCAGCAGGGCTGAGCCACACCGGGGCTGGGAGCCACGGCGGCCACGGGACCCCCACGGCAGCCAGCGAAGTGTCCCATCACCCGGGTGCCACCGTGCCACTGTCCCGATCCACCACGGCCCTGGTCCAATAAAGCAAACATTTATTTTGGCACAAGGATCCCTTCAGCCCCCTACCAGCGAGCCCCTCCTTCCCCCTGCACTTGCAGTGGCTGCTAATAATGGTTATAATCATTAATGATGGTTATAATCCATGGTTAACCTCCCACCACAAATTATTTAAAAGCAATTGTAGGTGTCTTTGACCTGCATTAAGCCTGGGCTGTGGAAGCACTCAGGCTTCCCTCCCCCCTGGCCACTGCAGGATAGTATTCTATATATTATATATATATATATATATATAATTTACTATGGGGAACAAGTCTTGCATTTGGGTATTTTTCACCACTGTTTAAGGTTTTCTGATCCTACCCCAGCAACCAAACTATCCTTTAGACTATTAGCAAATCCCTAGGAGTGAGTGCTGGTGGGCAGACAGAAACTGTTTGAAGTGGAGCATTATCCTGGAATGGGAATTATTCCAGAGCAAGGAGGCCACAGCCAGCCCAGCCGTGTTTGTTCATGTCCAGCTGTGGGTGGGATGGATGGACAGCAGGATGGACAGACAGGCCCTGATTCGGGGTGATGAAAAAGTTCCAGATGAGTATCGACCCACTGCATTTTGTGTATTTAATTTCTCCCTTTTTCCATCAGTTATGATCCCAGGGCAGCAGCCAGGGGTAGCCGGGACCTGGGGATTATGAAATGAATCTGTCTGTGTCTGCCACCGGCCTCACCAGGGCCAGTCCTGTGCCCATCGCTCCTCCCAGCTCCAGGTAATGCAGGGACATGAAATCATGGAATATCCTGAGTGGGAAGCGTCCATTGGGATCTTCCAGTCCAGCTCAGACACCCCAACAATCTCACCCTGTTCATCCCTGGTGCCCAAACAGTCCTGGAGCTCTGGCAGCCTCGGGGCCATGCCCATTCCCTGGGGAGCCTGGGCAGTGCCCAGCACCCTCTGGGGAAGAACCTTTCCTGATATCCAACCTAAACCTCCCCTGGCACAGCTTCATGTCATTGCTTCAGGATGGGACACTTGGGGACCAGCTGAGGAAAGCACTGAGCAGCAGAGGCGAGTGTGACCTGTCCCACATCTGGGGCATCGTGCAGTGCTGGGCCTGGCAGGGCTGGGACCTCAGTGGTGACTGGTGGCATCTCCAGCCGAAGCACCCGTGTGACAGGAATCAGGACACCTGGACCCCTGGGGTGAGAGCAGCCGCCCCAGCCCTGTCACCCAGGCTGTGACGAAGAGCAGGGAGGGCCGGGCTGTGCCCGGGGTGCTGCCCGGGGGCGCTGCTGCTGGGACAGGCGGGGAATTAAGGCTGATCCCGCTCGGCATCCTTTGCGAGTGACTGTGCAGGATGTGCCGGTGCCAAAATCCTTTTCACCTGTCGCCTCCCAGTCCGGTGACAGGTCCCCTGAGGAGCCACAGTCCTCCGCCCAGGACAGCCGCCACCACCTTGTCCCGATCCCCTCTTGTGCGCGTCTCTGCTTTAGGGGCCGGCCCTGCAGGGCACCCAGCCCAGGACCCCCATCCATAGGGGCACCCCGTGACGCTTTTGGGGTGCGTTTGGGGTGCGCGCCCTCCCCAGCGCAGCCATGCCGAGGGGGGCTGGTGCGGGGAGAGCCGCCCGCTCGCAGCGCTGTCGCAACGCGGGCCGGGCGGTGCTGGGTGTGAGTCCCGGGACTGGTTTGTGCCGCCGGGAGAGGACGGGCACTGGGTTTGCCGAAACCGCGGGGAGCGGGCGGGCGCGGGGTGCCGGGCCGGCCTCTCCCAGTCTCACCAGTCGGGATTGTCTAAGGCAGTGTCACCCCGCTCTGGGGCAGGACAGCACCCGGCAGCCGCGGGGACGGCGGGGCCACCCTGAGCCTGCCTTGCTGCCGCTGGTGCAGCTCTGCTGAGGCACCCGGGGCGCTGGGACATCATTTCCACCATTTCCATCATTTCCACCATTTCCATCACTTCCACCGCCCTCCCTGCAGCTGCCGGGAGCCCCATGGATGTGTCCCCCTGTGTCCCACAGCCCTGGGGGTCACAGCATCCCCCGAGGCGGGCTCTGGGCTGAATCACAGCGACGTGCTGCGGGGCCAGGCGCTGCCTTGCCCTTTCCCCCCGCGAGTTTCCGCGCTGGCGGAAGCGGGGCATTATCTCCCTCGCCCATCTCAGGCAGCTGCCCCCGGGTGCGCTCCAGCTGCATATTAATAGAGATGCAAACATTACACCCCGGAAATTCCCTGTCTTTACATCACAGGCCAAAGCCTGCGCTGAAGCCCTGACCTTTTTCTTGCTCTCGATGTGTTCTGGGCCACTGTGACAGAGTGGTCCCAGCCATGGGATGTCCTAGCCAGGAGCAGCGCTCCTGCACGGGTGCTCAGGGCTGCAGCACCGTGCCACTGAGGGGCACAGGGACACAGAGGAGCTGTGGATGCCCCTGGAAATGTTCAGGGCCAGGTTGGATGGGGCTTGTGGAAGATGTCTCTGCCTTGACAGAGGAGGACTAGATGAACTTGAAGTCCCTTCCAGCCCAAACCACGCTGTGACAATTCTATGATGATTATGATGATGATGACGACACCTGTGTGTCCCCACTGAGGGTCTGGGACCCAACTTCTTCATGAGACAGGAGAATAAGGACCAAGAGAAGCTGCTGCTGTCTCGGATGCACATCCTGATCTTAACATCCAGCCCAGCTGTACATTGTTCAGTGCCATTCCAAAAGACATGGCTGGGGACACAGGACAGGGACTTGCCAGGGTGGGTGTGTCCCGCCGGTTGCCCCTCTCCCCCTTCCCCCCTCAGTTTGGTGCAGATGTCCCCATGCCTGTCCCCAAAGCCACCCCAGAGCCGGTGACGACGCAGCTCTCCTGCTCCGTACCGTGCCGGGAGGATGAGGAAGAGCCAAACTTAATTTATTCCGTGCTGCATTTTCATGCCAAATGAGTCAGAGCACCGGCCTCTCTCAGCCTTTGTTTTGCTTGGCTGCCTGCACCCGCTTTCGCTTGGTGTTTGTTCAATATGAAGTCCCTTGATGGCACTTGTGCTCAAACCAGCAACTGCAGCAGAAAAAGCCACTTCCCTGCCGGGACAGGAGCTTTCCCATCCTTCGGCATCAGGAGCGATGCACTTGTTTTATTCTACTTATTCCCTACAGTTTGAGGAACCCTGAGCTTGGTCCTTTGAGCCACCACATCCCACCAGAGCCATCTAAAGTCATGGAGGCTGGCGGGGGCTGCAGGATGGGGCCGGGGTAGCCACGCTGGCTGCTGATTCCAGAGCAAAAGCAGCCCCAAACGGAGCTGGGGGAGGTTTCGCCCGGCTCAGGACCAGTTAGGAACGAGCACGGCCGCATTCCTGGGCACGTGGGAGCCGCCAGGAGGAAGCGGCAGCACGGAGGTGTTTCAGTGCCCTGCTTTCCTGCCGTGCGAGCAGGAACTCCCTTCCCACCCCAAACCCCTGCCACGGGGGCCAGCAGCTCAGCTGGGCCCTTCAGGGGCTGTCAAAAAGTCCCCACCCAGAAAATAAATGAGATTTTGACTCATCTACTGCTGTTTGTGTTCCTTCGAGTTTTTGGAAGAGATTTCCAAGTTGTTTTGCCTCAACCCCCCCTCCATCAGAAGTCAAATCCAAAAATTCTTCATTGAGGAACATTGCTGAGCAGCTGCCAGGGCTGATCCTCTCCATGCCTGGCTCCTCTGCTCTGATGGGTCCCCCAAACCCCTCGGCACTGCCACGGTGCCTTTTGGGGCTCGTGGGGAAGGGGATGCCACCACCCCGCTGCTGGCTTGACCCACCCAACCCTGGTGCCGTCCCGAATTACAATGGGCTGTGTGGGGTGGGATGGCCAAGCCCACGGCTCAGGTGTCAGCAGGGAATGAGACCCCTGGAGCCCATCCTGCCCATCCTGCCCATCCTGCTCCCTCGGCAGTGGGGTCAGCCTCGGCCGGGCCGCTGGGGCTGGCACAGGGTGGAGCAGGGCTTGGGATGCCAGAGAAGGGCTTGCCAGGAAAATGTCATCTCGTTGCATAAAACGTGATCCTCTCCCGCTCCCCTCCCGCAGCAGCAGCAGCTCAAGAGCTTCTTACCCAGGTTAAGTCAATATTGCCACATTGCTGCCTCTGTCGAGGCGCTCGGTGGCCCCGTGGAAGGAGCTCCGTGGGTGTTTTAAGGGCTGGGAAGGAGCCAAGGGAACACATCTGGCTGGGTGCAGCACACTGCATCCTCCCACGAGCTCCTGCTGCCCCACAGGGGCCCCACACCTGCTCCTCACAGGGCACGGAGGGCTCTTGGCTGGCAGGACAGCTCCGCTTCTCCGTGCTCAGGAGGCTCCAAGGAGCCGCTGGCACCGGGGCTGATAGCGGCACGGGATGCAACGGGAGGGCACGGAGCACAGCAGGGACCAGCTGCATCGGTAAAGCCACCAAAAGGCTCATTTGCAAAATAAATGCTGCAAAACCAACCCTGGCAGAGCCCAGCCGAGGAGGGAACCTCAGCACGGGGCGTGTGGTGCTTTGGGCAGGCACCAGAGCCTGAACAAAAGCTGCCAGCACCCCCAAACCACAGGCCCCCAGGTCCCCAAAACCACCCTGTATACGGAGGCTTTGTGCAGTGCCTCTGATCCCAAGCCAAGGTAAAGGCAGGATACCTGGGCAGTTTACATAAGACAGAGTTTTCCACTACACTGGAGTTTCTCTCCGCCTGGTGTTTCACCCAGCAGCTGCAATTTTGCTGCTCTCAAGGGCATTTGCACACAAAAATGAGCCACGCCAGAGATGTGGGGAGATTAGGAGGATTAAGGCTGCAGAACTGGCACAGGAGGAGATGGAAAGCAAACCCCTCTGGTAGGCAGAGGCATTTCATCCCTAAACCTCTGCTCACCTTCATACAGGGTTTAAGGAGGGGGGCTCTGGGATGGTTCTGGAAACTGAAAGAGGAGCAACCAGTCCTTTGAGCATCCAGAACATGTTGCTGCTAGAGACGGGGAGGATCCAAAAGCACAAAAACCAGAAAGCGTTTCTAGTGCTGAATAAAGACGTGCAGAATTTCACGCAGTGAAATAAAAGTAGTGGGGCTGGGTTTCTCCCTCTTCACCTCCCCTTGTGTCAGGATTGGAGGGAGGATGGGGATGCAGGTGCTGCCTGGGCAGGTTGGATGAGGATGCTCACAGCCTCCAAAAAGATCACAGCATCTGCAAAATCCTCCTCCTAAAAAAACAGGGGAACACTGGTGTGCTCCTCAGCACGGGCAGGAGCCTGGCACTGATGGCCATGGCAGGGAGTGTGCCAGGCTCCAGGGCTGCCAGGGGTCCCACAGGGATCCACGGGTCCTGGGGATCAGATGAACCCTTCCTACCCAGGGGATCCTCACAACCTATTCAGAAGGCAGAATGGAAGCTGGTGCCATGGCTGGTGACAGGGAGAGCCCAGAGATGGCCCCAGCCCGAGCAGGGAGAGGCCCCAGCCCTGGTTCTGGCTGTCTGAGGGCTGCTGGGCTGCTCCAGCCTTGCACCACCACGCTCAGCAGCTAACAGGGCCCAAGTTACATCCCTGGGACTCAATCCCAGCACGATCTGGTCCCCCCACCCCCACCAGATCCACCTTCAGCACTCCCTTGGGCTCCCAGGAGGGTTTTAAATCCATCCCCACTCACCGAAGGCTCCAAGGTGCTTGGCTGGATGAGGCCACGGGCACACAGAGTGCTGCTGTTTGTGGGGTGACAGCCCAGCCCCGAGTGGGTTCCAGGCTCTGTGGGTCTGTGGGCTCATCTTATTGCCCAGAAGGGGCTGGCACAGCTGGGCAGCACAGCCAGGCCACCCCAGCACCAGAGCCCTGGGCACGCTCAGCTCCTGCAGGGAAACGGCCTCACCCCCTAAAAGGATCCAGGAGGACAAACCATGGAACTGGGATGGAGGAAACTCACACACACACACAGAGAAACAAGGACAGATGGACAGACAGAGAGGAACACACAGACAGACACACACACAGACACACACAGACACACACACACACACACACAGACACACACACACACACACAGACACAATCACACACTTGCCTTGCGCTGTCGCTGCCGGGACCCGCAGCCTCCCCGGACCCAGGCGGGAATGTCCGGGCGGCCGCAGCGCTCAGCGCTCTTTAAGGGCGCCCCGGAGCGCAGGAGATCCGGCACACGCAGGGATCGGGATCAATAGGTCACAGCGTGCACTGACTTGCCCCCAGAACGAAAATCAGCAGAGGATTTGGGGCTGGTGGGGAGGCTACAATCAGGACTTTAATCCCGCATGGGCACAAAATCCCAGGATAAAAAGGCCAGAGCTGGTCCTAATTGCTGACTGCTGTGTGCATGTGTGAGCAAAACCTCTTAGGCTGCGGGGGGCCTGGGGGAGGCATCCCGGTGCCCTATGGAGTCCTTCAAGTCGGAATAGATCTGTAAGATCATCGAGTCCGAGCACTCCCCCACCACCATCGTATTCACCACTAGCCCATGTCCCCGAGTACCACATCCACACGGCTTTTGAATCCCCTCAAGGATAGGGACCCCACTACTGTGCCAATGCCTGACCACCCTTTCCGTGAAGAATATCCCAATATCCAACCTAAACCTCCCCTGGCACAACTTGAGGCCATTTCCCTTTGTCCTGTCCCTGTTCCCTGGGAGCAGTGCCCGATCCCCCCCGGCTGTCCCCTCCTGTCAGGGAGTTGTGCAGAGCCAGAAGGTTCCCCCTGAGCCTCCTTTTCTCCAGGCTGAGCCCCTTTCCCAGCTCTCTCAGCCTCTCCTGGTGCTCCAGCCCCTTCCCCAGCTCTGGTCCCTTCTCTGGACACGCTCCAGACCCTCAGTGTGTTTCTTGTGAAAGGTCCAGAGCCGTCCTCAGGACTGGAGGTGTCCCGGCAGTGCCGATGCACCTCACAGGAGCAGTGATGCTCCAGGTACCGCTCATCCCCAAAGACAGAGACCCCCCGGGAGGAGCCGCAGCCCCCCCGTGACTGCCCCTCTGTGCCCATCACGGCCCCACTGAGGCCAGGAACCCCTCGAGCTGCTCCCCACCCGTGCCCTGCCTCCTGGGGGGTGTCAGGCTGACCCTGCACATCTGGAGGGTCCAACATCTGCCGGGGGCCCTTTCAGGCAGGGCTGGAGCCGGGAACGCGGGGCTACCCAGGGAGGATGCTGTGGGGTGGGGAGAGGAGGGGAGGGGCGGGCAGGAGGCAGGAGGAGGCAGGAGGAGGCAGAGGCGGTGCAGCCCCGTCCCGCCTCCCGGCGGGGCCCGGCCCGGTGGCGGCGCAGAGGCTGCGGGCGGCGGCGGGGACGGGCAGGAGGAGCGCGGCGGGCGCCGTGCGGGGACGCGATGCACTCGCTCTTCAGGAAACGCAACAAAGGGAAATACAGCCCCTCCGTGCAGAAGAAGAGGTGAGTGACCCGGTCCCGGGCAGTTCCGGTCCTCCCGGGACGAGCAGAGCCGCCGTCCCGGGGATTCCGTCCCGCGGCATCGCCCCCACTCCGCGCCGGGGCTCGACGGAGCTGATCCGCCCCCCCCCCCCCCCCCAAAGGTGTGGGAGCCCTCCCGAGGAGTGGGAATCTCCCGAGTTGTAAAACCTCGAGCTGTCGGCACCTCCCGAGGAGTTGGTACCTCTGGATGTGTGGGCACCACCGAGATGTGGACACCCTTAAGTGTGGGCACCCCCCGAGGAGTGGGCATTGCCGAGGAGTGGGCATTGCCGAGGAGTGGGCATTCCCGAGGTGGGGAACCCTGAAGCGTGACATCCTCGAGGTGTAGGCACTCTACGAGTGGTGGTAAAGCCCCTGCCGTGTGGGAACTCCGATGTTTGGCTCCCTCTGAAGTGTCGGCTCCTCCCCGAGCTGGGTCCGCATCTCCTGCGCCGGCTGTGGGCACAGAGGTTGCTTCTCCCCTTTCATCGCAGGAGCAGCAGCTCCAGCGAGCAGGTTCCTTCGCTTCCCAGGTGTGTGCTGGGTTAGATCTTAGGGGAAAATAAGAATAGTCTGGTTGTTCTCCACTTTCGCCCCCTGTTCCCTCAGGACCACGGATTTGGTCCATCGTCGTTTCCTCGGCTTTCTCTGATGGGGTGGGGACGCCTTTCGGTTGTATTGGTTGGTTAAAAAAAAAAAAAAAAAAAAAAAAGCAAAAAAAAAGCAGCGTGTTGAATGTGCCCTGTGAAAGGTCACTGATAAAAGGGAAAAGGTGTAAAAATCCCTTCCCAGGGAGGCTCAGCCTCTCTGGGCTGGACGGTGGACAGTCCCCAGCCCCTGCCTGCACCTGGATGTTTTCCCAAAGAGGTTGGGATTAATTCAGGAGCGTGTCCTGTGTTTCCCAGAGGAGCTGCAGGGGCTCTGGAGCATGTGGAGTGCTCCAGGATTCCGAGTGATTCAAGGATTCATGATCCAAGTCCGTGGCTTGTTCATCTCCTTCCATTCTTTTCCATCGGCCCAGTGGCTCGTGGACTCGTGGAGCAGTGGCCCAGTGCTCGTGGAGCAGCCGCCCTCTCCCCAAAATCTTCCTTTGGGAAGGAAGCTGGGGAGCTGCTGCAGAGGCTGAGGTGCCTGCGAGGGCCCAGAACGGGACCGGTCAGCCCAGAAGGCGCCGACCCTTCCCAAGCAAGGGAGCGGGAGCCCCCGGCTGCTCCCTGCCCACGGGAGCGGGGCTGTGGCGGTGGGAGGGCGCTCCCAGCCAGGGGAGCCTGTGCCCGCTGCTGCCCTGGCACAGGGCATTTGCTGAGCTCCCTCTCTTGGGGCTGAGGCTCCGGCTCCCGCCCCGGGCAAGGTTCCCCCGGCAGCCCGGCTGGCTCGGCAGGGCCGCCCAGGCTCCGGCTCCCGAAGCCCGGGGCACGCTCTGCTGCCTGCAGGAGGAGCCGGGGGTGGCACGGAGCCCTCGGAGGCTCCGCACCTCCCTGGTGGCCCCGGCGTTCCCATGGGTGAAGGATGGTTCCGATCCCCAGGCGCATTTCTGAGCTTCGGGGGAATTAGTGAGTGGATTGGAAAAGAGGAACCCCGCACCTGGGCTGGCAGCACAGTACCCCGAGAGCATCAGGATGCTGTGAAGCACGAGGAGACAGACCTGCATTGTGCGGGGTGCCCACCCTGGGGCTGTGGCTCCGAGCGCTGCCAGCCCCGGGTACCCCGCGCTCTCGCCATCCGCCGGCGGATGGGCTCAGGAAGGAAGAAGCCTCCCTCCGCCGCCCTGCCTGGAGCCCAGCGGCCCTGGGCAGGTGCCAAAGCACCTCCGGAGGCTGCGGGCCGGGCTGAAACCTCTGTTTTTCTGGCTGGTGGTGGCTGAGGAAGCAGCGCAGGGCTGTGCCCGGGGCCACTCTCCCTCCCTCCCTCCCTGCTCTCCGGCTGTCCGTGCAAACCTCGGGGAGAGCTGTGCTTATTAGCCCCAATTTGTTAATTCCTGCCTTGGAGTTTACAAACATCTGTGAATCCAGGGAACACTCCCACCGTGTGGAAACAGCCCCACCATCAAGGTGGGGAAGCCTGTGCCCGACCGGTTGAACAACTTGCTGGAGGAGGATTGCGAAGAAGTGAGGAGCTCCTGCCCCGTCCCCTGCTCCAGGCACTGCCAGGCTCCCAGGCGGCTCCCGCCCAGCTCTGCTGCCAGGAAAACAGAGCAACACTCCTAAAATCAACCGCCCGCCCCCGCCGGCAGCAGGGACCGAGATTTCGACACCGCTGAGCCCGGCCTCATCCTGCGCCGGGGCTGCACCTCGGGCAGGGCTCGGTGCCAGGAGCCCTTAAAGCACCGAGGGACAGGGCAAGAGCCCAGCACCTGTTTGGCAAGAGTGAGGGGCACTGGAGCGTGTCCTGCCGGGCCCGGAGCCAGAGCTCAGCTGAGGGAGGCAGGGGCTGCCCGAGGAATATCGTGCAGCAGCAGGACAGAGCCTGGAAAGGAGCCACGGGAGCCTTGGTGGCTTCCTCAGCCTCGGGACAAAGCCTGCCCAGGATGGGAACATCTCCATGAACAGCACTGGCACCCAAGGCAGGTGCTGCAACCTCCCCATGAACAATTCCTTGTCTCCTGGATGTGACAGCCGCCCTGTCCCAACCCCAAAGTGGCCCTCAAGCTCCCATCAGCAGCACCAGGGTCCAAGTCTCTCCTTAGGAATATCTGCTGCAGAGCTTGTGATCTGCCTGGGCTCGAGGTCTCAGGCTCAGTAGCCATCCCCATCCAGTCCTGGGCATCTCCCTGCCTTGGCTGGGGATCCTGGAAGATGATGGTGACATTTCTCTTGTCTCATGGACTTGGTTGCTTTATTCTGCTCTCATCCCTGAGTATGGTCAGGCCCTGGGAATTCAGCCGTGACCACTGCATTGGATATGTGTCCCCGGAAGGGAAGGCACAAGCCTTGAACAGAGCCACACTGTGGGGAAAATCATCAGCCTCCATCCACATCATGTTCCTCAAACACTTGCCATGCTTAGGAAACAGCAGCTTGGCTTCTTCTTTGGATAGTCCAGGCTTGGCAGGTAGAAAACAGTGAGGGAGGTGAGGCCCTGGCACCGGGTGCCCAGAGCAGCTGTGGCTGCCCCTGGATCCCTGGAAGTGTCCAAGGCCAGGTTGGACGAGACCTGGAGCAGCTTGGGATAGTGGAAGGTGTCCCTGCCCATCTACTTCAAACCATCTGATAATTTTATGATAAAAACCAGTTCAACCTTCACAGTTGCTGCTGAAAATCTCCCTCCTGGCAGCAGGAAAATTGGTCATCCTTGGGGTCCTTGGGGTGAGACCATCCATTCAGGAGTGCTCCCAGCCCTGGAGACCCTCAGCAGTGTCACTCCCCAGGTAAGAGGGGGCGCAGGCACTGGCACAGCTCTGCCCGCAGGGCTGGCACCATTTCCAGAGGCTGTTTGAAGGGCTGGAGTCAGCAGGAGGCCCAGACAGGTGAGTCAGGAGCTGCTCAGTGCTGAGGGCGGAGCGAGCCTCCCATCGCCCGCCCTATTCCTGCTCTCATTTCCATGCAGATTACAATAAAATATCACCATTCCTACGAGGGAAGATAAACGCAACTGGAACAGGCTGGGCTGAGCACAGCAACCCTGCTGTCCAGCTACACCCTGACGTGGGCAGCTTGACAGAACTCTGCTCCGAGTTTTCAGCCAGATCCTAATCTCTCCCAAACCTGAATTACCACAGCCAGAACCCAGCCCTTGTGCCCTCTACCCTGCCACAGTTTCACTCCAGTGTCATTAAAAGCAGCACGAGAGAATTTCGTGCAGTGGGAGCTGTGGCTCAGGGATCTTTAAGGACATTTAGAGCTCCGTGCTGTGGCCTCCTGGAGGATTCCTTCAGTTTAATCCCTCCTGAAGTCTGGCCTTCAGCAGCAGGGCTGACATGGGAGAGCTTCTTATGAAATCTTATAAATGGGCATTGAATGGGGATGGAACTGGGAGCAGCAGTGGGTGGTCACTGCCTGCTGTGCTGGTTGTCCATCCCAGTGGTGGGATCAGGATCCCTGCTCAGATCCCATCCTCACCCAACCCCCCCGTCCCTGTCCCTGTCCCTGTCCCTGTCCCTGTCCCTGTCCCTGTCCCTGTCCCTGTCCCTGTCCCTGCCATCCCAGCAGGAGAAGCCTCTGGGATGGGAAGGTTTCCTGACAGGAGAGCAGCATCCCTGAGCAGGACAGAGCCCTTCCCATTAACCCTCCCAGCAAAGATCAAACTCGGGGGACAAATTCCCAGCAGGAGCCTTCCCAGGGAACTCAGCTGGAATGGTCAAAGTTCGGGAGTGTCTGAGCATCCTCCCTTGGAAGGATTAAGGAAACAGCCTCCTTGTTTGGAAAAAAGGAAACTTGAGAAATCAAAGGGATTTTCTACCACCTGCCAGCAAGCACAAGATCTTTGCACATCCTGGAGAAACTGATTTCAGGCAGGTTTGCTCCAAAAACTGCTCTTACCAGTGAGGGTGCAATCTAATGAGAAGAGAGAAAGAAAAAAGAATAGAGGACAAAAAGTCCAGTTTTTAGCAGCAAAATTTTCATATTTGTCTATTGAGAATCTCTCTCAATAAAAATACCCCAACAAATCACAACTAAAATACTAAGAAAAATCACCAAACCCCTAAGAAAACAGAAGAAAGAAAAACCTAAACCCTAAACCTCCCCCCTAAGCTCTCAGAAATACCCGAACCCCTCTGAAACCAAGGTCTTGAGGTCAGAATTGTGGCACATGGATGAAGTGCTGTCTGCCATGGCACAGCTGCTTCCTCCTGGTCCCTCAGCTGGGAGAAACCTCAAAATTTGCTTCCATTCCCCATGGGAATGACCTGGGGTCCTTCACCCCAGCCAGGCAATGGCATTGACAAAAAAACAACTCTTCTGCCGAGCACAGCTTTCCACGAGAAAGATCATTTTTTCCTTCCTGACCAGAGAATGTTAAAGTTCTCCAGAAATGGCAAAGCTAGTTTTTCCAGGGTTTTATTTATTTTTTTTTCATCTCTCAAACAAAGCCTTATCTATTCCAGCAGAACAGCTCTGCATTTCCCCCCTCTGCTGCAGCCCCACAGGGGCCATGCCCTGGGCACCTTCGCTCCTGGCTCTGCTCAGTCTTGTGTGTGCTGCCCATCCCAGCTGGGCTCTGGCCAAATCCTGCTCTTCTCCCTCCCCAGCTCTGCTCCATGCTCCAGCCATCCCCCCCAGCCTGTTTTTTGGCCCTGATATCCCTTTGTCTTACCCTGCCAGCAGCTCTGCTCTAAAGCCTGGATGCATCCATGGCTCTTCCCAGCAGCTTCCCAAGAGAGCCACCTCCTAACAGTCCCATCCACACATTTTTTCCTGGGACAGCCAAGGCTTCCTGCCTGCTTTGCCCATCAGTTTGTGCTTCTCCTGCACAGAATCATGGAGTGAGTTGCATTGCAAGGGAGCTTTAAGCTCATCCCATCCCACTCCCTTCCATGGGCAGGGACATCTTCCACCATCCCAGGCTGCTCCAAGCCCTGTCCAGCCTGGCCTTGGACACTGCCAGGGATCCAGGGGCAGCCACAGCTTCTCTGGGTACCCTGTGCCAGGGCCTGCCCACCCTCCCAGGGAACAATTCCTTCCCAATATCCCATCCAGCCCTGCCCTCTGGCAGTGGGAAGCCATTCCTCCTTTCCTGGCACTCCAGCATCTTCCCCCTCACAGCAGATGAAGGGCACAGGGAAGCCAAACTCCTCCATCCCTGGCATGGAGATCTCAGCCAGGCTTCAGCTTTCCCTGTTTGACATCCAGCTGGATGCAGGGACTGTGCTCCTCCTCTGGTTTATCCACACAGCCCCAGCTGTGGAGGGGACAGGTGGGGAATTAACAGGCCTGATGTTCTCACATCAGTGATGTCCAAGCTGGTTGATGAAGTGGTACCAAAGTGACAAGTATGGAGAAATAAATACACAAATAAGAGAGATCTCACATGAGAGGCTCCCATTCTCTCTAATTTCTCTGTTTATTCCTGCACACTTGTTCTCCCTGCATTTCCAGCAGCAGTGGGATGAGCAGAGCACACACTGAGCACACACAGGAGCAGCTCCCGACGCTGCAGCTTTGAGGTGCAGCTCCCATGGGAGTTTTTATGAGAGTTCCCTGTCCACAGCCTCAGCTGGTGACTCTCACATAAACCACAGAGGTGGAGAGAGCAAACAGCTTCTCTGGTGTGTCAGGAGGGCCGAGCCATGCCCACATCACATCCCAGCATGTTCTTGCTTGCTCTGAGCAAGGCTGCATTGCTTTGTCCTGGTCACCCAGACACTGCAGATGGAAGCAGCAGTTTCTGGTTCACCAGGCAAACCATCCCCTCCAACACAGGGGATTCTCTGCCCTCCCTTTCCCCAGCCCCCTCACCTGCTCCCAGTCCTGCAGTGATGCAGAAGGGATGTCTCTGTCCCCAAGTGCCACAGGGCTGGAGGGTGGCTCTGCCTGGCCCTGGGTTCTCAGAGTCATTGAGGGCAGGAGGAGGGGAGGGTGTCCAGGGGCAGAACTCCCAGCTTGGGAAGGGGCTGGCAGGGCTCAGGTGATAACAGAGATGTGGAGAGCTTGTGGCTCCAGCCTGAGAGAGGAGCAGAGAGAAGGGGACAAGGGGCTCATCCTTGCTCAGACACAACATCTTCATCCCAAACTGGCTCACAAAGCCGGTACCTGAGGGACAGGGTCAGGGCTGGGGTGTTGCACCTGCTGCTTCCAGCACCTGAGCTCAGTTTTCCGGATGCAAATTGAGCACAAAGGCTGGGCTGAGGCTCCAGGGTCAGCTCTGTCAGACAGGTCTCCAGGTCAGCAGCCTGAACCACAGCCATGGATCCAAAAATTCCCTGGCTTAGGTTGATTTCCTCCCTGCAATTCAGAGGTTTCAGTCAAAACTAGAACTAGAAAAACCTCAGACTTCTTCTGGGTTTTAGGATGGTTTTCCCATCCATGCTGCAGATCCACTGAAACCCTGAAACCCTTGGACTTGCTGGAGTCACTGAGACCAAGGCAGGGCCCAAGGAGAGGAGCCAGCAGCAGCTTCCAGCTCGTCCCCAGCTCCCAGCCCTCACAGCAAAGCATCCCAAGCTCCCACCTGGATAATGAACCTCTCACCCTCCAGTTCATGGGTGGGAGGTGAGGAAGCCACCAAGGCTCCTTGGTGGCCACAAGCTCTGCCAGGATGCAGGAGATGCCAGCTCTGAACAACCATCACCTGAAGACACCCACCCCAAACCACTGATTCCACATGACTTTTGTCCTGGGATGATGAAGGTTGGAAGAAACCCCAAAGTGGATTTTGAGGAGCTGCTTCTACCACTGGAGCAGGACCCAGCCACCCACATCCCATCTCTCACTGCATCCTGCACCCTCCAGCTGTGATTATTGAACACAGAATGACAATCACCCTTGGAATTATTGCAACCACAACTCCCAGTGACCCCTTCCTTGTCTCCTCTGCCCAGGAATGCCCACTGGGTTCATTGCTGCTGATGCAGTAGGTGCCAGGCAGCAAGCACAGGGACGGGCACAAACCTCCGAGTACCATCCTGATGATGCAGCTTCTATAAAAAGAAAAAAATCAGTGTAAACCATGCCCATACCAGAACTTCCCAGGGAAGTGTGAACTTTCCTGGAGCTGTTGGATGCCACAAGGCTCCTGCAGCCTGGGGCAGGCTTGAGGTAGGGAGGAACAAGCCCAGAGCTGGGGTTTGGTTTGTTCTGCTGCACTGAAGCAACAGCACATGGGGCAGGCAGGAACAGGTCCTGAAACTCTGCACCAGAGTCCTGGGGGAGCTGCAGCACCAATCCTGGGGTCAGTTCTGGGCCCTCACAACACTGAGGGGCTGGAGTGTGTCCAGGAAAGGGAACAGAGCTGGGGAAGGGGCTGGAGCCCCAGGAGGGGCTGAGGGAGCTGGGAAAGGGGCTCAGCCTGGAGAAAAGGAGACTCAGGGGGAACCTTCTGGCTCTGCACAACTCCCTGACAGGAGGGGACAGCCAGGGAGGTCGGGCTCGGACAAGTTGTGCCAGGGGAGGTTTAGGTTGGATACTGGGAAAATTTCTTCATGAGAAGGGTGGTCAGACACTGGCATTGCCCAGGGCAGTGGTGAGGTCACCATTCCTGAAGGGATTTAAAAGCTATGTGGATCTGGCACCTGGGGACATGGTGGCCTTGGCTATGCTGGGAGAATGATTGCACTCGGTGTACTCTGAAGGTTTCCCAGCCTTTACAATTCCATTATTCTACCTGAGGATGCAGGAACTCTCTGTGCCAGGAGCCAGCAGTGCTGGGATGCTGGTGCTTGTCTTTTCCAGCTGCTCCAGCAGAAGTTGACACTTCCAAGTGCCTTATAAAGATTAATTCTGCCACCACATAACGAGGTCATTAAGGCTCATATTAAGGTGGTTGGGACTGGACTGAGCCAGCCTTTGGTTTAAGCCCAGATGGCAAAGCAGCACAGCTGGGACAGCCCAGCCTTGCCAGCAGCCTCAGCTCCCTGCAGCTGCAGGGATTTGGGGAGCACACCCTGCTCCTGCCTTGGTCAGGGATAGCAGAGCTGCGGGCAGTGCCTGGCACACACCCCTGGAGCTGGCCCTGGCATGCTGCAGCCTCTCCTTGCAGCCAAAGTGACAGCAATGAGATGAAATGTTTAAAATAACCCCAGCAATGCAGAAGCTGCGTCACGGGTTGTTCTGCCTCTGCTCCAGCTCTGCCGTCCCTGCACTTGGATGGGAATATTTGGGCTGGCCCTGCACCCTGCCAGCCTGGCCAGCGTCACCCTGGGAGCAAAACCAGTGCCCAGCACGGGAGAAGGCACTGGAAGAGATGCAATGTGTGTGATCCCATCCCTTTCCTGCGTTTGAAGTGTGAATAACTCCTTACAGAGAAGGAAGCCCTGAGCATGGCACAGAGGGGCAGAGCAGGGCTGCGGGCAGGGAGGGAAAACAGCCTCAAAGGGGCCACCTGCCCTGTGGGCGTGGGGGCCAGGGCCTCCCTGCTGCTCCAGCTCCTCTGTTTCCACACTGGACCACCCTTGTCAGGCACAAGATGGGATTGTTGGGGTGTGTGTGCAGGGCCAGGAGCTGATGATCCTCGTGAGCCCCTTCCAGCTGAGGATATTCTGTGATCCTTTCCCTGCTGTTTGCTCTTTCCTTTCCTGCTCCGAAGCTGAGGGAGGCTCAGGCATCACTCCCATTTCCAGCCATCCTCCACCCCCTCCTGGCCCACTGGCTGAGTATTTTGGAAAGTGTTGGAAGGCAGCAGTGAGTCACACACAGCTGCAGTGCCTGGCAGGCTGGGCTGGCCCCCGGCCACCCCCGGGGTCACGGCACCCCCGGGAGCTGTGGCCGGCTTTGGGGGGTGACGAGCCCCCTGTTCTCTCCCCAGCATCTCCAGCAAGGAGCTGACCGAGCTCATCGAGCGCCTGCAGAAAAATGCTGACCAGGTGGAGAAAAACATCGTGGAGACCGACTCCCGAATGCAGAATGTAAGCAGGGCACGGTCCCACACTCCAGGCTGCTCCCTCTGCCCCCTGCCCCAGCCCCCAGCACTTCCTGGGCTCTCCCCTCCTCTCCTGTGGCACATGTGGGTGGCTGTCCAGCCCTGCATTGCTACCTGGATTGTGATGATCTGTAAAGGGTCATTGAGGGGTTAGTGGGGTCCCCTCCTCGTGGGAAGAGGATGGGAGGGTGTTCCAGGCAACAAGGCCCTGAAATTCTCCCCTACCCAGAGGGGCAGGAGTGTGCAGAGTGGGGATGTACATCCCAGCAGGGAGCTGGGGTAGAGAGGAAAGGCCTCCTCATCCCCAAGGATGCATCCCAAGGTGATGCAGCTCCCCAGCCCTTCTCCAGCAGAGGAGATTGGATGGGACTTTGAGCAACCCCATCAAGTGGAAGGTGTCCCTGCCCATGTCAAGGAGTTGGAGCTGCATGGTCTTTAAGGTCCCTTCCAACCCAAACCATTCCATGATCCTGTGACAGGAAAGGGGAAAGTAAAATACATCCCAGGTGGAGGGGAGCCAGCAGAGCTCTTGCCCCTCTCCAGTGCCAAGGGAGAGTGGGCTGCCATGACCTCCCGGGTACAAAGAGGTGACCCTTTCTCCTGTGCCCACTGCAGGACCTGCACAAGATCAAGGCGTGCCAGCTGGCACAGTACAAGGAGCTGACAGCACAGAAACTCTCCGAGTCTGACAAGCTGCTCTATGTGCTGGATGGGGATGCGGCCGTGGCCCGGCACATGAAGCACCCCCAGGGGGACATGATCACAGAAGAGTGAGTGCCACGGAGACACCTGTCCCCAGAGCCCTTGGAGGAGGGGAAAACCTCTCCAGGGGCTCTGCTCAGCTGCTGCCTGCAGTGGGGGGGTCACCACGGGCCCCTCTGCATCCCAACTCCCATTAGGGTGTGTGACCCACACCATCCCGGGCACATGGAGCGTGAGATGATGGCAGTGTGGCAGGGTGGCACCTGCCCACTGTGCCCCATGCTCTGCCCCAGGTCCAGCCTGCCCTGAGCTCACAGCCACGGAGCAGCCCCTGGCAGAGGGCAGAGCACAGGAACCTCTGGCCTCTCCCTGCCCAGCCATTGCTCAGCACAGCTGCTGCCAGCCCAGCTGGGCTCTCCCCTAAGGACAGCCCGCCATCCCCGGGGCCCTGGGAGAGGATCATCTACATCCACCAGTGCTAATGCCAGCCCATGCCCACATCCTGCATGCCACCCTCACCTTTCCCTTCCCGCAGCATCCGACAGCTGAAGGAACGCGTGGCAAACCTGCGTGTGAAACACGACCAGATCTACAACTTCCCCCTGCAGCACATTGAGCCCCAGGTCAACTGGTCAACAGTGATCGAGGAGAAACAGGTACCGAGGGGGCCACCAGTGTCACTGCCTGGCCAGTAGCACCAGCTACTGCAGCTCCCCACAGAGACACTGGATTTTGGAAAACTTCTGGGCAGCTCCATCCTGGGAGCAGCAAACAGCTGGGCAGCAGGGCAGGGGCAGAGGTGGTGGGACGAGGCTGACTGCTGTGGCACCAGCAGTCAGTGCTTGAGGTGGCACTGGTCCTGGCCTCAGGTTCTGCTTCAGGTTCCACTCCACCAGCCCTTATTTTTCATTTTATCCCACTCCCTACACTGTTCCAGCCAGAGAAGGGTTTAACCCCCCCAGACTGTTTTTCCCATGGCTGCCCTGCAGCACAGCTGATTTCACCCACACTCCTGGGGCATCCACACACTGCAGCCACCAGAGCCCATCCAAGCCCAGCTCCATGGCCACCTCCAAGAGGAGTTCCCTAGGTCTTGGCAGCCTCATCCCATTCCCCCACTGCTAACCCCAAGTCCTGTGCTCCCCAGGATGCACTGAGCAGCAAAGGCTTTGGGACTGACCTGCCGCTGGTCAACAGCCAAGTAGAGGAGCACAACATCTTCCACAACGAGGTCATGGCCATCGGGCCACACATCGTCAAGGAAGGAAGCAAGGTGAGCTCTGCTGCCCCTCTCCCTGCTGCCCTGCAGGGTCAGCCCTGCCCTGAGCTGTGGATGAAGGGAGGGTGTCCCACCACCCAGGGTGCTACAGCCTGGAGCAGGTTTGGGTGGGTGCCCAGATCCCCTCCCAGCCTGAGAACCCAGTATCACACACCAGCTCTGGCTTTACAATGAGGCAAATCCCATAAACCCCTTCCAGCCTAAACCCACATCCCTCTGCACCCTCGAGCCACTGTCAGGCCACCTCTCTCCAGACACCGCTCCTAACTCTTGCCTTGCTTCTTCTCCAGGAAAACTTGAGCGACTTCCAAACCAAATACCAGAAGCTGCTGGTAAGAGCCTCTGGGATCCTGGGGGAAGAATCCCCCTTGTTGGGGTGGCCAGGCACCCCTGGGGGACCCAGAGAGAGGAGCTTTGGGCTGAGCCGTGTCTGTGCCCCTCTGCAGGCTGGCTCGCAGCAGCGGCAGCAGGACCTGAACTCGCTGCAGGATTACATGCAGCGCTGCACCAACAAGCTCTACTGGCTGGATCAGCAGGCCAAGGACAGGACCCATTACGACTGGAGCGACCACAACCTGGACTACCCCAGCCGGCGCCGCCTGTACGAGGTCTGTGTGCTCCGGCAGCCTGGCCCTGCTCCGGCTGCTGCTGGGCAAAAGAGAGCTGGGCATGGCTCCAGGGGAGCTGGGCGGGAGCAGGAATGTTCCCTCCCCCTGCCTCAGTCTCCCCCAGCCCATCGTGGAGGGCTCTGAGATGTGCAGCTGATAGTACAGGGGTGATGAGGTTATTCCTTACCTCTGCCAAAGATAACGTGATGGGGACAGCTCCCTGACCTCCTGTCCTTTATCTTAGCTCTGACTTGGCAACAGCCACATCTTTAGCAATATCTGCTAGGGAAGGAAAAGTGAAAGCTGCAGTGGGAGAACAGCACACTGTCTTGTGGAGCTGCTCAGATTGCAGGCAAGGTCCCCTCCCTTTGCGTGGGGATCAATATCTCACCTTTCTCCATCCAGAACTTCATCCACCGGAAGCTGGAGGAGAAGGAGGAGGCCATCAACAAGCTGCACGCTGATGGAGATCAGCTGCTGGCCCAGAACCACCCCGGGAAGAATGCCATCGAGGTGAGCACCAGGGATGGGTCCCAGCTCCCCACCCACCCTGCAGCACGGGGGACTCACCCAGCCCTTCTCCAGGGTGAGACACAGTGCCAACACCACTCGTGACTTTAGTTCCTGAGATGCCAAGGGGGAAAAAACCTCCTTCACTGGCAGGTGTGTAAACACCATAGGAGGAGCAAAGATAAACCTAAGGAGCTCTTCCCATCTTCCTCATTCCTGTGGCAATTACTCTGGGCCCACCTAGAGAGAATAAACTATGATGGAACCCTTCCCTCTTTGGTGGGAGTATGGCCACAAGGATTTGCCACCCTATGTTCCCACGGGATCATCCCAGCCTTGGATATTCCCATCCCAGGTTCCCCCTGAGAGCATCTGGGTGGCTCCAGAGGCAGCCCAAGAGCTGCTCACCCAGGATGGCAACTGGGACTTCCTAGTGGGCAGTTCAGGCTTCCCCCTGCCCCAGGGATCCCACTGATGTCCCCTCCCACCCTGTGTTGCAGGCTCACATCGAGGCCGTGCACGCTGACTGGAAGGAATACCTGAACCTGCTGATCTGCGAGGAGAGCCACCTGAAGTTCATGGAGGACTTCCACAAGGTACCACATCCCTGGGGGCAGTGACTTGTTGGAGCCTGGAGAGCAGGTGCTGGGTGGCAGAAAATCCTAGAATACAAAAATTCCTGCTGTTCTGCAAATTGGGTAGAAGAGATGGAGTGCTCTAAAACCAGGATTTTTAAGGCTAGGAGAGCACCTTGAGCTGGTAGAACTCAAATGATAATCGCTCAGGCACTAAAGATCAGTGATTGCTTGGCCAAAGCATGACTTATAGAAAGCTTCCAGCACTGAGTTTCATGAGTCATGGTCGGGGTCAGTTTCCTTGTCCCCAGGACAGCAGAGATCTCTCACCCGAACACAGCGTGGGGAGAGCTTGCATGCTCCACTGGGAAGCAGAAGGCTCCGTGTAGGAAATCCCAGCTGGCACAGGCAAAGCTGCCCCCGAGGAGCCTGGCACAAGGGCTGAGTGTCCCAGCAGAGCTGGAGCTGGGCAGACAGATGTCTGCTGGATAAATGGAATCTGACAGCCAGGGAGGCTCTGCAGGGGAGCAGGTCGGGCTGGATTCCTTTCCCACAGCCTGGGCGTGCTCACCACCCCATGAGTCTCCTGCCAAAGCTGAGCTGTGCTGCCCAGCCCAGGCAGTGCCTTTTGTGGGGATCTGCCAGAACAGCTGCCCCAGGGGATGGTTTGTGTGTGGAAGGGCTTGGCTCTCCCTTCTCCTGGCGCTGGCACTGGTGGCACCACACACCGTGGTGATGCTGTCCCAGTGAATCAAAGCTAAGGGCAGGGAAAGGTGGGGCTTAGCACCTCTGCATGGAATAAACTGCTCCTGGTTGTTGTTTCCTTTGAGCTGATGTCCTGAGCAAGGGAAATAGTGATCCCTTGCCTTTCTCCACATATTCTGGGTGTCCAGAGTAGCTCCTGGTGGCTGTATGAAGACCACGGAGGGTCTGCTCCATGTTTCAGCAGGATCCTCTCTCACAAGGAACTTTCCCTCTCTGCAGTTTCAGAAGGACGCCAAGGATGCTCAGGAGCTTTTGAAGAAGGTGGATACGGACCTGGACCAAAAGTTCAGCCCGGAGTTCAAGGACAGATACCAGCTGGAGTCTCTCCTCCGGGAGCTGGATGTGAGTGTCTGCAGGCAGGGGAGGCAGCCGCAGTGTCCCCATGGCACTGGCACAGGGACGTCCCCGCCGTGTGGGCACCTGGCCCAGCTTTCTCCATGGGGCCGTGCTGCTGCCTCCCGGTGCCCGGCCTTCCCCCAGCTCTTCCTTCCCCCCTGGCTAGAGATTGCCTCTCCCCTAGCAACGTAATTGCTCACTGGGCTGGTTTTTATTTGTTCTCTCATTGAGTTAGCACTCGTTAAGGGTGGGAGCATAATTAGACCTGCTGCCAGAGGAGGTTGTGGAACTCGCTGTGCTGCAGTGAGCTAGGCTGAAGATCGCCCACTTGGGAAGGGCTGTGCTGAGTCTGAGCCTAAGCCTAAGCCTAAATCCAAGCCCAAGCATGCTGCAGCAGGCCCAGCTGGTGCAGGTGTCCCGGGACAGCTGACAGCTCTTCCCAAGAGTTGTCCCCTTTTCTCCTGCATGCTCCATCCCACTCAACATCCCAGCATCTCCACCTGCAGGGCTGGAAGTAGAGTAACTGCTGGAGAGCCTGGTGACAGGGCTGGAATCAGAGCTGGGAGTGGGACTATGCACTAGCACACAGTCACGCAGGTGTGGGGCACCAGGGAACTGTGTCACCCTGTCACTCTGTCACCCTGTCACTGCCCGCTGGCACGGCAGCCCCTGGGCACAGTCCCAGTGCTCAGCCTGGCTGTAGAAGGAAGCAGGAGAGTGCAGGAGCATTTGGAACAGGAACACACGTGCAGGAGGTGCCTTCAGCATAGGAGAAGGCACAGTCTCTGTCCCGGCTGCGTGGGAATGAGCTCCTCCCTGGCCGTGAGAGCTCAGGAGTTCCTTTTTCCCCGGTTTTCCTACTGGTTCTTGTTGTTGCCCCGTGCCAGGACCAGGAGAAGGCCTTGGACAAGTACGAGGCCGTGGTGAAGTCGCTGCAGGAGCGCAGCCAGCAGGTCCTGCCGCTGCGGTACCGCCGGCAGCCGCCGCCGCAGCCCATCCCCGTGGAGGCTCTCTGCGAGTACGAGGGCGAGCAGGTACCGGGACCGCCATCCCCGGCCCGGGAGCGGGGCAGGGCTGCTGTGGCACCTCAGGGGACACGGCAATGGAAGCGGCACTGGGGGAAGGAGTAGGTTTTTCCAAGCAGTGGTGGTGGCTCCTGCAAGGGGAACAAGGCAAAGGTCGCCCTCGCCCCAGTGGGAAGAGCAGGTTTTGCAGCGGAGGAGCAGGAGGGGTCTCGCTGCCTCTCACACACCCTCGGGACGTTGCGACAGCACAGCTGTGTCACATTCCCACGCTCCCTGAGCAGATGTCCCGGGTGGTTCCTGACCGAAGGAACGCCCCAGCACCAGCGGCGTGCCCAGTCCGCACCCCTCATCCTCAGCACCGTGTCAGTCTGAGAGCTGGGGAGCTGGACAAGGGCATGGGACAGCAGAGCCGGCAGCCACCACGGCAGTGGCAGGGGTGGGACAGGGGCCAGCAGCTCCAGCTAACTCAGCTGCGGCTTCTCCGGAAAGGAAAGCCAGAGCCCAGCGCTGGGAACGCCTCCTCATCTCTGCCCGAGTGGGAATTGTCTTGCCGCGGCTGTCGCAAGAGGCATGGCTCGGTGCCTGCAGGCTGCGGGGAGGGAGGAGCAGGCACACGAGTTTCTGGCGAGGGGCAGACTGCTGGAGAAGCTGGGAGCGGGGCTTGGGGCTTGGGGCTGTGTCCTCCTGCCGCTCCGGCCGTGTTGCTGTGACACGTTCCTGTCCCCCAGGGCCAGATCAGCCGCGGAGCCCACTACACCCTGCAGAGGAACAACGGAGACCTTTGGGAAGTGGCCGACAGCGCAGGAGACACCATCAGCGCCCCCGGGGTCTGCTTCATGATCCCCCCGCCCGACCCCGAAGCGATAGCCCTGGCAGAGCAGTACGTGCCCCGGCCTTGGACCGGCAGGACCGTCCCGCTGCCCCTCCGGCCATCGCCTGCCCCGGGCCCTGCCCCGGGCCCTGCGCCTCTGTCTGACGCCCCAGGGCTCCTGCCCCAGTTCCCACAGCAAAGCCCTGCCTTCTCGAAGCCTCAGGCTTCCTCCCGAAGGGATTCCTGCCCCTTCCTGCTTGCCCACAAGATCCCATCTGGCAAACGGGGGCGGCTCAGAGCCATCCTGAGCCATCCCCCTGCTCTGGGGGGCCATTATGGCAGAGGAGCTGCCCACCCCTCCCTCAGCAGGCAGGTATCTGCCTGGCTGCCTCTCACCTGTTCTAATGAAGACATTGCTGTACCCCAATATGGGGTGAAGGTGCTTTTCCCCCCACCTGCTCCATGGCTGCCTTGAGGACGCAGCCCTCACAACCTCTGCAGAGCTGCAGCTCCTTCCTGGAGCAGCACTGGGATGGTGATGGGGTGATGGAAAGGCTGAGGGTCTGATTGACCTCCTGCTGTCCCGTTTTGCAGAATTGCCAAGCACTATGTGACCGTGAAGGAGAAGACCAACAACTGCAAGAACATCCTCCAGCAGCGCTATGAGGGGCTGAAGGCAGACAGCATCGGAGGTGTGGGGCGGGAGGGCAGCCTGGGGTACAAAAAGCCTTCACCTTAGGTGGTGGAGCATCTTATGGGGATGTTCCCATCTCCTGAGGATCTTGGGGACAACAGTGCAGGATGGGTGGGGGGCAGAGCAGCCAGGCTGTGGTCAGTGCATGGCTCGGGGAGTGCAGCAGGATGAAGGTTTGGCACTCAAACCTTCAGTGGGACTGAGCCCACATCCAGCTTCCGAGCAGCTTTAATCTGGTCTCCTCTTGGTTTCCAGATGCTGCATCTGTTCGGGGACGCCAGCTCTTGGCAGGGCTGGAGAAAGTCAACAGTGACCTGGACAAGCAGGAGAAAGCAATAACAGCAAACCTGCGGCCACCGCTGGAGCAGAGCCGGGCAGTGCAGGACAGCACCGAGCGCTCCAAGGACCTCAAGGTGGGGCTGTGGAGCCGGGGGATGGTGCCTCACAGAGACCCTGCTCCCAAAGGGTCTCCAGAGGGGTTCTCAACAACCAGGGTGCTTAAAGTGCTCCCTGAGCCCTGGAAATGGGGTGTGGAGTGATGCTCACAGCTTCCTCTAGTAGAGGTGGGGAGCAGCCCTATGAGCAGTCTCAGAAGCCCAAAACCTTTACCCTGCTTCCAGCCCAGCTCAGTTCAATGGGAAAAAGGTGATGGCTGCATGTGGTGGCTGTGAGGATGAGAGGGGAGCCCTCAGGGTCTGATCCTGCCCATCATCTGAGCACAATTAACTTTGCCACCACTATCACCAGCTCAGAGAGGAACAGGAAAACCCTTGTGGTCTGAGGCAGTTTCTCCTTGTGGACCTGCTCCTCCAGGCTCCAGTGGCAATAGCATCCAGCTCCTTTCCTCTTTTTCAGACCCCTAATTAAGCCAGGCTCTGTGCCACAAACCTCCTTTGGTTTAGGAGGAAGTTCAGGTCCTGGTTACATCACTTGCCCAGGGCTGTGTCAAAAGCCAGGTGCCACCACAGTAGAAAGGAAATTGCCCCAGCTGCCTGCAGCACTTTGATGTCCAGGCAAGGATTCATCCATCAGAGCCCAACGGATCCAGCATGTCCCTGACAGAGCTGGAGCAACTGGGAACCACTCCCCAGATGGAGTTTCCTTGCTAAAGAGAGACAGGTCAAAAGAAAATCGGCCAAAAATACCCTTCTGTGCCCTGCAGGGTTGAAAGGCACCTTCCTCCTCACAAATCCTGACGTCCTTCCTCACCCCAGACAGCCAAGTGTGGCTGCTCTGTAGGCAGCAGGTCCTGGCTCAGCTGCTCTAAAGGCTTTGTTCTCCTGCAGAACATCACCAACGAGGTGCGTCGGATCGAGCCTGAGAAAAGCAGGAAGGTCCAGGAGTGCGAGGCCTTCATCGAATCCGTGCCCAACACGGGCAGCGCGACCCTGGTGAGGAACAAGGTGGACAACACCAACAAGAAGTACGAGCGCGTGGTGCAGCTGCTCAGCGCTGCCCAGGAGAAGTAAGTCATGGCTTAAATCCCAGCTTGAGCCCAGCCTAATGCAGGATCCTGCAGGAGGAGGGTGCAGGTGTGCTTAAACACCTTCCTCTCGTGTCCCTGCAGAGTTGAGGTGGCCACAAACCTGGAGAGGAGCCTGCAGCAGGGCCGAGACCTGCTGTCAAGCTATGAGAACAAGCTGGTCATAGATGACACAGTGCCAGAGGACTTGAGGGTGGTGGATAGGAAGAAGGAAGAGCTGCTGGTGAGTTCCTGTCCTGTTCTCATGCTGCACATGCAAAATCATTTTCCAAAAGCTGTGGTGACTCTTGCTCAACTCACATGCTGGATCTGTTGGTGACAGGGTGGCTCTCCCCAGCTGGGCGTGAGAGCTCACATTGACTGCAGTGATCCCCACCTACTTCAGATAAGACACAAACACCTCCCATCCTCAAATCAAATCAAATGCCACTTGGAGTATTGTGATTTGACAAAAGGACCAATGCAGACTGATTCCCTCTATACTCTGCCCTTGTGACAGCCTCCCACAGCACTGCTGTGTCCAAGTCTGGAGTCCTCAGCTCAAGAAAGACATGGACCTGTTGGAGCAGGTCCAGAGAAAACACTCCAAGGGCTGGAGCCCCTCTGCTCTGGAGCCAGGCTGGGAGAGCTGGGGGTGCTCACCTGGAGAAGAGAAGGCTCCAGGGACACCTCAGAGCCCCTTCCAGGGCCTAAAGGAGGCTTATGGAAAAGAGGGAGAGAGAGACTTTTTACATAGGCAGATACTGACAGGACAAGAGGAAGGGTTTTAAACTAAAAGAGAAAAGATTTAAATTAGATGTTAGGAAGAAATTCTCCTCTGTGAGGGTGGGCAGGCCCTGGCACAGGGTGCCCAGAGAAGCTGTGGCTGCCCCTGGATCTCTGGAAGTGTCCAAGGCCAGGTTGGACAGGGCTTGGAGCAGCCTGGGACAGTGGAAGGTGTCCTTGTGCATGGTAGGGGTGGAATGAGACAAGCTTTAAGCTTTTTCCAAACTAAAACCTTCTGTGATTTTGAGATAAATGAAGGATAAAATTATCTGAGAAAGCAACACAGTGGCCTGATACTGGAAAGATGGGCTTGGCAAGGCTTTGAGAACAGTTATTGTTTGGTAAAACTACCCAAACTGGCAATTCTTCTGCTATAGAAAGACCAAGAACTGGCTAGTCCAGAATTTTCTGTGCTCCTTCAGCTTTCCATGAAATCCCACGTTCACACTAACATGGAAGAGCTTTCACTGTTCCTTCCACATTTGCTGCCCTGGCAAGAACAGGATCTAAGCCTTGCATGAGGAGCAAGAGCTGTTTTGCACATTGCACTGTTACTTTTAAAGGTCAGCAGGTAGCTTTTCTCCCTGTCAGGTTTACCATGTGGTTCTGCTTACCATGTAAGCCTTGAACTTGGATTTTTCCACAGCTGGTGGCACTGCTGCAGCTCAGCCCTTCAGCTCCAGTGCAGTTGCTGTAGTTGATGTGACAAGAGTCTGCCTTGTGTGAATCTCCCTCTCCTGTTTTTTTCCCCCACAGGCCATGGGCATCGAGCTCCAGTCCAAGAAGTTCCTGCTCAGTGAAGCTGAGCAGAACCTGCAGAGGACCAAGACATGCTCCAACACCCTGGCCAGCAAGTTCCAGGAGCACTGCCCTGACATCGAGCGCCAGGAGGCAGAACTCTACAAGCTCAACCAGCGTTTCAACAACCTCAGCAAGCAGATCGACCACAGGTGATGCTGTAGGGCAGGACAGCCAAGATATTGGCTGTGGGGTTGGAACCACGCTGGGATTGGAGGAGGAGTTGCAGAAGGGCTTCCAGGGAGGTCTGAGGAGGAAGAGGTTACTGGTATGTGCTAGCTGGGTAAACAAGGATTGAATTCTCTTGCAGCAGAGGTGCCAAGAGAACAACTTTGGCTCAAATCCACGTCTTTAGGGAGCAGGGGAAATGGGATGGGTTAAGAGGTGTCTGCAGCAGGCACAGGAGATGGGACAGGACTGAAGGTGAGCTGATTTCCCCCACAGAACGCAGACCTTGCAGAAAGCAAAAAGTGCCTACTCCAACTACCGCACCAACTACGACAAGGTGAACCAGTTCCTGTGCAACATCCCCAACTACGAGCCCCAGGAGACTGACAACATCCAGCAAGTGGAGATGAAGCTCAAGAGCCAAGCGGTAATTCCCAGAGCACCCCGGGCTCCACAGGGACAGGACAGGGAACAATACTGCAAGAAACAGAACTTAGGTAGCTCCTGAACATCAAATAGAAAAATATAAATATTTATTAGATTTCTTTTTGTGCTCTAAGGTCCCACTATCCTCCTGTGCCTTGTTTGCACAAAGCAGGGCTGCTCAAGGAGGTTGGATTTCTCAGGGTTGTGATTTTAATGGTAACCCCCAAAAAGGCTGAAGGATGCATTTGGATGTTGTGTTCCCTCTGACCTGTATGTCTGTGCACCCAGGCACTGCTCAGTGACATTGCAAGCAAGGAACAGGAGGTGCAAAAGGTCTCTGCCACAGCCCAGCAGTACCAGCAGGCAGTGAAGGTAAGGACTTAAGTTCTGCCTGTGAGAGAACAAAGAAACAGAGGATTTGGGTTAGAAGAGACCCTAAAGCCCATCTCATTCCACTCCTGCCATGGGCAGGGACACCTCCCATTGTCCCAGGCTGCTCCAAGCCCTGTCCAGCCTGGCCTTGGACACTGCCAGGGATCCAGGAGCAGCCACAGCTGCTCTGGGCACCCTGTGCCAGGGCCTGCCCACCCTCCCAGGGAACAATTCCTTCCCAATATCCCATCCAGCCCTGCCCTCTGGCAGTGGGAAGCCATTCCCTGTGTCCTGTCCCTCCATCCCTTGTCCCCAGTCCCTCTGCAGCTCTCCTGAAGTCCCTTTAGGCCCTGGAAGGGTCTCCGAGGTGTCCCTGGAGCCTTCTCTTCTCCAGGTGAGCACCCCCAGCTCTCCCAGCCTGGCTCCAGAGCAGAGGGTGGGGTTTTGTGGCCTTCCCAAAAAACAGGTCAAGAGTTGAAGTTGTTAAAGCCTGGGCAGATTAGGAGGAGCCTGAGCGTGAAGGGGACCCAGGAATTTCCCATTTCTCCTGGGAATGTCCTCCCACAGGACTACGAGCTGGAAGCTGAGAAGCTGCGGTCCATCCTGGACCTGGAGAACGGCCGGAATGGCTACACAAGCAAGAAGCCCAGGCTGCAGTCCCCAGCTGCCAAAGTGAAGGAGGAGGTAAGGGAGGGGTGGCCACAGGAGAACTAAAGCAGAGGGCAGCTCACGGGGCCATTGGGGGTGTGCAAACACCTGCATTGACTGTGGGGACCACAGGGAAGGGCAGGGAATCAAGAGGAAGGGATTTTTCATCATTTCTTTGAACTGGCCTGGCCAGAATGAGGGAGGGAAAATGCTGGATTTAACACTTTTGGAAGGGAAAAAGGAGGAGAAAAGCTGAAAATCTGGGAGCTTTTCCCTTCTCTAGACTTTCAGAGAGATTTCACCACCAAAGATAGAAATACTTACAGTGAGATGAGGGTACAAGCTGCTTATTTATGCAAGATCTGTTTGCTACCTGCCTCGAACTCATCCTGCCTATAGAGGCAGGCAGAAGTGTCCACCTGGTGCTTCCTCACCTGGTCCTTACTGCACCTGTTTTTGCTTGAGAAGAAAAATTACAGTATGACCATGAATGTGTCTGTACATGAGAATCACTCTCTCTCCCCAAAAACTCAGCAGTTCACTGCTGTAGGTTTTTAGAGGAGCACCCATATCGTCTTTAGGGCCTCGTTTCTGGCCTTCTCAAGCTCTTCCCAACACATTTTTGCTCTGCAGGAAGCTCTTCTGGCAGCCAAGTACACAGAAGTGAATGCTGTGAACAAGCAGAGGCTGCAGAACCTGGAGTTCGCCCAGAGCCTCCTGCGGCAGGTGAGTGACCACAGGAGCAAGGTGACACTGAAGGGCCACGTGTTGGGCCCAAGGGCACTGTGAATGGCACATGTGGGGCTCTGTCAATACAAGCTGAACTGGGAACAAGTCTAGCTGGTGTCTTGTCCCCTAAATCATGAATCAGCAGACACTTCAGTTGGACAGACCACCTCCCAGTCCCATTTCTCACTCATCCTAGGAAGCTCCATATAATTTTTAACTCTCCTTTTGCCATTGTGATGCAGAATTAGTGACCCTTGTGGCTCAAAGCTTTGTTCTGACAGCAGCAGGCATTGCAGAAAGGATTTCTCAGGCTGGGAACCTGCAGAGAAGTCCATTTCCAAATGCTCCCTGCTCAGAGCTTGCCACAGATCAACTCCCTCCTGTTGCTTTGCTGGAGGCACCGAGATCCTGGCCTGGGTCAGGAATCGTGTGGCCATCAGGGCCAGGGCAGTGATTGCCCCTCTGTGTTGGCACTGTTGAGGCACCTTGAGTTCTGTGTCCAGTTCTGAGCCCCTCATGACAAAAAGTACATTGAGGGGCTGGAGCATTCCAGGGAAGGGAACAGAGCTGGGGAAGGGGCTGGAGCACCAGGAGAGGCTGAGGGAGCTGGGAAAGGGGCTCAGCCTGGAGAAAAGGAGGCTCAGGGGGGAACTTGGCTCTGCACAACTCCCTGACAGCAGAGGGCAGCCAGGAGGGGTCAGGTTCTGCTCCCAGGGAACAGGGACAGGACAAGGGGAAATGACCTCGAGTTGTGCCGTGGGAGGGTCTGGTTAAACATCAGAAGTTTCTTCACTTGAGAGGGTGGTCAGGCCTTGGCAGGGGCTGCCCAGGGAGGTGGTGGATGTGTTCCACCATTCCTGGAGGTGTCCAAGGAATGACTGGACGTGCCACCCCATGCTCTGGGCTGGGTGACAAGGTGGGGATCAGTCACAGGTTGGACTCGATTATCTTGGAGGCTTTTTCCAACCTTAACGATTCTGCGGTTCTGTGATGATAAGCACCAAAAGAGTGATTAACTGGATTTTTTTTACTCATTTTTTTGGATCCTTTTGCCAACAACAGCAGCCAGAGAGTCAGGTGACACAAGACTTTGCCCAGACCAAAAAGTCTGTACGGCCTGTGGAAGAAGTCTGGAAGCTGAAGAAAGAGCTTGAGGATGAGACTCAGCGCCGGCAACAGCTCGAGGCAGAGATTGAAGCCATTCAGAACAACATTGTCCACCTGCAAAACCAGAAGCCCCAAGAAACTGTGGTGAAGAAAGAACTGGTGAAGAAGGTGCCTGACCCCCAGCTGGAGGAGAGCTTCCACAGACTGCAGCAAAACCTGGCAGAAGAGCAGCGCAAGAACCAGGTGCTCCAGGACGAGCTGGAGGCTCTTAAAATCCGGCTGCGTGTCCTAGAGCACGAGAAGAGGGAAGGAGGGCAGGAGTACATCGTGAAAGAGGTGCTGAGGATTGAACAAGATAAGGCTCAAGCTGCTGAAATCCTGAAGCTCAAAGAGGAACTGGAAGAGCTCAGGAGGCAGGAAGGGACCAGGGAGAGTGAAGTGATCCTCTTACGCCAACAAATCGCTGTGCTGTCCAGCGAGAAGAACAAAGAGCAGGAGAAGGTCACAGAGAAGGAGGTGCTGAAGCTGCAGAACGATCCCCAGCTGGAGATGGAATTCCGGATGTTGCAGGAGACCAAGGAGAGGGAGAGCGCCCTTCGGCAGAAGCACGAGGAGGAGCTCATCTTCCTCCAGGAGAAGCTCAGGCGTCTGGAGAAGGAACGGGCCATCGCCGAGGGCAAAATCACCGTCAAGGAGGTGCTGAAGGTGGAGAAAGACCTGGCCATTGAGAGGGAGGTAAATGAGCTCCGGCGCCAGTATGAAGATGAGAAGTCCAAGGGCCGTTCCAGCGAGCGGGAAAAGGCTGAGCTGCTCAGGAAGATCCAGCTGCTGGAGGAGGAGAACTCCAAGGTGGTTGTTCAGGAGAAGGTGCGTGAGATCGTGCGCCCAGACCCCAAGGCTGAGAATGAAGTTGCCAACCTTCGCTTGGAGCTGGTAGAGCAGGAGAGGAGGTGCCACGGTGGGGACGAGCAGCTCAAGAGCTGCCAGAACGAGCTGGCTGCTCTGAAGAACAGAGGGCCCCTGGTAGAAGTCAAAGAAGTCATTAAGGAGGTCATTAAATACAAGAATGATCCAGAAACTGAAAAGGAGCTCCAGCGACTCCGGGAGGAAATCATAGAGAGGACCGGAGCTATTGAAAGAGCTGACCTGGAGATCTACCAACTGAAACAAGAGATACAAGCTTTGAAAGACACCAAACCTCAAGTGCAAATGAAGGAAGTTGTTCAAGAAATCCTCCAGTTTCGGGAAGACCCCAAGACTAGAGAGGAGGTAGAGTCGCTGCGAGTGCAGCTGGCAGATGAGCAAATGAAGCACATTGACCTGGAGAGGGAGCGACTTCTCCAAGAAGAAAAAGTAAGACAGAAGGAGGAAGAACTTTCCCAGGTGAAGGAGAAAGTGGTCCAGCAGGAAGTGGTGAAGTATGAGCAGGATCCTGCCTTGAAAGCTGAGGTGAACTCCTTCTCCCAGAGCCTCGAGAGCGAGCTGAAGCAGATCGATGGGCTCCGCGAGGAGCTGCGCAAGCTGCAGAGGAGACGCTCCGAGCTGGAGCGGCAGCTGGAGGAGCTGGAGAAGGAGAGACAGGCCCGCAGGGAGGCTGAGCTGGAGGTGCAGAGGCTCAGGATCCGGCTGAACGAGCTGGAAGAACAGGAAAGAGAAACGACAGAACGAGTGACTGTGAAACAGAAAGTGATCCTTCAGCAAGATCCCCAGCAGGAGAAGGAGCACTCCCTCCTCAAGCTGGAGTTAGAAGAAGAGAAACACCGCAGGCAAGTCCTGCAAACTGAACTAGAAGCCCTGAGAAAGAAGCTCCTTTCTTTGGAGAAAATGGAGGTCAAGGAGAAAGTGGTCTTTTCAGAGAGCGTCCAGGTGGACAAAGGAGACACGGAATATGAAATTCAAAAGCTGAAGAGCAACCTGGAGGAAGAAAGTAGGCGCAAGAGGGAGCTGGATGCAGATATCAACCGCCTGGAAACCAGGCTGTCCGAGGTAGAATTCAACAACTCCAAGTCATCAAAGGAACTAGACTTGTTAAGGGAGGAAAACCACAAGCTCCACCTCGAGAAACAGAACCTGCTGATGGAAACAAGGAGACTGCAGTCAGAGATTGAACTCACTGCAACGGAAGCTCAGGATTTGAGAAACATGACCCACGTGGACAGTGGAATAAACCTGGACTCCAGGTTCCAAGCTTTGGAAAGGGAGTTAGAGGATCTGAAGCAGTTATCCAGAGAAAAAGATGCAGAGATTGAGCAACTCCAGAATCGCCTGAAGACGGTGGCTATCAAGAGAGAGCAAAGAGAGAACCACCTGAGGCGCTCCATCGTGGTCATTGACCCCGATACAGGAAAAGAGATGTCTCCAGAGGAAGCTCACGTGTTTGGCCTCATTGAATGGAGCCTGTTTGTCAAACTGAAGAGCCAGGAATGTGACTGGGAGGAGATCTCAATAAAGGGTCCCAATGGAGAATCATCTGTGATCCTCGACAGAAAGTCTGGCAGGGAGTTCTCCATCGAGGACGCCCTGAAGAGCGGGAGGCTGACCCCAGCCCAGTACGACAGTTACCTCAACAAGGAGATGTCTATCCAGGAGCTGGCAGTCCTGGTGTCCGGAAGCAATTACACAGCGCTCGCTCCACTTTAGAAACTTCACTTCAAGAGCAGCCAGTCAGAGCTGCAGCACCTTGCAGACATCCAGATCACTGCAAAGCCCCGCCCTCCTTCGCGTCTTCCAAACTGCTACAGCCTCTGCCCCGGCCATGCTATGCAGCCACACTGCTTGCTGTCACATACTGCAGAAAACACCACCAGTAGTGGAAAACATCTGCCAAACCTTCTCCCCCTCTTCCTCCTTGCCTACCAGAAAACAAGAGAAAGCCTTAGGACAGTGAAGTGCCTCAAGTCCCAAGACTCAGTAGAACCTGCAGTTCCCTCAACTCCTACTCACATAATCGTGTACGAAGCCGTGTCAGGAGAGAGACTGAAGGTCCAGGTGACTCCGAGGTGACCAGCAGGAGCTGGTTATGTCAGCTGCATGTTGATAAGCCAGACAGTCCCACTGTGGACAACTGACTCAATGATGGGCTCGTCCTCTGAGAAAACCAGCTCTGTGGAAGCCAAGGTTTCAGTCCACAATCACCACATCAAGACCCACCACCACTATTCGTTCACCTCTGTGCCTGTGCTGCTGAAGAAGAGTGAAGGTGTACTTTGATGGCACCAGCCATTGATCCAGGAGGAGCATTCACACACCCCAGAGGTCAAGGAAAAGGACATGAAGAGATGGCAGAACCACCAGACACAAAGGGTTGTGCACAGCATGCAAGGGAACCCAATGCAGAGGGCCTCCCACAGACAGCTCCTTCCCTCGTGGTTAAAGCTGTTAGTGCTGGTGTTTTCCTGGATGGAGTTACATGCAGCTAACATGTTTCATTTACTCGTGTAATGGGGACTAGAGGGGAATTCTATTTATAGTACAAAATAAAAATGCAGTGGCCCCAATCAGAAGGTGTTTGGTCTTTATTAATTATGGCAGCCTGCTGATCTTTGGCTATACAAGAAGTTGCCATTTAGGAGTCAGAACTAAAACACTAAGATTATTCACTTCAGCTGTTGGCTCTTTTTCAAGGGGGAAAATTGCTGGAGCAGCATTGGAGCTGGGAGTGAAGTGCACCTAAGATAATAATTAACATTAGATGGGAGTGAAGTGCACTAAAGAATGGGACTGACTGCAGGTGCAGGAGAACAGTGGATTACACTGGGATGGCACCAGAGCCCATTCACTCCCTTTTCCCCAAATTTCAGCTAATACCCAAACCCCAGGGAGCTCTGATGTCCACAAAAGCATTCCTTATCCTTCCTAGCACTGCGGATTAACACCACTATTTTATCTTTGTGAATGAAGGGATCAGGGAGGATCACACCGGTGCTCTGGGGTCTGAGCCCCACAAGTCCTTTCCAGCAGAGGCCAACTTCAAGCACCAGTAGGAGCACAGGGAATGAAAAGAAACATTCCTACCCCTACAACATCTGTAACACAGCTGCCATTCACTCACCACACAGGAGACTTGAAAACAATCAGTAATTCATTACTCACTCAAGACACAGATGAGCATTCAAGCTGCAAGAGAAGTTCTTGGAAACAAAGTCAGGGAACTAGAGGTAAGGAGATGGGGGGATAAAAGCGTTTTGGAAAGTTTGAAACAATTTATTGAGTTGTTCTGTACAAGATTAACAGTTTTCATATCACCCCCACCATCTTCAGCAAGACAGTGCCAACACACATAAAAAAAAATAGAATAGTAAACTGCAGCTTTTACACCCAAAAAGGAACTGCCATCCCCAGGTAAGTGCCATGGGAGCCTATCCCCCCCCATTCCATCCTGGAAGCACTGCAAGTTGCCTCACCAAGGCAGAGGTGCCAGCCTGGCTCCCCATCAGCTGCTCTGCGTGGGCCTGCCTTGCTGCCACTCTGCTCCACACCATTCACTCATTCATTATAGCATGTAAAGAAAAAAATATCCCACAGAATTTCCACCACATAAACATTTCCCTGAGGCAAGAGGCTTCGCTAAATTCCTAGAAGGAGGGCATTCTGCACACGGGGGATCCCAGCAGAAGCGTTCAAGTGAAAGCAAAGAGAAGGAGGAGAACCAGTACCTCGAGTCACTCACTGAGAGCCCCTGTCCTGCCAGGTGTGCCAAGCTTTCAGCTCCCAGGGGAAGGTGAAGGTGCCAAGCACCCCTCAGGATGAGGCCTTCACCAGGAACCACACGACATCCACTGCTCAGTCCACCAAGAAATGCTGTGCTTCGTTTTACCCACACGAGTTCTGTCTTTGGCTCTTTTGCTACAACCTAGGTATTTTCTGTAAACACACTTGAAATCTGAGCTGCATCCATTAGTTTGAAATACAATCAACTCGCTGATCTTGGGCAGTTATGTATCACCTCAAATTGAAAACAGTCTTTCCTGGATCTTAACAAAAACCAGAGGAAACTAAAGCAGACATTTGCTGGTATCCTGGGCTCCGCATCCTTCCCCAAAGCTCAAGGAGGAAGCTACAAGCTTTTCCTGGGAATACCAATAAAGTCTACGTAGATCAGCGCTACCACTGCACAGCTGGGACATGGCTGTGGGGGCCTGAGAGGAGACAGACTGGGCAGAGCAGGAAACCAAACCTCAGAAAGCTCAGGTGGAGCCTCAGCCTGCCCTTAGCCTGAAAGGGGGTGTGCAGGAGGAGTATTTAGGTCTAAAAGTTAAAAAAATGAACAAGAAAAGACACTCCCCAACTGTAGATGGTCCCTGTTCCTGCAGCTGTGCTGAGCACATGATCCTGGTGCAGGTACCATTGAGGAGAGCAGGGTTTTTCTCTGGAATTCCTTTGACAGGTCGTGACCTTGGCTCATCTCACTCATTCCCTCTGCCCACCAAACTGATCCTAACTCACAACCCTAGGAAAGAATGGCTTTAGGGGAGGGCCTGGAACCCGCCTGCACATACTGGGATGAGAACTGGTGCTCCTGCTGGATTTGGGACTGTGCTCAGTCACCAGGTCACCACTGAAGTCCAGACAGTGCAGCTTTTTTTTTTTTCACCTTTTTTTTTGTTTTTCTGATGTGCAACCATAAAAAGCTCTATTAAATAAACCAGAATACATTTTAAATACAGAATGATTAAAAAAGGGTTGAGGAGCACACAAAATAGGGCTGAAATGTGTGTCACTAGTCCATTCTTGCTCCACCATAAAAGGCACTGGAATTATGTCTTCCGATCCATGTGACATGCTAAGAAGTGTCCCATTCAATCCAATGCATTCAATGGCAATGAGGATAAAACTGAACAGGAAAAAAGCATCCCTTTGGAGGGAAAAAATCCAAAACCTCAAAAGAAGTAGAATTCTAAAAGTCAATGACTGCATCTAAAAATGTCTTTAATCTCTAAAGAGTCTTCCTTCTCTTCCAGAGGGGAACATCAGGTGGTTCCTCAGATTCACCACACAGGAAATGTTAAATCCTCCAATGAAGTGTAGCACAGTTTTATAGTACAATTGGAAAGTTACTCAAATGTCTTCAAGAAAGCACTGGCAGTGCTAGAATTATCCAAGTAAATCCAAAGCAGAAGAAAGAAGCACCTTTCATACCCTCCACGGGGAGACCAAGGAGGTAACTGGACTTGGAGGTACTTGGCAGCTACAGACACAGGTGGGTGGGAATCCACTGAGCCTCCCTGTGAGTTCCAGCTCCTGCCAGTGCCAGGGAATGCAAGAAGGGCAGCAGCAATAAAACAGTGCTACAAAAGGCTCCTCTCATCAGGGCATGGCTCAAGGTGGCCCCATGTGTGGGGCTCAGCTCCAAAAGCCTCTGAGCAGATGCCCCAATGAGTTCCTCGGTGCAGTTTAGTCTCTCCAGTTGTCGTAAAAAAAAGAAATAGAAAAAAAATCAAAATAATAATCAAAATACAGCTGGTATCCAAAGTCCATGACCTGTTCCTCTGGGTTTTATCCTATGGGTGTTGGAGCTCCCCTCCTTGCAGGCGTCACAACTTGCGCTGCTGTGCATTGGACCCTTTGCCGTGGAGCTGAGAAGCATCTGAAAGAAAATAAAACCAGCTGGGAAGGGGGTTCAGCACCAGCCCATGCGGGGTGGGCAGATGGGACAGCCAGGCCTCTGCACAGAGGGAAAGATCTACTCTTCCCTCCCAGCATCAAAGACTCAGGAAGAAGAGGATGTGCTTGGAGACATCTCTCCACTGGGAGCAGCCCAGCCCCTGAGGAAGGGACAAGGGAAGAACTGAGGGTCCCCTGTGGGCTCCCAGAAGAACCCTGTAGCACAATTCCAGCTGCCAGGGAACTCCTTAGCCTGTGTCCTTCTCTAAATCTACCCTGCCACACCTCCCCCTCCAGGAATCCCAAAATACATGGTGTGGTTGGAAGTAAGCTGTTGTACATTTTTGCTGTTGTAATCTCAGAATCAATTGAGGTTGGAAAAGACCTCCAAGACCACGGAGTCCAACCTGTGACCTATCCCCAGCCCAGAGCACTGGCTGCCATGTCCAGGCCTTCCTTGGACACCTCCAGGGATGAAGGCTCCAAACCTCCCTGGGCAGCCCCTGCCAATGCCTGACCACCATTTCCATGCAGAAACTCCTCCTGATGTCCAACCTAAACTTCCCCTAGCACAGCTTCAGGCTGTTTCCTCTTATCCTGTCACTGGTTGTGTGGGAGAAGAGGCCAACCTCTCACCTACTAACTCCTTTCAGGTAGGGCTTTAGCTGCTTTAGCAATTATTTTTTAAATTCTTTAATTAGGTGCCTTTTAAATTAAGGCTTAGGTGCCCACTGATAGCAACAGGATCCATAGGAATCTCACCAGTGATGGAACAGAAAGGAATGGATGAGGAGAAAAAGAGAAAATGCACTGAAGAGGGGAAAAGGAAGGAAGTTTAAGGAAGCAAAAGTTTTCCAGGAGCAATTAAAACTACTTCAGACACTGATGAACAACGGGAGTACTGAGACGTGCAGCTAAGCAGCAGTGGCACCCAGCAGTGCAGCAGCAGCTTCTCCTGCAGGCCAAGAACAGCTCCTTGCATGCAAGAGCTCAGCCCAGCATATCCCATTGCCACATTCCCATTTCCACATTCCCAGCCCCAGCACAAGGCACCTCCACCAGCAACAGCAGCACTGACCACACACAGGCAAGCACTGGATGCTCTTTGCTTAGAGGCTTTTGGATGAACATGGATATAAAAGCACTTTTATTTAGGGCACCAACATTCCCTTGATTTGCAGCAACCTCCCACGTTCAGACACAGCAATGCAGCTGTGGACAGATGTTGGCACAACCAAACACAGCTTGTGCCACAAAACACAGGAATTCATTTTAAGGTTATGGGGGTCACTTAAACATCTACTGTGCTCTTCTACAAAACACCAGAACTGGGAATGTTCCAAGAGATGGCAGCACCAGGCTCCATCCCCAATCTTGAAGTGAAAACACCAAGTGAGAAAGCAGGTCCTTGCTGAAGCTCTATCCATGGTCAGTTTTCCTTCACTTATTCCCAGTGGTCTTTTGTCTTCTGGCCCTACATCCTGCTGAAGAGTCCATCAAAAATTCTTCTGTTATAAGCCTTATACAACAGTGAAATGATCACTCTGAATTTCCCCAACTAAAGGGACAAAAAGCTCCTTCTCAGCGACACAGAATATATTCCACAAACCATGTTCAAGGTGTGATCCCTGATCTCATTCCAGGAAGTGTGATTTACAAACAGAAAGGAAGGATCTGCCACATCAGTGATCACTGCTAGGACCTTCTTCAGCTCTACCACACCAGCATGGCACAGCCCACCTCAAAACTTCAGCAAAGGAAGCAAACTCAACCACTTCTTTGCATTTTCACGAGTGCACAATGCACTCTTCTTTCTTCAGCAAACAAGCACCGTGCTCAGCAGTCAAGGGCCTTTTATTCCATGACTCTTCCAGGAAGCTAAATGGTTATCCATGCACACAGCCACAGGAACAGGTTAGCACTCCTAAATCAGCCTCATTTAGACCAGGAAGACCATCCCAACAGGAGCAGGTACTAAGACAATGGCACTGAACTGCACTGAAGTGCTAAAGAACACACCTGAGAAGGCAGAAATAGGAGTTACCTGGGGAGTAAGCAGCTCCCTGAAGCAGGTAAGCATGATCTGCTGGCACGGAATTTCAATTTTCCTTACTTCTCTCCTTCTTTGGAAAACTCTTGTTTTATGCATCACTTCTGCAGGCATCAAACTGGGGCAGGAACAGGCTTAACTGCCAAATCCTCCCATTGTGAGCAGCAAGTGCAGCAATTTGCATTTACACTACAAACTTGTCGTGAAGGAGATGCTGGCAATTAACTCAGTGCACAGACACAAGACAGTCTGGTCTGACACATTTTATGTAGGTCACCAGGAACAAAACTCCACAGAGCTGGAATATTCATTCCAGGGCAATCCTGGAAGGCTGTGCACAAACAGGCACAGCTTTCATCCTGGCAGGATAATTCTGAGTATCTCCAGGAACCAACACTTGCTGTAAGCACTGAGGATTCATCATTCCAGAAATCACAGAATCCCAGGATGGTTTGATTGGAAGGGACCTTAAAGCTCATCCCATTCCACCTCCTGCCATGGGCAGGGACACCTTCCACTGTCCCAAGCTGCTCCAAGCCCTGTCCAGCCTGGCCTTGGACACTTCCAGGGATCCAGGGGCAGCCACAGCTTCTTTGATTATCCTGGGCACCCTGTGCCAGGACCTCACCTCCCTCACAGACAAGAATTTCTTCCTAATCATGGAATGGTTTGGGTTGGAAGGGACCTTAAAACCCATCCTGTTCCACCCAGTGCCATGGGCAGGGACAGCTTTCCCCAGACCAGGTTGCTCCCAGTCCCTCACTCTGTACCTCAGAGGGGCTTTGGTGACAACCCCACAGCTGGGAAACATGGACAACCCCTTTGGCTCCAGCCCTGAAGGAAGGATCTGCTGAGACAGAGGGAGACTCACGAGGTAGAAGACAAACACGAGCATCTGACAAGTTACCTGGCAAACTCTGTGGTAAATGAGTGGACAGGGCAGAGTGTGGGAGTGGCGCTGCATGGTGGGGGCTGGAGTGCAAACCAGCCAGAAGACCTAGAGAGAAAAACAAAGAGAGGAGAGGGAAAAAAGGAACAAATACACATCCAAGACAGAAATGAGCAGAGCTGCAGCAGTTAGCAGAAGTCAGCTTCCAGTTATTGGCACTTCTGGGCCAGCTCTAGGGATATGCCCAAGGTTCTCCAAATGCAACTGCTGGAGATACAAAAGCAGGGACCACAGCATGAAGCAACAGCCAGAGAGATGGGCTGGTGTGCATTGGGCCAGCCCAGCAGAGCACTGATGTTGTATGTGACAGCACAGGCACAAGGGACACACAGGGACCAGCAGGATACTCACTGTGCCCGAGGCCGTGGTGGAAAGTTCCCGGAGCAGGTCCTGTAACTATTGCATCCTTGGAAACTCCTGCTTTTGGGGAGGAGTCGGAACTGAAGGAGATGACATGGAGAGGGAAAGAATGAATAGGAGAGATAATACCTAACGGGGTGGAGCTCAGGGCAGCTGGCAGCTTTGGGTTGTTGGACTTGTAGGATGGAGCCAGTACACTTAAGGAGGAAGAACTCGTTAGCAGCACAGCTCCACTAGTTCCTTTCTGCAAAGCAATGGAAAAGGTCAGTCAGGAGAGGGAGAACCAAGGCACAGCATCATTCATACTTACAGATCTGCAAAACATGGAATGTTCAAGAATTCCCCCTTGGAAAAAGCACCCTCCCAGCCTGGGCCCAAGAAATGCCAACACTTGAGGCCATTTGCAGATGGACATTGGCAAGGCAGCTCTACTGAATGTGGCCACACTGGAATTGCCTCCATGACTCCCTTGCTCTGGAACTGTGCTTCCATTAGGCAGAGGAAAGGTTTCCACACTGCCTGTGAGTTCCAGGGGTATGCTTCCTACTCACTTATGGCAGCACACACTGCTGACAACTCCAGGCACTGAGGTCTGACACCCAAGGCACCCGGGATGTTATTTAGGATCTGTCTCATGGACAGATCTCACCACCTGGGAGTGCTTCCCAGCTCTCTGTCTCAGGAACAGACAAGCTACATAAGCTGAGCAGTACATGCTTTCCAATTAAATACACTCCTTGTATTTCTCAGCTCTTTCCATGGGGCACAAAGGAAGGCAGGGATGAGCAGCCAACAGCAAATGAATGCAACATTACGAACTATTACTTTTTTGCTATAGATAAAAACCAAGCCCCTTATACCATGAAGTAATACAATATTGTAATAACACAAGTCTGTACTGACAACCCAGAAGTCCTTCCTGAAATGCCCTATCCCAAAAAACACTGGGAAAAATTCTTCATGGAAAGGGTGGTCAGGCACTGGCACTGCTGCCTAGGGCAGTGGTGGAGTCCCCATCCCTGGGGGAATTTAAAGGCCATGTGGATGTGACACTTGGGGACATAGGTTAGAGGTGGCCTTGGCAGTGCTGGGGGAATGGTTTGACTCCATGTTCTTAGAGGGCTTTTCCAACCTGGATGATTCTATAACCACAGGTTATTTATTCTACGGGCCAGCCATGACAAAAGTGGCAATAATACTATGGGGGACACATATTAAGAAAGTAAGAAAATTACAGCCTGAAAAATATTCCAGGCTGGAGCTTCTCAGTTCTGTTCCCAGCCCATAAGCTGGTCCAGCTCAAGGCTAGGGAGACTCCCAGGGTGATAATTTGATCAAAATAAAAAGGAATTAATAACAAGATAGAACACCTGTTGTGGTACATGACCAGGCCCTGGCAATGGGGTGTCTTGTCTCTGAACCAATCACCTTTTCTCTACTCTTGGAGTTGCAAGTCATGCTATAAAACCAAGTGTGTATCTGAATAAACTTGTCTCTTTCTTCCTGTCATGAAAAACGACCATGTAGCTGTGCATCTTATTTCCACTGCACTTAAAGGGTTAAAACCCCTTTCCACGGCTACATTACTATAATGACCTGGAATAATTTAAAGAAGGCTAAGATCTAATTAATAACAAATTCATCATTATACTTTTAGTTTATGCAATGAATTTTATCTCTTGTAATAAATTACCTTACTGCACTTTCTCTTAATCCAAATGGGAGCCCCACTGTCCCCATAACTCGCAGAGCCAGGGCAGGACCATAACACAAGCCTGGGCAAAAACTGCCCTTTGGAAGGCAGCACAGTATTCAGCTTAGTGGTTATTTAAGCTAAAATTGAAAGCTGGAATTCTGAAGGGCAAGCCCAGGGCAAAGGCCACAACTTTTTAGTCTAAAGCAGCTAAAATCCAGACAGTCATTCAAGAACTTCAGCAACTGCTTTTGAAGTGCCCCCGTACGGGCAGCGTGAGCAAGGCAGGAGCTCCCAGCACAGCCCCCTTACCGGCACAGAGGTAGAGGCTGTGGTGCTGCTGACCACAGCTGGCTTTAGGGACGAGGTCAGCAGCTTGGCCACCCCCTGGGTGCCCCCGCTGGAATCTCCGTTGGAGCCTCCAGGAGGTGCCACCAGGGTGAGCTTCTGGGAAACGGGAGTTTTCTTCACCGAGGAGCCCGAGGCCGGGCGGCTGGAGGCCGAGCTTGGGGAAGGGGCTGGAACACTGGGGAGCAAAGTCCCAGAGGAACTGCCCTGGTTGGCAGAAGCTCCAGAGGAGGAGCTGCTGGAAGAAGCCCCGTGCTTGGACAGGGACCCAGCGACAAAAGGCGATTTGTAAGACTGTCCTGAAGAGCCAGAGCTGCTCGAGTGCTTGCCAGCATAGCTGAGAGATGATGAGGACAAGCCTTGGCTCTTGTGGGAGCTGCTGGAGTTTTGGGTGCTGCTTGGGGACGTGGAGGAATGGAAGCTCTGAGCTTTGGTTGATGACTTGACCTGCTGGAGGAGGGAGCGCTGGGGCACAGGGGTGGAGGACTTGGGGTTCTGCAGTTTGACAAAGGGAGCTGGGGAGGTGAAGGTTTTCTGGAGCTGAGCACCAGGGTGGAACACCTTCACCTGAGAGCCCGGCACCGGCCCTGAGGCTGGGGGCCCCTGGCCTGGCCTGACCAGGCTGTGGTGCTTCTGTTTAGCCTGGTGAGCATCAGGAAGGATTTTGCTGGGGGAGGCTTGGCAGGAATGCTCTTTGTAATTTGAGTTCTCTGTCTTCTTGTCTTGAGAAGACTGGCCCAACGCCAGGGCCTGCTCAGCTAGGAAGTTTAGAGGAGACTGGAGGGAAGCAGAGGAAGATGTAGGGGAAGGGTTGGGCTTTGGAAATGTCCTCTTCTCCTCTGAGGATGCAAGAGTTGGGATTTTCTCTGGTGGAGCTTTTGGAGCTGCAGGAAGAGTAAAGTCAGGGCTCGCTGCTGCCCTGCTGTTCAGCACAGCCAGTTCCTTGGACACTGCTTCCAGGGAGGAGGTGGGGTTGTGAATCAAGTCCTCATCCAAGGAGTCATCCTTGAAGGTGGCAGGAGTGGCAGTGCTGCTGGCAGCTTGGGCTGTCCCGAGGGACAAGAGTTCCCTGGTTTGGGCACTGATGCCCAGGGCTCCTCCCTGGGACTCTGAAGACATTGCCAAGGTGCTGCTCGAGTGCAGAGAAGGGACAGACACCAACAGCTTCTTGTCTGGCTTGCAGGAAGAGTCCTGGAACAACATCACAGGAGAAGGCACAGTCAGAAGAGAGACAGGGTTTACTACTGAAAAAGGGAGGGAAGGTTCACAATTTGGGGATAAAAGGCAAGATACACATATTCTGTGCCCCCGAGCCCCCACTTCCCTCCCAGCTGCCACTGCCATCATTTTTAGCTGTGGCTCCAGTTGTTTTTTCCAAGCCAAATACTGAGCAGAGCATTTCACAGTAGCTGATGTACAGGTACAAAGTTCAAACACAGGGTTTAGGATGGCAGACACTTGACTTTTGGCACATACCAACCATGAGAGCCAGAAAACAGAACTCACCTTTATTTTCACCTTAGTGGGAGCTATAACTTTCTTCTTTGCCCTGTTTGGAGGAAGACAAGAAAAACATGGCTCAGTGAGTGCCCCCAGGGAAGGAGCCAGCTAGGGAGCACATCTGGGCATGTTAGTGATGATCCACTGAGTCTTTGCAGGGAACAGAGGCAGCATCTCAGGTTGCTAGGATTCAAAACCACATGACATTTGGTTGCTGCTCTTGGAAGCCTCAACCCCCACATACGGAGTGGAGCAGAGTCTTGGAATGGCAGCAGAGCAGTGAAACACCCCCACACATATCCTGTATCAGCTGCAGGACCCCACACACACACACACACACACATCCTGCATCAGCTGCAGGACCCCCCCCCCCCACATCCTGCATCAGCTGCAGGACCCCACACACACACACACACACACACATCCTGCATCAGCTGCAGGACCCCCCCCCACACACACAGACACATCCTGCATCAGCTGCAGGACCCCCCCCCCCCCCCCCCCCATCCTGCATCAGCTGCAGGACCCCACTGCTGCCCTTCTACAGCAATGCCCAGAGAGAAACTGGCACAGAGAGTGTTCTGCAGAAGTTACACCTTTCTTTTGGGTTCCCAGAAGAAGCCAAGGATGGAAAAGCATCTGCCAAACTCCCAGAGAACAGATCTGGTCTGATGCAATCTCTGGTACAAGACATCCCTGAGCTGCTGGGTGGTGTGGCTGAGGGAAGGATGACTCTACACCCGATTGCACTTCCCCTCACTCATCCAGTGCCAAGAACAGGACTGTCTGCCAAACTGACACCAGCCTAAATCCATGTCCTCGTCTATTATCAGCCACCAGCAAGATCCATGAGACCCTTTGGATTAAAGGCCCTGCTCAGCTGGATTCTGATGGCTCCTGGTTTGCCACCCACCAGCCTGTTGCACCTACCTTCACTAGTCTGAGCTCATTGTGACTCTCCTGGAACTAGACAACAAGAAAGAGGCAATCCACAATCCAGCCAGGACCAACTGAACAGGCTGCACTTATCACACTCCACTTTACCTCCCTGAGCCTCCCAGGCCCAGCACAGAGGCCTGACCTCAGGCTGTTGAACCAGAGGCAACCTGGCTTTAAAGTTCTTATTTTTTGAGCTTACTGAAGGCTAAAGCACCTCAGAAAGTGTTGGGAGATGTCACACACAAACAGCTGCTCACCCTAGACCTCCCCAAAGGAAGCAGCAGTGATCCATGTGGGGGGAGCCAAGCAAGCTCAGGTGCTGCTGCATGATCCCCCCAGGCCCCAGGGAATGGAGAGCACCAGTTTTCACTCCAAAGGAATGCTGTGATACTCACAGGACTGATGTGAGGTGTCCGTGTACACGCCTGCTCTCCTTAAACAGTGTCCTAAGAAGGGAAGAGAGCAATGAGAAGTGATATCCAGCAAGACCCAGTAGAGCAGCTGGGATCACTGGAGACAGAGCTGCACAGTACAGCAGGGGACTTAGTGAAACTGAAACCACAGAGAGCAAACCAATATTCAGCCCTTTTCCAGGAAGATCATCCTGAGCTGCCCCACACAATTCTCTCTCTGGGGAGCAATGCCTGTAGGCACTGGAAAGACCATGAAGGCAGTGGTTGGACAATGCCTAAGGAAAAAGCTCTACCAGCTTAAAAAGCCAACTGCAGAGGCAGGATCATCACTCGGGGCCTTCCTGCTGCCAGAGATCATCCAAGAGCTCTTCAGCTTCCAGGGAGAAAGTTCCTGTGTCTCTCACACAGCAATGAAGGAGAGAAGGGTCTGTGCTGCCTTTGTGTCCCCAGCCAAGAGCTGAGGTGACTCTGTACATCACAACCCTTTCTGGAAGGACTGACTGAGCACAGGAATAGACTGAGCTTCATCCAAAGCCCTGCACTACTGAGGGTAAAACAGCCTCCCACAAACACTCTCTGACCCAAACCAGCTGCCTCTCAGCTGCCCTCTTACATGTCAGGGAGGAGTTATAAACATCCCTTGAGTACTGGCACGTGGAATGTGATTCCTGGATGGACAAAACAGATTTTTGTCATCATTTGCCTCTTAAAAAGCAAGCTTATGTTAACCTAACATTCTGTTAATCATCTCTTAGTGTTAATGGAGGAAACAGACTCATGGCAGGGCCTGTCTAATTCATCCATGAAATTGCTGCTCTGTCCACCTTCAGGTTCCTCTTACAGATGAACTTCTAAGATCATGATGACAATGAATCAAGCTGACTTATCCATAAAATTGTTACAGTTTTTCTAGAGACACCAATTCCCTCCCCTTGGCTGTCACTCTACCCTGCATCTTTAAAGCACCAAGTGAGACAATATCTTGAGTCGGATGGGATCCAGAAAGATCAAGCCCAACTCCAAGTTCCAGCAGGAGAAACCATTGTCCTTGAGCCATTGGAAAGCAACCAGGAAATTAACTTTCATTGAGGCATTACTTATTGTACTTAATTCCACGGGAAGTGCCTTCAATACTTGGGTGAACATCTGAGTGCCCAACAACAGTTTCACCATCAAACTTCAAGATTTTAATTTCCTTTTTGTCAAAGAAAAGATTTTAAAACTTGGCCAGCTGAGCCCCTCAGGCTGGGTATATCTTCATTAACCAAGCAGGAATGTTTCCTCCACCTCCTAATGCCATCTTTCAGCTCCTGCACCACCACACTACAACCATGCTCAGCACTGAGCTTCCTGTGCACATGCAACTGCAACAGACAGCCATGGACTTTTCCAAGTGGATCTGTGATGTGCCACTCATACTTATTGCTCTTAGGAACTGCTACCTACCTCTTCCTTTATCCCCCAACACCCAGAAAGCAAATTCAGCAGAGAAGACAGCACTGCCCAGCTCGTGGAATGCAAAGAGACAGATCAAGGAACAGCCTGGGTTGGAAGGAACCTGAAAGACTCCAGAAGTAAGACTGCAGAGTTGTCCTTTCTTTAAAAGTACTGAGCAAAACAAAGCAGGCCAGAGGGTGATGACAGTCCCAGCAGAGGAACTCTGCCATTTGTGTGGCTCTCTGCTACTGCCAGCTCAAGGGCAGGGATGATGGAGAGTGGGAAAGAGCAGGAAACAGCAGTGAGGGTACAGAAACCACACCAAATTCTACTGACTCTAATAAGCCTCTAAAACTTTTCTACTTGGCCTTCTCCTGGGGATACTCCAGAGAAGACTTCCCAAAGTGTCTGAAAAATGTATCCTTTGTGATTATAAAGTGATCTTTTGTAATACAGAGCCAAGAAAGCACAGACTGGCCTGTGGGCCTGACCTCAGTGCCAGTTCTACCTGCCAGTGGCACCTGTGTGACATCAACACAGTACCAAGGCTACTCAGCACTGCCATTCACAGTCCTGGCTGCACTCAGGAATTTGTGAAAAGGGACAGAGGGAGGGGGGAGAATATGCTGGAGGGCAGGGCTGCCATTCACAGGGCCCTTCCCAGGCTGGAGAAAGGGACCAACACAAACCTTGTGAAGCTCAGTGAAATCCAGCACCAAGTCCTGCAGCTGGGATAAAGGACTGGGCAGCAGCCCTGCAGGAAAGGGCCTGGGGGTCCTGGGGGTCAAGCTGAAGGGAAGCCACTGCTGCAGAGGTATCCTTTGAGAGCAAACTATCCCCTGCTCAGCACCTGGGAGGACACATCTGGACACAGATCCAGTTTCAGGACCCCCACAATACAAGAGAGATGCCAACAATCTGGACACATCCTCAGGAACAGGGACACATGACAGCCAAGGAGAGGTGGAGGGAACTGGGTTTGCTCAGCCTGGAAAGGGAGAAGACCCAGGAGGAGTCTAATGGCAGTTTTCCACCACGTAAAGAGTGGTGAGGACAGGAACAAGATGGAGCCAGACCTTTCTCAAAGGTGCACAGTAAAAAACAAAAGCAGGGAATATTCAGTTCAGTGGAGCAAGGAGAATTCTTGTTGGAAATAAGGAGAAAAGATTTCATGAAGAGTGATCAAGTACCAGAACAGGAGCCCAGAGATGCTGTGGTAATCTTCATCCTTGGGAATTTCCAAAATTCCACATGCCAAAGCCCTGAGCACTCTGATCTAACTCTGAAGCCAGCCATTCCCTGAGCAAGGGCAGGACTAATGACCTTCCCAGGTCCCTTGGGACAAGGAATTCCTTGAGTCTTGCTCACCTGGCCTGCATCCAGCCTTTTGGCCAAAGGGGCTTCACCTCTCCTTCTAGGAAGGTCTTCACATAATCCTCTAGAGACTGAGCCTTATTCTTGTCAAGGTCATAACCATCCAACTTAATCTTCACCAAGTGGCAAAGCAGCTCCCTGAGGAACAGGAAGATTTTAGATACAGTTATGCAGATTGACCTTTCCCATTTGGAGATCATTCTCTTTATCCAGGCTGGATAAATACACCAAGACAGATCTGGCTCTTGCTAATACAACCCTGCACTGCCTCTTCAGGAAAGGGGAAGGGAAAGGCACATTCCTTGCTTTGTGTGTGCACACACATGGATGCATCAGGGAGAAAAGTCTTGTTAGCCCTTCCCAGTGAAATCTCCTGAAACAGCTGAGGTAGCAAACCAGTGCCAGAGCCACAGGCACCAGTAACAACCACAGAACTGAACCTCTCAGCAAGGAGAAGTCAGGAAGCAAAGCTGGCTATGTCCTACATGGATCAGCAGCACAAACAAATCAGTTTGTTCCAGAATAAGAAGAAAAAGACAGCAGGACTGATTTTCCTTTTAACCTTTGTCACTCTTCCCTGTTCTCAGCACTCCCCTCTCTGTCAGCCCCCCGAGTGCCACGGGCAGCAAAACCCAACAGCTTCAACTGCTTCCACAACAGAACCTGGGCATGTCAAGAGGCTGGTCTCTAGGATGTCAGCAATTCAGCTGAATCCCTTCTGTTCCCAAAGACCTGACTCTCTCTTTTGAACTCTGCACAGAGGCTTCTCAGCACTTCTCTCAGGGCTAGCCTGGGCCTGAAATCAAGTTTCAAGTGAGATGTAATAAATGCAGTAGTGGCTTCCATACACAGCACCATGTGCCACAAACCTCCAAGCTGACTGTTCCTACAGGAGATCAGCACTGCTCTGTAAACAAGACACAGACACCAAAATGCTTCACTGCCAACTGCAAAGAGTAAGACAGGTCATGAGTCTGCTTAATATCTGAGTTATTCAAACCTGATTTCATCATTCCACTGGAATTTCTTCCGTGGGCCTGCAAGGCGCTTCCCTCCCTTGTCTTCATCCTCATCATCATCAGAACAAACTCGCTGTTCTTTGTCTTTTTCCTCTTCCAGCATCCTAAAATGAAGACAGGAAATGTGAAAGTTATCATCCTGCAGGTTCAAGGGGAGGATTAAGTATCTCTGAATGGCACTGGACAGAGGTCTCAATATCAGCAACCTCTGGCTTAGGGTGCAAGCTGAGCTATGGGCTCAAGGTTAAGAAACCTCCCAATATTTTGTAATAGAGATGATGGAATTAATCCAACCTGACTGTTCCCAGGCTGCCATGTTCCTAAGAACACGCCTGCACACACAAAACCCTTCAGCCAAGCTCTGGTCCCATCAGTGCTGCTGCAGCTGGCATCACCACAGACAGCACAAAGAACACACACAGCTTAATTAGGCCAATCAATTCCCATCAGCAAATTTAGCCTATGGAACAAAAAGAGGTGGCAAACTTTGAGAGCAGCCTCCAGACCACAGAGAGTCTGCTGGGAAAAGCTACAGATGAGGAATGAGCAACCAAGGAGCTTACTTGGCAAACTTGGCCTGAGTATGGGCTTGGCATTCCTCCTGGTACTTGGCCACCTGCTCTGGCATGGCCCTTCCAATGGCTTCCTTCAGCTTCTGCAGAGGCTCCTTCAATCGGCCACCCTGCAGTGAGACAGAACAACCTGAAGCTCCACAGGGCTGGGACACCACAATCCCCATGGAGGACACAGCCTGTGTGGGGACAGCATCCACGCTGTGCCCAGCAGGGCTAGCACACACAGGCCTGTGCTGGCCACTTGCCTCACCTGCTCGTAGAGGTAGAGCCTGCGGGCTCGCTTCAGCAGCGTGTCCTTGCTGCAGGGGAAGAAGGCGGCCAGGTGAGCGTAGACCCCCGAGCGCACCTGGCTGCTCAGCTCCCGAGTCTGCAGCTCGATGCTGCAGGGAAAACACAGCGTTAGCACGGACCCCTGAGAGCCAGGGCCACCCTGAGAGCCAGGGCCACCCTGAGGGGAGCTGTGGGCAGGGACAGAGCAACAAAGGACAAGGCAAACTCTGTGTGAAGGTTTTTTGGATTCTAGAATCAACAGATTTTATCCCAAGCTATGCTTTGAATTTGGTTTGGGAGTAGCTGGAGAAGGAAGAAATGCAAGTCAGCAATCTCATCTGTTCTGCAGCTCTCCCTGGCAGCTGCATGCAGGAGGGTAAGGCAATGGTTATGTCAGATGCTGTAGCAGTGGAATTCAGGACAATAAAAAAATCAAACTTTATCCCTTGGGTTTCAACTTCCAAGTGAGTAGATGAGAGATCAGTGTGTGCCAAACACATCTACATACTTAAACAGAAATTAGGAGCCTGGATTTTTAAAGTGTAAAAAACGCCAAGTGATTCATCATCACCATCATCAAAGTCACAGAATACTTTGAATTGGAAGAACCTTAAATACCATCCCATCCCACTCCTGCCATGGCAGGGACACCTCCCACTATCCCAGGCTGCTCCAAGCCCTGTCCAGCCTGGCCTTGGACACTGCCAGGGATCCAGGGACAGCCACAGCTTCTCTGGGCACCCTGTGCCAGGGCCTGCCCACCCTCCCAGGGAACAATTCCTTCCCAATATCCCATCCAGCCCTGCCCTCTGGCAGTGGGAAGCCATTCCTTGTGTCCTGTCCCTCCATCTCTTGACCCCAATCCCTCTGCAGCTCTCCTGGAGCCCCTTTAGGCCCTGGAAGGGGCTCTGAGGTGTCCCTGGAGCCTTCTCTTCTCCAGGTGAACATTCCCAGATCTCCCAGCCTGGCTCCAGAGCAGAGGGGCTCCATCCTTGGAGCATCTCCGTGGCCTCCCCTGGACTCTCTCCTGTAGCTCCATGTTCTGCTGTTGTTGGGCCTCAGATCTGGAGGCAGCTCTGCAGGTGAGGTCTCACCTGAGGGGGCAGAATCCCCCCCTTCCCTTCTCCCCATTCTGGGGGTTTTGGGTGCACACAGAGGGGAGCATGTCCAGCCTCTCACCCACTGACACCCCACATCCTTCTCCCAGGGCTGCTCACAGTGAGTTCTTCTCCCAGTCTATATCCACCTCTGGGGTTGCCCTCATACAAATCGTACAGCAAAATTCTAATAATCTGTCTAAATCTCCTCTGAACGAGTTTGAAGTGATCAGTTTGACACCAGACAAGGACTGTTTGTGCAGCCAGCACTGGAATGCTGGAAGGTGGTAATCAGCCCTGGAAATGAGAGGGAAACAGAGTCCCAAACCTCCCCTTGGCAGTTCCCTGCAAGTGCCTGGATAAACCTTAATGAAATTAAAGCCTGGGTGTCAGTATTATTGCACTGATCACAAAGCCCTGTGCATTCATCAGCCCTCTCCAGGCTCTGGCAGAAGAATGAAGCCATTATCTGCAGCTGCCTGAGCAACACTGGCACTCTGTAATTTGGGGCCTCAAAACACAGAGCAGGAATGGAATTCCTCCAGTTTTCCCAGAGAACCAGTTGAACACAGCAGCCTTATCCCAGTTATAAACAATTCTACATAACATGTAAGTTAAGTAGCAAAAACATGCCTGACATCTCTCACAGGGAGAGATTTACTGGTATCAAGCTAAACTCAGGTCAAGTGACCAAATTTAGGCACATAAATATCAGGCAGCATCTTGAGAACAGGAGGCCTGGATATATCCCCTCCAACACTCTCCTACCTCATCATATTTCAAATGAAAACCATTTCTAGAAAACTTCCATGTTATTCTGGGCATGTTCTGCCTGGAAGACCTGTACAACTCCACAATTCCTGCTGAACCTGCTCCTGAATTTATCAAAAATGCTCTGCCTAATGCTCTCCTTTCCCACACCTCTCTGCTGGCAGCACTTACTCCAGTATGATGTTGTTGATGTCCTGAGTGAAGAATCTCTGCTTGCCTTCTCCCTCGGCAGCTCTGGCAGCCTGGAAGTCAGGAAATAACACAAACCATCAGCAGTTCACAGCTGGCACAAGCAACCAAGAGCCTTCAAAACCACCAGAGAACTACTGCAAAACAAGGCACAGTTTTATTACACAAACTCTGTCACAGCAGAAGTGAGGTGGTGCCCTGTCCTCTCACACCTGCCCAGTTCAAGTCCAAGCCTGCCTGAGCTGGTGACTCCATGTCCTGCACACCTGCTGACCTTCCCAGTCTGGATTCTCCTCTCCAGATGCACTGCAGTTACCACCCTGGAGTGGAGATTCCTCTGCTTTGTGGGACAGAAGAGGTGGCTTGGTGGCTTCTTTGGCAAACTTGCCATGGGGATAGCAACAGCTTCAGGGCAGGGTTTTAACTTCTCTAAGCTAAGACTAAGGAATACGAGCACAGAGCTTGTCCCTGGACCGGAAAGCTCATCCTAATCACATCTGAGGAAGGCTGAGGAGACATGACAAAGTTTTCCAGATCAATCTGGAAACTAAGCCAAGACTCCAACAGAGAAGAGTCACAGCCACAGGGGATGTGTTACTCCCAGTCAACACCATGGAAACAAAAAAAAAAAGCTCCTGTTCAGGAATCTTCCTGAGCTATGACTGCAGCTCACAAAGCGCTGCCCAAAAACATCACACCCATGAAAAATATGTCCAGCAGGAAAATAATTCCAAGAGATCAATGAGATAGTAGTAAATTTCCAAGAGCTTTCAGTTTTTTTGAGTGGGGATATAAACAAAACTGGGAATTGGCACAAGACACCACAATGAGTTAGTGATTCCTTGCTCTGGAAAGGAGACCAGGAGAGGATTTTGAAATCCCATGATTTACCACTCCAAAGTTGAGGCAGGCAAGCAATTAATTTATACCCAGAGGGTGAACATTCCTCCCTGCCAGCAGCAGATGATATCAAAGGAGAAGGCTCAATGCTAAGGAGAATCCTCAACAGGAAAAGTACTTAGGAAGGAGAGAGTTAAAGTCAAATCTGTTCAAGTAGGAGAGGAAATGCCTGGAGGCTCCATTTAACTCAGGAGATGCTCCCACCTCTAGGATGAAGAGACTTGGCTCTCAGCACCTCTTAATTCCCACCTGAGTTCATGTCCCAAAGTCCCAGCTGAGCCACAGGTTTCAGCTTGTTTCTTTTCTTAACATCCACAATCCAGCAACAAAAGACACAAGAGCAAGAAAATCTAAGCAGGAAAATCAGTGGGGACTCTGCTATTAAACTGTTTCACAACAGCAGACAATTAACCTGATACCGTGGAACTTGCAAAATATTCTCCTTTAACTCAGACAGAGTCAGAAATATCTATTTTGGTGCTTTCTGAAACAGGAACATCCACCAAGAGCCCATTATTTTTATCAGCTGTGGCAATTCTTGCTTCAGTTCCTCCTCCCCTCCCATCTGCTCTCCCCCACTGCACAACTCAGCAGAACAGTTCTCTAAGAGCAGCTTATCTTCAGTAACAGGAGTTACTCAGCATCTTTCACTTAAGTAAGAGGTGCTCTAAACTGAAGTGCCCTAGGAGGCAGAACCACCACAGAGCTCCAAGGGCATGTTTATGACTTAAAATCAATGTTTAAAACCACACCAGCAGCAGGAACAAAACCTCCCAGCACTTGTTGACAGGCTGATGGTGACAGCCCTCACACCATAAGGCTGAAAGCACATTTTGACATGCCAGGAAGGGATCCCTCACCAGCACTCAATGTTTTCTTTCTCCAAAACAGGCTGGAGTTTCCCAGAGCACACCACATTTTGGAGAAGATGGGTGAGTCCCCCAAGAGTCCAGCTGTAGGAGAAACACAAAGGATCTTCCTTCCAGACATTAATATATTCCACTCCCTACATGGTATCCCAACAATGAGATGCTAAAAATGACAAAAGGAATCAAACTGCCAAATTGCTGCAGTTCCAGTGGTACCCAAGCTTCAGCTCCTTAAAAGATCTGCCTGTGACATGGAAATGGTTCTAGCAAATCCTCAAGCCCCACCTACAGGGCTTTCCAGGCCTTCTCCCAGTGCAGAACAGTGGCAATGCTTTCCAGCTGCACCCTTACTTTACACACAGAGCACTGTGCAACCCTTCACTGTCCTGACCAGCACAGCACATTAAAAATATTATGGTGGAATTTGTCCTTGTCATGGTTTAACCCCAGCCTGCAACTCGGCCCCACACAGTTGCTTGCTCCTCCATCCAAGCGAGATGGGGCAGGAAATCACAAGGGTAAAAGTGAGAAAACTCATGGCCTGAGTTAGGCAGTGTAACAGGGAAAGCAAAAGCCATCCAAGCAAAACAAGGAATTCATTCCCCACTTCCCATGGACAGACAGGTGTTCAGCCATCCCCAGGACAGCAGGGTTCCATCACATGTAACATGTTGTTCCTCGGGAAAACAAATGTCATCACTCCAAACATCTCCTTCTTCCTTCTTCTTCCCCCAGCTTTATATTCCGAGCTTGGTCTGGGATATCCCTGTTGGGATCAGCTGTCCTGGCTGTGTGCCCTCCCAGCTCCTCGTGTCCCCAGGCCCCACACTGGCAGTGTGGGGTGAGGAGCAGCAAAGGCCTTGGCACTGGCTGAGCCCTCCCTGCTCCGCAATAACAAAAACATCCCTGGGTTATCAGCTCTCCTTACAACACAATTCAAAACAGCCCCAAAACAGCCACTGTGGGGAAAATTACCTCTATCCCAGCTCAAACCAGCCCTCCAGCCTCAGTAATCCACATTCCAGATCATTCATGTCAAACTGACTTTGGAAATTATTTCTTGCATCAGGTGCATACTTTGCCAAGAGGGGTAAAGAAGGAATCCTGATCAGGTGTGATCTCTAATGTTACATTCAGTAGCCAACATGGTTGAGCACTTGGACATTCTTGACATCTGGGCCTTCAAGAAAATGACTTAGAGGAAACCAGGTGACACAAAGGTGTGATCCCAGTGGATTTGAGAAACTCCCCCACTGGGATGTGCTCTGCCCCTGGGTGCTACCACCCACACCCAGCACAGCTGTACCCCTCCAGTACCCAGCAGCCCCACTGCCCCCAGGAGCTGCTGTACCTGAGCCAGTTCCTTGATCCGTTTCTCCAGGGGGGCTGGCAGCCCTTCTGGGAGGGATGGGGGCTGCTTGAATTCCTGCTCCAAGCCTGTGCCACCAGGGTCACTGCCATCCTCCACCTCGGGGCAGGGACTGCCCTCTGGGGACTCGCTCAGGAGCCTCTCCAGGTCCAGCTCACTCAGAGAGTCCATGGCTGTGGCTGCTTGGAGCAGGTCACTGTCACTGGCGTGGCCAAAGAGCGAGAGCAGAGGGTCGGCCATGGCCTCTGCCTCCCTTGGGGCTGCAGGGTCTGCTGGGCAAGGAGTCACCACTTTCTGCTCTTCATCTTTTTTCTTCTGAGCATCCTTCTCCTTCTGAAACTTCTTCAGCATCTCCTTGACACTGAGAGCTCCAGAGTATTTCTTCTTCTTCTTCTCTTTACTTGCATTTAATGCTGTGAAGCTGCAAGCAAAGCCAAAAGAAAAGGGAACTGAATACAAGATCAAGGAGCAGAGGGGGTCCCTTTCCTCCCAGTTCACTTCATGCACAATTCCCTGGAAAGTCTTAGCCCATCAAACAATTACACCAGAAAAAGTATTTTACAGCTCCTAAAAGTCTTAATGTTCTGGCTGCTCATCTCAGCTCAGAGAAGGCTGTCCTGACTCATTGCAGAGAGGTGCTGAGGCTTAAACCACCTCCACAGAGCTCTGCTTCCATTTAGCAACATGATATTATTGTTATTCCAGCAAGGATGGTTGGGAAATGCACTATAAGTACAGAGGAACTGAGGCAGGACACAGTTAGTATGAAGCTTTCTGCTGTGTTAAAACCAGAAGAGCAAATTCCTTTCCTTGCTCACTTTGAAGGAATCATACACTCATGATACCACATCAGACACATGGGTTGCTGTTGCCCAAAAGCAGATCCATGCAGGAAAAGATGAATTACAAAGAATAGTTAAAGGAAGAAGGAAAAAACTTAGAAAATGAGTGAAAAGCAACAGATACAGATACTGAAAGAGAAAGGCAAGGCAGACCAAAGCAAGGGCAGAGCTATAGCACAAGATGACTCAGAACAGAAAGAAAAACCAGTCCATTTTACAGCCCAAAAGCTATAAAAGAGCTGAGCACTCATCCAAGAAATACTTTGGGCAGGAGTACAAAGGACTACCCAGAGAGAGCAGTAACACAGCCTCCCTTGTAACGTCTCCCTCCCTGCCAGCTCGACTCGTACAGCCTCGACCCAAGCCCTTCCCACCTGCCTTTCCTCACACAGCTCCATCCCATATCTTTATCTTTCTCTCTACTCTCCATATCTGTTCCCACTTCAGTGCCTATAAAAACACCACTCCTGCAGCCAGCTGTGCCCTCTGCTCACACACTGCTGCTGTGGAGCTGTGCTCCTTCCCTGATCATCCCTTGCCTTTCTTTCCCACTTTGGAAGCAACAGGGCTTTTCCTGCTGGTGTTTGCAATGTGCATTTGAGTCATCCCACACTGCAAGAGGTTCCTACTGCAGCCACTTAAATCCCTGAAACAAGGTGCTGAGCAGCAAAAATTCTTTCCTCCCCTCCTTACCCAGCTTTTGGAAACTTGGACTTCTTCGATTTCTTTTCCTTGTCATAAGAATCATCCTTCTTCTTCTTTTTTATTTTTTCACTCCCATCTTTCAACTTCCGCTTCTGCAGAGGGTTAAAAACGAGTCACAATCAAAGAGTTTTCCACATTACCAGCACTCCCAGAGCCACTCTGGGACCTCTCCCAAGAACGTGAAAACACAGAACTCATTAATCCAACCCCCCTACATCCTTCACCACGGTTCTGGTACATGTTGCCTTCAGCATTTGATAGCATCCCCATAATGCTGTGACTTCCAGGGTGACGGGGAGCTGCTGTCACCTCTGCTCTAGGAACCAGGTAACCCCACCAGAGTCTTATCCATGCCAGACACGCTTCATTTTACTGAGAAATTCTAGGATACAATGAGATTTCAAGTGCTTATCCCTATTCTGTCCACACCAAGTCACAAATCTTTCCCACTCCGGACGTTAACACACGTTTATGCAGCAAGCTTTGAGCTGTAACAGAAGGAATAATTGAGAAAGCTTTCTTGCTGACCTTGGGACACTTCTTCTTCTTCTCTTTGACATAGTCATCCTCAGACTCAGAGGCCTGCCGGAACTGCAGCGTTCCTGAGTTGATGTAAAACCCTCCATACTTCGTGGTGAGAGAGGCAGGAACCAGCTCATCGTACTGGAAATAACAGAGAACAGTTCATTGGCACTGGGAGCTTGGTTTCTTCATTCCATAGCTCAGCTGCTTGGAAGATTCAGTGGGATTCATGGATTCACAAAATATACTGAGTTGGAAGGGACACATCAGGATGGAGTCCAACTCCTGGCCCTGCACAGACACCCCAACAATCCCAACCTGTGCATCCCTGAGAGCATTGTCCAAATGCTTTCTGAGCTCACACAGGCTTGGTGCTGTGGCTACTCTCCTGAGAAAGTTATTGCAGTGCCTGACCATGCCCTAGGGGAAGAACCCTTTCCTGATATCCCACCTAAAGCTCCCTGACTCAGCTCCAGCCATTTCCTCAAGTCCTGTCCCTGGGCACGAGACTGAGGAGACTGTGCTCCCCCAAGAGCACACTGGAATGCCTACCAGCATCTCCTGCCCTGCAGATGCCCCAGGAGCTCTCATTCCCTGGCCCTGGCACCCTCCTGCCTTACTCCCAGTCCAGGTTCAGCCTCCCAGGCCACCTTTAGCCACTCTCACACCCCCAGCACTCACAGCTTCCGAGTTGTCGATGAAGGAGTCGGACTCATCATAGCCATACCCCATATCAATCAAATCCTGAATCCGGTCCTTCCTGCGCCTCTTGCCACCCTGAACAAGGAAACATGGACACTGTGATCACTTTTCTTTCCCAGTACCACAGAGATACCCTGACACAGGACACCAACACTGGCGCCAGGACAGAAAAGCTACAGCACCAAACCAGGGCTGGCTCTCATCACACTGTACTCACAGGGTGTGGTAAATCCATAGAGAAACAAAATAGTGCAGCCAAATGAAAAACTACTAGCCAGACTCCAAACTGAACTGGGTCTGCATCCCTTCAACATTCCTGCCAGGGCTCTCTTCCACAGGGCTTGCTCTTCCCTAAGTGCTCCAGTGGTACAGACTCAGTACTACAGACATCAAACACACACAGAGTGTGTCAGAGTGACCCATGGACCAAATCTGTATCACAAAATAACACACAACTTGCTACCCCCAAGTGCCAAAGACTATAAAAACCACAGCGTGGTTTTATTGCCAACCAGAGAAATAATGCAAAAGGAAGACCAGAGAGGAACAGGTAAGACAGATCCATGCAGCAATGTCCTGAGGGCAGTGGACTCAACACAGCCCCATGCTCAGGGACTTGGCACATTCCATCCTGCCATAGCAACAAGACCTAGAAATTAATTTTTACTTAAGGAAATTCAATGTTATCAATCACAGTAAGTGATTTGCCACTCGCTTTAGTTCATGTCATTTGCTTTAATCAGACTCATCTGATTGAAGAATGAATCTGAACTATTTTTACAGCCCTGAGACAGAAAAAGAACATAAAAACCAGCACGTGGCAGCCAGGATAAAGGACTGGGGGAGAACAGGAACTCGAGAGCCAGTGAGCATTAAAAGCACTGCCTGAGAGCTGGACAGCACTGCCCAGCCCAAAGAATAACACAGTTTAAAGAAGAAACACTTACATATTTTTCTTCGAACTTCCTAGCAAGAGCCTCCACTTTATGCCTTTCCTTTTCCTCATCATTGAAGGGATCAGCCGGGTCTTTCTTCTGTAGAAACAGGGTTAAAACCATGCCAGTCAATCCAGCCACACTGCCACCAAAACCACATGCATTAAACACATCCTGACTGGAACAGCTGGGCAGAAGCTCAGATAAGTCAACCTTTAGGACAGTGCTGATCAACATCCTCATCAGTGACATGGACAATGGGATCAGGGTACCCTCAGCATGTCTGGAGAAGCCACCCAGCCGTGTGGTGTGGTTGACACACCTGAGGGATGGGAGACCACCCAGAGGGACCTGGACAGGTTGAAGAGCTGGGACCATGGGAGCCTCACAAGGTTCAGCAAAGCCAAATGCTGGTGCTGCACCTGGAACAGACAGGATCAATCCAGGCTGGGAGATGAAGGGATTTAGAGCAGCCCTGGGGGAAGGATTTGAGGTGTTGGTGGGTGACAGCTGGACTTGCCCCAGTCATGAGCACCCAGAACCCGCCCTGTGCTGGGCTGAGCCCCAGGGTGGGCAGCAGGAGGGGGCGATTCTGCCCCTCTGCCCCCTCAGGTGAGACCTCACCTGCAGAGCTGCCCCAGCCCTGGGGCCCAGCACGGGAAGGACGTGGAGCTGCTGGAGAGAGTCTGGAGGAGCCCATGGAGATGCCCCAAGGGCTGGAGCCCCTCTGGAGCCAGGCTGGGAGAGCTGGGGGTGCTCACCTGGAGAAGAGAAGGCTCCAGGGACACCTCAGAGCCCCTTCCAGGGCCTAAAGGGGCTCCAGGAGAGCTGCAGAGGGACTGGGGACAAGGGATGGAGGGACAGGACACAGGGAATGGCTTCCCACTGCCAGAGGACAGGGATAGATGGGATATTAGGAAGGAATTGTTCCCTGGGAGGGTGGGCAGGCCCTGGCACAGGGTGCCCAGAGAAGCTGTGGCTGCCCCTGGATTCCTGGGAGTGTCCAAGGCCAGGCTGGACAGGGCTTGGAGCAGCCTGGGACAGTGGAAGGTGTCCCTGGACATGGCAGGAAGTGGAATGGGATGGGCTTTAAGGTCGTTTCCAAGCCGAACTATGGTGGGATTCTGAGAGTGTCTCTGTGGTTTGGGTGCTCTCTCAGCTAGTTTTGCACCTGCCTCTGATTCTCCCAACCCACAAAAAAATATGCCCCAAAAATCAAGTGGCATAAAACATAACTGACTGCTAACAGTCCTGAAGGCAAACAGTAAAAGGAATAGCATCCAGTAAGTTTCTTTTTAGAGACAAACACTCCTAATTGAAAGTTTAAATGCTACAGGAGTTTTCATTCATGTCTCCTTCAGTGCTTTTGGAAAACAGCTCCTTATCACTGCCAGCCACCCAGGTACCAGAACTCACTTTAGATCCAGCCATTCCAAACTAAACGAGCATCACATCCCACATCTGCCACCAGCACAACACCCTCCCAACACCAAATTCCAGGCAGGGCTGGAGTGACACAGTGTGGCCTGACAACAAGAACCCCAGCCAGGGGTCAGCTCTCCTGCCTGCAGGATGTCCACTCACCCCCCTCCTACCTTGCAGCACCTCACAGCAAACACAGACCCAACCCTCAAAACAGCAATGCTGAGACAGCCTTTGAGACCTTCAGCTACAACACAGGTTCCCACAGGCCCCCAGGGACACTCACCTTGTCACCTGAAGAACTCGCTTTTACTTTCCCTCGACAGCTCTTGAGGAGATCTGGGTAGAAGAACTCCGGGCAGCGTTTGTGGTCGGGCTCGAAGAGGGTCAGGGTGATCCGCACAGCCGTGGCCGCCGGCTCCGCCTCCGGGGGCTGCTCTCCATCGTCCTTCCGAGACCTCTTCAGGAAGCTACTGCTCAGTGGCCCGTGCAGAGTGGTGAACGAAACCCTGTGGGGCTCTGTCATGGCTATGGCCAAATCTTACCAGGCCTCACGGCATCGTTCCCATTGCATTAGGAAAGATCTGTCGGGCTGCACTGACGAATTTCACCAAGGATAACTGAGGATGTTGGCAGTAGAATAAGTGCTTTGCTTTTGGAGGTTTCTCGGGAAGTGACAAAGGGCCGTGCTGTGAGCGCTTGCTGCAATCATTAGAGAGAAGAAAGAAAGAAGTCAGTCCTTGTACCAGTCTTCCCTCCAACACTGGAAGCTCCCCGCTATCCCTCCAGTCCATTGCAGGTCTCTCTCCTCACACCACACAGCTCCATTTGTAAGGGATGAAGGAAATCCAGCTGCCGGGGAAACAAAACGAGCCCGCCAGACTCGCTTTGACGCGGCCCAGGAGCCCTGGGCACAAACACCGGGCTGAGGCTGCACGTCCCGGGATGAGACTGCACCTCTCAGGATGGCACAACGCCTCCCGGGCCGGGGCTGCGCTCCGGCCGCCTGATCTCCCGCTGCACGGAGGCCTGGACACCACTGTCCCTGGGAAAGCGGCCCTAGCGGGGACTGAGCGGGTCTTGGGGACTGAGCGGGACTCGGGTCTGAGCGGGGCCCGGGGTGGCAGCGCCGCCGGAGGGAGTGCGGCCCGCGGGGCTGAGGGGAGGCCCGAGGCCGTGGTGCCGGGGCGGCGGGCCCGCCCGCCCTCACTCACCGCCGGCGGGACTCAACCGCCGCCGCCGCCGCCGCTCCGGGCCCGCTCCGGCCCCGCGCCCGCGTCACGTGGGCGGTGCTGCCCTCGCGCTGAGCCGCGCGCGCCGCGGCCAATCAGCGACCGCCCTAACGGCCACGCCTCGCACCGCGGCCAATCAGCGTCCGCCCCAACGGCCACGCCTCGCGGGAGCGGCTCGCGGACGGCTGCCCCTGACCACGTGATCGGGGCGGACCAATCCCCGCTGCCGGCACCGCCCCGTCCCGGCGCCCCGCGCGCGGTGGCGGGAGGGGCGCCAAGATGGCGGCGGTCCCTGAGGGAGCGGCGGTGGTCCGGCGGGGTGCTCTCGGAGGGGCTGCCCGCGCCCTCTTCACTCACTGAGCAGCGTTTGGTGGAGCCTCCTAGGAATCAGTGGTGTGAAGCCTCCAGGAAGCTGCGTTCGTCGTGCCCCTCGTGAGCCTTAAACAAGCTCAGGTTTCTTCCACAGAATGAAATGCAACTTAGGGAATGTGTGTAACGATAAGGGGCAACAAAGTAATATATCTAAACAGTCCCACTTCAGGATCTGTTAAAATGCTGGAGGTTATTTAGAGAATTGCTGAAAAAAAACCCTTGAGAGACAAGGCAGTCAGTGGTCACAGCCAGTGTGGGTTCACATGGGGAAGCTCCTGCCAAATCTGCTTCATTTGTGAGAAGCTCAAGCACTGCCTGCCTAGAGTCACAGAATGTTTCAGGCTGAAACGGACCGCAGTGGCTCATCTGGTCCCAGCTGCCTGCTCAGGCAGGGTCAGCCCAGGGCACAGTGCTGTGTCCAGACAATTGGGAAATATTTCCAGTTATAGACACTCCACTCCCTTTCTGGGCAGCCTGTTCCAGTGTACAAGAAAGTTTTTCGTCGTGCTCGTTTAGAACTTCTTGGGCTCAGTCCCTTCCCATTGTTCTGGTGCCATTGCTGGGCCCTGCTCTGCCCCTCCCTGCACACAGGGACACCCAGGGCTGAGGGCCCTTCTCAGCTGGGGCTCCTCTCCAGGCCGAACAGCCCCAGCTCCCTCAGCCTTTTCACACAAAGAGATGCTCCAGTACCTTCAGCATCATCACAGCCTCCAGCAGACCTGCTCCAGGAGCTCCATGTCCCTCCTGTCCTCACAAGACATTCCAGATGTGCCTCACAGGCTGAGCAGATGGGCAGGATCCCCTCCCTCTCACCCCCCAGGAACCCCCACCTTGGCCCCAGGGCTCGTCAGGAACAGTCAGTGTCACCCTCTTCACAGAGATGCAGCCCCAGCTCAGGCTGGTGCCTGGAGTTGTTCCTCCCCAGATGCAGGACTCTGCTCTGGCCTGTGCTGGATTCCAGAAGGTTCCTCTCTGCCCTCTCCCATTGTCAAGGTCCCTCTGAAGGGCCACACAACCTCTGAGGTATCATCCACTCCTCCCAGCCCTGCATCAGTCATCTTTGTGTTGACCAAAGGAAGACAGTAGATGTGGTGGTTAGCAAAGCTTTTAATACCATCTCTAACACTCTCTTGGATAAACTGTCCCTTACACAGCTCTACAAGTTCCCCTTTACACGGGTGAGCAGCCAGTGCCAGGTCAAGCTGAAAGGGTTACAATAACTGGGGTCAGACCAGGACAGTCAGCAGTGGGGTTATGCAGGGCTCTATTTGAGGGCTGGGGCTCTTGAATGTTTCTATAAATGATCCAGATTCAGGAATTTAATGTACATTAGGTAGGTTTGCCAACAACAATGAACTGGAAGGGGCTGTGGAGGCCCCAAAGGGCCCTTAGAGGGCAGTCACAACCTGTGTGAAATTCAAGAGCAGCAGTGCTGGACTCTGCACCTGGGACAGGGCTGTACACACACTGTGGGGGATGAGAGGCTGGAGAGCAGCCCAGCAAACAGACCTGGGGGTTAATGGCGACTTCAACAAGAGCCATCAGTGCAGCCAAAAGAGCCAGCTCTGTCCTGGGCTACAGCTCAGCTCAGCTCAGGGACTGTCCTGCTCAGCACTGGGCTGGAGCTCTGTGTTCCCACTAACGGTTCTGGAAACTATGGAGACAACATCTCAAAAGCCATTTCCCATCCCAAAACATTTTTAACACTCTTTCATTTTCCAATACTCCGTGTTTGTGTTTGGCTGACAGCACCAGCTCAGACCTAACTCCTTGCAATGCTCTAAATGCAGGGAAATGCCCCAGGAGCAGAAACCAGGTGTGACAGGGGGTCGGCATCCAGCCAAGAGGACGGTGCAGGGTTCCTCCAGGGTGCCCAGCAACAGGAGGAGGAACAACAGCCAGAAACTGAAACACAAGAAGTCCCCCCTCAATGTGAGGAAGAATTTCTTAACACTGAGAATGGCAAAGCACCTTGCCACTGAGGGTGGCAGGGAGGGCATTCCAAACCCACCTGGACACATTCCTGTGACAGCTGCTCCACATGACCCTGCTCTGACAGGGAACTGAATGTTCTCCAGAGGTCCTTTCCAACCCAAATTATTCTGGGATTTTGTGAGTCCTGCAGGAGCAGAGCCTGCTGGGTCTGCTGCCATGACCATGTGGTGCTGCAGCAGCAGCCTGGCTTCACTTAACCCCATCCACTGGTTTGGTGGAAAGCACAAGAGCCCTGCACAGGTGTTTTGCTTTCGAAAAAGACAGGTGTGTGCTAAGGAAGAGCAGGGCCTTCCCTCGAAATGGAGACAATAAATCCCTCCCTCTGAATTAGTATAATTTTGGAATTAAGGGGCTCTCAGGCAAAGATATGGGGAGCAGAGACAACAGGATCTCTGCTGCCTTCACCTCCTCCAGCTCCGACACACAACTGCTGCAGCCAAAACCTCCCCTCCACTCTGCCACCCAGGCTATTTGTGACAAGCACCTGCAGCCTCCTGCATTCAAGGACCCTAAGAGGAACAACAGACAGCTTCTACTTTTATTGTTACAGTTTAACACAGTCTTGGACAGAGAAGAAGCAGCAGGAACCAACATGCAAAGCAATCAGAAGTCCCCAGGGGCTCGAGGCAGACCATCCACAGCTCAGCTCCTGTACCTGCTCCCAGCAGTGCCTCTGGGGGCCCTTTCCCTGCAGCTGCTGCTCCGTCGTGCCCCAGAGCGGGACGAGGTCATGGCAGACACCAAATCTACACACACAGAGAGGAGAGGACTGGCCTGGGATTGTGTCTCATGAGTCAGGTCTGTTACCTGACTGGAGTTCAGTGGGCTTTGACATGTAGACAGGGAGAAGAGGGATCCTACAGGAACAGGCAATGGCAGGAGATGAAGCTCGGGTATTTGGGCAGCTTTTCTGTGTCAGAGCTAGCAGCTCTTGGTGTCAACAGCTCTTCTCTCTCCATCTTTTAAACAACAGATGTGGCCTTCCTCCCACTCAGTTCATGCCTCTGTCTGCACCAGCATCTTCTGCAGCCCTGCTGCAGCCAGACTCCAAGTTCAGCCAAGTGGACAAGATCCAGGAACAAACAGGATCTGTCAAGTATTTAGAGCTGGACACAGGTGCCTGGAGAAGGCCCCAAGGCAGGAAGAGCCTTGGCTGAGGCAGCTGGACAGCCCCACTCACTAGAGGGAGACCTCCCAGCCCTACCACCCTGGGGCCAGCACAGAGCAGGAGTGGGGGTGACTTCACTCTGCCCCCCAAGAGCTGCCCTCACTCCCCAGCACCTACAAAGCTGAGGACCCAGATGGACAGGCTTTGAGGGCACTGTCAGACTCATCCTGCACACAGGATGCCCTGGGGATCTCATTCCCTCGGTTTAACTGTGTCCCTGTTCCATGGCAGGATTCCATGTCACTGTTCCTGTCCTTATGCTCTGGTGGGGCTGCACAGGGAGCTCAGACACAGCACAACTGTGAGGAGCTAGGTGGCCCAGGAACAGCTCACAGGTGGTGTCCAGCCCATTACAAACTGGTTTCCAGATACCCTCCCAGCAGGAAATCTCCACTGCAAGCTCTCGGGAGGACAAGGAAGATCTTGGGCTCTGCCACAGCTCAGTGCCAGGACTACACAGCCTGTGCTGTGCACAAGAGAGAACAAAATACTCCCCTAAGCCATCCTTCCTGAGCCCCAGATCCACAAATCCTTCCCTGCCTCCCTCTCCCCCTTCTCTTCCTGTGGCTGCCCCAGTGCTGCTGCTTCACATCAGTGACCATGGAGGGACAGTCTGGTGTCAGGCTGGGTCAGGGCCATGCAGCCCCAGAGAAGCAGAGCAGATCTGGAGGAGCTTCCCACTCCCAGCAGCCACAGCCCAGGAACCAGAGCCTGAGGGATTGTGCGTTTAACAGCATTTGGAGAATCTTCCTTCCATGGACTCACTCATCATGTGTGAAACTGGGTGGGCTTGTGCCAGCCCCAGCACACCAAGGGAGAGAGAATTGTCCCATCCTTCATTCCTTGTCTTGGAATGAACTCCAAAATGAGAATTTGCTCCCTTATCCTATAGCAGCCCAATTCTTTAAAAGCCTTTGGTGAAAAGCCTTCTAGAAATGCAGGTAAACTGTCAAGCCCATCACCTTGTGACCAGCAGCAAGGAAAAATGCATTCTCCTGTTCTAGGCAGGAATGAGAACACCCAGGAATGGGCCAAGAGCCCATGTTTTACTTCAGCAAATCAGCTTGAGCTACTTAGGATTTAAGATGCTGCAGCAAACAGAGAAACAGTACCAACTACTTACTAGAGCAAAGAGAGAAAAAGAAACAGCTCCCCTTGGTGGGAGCTGAACCACAGAGTTCCACACACAGCCCAGCTCCCAGGATCCCCCAGGCAGAAGAGGAATCCCACAGAGGATCTGCAGGCAGCCCCAGCAGCTGCCATGAAATGGATGGAAATGTCCTGTGTCCCAGCAGGAAGATGAACTTCCCTTGGGATTGCTCCTCACTCGTAGATCCAGCGTGCAGCTGTGTCCTCCCAGCACGGCAGCTCCTCCGGGCGGAACCAGAGCGAGATCTCCTGCTGGGCACTCTCCACCGAGTCACTGCCGTGGATCACGTTCCTGTGGGCAAGGACAAAGGGAGCAGCTCTAACCAAGCTCAGAAAGGGAAACGAGGGATGCAGGACTTCAGGTGGTTTTTTAAAATGCTGTTTATTGTTTCTAAATGATCCAGCAATTCACGGGTTGTGGGTGACAAGAGCCCAGCCCACAGCCTTTTCAGCCACAGCTGTGGGTTCGTCTGAAGCCACTCTAGTTCTGGTTACAATGCATTATTTACTTTTCATTGCAGAGAATCTTAAAACATGGCAACAGATCAATACTTTTACTATTACCTATAGCCTATCATAACTACTAACATTACCATGTTCATGTTACTATTTTTCAATCACAGAAAGTTAGTATGTTACAGTTTAAGCTAAAAGTTGTTTTTCAGTTTTCTTACAGTAGAAAATTTTGAAGTTTTTCTTTCTGCTTGCAACATGGCATTTTTGTTTGCCTGTAAAAATCTTTTTGCTTAGTAAAAACGTACTTTGTTTGAAGTGAATTTATCTTTTGCTCTGAGTCATAAAAACCCCTTCCAACTCATTTTACTCTTTAGCTTCTTAGTTATCTAGTAAAACTGACTCACCAATTCTTTTCTTCTACATCAAAACTTGCTATCATTTCTATTCCTTCTTCAAATTCTACATTCAAAAATCTTTCTATTATACATATATAGCTGTAAGACCTTCCTGTCAAATCCTTATCCTTCCCAACAGTGGCAGAGGGATGCTGCAGCCTGGAAAATGCCCCCTTGACCAATTTCATTAAAGCAATGGAGCCAGTCCTATCCCACAATATCCCTTCCTATCACACACCCCTCATCCTATCCTTCCAGCAGTTCCCAGCACTCCCTCCTCCTATGCTGAGGAACCATTTGTTTGCTACAGGAGGAGCTGCAAGTGGCTGTAGCTCTGGGATTTGCAATTTTTATGTCAGTGATTCCAGCTGTGCCTCCAGATATTCCCCCTTCCATCAAAGCAGGTTTGGTATCAGACAACAGGAAACAGATCTAAGCCAGGATGGTTCAGTAAGAGCTGTGTCTACCACAAGCCAGGCTGGGGCCACCCAAGGTCACCACCCATGGATATTCACCTGCTCCCACGAAAGGACAGAGTGGGAGCCTCCCTTCCTCTTCACAGCCTGACAGTCCCAATTGCCAGAGGAAAACAGGCAAACCCCACCTGCTTTCAACAGAGGACTCAGGAGGAAGGAAAGACACAACCCAGGCTCTTCCTCCTACTAAAGCCAGCCCTGGGAAGCAGAGCTCAGCTCTGGTCTGAGCACAAAAGGGAGAACTTCTGCTCTGGGAATGCAGACTCATGTGGCTCAGGCAGGCCTGGCACAGGAATGCCTGGACAGGATGCTCTGAAGCACTGAGGGAAGAAGAAGTCAAAGCTCTCACTTGCCAACTTCAACACAGAAGTCTCCTCGGATGGTGCCAGGCCTGGATTCAGCTGGATTGGTCTCCCCAATCATGGTGCGAACTGTCTTCACCACATCCAGGCCCTGCCAGACCTACAGGAGAGCAAAGCCAGGATCAGTTTCCACAACTGCTCCAGCAGGTCACATCTGCCCTCTGAATTCCCCACCGGATCCACCCAGGTGAGAGACAGGAAAAGGTCTCTCCAAATTATTCTTCCAATGTTGATTTTGGAAAATAATCCAAATTATCTGTGGATTTCTCCCCATCTCTGGAAGCGCTCAAGGCCAGGCTGCATGGGGTTTGGAGCAGCCTGGGATAGTGGAAGGTGTCTCTGCCTATGGCAGGGGGTGGACAAGCCTTTAAGGTCCCTTCAAACCCAAACCATTCTATGATTGAATTTACAACAGAAAACATCCCTGCGGTTCAGTACAGCTTCAAGAGACCCTCTGAAGGGACATACCACCTTACTTCCACTGTGCCAACAGCCACTGCTGCTGACACCTTGCACTTTGTCCCTGTCCCTTGGTGCAGGGGCCCTGGCCAGCACTCACCATGGCCACGATGGGCCCGGAGCTCATGTACTTCACCAGGCGGCTGTAGAAGGGGCGGTCCCGGAGGGAGATGTAGTGTTCCTTCAGCAGCTCCTCCGAGGCCTGCACAGAGCACACAGCTTAGTCTACTCCCACATGGGGGGATCTGAGCAAGGGCTGCAGGAAATTAAGATAATTAAGCTCTTGCACAGATGCTCAGTTCCAGGAGTGAAACAGCAGGAGCCTGACACAGACAGGAATTTCCAGCTGCCAGCTTACAGTGACAGCCCTGGAGTATGGGCACAGTCAAGGGCAGAAATGCTCCCCATAGTTAGAATCACCCCTCCCAGTGCCAACTCTCCTCTGAGCTGTGAGATTTGGTGCTGAAATCACACCAGCAGTCTGTACAGGCCGGATGACAGGCAGCATTCCCAGCAGTTACCGGCACAGCCAGGGCTTGGGGGGCTGCAGGGGCTCCTCGGCTCCAGGGACCCCCAGCCTGGGTGGGCCCGGCCGCTCACCTGCAGCAGCTTCATCCCCACCAGCTGCAGCCCCTTCCTCTCGAAGCGCCGGATGATCTCCCCGACTAGGCGCCGCTGGACCCCGTCCGGTTTGATGGCCACGAAGGTCCGTTCATTGACCCCGCTGAAGGCTGCAGGGAGAGGACAGAGGTCTGAGGGGGGGATGAGACTCCTGTGGGCCTCCAGCCAAGCGGGCACAGGGGGGTCGCAGGCCCTCAGCCGTGGGGACATAGGGGGGTTCCCAGGTTCCCGCAGAGAGGGGCAGGGCGGTCCTGCCGGCGGCCGTCGGGCGCAGAGGGCACAGGGACAGGGGAACCCAGGCCCGGGCCTGCAGCCGCGGGGTGTCTCCCGAGGAAGGGAACGTCCCTGGCTCTCAGGCGTAAAGAGAGTGGGGGTCCCTGGTCCTCACACCCAGAACCGAGGGTCCCGTCCCGTTCCGTACCACTGTGGAAGAGGCCGGCGAAGAGACCCAGCACCAGGCAGATCATGGCGGCGCCGCTCTTAAAGGGGACGCGCTGTCCCCGCGCTGTCACCGCCCTCAGCGGAACCATCGTGCCGGGGGCGCGGAGCGGCGGGGCCGAAACACGGTGCACCGGGAACGGCCCGTTCCCATGGCGACGGCGGGCCCGGAGCCCGCCGGGCCCGGGGGGACACCAGGCTCCTCCCGTGCGAGGTGGCCCAGCCGCGGCCTCCTTGCTGCCGCCTCTGAGCTCCCCTGTGCCACAGTGTCCCTCGTGTTTATGACACTGTTTTGCCTTCGTTATCTCCGCCATTGCGGTCGTGACTGCACACCACTCGTGGTTACGCTAGCCCGGTTATGGGGCAGCTGTTGTGGTACTGACCAGCTCCTCTAGCTCGGGCAGGCCCACGCTGGGACCTCAGGAAGAGGAGCTCTGAGCTCCCCCGGGCCGTGCTGCAAGAGCCCTGCAGGGCTGGGGAGCTCCTCTGTACAGAGTACATGTTGCTGATTTAATTTTGGGGTGTAAAACCCCGGCTGTTAACGTGCTTTCAGCCTCAGTTAGGAAGGGATAGGTAGAACTCCAGGGCTCCATTTCCTGCTCTCAGGAACTCACCTCTCCGCTCAGTTTCCTCCAAGTTCAGCCTCTGGGAATACCAGCACATGAAATACCTTCTCCAGGTGCCCTGTGGAGGGCTGGATTTGCTCCCAGAGCTGTTCAGGTGCCTCACGGAATGCTGGGTCTGCTTCCATCCTGCTTCTCTTGTTCAGAGACGGTGTCCTGCTCCCTCTCCTCTGTTCACGTCTTGGCTGGGACAAGCAGGGATCCGTCTCCCAACAGCAAGGATCCAGCTGCTTTATCCAACATAGTTTTGAGTAAATTATTCCCGCGTTTGTGCCAATACATAATTAGTGGTTGTATCCTGGAGGTCCAGAGCCTGGGGGAAGTTGACCAAGTTTGCTCCATCACAGCCGTGCTGTGGTGGTTATTATTCTGCCCGCGGAAAAGCCTTTGTAGGATAAACACCGTCCGTCGTGGAGCGGTGGGCACGGCCCGGGGGCTGAGGGCGAGGCTTTCCCCGCCGTTCCCGGAGCTCTGGTGCCGGCAGAGGGAGCGCAGGCACCGCGGAGGAGCTGCCAGCCCCCGGCAGCCCCGTCCCGTCCCGGGCAGCCCCGCTGCGGGACTCCCCTAAAACAAAGCTGGAATTTTAAGGTGCACGAGCAGCGTGTTGTCAGCCCTCCCTTGTGTTCTTAGGGACAGCCGGGCTGTTTTGTCGGAAGATCTCAAACAAATCCCGTCTGGAGCAGGTGTCTGTGAAAGGAAACAGCCCTCACACGGTTTGGAAAGGTGCAGAGCAGAGAGCTCTGAGGAAGGTGTCTAATAGATGGTGTCAGCTCTCATTAGCTGCTCACAGAGCCGCTAATTAAGAGCACATTCTCCATGTGCTGCCGGTGACATCTGTGTGTGTCCAGCCTGGAGTGCAGCAGTGGGAGTGAGGCTGGAGGGAGCGTGGCAGGTGTTGAAACCCAGCCTCCTAATCCAGTCTGATGGAACCTCAGTCTTCTTTCATAGAGGGCTAGTTCAAAAATGATGATGTTTCTGTCAATTTAATAAGATTTATTCTAGGACACTTTTCAAGGCGCCTGCAGAGGTGTCAGTGATGAAGTCAATAGCTCAGACCCCAGCCCAGCCAGCACCTGTCTGTGCTGCAGCAGCCAGACTTCCATACAGGCAGAATCCCTCATTTCACACTCATTTTATTTTTGTTGTTTATTAATGCTGATGAAACACCTCAATTTCTCATGCCAGGTTTGTTCTGTTATTCTCCACAGGTCTCCTCAAAGATCCCAGTGCAGGTATTTGGGTGAAGGTTTTAATTTCCTTGGACTGTAAACGTTGTTTTGAGCCTCAGGCAGTTCCCTGCAGCAGAACTTGGAGGAGAAACATGTCAGACACTCTCCACTTGGGTGAGTCCTCATCTTCTCTGGCAATTATGTGCTGTGGGGAGAAAGCTTTGACTTTCCTCTCTAGGAGCCCCAGAAATGCAGATTACTGGTGACCAGGTAGCTTGGGAAACAGAGCTGGGCCTGATTCCCAGGCAAATTATTCTTGAGCCAATGTCTTTTAGACACAGTTTTAGGCAGATGTGTATCTAGGGCGAGCACAGGAAGCTCCAGTAAGCAAGAATGAGACCACAAATCCTTCCTACAGAGCTTTCACTTGGGTGCTCAACATTCCCAGCCCAGATGTGTGCACAGAATGGTGTCACAGGTAACAGCTACACATCTGGAAGGGGCTGAACAAATTTTCTGCCTCATTTGGAAAGCCCAGTGATCACTTTTTGACCCCCTCACTGGGAACCTGAAAGGCCAGGTACCTGCTAGCACCAAATACCTTCTCATTTCAGTGGGAAGTTCAGTGTGGAAGGATCCCAGTGTGGCAGGGGAGGCTGGGGAGGGGCTGTTCCCGTGCTCACCCCCACTGCAGGAATTTCAGGCGGAGGCAGAACTCTATTTTTGCTCCTGCTGGATGAAACATTGCAGATCCTGTGGTTATGTAAGAGACTCCAGAGCATGTAGGTGCAGATAACATGGCCATCCAACACTGTGCAGTGCAGACAAAGGCTTTTTGTCTCCTTTCATCACACTTAGAAACTTCTGCAGTTGGCACTGCCTTCCTTCTCGGGCTCTTTTTCCACCTTTTTGCTTGTTTAGTGAGGATTTTCATCTTTCAGTGTAGCAGTGTAGCATTGGCACAGCCTGGAGTGTTGGTGCCTCTCACAGTGTGAGCTGTGCACAGGTGCAGACCTGTCTACTTTCATACTGGACCCACTGATCCTGCTGGAAATATTTTATCTTTATGATAAAGAGGGGTTGGTAGAGCCAGAAGATTTCCTTTTGCTGGATTCAGGGGATACAGATGTCAGAGCCAGAGCTACACAAAGTGCTCCACAGCAAGGTCACTTTCCAAGGAAACGTGGAACAAACAAGAGGATCAATTCCAAACTGCCACTGCTCCACCCTGGAACAAAGCTCTGATACAGAGAGTGGTGGTCTGAAAACTGGGAGTAGCTGTGTGAGTACAGCAGCAGGTCTCCAGGGATACACCTTTAACCCTAGGACAGGTGCTGCTTCCTCAGAGGAAATGGCTCAGGCCAGACTTGCCTTTCCTTGCATTTGGTTTTTCCATTCTCGTGGAATCCATAAAAGATTTCCTTGAAAGAAACACTCAGGGTACACAGCCCAGGGAAACACTTGCACTTTGAAGCAGAGGTTTGTGTTAGTTCTCACTTCTGTGCAGTGCTACAGCATTTTATTTATACCTGTGAGGGCAGCCTGTGCTTCTTCCCTGAGAAATTCCCAGTCCATCCAGTCCCATCCAAGACTAGAGAAGGACAGGCTGGAATAGGCAGTGCCAGTGAGGAGATGGGTGCTGGTGCTTTGGGGGTGAGCCAGGAGGGCAGCAGGACATTGGCTGCTGTTCAGTGCCCTGAGAGATGTTCACAGCCTGGAGCCCTTGTCGTGTGCTCTGAGTGTGTCACTTGTGTGCTGCTCCCAGTCCTGGCTCCTTCCTGTCCTTGTAGGTGCACAGCACAGGAGTCTCCTCTGTGCTGATGGTGAGCTCACACCTAAAACTCCTGCACAGATGCAGCTGCAGTAGCTTGGTCTGTCTGGAGTATCTCATAGAATCCCAGCATGGTTTGGGTTGCAAGAGACCTCAAAGCTCATCTCATTCCACCCCCTGCCATGGGCAGGAACACCTCCCACTGTCCCAGGCTGCTCCAAGCCCTGTCCAATCTGGCCTTGGACACTGCCAGGGATCCAGGAGCAGCCACAGCTTCTCTGGGCACCCTGTGCCAGGGCCTGCCCACCCTCCCAGGGAACAATTCCTGCCCAATATCCCATCCATCCCTGCCCTCTGGCAGTGGGAAGCCATTCCCTGTGTCCTGTCCCTCCATCCCTTGTCCCCAGTCCCTCTGCAGCTCTCCTGGAGCCCCTTTAGGCCCTGGAAGGGGCTCTGAGGTGTCCCTGGAGCCTTCTCTTCTCCAGGTGAGCACCCCCAGCTCTCATAGCCTGGCCCAGAGCAGAGGGGCTCCAGCCCTTGGAGCATCAGGGATAATTTCTCAGGGACAGCCCCTGTCTCACTCCCTCCTCAGCTCCTTCTCACTTGAGCCTGCAAAGATAAATTTTTTTGTATAAAAACCCAGCTGTGGCCTATGGAGTTCTGCCAGCAGAGGCAGCCATGGGTCTTACCATGGTTTGGGGTTTCCTTTCACTCACAGGGGAGCTGCTGCCACACCTTTATCTTCAGCCCTGAGGCAGATGTGAGGCTAAGCCTGACCTTTCCCTCTTTACAGACAGCAGCCCTGGGGTGTGACTGTGTGGGGCTCCTGCATGATTCCTGTGCCCAGAGCAGGGCAGGCAGCAGCCCCTGAGCCTGGCAATGCGGAGCCACAGCTCCCAGGAAGCTTCCTTTGCCTCCTGAGGAGATACTGAAGGTAAAACTTTTAGTCCTTGAAGTTTTTTGTCATTTGGATTGAGCTGATGGCAAAGTCCCACGTGTGTGAGTGTTGTGAAGGAATGCTTTGCCACCGAGGTGGTGGCTGGCTTGGATCAGGTTGCATCCACTTGCTTACACCTTCACTCTGGCTGGCAGTGGGATCGAGGAGGGACTGCAAACTTTGAGGAGCTGTTTGATCCCCTTGTTCTTAGGACCCTTGTTCAGAGGGGTCTGAACGCAGCCTCGCCTCTCCAAATCCACCACAGCTGCTCAGCTGTGAAAAGGGCTGCTGGTTCTCCCTCAGTTCCCTGTCTTGCAGAGCCTGTCCCCCCAGCAGTGCTCCTTTAGATGCCACAGCAGTCACAAACTAGGTCAAACACCATCTAAACCCTGACTTGATATCCCTTAAACTAAATTCCTGCCCTGCCTGAATGTGCCCCGAAGGGGGTTAGGACTCATGGCTTAGAGAGAGCTAAGAAAGATGAGCAGCTTTGCTGTAGCTGAGTAAATAGCTCTGGGCAGCCCGGCTCCCTCCTCCTGTCCTCCTGGCTCCCTCCCCCTGCCCTTCTGGCTCCCTCCCCCTGCCCTCCTGGCTCCCTCCCCCTGCCCTCCCGTCTCCCTCCCCCTGCCCTCCCGGCTCTCTGCCCTGCCAGCCCGGCCTCATCCTGCCCAGGAAAGTGTCCAACCCGTGTGCTTTCAGAGAATCATTAAGGCTGGAAAAGACCTCCAGGATCAAGTCCAACCTTTGACCAAACACCACCGTGCCCGCTAAGCCATATCGGGAGTACCACACCCACTATTTTTTTGGCCACTCGCAGGGATGGTGACTCCAGCTCTGCCCTGCTCAGGTGACTTTGGTGACACCAGCGCTAGAAGGGATGAGGAGGGTGAGAACCTCGGGTTATCCTAGCTCACTTAAGCTTTGGTGTGTGTGTGTTGCATGTTTCACCTCTGTCACTTCTCCTCTGGGTGCTGCAGCAGTGGGGTAACACCACAGTGCTGTCCCCAGACGTGGGGTAGGAATTTGGCCAGCACCTCTCTGACAAAGGCAACAACAAAACCTGGACAACTGAGTCCCTCACTTTCTCACACTCCAAGCCCAGAGCTTTGGGAAACCTCAGTGAAAGTTACAGAAATGTTTGTCTGTGGCTGCCAGCCTGTCCTTGATGCTGTCAGTGGAAGGCCCACATTATTTGTGTGTCTCAAGATCCTTTTGAGTCTCTGCAGATGAAAATCTGTTCCCGTGGTGAATGCAGTGGTGACTCAGCACTAGGGAAGGAAGGAATATGACCTTAGGAAAATCTTTTCACCTCCATGCTCTGGAGATGTCCAGGAAGGGAAAGAAGATTCAGTGGAAAAAAAAAATTAGCCCTTAGCAGAAAGAGGTTTCAGAAGAAGCCCAGAGCTTAATGCCAGAGGAGGGCTGCAAAGCCTGGGGTTTGGGCACACACCAGCCTCAGGCCTTGCTCCCAGCTCTTTCTGCAGGACACAGGTGGAGCTGCAGGAGTTTCCTTCCTGCCCTTCCAGGGTCAGGGGATGCAAGAGGAGAAGGACAACCCAGGATTCTGGCAGGTGTCAAATCCAGCAGCAGCTACAGTAGAAGCAACCCCTTCCCTGCTACAGGTGAGCCCTCAACACCACCCACCACCTCAACACCAACACCACTCATTATTCTGAGCTACATGGAGTGCATTTATTATTAATTTGTAGGTTTTTTGTTGGTTTAGGGTTTTAGATTTATTACTTATTATTGCTAGCTTTGTACCCCTCACCCTGTTTGTAGTTTGGTTTTTTTTTAATTTTTGCAAGTACAGTAAGTGTTAGGCATTTTATATTGTTTTGGTTTTTGATGAACTATTTTTTACTTTTTAATTTTTTTTTTTTTTTGAAAATTTAAAGTAAAGTTTTTTACTTGCTATAAGGATTTTTTACTTAGTTAATTGTTATGTAGGTGTCTTTTAATGTTTTTTTATGCACTTGGGTGGGAGGTGTTGGTCACTCCTTGTATCTGCCAATGCTTGGCTGTGGCTGAGCTGCAGCTGGGAGCCTGGCCAGGGGAAGCAGCTGATTCTCCTTCAGAACAGAGACTGCACATCAATAAATGTCTTGTTACAGATGCTTTCTTCAGCCTCTTGGCTCTCATTTCCTCTTTTAGCTTCCCCAGCTTTCTATCCCACTGGCTGGAAAGCTGCTGTCTCCTGTGAGAGCTAAGGAATGTTGGAACAGAGGCTGGGTGTAGTTCTGTCCTTGCAGGTGAGGTGCTGGACAAGCCATGCATTTTCTTCAGTGTGTCCTGACCTTCCATGTCCTGCTCTAGCTCTTTGTGGCATCTGTTACTATAGATCCTGCTGTGGCTTCCAGGGACAGATGGGTCCTGTTTGAGTCACTTTGGAAAACACCTGCCAGCTGTCAAAACCAGCTGAGAGGAGAGGAACCACTTCCTTGGGGTAACACAGCTCAGGGCAGGGGAGCTTGTTCACTGAACTCCCAACACGAGAAAATGCTGAATAAGCACCAGAAAATCCATGGGAAATGGTGGGTTAGGATGGCATTCTCTTTTCCCAAAGCAAATGCTCCATTATTACTCAGAAATAGCCACAGCCAGGATGGGGGTGGGTCAGGGCTCCCCCAGTGCCTTGCTGAGGTTTGGGATTGTTCACTGGGGCTTTCCACAGAGACACAGAACCCCTGAACTTCTTCCCACAGCCCTGGAGCACCCATGAGGACCCCTCCAAACCCCATTCCTCCCTGCCAGGGATTCCTCTGCCTCCAGCTGCTGCTGTTTGAGTCAGTTCCTGGGGAAGAGCAAAGCAGCAAGGCAGGGACAGAGCCTGACCTGGTGCAGTAAGGTTCTTGTTCAAAGCCTGGCCCCAGAGCAGCAAGAGCCATCTTTGCTTCAGGATTTGGGAATGAGCTCAGCAGTGAATAAGTGCACATGGTACAAGAAGTTTTACCTGAGCCTGTGGGGGTCTGTGATGGGAGCAGAGGAAAAGGCAGCAACTGGAACGTGTTGGGAGGAAACCCCAACAGAGAGAACTGGTTAAAAGCCATTTCCCATCCATATCTCAGCCCTGTTCCACTTTCCAATGCCCTTTGCAAGGCTGACAGTACCAGCTCAGCCTTGACTCCTAAGGTGTCCTGCAGAGGAGAGCTCAAAGGCTGGGGAAAAGCCCCATGGGCTGACCACAGGTCCTGCAAGGACTGGCCTAGGTTGGCACCAGTCCTGTGGGAGCACAGAGCCCATTCCCTAGCAGTGGCATGAGGCTCTGCACAATGAGTCACTCGTCCAGATCCTAATCCAGCATTTCCCCTCAGCAGGACCATAAAGTCTTGGAAGGGCTGCTCTGTTGCCAGGCTCTGGAGTGGGGGTTTGGGGTGTTTGTCCCATTGTGACCTGCCAGAGGACAGGCACTATAAACCCTGCAGCTTCCTTCCAGTGCACAGCCACAGGCATCAGCCTGGCTCCACCGAACATCACCCCAGCCACACTTCTGCTTCAGTGGGAAGCACAAGAGCCCTGCACAGGGCAGAGACAAGGGCACCTCTGCTGCCTTCACCTCCTCCAGCTCTGACACACAACTGCTGCAGCCAAAACCTCCCCTCCACTCTGCCACCCAGGCTATTTGTGACAAGCACCTGCAGCCTCCTGCATTCAAGGACCCTAAGAGGAACAACAGACAGCTTCTACTTTTATTGTTACAGTTTAACACAGTCTTGGACAGAGAAGAAGCAGCAGGAACCAACATGCAAAGCAATCAGAAGTCCCCAGGGGCTCGAGGCAGACCATCCACAGCTCAGCTCCTGTACCTGCTCCCAGCAGTGCCTCTGGGGGCCCTTTCCCTGCAGCTGCTGCTCCGTCGTGCCCCAGAGCAGGACGAGGTCATGGCAGACACCAAATCTACACACACAGAGAGGAGAGGACTGGCCTGGGATTGTGTCTCATGAGTCAGGTCTGTTACCTGGCTGCAATCCAGTACACTCCAACCAGGAGACTGCCTTAATCATCACAGAACATCCTGAGTGGGAAGGGAGCCATGAAGATTATCAAGTCCAACTCCTGTCATCAAGTCAAATTTCTTAAACATTGTCTGTGTCAACAGGGAGAAGAAAGATCCTTCAGAAAGAGGTGCTTCCAATAGCAAGTCAGGAGATGAAGCTCAGATATTTCACCACAAGTTTCTTGTGTCAGAACTGGCATCTCTTCGAGCCAGCAACTCTTGTAAAAGCCTGTGATGGATGTCGAGGCCAAAGATTTCCACAGCACTGGAGAAATCTTTGCCAACACGTAGAAATGGATGTCCCCAGAAGGAAGAGGTGCATCAGGCTTGACTGACAACACAACAAACCCCCACCCATGTGGTGTGCAGAGCCATTATGTCCTCCTGCACCTCTTCCTTTGGCAGGCCTCCGCATCCGAGCCGCACGAGCTGTCCGAGTCGCTCCCCGAGGAAGAGGAGGAGGAAGGCTTTGACGTGCTATAGTTCATGCTCAACACCCAGCCCAGTTTGTTGTGCAGCACCTGCTTGAGTCCTGGGGGCAGGGGCAGCACCTCCAGCGTGTCCACGCAGTGGGGCAGGAGCTGGCGCAGGCGGAAGCAGCACAGGTACTGCAGGGACGTGCGGCTGGCGCAGGACCGGATCACCTTCATGCTGCTCTTGGCCGCCGTCGAGCACACCATGGGGTAAAACTTCTTGTTCTGCAGCTTTGTGGCTGCCACCCCTGCCAGGGCACAGCACCAGGAAGGGCACGTTAATTTAGATAGAGGGCTCTCCCCCCTCCCACCTACCCTGAACCCATCAACTGCAAAGCTGTTGGGAAAAGCTTTCCAAAATCCCCATCTATTAAACAACAAATGTGAGCTTCCTCCCTTCACTTCACACCTTGGTCTTCTGCTTTCCCAGTGTTTTCTGCTGCAGCCAGACTCGAGTTCCTCCCACCCCATCCCTGGCTCTCACCTATGCACTTGCGGTTCTTGAAGAAGGTGAGAGTCCCGTGCCATGTGTCCAGATGCACCCCAATAATGGAGCCTTGGCCAAACCTCGAGGAGAAGTTTGTTTTGTCGCCCTTGTGATGCAGAAGTCCTGAAAACACACCCAAAAAATGGCATTCTGTGGAAAACCTGCACTCCAGGAATTCACCCCAACTCCCATGATGTTGCTGGTACAGCCTTGCTCAATGCCAAAAACATCCCTGCATTTCTGACCCTGGCCCTCCCATCCCAGAGTGGCTGCTGGAAAGGGGAAAGTTGAGGTTTTACAACTCCAGAGCACAGGTAGCAGCACTGAAACCCCATGTGACAGTAGTACCCTGGTGCCCTGGGGCAGGGTCCCACACCAGGTCTAAGGGCTCTGCAAAAAGAATGCCAGGAGAGATGCTCCAAGGGCTGTGAGCTGCCAGCAGCTGCTCTGGTGTCCTTAACAAGGGGATTCAGAGGTCTGGTGGCACTTCTTGTGTAGTAATTATGTCAAGATGGACGCGACTGGCACCAACACCAGTCTTTTATTAAAAACTTCATGTGCCTTCTTTCAGGCACCTCTGACTCCTTCCCTCATAGGCAGCTTCACACAGTACTGACTCCTTTTCTTCACAGGCAGCTCCACACAGCACTGACTCCTTCTATCCTGTCTGCAAGCTTCTCTCTTCCTTCTGCATGACTGGCTAAACCCCAAGCTGTCCCTTACCCAGCCACCAAACCCTGTCTGTCCCTCAGACAGCACCACACCTGATCTGTCCCTTACACAACCACATGTTCCTTCCTCCTCAGAGCACAGCCAGCAGAGTCCACCCCAAACTGCAGCAGACTCTGGGTCTCAAGCTCCAACTACAACTATAACTTGTGGCCAGCTAGCCCACTCTTTTATAACACCCAACCTCACTGGGCAGGCAAGGCTGTTTCTACTCCTCAGTAATCAACACTGCTGTAATTTATTGGGAAAGACTGCCCTCCTGCACTATGCTCACAACCTATCTTCCCACACTCCTGTGCCACTGCTGCCCACCCAGCCACCCTGCCCATGTTACCTGTGTAGGAGAGTCCCCAGCTGTCCTCGTCCTTGCCCAGCAGGCTGCAGAAGGTGTGGCGGTACTTGTCCAGGTTCACATCCGACGTCCCAATCCCCACCATCTGGGAGGCAAAGCAGGGGGTCAGAACACAAGCCTAGTGTCTTTCAAACAACAAAACACAACCAAAATTCCACCCCTAGTTCTTCCCTCCTCTTCTTGGCTCAGCCCAGAACACTCAAGAGGGGTTGGTGAAGCCAAGTCAGAGGTGGAACTGAAGGCTCTCAGTTCCAATTTCCTTTCCTAAGTGAGGAGGCCCACTAAACTGCTGGAGGTCACTGTGCTGTTCACAGAGTCACAGAATGGTTTGAGTTGGAACGAACCTTAAAGCTCATCTCGTTCCATCTCCTGCCATGTCCAGGGACACCTTCCACGGCCCAGACTGCTCCAAGTCCCGTTCAGCCTGGCCTTGGGCACTGCCAGGGATCCAGGGGCAGCCACAGCTTCTCTGGGCACCCTGTGCCAGGGCCTGCCCACCCTCCCAGGGAACAATTCCTGCCCAATATCCCATCCAGCCCTGCCCTCTGGCAGTGGGAAGCCATTCCCTGTTCCCAGTCCTGTCCCTCCATCCCCTGTCCCCAGTCCCTCTGAAGCTCTCCTGGAGCCCCTTTAGGCCCTAGAAGGGGCTCTGAGGTGTCCCTGGAGCCTTCTCTTCTCCAGGTGAGCACCCCCAGCTCTCCCAGCCTGGCTCCAGAGCAGAGGGGCTCCAGCTCTTGGAGCATCTCTGTGGCCTCCCCTGGACTCTATCCAGCAGTTCCATGTTCTTTTGCTGTTGGGCCCCTGGGGCAGCTCTGCAGGTGAGGTCTCACCTGAGGGGCAGAATCCTCCCCCTCCCCTTCTGTCCACACTGGTGGATCAGCCCAGGGTATGGGGGGGTTCTGGGTGCTCATGGCCAGACCATGTCCATTTCTCATCCTCCAACACTTCATGTCCTTCCCCCAGAGCTGCTCTTGTTCCAATCTCTGCCCAGCCTGGACTGGTGCTTGGGATTGCCTTGACCCAGGTGCAGCACCAGTACTTGGGCCTTGTTCAACTTTTTTCCCCATTTTCCACCTCCCCAGCCTGTGCAGGTCTCTCTGGATGCCCCATCCCTCCCCTCCAGGGTGTCAGCTCCAGTCTGGCCAAGGGCACCCTGATCCCACTGTCCATGTCCCCAGCAGAGATGTGAAGCAATACTGGTCCCAATGCCAGCCCCTGAGCAATGTCACTTGTCACTAGTCTCTGTTGACTCCCAACTCTGCATGTGACCGTTCAGACAATTCCATATCCACCAAGTGGTCCCTCTGTCAAATCCATGTCTCTCCAGGTTAGAGACAAGGATGCCATTCAAGGCAGAAATAAATGCTTTGCACAAATTCAGGTAGATGAGATCAGTTCCTCTTCCCTCCTCCACCAGCACTGCAACCCCATCACAGAAAGCCACTGAATCCCTCAGTGAAGCCATGATGGATGTCATCAGTCACATCCACTTTTTCCATGTGCCTTTCCAAAAGGATCTGCTCTATGATTGTCTGTTGGAGTCTCTCAGAATTTTTCTGAGAGAAATTAGAATGCAGGGATTGAATTAAAACCTTTGTATGGATTGAAGTCTATTAAGCCACTCACATATGAAGCAGAGGTGTAAGTTTAAGTTGTAGAACAAGCAAGCAAGTAATTAAGTGAGAATAAGTTTTAAGTGCTTTTAGAGAATAAAGCTCTCAGATACCAGCGCAGAAGTGCGAGTTCTAGTGAAGGTTGAAAAACACAGTCCTAGATAATTGTGTTTCTGCAGAGGCTCCAGGAACATAGTCTTAGACATAATAAAACTATAGTAAGAATATTGCTTACATTTTTCAGATAGAAGAAGACAGACCATATGCGTAGTTGATACGTAACTTGGCGTGCTAAAAAACTAGAATTCTAATAGGTTAAGAAATAGTGGTTCAAGTTTGTGTCTTTAGTTTGTTAAGAGGTTTGTATAGAAGAATCTATACATAGGGAAAAGATGCACTTTCTTGCCTTTTGCTTTAGTTCCTGCTCTCCTCACTGCCATCATCATTGTCCAAAGAAAATAAGAGCTGCCACAGCAACATCGGCTCTGCCAGGACCTCCGAGAGCAGCTTCTGCCTCTGATTACAACTTTGCCTATTTAAGACTCTATACCAAAACCTTTAGCATGGACTTTAATGCTTGTGACTCTTTGCCTTTCAAGACTAACGTGCCTTTGCAATGAACAACTTCATAACAACTAATAGTAGTTTGGCTCTTTAAAAAGAGCAACCTCAACCCAACAAATGGTAACCTAAGCACCAGAGAAATAACCTAAATTTGATGCCCTGTGTCTAGCCCAGAGGTGAGACTGGTCAGCCCAGATCTTCCTTATTTCCCTTTCTAAAAATGGGGGCTATATTTTCTCTTTTCCAGTCACTGAGAACTTCACCAGACTGCCACAGCTTCTCCAATATGATGGACAGTGGCTAAACCACTTCATCCACCAGCTCCCTCCAATCCCAGAGATGCATCTCATCAGGTCCCCATGGATTTGTGCACTTCCAGACAGCCTCAAACCTCATCTGCCATGGTGGAACCTCATCCTGCCAGACCCTGCCCAAAGTCCTGAGCGTTTCTGTGTGCCCCACACGTACCATGTCAGTGCCATACACCGGGGAGGTCATTTTGATCTCCCAGAAGTGCTGCCCGTCTGCCAGTTCCTTGTTGCCGCGGATGGCGGCCGTGCCACAGCTGTACTCCATGTGGAAGTTCACCTTGCGGTTGTCACACGTCAGCAGCGTGGCCGTTGACTTGTTCAGGTCATCCCATACCCAGTCAAAATCTGTTGAGGTAGCACAGAGGGGACAAGTATGGGCAAAGACCCTCATGAAACGAGCCCCAAGCCAAAGCACACGTAGATGTTTGTTTTGAAAGCCTGTTGGTGGGTTTGTTTTTATTTCCGTTATTATTTAAGAGGATAAATCTTAAGCTGTGCAAATCAGAGAACTGCTCGAGACCTGAACTACTCTGCAGTGCCCCACCAGGGAAGGATCAGTGCTCCAAAGCTGTCAGCATTCACCAGGACAAATTTTGGCTGACAACGGCAGAGCCTCCCTTCTCCCCACACTCCTCGTGGGATCAAGGGGTGGCTCTGCCATGCCACAGGCTCTCCCCCCAGCCCAAGCCCACCCTGTGCTCTGAGCCAGGCACCCTGCCAGCCTCTGCAGGGATCAGGAGGGCCCTAAGCATCAGCTCTGTTTCACTGGGGCGTAAGCCAGATCGGAAAGCAGGTCCCAGAGGTGAGAGCTGACGCCCTAACAGCATCAGCCCTGAGCCCGGAAACACGACAGCAGGCACGGGCTGGTAATCCTCCTACAGCCTCAGGATGTAAACACAGAAATGCTGGGACAGGAACAGGACACTGCAGGGGTCCCCCCAGCCCCAGGGGAGCCCCTTACACTCGTCCTCCTCGCCGCAGAGGCAGTCACGGACACGGTGCAGGGCGTGCAGGCTGGAGCAGTAGGGTGCTTCACTCTGGTTCTCACAGTTGCAGTAGGACTCTCCAGTCACAGGGATGGCGCTCGGGATGGAGGGAGACAGGGAGGAAAACTCCGGCTCTGAATCCGAGTCGCTGTGCTGCTGGGGAGAACAGGGAATGAATGCTCACTGCTGGGCTGGCAGAGCTCTGGGGGCTCTGCTGGGACATCCCCATTGAGAGGAATGTTGGATTTGTCTTTACAAACAAGCTGTGGGTCTGCTGATAGATAAGACTAGCCTTGAGAGATTAAAGAAACAATGGGATGGATTCCACTGATTGATGAATGGAGAAAGATATTTGCCTTTACAAACAAACTGTAGGTTTGCTGATAAATTAAACTGGATATTGAAAGATGAAAGAAGCAATGGGGAAAAAACATGAATTCTATGAGAATTAAACTAAAAAGGAGGGTTATACCTTAGAGGGGAATCTTAGGTATCAGGCATTCTGAGAAGTCTGTACCTCTCAAGTACTTCAGCCAATGGGGAAAGAGAGAAGGAAATGTGGCCAGAAAAATATGATGAAAAGGAGGCTGCGTCCTCCAAAAATTTTAGAAACCCCAGGGGAAATGCCCCATGGCCTCTCCCTTTATTCAAATAAAGTTACAGGACTCCTCAGTCTCCTTTTTGGACATAAACCTCTGGTGTTTGTGGATTAAATTTCCTGACACCAGGCTCCTGTCATGGTCTGGCCTGTCACACAGGGAGGCTGTGCCTATGGAATTACCCTGCTTTGGGACATGGATAGTGCCTGCTGCGCTGCAGGGACCTCTCAGCACTCTGTGCTGCAGGTATGTTCTTTGTGCCTGCAAGGGACATGGAGCTGTCACAGCAGGGTGACAGCCCGAGTCTGGAACACACACATTTTCAAGGAAATTCTGTGCTAAAGCTTTGGCCTCCACCAGGCAGGTTCCAGCCATCAGCAGAGCCAAGCACTGCTCTGGAAGGTGTGAAGAGGCTGGGAGGCATGAGGAGGAGAAGGGAGAGGGAGCAGAACAAAGGGAGCCAGTTGAGCAGCACGGCTGCAGCTCCTCAGGCCAGCGCTGCAGACAGGCCCAGGGGGTACCCAGGGCAGGATGAAAGAGCTTTTGTTTACTTTCATGAACACAAAAACCTGATTTACTGTTCCCCAGTGCCAAGAGATCAAAATGATCCTGGACTGGACACTGTGAGTCTCACAGCCCGGTTTCACTCCCGTGTTATGGTGTTGCCTAAAGGATTCTCTTATCACTGGCTGCAGAGTTACTCTAGGTTTGTGTGCTGCTCAGGTGTACCTGCTTGTTATTCACCCCCATGGTCAGGGGTATTTAATGACAAAAATCCTTTCAACTCATGTTTTTGCAGCTGTGTAATACAGAGAATTCAAACTACTTGGGCTTACATACTTACTGCCGAGGCCTCCTTCTTTGGGCTGCAGACCCAAGAGCTTGGGTTCTGTCTTTCCTAACTTCTAACTTTCCCAAGTGCTGCTACCTAGAAATCCTGTCATTCCTGTGACTGCAGGGACAGAAAACTGCTCATTTTCTGGGAGCACAGTGCCTGGGTTTGGACACTGTGCTCTGGCAGAGTCTCCTAGCTTCAGTGTAGCTTTGAAGCTCCTGGAGCAGCTCCTTGTGTTCCTACCACTGCACAGGGAACTCAACTCACACACTCACACAAGAATTAGGGAGATAGGGAAGGATGGCAGAGGCAAATCAGTCACTCCTTGCACTCTTTTACTTTTGCTCTCCCCTGCTGTGTTCCCATCTCCAGCACACGTGAACCAGGTTCAGAAGTGAGGCTCATATTGCAGAACAGGAAATGTGAAGAAATTTCAGACTGAAGACTCTGCCCCACAATCTCCACCACCATCTCCAAGCCACTCGCAGCCCAGGAGGGAGCTCAGCAAGCCAGATTAGTGAAATGATCCACTTCAGACACTTATCTAGAGCTCTACTTCCAAAAAAATATTTTCAAGTATCTCATGTACTTTATGTATGCCAACCCGTTCTATGCTTATAAAAGCATTTAGCTTAGTATCAATATCGACCATTACTAAATCCTTTCTGCTTTTGGCCAGTTCAGACCTGGTATCAGGGAAGGGATCTGTGGCAGCCAGAGCCCCCGAGCCCAGCCTACCTGCCCATCGGAGTCGTAGCCCCAGCCCCGCGCTCCGGCCCGGCCGTCGGCCTCGCGCCGCACCCCGCTCAGGACAAAGTGCCAGGCCCGGCTGCTCCGGGGGCGCCGTGCCATGCTGGCCCCTGACAGGTAGGCTGGGGAAAGAAACACGAGGTTACACTTCTGCCATGTCCCTGGGTCACCAGACCACCTCCCAGCGGGACGAGCACAAGATCAGCTGATGCATAGAAGTTCTATCTGCACCAAGAGCCTCTGCAAACTTCAACCTCTTGCCCCACCCAGGGTCAACTTCTCCCTGAGCCAGGTGTTCAAGTGGCCCCTAGAAATGCTCCCCATATCCAGCAGTGCTGGCAGCAGCTGTCCCTCTGCAGGAACTGGATCCAGCAGGATCTCACCTGGGCTGGGGAGCTTCAGGGCTGTCAGAATCACAGAGTCCTTTGGGTTGGAAGCACCTTCAAGCTCATCTCATTCCACCCCCTGCCATGGGCAAGGACACCTTTCACTAGACCAGGCTGCTCCAAGACAGCCTCCCTGGTACCCAGTGACCCTCCAGCAGCTGTCCTGGCCCCAGCCCCCCTGCAGCCCGTCTGTCTCCAGGGAAGGGTATCCACCTGCAACTGCCCTCTGATGGAAGACTTAGCTCTCAGTGTTTGGACAGGAAGAGAAACCACTTTCCTGCTCACTGGAGGGAAACCAGGCTTGTGACAGACTTGTCCCAGCTTGCCTCAAGGACAACAGGCAGAAGGGAAGCAACTGCCTGTCTCCCAGTCCAACAGGGGGGTTTAGAGACAGATTTCCTGAGGCTCCTTCCCTGTGCACAGCCTGACAGACCACACCAGCTCCCAGCTCCCACACAGAACCACTGCACTGGATGTGACAGGGAAACCTCAGCTTCCAATCTCATCTGCCTGAAGTTTATCTTTGCAGGATTCAACTCCCCACCAAGAGGCACCCTCAGGGCTGTAACCCTTGAACCCTCTCCCTCAGCTCAGCCCCAAGCCAGAGCCTGCCATAAAACACCTGGCCCTGTTCCTCCATCCCCAGTGGAACTGCAGCTCCTGGAAAAGCAGAACACACCAAGCCCCAGCTAGCTGGATGCTTTGATGGGCTCTGGAAATCCCACCTGCTGAAATCACAAGGCCTTGCACAGCCATGCTGGGAAAGCACCTAAAACCATAGCAGAAACCCTTTCTCCAGCTTTGCTGAGCACCCCTGGCAGCCCAGCAGTGCCCTCTCTAAGGCTGCAGCTCAGAGTCAGCACAGAGATCCTAGCAGATGATCCAGCACTGATGGCAGAGTCAGTCATGGAATCATCATGGCTGGAAAAGATCTCTTGGATCAATGAGATTCAAATCATTCCCCCAACACTGCCAAGGCCACCACTAACCCATGTCCCCAGGTGCCACATCCACATGGCTTTTGAACCTCCCTGGGGACCCCACCACTGCCCTGCACAGCTCTGCCAGGGCCCGACCACCCTTTCCATGAAGACATTTTCCCAATATCCAATCTAAACCTCCTCTGGCACAACTTGAGACCATTTCCCTTTGTCTTGTCCCTGTTCCCCGGGAGCAGAGCCTGATCCCCCCTGGCTGTCCCCTCCTGTCAGGGAGTTGTGCAGAGCCAGAAGGTTCCCCCTGAGCCTCCTTTTCTCCAGGCTGAGTCCCTTTCCCAGCTCTCTCAGCCTCTCCTGGTGCTCCAGCCCCTTCCCCAGCTCTGTTCCCTTCCCTGGACACGCTCCAGCCCCTCAGTGTCCTTCCTGACCAGAGCTACCCCTAGGATTGGAGATACCTCAGCAGCGCCAGCAGAGGGGACGGCCACTGTCCCGCTCCTGCTGTCCCGGCAGAGCTGCTACAAAAGGCCGCTTACCCCTGCGGGGCCCTGGGCTCGCTGAGGCCTGTCCGGGGGCCCGAGGCGATGCTGCGGCGTGACCCACACAGCCCCAGCGCTTCCCCAGGACGGAACGGCGCGGGGGGACCACAGCGAGGGGCCCGGCCCTGCTCTCCGTCCGCGGAAGCAGCAACTCCACCGGGGGCGGGCACTGGAGCCGTGGCTGTCCCGGCAGCTGAGGCCAGCCGGACAGGACCAGGTTAGGCCACCGCGCTTGGGTCGCCTAACCCTGGCCCGCCCTGAGCCAGAGCCAAACCCCAACCCTCGAATCCCACCTCCGGCCCGTCCCCCGAGCCCCCGGCCCACCTGCCCAGCCCGGCCCGGCCCCGCGGCGCTCTGACCTATTTTCCCCTCCCGGGACATAAACAATCCGCTGGCGCCACCGCCCCCAGGCGCCCATTGGCTGTGGCCACGCGGTGCCCGTTGGCTGTTGGCTGAGCGCTCTGTCACTCACAGGCGGAGGGGGACGGAGGGGGTGGGGTCTGAGGCAGCCCGGTACTATTGGCTATTCCGTGTGCCAATCGCCAGAGAGCGGCGCCATTGGGCGGCCGCTTGCGAAGGGAAAGCACTAAGTCCATTGGCTGATGCGAGGGAGCTCGAGGAGTGGATTGGCAGCAAAGCCCTGGGAGGGCGGGTCTCCGGGTGAGAGCGCGGCCTTCTATTGGGCACAGCACCTGTCAGTGTGAGGGGGCGGAGCCGCAGGCCGGCGGAAGACGGAAGCGGGAGATGCAGCGAGGCAACATGGAGGAGACGGCCGGCGGTGAGCGGCGGGGAGGCGATGGTGGCTTGGGGGGAACCTTACCCGCCTCGTGGGGGATATCCCATCCGGAATGGCCGGGCCTAGAGGGGGGTCAGGACCCAGTTCCGCGGAGTTCCGCGGTGCTCGGGCGGAGCGGGTGCCGCGGTGTTCGGCCTGACTCGCGGTGAGGGGAGCTCCGGGCCGTGCCGAGCTCACATAGGCGGTGGGTACCGCTTACCGGGAGGTGATGCTGAGCCTTGCTAGAGGCCCGGGCCCGGCTCCCGCGGCAGACAACGCCGAGTAACCGGGCCCGGTGCGGGGCTGCCGCTGTCACCGGGCCGTATCCCGGGACCACCTCGCTCTGGGGCCCCGTCTCGCCCCTCCCCGGGCCCCTTCTCACCCCCTCCCCGTTGTGGGGCCCGTGGCCTTTACCGTCAGCGGAGGTGCTGATGAGCTCTGCCATGGTGCGTGCGGGCTCCATGCCGCCGGTGTCGCTGTGCTGCCGGGCCAGCCCCCGCGGTGACTCCGTGCCCGGTCGTGTCGGGGCGCCCGGAACGCGGCCCCGGGTGGGCGAGTGGCGTTTGCCGGCTGTGGCTGGAGCTCCCCGCTGCCCCCTGTGCTGCCCCGGGCCCGAGCGCTCCCTGCTCTGGGGAGCTCAGCCCAAAGCAGAGCCGGGAGCGCTGACAGCTCAGCAGGGAATGGAAAAGGCTGGAGAGGACTGGCAGGAAGCGACTGTTGTGGCATGGAGGAAGGAAACGCCAAGGGCCTGAGCTCACCATCAGCCTCCGGCCATGCCCGGGTTAAGCCTCACGAGCCCAGAGCGTGTTTATTGCTCTGCTGCCCAATTGCCACTGAGGTCATCAGGACAAGCCTTTGCTCCCCACACGCAGTGTTTATTGCCATTGTTCTCATTGTCCCTTTTCTGATGATAAAAAGGCTGTGGCACATCCACCTCTTCTTTCCCGCTGCCTTACACTGAGGTCAGAACTCACGAAGGTTGCAGCTCTGCCCGAGCGGCAGCTCTGATCTCTGCTCCCTGTGACAGGGACAGGACCCAGGGAACGGCTGGAGCTGTGCCAGGGGAGGTTTAGGTCGGATATCAGGGAAAGGTTCTTCCCCAGAGGGTGCTGGGCACTGCCCAGGCTCCCCAGGGAATGGGCACGGCCCTGAGGCTGCCAGAGCTCCAGGAGTGTTTGGACAGCACTGCCAGGGATGCCCAGGGTGGGATTGTTGGGGTGTCTGTGCAGGGCCAGGGGATGGACTGGACGATCCCTGTGGGTCCCTTCCCACTCAGGATATTCCATGGTTCTGTGATCTGCTTGCAGAGAGAACCAACCTGGCCGGGGTGCGGCACATCCTGCTCGTGCTGTCCGGGAAGGGCGGCGTTGGGAAGAGCACCCTGTCCACCGAGCTGGCCCTGGCGCTGCGCAGCGCTGGCAAGAGGGTGAGTGAGGTTTGGGGTGCTGAGCTCTGGCCTTTCCCTTCCAGCCTTCAGCTGGACTAGATTTTGTCCACCTTTTTCATGTGGGTGTCCTCGGTGGGCAGCGTGTGGATTCTCTGTGAAAATGGAATTTGTGATAGTGTAATCGAGTTCAGGTAACTGGATCAGATACTGCAGTTCATTTCTCTTTTATCTATTTTATTAAATCATCTAGTATTTATTGTTGAAATTGACACTGGGACATGACTTTGCTACTTTGTGGTGTCACCCTCACTCCTTCTGTGGGGTGTAGTGGGTGAGCTCAGAGACTCCTAAAATGGGGGTAAAAAGGATATGTGTGGGCAGGAGACAGACTGAATTCCCTGAGGGTCTTTTTAAAGGCTCTGTGCAGCCAGTGCCACTTGGGTTCTGGCATAAAGCACTTGAAACACTCAGGAGATGCACCTTGGGGAGAAGGAGGTCAGGAGGGATATGAAATTTAAAGCATTTGTGTTTCAAATGTGGCTGCTGAGCTGCAGAGGCTGTTGTGGAAGTGCTATGAGCAGCCCAAATTTGGGTGGTCGGGGGTTCCTGAGCCCACCCTGCTGGGCCTTTTCCCACCCGTTTTCCCGTTTTGGGTTTTTTTTTTTTCCCTCAGAAATCCCCAGAATCTCACTGCAGCTTGGGGCCATTTTTGGGTTTTTTTAGTGCAAATTTTAGGACTTTTTGGGCCATTTTTAGCGAGATTTTTGGAACATTTTTGCATTTCTTAGTGCGAATTTTTAGGGATTTTTCTGGTTTTTTAGGCTGAATTTTTCCTGGGTTTTTCCCAACGTTTTTCCCAGGAATCCTTGGAATTTTGCAGGTTTGGTGTTTTAGTGCAGATTTTAAGGCTGTGCCTGTCCCCAGGTGGGAATCCTGGACGTGGACCTGTGTGGCCCCAGCATCCCCCGCATGCTGAGGGTGCAGGACAGCGCCGTGCACCAGTGTGACAGTGGCTGGGTCCCCGTTTTCGTGGGCCAGGACAAGGCCATCGCCCTCATGTCCATTGGCTTCCTGCTGGAGAGGCCAGACGACGCCGTGGTGTGGAGGGGACCCAAGAAAAACGGTAACACTGGGATTTGCTGCTGGTGAGCTCTCCTGGAGAGGTTATTCCTTGAGGGAACAAAGCTCCTGTTCCACAAGGATGGGTTGGAATCACTCAGGTGGGGAGAGTGCCGTACATGTGCTGGCAGACAGCCTTGTTCCCTTTCCCTAGGGCCTTGTCCCACAGCTCCCAAGCCACCTGCTGAAACCTCTTGTGGTTTGGGTTTTTTTATCTGCCTCTTTTATTTCCACAGCTTTGATCAAACAATTTGTCACCGATGTGGCCTGGGGGGACCTGGACTTCCTCATTGTGGACACACCACCAGGCACATCTGACGAGCACATCTCCACTGTGGAGGCCTTGAGGCCCCACCAGCTGCTTGGAGCAGTCCTGGTCACCACACCTCAGGTAGGACACGGGGCTGGAATTCCTGGCAGACAGCAGGTTTGGAGGGGGGAAAATGTGCCCCAGGTTTGCACAGGGCTGTCTGTGCATGCTTGTTCTACACATCTGCTCTGGAGCCACAGTCAGCGTGGCCAGAGGGATCCCCAATCGCTGCTGTTCCCCTCAGGCCGTGTCCGTGGGGGATGTGAGGCGGGAGCTGACGTTCTGTAGGAAGGCAGGATTGCGGATCCTCGGAATCGTGGAGAACATGAGTGGCTTCGTGTGCCCCCACTGCTCTGTGAGCTCTCCTGACCTTATTGTCCAGCCTTGGGGTGTTGTGGGCTCTTTCCTGTGGTAGTGGGGTGCTGAGCCTTGGGTGGAGAATTGGGAAATGCCATGAGGGTGATGCTGTGAGCCAGGGAGAGGAAACGCTGCCAGCTTTGGGCTCTGCTCTCCTGAGGAGCACTGGGAGAGGGTGGAGACACAGGGAATGCCTGGGGCTGGAGGGTGGAGGGGAGCTGGCTCTTCCTCAGAGCCTGGCAGCTCCTGCTGTGTCACACGAGGTCTGACCTTCCTGACTCACTGCTCTTCCTCCTTTAGGAATGCACAAACATCTTTTCCAAAGGAGGAGGCGAGGAGCTGGCCAAGCATGCCGGGGTGCCCTTCCTGGGTGAGTGGCTCTGGAGCAGAACTCTGCTCAGGGCTGATCTCGTGGTGCTCTGGGAGGGCTGAGCACAGAGAAGGAGCCTCACAGGGGCAGGTGGGCTGGACTGTGAGCCCCCGGCACCTGGGTTGATATTTGCTTCTCTGCCATCCAGACTGATCATAGTGGGGTCCTGGCCCTGCTAGGGCAGAGATGGTGATGCCAGCAGCCTTGTCTAATTGCTGACATCATGGTGACAATGTAAACAGGCCTGGGGCTCCTTGAGAATCATGTTGGAATGTCTAGAGCCTTCCTGAGAAACGGGGTCTGAGGGCTGAACCCAGTCCCTGGACAGGGCTGGAGTCAGGTGGGAGAGCCTCTCTCATGAAGCACCAGGGTGGGGTGGAGTCTTGGACCCAGAGGAAGTGGTTACTGGTGAGAATTATCTCCAGGAGAGCTCAGGGAGGGCAGTGGAGCTCTTTTCTACCACTTTCCCTGGAGATGACTGTGGCAGTGTGGTTTTTATCCCAGGCTGCAGACCTTGGCCGTGCAAGGAGCGAGCTCTCACTGTCTCCTTCCCTGTCCCACAGGCTGCGTCCCCCTGGACCCCCAGCTCAGCCAGAGCTTGGAAGAGGGCAAAGACTTCATCCAAGAGTTTCCCAAGAGCTCTGCCTTCCCTGCCTTGACTCACATTGCCCAGCAAATCTTGGATACATCGCAGAGGAGCTCCTGAGGAGGCTGTGGAGCTGGACTGGTGCCAGACTGGCAGCCCCAGCAGCAGGAAGGAGATGCAGGAGCTGTTTAACTCCAAGTGCTCACTGAGGTGTGAGAGAGGGAGGGAGGGGGAGCACAGATTCCTGCTGCAGCTGGCAGTCCCAGAGGGAAGTAGCTGCATCCCCTCAGACTCAAAGACACTCTGGAGCTGCAGTGTCGAGTGCTGCTCTTCCCTCAGCGTTCCCACATGGCTCTGATCACCTGGATCATGGCTCCATGTGCTGCTGCCTTCTCCTGCTGCCCCTACCTGATCGATCACACAGGACTTGCTTCAGTGGCTGAGTCCTGCTGGGTGCTCCCATGTGCAGCCAGGCCAGGCCCCTGTGCTCGGAATTCTTGGCTCACTGGTTCCTGATGGGCTGGTGAGGGCACAGCGTGGGCTGGGCGTGAGGAAATGCCTTCAGGAGCTTCTGGGAGCTGCATCCCATCGTGCTGGAAATGAGCCCTCAGGCCTGCCGGGTTTGTGTGACTCAGGAATATTTTTCAAGGTTCCAAGCAGTAAAAGCTTTTCTTAAAATGCAAGTCTGCGACTTCTGTTTTTCCATGGCCTCAGGCCTTGCTGTATCTCAGTCTTGGCCCTTCAGGTGCATCAAGGTGCTTCCTGCTTTTCCCTGGTTTCCTTGCCTGAATTCAGCTAAATCTCTCCTATAACAGGAGATCAGAATCCAGCCTGTCCCTTGTCTTGCTGTGAGCCAGCCCTGGCAGCCTTTCATGGGATGCTTTCTCCATCCCCCCAGACTGGGGCTCCTCTGTGTCTCGAAGTGGTTCCTGCTTCATTCACTTCCCAGTGTCCTGTTTCCTGCACCTCTTCCCATGGGCTGCTGCTCCCATGGGACCTGCCCTCCTCTTGCAGGCTTGAGTGAAGCTGGGAAGCAAAGAACGTGGTGGCTTTGTATCTCATCTCCCTCCCTCCTGGACTCTGAGCCCCTCCTGCCTGCCTCCCTCTCTACTTTGGGACTCATCCTCACTGAGGTTTTGGGAAGACAGGGAAATCCTGGATTTCACTAATGAGACTGGATTACAGCAGGCAGGCCCTGCCTGGAGCAAAGCAGGAGGAGCATCCAGCCCTGCTCCCTCTGCACAAGGACCCACACCCATGCAGCTTTCCCCTCATGCAATTTTCCAGGAAAATTTTGTCTGACCTTTGGACACTTATCTGGGATTTGGAGAGCTGGGCAGTAGCGCTGGAGTCTGTCAGGGCTGTTGGCTTCTGTGGGATAGCTTTGGGATAGGGCATTTCTTGCTCGCTCCCTGGGAACGTGCCACCCACCCCGGGCTTGCAGGAAATGCTGGGAGCCCCCCAGGATCCCTCTGAATTCCCTGAATCCCTCACCCTGAGGGGCTCTGGGGAGAAATTCCGGCCGGGGCAGCACGAGCTTTGGAAAAAACATAACTTACAAGGTGGGTTGCAATAGCTCCAAAGGTTTATTTGTCTGCTGCCATTTATCAGGTGAGCAACGAGTGGCTTTCTGTGCCCTGTCTGCACCTGCTGCTGCAAGGAATCATTACAGCAAGTCCTCTGCCCCCTTCCCTAAACTCTGGGGGCCTTTTAGGATTTCTCCACTGCTCCATGGCAGGAAAATGCTTTGTTTTGTCTCATAAAAGTCCTGGCCGGGGCTGCAGGGCTGGGGGTGCAGCATTCCCCCATCCAGAGATTCTCCTGCTGGGAGCAGCCATGCTCTGCCCTGGGGGCTGCTATTTAAATAGTAAAGGACTGAAATACTCAGTTTGAAGCCCAGGGGGCTGGTGCCCATCCAGCATCTTCTGAGCAAGGCTGGCAAATCTGTGCTCATCTGGGGTGGCCACAGAGCCCCAGCTGTTGCTGCTGCTGCCCCAGGGAGGCTGGGCCAGGGCCAGGGCCAGGGAGGTGGCAGATGAGGGTCCCTGAGGGCCAGCCCAGCTCAGCAGTGAGCAAAGCTCTCCTCGGCAGTGTCACGGAGGTCCAGCCCCGCCAGGCTCGGGGGGTGCAGGCAGGTGAGGTTGTTGTAGGTGTAGATGGGGACGTGGGTGTCGTCCCCCTCGGCCACCGACTGCACGAAGCGCGGCAGCACCGCCGGGTGCTGCAGGGAGAAGTCCCGCAGCCCCTTCAGGGAGCAGTTGCAGTTCCAGTTGTTGCCCCCCAGCCAGAGCTGCTCCAGGGTGAAGGGGGGGCGCAGGAATGCCACCGAGAAGGTCTCCAGGGAGTTGTTCCTCAGGCTGAGGTACCGCAGGTTGGCCAGAGGGGAGATGATGCTGTTGTCCAGTGTCTCCAGCTGGTTGTGGGAGAGGTCGAGCCAGAAGAGTCTCTGGAGCGGGCTGAAGGTGTCCTGGGAGATCTCCAGGAGCTGGTTATAGGAAAGGAAAAGGTACTCCAGGTTGCTCAAGCCCATGAAGAGCCGGGGTGAGAGGTGGCTCAGCCTGTTGTGCTTCAGGTCGAGCTCCAGGAGCTCGTGCAGTTCGCTGAAGCTCTGGTCCTCGATGACAGAGATGCTGTTGTGCTGCAGGAAGAGGCGCCGCAGGCTGGAGAGCCCGGAGAAGGTGTTGGCCCGGATCCTGCCCATGCAGCTGTGCTCCAGGTGGAGGCTGTGCAGCTTGGTGACCCCCTTGAAGACAAAGTCAGGCAGGACCTTGATGCAGTTGGCAGACAAGTGCATCACGGCCACGTTGTGCAGCCCCAGGAAGGCCCCGGCCCTGATATCCTGCAGCTGGTTGTTGTTGAGGCTGAGCACCTCCAGCTGGCCCAGCCCCTCGAAGGTCCTTTCTGCCAGGCTCCGGATCCGGTTGTGCCCCAGCTGCAGCTCCTCCAGGAACTGCAGGTCCTTGAAGGTCCTGGGCCTCAGGCTGGTGATGGAGTTGGTGGACAGGCGCAGGACGTGCAGGCTCAGGAGGCCCAGGAAGGTGTCCTCGTAGAGCGAGACCAGGCGGTTGTGGGACAGGTCCAGCCAGCGCAGGGACTTCATGCCCATGAAGGCGCGGGGCGCGATGGCGTTGATCTGGTTGTGGTTCAGGTACAGCTTCTGCAGCTTCTGCAGCTTGACAAAGATGTTGATCTTGATGCCCTTGAGCGCGTTCCCGCTCAGGTCCAGCTCCTTCAGCTCGGTGAGGCTGCAGAAGAGCTGGTGCTGCAGGTAAGGCAGCTTGTTCCCGGCCAGGATCAGCTCCCTCAAGTTGGGCAGGTCATGGAACACCTTGTCAGGCAGCACCACCAGCGAGTTCCAGCCTAGATTCAGGTACCAGAGGTTGGAGAGCCCGGCAAACAGCCCTTCCTCCACCTTGCTGAAGTGGTTGTTGTTGAGGCTGAGGGACACGAGGTTCTGGGTGTGCAGGAAGGTGTGCGGGGCCAGGTGCTTGAGGCGGTTGCGCTCCAGGTGCAGGTGGTAGAGGCTGCGCAGCCCGTGGAAGGCGTGCTGCTCCACGGAGCCCAGCTGGCTGCTCTGCAGGTCCAGGAAGTCCAGGGCCGATAAATTCCTGAAAGCAGCGGCCGGCAGCAGGGTGAAGTTGTTGCCGTCCAGCCACAGGGCTTTGGCGTTGTGGGGCACGTCCTCGGGCAGCCGTGTCAGGTTGCGGCCGCTGCAGAACACGTTCAGCTCCTCGCTGTAATCGTCCAGGTTGCAGGCGCAGGCGCTGGGGCAGCGCGGGCTGTCCCCGTCCCCCGGCTCCTTCGGGGGGTCCCCGGGGGGCTGGGAGGCGGCAGCCAGCAGCAGGGCCAGGGGGAGCAGGAGGGGGATGCCTGCTGGGGGTGGAGGACAGGGGACACAATCAGTGTGGCAGTGCAGGGCTGTGGCTGCTGCAGGGGACAGCCTTGGGACCCCTTGGGGCTCGGTGTGGAGGCTGCTGCACACACGGGGCAGCTACGGGAGTTTCCAGGGCCTGAATCCCTTGGGAAACGGTCCAAGATCGCCCCCCACTCCTGCCACAGCTCTGAGCCCTCGGGTGCAGGGAGCCCCTAAATTCATTTCTGTATTGCAGCGGCAGCTTCTCCCTTTCATGGGGAAAGGCTCCCAGACCCCTCTCCCCCCCCCCCCCCCCAGCTCCCCTGTGAGTCCCTCAGCGCTGAAGGGTCTCAGTTCCGCGGTCCCTGCCCATCCCTTCACTCCCCATCCACATTTGGGCTCTGCCTGTAGCCCTCCCAGGCAGCTCGGGGACCCCCAAAATGTCCTGTCAGCAGCGGAGGAGGAGCAGAGTGAAGGGTGACTGAGCCCGGGCAGAGTCTGAGCGTGTCCCCCCCAGTCCCTGCCTGTCCCAGCCCCAGCTCCAGCCTCACCTTTGCCTGCGCTCATGGCGGCGGGCAGGGCAGGGCTCCTGCTCCCGCTGCCGCTCCGCTCTCCGGCCCCTCCGACTGCGCAGGGATGGATGGAGCAACCACCTTGACGCCTGTCCAGCCGCCCGCCCGGCCGGGCTTAACCCCACTGCTGCTGGCCCGGGCCCTGCTGAGCGCCGGGGACAGGGACACCGGGACGGGTTCCTCGCTGCTCTGGGACCGCCTTTAGGGCAGCTCGGGACAAGGGCATGGAGCGAGATGTCCAGGAAACTGATGGGGGTCCTGCCGGAGATGGGGTTTGTGTGCGCTTTGAGCGTGGAGGGAGGAATAGGGCAACCTCACAGGGTGTCCCACCAGCGTGCCCTGGGCTCCTGGAGGGTCCTGAGCAGCAGCACCGACCCTTCTCTGCCCTGCTCTGCCGGCGATGCCCTGGGATAAGCCCTGGCAGTGCATCCTCACTTTCCATCAGGACACAAAAATCACGCCTCGGGGCTTGGAGCATCCATAGGACACGGGGATTAAAGGTTTGGGGATCAGCCTTAGTGCGAGATGGGCTGAAACACCGGAGGGTTGATGGTGATGCAAGTGGGAAATGAGTTGGGAAACGAGGAAAAACTCTTCCCAGTGTGGCACTAAAAACCTCCGGGGCGGAGCCCTCAGCCCCTCCTGGGCATTTTCCCATTTTCGCTCGTGTCTTGCCCTGTGGCTGGGGTGGTGCTGGGAGCTCTACACCCTGCTCTGCCCAGTGCTTCTGTGCCCAAAGGGAAACAGAGAGCAAAGCCAGGGCCCCCTGGTGAGGTGGTGGCTGTGGGGGTCCCCTGCTCCTCTGCCAGCCCCCCTCCAGTGGGATGAGGGTGGGTGATGCTCCAGGGCTGGCAGATCACACTCTGCCCCTGGCAGCTCATCAAACCACCCCGGGGAGGCCGCTGACCTCATCCCGTGTCCAGGTTATTTCCCCACCAGGCTCCAACACAGGTTCTGTGGAATCTTTTACCAGTTTCCAGGAAAGAAAAAGAAAGAAAAAGCCCCTGCAAGAGGAGCCCTGTGGCCAGCAGCTGCCAGATAGAAAAGACATGGCTAAAACGTCCCCTGTCCTGGTAGCCCCACTCCTCCCTGGAGCTGCACCAGGTGGGCACCACTCCCACCCACAGCTCCAGGAGCAGGGATCTCTGCCCTGGGGCTGCTCTTCCCAGCCCTGCTACCCCCAGGCTGGCTCCCAAGCAGCAGGTGGAGCAGGGATTCTCTCCCACACCAGGCTCCCCTCTTGCCCCTTCCCATGGGAGCCTGGCATTTCCCGAGCTCACAGGGCACACCTGGGCCCCTCACCGGGCATTGCCATGCCCATGAGAGGAGGTGCTGCAGAGAGACATCCAGGCTCCAGCCTTGCCACCCAACTTTCCCACAGGCTCTGCTTTCTCTCTTCCCTTTTGGCCCCGAGTGGAATTCTCCTCCCCCTCTATTTTAATCCTATCTTCTGGGAATTTATAGATCAGGAGGGAGAAATGAGGGATAGGTATACATGCACCCACTAATAGGCACTGAGCACATATTGACACAAGGTGTAATCAATCTGGAAGCTAAAAAGAGCTGAACCAGCACAGGTCAGCCAGCCAAAACCCACAAAACCTCGTTGGGAAGTTTAAACAAGCCCTGCCTGCAGCTGGGAGCAGGTTTATCCCTGCCTCCAGCAGCTCTCCCTGGGGAAATATCAAATGAGATGCAATGGGAAAATAAGGAGGGTAAATAAGGAAATCCCTTCCCAGTGTGGTTGTGGTGCAGGGAGGAGCTGGACCCATATGCATCTTCAGAGATCCTTGAGGCATCTCCTCCAGGCCTGCCTCAATCTCTAAACCCCCCTGGCCTCTCCTCCAGATGTATCCCATCTCCTGTGGCAGGAGATGCTGGGACCCTGCAGCCCCCCATGTTCCCAGTCAACCTGAGCTCCACAGCCACCGTGGGGACCTGGGTGTGGGTCCCCACCCTGGATGTCCCTGTCCCAGAGTGTTCCTGGCCAGAGTGGACCCCCCTGTCTGATCCCCTCCATCAGCTCCAGCAGATAAACTCCCGGGCTGGGACCAAAGTCTGAGCCCCTCCCCTGGTTGCCATGGAGAAGGCTGTAATGGTATTAGGAAAAGCAGCAAAATCATTTAAAAGTAGTTTTTAAACCTATTTAAACTCTAAGGAATCATTTACCTTTTCCAGCAGTCCTCTTGTGCCTGCAGGTCCCTCCCCACGGAGCTTCCCAGTCCCGCTGGGTGGGACAGGCCACCAGCTGTCCCTGTTGTCCCTGTTGTGTCCCTGGGCTGGCTGAGCTGGGGAGGGGACAGTGCTGGGTCACATCTGCTGTGGGACCCTGGCCAGGGTGAGTGACCAGGGACACTCTGGACACCAGCAGGGGCAGCAGCCACCCAATGAGCCCTGAGAGGAGCAGGGAGGTGACACGTGTGGCGTTGTCACAGCTAAGTTAGGGAGTATTTTTAGCAAATCTTGCCGAATATTGTCCCTGTCTGGAGGAGAGCATCTCGCGTTGCCAGGGTAACCAGCGCTCCTGCTCCTTGTTCAGGACCGAAAACGTGGCCCATAAAGAGGAGGGGGTGACACCAGCACCACAGGGCTTGTGCCACTCTCCTGGGGACACCAGCAGGGACCAAGCCCCAGGAGTGGCCCTTTGCCTGATGCTCACTGACCACCCATGTTTCTGGTCATCCTGGTCCCTGCTGCTGGAGATGGGGACGGGGCAGTGATGGCAGCTGCTGGTAAAGGTCCCCATGGGCATCTCTGAGTGCCACCTGCTGCCCTGCACGGCTCCAGAGGCTCCTGCGGGGGGCTGAGAAAGGTTCCTGATGTCCTGGCAGCTCCCAGGGGTGCCACTTACTGCCCTGGAGCCCACCTGGCCACACGGAACCGCGTCACCAGTACCAGCCTGGCCAGACTGGTTGGACTGGGAGAGGTGAGGACATCCCCAAGATATGACTCAGGGTGACCAGGGCCATTGCTGTAGGCAAAGATGGGAAAATTCCCAAACACTGAGGTGTGGGGAAATGAAGGGGCCCTGGGAGCGGGGTTCTGGAGGTGCACGAAGGCAGGGAATGGCAGGAGAGCAGTGGTTGCCAGAATGAAACTGGACTGGGGGAGTGAGCAGAGGGAAGGGAGGCAGCCAGCTTGCCTACCTCACCCTGATGGCAGCGCCAGGGTGGGCAGGGAGAGGGGAATGGTGTTTTACATGTCCCATGTCCCTGTACATGGAGGGAGCAGCCTGGGTGGAGGGACGGGGTGGGAGTGTGGCCGAGGGAGCACAGCTTTCCTCCTGCCCCTGATCACAAGGCCACAACTCCACCCCACAGCCAGGGCCTCCCTGCCTGCCCCATCCCAACTCTCCTCCCAGCCCTGAGGGGAAGCACCTGGAGACGCCAGGGGGTGACAAATGGGACATGGAGTGGCAATAGGTGCTGGCAACCCACAAACCCAACATCTTCTGTCACAGGAGGGGTGTTCAGCAGGACAGGGAGATGACTGTCCCCCTCAACCCCCCTCTAGTACACAAACATTCACCCCTGGGATCCTGGGACAGGGCAGACCTGGATGGGTCAGAGCAGACCCAGAGGGGACCCTTGAGATGGTTGGGGGCTGGAAGAACTTTTCCTGTTCTTTCTGGGGGAGCTCAGAGAGCTGCTGCAGCTCCCTCCTCCTCTGCCTTTTCCAGGCTGAGAGAGCTGGGGCTGTCCAGCCTGGACAAGACCTTGCAGCAGCCTGAGGGCTTGAGAAAAGCTTTTTCTCAAGCCAGGAGAAAGGGTGGTGATTTTAAAGAGGGAAGAGGGTAGATTTAGGTTGGATATAAAGAGCAAATGTGCCGGGGAGGATCAGTGGGAGCCAGGTGCCCAGAGGATTCCCCATCCCTGGGGCACCTCAGGCATCCCGGGTGACAGAGTGCTCCAGTGGCATCCCGGGAGGAATTTGCCAGACCCGGGAGCGGACGCAAATTCCCTTTGCTGGCGCTGGAAGCCAGATGGAGCCAGCATTCTGTCACTGCGCCACCGCCGTGCGGCTCTGCCCAGAGCTCGGGGCTGCTCCCCCCGCTCCGCTCGGGGGTCCCCTTGGGGACACGGGGCCATGTGTGACCCTGGCAGGGCTGGAGGAGAGGCGACAACAAACAGCGGGCTCGGCCCGGCCACCGCGGGCTCGGTCCTGTCACCGCGGTCTCGGTCCTGTCACTGCGGCTCCAAAGCTCCCCGTGGAATTCCCATGGATTTGGGAGCGGTTCCATCTCTTAAAGCCGCATTCCCTGGGCTGGTTTAAGGTGTACCTGACCAAAAGAGTGAAAAGCCCTCAGGACAGAGCTGCGATTTGGGTGTGGGGCTGTTGTGTGGTTTAGTCCGGAATGGTGGTGGAGATTCCGAGCTGCAATGACACCCCAAGACTGCATTTCTCAGCCCGAATCTGCTTTTTGTGGTGTTGCTCGGGACAAAATTGGCTTCATATTCCCACCCCATGGGAAAAGTAGTCACTGTCATTCCTGGTGCGGGTACGGCACCTGCCACACAGGGGCGTTTGCATAAATGACACCGTGTTTGCATCTGTTAATTGTTAATTGTCCTCTGCCGGGTGGGACGGGCTCGCTGCGAGCATCCGAGTGACGGATGGGGCTGTTCCCCCCCCCCCCCCCACATCAGGGTTTCGGCGTCCGGGAGAGCATCCCGGGGTTGTGGGATGGAGGTGCCCATCCTTGGGGTGTCCATGTGCTGCTCAGCTCCGTGTGCCCGAGCCCCCTCCGAGGCTCCCGAGCCGTGGGCAGGGTGTGAATTCGGCTCCGCGCTGGGTGTGAAGACTGTGAATTCTCATCAACACTTTCATTACCTTAATAAAATTACTTCAGGTCTGTTAAGTTCTTTTGCAGACAAACAAGCCCTAACTGCACGGTTTGCTCGCTTCTCCATCCCCTGACCCCCCCGAAATGCTCAGCCCCTGGCTCTGGCCTCTGTGCACCTTCACTGAGGGGCTCTGGGGTCTCCTCCAGCAGCCTGGGACAGGTGAGGAGCTCTGCTTGTCATGGAGCTTCTGCCAGGATGGCCCCTCTCTCTCTCATGTGCTGAGATCTGACAGATCCTGAGTTATTCAGAGCTCTGGGCTTTTTTGAACATTATATTGTCAAAGCTTCTTTTCTGTGGGAGACAGATTCTTACCTAAACTCACCCACTCTACAGAAATAGCAGCAATAATAAGCCTGAAATGAGGGGATTAAGAGCTGGAATTCATTTTAGAATCATGGAAGAGTTTGAGTTGGAAGGGACCTTTAAAAGTCTCCCAGTCCATCTGATTTTATCTCTGTTCAAGGTTTTCCAGGGTTATCCACGTTGCCCTGCACTGCCTGTTACCCTCACTCTGACCCTGGAGATTCTCAAAATACTTTTGGTTGTGGGATTTGTCCCATTCCAGCCTGGCAGGCCCCAGTTTAGAGCCAGCAGCAGCACCCAGACCAGCACAACCCAGATTTAGCACTCTCTGGGCTAATCCAGGCTTGTTCCAGTGCATGCTTTGCTTTAAAACATCTTTTTGCACACAGCAGCTCTGATGTGAAGGGGTGAGTCGGGAAAGGTCATTTCTGCCACCCAGAGATCCTGGGACCTTTTGGGCATCTCATTGGCACAGGAGGTTCAAGGACTGCAGAGAGCAAGAGGAAGTTGTCTGGAAGAAAATGAGATACCATGGGATGGGCTCAATTGGTTTAGTGGGTTAATTATTGGAATCGTGGAATGGTTTGGGTTGAAGGGACCTTATAACCCATCCAGTCCCACCCCTGCCATGGGCAGGGGCACGTTCCCCTATCCCAGGTTGCTCCAAGCCACATCCAACCTGGCCTTGGACACTTCCAGGGATCCAGGAACAGCCACATCTTCTCTGGGCAACCTTTCACCACCCTCTCAGGTGGTCCCAGGGAACAACTCCTTCCCAATATCCCATCTATCCCTGCTTTTTATTCATTCTAAATTTTCCCTCTATTCCTTTAAAATCCTCCCCTTTGTTCTATCACTGTGTGCCCATGTAAAAAGTCACTCTCCCTCTCTCTTGTTAGCCCCTAAAGCACTGGAATATCCCTGCACTGGAGATGGAGGCCATCCCTGCAGCCAGGTTTGGGAACAGTCCATAACCTCCTCACTGGTAATATTGCTGCCCTAAGGATGTTCCTGAGCTGCTTTTTCCAGTGTCTACTGTAAGCTGAGCTGGGAATACAGAAACCTCCTGGGAAGTGCCATTGCTTTCCCTCTAGCAGCTCCCAGGGTGGCTGTAAGATTTGGAGCCACCTTAAAAATCAAAGTGGAAGCCGCACCCTCTGGTAACCAAAGTTGGTAGCAACAGTGCTGGACCTCCTGGGACAAATTCCTTAGAGATCCTCGAGTCCTTCCTTGGCTTCTCAGGCACTGCCTGCCCAACACTGTGCAAAGATCCTGGCCCCTGAGCACATGGATCTTGGAATTGTTGCAGAGAAGGAGAATGTGAGTATTCTGACAGGGCATCTTGCTGACCGAAAATACAGGTATGAAGGTCTGCAGCCCCTTCCCAGGTCATGGAACCAGCACTCCTACCTGCAGGGGAGAAATGGCAGCTGGAAAGCCTGTCTGGATTTGTTCAGCTTCTGAAGAGCTGGATATGCTGAGCTCTTCCAGCAGCAGGGGTGGGTGGGTGGCAGGGCAGGGGAGGGCTCAGCTGGAGCTGCTCTGTGCCTCCAGGTGCATCTGGAGGACAGGAACCAGGAAATGCACCAACTTGGAGACCCACAGGAGGAGATGGGGAAGCTGCCTGGATCCAAGACAGACTTCCCAGTCAGGATGGTCCTCAGTGAAGAGGAAAAGCTGAAGGTAATACTTTGGGAGCTGGAGAGAACTGAGCTGTGAAGCTGATTTGGGCCAGTCACAGTGGGAAATCTGGGGGGAAATTCCTCCTTCTAGAGGGGGATGTGTTGTGTTCAAACAGCACATTGGCCTCAGAATCCATCCAGGGCCTTCACTGACTTTTTCTCTCCCAGATTTCCAAAGACCTCGTGGAGCTCCAGATCGAGACAAACAAAATGAAGGAGCATTATGAGATTGAGAACTTTGAACTGAAAAACAAGGTACCCACATTTGGGAATAGCCAATTTCAGCCCTTCCAATGCCTTCATGCAGCTCTGCAGCTCCTCACACACCCACCTTTACTTTGCTTGGCACCTTCTCCTGGCTTTACCTGGAGCTGAAATCCTCCCAGATCCCAAGGAGCTCCCATGAAATCACCTCCCTGTTGTTGCTGCTGGCCTGAGCCACGTCTAACCCTGCTGCCTGCTCTGTGCAGATCCAGGCCCTGGAGAGCCGGGTGCAGGAGCTGGAGCTGGGCAGTGCCAGGGTCACGGGGGAGCGAGATTCCCTGCGGGAGCGGCTGCGGGCCCTGGAGAGCAGCCGGCAGGAGCTGGCACAGGAGTTCATCATCCTGAAGAGCAATTACCTGGCCCTGGGCAGAGAGCTGGAGCAGGAGGTGAGAGAGGGTTAGGGTTCATCCCAGAGCTCATCCCAGGGTTCATCCCAGAGACCCCAGCTCCACCTCACGTGTCCCTGCTGTGCAGGTACCTTGCTTGGCTTTTGGTCACAGCTCAGGTCCAGGGAGGCTTCTCATACAATTGTAAAAAGGTTCTTGTTCAAGGGACCTCCCAAGGACACTGAGTCCAAAAAAACCATCCAGTTGCCCCTGTCCCAACACTTTCCACTGTCCCAGGCTGCTCCAGGCCCTATCCAGCCTGGCCTTGGACACTCCCGGGGATCCAGGGGTAGCCACAGCTTCTCTGGGCACCCTCCCAGGGAACAATTCCTGCCCAATATCCCATCCATCCCTGCCCTCTGCCAGTGGGAAGCCATTCCCTGTGTCCTGTCCCTCCACCCCTTGTCCCCAGTCCCTCTGCAGCTCTCCTGGAGCCCCTTTAGGCCCTGGAAGGGGCTCTGAGGTGTCCCTGGAGCCTTCTCTTCTCCAGGTGAGCACCCCCAGCTCTCCCAGCCTGGCTCTAGAGGGGCTCCAGCCCTTGGGGCATCTCCATGGGCTCCTCCAGACTCTCTCCAGCAGCTCCACGTCCTTCCCGTGCTGGGCCCCAGGGCTGGGGCAGCTCTGCAGGTGAGGTCTCACCTGAGGGGGCAGAGGGGCAGAATCCCCCCCTCCTGCTGCCCACCCTGGGGCTCAGCCCAGCACAGGGGGGGGTTCAGGGTCCCAGCACACACGGCCAGGACATGTCCAACCTCTGAGCTGTGACACAGCAGGGCCTGGCTCTGGGATTGTCCCCAGGTATTTGATGTAACACACAGAGGAGGGCGTGTGGGACCTGCCCTCACAGCGAGGACAGGGCTGGGGACAGGGATAGAGAAAGAGATGGGGGCAGGGATAGGGACAAGGGGTAGGGACAGGGCAGGGGACAGAGCTGGGGACAGGGCTGGGGACAGGGATAGGGACAGGGCTGGGGACAGGGATAGGGACAGGGCTGGGGACAGGGCTGTGGCCACGCTGACCCGCTGTTCCCGGCACCCCGCGGGCAGAGCCCTCCCGTTCCCCCCGGCCCCACGGCGCTGCCCGGAGGTCACGGCGGGGCTGCCCGGGGCCGCTCCCTCCGCGCTGCCAGCGGCTTTGTTTCCCTTTTTTCTGCTTGGCTTGCGCAGGCTGCACGTGAAGGGATTGGAGCCGCTCTCATTTCGGGCGGCGGGAAGGGGCCTGGCAGCTTTCAGGTCGACAAGTTTGTAAAAACACGGAATTCCAGCAAGTTTGTGATGGTTCCTTAAAAGACAGACACCTTCCCGCTGACTGCTAGCTTAGCAATGATTAACCAGAGCCTTTTGGACTCAGATTTGTGTATTTTGGGCTACTTCAATAGCCCTTCCTCTGTCCCCTCCCTCTCCCCCTTCCTGCTTCTCCTTTTTGAATCGGATGGAATGAGTGACACCCTCCTGCTCCCTCCCTCCCCCAGCAGATAGTTGAGCTGCCTCTGCTCAATGACCTGGTTTTCCATGCCGAGCTGTGCTGGGAAGATGTGGAGCAGGAATGTTCCTTTGGTCCAGTGTGCCTGGATGGGCTCTGGCGGAGCAGGATAATGATCATCCGTGAGTTAGTGACCCTTGTGGAGAGATCATTTGTCTCCCAGAAGCTGAGAAATGGGAATTTCTCACAAGGAGGTGAACGCAGCTCTTGCAGGGGTGATCCCACCCCACGATCCCGCTGAACACGAGGCAGAGCCGCCCTGCTCCCGGTTATGCCGGGCTCAGGGAAGAATAGCTCGGCTATCAGCACTCTCAGCTGCTACTTGTCCCCAAGGGGGTGCAATGTGTTTGTCAAAAACTGGATTTCCAGGCAGCTGACATCTCTAAATGATGGGTTTAGCAGGTTAGGGGTAATGGCACACTGTTTTCACACGGATCCTGGAATCTTTCAGAGAGTGAAAGGACGTGGACTCAGTTCTGTGCCAGATAGCATCCTGAGGAACCACAGAGTCATGGAATGCTTTGGGATGGAAGGGACTTTAAAGCCCATCTTATTCCACCCCCTGCCACGGGACACCTTCCCCTAGACCAGGCTGCTCCAAGAAGTGGTGAAGTGGGTCCAGAAGCCAGAGGTGAATTCCTTGGATGTCCTCCATGTGCCGAGGAGTTTACCCCAGTTCCTTGGCTCCGACTCCCAAAAATCCCTGCCTGAAGCCAGAGAGGCTCCGACTTGGCAGCCTGGGACTTGTCGCGACATGGGCCTCTTGCTCATTATTTTCCCAGTGCGGACTTTCCCAAAGGAAATGGGAAAAGCAGCCTGCGGTTCTGCCCCCTCCCCTTCCCTGGCGCTCTTCTGGGGGAGACAATGAACCTTTTACACATTCCCAATTACAAGTGCTACTTGTGACCTTGCCAATATGTTGTCATGGCTGCTTGGCGCAGGAGCAGCTCGGCGAGCTCATTCACGGCCCCCTGTCCGGGAACAGTCGGAGCCTCTGAATTGTCGCGGCTCCATTGTCCGCGGGATTCACACATCGCCCGTGTCTGTCCCGGCCAGGAGCGGCCTTGCCCAGCCCTTGGGAAGCGCCTCGCAGGAGATGCCAGGCAGGCACTCGGTGCCTGTTTTCTGACTCGCTGTAAATTCTTCCTTTTCAAGGCTCTGACCTTTCCTCGCTCTCCGTTTCCTTCTCCTTTTGTCCCCTCGGGTTCGCGCCGGCTGCGGCGGCAGCCCCGGAGGGGACCCAAACGCGCTCTGGGTTCCAGGCTGGGGTTTTCCCTGGAGCCACGCCAGGCTCGGGAGCTCAGGAAAGGCAGCGAAGCCCAACTCAAGCCGGGGAATGCCCCTTTTTTTTTTTTTTTTTTTTTTTTGGCTAAACCGGTCCTTGTGACCCCTGCGATCAAATTGTCAGGGCTGACAGCTGCAGATGGATCGCTGCGGGCCGGGAACAAGCGGGCTGTCTCTGCCGAGCTGTCAGGTTTCACAGCTGTATATCTCACCTCTTTGTCAGCCTCCTTTCTCCCCGCTCTCCCCCAGCCCACCCCGTGCTATCTTTTGATAAGCTATTCTCTCCACGGATGACTCAGATGACCTCTGCCTCCCATCCTCCCGATTCACTGCCATGGTAACAATTACTCAAGCTTGTCCCCAGTCATAAACCCCATCAAAGCTTTGTTATCTACACAGAAACCCTCCTGGGAGACATGAATTCCCCCAGTGTTCCTTCCAGATCACCTGTAACAGAGCTTTTCTCATTCAGATCCTCTTTATCTTTTGGAAATGTGTCACTTCACACCAGCACCGCTTTGAATCTCGCTGCCTACACGGGGCTGTGGGCTGGTGCTGCTGGGGGGATGCATTCCAATGGAATTGGGATTATGTCATCCCGGAGGATGGGATGGATGGATGGATGGATGGATGGATAATGGATGGAGGGATGATGGATGGATGGATGGATGGATGGATGGATGGAGACTTGGCCCTTCTCCTTGTGCTGTGGAGTCCAGCACTGCTCAAAGCTATTCCATGGGGAAGGATATTCCTGAAATGTTGGGAAGCTGCAGGGAGGCTGCAGGGTGGGGGTGAGGAGGGAGCTGCAGGCCTGCAGAGCTGGTGGCAGAGCTGTGCCCAGGGCTAGCACTGGGATCTGGATTTGAGTGTGAGATGTGCAGAGGGATAACATTCCACGGGAATAACTCTGCTGCCTGTCAATGCATTTCCATGAGAACCAGAACATCACCACTATCTTTGGACATAGGAGGCAGAACTAAAATTAAAACTTGATCTGGGGAGGGGAGGGTGTGCCTGCCTGAAGCACACACCAGGAGCAGCAGGGATGTGCTGACCAGAGGGGGATTCCAGAAGTTCTTTCCTTCTTGTTTGACCTGGCAGGTGATGAGGAATGAGGAGCTGACCCAGGAGCTGCTCACCCTGGCCAAAGAGAGCATCCACCCCCCTGGCCCTACCCATCAATCCTCCCCCGAGCTGGGAAGGGGGAGAGCAGGGGGACATCCCCTCTCTGCTCGGAGGAGGAAGGTAAGGGACTCTCTGCCCTTCCACCAGCCCCTGGGAGAACAGGATCTACCAGGCCCCTTCTTCTCTCTCCCCAAAGCAGCCCGAGGATGCAGCTGCCTCTGAACACGAGCAGCAGGAGCTGGAAGGAAACGTGAGTGTGTGGGGGTCTGCTGCTGGATCCTTGGGAAGCAGAGGGGGATTGATTCCAACTGCGGCTGGCACCTCCTGCTGCTAACTTGAGTTCTGTGGATCAGCTGATGCCTTGATTCATTTTAAATCCTTTTTTTAAACTCTGCAGTTGCAAAATGAGACGAGAATAACTCCAGATGTGCAGGCAGAGCTGAGGAGGGCAGAGGTGATTGCTTGGTCCGTGCCCTGGCAGGGGGGACACAGGCAGGAGCTCAGAAGCCAGCAAGTGCAGAAGACACTTTTTTTCCTCCTTTATCACACTTGAGAAATCTGGGGGTGATGAAGCACCCAAAACTGAGAGCACAGAGATGGTTCCTGCCTCCTCCCCATCTGCAGCCCTTGCAGAACCAGCTTGGGCTCTGCCAGCAGCTCCTGCTGGGAATCTGCCTCTCAATGTGAGCGTTTCCCTCGGGAGAGCGACACATGTGCACCTCCACGTGCCCTGGCTGTGCATCACACACCATTCCTGCCCTGCTAGAGGGCACCAGTCCCTCCCAGTTTAACCAGTCCTTCCCTCAGCATGTCACTGCTCAGCTGGACAAGTGCTCAGCTCGAGGTTCTCCTCACTTTGTCCTCTCTTCACTCAGCCTTCTGCCTCATCTTTCTCTTCGTTTGTCCCTCAGTTGCTTGGAAACCAGGATCACATAAAACTGGAGATGGAAAAACTGAAGAAAACCCACAATGAGCAGCAGCAGAAGCTGGAGGAGCGAGTGTGAGTGTCCCTCTGCTTGGCCAGGTGTTTGTGGGATTGTTGCAGCTGGATTTGAGCCATGGGAGCAGGAGAGGAGGCAGTCTGCCCTGGGGGGTACAGGGAAGGAATTACAATCCACCCTTGGAAGAAGTGAGGCCTGGAAGGAAAACTTGGTGTTTTCAAGGTTCTTCAGAGCTGTCAGATAAAAGTTGGTGGTGTTCAGGGACACCTTGAAAATCCACTCTCTGTGACACACAGCAAATGTGTGATATTCCAGAGATGAATCCAGCCCAGCCCTTATCCATACAGTGGGTTTTCCATCACCTTGGAATGGGTTAATGTCCCAGGAAAGGCTGCCCCAGCAGGGATGCTACAGTGGAGGGTGTTCACCTTTAGTGGGGAGAGATTTTGTGGCACTGGTTGACACACCTTTGGAGGCTGGCAGCTGCTGCTGGGAGATTTCTGTCATTCCAAAGTGATTTTCTTCCCCAGGCTGGCTGTGTTGGACCTATGGAGAATCCCAGAATCCCAGAAAGGGTTGTTTTAGAAAGGACCTTAATGCCCATCTCACTCCATCCCCTGCCATGGGCAAGGTCACAGGGACACCCCTTCCGGTGGGGGTTGTTTCAAGCCCCATCCAGCCTGGCCTTGAACACTTTCAGGGATGGAGAAGGAGTTTGGGTGGTTAAAATAATCCCAGTTTGTTCCTGTGTGTCCAGGCTGGCGCTGGGGCAGGAGCTGCAGGAGGCGAAGGGAGCGGTCGGGGCCGGCCAGCGCAGGCTGGTGGAGCAATCAGCGGTGAGGACAGAATCCCTCCTCCCCGTCCTGAGCTCCTCCTGAGCCGGCAGGGCTGGCATGCCTTGGATCCAGGTGCTCCAACACCTCTCCCTCTCCAGGGAGTTTGTCACACCAAGGTTCTCCCCGTGCAGTTTCCTCCTGCACGTGGTGGAAGTGCTGCTTGCAAAGCTGGTGGGAGGAATTTTGCTCGCTGGTTTGCAGAAAGAGTTGGTGGAATCACCGGGGTGGGGGGTGGCAAATGACAGAAGGTAGCAGGGGAATAGGGATTATAAACATTTCCAGTGAGTTCCTCAGAAAATCCAGGACCTTTCCAGCTCTTCTGAAGCCAAATATCTGGAAATGAAGACCCTCAGCTCTTATGAAGCATCTCAGCTCTCACTCCTCAGCTGGAGGAGTGAGATTTTTGCAGGATTTTTGTTTGCTGTGCCAGGTGCTGCTCACATGCCAGGGCCAGCTCCAGGAGGTGGAGGCAGAGAACTCCCGGCTGCAGCTGCGGCTGAAGGAGCTGAACGAGGAATATCGCTCCAGGCTGGGGCAGTACATCAGGGATGTGGCGGTGGGTACCCCCAGCCCGGGGCTCTCCTGGCCTGGGGAGATGTCACAGAATCATGGATGTCACATCCCTTCCTGAGCTGGAAAAGATGCACAAAGATCATGGATCCAGCTCCTGTCCCTGCACAGACACCCCAACAATCCCACCCTGGGCATCCCTGGCAGTGCTGTCCAAACACTCCTGGAGCTCTGGCAGCCTCGGGGCCGTGCCCATTCCCTGGGGAGCCTGGGCAGTGCCCAGCACCCTCTGGGGGAAGAACCTCTCCAGCCTGACCCTCTCCTGGCATAGCTCCTGTCATTCCCTCAGGTCTCTCCATACTAGCACCCTCCTCTTGCCAATAAATTAGAGTAAATACATAAAGAAAGGGGTTTTTAAATCCCTTTAATCTGACCACGAAAAGTCCCAGCAGAAGCTCACCTATAATTTTGCATGGCAATACAGGAAATCTGGGTGCAGGGAGGACTGCCATAGAATCATGGAATGGATTGGAAGGGACTTTAAAGCCCATCCAGTGCCACCCCTGTCATGGGCAGGGACACCTCCCACTAGCCCAGGTTCCTCCAATCCCTGTCCAACCTGGCCTTGGACACTTCTAGGGATCCAGGGGCAGCCACAGCTTCTCTGGGCACCCTCCCAGGGTACAATTCCTTCCCAATATCCCATCTGGCAGTGGGAAGCCATTCCCCCTGGATTTCCCTCTCTGTGCATTTACAGAACTACATGGACAGCAAGCCCAGCAGTGTGACAGGACACAGCAAAGCCCCGGCTGGCCAAGCTGCCATGAAGAACTTTGTGGACAGCATGCTCAGGGATATCCGGGCTTCCTACAAGTGCCGGGAAGAGCAGCTGGCTCGAGCAGCTCGTGGCTACAAGAAACGCATGAAGGACTTGGCCAGGAAGCACGAGAACCTGCTGATTGCATATGGGTAACTCAGCCACCTCCTCCCTCAGGGCCAAGAGAAAAACCCCATTGCACCCATCCCCTGCCCTAGAGGAGGCAAACACGGCTCCCAGATGGAGCAGAGGATCTGGAATGCACATTTATCTCCTTGCTCCTGGCAATCCAGGATCAAGCTGCCTCCAGCTGCATATCAGGGTGCTCTGGACCCCATGGAGCTGCTCTGCACATATGTTCCTCCCACTTAAAATGCAGGGTGAGAGATTGATCCCACGGTGGATGGTGTGGAAATGCAGAGGTACCACAAATAGCTCCACCTCCCAGCCCGTCCCTGCAGTGCTCTCAGCTCTCTCACAGCTTGGGCTGTGGGAAGCAGCAGAAATACTTGTGGTATCAAAGCCACAAATAGCTCTAGGACAAGCTCCCTTCAGAAACTCTCCCACTTATCCTTTGCAGGTGGCCAGAACCAGCAGGTCCCAGTGAGTGGCACTTTCAGGAGCAGCAGAACTGCTCAGTGATGTCCCCCAAAACTGACCCCTGTGCTGATTGCAGGCTGCAGCGAGAGCAGATCCGGTCCCTGGGGAGCAGAGCTGTGGATTGTGGCCCTGCTGAGCTTCACTTCTGCATCACAGAGCCAGAGCTGCTGACAAACAGCTCCCGGGAGCTGAACCGCCTGCGGGAGGAAAAGGCCAAGCTGGAGATGCAGCTGCAGGAGCTGCACAAGGTCGGGAGCTGAGGCTTGGTGGGAAGAGTTTAATGAGCTGTAGATTCAGCCCCTTCCTCAAGGCATTTATAGGATTGGTTAGGTTGGAAAAGCCCTCTCAGTTCATCTAGTCTAACCATCCCCTAGCACTGCCAAGGCCACCACTAAGTCATGTCCCCAAGTGCCACATCCACGCTCTGCCTGAGGGTTTGCTGTGCCTGTGGCACAGTCAGGGAACACAGCAGTCATCTCCATGTGACAGAATCATGGAATCCTAGAACGGGTTGGGTTGGAAGGGACCTTAAAGCTCATTGCATTCCATCCCCTGCCATGGGCAGGGACACCTTCCACCATCCTGTCCAACCTGGCCTTGGATGCATTGATTTAAAAATTCTGAGGATGGGAGACCTGAAACCTTCAGATTGTACAGCCCATCGTTTCCTTGCCATGGCACTGGTGGCTGTGGGAGTGCTGGGATGTCTTGTGCCACTTGCAAGGGGCCTTGCAGGAAAAAAGGGAGAATGTCTTTTTACATGTGGAGATAGTGACAGGACAAAGGGAATGGATTTAAACTAAAAGAGGAGAGATTTAGCTTGGATGTAAGGAAGGAATTCCTCCTCCCTGGGAGGGTGGGCAGGCCCTGGCACAGGGTGCCCAGAGAAGCTGTGGCTGCCCCTGGATCCCTGGCAGTGCCCAAGGCCAGGCTGGATGGGGCTTGGAGCAGCCTGGGACAGTGGAATGTGTCCCTGCCCCTGACAAGGAATGGAATGGGATCACCCTTAAGATCACTTCCAGCCTAACCCATTCCATGACAGTATTTCTCTGAAAGTGGCAGATCTGGGATTGCAATGGGTTCGTCTTTACAGGAATTCTGTTCTTCCTTTGCCTCCAGAAAAGCCTGAAAGGAGCCTCTGCCTTTCCAGTGCCTCCAGAGAAGTAAGTGCTGTTTGTTTCTTGGGACATCTATCATTCCAAATTCTCATGAATGGATTGAGGGATCTTTTTTGCCTGACTGGAGGCAGCAATAAACAGGGAAAGGGAGCTGCTGGGGCCTGCTCTGGGCAGAAGAGGCAGCTGTCCCCTCAGCACAGCTTCCTGCAGGAAGAGCCTTGGTCACTGGGCCTTGATCCAAGAAAGCTCTTAAGCACATATTTGATTTAATCATGTTTTTAGCCCCGCTGACCTCTTTAAAAGCTGAAGCTAAGCATATGCCCAAGTGCTTTGGTGGCTCTCAACTCATGAGACAGCATCAGTTTGGGATGGTCCTGTTTTTCCTCCTTCCCAGTGCAGGAGTTGGGCTGGAACCCTTTGGTGCCACTGTGCTGATGCTTCCCTGGCTTCCCAACAAACTCTGAAATTGCTACATTTTGATGGGGCTCTTCTCCCTGCCCCATTATCCTGCTAAAACTCAACCAGCTATAGCTGTGGAGGCGTGGAACAAAGTGCAGCAGAAACCTGAGCTGAGGTTTTTCAGCCCTTTAAGAGACGTGGTCACTTAGAAAACATGTCAAATATTCCATTAACTGGATGCCAGCACTGAGGAGTGGGTGAGTGCCAGAGCCCCTGGGCTCTGCAGAGGTGTCTCAGGCACAAGCTCGAGCCTCAGCCAGTCTCTGCCATGTCCTGCACACTGAAAATAGCAATGGTCCGTGAGTAAATGCAGGGATTTGGGCAGACACCACAGGAGCAGGGCATGGAAAGTCCAGAACCTGAATTTCAGTGATGCATCTCGTCATTTGGGGGTTTTTTAACTGCCAATAGACCCCAACACGTCACACACTGCCGGGTTAATCCGTGCTATGACCCCGCTCCTCCAGCTAGGGACAGGAGTCCCGGTGTTCCCGCAGCACTTCAGCTCCAATTCCCGCAGCTTCCCGCCTTTGTCAGAGAACAGGTTGGGCTGGGAGGGACCTTAAAGCCCAGCTCCTTCCACCTCCCATGCTGGGGGGCTTCACCAGCCGCACCATTCCCTGTTCATGGCTCCCTGCTCCTCGGGCTGCCACGAAAGCGCCGCCGGGCTCTGCCGGGAAGCTGCGGAGGGAACAGGAGGGAGCACGATGCATTCCTGCCTCCACACTGCCCAAATTCCCCGAGCATCAGATGTGACCTGTATTTCCCTCCCGGAGGCTGGGACGGGGTGGGAAGGGTTTTCCCACGCCGGGCTGTGCAGACAGCTCACCTCTGCTGGTGCTCGCTGACAGAACAGCTCCCTGCTCCCAACAGGGCAAGTGCCAGCCCTTGGCATTGATGGCTCCCTGTTCCCATCACATCCAGCCCTGCAGGGGCAGGTTCAGGACTCTTCCTGCGTTGATGTGGCTCTGGAGCACCCAGGCTGTGGGTGGGGAGCCCCAGATTGGCAGAAGGGCTGTGACTCTGATGGTGCTGCACGCCCTGAGGAAGTTTGGGCATTGGGAAAGGAAGGGTTCCAGTTCAGGGCTCCTGGTGGGATGGGCAGCAGTCGTGTGGAGCTGTGTGATCTGTGCAGGGGCTGGGTTTGATGTCTGGGCATGATCCAAATGAGCTCTTCTGTCCCAGGCAGCTGGATGAGGAGGGCTGGGCAGAGGTGAGGAAGAAGCTCCAGGAATTCGCACTCAACACCCAGGTAAAGGTCTGGGACAGCCCTTTGGAGCCAGAGCTTATCTCTCACATCTTACCCACATGGCAGAGATGTGCTGCCTCAGCTCCTGCCCTGGGGCTGAAATGCTGCTCCAGGCTGGAGGGGGAAACTTCCATGGAGTCACAGAATATCCTGAGTGGGAAAGACCCACAAAGATCCTCCAGCCCTGCACAGACACCCCAACAATCCCACCCTGTGCATCCCTGGCAGCGCTGCCCAAACACTCCTGGAGCTCTGGCAGCCTCGGGGCCGTGCCCATTCCCTGGGGATCACTTTCCATGGCTTTGGCCTCAGCCCTCCGAGCAATGCTGGCAGGTCCTGGCTGGTGCTGTCTCAAATCTCTTCTGTCCCTGCTACTAAAGGAAGGAGAGCAGGCCCTTGTCACTCCTGCCCACGTTTCAGAACAACCTTTTGGCACCTCTGTAACAAACTGAGGCTGATTGCTCCCCATTGCTGGCACTGCTGGGACATTTCCAGTCCTGGGGGCAGTTTTGGGCCCATCATGAATGGAAGGACATTGATGGGCTGGAGCGTGTCCAGGGAAGGGAACAGAACTGGGGAAGGGGCTGGAGCACCAGGAGAGGCTGAGGGAGTTGGGAAAGGGGCTCAGGTAGAATCTTCTGGCTCTGCACAACTCCCTGACAGGAGGGGACAGCCAGGTGGGGTCAAGCTCTGCTCCCAGGGAACAGGGACAGGATGAGAGGGAACAACCTCGAGCTGTGCCAGGGGAGGTTTAGGTTGGATATTGGGAAAATTTCTTCATGGGAAGGGTGGTCAGGCACTGGCACAGCTGTCTGGGGTGGTGCTGGGGTCACCATCCCTGGAGGCATTTAAAAGCCATGTGGATGTGGCACCATGAGGACATGGGTTAGAGGCGACCTTGGTAGTGCCAGGCTAACACCTACACTCTGGTGGGCTTTTCTAATCTGTATAATTTCACAATTCTTTGATTCTATTCGACCTGGTTCAAGTCTAGTCTGAACCTGAATCAGCTTCCCAGTCTGGTTCCTGCTGGCTGCAGGGATTTTCCCTACCCACAGCAACCTGGGGGAGAGCTCCACTATTTCCTGGGCATGTAAAGCTCAGCACCTGCACCAGGTGTATCTGTGGCCACAAGAAGGGAGATGCTGTGGCTGAGAGGCTGGAGTGATGGGGAAGTGGTCGGAATGTCGGACTCACATAGCAGAGAGGAGCTGAGCAACGTCACTCCCATGGCACAGATTCCCTTTTTTTCCGTGTTTTCTCCACGGCTTTTTGCCCCTGCAGGAGGACCTGGAGCAGGAGAGAAGCCAGCTGCTGACTCGGGCCGTGGTGGCAGAGGAGCAGGTGTCAGAGCTGCAGGGGTACATAGATCAGCACCTTGCCAGGTGAGAGGGGGCATCCCCCCCGTGCTCTGCTCCATCTCCAGGCTTGGTGCCAGTGACATCCCTGTGCCCACTGCCGACCCTGCCAGCACAGCTGATGTCCCACTGCTTCTCCAGCTGTGCAGGCAGCTGCCACCACCTTTTGTCCCACTGGGCAGCAGGACAGACGCCCTGCCACACGTGTCCTTCCCTGCAGGCTCACCCATCCTTGGGAGGAATCAGAATCAGGAAATGGGTTGGGTTGGAAGCGATATAAACGTTCATCGAGTTCCCCTGCCATGGGCAGGGGCACCTTCCACTAGCCCAGGTGGCTCCAAACTCTGTCCAGCCTGGCCTTGGGCACTGCCAGGGATCCAGGGGCAGCCACAGCTTCTCTGGGCACCCTGTGCCAGGGCCTGCCCACCCTCCCAGGGAACAATTCCTTCCCAATATCCCATCCAGCCCTGCCCTCTGGCAGTGGGAAGCCATTCCCTGTGCCCTGTCACTCTATGCCATTTTCCAAAGTCCCTCTCTTGCTCTCTTGGAGCCCCTTTAGGCCCTGCAAGGGGCTCTGAGGTTTCCATGGAACCTTCACAGGAACCTGAAATCTAAAGTCTAATCTAAAGCCTAAAACCTTTAGAGTTCTTTTTTTCACAGATTGTAATCTAAGTCCCTCAGCAGCCCCTGATCTATGCTCCCTTCTCCCTGGCTCATCCTGCTCTGGAGCAGGGAGAACAGCAGGGAAGGGCAGGGAAGGGAGAGGACAAGCAGGGCAGGTGTGTCAGGGCATGATCCGCCTGCTCCTGCTGCGAGCTTGGGTCAGGCTCTGCCCTTACCTGGCAGAGCCCATGAACCCCTTTTCTTTGGGAAAGGCTGTGGGATCTACGTGCCAGGCTCAGCTCCTGGCCTGGCTCATTGCCCAGGGACCCTGAGTAGCCAGGCAGTGACAGTGGCACTTCCACTGCAGGTACAAGCAGGAGATCCTCCAGCTGAGGAGTGCTGAGGTGCCCCGTGCCAGGAGTGCCAGCCACAAGCCATAGCAGCCCCAGCCTGGGGAACACCCAGAGTCCATGTGCTTCATGGACTGCCAGGCAAGGATCCTCCCCAGGCTGGGAGGTGAGAACAGCGAGCAAAACCACGTGCGTGTCCCTGGTCTTAAATTCACAGGGCTAAAATGAGACAAGACAACTGTGTCTGTCTGTCCCCAGCCATCTGTCAGCTGCAGGAATTCTGCTCTTCCCTGAGCACACCTCGGGCACAGGGTCAGGTTCCCAAGCAGCTCTTTACTCCTGGGTGTGGGGACAGGTTCCTGCTCCTGCTGTAACATTTTTCCTGGATGAGACCTGGACCTGGACCAAGGGCTGCTCCTGCCTCACTCCCCTCACAGCTCCTGCAAGACAGAGCCAAGGCTGGCTCAGGCCAGGATCTGTTCTGGGGTTGGACAAAGGGATGAGCTGCTCTTCTACTGTGAGGGTGGTGAAAGGTTGCCCAGAGAAGCTGTGGCTGCCCCTGGATCCCCGGCAGTTCCCAAGGCTAGGTTGGATGGGGCTGGGAGCAGCCTGGGACAGTGGAAAGGTGTCCCTGCCCATGGTAGGGGGTGGAACAAGAGGAGCTTCAAGGTCCCTTCCAACCCAACCCAACCCAACCCATTCCATGATTCTGTGAGTCTATGATGGGAAAACCCCATTTTCCTCTGTGTTTGAGTGGAAAATGGAATATGAGCAGGGCCAAACTGATCCTTCACAGAGGTGAGCTGGGAAGGATGATGGAGCAAAGCCCAAGTCCAGGAGCAACAGCTGCTCCAGCTCCAGGACCATCCAGCATCTCAAAGACAAAGCAAAAACCTCAGAGGAACAATCAACCAAAGCTTTATTTTTTAAAATTAAACAGAAATAAAGTAGCAATCATCCAAAAAGATGCACTGGAGCTTTATCACTTAAATCCTGCATTAACCCAGGATTTCTAGGTCTGATTTTCTCCTCTCTTGCTTTGCTCACACTCTGCAAGTCCCCAGGACAAATGCTGGCCAAGCACTTCTGTCCTAAGCTGAGCCAAGGGCTCGAGTGGCTCTGACCCTTAATGCCAGGCTTAACGAGGCTGGTGTTAAACCGGGTTTAACGAGGCTGGGGTCAGACCTGGCTTTCCTGGGCGCTGCCCTGTGCTTCTCGCCGCACCTCCTTCATGTCATAGGCCCAGACCTGCTCCAGCCCCTGCCCCAGGGAGCTGCTGGGGGTCCAGCAGGGGAAGGGGAAGCGTCCGGCCACCACCCGGGCGTCGTCGGGCAGTTCTGCCAGCAGCTTGGTGGCCAAGGGAGGTTTCTGGGGAGAGAGACACATCCAGGGACAGGCAGCCTTAGGACACAGTCACACAGTGGCAGTGCCACCAGGGACCTTGGGGCAGCTTCTGGGGCATCAAGCAAAAACCCTTCAAAGCATGGCCTTGTGTAAGGCTGGGACTTGGAGCAAGTGATGAGCAGCAGGACAAGAAGAAATGGCCTCAAGTTGCACCAGGGGAGGTTTAGGTTGGATATTGGGAATATCCCTTCATGGGAAGGGGGGTCAGGCACTGGCACAGCTGCCCAGAGCAGTGGTGGGGTCCACATCCCTGCAGGGCTTTAACAGACATGGATGTGGCACTTGGGGACATGGGTTAGTGGTGGCCTTGGCAGTGCTAGAGGAACGGTAGGACCCCATCCCAGAGGGATTTTCCAACCTAAATGATTCCATGATTCTATAAATCCAAATGCTGTGTAGCACCAAACCACTCACCCACAGTGATGCCCAATTTTCCTTATTCCATCCCAGATCCCCCCTCTTTCCCAAGCAAAGCCCCCTGGAGCGGGCCCAGAACAATTCAAGGTATGAGGGACTGACTCACCACGCTGGGGGCCAGGAACACGATCACGTTGTGGCAGTCAGAAAGATTCACCTTAAAACAGAAGGAAAAGGAGAATAACGAGCAACAGGCAGAGCAGGGACAACTGCTGGAGCATCCAAACCTTGTGGGTGATCTTTGGAACCTTGGAGGGAGCAGAGATGCCACAAAACATGTGGGATGGGGAAGTGTGGGTGTGAAAGCAGCACATCTTGGGGAACACCTGCCTCCAGCAGACCCACATATCCTGGTGGATTCTCTCTGGTCAGGCTGCAAATACCTTATGTCAGCCTGAGAAGCTCATCTCTGCAGGTGACCCTGTCAGACCTCTCCTCAGAGCTGCTCCAAGCAGCAGAACTGGCCACGGGCTGTCCCAGCTGCCATTCCCCTGGAAAGGAGGATGGTTTTCCACCTCCCAGGAGCAGCATGGGATGGGGAAGGAGCAAGCAGCCACCAGCAAATCCATCCTGGAGATGCAAAAAGAGTTCTTGCTCTGCCCTGAGCACATCCAGACCCTGGGGATGCTGTTACCTTCCACAGATCCTTCTTCAGGAAGGAGACCTTCCCGTGGCACCCAGCCTTCCAGGCACGGTAGTTGGCCAGGCACAGCAGCCAGGGGTTGAGCTCATAGCCCAGGGCTGGCCTCAGCCCCTGCTTGTGAGCCTCGAGCACCTGCAGAGAGAGAGAGGGAGGGCTGAAACCCAAAGCGTCTCAGTGGTGAGTCTGGGGCAGGATTTGGGTGGGCAGGGGCTGTTCCCCAGTTCCACTCACCCCATCCTGCTGGCTCACAGGTGGTGACCTCAGTGCTCAGCACCACCTAAAGCCCCATTCCCACCCTGCTCCATGCATGTGATGTCTTTCAGGGCTAAGGACAACCTATGACCACCTAGAGCCACCCTGGGCCACCTAGGACTGCCTAGAACCACCTGGGGCTGTTTAGAGCCACCTAGGACCATGCTGGGTCACCTAGGATCATTTAGGACCACTTAGGACCACCTAGGACAGTCTAGGACAACCTAGGAACATCTAGGGACACCTAGAGCAATCTAGAACCAACTTACAGCTGTCTAAGACCATCAAGGACCCTCTGGGACCACCTGGGATGGTCCTGGAGCGTAGCCAGGAGGGCCACCCAGAACAGCAGCCGGGCGGGGGTCTCCCCTCCCCCCTCCCTGCCCTTCGCCCACCTCGGACACCCCAAACCCCCCCGGACCCATCCCTTACGAGCCGTCCATCTCCGGATCCCAGATCCACGGTCTTCCCGGGGCGGTCCCGCAGCAGGGCCAGGGCGTTGGCCACTTGCCGTGGGCTGGAGGGCTGGTAGGGCACCTGGGGGGCACAGGGGGGTCAGGGGGCCAGGCTGTGGGGTCGGGGGTGGGGGGTCCGGAGGAAGGCGGGGTACCTGCAGGCGCAGGGGGACGCGGCGGAAGCCGGGCATGAGCAGCACAGCCCAGGTAGCCCAAGCGGCCGCCCCGCTGGCCACCGCCAAGGCCAGCAGCCCCCGGCCGCCCAGCTCGCCCCCGGGCCGTGCCCAGCCCGGCTCCCCCGGCTCGCCCGGCTCCCAGCACTGCTCCATGGCCGCCGGAAGGGGAGGGGAGCCCGGCCGGAGCCTTCCGCCGGGAGCGGCACCGGGACACCGGGACACCGGGACGCCGGGACACCGGGGCACCGGGACACCGGGACACCGGGGCACCGGGACACCGGGACGCCGGGACACCGGGACACCGGGACACCGCAACGGGGCAGGGACGGGGGGACGGAGGGACACGGCTCTGGGGACAGGAGAGACAGGAGGGACACGGCTCCGTCACGGGACTGACTCGGCTCTGGGGATCCGCGCTGGCTCCGCCCCGGCGCTGCGTGAGCGGGTGTGAGAACAACTCTGTGTGTGTGTGTGAGAGAGAGAACAACTCTGTGTGTGTGTGTGTGTGTGAGAGAGAGAGAACAACTCTGTGTGTGTGTGTGTGAGAGAACAGCTCTCTGTGTGTATGTGTGCGTGTGATGACAATTCTGTGTGTGAGTGTGATAACAGCTCTGTGTGTGTGTGTGTGTGTGAGAGAGAGAGAGAATAACTCTGTGTGTGTGAGAGAGAGAATAACTGTGTGTGTGAGAGAGAGCAACTCTGTGTGTGTGAGAACAGCTCTGTGTGTGTGTGTGAGAGAACAACTCTGTGTGTGAGAATAACTCTGTGTGTGTGTGTGAGAGAATAACTCTGTGTGTGTGAGAATAACTCTGTGTGCGTGTGTGTGAGAGAACAACTCTGTGTGTGTATGTGTGCGTGTAATGACAATTCTGTGTGTGTGAGTGTGATAACAGCTCTGTGTGTGTGTGTGTATGTGATGACAATTCTGTGTGTGTGAGAACAGCTCTGTGTGTCTGTATGAGTAGCTGTGTGTGTTGTGCACAGTTTGCCTGGATGAGCCCGGTTGTGTGAACTTGTGAGTCACTGCAGCGGGGTGTGTGCAGTTGTGTGTGACAGCACGGCTGTGTGCAGCTGTGAATAGCGGTTCAGTTGTGCACAGCCAGGTACAGCTGTGCCTGGCTGTGTGTTCATGCACTGTTACACACAGTTCTATGTGGTTGTGCACTATTACACAGATCTGTGTTTTTGCACTGTTACACAGGTCTGTGTGTTTGTGCAGTTACATAGTTCTGCGTGTCTGTGCGCTGTTACAGATCTGTATTTTTATGCACTGTTGCACAGTTCTGTGTGGTTGTGCACTTACACACGGTTCTGTGTGGTTGTGCACTGTTACACACAGCTCTCTCTGCACTGTTACACAGTTCTGTGTGGTTGTGCAGGGCTGTGCACACTCGTGTGAGGGATTGTGGTGGCTGCATGTGAACAGATGAACACGCCTGTGTGGAGCTGTGTGTGTTGCTGTGCAGGGCTGTGTGTGGCTGTGAGTGATTGTGTGCTTGTGCACAGGTTTCTGCAGCTGTATTTGGTCCTTCAGGACTGGTGTGTGCTGATGTGCAGGGGTGAGCAGGGCTGTGTGCAGTGCTGCCCAGCTGTGTACAACAGTCTCTGCACGGCTGTGTGTGCACAGCCACCTGCAGCTGTGCACAGCTGTGCACTAGTGCATGGTTATGTGCAAGGTGTGGCTGTGCAGGGTTTTGTGCACCTCTGTGTGGCTGTGCACAGGTGAGGATGGTTGTGTGTGGTTTTGTGCAGTGGAGCAGGGCTGGATGTGGCTGTGGCTGTACACAGTTGTGTGCAGTTGTGCACGGTCCTGCACAGATCTCTGCAGTCCTACTTATCTGTGCATGGATTTGTGTGTGGTTACTGCTTTTGTGCACACTGCTGTGTGTGGTTGTGCCTGCTGGGGTGCAGTTGTGACCAGCTGTGCACGCCCGTGTGGGGCTGTTGGGGGCTGTGCACACCCATGTGGGGCTGTGACTGTGCACACCCCTGTGGGGCTGTAGGGGCTGTGCACACCCCTGTGGGGTTGTTGTGGGCTGTGCTGCCTCAGCCCCGGGGCTTTCCTGCTGCGAGGCAGCAGCGACTGTGGGAAAATTCCAGACGTTGGGATGCGGGGGGGCAGCCAGACCCCGCAGCTCCTGCCCACCCCAATTAGTGACCCCCCCAAAGCAGCCCAAAGGCAGGAACAACTCCCGTTCAGAAGGGCACAAAGGGCTGCAACCCCCTGCCAGGGCGGCCACATGTCACCAGGGGTGTCACTGCTGTCACCTCCCCCTGCTCTCTCCTCAGCCTGTGGGTCAGTATTTGTGGGGTTTGCTGGGGGTCCCTCTCCAGCACCATATTGGGGTGTCCCCTGAGAGCCTGAGAGGTCTGGTGGCCCCCATGTCCTTGTCACAGGACCACCAACCTCATCACATGCCTCGGTGTCCCTGGGGCCATTGCCAGTGGAGAAGAGACCGCAGTCCTATCCTGGGAATGGCTTTGGGGTGCAGGGAACTGGAACTGGGGAGTGGGATTCCCCCTCCTCAGTGCTGGGGCCAGCACAGGCCCAGCAGCAGCCCCCCAGAGCCCCTCTTTGCAGAGGAGCCAGGAGTGGAGCTGCCAAAGGCAGGAGTGTTCCTGTTCCCACCTCTCCCTGATTTGTGGGAACCAGGCAGGATGAGGATGCACAGCCACCCACACACGTGTCCCACCCCCGAGCACACAGCTCAGGCACTTAACAACAACCAGACCCCATTAATCACATTCCCCAGAGTAGCAATGGGGCTCCAATGGGGAGGTGAAGCCGCCCCGAAAATACATCCCAGGGTTGTTCCCTCCCCAGCTGCCCCAAAGGGCCCAGCGTGGCCAAATCGGGGGTCACGGGGATCACCCTGATTTTCTGGTTTCTGCTTTTCCTTGCTGGCAGGTGGAGCTGGTTAGAGCAGAAAATCCAGGGAAATCGGAGCTGGGGGAACAGGGGGGCCAGGGGGAGGAGGAGGAGGAGGTTGGTCCGTGGGGATGAGTCGGTCCCTGGAGCAGCCCAAGCTCCCCTGTGGTGCTGCAGAGCACATTAATTAAGGCAGCAATGCCCAGGCAGGCCGAGCCCTCCTCGCTGGGCCCCAGGGATGGAGCAGGGGGTGCCCCATCCCCTCCTGCCCCAGCCCCGGGGTGCCCGCAGCATCTCGGAGCGCCGGCACGAGCAGGTGGCCGTGCGAGGGGACCAGTTGCGATGTGTCACTGCAGCCAAAGAGCTTTTAATCCTCCTCTTTCCAGGGCAGCTTCCCCCCGCCGGGGCCGCGGCGGCTGCAAAGCAGCTCTGACCGCCAGGAATTTGTCGCTATGTGCTGGGAAAGGCGCTTCCCACCAGCTGTCGGCAGCCTGGGCTGAGGGGCCCAGGGTCCGGCTCCAGCCCCAGCATCCCTCCCCGCGCTGGGGCGATGCTGGCTCGGCTTTGTCCGGGCCAAACGATGGGGGCTACAAGCGGACCTGTTGCCAGGATTTGGGGTGCAGCTCCCCAAGGGGTGGCAGCGCTGGTGGTGGGGGTTTGAACTCAGATTCGTCAGGTTTTTGCTTCTCCACTTGCTGAGGGCTGTGGGGTAGAGCTTGCTCTGGCCCCAAGGTCCTCATCCTGACCCTCTGTGGACCCCAGGGGCTTAATCTTGAGCTTATGGGGTATCCCCAAACTCCAGAGGCTTCATCCTGACCCCGTAGGGTATCCCTGAGCCCCAGCGGTTTTATCCTGAGTTTATGGGGCTTCCTCTGGTCCCAGGGGCATCATCCAACGCTATTGGGCATCCTCAAATCCCGGCACCTCATCCTGACCCTATAGGGTATCCCTGAACCCCAGGGATATCATCCTGACCCTGCTGGGGATCCCCTGATCTCAGGGCCACCTTTGTGCCCCATGGCAGCTCTGGGGTGCTGCAGGCGGGGTGGGCAGGCTGCCCGGGGGTCCCTGTGGTCCTCTCTCGGTGCTGGGGGCCGCAGGGAGGGCTGAGCAGGCCCGGCTGCCTTTGTGCCTCCCCTTTGTGCCCCGCGGTTCACACGTTCAGGCTTTTATCCGGCAGCCGGGAAGGAGGAGGGCGAAGGGAGCAGGAGGGGGGAGAGGGGCTGGAGGGGGGAAATGGCGGGAAACGGCGACTGCCTTTGTGTGACAGGGATGGGGACAGGGACCGGGCACACCCGGCACTGCCACCGCTCTGTGTTTTGCCCACCCACAGCGTGACTGAAGGGCTCCACAGTCCCCAGCAGGTTCCCGATCTGGGGTGTGTGGGATGGATCCCCACAATGGGGCTGAGCCCATGGAATGAGGAGCCCCAGGCACCTCCCTGGGCACATCTGCACCGAGGGGGCTGTTTCGGGGCACTGCTCCCCAAACCCCACCTCGCGTGGGGCAGGTTGGTGGGTCGGGGGGCTGTTGGAGCAGGTCTGGCTGGATCATCCCGTGGATGCACAGGAGGCTGTGCTGGATGGGCACCATGGCGCCCACAGGCAGGGCCACCCTTCCCTGTGCCCCCAGGGTGCTGCCACAGCCCTTCACCATGGTCACCCCTCTCTGAGCCCCTCCTGAACCCCCTGCTCCCCTCTGTGTCCCCACCCCGCACCCCGCTGCCTCACACCACATTTTCCATCCTGTGGAGGAAACATTCCCCGGGATGGAGTTTGTCTCATTGTGTTTTCACCCTTCATGGCCTTGCTGTGTGCCAAGAGGCCGGGCAGGAATTTGGCTTGGCCAGGGCTGGACTCTGCTTTCGGGGAAATGCTCGGATGGCCAGTCCTGGAACAATGGAGATGCTGGAGTTGTGGGATTCCATCTGGTTCCCTTGAGCCACAGGGAAGGGCTGTTAGCCCCATCTCCCAGAGGGGAAACTGAGGCACGGGTTGCCTGGTTATCCCATGGGATGATCCCATAGGAAGCATTAGTGCCCTGGCTGGGGCCCAGCGCTGCAGGAGTGACGGCCAGGGGAAGCAAGGGCGGCGACCCAGCCTGACACGGGGCAGAGGGCACCAAAAACAGCCCAAAAACCTCTGTGGCAGAAAAGGAGCCGAGGAACAGCCCTTTCCTCTGCAGCACAGTGAGCTGGTTTGGCCAAATAAACAGATTGGAAGAAAAACAAGAGATTTTGCTGCTGGATAGAAAAGTGCCGGATGCTTTGTGCATTAAACGCTGTCATTGAGCCGAGAGGAATGTGCTGGATTGCGGCGGGGTCGGAGCGGCCGTGATTTACCCCCGTGCATACAGAGGATGCCGTGGGCAGCACAATTCCCTTTGCACCTCATTTATTGCTTTTCCAGCTTCATTTTTCCTCCTCCGCTGGGTTTCCCACTCCTTCCCCCTTCCCCCTGCCTCGCTTGGCTCCTGCTTGCTGCCAAAATCCAGGGGGATGCTGGCATCTTCCAGTGCCCAGTGTGGAGCAGCAGCCTCCCTAGGGCCAGATCCTGTCCTCAGAGCCCAGCACAGCCCCAAAATTGGACAGTAAAAAAGATAAAATCAAAATATCCAAGTATAAAATTGGCAGTAAAGCACAGAGTAAGCAGCAAACTCTTCTCAAGGGAAAACATGTGTTGTATATCAAACCCACCAGGATCTTATCACAGCCAGATCATTCTATATACACACACATATAGATATTTATATTTAATTATGCTCCAAAGCCCACAGCATTCTTTGGAAACTATTTTTTTTTTTTGGCAAGGAAAAGCACATTGTGGTCAGCAGAGGCATCAAATACTCAGTTCATCCTGGCTGGTGATATTTGAAAAGGTGTTATTGAAACAAAATTGGAAAGGTATTAAGTACAAGCAGACATGTGGCAGGAGCTTTGCTTGGGTGGTTTGGGGGACTCGAGGGGCTGAGATTTCCTGTGCAGAGCCCTGTGGCATCACAGGTGAGGAGGAAAGGTCCCTGGTTGGGGGTCCAGTACCCCATTCCCAGCTGGGTGCCCCATGTCCCATGTCTGGCTGGGGATTCCATGTCCCCTACTTGAGGGACCCTTGAGGGTTCTGTTCCCCGTGCCCATCCAGGATTCCCATGTCCCATCCCTGTGCAGAGGTCCCATCCCCTTCACCATTCCCAGGGAAGCAGGGCAGGTCCTGTCTCCCTCACCATTCCCAGGGAAGCAGGGCAGGTCCTGTCCCCTCACCATTCCCAGGGAAGCAGGGCAGGTCCTGTCTCCCTCACCATTCCCAGGGAAGCAGGGCAGGTCCTGTCCCCTCACCATTCCCAGGGAAGCAGGGCAGGTCCTGTCTCCCTCACCATTCCCAGGGCAGTCAGAGGAGCTGGTGGTGGGGGCAGCAGCAGGGTGGGAGGAGGCAGGGCTGGGATGCTGGCTCGGCACAATCCGGCACAATGAGGCCTTGTGGCCGCTGGCTCTGATGAGAATCAGACCTGACAACGGCTCCACCAGCGGGGTCACCCACCCAGCACGGGGCCCCTGGCCTGCACACCCAGGGATACCTAGGGAGGGGGACCCCAAAGTGACCCATCCTGGGGATCACTGGGATGCAGGATGTGCAAACAGCAGTAAATCTCTCCATACAGAGATATATCCAATTTTTCAGCCCCATGTGAGGCAGGGTCACAGCTGGAGCTGGCACAGGGGGAAGCAGGTGGCACATATTGCAGTGCCTGTCGGTGAATGTCCTGCTCAGCTTGCTAAAAACAGGAGCCACACGCTACAAATACAGCTTAGTTTATAAAAAAGAAGTCACAAATTTGGTATCGTTATAACTTTAGTGCACATACGATGCCCCCCCCACCCCCACGGTCAAAAATTCCCCGCGGCTGGCACAGCCTGCCCCTCACACCCGAGGGCTGGCAGCAGCGGGTGGCACGGTGACCTCTCCCTGCTCCCATGGCACCTTCCTGTGTCAGCACTTTGGTCCTGCCCTGGCTGTGCCAAGGACACTTCTGCTCCCCACGCCAGCCTTCCTCCCACCTCACCACTCCCTCGCTCCCTTCAGCCTTACTCCTCTTCCTCGGCATCCGCCCCGCAGCTCCTGCCCATGCCAGGGCCAGGTTCACTGCTGCCTGCTCCCTCTTCCACCCCCAACCTTACAGATCCATCTCCTGGCCCTTCCACTCCCTTCTGTGCCCACCGTGTCCCTGGACCGGCCACATCATGGCCACCCGCCCCCGAGCCCTGCTGGGGTCCGTGGGTCCAGCTGCCCACTGCAGCCAGACCCACTGTGCCCCACAGCATCCCCTGAGCATGCAGCACCCCGGTCCCCTGGGAGCCCCAACCCCGTGCTGCTGTACCCCTCACCCAGGCAGCTCCCTGGGCACCCTGGACAGGCACACCCTGGGAAAAGCCCTTCCCTTCCAGCAGGATTTTTCCAGAACCCCCAGCCCGCCGGCGGGTGCTGCCACAGCCCGGCTGCGTGGCAAAGCCCGACGTGCCACGCTCCCTCCAGGCACCGTTCCCGTGTCCCCGGAGACGCTGTCAGTGACGGCAGGACCGTGGTCCCGCAGTGCCCGGGGCCGGGCTGCGCTCCCGGAGCCGCTCAGTCCACGGGGAACTCGCAGGGGTTCTGGCGCGTACGCTGCGCCCCCTCGTAGATGCGCTGGAAGTCCCGGTACCGGGGCGCGCAGCTCAGCCAGGCCTCCCCGAAGTGCAGCCACCCCGTGAACAGGAAGGTGCCGGGGCCCGGCTTGACCCCGCAGCGCAGCGGGGTGCGGATGCTGCCCACCGGCCGTCCCGACCGCCCGCCTGCCTGGAAAAGTGGGAATTTCTGGCGGTGGATGCGGGTGGCGCTCACCCCGATGATGGATTCCTGCAGCTCTGCGTCGTTGGAGACGCTCCGGATGCTGCCGCGGATCACTGCGGGGAAAGGCAGGGAGGGGTGTCAGCATGGCCCTGTCCCCATTGCCATCCACATCCTGATTCTTGTCCCCATCCCTACCTCCATTATTGTCCCCACGCACATTCCCATCACCATTCCCATCCTCATCTCCATTTCCAGTCCCATCCACATTCCCATCCCCATTCTCATGTCCATCCCAGTCCCTGTCCCCACCTGCATTCTTATTCCCATCCTCATCGCCCTCTCCATCTCCATTTCCACTCCCACTCCTGTTCCTATCCCCATCTCCATCCCAGTCCCCATCTTTATCTCCATCTCCGGTCCCATCCTGATCTCCAACCTTGTTTCCATCTCCAGCTCCATCATCTTCACCTCCATCATCTCCATCTCCATTCCCATTCCCATCCCCATCCCCATCCCCATCCCCATCCCCATCCCCCTCCCTAGCAGTGCTCTGCACAGCCCAGGCCGGCCCAGGCCAGCCCTGCCAGGTGTCCCAGTGCCACTCTTGGTGCCATTCCCCCCTTCCTGAGCCCCGGAGGCTGCACTCACCAAAGTCACTAGTGCAAATGGCCATCAGGATCTCGGTGTCATTGCACGGCCGGCACGCACCTGCGAGGCCAAGCACAGCCTGTCACCCCCCAGGGAACAACACCCCGACCCAGCCCCTCCTCAGCCCTGCGGGCACCGGGCAGGGGAAGGGGAAACTGAGGCAGAGCGAGGGGCTCACCTTCAGCGCTGAGGCTGGCGGCGGGCAGTGCCGGCCGGGCCAGCCAGTCCCCCCGCAGCTCGTAGCGGAAGGCGGCGATGCGGCGGCTGATGTCGGGGTGCGGGGTGGCCTGCAGGAACAGAGCCACCTTCTCCTGGGGCAGCCAGCTGAAGCAGCGGGCGCGGGGCCGGGGGGCTTCTGGCAGCAGCAGCTCCAGCACCCCCTCCCTCTCCAGGTAGAGCTGAGCCCCCCGGAAGGTCCCGGTGGGTTTGATGCAGGCGGTGACGTGCGGGGGGCTCCCGCCCTTGACGGCGGCGCTGGTGGGGGGCAGGCGGGGGGCCAGGCGGAGGCGAAGGGCTCCCGTGGGGTACAGCCATTCCAGCGAGCCCTCGGCACAGTGCAGGGACAGCTGCTCCACGCTGCCAGCCTCCTGTGACAGCCCGCTGTGGGGCACAGCACCTCGTCAGCAGGGACGCCTGGGTGACAGGGACCCCCAGCCCGTGTGCCCCCCAGCACCCTGCAGGCCCAAGCAGCCCCTCCACAGAAGTGTGCGGGATGGCCACAGGCAGAAACAGCACCAAACCCCCATCGACCTCAACTTGGGGTTCAACCACATAATTTTGGGGTGCTTGTGTCCCCCCAGCACCTTTTGGGAGGAGCTAAGGGGGGGAGGGGCGCGCAGCAGCACAGCCCCCTTCACACCCAGTGTGGACTCCCAAACCACCCCCAGAGTGCCCCCAACATTGGGGTCACCTGTTCCCGCTTTGGGGAACCCCAGTGGATGCTGGGGTCCCACTCTGGCGCGGGATGCTTGGAGCCGCCTCTTTCCCGCGGCACTGCGGGGGGGACGCGCCTGGACGGCAGCCTGGGGGCAGCGGGGACAGTCGGGGGGCTGCTTTGTCCCTGACAGGATGCTGGTGGCTGCGTGGCCCCCGTGTCCCCCCATGGCCCCCGCGTGGGGCAGCCCCTCCTGGCGGGCCCCGGCTCTTTGTTCGGAGTCCGGCTCCTTCGGGCGATGCTTCGGGCCCTGCCGGGGGCTGGGGGTCCCGCCGACCATGGGGATGAGTTTCAGGGGTGGACGAGCTCAGGGAAGGGGTCCCGAAGAGGCGGGGAGCCCCGCGGGGGGACCAGCATCCCTCAAAGCTGGGGGCAGCCGCACCCAGGAGTGAAGAAACTGAGGCAGGCGCAGGTTCCCAGCATCCCACCCGTACCCTCCCCACGGATGCGGGAGGGGGTTCAGCCCTGAGGATGGAAGGGGGGGGGGGGCGGGGAGAGCAGACTCCCCCTCCCCCATGAACCTGCCTGGGCGGCGGGAGCTCCCCGGGGGGCTGCGACCCGGAGACCCGCGTATGCCTCCCCCGCCCGCCCGGCGCGCTGCCCCCGAGGCCGCTGTTCCCAGTGCGGGGTTCCCGGTGCGGAGTTCCCGGTGCGGGGTTCCCGGTCTCCGCGTTCCCAGTGCCTACCTGCCCCTCCAGTTGCACTGATCCGCCGCTCCGCCGCCGATGGCCGCCCCCAGCCCGGCCAGGCACAGCGCCCGCAGCGCCCACATGGCCGAGCCCGCGGCGGCCCCGGGCGGCCCGGCCCGGCCCGGCCCTGCCCGCACCGCTGCCCGCACCGGGGCCGGGGCGGCGGGGACGGGGAGCGCGGCCACCACCCCGCGTCGCGCCCCGAACTTTCCGCCAATGGAGGCGGAGGGGCGGGCACGGGACCCGCCCCCAGAACCCCCTCCTACCGCCGGGGGCACCGGCATCCACCGCAGCGGCATCCCCGGAGCCCCCCGAGGGCTTCTGCGCACCCCGCGGCACGGGGGGACACCGGGAGGGCACACGGCTGAGCCAAGGGACAGGACCCGGAGCAGGGCTGGGGTACCCCCGGTTACAGATCCGGCCCCGGGGGGTGCACCCTGAATTCTGTAGGGCCATGGCTGGTCACAGCCGCGGCTACAGCACCCCGGGCTGGGAACATCCCAAACTGTGCGCACCCCTGGCTATGGACACCCCAGGCCAGGACACCCCAAATTTGCATGCCCTAGGCTGCAGCCAGCTCTGTCTATAGACACCCCAACCATGCACAGGCCACAGGCGTAACCCAAGCTATGAACATCCCAGACTGCACCTCTCTGGTTTATGCATCCCCCAGAACTGTGCACCCCAAGGCCTGCACACACCCCAGGCCAGCTACATGCCAACATATGCACACACACGGTCGTGTACACCCCAATCCATGCACATGTGGGGCTACAGGCACCCCAGGCTGGGTACACCCCAATCTCTGCACACCCCACACTGCAGCCACCCTGGTTTACATAACCTCCCCTCCCCCAGAACTGTGTACCCCAAGAGTTACACACACCCCAGCCCTGAGTTACACACACCACGGGTTGTCTGCACCCTGAGTTCTGCACCCCAGGCTCTGTACACCCCAATTTATGCACATCCCAACTTATGCCCACCCCAACCTTTGCACAACCCAACACATACACACCTCAGACTACACGCAACCCAGGCTGCTCACACCCCACAGTATGCACACCCCAGACTACAGCCCCCTGGTTTACATCCCCCAGAACTGTGTACCCCGAAAGTTACACCCTCCCCAAACTCCTTTTAACCTTTCCCTATCACCAGCAGCGTCCCCCTCCCCACGGAGACACTTTTCTAACCAGGGGGAGCCCAGGCACGTGGCGCCGGGTCTGACACGGGGGTCACGCACATCCGAACCCCCAATTCCTCTCCTTCAAACCTGGGGATTTCTTTCCACCCCCTCCCTTGCAGCCGCAATTGTGCCACCACTAGAGACCCCACCATTAATTAAGTTTCCATCCAGTGACAGCCCGCCAAAATGTTTGAAATAAACACAGAACAATTGGGATGGGATGATACAGGCCGGGAACAAAGTCCCTGGCCAGAGGGTGGAGCGGAATGGAAATGAGGGATTGTAAATTGGGATGGTGGGAAGAAAAAGGGGAAGGAGGGAAGGGGAGGGGGGAGGCGGGGGGGGAGAGCAGGATTCACAGCTCTCCGGCCATGAAATGATGCTGAAAGAAGTCATGCTGCTGGAATCCGTGGAAAATGAGGGGCCAGAGGGGCTGTGGGTTAAGGTGGAGCGGGTCGGGATGTCGGGGTGTCGGGGGGCTGGAGTGGGGGTCGGGGTGGGCAGCTCTCTGCCCGCTGGCCCTCGTCCTGACCCCACCAGTTGCCATGTGGGGCTTGCCAGAGGGTGGCTGAGTGGAGGGACGGGCTGTGCTCCGGAGGGTCACAGTGACCCCGGCATGGGGGAACACGGGCCCAGGGCTGATCCGGTGACACAGTGAGGAAGTGGAACCGGCTGGTCTCGGAGCTGGGCAGGGAAGCCAGACAGGGACCCCTCGAATGGCTTTGGTCAGATGCCCAGGGGCGAGGCGGCACCCGGGGAGGCACCAGAGGCAGGGTGACACCAGGCACTGGTGTCCCCACGCAAGGACCTCTCCCCGCCAGGACTGATCCCCGGCCCAGTGGGGTGCTCAGCACCCTGCGGGGATGTTCCCTTGGGACATCCCAAGATGAAGGGAAGTGGGACACGGTGCCACCGTCCCCGCGGGCACGTGGCAGTGTCTGCCCTAATGCCAGCGCCCCGAGGTGAGGCTGCACCCCAGGCCCCCTCCACAGCCCCCGACCCACCTTAACTGGGTGTTACTGGAGAAACCTCGGCCCCACCTGGGGCACCAGCCTGGCTTCCCTGCACACGATATGGGACACCTCCGTGTTCAGGGCACGGCCATCGGGGGTCCCGGAGCCCCTCTGGAGCAGCCACCGGAGCTGGAGCTGAGCCGGGAGCGGGCACAGCTCCCGCAGCGCCCCGCAATCGTCTCAGACTCCGGACCAGCCCATGGGGCCGAGCTCCTCTGGGGACCCAGCGAGAAGCCAGCCATGCCCGGAGCTCTGTCTGGTGCCGTCCCCTGACTGTGTCCCCAGCGTGGCAATGTCCCTTGGCCACCCCTCCTTGTCCCTGGCTGGTGCAGGGGTGCTGTCCCCGTGGGACTGCGGGTTGTCCGAGCGGGAGCTCCTCGAAGCCGCCAGCCCTGCTGGGGGTCTGGAGCCGCTCCAGGCTCCCGCTTAGCCCTGGAGCCCTCGGGCCGCTCCGGGATGCTCGGGCTCGCAGTGCCCTCTGGTGACCGCGGGCACTGCGGCCCGGAAGAGCCACCCCCGGGCCAGGGGACCTGGGGGCCTCGGATGGGGCTGGGGAAAATCGTCCCACTGGGGAGCAGAACTTCAACTCATCCAACAGGACCTTCGGAGAGCGCCCGGTGCCACTCCTACCCTGGGCAGGGACATCTCACACCAGGCCGGGCTGCTCCAGCCCCGTGGGGCACCCACAGCTCCTCCAGCTTCTCACCGCCTCCCTCACAACACCTTTCCTCCTTTTATCCAATCTGAACGCCTCCTCTTCCAGCTGCAAACTGCTCCCCTTCTTCTGTCTCTACAGTTCCTGAAGAAAACCTCTATCACTCTTCCAAGATCCCGTTAAGTATCCCCAGGATGCCAGATTTCCTCCAGGCTGGATGGTCCCAGCTCTCCCAGCCTTTCCCCACAAGCCAGGTTCTTCCAGCCCCCTGACCGTTTCCATGTCCTCTCCGGATCCGTTCTGACTCACTCGGGATTGCTCTATCCCAGACCCATCTTCCTCTCAGCGGAGCGCTCCGTGCTCCGTGGCCGGAGGGCCCTGGCTGCTTCCATTGCATTTTGATGATCCTGTCTCTTTCTGCTGGGCCACCTCAAAGTTATTTCTTCCCCCTGCTCCCTCCCCGGAGTTTCTGGCAGGTCCCTGGGGCATCCACGCTGCCCGCAAAATGTCCTTGTGGGGTGGCTCTGGGCACCCTCCACGCTGTGCCATAGGCAGGGATGCTCCAGGCTAGGCTGTGCCCAGGGGCAAAAACCCTTCTGGAAAAGCAAAAGGGGGATTTGGGGCAGCTGGGACCTTGGAGGGCTGCTCAGAGGCTGGGGGTCTCCAGCCTGTCCCCATCCAGCTTCCCATCCCCCCAGGCTGCGTGGGGAGCTCTCCCGCCCAGACGAGCACCCGAAGGAGCTGCGGCTGTGGGAGGCACCCACCTTGTCTTTAAAAAATAGCTCAGGAGCCTCAGCTCAGCTACCAGCCCATCCCTGGGGACGTGCAGGGATAACCCGACCTCCGCTCCATGGAACCCAGAGGGCTCTGTCACCTCTCAGTGTCCCTTCTCATCCAGACCCCCAGGCTGGTGTCCCTAAGAGTGGGAATGTGCCCTGGAAAGGCCTGGGGAGCTCAGGGAGCCTCTCAGGAGAGGATGCATAGGTGAGGGTCCTCAAGGCAGGGCAAGGGTCCCCAAGGCAAAGATGGGGTCCACATATCAAAGCAGGGGTCTGCATGGAAAGGAGAGGGTCCCATGGCCAGGTGGGGTCACCATGGTCAGGTGGAGGTCCACTAGCGGGAGAAGGTTCCCATGAAAGGATGAGGCTCCCAGCAGCTGGAGAGAGTCCCCACAATAAGATGAGGGTCCCCCAGAGTGAGAAAGGGTCCAATGGTCCCTGCAGCAGTGTAACCATCCCCGTGTCTCTGTGAGGGGCCCCACAGAAGCCTGAAAGTCGCCGCGTCCTCGGCCACCCTCACCCCCACATGGCCTGGATGCGGAGAACATGAGGGGGAATCAGATCCTCGGCAAGGAAGAGCTCAGAGCCCTGGGGTCAGCACAGAAGGGGCTGAGCCCCGGGTGTCCCCCCGGTCGCTCCAGGGCGGTGACCCCGGGCCGGACAGACCCCCCTGCTCCCCCATCATGGCCGCGCAGCCGGGCCCCCGCGCTGCATCCTGCGGGGCAGCGAATGGAGCTGCCTATTGATTCGCAACCCGGGCTAAAAATAACTTTCAACTCTTCATCCCGAGCTGTGAAAAATCCCCCATTGCTAGGCGACGGGTTACCGGGAGACAGCGGCGCTAGGCGACGGCGGTTGCTGCGGCGACGGCCCCCCGGCGCACTGCGGTCCAGCCCGGCCACCGCCGCTCCGGCCCGGCCGGGGATGCTCCAGCTGCACCGGGAAGGCTCGAGCCAGGCTCCCAGCGCCGTGGGGACAGGCTGGGGGCGAGCTCCAGCACACCCGGGGCGCTGGGAGGGGAGGGGAGCAGAGATGTCGCTTGGCTCACGGCTGCTACCTAGCCTGGCCTGAGAGTGGGGACACTGGCCACCACCCTCCTGGCGCTCAGGAGGAACGGGGGGCTCAGGAGGCTTGTGATGTTGGCCTGTGGCTGCAGGAAGAAGTAGGGTGACCAGCACTCCACATCAGGAACCCAGGGTGTGGGTACCCCTGGACTGGCTGCACCCCAGCTGTGTCCCCTTCCCCAGGGATATACACATACATGGAGTCTCCTCTTTCCCAGGGACTCCTCCTGTTGAAGGAGTTTTCAGCCTTCTTGGCGTGAAAGCTTCCCCAGGACATGGGGCCACAACAACTTGTCCCCTTTGAGTCCTGGAGGTAGCAAGGGTTAGTGACAATGGGCCTGTGCCAGGACCAAGGTGTACCAGGACCAAGGGGACATCAAGGACCATCCACGGCCCCACTGCCTGCCAGTACCTGCCAGTCCCAATGGCACTTGGCCTGCTCTGGCTGCAGAGTGTGTCCCCAAGGGCTGGAACACAACCCCTGCTCCCAGACTGCTGCTGGCTGATTCCCCTGGAACATCTCCTCGAGGACCAGGCATCACCGGGGACAGGGCACTGCTGTGGGGGGACAAGAGACTGTGGGGAGAAGGGCAGGGCACTGCTGGGGGGACAGGAGACTGTGGGGAGAAGGACCTGCAACTCCTCAGGTGATGGGGAAAACATGTGGCACCTGGATCCACACATCCCTGCAGTCACTGTCCCCTCCAGCACCTTCTCCTGCATTTGTCACCCACTGGGTAGGGTGTGATGAGGATGTGAGTGTGAGTGTGAGTGTGTGAGTGTGAGTGTGAGTGTGAGTGTGAGTGTGAGTGTGAGTGTGAGTGTGAGTGTGAGTGTGAGTGTGTGTGTGCACAGTCTCCTCCCCCAAGCCCCCTCCCAGCTGCCAGTGCGAAACCTAACCTGCCTTATAAATAATGGAAGCAGGAGCCAGGCGCCGGATTCAGGCAGCTCCCTCAGCCTCCCCAGGGCCAGCCAGGCCGAGCTGGACCTGCTGCTCACATGGAGCCGTGCCGGGGGGAGGCAGAGGGGACGGGTTTAAATGTGGCTGCTGACCAGTTCCCTCCAGTTTGGGGAGCAGTGGTGGAGCTGGGTCCAAACTGGGGGCGCTGGGTGGGTGCTGAGCTGGGAGTGCTGGGACGTGGGGGACAGCAATGGGACAACCCCCAGCGGGTCACAGTGCCAGACGTGGCTTGGGCAGGTGATTCCCCTCAGCATGTGGGGCTGCACCCCGGGGGGCTGGCGTGGGGTCGAGTGTCACCGCTGTGCCCCAGGGGCTGTCAGCAGAGCCTTAGGTGGCTGCCGGGGTGAGCAGGGTCTGCAGCAGGATCTGCACCAGGATCTCGAGCCTGCCATGCCCTGGTGGGGAGAGAGCCAGAGCAAGCATCCATCTGTCCATCCAGCCTTCCATCCATCTTCCATTTCAGCCTTCCAACCCTCCCTCCCTTCATCTCTCCATTCACCCCATCCCTCCATCCCTTCCCCAATCCCTCTATCTATCCATCCATCCATCCATCCATCCATCCATCCATCCATCCATCCATCCATCCATCCTTCCATTTCTTCCTCCACCCCTCCATCCCTTCCTCTCTCCAATTTTCCCTCCATTTCTTCATTCCTCCATCCTCTCCAACCCCTCCATCCTTATCTCTCCATTCTTCCTTCCATTCCTCAACCTCTCCATTCATCCTTTCATCCCTCCAGCCTCTCTCCATTCTTCCCTCCATTTTTCATCCTTCCTTCGATCCATCCCCCCCTCCATCCCCCATCCTTCCACCCCTGCATTCCCCCACCCACCACCCCTCTCTCCCTGCACACCCAGCTGCCAGCCCAGCCCTGCCCGCACCCCCCCGCATCATTCCTTGTGTCCCGCACCCTCACCTCGCCTCTCCCGGTGCCGATGCCGGTGCTTTCCCAGCGCGCTCCGTTGTCGCTGCCGGTGACCGTGTCCCTTTAACAGCCTCCGCTGGTGACACGCGTGTGCGTGTGTGCAAACGCGCGTGTGCGTGTGCTCCCAGCTCCCTGGGCTGGCTGGCAGCAGGGCCCCCCTTCTCCATCCCCCCGGATCCGGATCCGGCCCTATTCCCCCCCTCCACTCCCCGCTTATTTTTCCTGTTGTTTCGCGGGGTTGGGGCGGGGGCCGGGCGGGATCCGGCCCCTTTGCCAACGGGGATTTTTGGGGGGATTATTCGCCGTTTTCTTCCTGGTGGGATTTTTTGCTGCAACCGAAAGAAGACGGGCACAAGGCATGGCATGAGCTTCGGGAGACAGGGCTGGAGGTAAGAGCCGCTCGGGAAAACCCTTTACCACACAAAGCCGGTGCCGGGGTCGGTGCCGATGCTGGGGTCGGTGCCGGTGCCGGGGTCGGTGCCGGTACCTGTTCTACCGGTAACGATACCGGTACCGGCACCGGCACCGCAACCACCCCCAGCCGCATCCCGCATCATGGAGCCGCGTTATATAACGGCGGCGGAGCCGGCCCGGCCCCGGGGCTCCCGGTCCGGTGGCCCCCCCTCCGCCCCCGCCTCCCGGTAGCTCAGCAGAGGATGGTGGTCGGTATGACCCTCCCCCGCCCCAGTGATGCTGCCCCCTCCGCCCCCTTGGTTTGGGGAGGGGGGGATGTGGGGGGGGTGAGGTGATGTGTTATGTCCTCCCCCCAGCATGGCAGAGCACCACCGGGTGGGTAAAGGCAGGGAAAAGGGGAGATCAGGTGGATCCCGCGGGATGCAGGGCTGCTCTGGGATGGAGGTGTAAGGAGACATTGCTGTAAGGACAGGGTTACTCCAGTGTGGGGTTGATGTTTGCCCCCTTCCACCTCTGCTGCCAGCCTCTAAAATTCCTCTTGTCCTCCCTGGTGGCACCATTGGCATCCCCGAGGCTGCGCTCAAACATTCGAACACCCCAAAACCTCGATGCGGCTTTCTGTGGATGCAAAGTGACACCAGCCAAGGGATGGGGGGACAGAGACAGCCACCCCCCATTCCCAGAGTCCAGGGGATGGAGGAAGAGGAAGGCCCTAGCTGGGATGAGGGGGCTGAGCCCCACAGCAGGGTCCTGCAGAGCTCAGCATGGGGCCATGGATCTCCCATCAGTCCAGGATGGAAACAAGGAGTTTGTTTTGGTGGTGTGGAGGATGGGGATGGGCAGAGGGATCAATGTGTGGGGTTAGGAACCAGGCAGGCTCGACCCCATGGAATGGCTGGGGCTGAGCATGGCTGGGGGAAACTGAGGCACGGGGTTCTGGCAGCAACCAGCTAGAGACCCCCAAGATCTTGGCCATGTGGAGTTCCAGGGGCGCCAGGGGCACTGAGCTCTGCCTCTCGGGCATCTGCCGGTGTGGTGGGATGTGGCAGTGCCTGGGCAGGGAAGGCCAGAGCGTGGCAGTCCCTGCAGCAGGGAAGCTCCTGGCAGACCCTCTCCATGCCCACCCTCTGCCCAGGGTCTAGGGGGTCTCGAGGCCCCTGCACAGCACCCGAGGGGCTCAGGCTGGGAGCAGCAGGCACAGAGCGAGCACCGTGCCGTGCTGGCATCTCCCCTCCTCTGGAAGCTGGGTGCTGATTTCACTCCGGCTACCAGGAAGAGGGAGGGAGGTGGCTTTGGAGTGGGGAGGACTCACTCAAGCATCCATTTTTAATGAGCTAGATATCTATTTTTCCCCGAGCTGGCTTCCCCCACATCGATCCCTTTGCCTGCTCCCCTCCCTGTGCCAGCAGCTCCACAGCAGTGGGGAGCAGCAGGACAAGCATCCCTGGCAGTGGGACCCTCATGCCTCCCCAAATCCTGCTTATGGGGAAGGAGTGACCCTCACTTGGGCCAGGGTAAGACGAGAGTGGGGAAAGGGTTCCCTTGTCCTCTCCAGTGGGATCACAGACATGTTGACCATCCCACGGGGAGGTGGCCAGACAGAAGGATAACTGGATGGGAGCACTTTGAGTTTGGAGGTTGGATCCTGCCCCTCTGCTCTGCAGATTTAAGCTGTGCCTGGCTCAGGCTCTGGCAGCTCCATGGCAAAACTACATCATCCTGCCTGTAGCTGTTTGCCCATCTCCAATCTCCTACTGCTCCCCAGCAGTGCCTGTGCAGAACGAGCAGCACCCAGAGAGTGGAAAGGGAATTCGGGAGGCGAGTGGGTGCTGATGGTGTGGGAGGGAGCAGGATTGGGTGCGCGGGCGAGCAGAGCTCCTTTGGCAGCATCCCACCCCCTTCCAACCTCTGCCCACATGCCACGGGGACCAGCCACGTGTGCTGGGTGCTCCAGGGCTGCTGGCTCACGGGAGGAGCTCAGGGCTGAAGAGGAGAGTGTTTGAGGAGGGCATAGTTCAGCAGAAGCTGTTTCTCCAGGGTTTCTCCCTGCTGGAGGGACGATCCATGCCAGCTCTTGGACAGGGGAAGTGGGAGCACGATCAGAATGATGCCTTTGCTTCCAGGAGGCATCTGATGGCTTTTGGAACCCGTGTTGACATTTAGCATCCACAGCCCACTTCATCAAGGAGTGCCATGGCTGTACACTGCCTGCCCTGGTGTCCCACCAGCCCCTGATTGACCCCAACCCCAGCTGCCAGCCTGACCCCTGAGCCCAGGGGCAAAGGGACACCGGTTCTTGTGTGGCTGTCACTGTGTGTGGAGGGATGAAGGGTTTGGGGAGGCACAAACCCCAGCAGCACCTGAGGAGCGCATCCACATCCTGTGCTGGAGACAACTCCCCTGGCTCCTCATGGGATCTTGCATTTCTCCTCTTCCTGGGACCAGGAGGGGCAGAGGGAAGGGTTGTGACACACCGGGAGCTGTCTCTGGGCTCTGGCTGGGCTTGTAGGGAGAGGAGGCCAGGCTGGGTAGGATCCAGCACGTGAGGAGTGGCTCCCTCTTCTCCTTGCCTCGGTCAGCGGGGAGCAGGGAGAAGCTTGGCTTAAGCACGAGCATCCTTCCATGGTGTGAGAGTCAAGATCTCCAGAGGAGGCTGGAGGGGAGGGGACCAGAGGTCCAGCTTTGCCCTGAATCTGTCCCTCTCGTGCTCCTTTTGGGTGTGGGATTCCTCCCAAGGGGACAAGGGGCTGCCTGGAAAAATGAGAGAGGTCAGAATTTGATGTTTCTAGGAGACTGGGGGTTTCAGCATAGAAGCTGAAAGCTGCTGCAGGAGGACTTGGTGGTCAGAGGGAACCCTGTTGTGAGGAAGTTTTGCTTAGCCAGACTTGGGGCTGGAGCTCTGCCTTCTCCCTGCAACTCCTCCATGCTGAGGGCTGGGGGGACAGGAGCTGCAGCGCCCCCAGACAGGAGCTGTTCTCTCAGCAAAGCCCAAAGTGGTGGGGACCTGAGCAGAGCCTGGTGCTGGCACCCCAGACAGCTTTTCCTGACTCCCTGGGCATGGGCCTGACCCTGCAAAGCCTGAACCTGACCTTAGAGATTGCAGTGCTGGGGGTTCCTATTGTGACAGCTCTGCTGCTTGGCCATGAGCTGCAAGACCCAGCAATGGATTCACCAGCAGCCCCCAGCAATGGGACTCAAACCAGCCATCTTCCCAGCCCTTCCTAAGCCTCTTTGTCCACTGGAAGGGGGGATGAGATCCTTGGCGTTGTTGGAAGCCATCAAGGGAGTGGGAAAGCTGCTCCCAGACCTTGGGTCTCCCCAGGAGCTCTCAGGGCAGCCCCAGGAGGGAGTTTCCCAGCTCTCATCACACAAGCAGCCGGTCTCCAGAGCCAGGTGGAGAGGCAAGGCCCTTCCCTACTGTGAATTCCTGGACTGTGCAGCAAGGAGTTTGGAGTTGTGCTCTGAGCCTCTCTCCCAGCTCACCTGTGTGAGTTCTAAGCCTGGGAACACAAATCCACCTGTACACACACACACACACACACACACGGGTACTGCATCTCCCTACCCAAACACAGCCACTGCCCCTCCATCTCCGGGGGAGCCAGTGGCTCCTCCAGAGTCCTCATTTCTGGGGTGATCCAAGCCCTCTGAAGAGACCCAGGCTCGGGGGTCGGCGGTGGCACAGCCACTGCTCACAGCACGGGCAGTGTTCTGATCCGGTGGGATCAGAGCAGGATGCAGCTGCACAGCACGGAGCTCTGCAGCGGGACGCCTTTATGGCCGCCGTGTGCTCCGGGAGGCAGGTTCAGCCCCCCAGGCGGGAGCCTCGCTGCTGGCTGGGCCCCTGCGCAGAGCCCCGGGAGCCTCAGGAAGCTCATCCCCTCAGGAGTGCTGGACAAAAGCCTCGGCTGCGTGCTCCGCCACAGCACTCCGTGTCGGGTGTGTTTTCTCCGCCTGTAGAGCAACTTGATTTGCTGCATTAGTAAAAATAGACGGGCTAATGAATTCAGCTGATGCAACCCCGGGCGCGCGTGCACGCGGCGGCTCCGGCTGTGTGTGAGTGTGAGCGTGTGCGAGCATCGGCTTGTGCCGGGCATCCCCCCCTCCGCGGGGCCGCGCTTGTCCGTGTGTCCGTCTGCACATCCCCGTGAGCGAGTGTGTGAGTGTGTGCCGGCAGCCGGGAGCGAGGGCTGCTCGCTCTGCCACCGGAGCGGCGCTGGGATCGCTCCGCAGCAGCTCTGGGTCCTGGCAGAGCAATAACAAAGCTCCGAGGCGAGCTGGGGGGCAGCGGCGGGGGCTGCAGGGACCCTGTGGGGGGATAGCAGGGTCTCACGGGGAGTCTGTGGGGCAATCATGCATTCTCTCAGGGATCAGGTGGAGCAGTAGCAGATCTGCACAGGAGCCTGCTGGGTTATAGTAGGATCTGTTGGAGCAATACTGGATGTTCGCAGGGCCCTGGCGGGGTGGTGTAGGTTCCCTTACGAGGATCTGGTGTGGCGGGGTGGCTCTCCCAGGGCCCGGCTGGCGGGGAATCGAGCGCGGTGTCCCTGCGGGTGTCGCTGGCCGCGGTGCTGACCGGCACGGCCGCTGGCCGCGGTGCTGACCGGCACGGCCGCTGGCCCCGGTGCTGACCGGCACTGCCGCTGGCCCCGGTGCTGACCCCAGCACGGTCGGGGTTTCGGGGCTCTCACGCCGGGGTTTCCAGTGGCCTCCGGTGCGGCTGACACGGAGCCCTCGATAGGCTGTCCCAGAGCTCACCCCCGATCCCTGCTGCAGCAGGATAACTGTGTGATCCAGGAGCCAGGGATCCCCATGCAGGGAGGCACTAACACGGTGACTGATGGCCCTGCCTGACTCTTAAGGCCCTCATGCCTCGTCACTACCACGTGGAGATAGTAAACTCGCCAACAGGTTGGACAAGCTCTGTCTTCCTGGCAGTTTCCATCCTGTTCATCCCAGCATCCTCATTGTCTGTGCAATGTTTTGGTGACAGGCGCTTAGACCCCGGCTTTCTTCTTTTTCCCTGCGTCAAATCCACCCCTCACCACTGCATCATCACTTACCGTGGGTGACAAACCCCTCCTGAACGGAGTCACTTCTCTGGCAGTGACGTATGGTGTGAAATGTGCACCCTGGAGTGGATTCGGGAGACTGAAGGACTTCGACCTTTGTTTTTGTCAGATTTTCTCCCACTGGGCTGGGAGCTGGCTCTCTACTGCTGGGAGACACTTCCAAAGAGCAAAGGGGGGCTCTGGAGGGGGGGGCTGCAAGTCTGGGCCCTTCCTGTGGGATCCCAGAGCGAGGATTGCACCGAGTGCTGAACAATCCTGATGATGATGTTGTGCTTGGCCCAGTCATGCGTTCTGCAATCAGTGAGATGACAGGAAGAAGGGAAAAGGGCAAATCTCTGCTCTCCTGCTGCTTTGGAGTGGCCAAAAAGCATATGGAGGTGTTCATGGAGCTGCTGGAACATCGGGGAGAGTGTGACACCTCCAAGGCGAGCTTTGTGTTTACCTGTCCATCCGCTGTTTCTGACCTGGGAGGGCTCAGGGAGGTGCAGGGCATGCTCTGGGTGTCCCTGCACTCAGCAGCTGTGACCTCCAGGGACTGTGGGAGCTGCACTTTCGACATTAGAGCAATGTGGGCTCAGTCCTGGGCTGCAGGAACTGTGGGGCTGCCTAGCTGCAGGCTGGGGCTTTCCTATGGCACAGGAGGGCAGATGCCAGCACTGCCCCCTCAGTGCCAGAGACAGCGGCTATTGGACCCATTCCCCTCTCCAGCCCGTGCCCCCAGCACACCTTCTCCACACTAGGGTCTTTCTTCAAGCACAGTTCCATGCCTGGGAGTGGTAGGAACACCCAAATTCTTGCCTGCTCATCTCCCCAGAGAGAAATGCCTGCCTGGCTTCCCCCCAGCGCTGTCCGGATCCTCCTGTGCTCAGAGGCTCGAATCTCTGTCAATCTTTCTATTTGAAGTGACTTTCCAGCTCACTCAAGGTTCGGGATTTCTGTGTTCTGTTCAGGCAACCCGAGGGCTCTGGGCAGGAGAGACCTGGCTCAGCTTTCCAAGGCAGGAGGGGCAAAGCTGCTGAGCCCCCTGGGCTCGGCCTAGGGGACCTGCCGAGCACTGAGCTGGTTGGATGCGGTGCCAAAATCTCCTGCTGGCTGCGTGTGAGTCCGGCGACTTGTCAGCATCTGTCTCCTCCTGTGACTGTCCCCTTGGGCTCCCGAGGCCCGGGACTGTCCTTGTGCCACCACCTGCCCCTTCTCTGGGGGTAACCAGCGTGCCCAGCAGGCTCGGTGTCGCAGCGCCAGTCTCCCCGTGCCACCTGGTAATAATCTCTTTGGATTGGCACTCTGTGGCTGTGAGACAGCCCGGTGCACGTTCTGTTTACTTCCCTAATTGCTGCCAAGCATCGAGCCGCTGGTTTCAAGTTTCTCTCTTCTCTCCCCTCCCCTTCTCCTGCTTTCAACCGAGTTTAACACATGTCCAAGCATCGGCGGCCCAGCTCCGCTGTCGGGCAGCGTGAGCGGAGGCAGCAGCGGCTGCATCCAAGCCGGGAGCGGCGCCAGACTGTCTGCACAGGGCTGGGCTCGTCCCCGGAGGCTGCATCTCGCCGGGACGCTGCCACCGAGCCGGGCTGTCTGCTGGCACCTCCGCTCGCACCACGGCAGCGGCTGCGGCAGCTCCCACCAGCCCCGTCCCACGGCCCCGCTGTGCTGGGAACGCTGTCCTCGGGAGATGCCATGTGCCGTGCATCCCGTGCGTTTTCCAGATGTGCCACGGGCAGCTGACTGCGCTTCTGAGCTCTTTTTTGGATGGCTGAACCCCCCCCCCCCCCCCCCCCGGGTGCTCCAGGAGAGCTGGATGAGGCCAGGGATGCTGTGAGGGTGAAAGGGATGGGCTGGGGCAGCAGGGGATCTAGATTGCATGGAGCACCCTCAGGGGCCACAGAGCTTGGCCATGAGCAGGATGCTCTTCCCTCAGTGCCCCTCCATCGGGCTTGACTTTCTCCATCCCAAATCAAGCAGCTATAATTTCCTTGCTTTAATCTTGGGTCTGAGAGGAGCTGGCAGGCAAGAAACCCCTCAGTTTCTGTTCACTGATGGGTGGATGTGCCAATCACCCCTTGGGGCTTCAGGGCCACGTCCCTGTCCCCTGCTCTGTGCACTGTAAACTGCATTCCCATGCTTCAGCTCCTTGTCCCATCAGCAGATTCCAGGATCAGCTTTTTGGCAGGGTTTGGCGTGGCATTGGCACACGGGGTGCAGGCAGGGCAGGCAGCAGTCAGGCAGGGCCCTGTGCCAGGCCCTGGCTGGGCAGGGGGAGGGGGCTGAGCCCCATCAATAATTCACTTCCATATTTATAGAGGGAAATGCCTTGAATAATGGATGGCGAGTGCGGCGGGGCCCTTGGGAAGCTGGCCTTGCTGCCACTGCAATATTTATTGGCCAGGTCTGCCGGGTGCTGCCCGGCTGCCTCGAGGCTCCACGAGGATCAGCGGCACAGGCTCAGTGCTGAGGGCTTGGCTGGCATGGAGGGCACAGGCAGCTCTGCCCGCTACCCTCCACAAAAATGCACTGGGGGCTGGAGTCCCTCTGCTCTGGAGCCAGACTGGGAGAGCTGAGGGTGCTCACCTGGAGAAGGCTCCAGGGAGATCTCAGAGCCTCTTCCAGGGCCTAAAGGGACTCCAGGAGAGCTGGAGAGGGACTGGGGACAAGGCATGGAGGGAGATGACAAGGGGAAATGTCTTTACACTGCCATAGGGCAGGGCTGGATGGGATATTGGGAAGGAATTGTTCCCTGGGAGGGTGGGAAGGCCCTGGTACAGGTTGCCCAGAGAAGCTGTGGCTGCCCCTGGATCCCTGGAAGTATCCAAGGCCAGGTTGGAGCAACCTGGGCTAGTGGGAGGTGTCTCTGCCCATGGTGTGGATGTGGAATGAGATGGGCTTTGAGGTCCCTTCCCCTCCAACACAGTCAGTGGATCCTTCTCTGTCTCCCATTAGCCATGCTGGATTCTAGGCTCAGAGAGAGATGTGAATGTCCAGGGACAAATCCCCATCTCTCGCTCAGCACAGGGGGATGCCAGAGCCATGCAGCTTCTGGGAGGACCCTGCTCTGTGTCCCAGATATGTCCCCCTCTGTGGCTGTGCCCAACAGCCCTGCACCACCTGGTCCCACATGCCACCCTGTTCAGGGGCCCCCAGGACCTCCCCCCTCACTGCTGCCACCACCTCCCCCAGCCTCCACCTCCTCCACCCTCACTATCAGACCCACAGCCCCTCATCCCACACCCCTGTGTTACAGAGAGACCCGTGGAAGATGTCGAGCCCGAGAAACGGCGACACCAAGCCCCCATGTTTGCCCCGCAATGGACTGGTGAAGATCCCCACGCAACCCAACGGCCTCGGCTCCGCCAGCATCACCAAAGGCACCCCTGCCGTGAAAAACCGCCTGTGCCAGCCTTCCTCCGTGCCTGCCATCCTCAGCCCGGCCTTAGCCCACCGCAGCGACCTGCCCATCCCCAGCCTGGCCTCCCCGCTCTCCTTGGCCACTCTGGCCAGCGTCTCCTCCCCTCCCGGCGCTTCCTTGGTGGGACTGAACGCGAGCGAAGGCTCGGAGCAGCCCTCTCCGGAGCGGCTGCCAGGCTCGCCCTCGGAGAGGCAGCTGGCAGTGGACGAGAAGATCCTCAACCGCCTGTTCTGGTACTTTTCAGCGTGCGAGAAGTGCGTGCTGGCGCAGGTGTGCAAGGCATGGCGGCGGGTGCTCTACCAGCCCAAGTTCTGGGTGGGCTTGACGCCCGTCCTGCACACCAAAGAGCTCTACAACGTCCTGCCCGGTGGAGAGAAGGAGTTCGTCAGCCTGCAGGGCTTCGCCGTCCGCGGCTTCGACGGCTTCTGCCTCGTGGGTGTCTCCGACCTGGACATTTGTGAGTTCATTGACAACTACCCCCTCTCCAAGAAGGGGGTCAAGTCCATGAGCCTTAAGAGGTCGACCATCACAGATGCGGGGTTGGAGGTAGGTGACCCTGCTGAAGTGACTGGGGTGGCTGAGATGTGCCGGTGGCAGGTCGGTCCTGGTGGCCTTGGGGACACACACTTGGGCAGAGCTTTCACTGGTCACAGGGAAGGAGCAGGCAGGTGGCGTGGCCATCCCACAGGTGCTGGCAGCACTGGGAGGCCCTGCCTGTGCTCTGGGCAGTGGGATGGGTGCAGCCTGTGCAGGATCAGGAGGCCGTCAGGGCTCCCTGCTGCCTGTGGGTGCTTCCAGGAAGGCAGAGCCAGGTGAGGTGGCCGTGCTGGGCAGTGATGTGACAGTGGGTGACAAGCAGGGCTCTGGGAATGGGACATTCCTGCTTGGCTGGCTGCTCCCCAGCAAGGAGCTGAGGGTCAGATAGAGATGGGGCAATTCAGGGGGCAAGGCAAGGTCCTCACTGAGACCCTTGCCCTGTGCCATGGCCAAACACAGCACCAGCTGCTCCATGGGCATATTTGTGAGTTCAGCTCCCGGGGAGTTTCTGTGCTGGGAGCAGGCATCAATCCCGACCCTGCCAGCAGCACCCGGAACAATGCTGGGGCTGCACCCAAGGGTCCCTGCCTGTCCCCTCCCATTTCCCACTGGTGCTGGCATGTCCTAAGGCAGGCATTGAACCCATGCCAGGGAAGTCCCAGGGAGAAGACTGGACCCAGGCAAGACTGGGAGCAGTGGGAAGAGCCACGGGGGGCTCAGAGGGAGCCGCGGTGGGGGCACAGGGATGCACAAGGGTGGGTGGCAGTGCCCAGCATGGCCTGACCCCCTGCCCCTCGGCAGGTGATGCTGGAGCAGATGCAGGGCGTGGTGCGGCTGGAGCTGTCAGGCTGCAACGATTTCACAGAGGCCGGGCTGTGGTCCAGCCTCAACGCCCGCATCACGGCGCTGAGCGTCAGCGACTGCATCAACGTGGCCGACGACGCCATCGCCGCCATCTCGCAGCTCCTGCCCAACCTCACCGAGCTCAACCTGCAAGCCTACCACGTGACGGACACGGCGCTCGCCTACTTCACCGCCAAGCAGGGCTACACCACCCACACCCTGCGCCTCAACTCCTGCTGGGAGATCACCAACCACGGCGTGGTCAACATGGTGCACAGCCTGCCCAACCTGAGCGTCCTCAGCCTCTCGGGCTGCTCCAAGGTGACGGATGACGGTGTGGAGCTGGTGGCCGAGAACCTGCGGAAGCTGCGCAGCCTCGACCTGTCCTGGTGCCCCCGCATCACCGACATGGCCCTGGAGTACATCGCCTGTGACCTGCACAAGCTGGAGGAGCTGGTGCTCGACAGGTAAAGGGCTGTGCTGAGCCGAGCTGTGCCATGCCAAGCTATGCCATGCCATGTTGAGCCATGTCAGGCCATGCCATGCCATGCTAAGCTATGCCAAGCCATGCCAAGTCATGCCATACCATGCTGAGCTATGCCATGCCATGTATGCCATGCCATGCCAGGCTATGCCAAGCTGTGCTGTGCCACATCACCCCATGACAAACCATGCCGTGCCAAGCCATGCCATGCTGAGCCACGCTGGAAGCAGAGGGTGCAGCATGGGGGCCATGGTTTGGGGACACCCATGGGTGACCAGCTGGCTCTGACACCCCGTGTCCTGGCAGGTGCGTGCGGATCACCGACACCGGCCTCAGCTACCTGTCCACCATGTCATCCCTGCGGAGCCTCTACCTGCGCTGGTGCTGCCAGGTAGGTGTGGAACATGGCTGTGCCCATCCTGGCTCGGCGCGGCAGAGAGGGCATGGTGGCATCTCCCTGGGGATGGGCCATGAGCTCAGGGTGGGCTCCTGGGGCTGGCTGAAGACCCCAAGACTTGGTGCCAGGAAGCAGAGAGTTCCTGTGAGCTCAGCAGGACTCAGCCCTGGCACTCTGACCCTGCATCCTTGCCCCAGCACAGTACCCCAGACCCAGTATCCCGCTGCAGCACCAGACTCCCTGCCCTGGCTCCCTGCTCCCTGTTGCACAATCCAGATCCAGTAGCCCGGCCCTGCACCCACAATCCAGCCCCAGCATCTTGCTGCAATACCCCACATCCTGCTCAAGCTCCCCTCCCCAGCACCCAGCTCCCTGCGCCCTGCCCCATCTCAGTTCCCTGCCCCGGCACCCAGAGCGAGCACACTGCCCCAGCATCCTGCACCCTGCTTCAGGTTCCCAGCCCTACCCCAGCTCAGCAGTGCTGAGCCCTGGTGCTGTGGTTGTCCCCACTGTCCCCGCCTCATCCACATCCCATCTTCTCTTCCAGGTGCAGGATTTTGGCCTGAAGCACCTCCTGGGCATGGGCAGCCTGCGCCTCCTCTCGCTGGCAGGTGAGACCCTCAGGCTGCTACCAGGGACCAGAGAGCCCATGGGGCTGGGGAGGCACAGGGCATGGGGACAGAGGGCCCTGGGGACAGCAAGCATCCCCCCAAGCCAGCAGGCACCTGCACACAGCCGAGCCTGTGTGGAAAGATCCACAGCTGGGCTCTTGGGATGCTGGGTTTTTTTGGGGTGGTGGTGTTTTGGGAGCTATGTTTTTGGGATTCGGGTTTTTTGGGGTCTTGGTTTTTGAGGAGCTGTTCTGGAGGGCACTCTTTATTGGAGTGCTTGGTTTTTTTTTAATATTGGTGCTTTGAGATGCTAGGATTTTAGGCTGACCTTGGGGTGCAGGTGTTTTGGGTGTTGCTTTTTGGAGTGTTGGTGTTTTGGAGCACTATTCTTTAGCATGCTGGTTTTCTGGGTTCTGGTGTTTTTTTTCGGTACTAACTTTGATGGTCTTGGTATTTTGGAGTGTTGGTGCTTTAAGGTACTGCTTTTTGTGTACATTTTTGAGTGCTGGATTTTTTGGACGCTGACGTTTTGGAGGTTTTGTTGGAGTGTTGGGGTTTTTGGGGTACCTTTTTTTAGCACGCTGGTTCTTTTGGGTGTGGTGAGTTTTGAGGTGCTGGGATTTTGAGGTCCTGATCCTTTGGTCCTGTTTGGAGGGATTTTGGTGTTTTGGGACGCTGGTGCCTTTGAGATGCTATTTTTTTGGGATGCTAATTTTTGGGGGGCGCTGTGTTCTGAGCTGACAGTGCACCCTGTCTGTCTCCTTGCAGGCTGCCCCTTGCTGACCACCACGGGGCTGTCGGGGCTGGTGCAGCTGCAGGAGCTGGAGGAGCTGGAACTCACCAACTGCCCCGGGGCCACCCCGGAGCTCTTCAAGTACTTCTCCCAGCACCTCCCGTGCTGCATGGTGATCGAGTAGCGCCGGACCCGGCCGCCCGCTCCCGCGCCCACCCCGGCCGCCATCGCCCACCCCATCTCCCTCCGGCTGCTGGGGGATTCGAGAGACGCCCCCATTTCCAACTGAGACCGGACATCCCCCGCATCGACACCCCCGAGGGACGCGGGGCTCCGGGGGGAGATGGGGGAAGGCGTCGCCCCTGGCCGGAGCTCCCCCGGGTACCATGTAAATTCCCCCCACGCCGCCGCCATCGCCCGTGCTCCTCCCGGTGTCCTGCCAATCCCTTCCGGACAGACGAATGAACATCATGGAAGCCCAAAGTGGGAAGGCGACGCTGTGTGACCCCCTCCGGCCGCATCCTGCTCCCCCCGCCCCGGAACCGAGCGGGAACACGGCCCCGCCACCAAGGATGCTCCTGGGGACCAAAGGATGCTCCCAGGGATGGGCGAGAGAAGGATGCTTATTTTTGGGTGGCGGCGGAGGCTGGATGGGTCCCTTCACGCCCCCGGAGCGGGTCACTGAGCTCACACACCCCCCCACCCCCGTGCTGCGTGTCCCCTCCAGCCCCCAGCCCTGCCTTTGGGGCACTTTCTCCCGGTGAATAGGATGTCCCTCTCCGCCCGCCCGCCGCCCTCGCATGCTCGCTTGCTTCAGTCTCGTGCTACGGCAGGTTTCGGGGTACCCCGGGGGACAGTGACAAGTGACAGCCCCCACTGAGCCCCTCCACGCGGCTTCGCCCCGGCCGGATCCTGCCCCGGAAGCCGGGCTCTCCTGGCGAGCATCCCCCGTAGCCCTGGGGACCCCCCTGTACCCCGTGGGGCTGTGGGGTGTTGCCAACGCCGAGGAGCGACCCATCCGTCTGGGATGGGACATCCCGGGGGACCAGGGCCAGGTCTGAGCCACCACGGCGACAGCGGCAGCACAGAGAGACGACAGGAGGTGGCATCTAGGACACACTGCCACCGCCACCGCTCTTCCAGCTGAAAAGCCATCGCCCCGATGCCAGCGGCAAGCGGGGAACCGGGGGGACCTCTGGGTTGAGCCGGGATGGGACTGAGTCGGCGCGGGGCTGGGGTGCCCACGGGGACCCAGCGCAGGAGGGGCTCGGTGGCCGCCCCCAGGGCATTGCCCGCGCCACGCCAGCCGTGGGAGGAGTGTGGGCATGGATCTGGACGTGGGCACGGACACGGGATGGGCACGGACACGGACACGGACACAGACACGCTTTCGGTTTGTTTTGCCTTTGTACCGGCCGGGAAGGAACTGCTGCACCAACCGCCGCCTCCGCTCCCTCCTTTGTCCGAAACGCCCCTTTCTGACCCCAAAACGGCACAAAGGCCCTCCTGGCTCTGGAACGGGGCTTGGGAGTCCCCGGGGCTGCGGGACAGGGTGGCACTGCTGGGGCCCGGACCACCCTGGCACGGGGGTGGGGGGCTGCCTGCACCCCCAAACCCAGCAGTGTCCCTGGACACGGGGGCCAGGCAGGACCGTAGCACTAGAGGGTCTCCCCACCCCTGCAGGTGACAGCAGCAGTTTTGGGGTGCCGTAGCCCTGCGCTGGTTCCAGGTTACACTGACAGCCCCCATTCCCTCCTCTGCACCCCCTATGGGTGGCTCCCATACCCTCTGCACCCCTACTTCACTATGCACCCCTATATCCCTCCAGTGCATCTATATACCACCGATGCACCCCATATCCTCTCGGCACTCTCATTTCCCACCCTGCAGCCTGACCCACAAAGCACCCATAGACCCCTGACCTCCATTTATCCCCCTCCTTCCCCATCTCTCCTGCATCCATATTCCTCTGGCACCCTCACAGCTCGCCGGCACCCCCTCAATGCACACCGTACCACCTGTCACAGCCCCCCATGGCAGTGTGCCCCCATGCCCCCCAGTGCACCCACACATCCTTAGGCACCCCTATAACGCTCCAGTTCACTCCTACGCCTCCAGTGTACCCCATACGCACCTTCGGCACCCCCATTTCCCACTCTGACCCCTAATACACCCCACATCTCCCCAAACCCCATGTTCTCCTGCACTCTCAGTCACTCTGGGATGCACCTGTGGCATCCCCGATCTCCCTGACACTCTCACCCGATACATCCCGTTACCTCCTGATACTCTTTTTCTCCTCCTGCACCCCCAGTCCCCAGCACTTCCTATCCCTCCAGCACCCCCTTCATCCCAGCGAACCCCTACTCCCAGTGCACCACGCGTCCCTCCAGCATCCCCCCGCCAAGGCACCCTATGTCCTCCAATACTCATTTATCCCCTTGCACCCCTATTCCTACTGCACCCCACATCCCTCTGGCACCCCCAGACCCCGCATTATCCCGAATCCCCAAGGCTCAATGCCCGCCTTGTCCCCCCGCCCCCAGCAAGCCTCGCTCCGCGAGGGGGCGAGGCCTGGGTTGTGGGCGGGGCCTCGCCCGCAGGGGCGGGGCCTATTGAGCGCTATGGAATGGGCGGGGCCTGATGGATCCCGGGGTGGAAAAGGGGCGTGGTCTGTTGCAGGGGGTGGTCCGGGGATGGGAACGGGGCACGGTCTACAACGGTGGCGTGGTCTAACTGTGGGAGGGGGCGTGGCTCTGCCACCGCGGGGAGGAGCTGAACGGCGAGGGTGGCAGAGGGGGCGTGGTCAACCCAAGGCGGGCGGGTCTGGACGTGATAAGGGGGCGTGGCCTAGAGGCAGGGTAGCTCCTGCCATAGGAAGGGGCGTGGCCTGGAGGCAGAGTAAAGCCGGTCACTAGAAGGGGCGTGGTCTAGCGGCAGGGGCGGGTCCCGATGGCGGAAGGAGGCGTGGCCCGGTGGCCACGGAAGGAGGCGCGGCCTGGCGGGAGTTCCGCGGTGGCGGCGGCGGGGCCTGCTCGGCCCGAGCTGCCGGCGGGGCAACCGGCATCGGGTACGGCTTTGGGAACAGCACTGAGGGCTCGCACGGAGGAGATCCGTGACCAGGTGGCAGCGACAGGGGATTCTGTGAGGCGGGAGGGGGTTGTGAAGGGGCCCCGGGGGCTCTGAAGGGTGGGAATGGGCCCTATGGAGGGTATAGGGTGGGGGGAGGCCTCTGAGGGAGCGCTGAGTGGGCTCTGAAGGGCTGGAGGGGGCCCTGAAGGGGCTCTGGGTCAGGAACGGGTCCTGCAGTGGGGGAAGTGTGGGGTATGAGGGGTCTGAGGGGTCCTGGGGGACTGTGGGTCAGGAGGAGGAGGATGTGGAGTATGCGAGGGCTGTGGGTCAGGACAGGGCCCTGATGGGGTGGGAGTGTGGGATATGAGGGGCTGGGGGCTGGCTTCAGGGGTAGGAAGGGACCCTAAGAGTGCTCTGAGGGTGGGAAGGGGCCCTGAGGGGGTGCAGTGTGAGGTATGAGGGATCTGTGGATCCTGGTAAGGGACGGGCACAGGGGCTGGGGAGGGCAGTGCTGTGGCAGGAGCTCAGCCTGGCTCTGGAGGACACAGCCCGTGGGACCCTGTGATCCCTTCAGGAAGCCTGGAGTAGCTGCTGTCCCCCCTCTGCTAGAGAAAGAAGGTCATCCCCTGGTTCTTGCAGGCTTTGGGGTTCTGAGAGCCCCACGGAAGTGACCGTGGCCTCACTTAACCTCACTTCGTGCTGCAGACGCTGCTCATTTCAGCCACAGCACTGTACTTGACCTATATTATCAACAGCAACAAAACATCTCAGGGTGTGGCCGAAGAAGGAAGAAGGAACCCAAAGAAGGTTTTCAGGAACTCTCTGAACGGGAGCCACAGAAAGCGGCAGGAGGAGAACACGGAGTGGGGCTGTATCTCCCTCCCACAGGCAGCTCTGTGGCCTCTCACCTCCACGGCCCATTGATGCAGCCACAAAAAGCCGCGGTCGGAGCCACCGGGGCCCGGCAGGAGCCACGGGAGCCCAGCCTGTCCCTGGCCAGCTCTGGCTGAGGTGGAGCAGGGCAGCCGTGTGGGTGTGCAGGCAGCCTGCTGGGGAGGGGACAGCACGCCGAGGACAGCCATGGAGAAGATGGCCAGGGTCACCACTGCCCTGGGGGGCAACGCGCTGACTGGCCGCACCATGTTCTGCCACCTGGACGCCCCTGCCAACGCCATCAGCGTGTGCCGCGACGCTGCCCAGGTGGTGGTGGCCGGCCGCAACATCTTCAAGATCTACTCCATCGAGGAGGAGCAGTTTGTGGAGAAGCTGAACCTCCGCGTGGGCCGCAAACCTTCCCTGAACTTCAGCTGCGCCGACGTGGTGTGGCACCAGATGGACGAGAATCTGCTGGCCACAGCCGCCACCAACGGCGTGGTTGTCACCTGGAACCTGGGCAAGCCATCCCGCAACAAGCAGGACCAGCTGTTCACGGAGCACAAGCGCACTGTCAACAAGGTGTGCTTCCACCCCACCGAGGTGTACATGCTGCTCAGCGGCTCCCAGGACGGCTACATGAAGTGCTTTGACCTGCGCAAGAAGGACTCTGTCAGCACCTTCTCTGGTACAAATGAGGCTATTGTTGTCCTGTTTTCTAGTGGGGAAGCAGAGTTTGGGAGCTTTGTCCTTTCCTTGCTTGTCCCCTCACCCTTAGCAGAGGCAGGGGTTGGGAGCTTCGCCCTTCCCCTTGCCCAGGAGGAGGGTTTGCTCAGGGTGTGATGCCCAGAGAAGGGAAAGAAGGAGCTGAGAAGCATTCTGGTGCCTTTTTTTGCCTCTTAGTAGTAGCTGGGTCTGTGTGGGAGATAGAAGACAGTCACAGCATTCCTTGCTACCCCTTCTCTCTGCACCAGGGATCCCCACAGCTCTTCCAGTGGGATTTTTAGCTTTGCTGGAGCTCTCAACTTATGTCCCCTCCCAGGCCAGTCGGAGAGTGTACGTGACGTCCAGTTCAGCATCCGGGACTATTTCACCTTTGCCGCCACCTTTGAGAACGGGAACGTGCAGCTGTGGGACATCCGCCGGCCCGACCGCTACGAGAGGATGTTCACGGCCCACAACGGGCCTGTCTTCTGCTGTGACTGGCACCCAGAGGACAGGTGAGTGTGGGGCCGGGCCCTGCCAGCCACCTGGCCTTGCAGGACATGAGAGACCCTAAAAACAGGATTGGGATTTTGTAGGGGAAAGCATGGTCTGTGATATGCTGTCCCTTTGTGTCTGGGGCTGGGATGTTGCTGGAAGATAGGAGTGATTGTTACTTTGAACATTTGGGGTGGTGTAAGAGTGTTTGGGGTTTATTCTTTGATAAATTAGGAGGTTTTGAGGCATTGAGTGTCTTATGATTGGGTATAGCAGTGTCACAGCAGCCTCTTGCTCCAGTGCTCAGCCCGAGGAAGGCACTATTTGGCTGCTCTGGGATACAGCTCACTTGTGTTCAGTCATGTTTCCCGTCTGCCTTTCCTGGGAGGGTGCTGGGAAGGATCTGGAAGCAGCTGTTACAGCGTGCAGGACCCTCCTGCAGTGCTGCCGCTGCTCGTGATCTTAGAGAGGCACTGAAATATGTTCAGAATGGCCTCTTCCTCTCTGCTGGGCCTGGCCAGTGGAAAGCAGAGCCAGAGGGAACTGGTCTGACTGGGATGTGGCTCTGGAGGCACAGGGCCTTAACTGGGGGTGGGAAGGAGAGTGTTGCCTGACCTGGTTGTTGCAGAGCAGAGGTGTCAGGGGAGCTCATGGGAGGAGGGGATTGCAGCCCAGCTGCCTTCCTGCAGCATGGATGTGATCACACCTGTGCTGTGAGCATTTCTGTGCCACGGTGGGAACAGAGAGGTGAACACTGTTGTCCCACATCCTCGTCCCAGGGGCTGGCTGGCCACAGGTGGCCGTGACAAGATGGTGAAGGTGTGGGACATGAACACGACGCGGGCCAAGGAGATCTACTGCGTGCAGACCATTGCCTCGGTGGCACGGGTGAAGTGGCGCCCCGAGTGCAAGCACCACATCGCCACCTGCTCCATGATGGTGGACCACAACATCTACGTGTGGGACGTGCGCCGCCCCTTCATCCCCTCCGCCATGTTCGAGGAGCACAAGGATGTCACCACGGGCATCGTGTGGCGGCACCTCCACGACCCCTACTTCCTCCTCTCGGGCTCCAAGGACAGCACCCTCTACCAGCACATCTTCAAGGACGCCAGCCAGCCCATTGACCGCGCCAACCCCGAGGGGCTGTGCTACAGCCTCTACGGAGACCTGGCCTTCGCCGCCAAGGAGAGCCTCATCTCCTCCGACTCCAACCGCAAGCCCTACATCGGGGACCGGCGCCACCCCATCTTCTTCAAGCGCAAGCTGGACCCCACGGAGCAGTTCGAGTACATCTCGTCCTCCAGCGCCCTGAGCGTGTTTGAGACGGATGTGGAGAGCGGCAGCATGGACTGGTTTGTGCACACGGCCAAGCAGTACGCGCTGGCCGGCCGGCCGCTGGCCGAGCTCTGTGACCACAATGCCAAGGTGGCCAAGGGGCTGGACCGCAACCAGGTGAGCTGAGGGATGGCTGCTGCTGAGGGGGTGGTAGCCTGGAAAGGTCTGACAGGGATTGTGTTCCACACAGGTGGCTCAGACGTGGACGATGCTGAGGATTATCTATTCCAGCCTTGGCACTGTGGCGTCCACAAACCTCAACCACAGCATGGGGAAAGGCAGCACTGCCCTCCCACTCATGAACAGGTATGGGGCGTCAGAGCTGCAGGGAGTGATGAGTGGGATAACTCCATGAGGGGGTGTAGAAATAGCTCCTTGACTGGGATGGGGTTATAGAATCATATCAAGAAATACCAGAATGGTTTGGGTTGAAAGGGGCCTTAAAGCTCATCCCATCCCCTGCCATGAGCAGGGACACCTTCCACTAGCCCAGGTTGCTCCAAGCCCCATCCAACCTAGCCTTGGACATTTCTAGAGACCCAGGGGCAGCCACAACTTCTCTGGGCACCCTGTGCCAGGGCCTCCCCACCCTCCCAGGAAACAATTTCTACTTAATAACTAACCTGCCCCAGACACAGGGAGTAAGCAGGGACAGCTCTCCCTCAGCCTCAGGCTGTGCTGGTTTGTGTGCTGGTATTGTTTGAACACAGCCATTTCCCATGTCGGTGTGGGAAGTGAGTGTCCAGCCTGGCCTTGAGCTGTGCAGCCTCAGACACTGCTCCCTTCCCTCCTTCAACCAAAGTTTGGCTGTGGTGGGGCATGGGGCTGGGACCAGCTTTGCAGTTATTGAATTCATGAATCACAGAATCTCTAACGTTGGAAAAGTTCTCTGAGATCATTCCCCCAGTAGCACTGCCAAAGCCACTATTAAACCATGTCCCTAAGCACCACATCTACATGTTGAACATCTCCAGGGGTGGTGACTCCACCACTGCCCTGGGCAGCTGTGCCAGTGCCTGACCACCCTGTCCATGAAGAAATTTTCCCAAGATCCAATCTAAACCTCCTTTGGCACAATTTGAGGTCATTTCCTCTTCTCCTGTCCCTTTTCCCTGGGAGCAGAGTCTGACTCCCTTGGCTGAGGGAGGCTCCCCCTGAGCTTCCTTCTCTCCAGGCTGAGCCCCTTTCCCAGCTCCCTCAGCCTCTCCTGGTGCTCCAGCCCCTTCTCCAGCTCTGTTCCCTTCCCTGGACATGCTCCAGCCCGTCAATGCCTGTGCTGTCATGAGGGCCCCAAAAGTGACCCCAGGATCTGAGGTGAGGCCTCAGCAGTGCCCAGGGCAGTGATGGTGACCAAGGGCTGGGATGGAGGTGGTGTTTCATGGCTGGAGCTGCAACTGCCAGTGAGCAGAGGTTTTCTTCTGGAGCCTTCCCAAGGGAGAGCACAGCCCAGTTCTGCTAGCAGCTCACTAGCGTGGAGAGCCCGGTGTGGGCTGATGAAGCAGGAAAACTTGTTTTTCCTCTTCTCAATGACACAAACGTGAGGGGTGAGGACTCCAAATGAGCTGTCAGACCTCACAGGGAATGAGAGATCCTCAAATAACACCAAAGGAAATAAGCACTGTCCTTGACCAAGCTGTGCTTCCAGCCGGGTGGCTGTGCTGCTGTCTGAGACACGGCATGCAGCAGCCTGGGGAGCTGGGCTCTGCTCCAACCCCATCCCTTCCCTTTTCCATCTCGGTGAAGGCCAAGCGTGGTGATGCATAACAAACAGCCTTGGAGCGAGGCAGCTCCTGTTCACCTGCCTCTGAGGGGAAGAAGATGGAGCCAAGAGCCTGCTTAGCACTGGAATTCTTCAGGGGGACCTTTGCAGTGCATGTGCAGTGCCACCAGGCTTGGAGGAAGGGCTGTGATCACAGTCACGATGTGTCTTTAAGTCACACAGCAGAGGCTAGTGACTTCTGCCCACAAAGGGATATCACCGTATCTCGTGTTGCACCATTCAAATTGCAACTGGACACCTGTATCCAGGCTGTTTGCTGGCTGAAATGGAAACTTTATATTCCTCTGACTGTTAAATTTGGCGCTTTTTTCCCAGCTTTAACCTGAAAGATATCCCTGCTGGACTGGGCAGCGAGTCCAGACTGGACCGCAGCAAAGGAGAAAGCCGCACAGAAAACATCCTCATGGATTCCTCCTCCACCCTCATCAACAACGAGGGTAACGTTCCTGGCTGGGCACAGTCCCAAAGCTCTTCCTCCTCAGCCATAGATAAACTGGGATAAACTGGAGCATTTTGCCTGTGAATTGGGGTGGCTGGACATGCTGCAGCCCCAGGGTGAAGGACACCGAGCCCCAGGGCACTGCAGAAGGTCAATTTTCCCCCATGACCTGGGGCGATAGTGACAGTGGTGGGGAACTGAGCTGTGTGGCTCAGGCACAGCCTGGCATGCTGGGGCAGGACACTGGGAGGTGGATCCAGTGGTGTGATGAGCTGATTTCTCTTTCCCTGGGCGCTCAGACAATGAGGAGACAGAGGGCAGCGACGTCCCTGCGGATTATCTGCTGGGAGATGTGGAGGCAGATGAGGATGACCTGTACATGATGGACCACGAGAACCCGCACGGTGAGCGCACAGAGGGGAGGTGTTGTCTGTCCCAGCTGGATTTTCTCCTGCTCATTCCTGCTCTTCTCCTCTCAGCTGAAGAGCAGGAATACAGCCTTCCCCAGGAAGCCTTCCCCCTGCGCCATGAAATCGTGGACAACCCATCAGCCTTGGACCACCTGCAGGACAAGGCCGACTCCCCTCACGTCAGTGGCAACGAGGCCGAGACGGTGTCGCTGACCCCTGTGGAGTCCTTCTCACTCATCTCCATCTCCCACTCTCTCTATGAGAACCGCCTGCCCTCCGACTTCTTCAACCCCATCGTGAGGGACACGTTGCTCTTCTACGCCGAGCAGGGCGACGTGCAGACAGCTGTGTCCGTGCTCATCGTGCTGGGAGAGCGCATCCGCAAGGAGATCGACGAGCAGACGCAGGTACAGCCCGGGGGGGGAAGGACCGTGCCTTGCTGGGACCCACAGGGGTGTATCCCAATGGGATGGGATCCTGCCTGGGACTGGGGCATGTCCCTTCTCCAGTCCCTGTCTAAGCCAGCGTGAGCAGCTCCAGGGTTCTGGTACCTGCCCTACCACCAGTCCAGACAGGGACTTGAGGTGGACTCTGCAGGGCCAGGATGGGGAGGTGACCTTGCCTTGTTGATATTGGGAAGGATGCTGTTCCCCAGCATTGCAGAGCCATTCTCCCACTGCAGGGATCAGAGAATCACAGAATCCTTTACGTTGGAAAAGCCCTCTAAGATCGAGTCCCCCAGCACTGCCAAGGCCACCACTAAACCATATCCCCAAGTGCCACATCCACACAGATTTTAGATCCCCCCACAAAGGATGGTGACTCCACCACTGCAATGGGCAGCCTGTGCCAGTGCTTGACCACCCTTTCCATAAAGAAATTCTCCCTAATATCCAAACTAAACCTCCTCTGGCACAACTCGAGACCATTTCCTCTTGTCCTGTCCCTTGTTCCCTGTCCCCTTCCTGTCAGGGAGTTGTAGAGTGAGAAGGCCCCCCCTGAGCCTCCTTTCCTCCAGGCTGAGCCCCCCAGGGGAATCTTGCCTTTGGGATGCAGGGTTGGGGTACTGAGGAGGTTTCAAGGTGATTGTGGAGGCTCAGCTGTCTGTGGCTGTCCCCAGGAGCACTGGTACACATCCTACATCGACCTGCTGCAGCGCTTCCAGCTCTGGAACATCTCCAACGAAGTGATCAAGCTGAGCACCTGCCGTGCCATCAACTGCCTCAACCAGGCTTCCACCACCCTGCACGTCAACTGCAGCAACTGCAAGCGGCCCATGAGCAACAGGGGCTGGATCTGCGACAGGTGAGGGGGCCCAGAGGGGCTTGTGGGGACAGGAGGATGGAGTGGGTGCCTCTGTTCCCTCTTGTTGTCCCCCCGAGGGCTCTCCCTGCCCACGCCCACCCGAATTTCCCCGTGCAGGTGTCGGCAGTGTGCCAGCATGTGTGCCGTGTGTCACCACGTGGTGAAGGGACTCTTCGTCTGGTGCCAGGGCTGCAGCCACGGTGGCCACCTGCAGCACATCATGAAGTGGCTGGAGACCAGCTCCCACTGCCCCGCCGGCTGTGGCCACCTCTGCGAGTACACCTGAGCCCCCTGAGAGTGCACCTGAGCCCCCTGAGAGTACACCTCAGCCCCGCGCCCGCGGTGGAGTTGGCAGCGGGGTGGGGCGGGGGGGAGCAGGGCAGGCAGCGTGCCCTGCCCCATACCCCTGGCACCGCCCTCTATGTATTTATTTGTGTAAATAAGGGCTGGGGGTGCACCCCCTGCCCGGCCGTTTTTTACTGGATTAAAACAAACCAGCAGTTGAATCGAGCCATGACTCCTGTCTTTGCTTCGCCTGGCTGCATCCAGGCCCTGCGGTGTCCCCGGTGTTCCCATGCGTTGTCCCCTTGTGCCGGGAGGCCACTTTAAGCCGTGAGGTGCGGCCCGCTTTCCGCTGCCCCTTTAAATTATGGCCCTTATCGGGACCCGTAGCGACGCGCCCACCCAATGATCGCATGTACCATGTGTTGGTGGTGCATGCCGGGAATCGTAGTTCCCAGTGTCTCCGGCGCCGGTCCCGATGGCGGCGGCGGCGGCGCGGCTGCTGCCGCTGCTGCTGCTGCTGCTGTCGCTGGGCTGGGTCCGGCCCGGCGCCTGCACCGACCCTCTGGACGGCGGCTGGTAAGGGCAGGGGCTGCCCCGGGACCGGTGTCTGTTCCGGTCCTGGTGCCGGAGCGTGCGGAGTCTCCCGTTGCAGGCTGGCGGGCACCGTGCCGGAGGAGCCACGCTGCACCGTGGAGAGAGCCGATGCATCCCTCACCTACTCCCTCTTCCTGCAGCGGTACGGGGGACCCGGCACGGTCCCGGCGCCTGTGGAACTGAGACAGGGGCCGGGGGACAGTTCCGGTGCACCGGGCGGGCTAACGGGGAGGGGCGGGAGGAACTGGGGGGGCAGACCCTGGAGTCGCGGGGGAGAACCTGCGGGAAGGTGGTCGGGACCGATCCCGATGCCCCGGGGGTGGTTTGGAGCCAGTCCCGATGTCCCGGGGTGGGTCACTGCTGCTCCCCGTGCTCCGCCCTCGCCGGACCCCGCTGGATGCTGCCCCCAGGTTCGCCTTCTCCCGGCCAGTGATCCTCGGTGGGGTCACGGACAATTCGGTGAGTACCGAGTGGGGACAGAGGTTTCTGGGTGGGACACACCTCCCGGTGCCTCGGGAGCGGCGGCAGCATCCCGGCACCCTGCTCTCCATCCCGCAGGCGTTCCGAGCCCTCTGCACCCGGGAGAAGCTGCTGGCGGCCTTCGGGCCCTTCCCGGTGCGGCTCAGCACGGCCAACACCTACTCGTACCGCAAAGGTGAGCGCGGTGGCCGTGCCCGGCTGCGGGGGTGCCGTTTTTCCCCCGCTTATCCCTCCGTTCTTGCAGTGGATGTGCCATTCCAAGAGTACGTGGAGCACCTGCTGAAGCCGCAGGACCCGGCCCGTCTGGGCAGCGGTGGGTAGCGCTGTCCCTTCCCCCGCAGCCCTGTCCCCTCGCCGGGCTCAGCTCCCGTGTTCCCCCAGACACCCTCTACTTCTTCGGGGACAACAACTTCACCGAGTGGGGCCCCCTCTTCCAGCACTACGTGCCCCCTCCCTTCCGAATCCCGGGCACCAGCCCCGCCTACAGCTTTGGGATCGCAGGTGGGTGTGGGATGGGAACCCGCGGGATGGGACTGGGCCGGGACTGGGGGCTCTCCCCAGCACCAAGCCCCCGCCCCGCTCCCACTGCAGGCTCAGGCTCTGGCGTTCCCTTCCACTGGCACGGCCCTGGTTTTTCCGAGGTGATTTTCGGCAGGAAGGTGAGAACTGAGCCCTAGAGGAAGGATATGGGGAGAGGGGAGACGGGAGAGAAACAAGCCCCTAACAGGTGTTCCTGGGTATGGGGAAGGCCCCCTGGGGCTGAGCCCGAGGGGCCGGAGGGGAATTGGGAGGGGATGTGCCCCCGGTGTTTTCCAGCGCTGGTTTCTGTACCCGCCGGATAAAACCCCACACTTCCACCCCAACGAGACGACGCTGGCCTGGCTCCAGCACACCTATCCCACCCTGCCACCAGCCCAGCGCCCGCTGGAGTGCACCCTGTACCCCGGGGAGGTGAGTCCAGGGGCTGCAGGGGACCCCAGGCTTCCCAGCCAGAGCCACGGGACCCCACTGCTGTTTCCTGCAGGTCCTGTACTTCCCTGACCGCTGGTGGCATGCCACACTCAACCTGGACACCAGCGTCTTCATCTCCACCTTCCTGGGCTAGGGCTGGCAGGGACAAGGACACGTCACCACCATGGCAGCCAGGAGCTGGAGCTCCTGCCACCCTCAGGGAAAGGCAACTGGTACTGGGACCAACTGCCTGAGAAAGCTCTGGTTTTGACTGGTCTTTACCCTCCCCCTTGGATTAAAGTTGTTCTACTGAAGCACAGTGTGTTGCTATGTTCCTGGAGCAAACCTGGTCCTCATGGGATGGCACTGATCCTCAAGCCAGGATATCCCCAGAAATGGCTGCCGTGAACCACTCCAGATCCTTTTCCATGTTTATTGCTGATTTTTTTTATTCTTTTTATATATATATATATTTTTTTTTTTTTAAATGGACATTGGCAAACTTCCAGAGGGCGCTCAAAAGCCAGGCAGGCCATCGGCCAACCGAAACGCTGGAATCTCAGTTGGATGCAAATCTGTTGGTTATTTTTTGTGGGGTTTTTAAGGGATTTCATTAAAAGGAACAAGAACTTTAACCCAGGTGGTTGTTCTTAGGGAGCCACAGTCCCAGTGGGGAAGGAGAGGTGGGAAGCAGCCTCTTCCAGCCCTGGGGCAGTTGTTTCTCAGGAAAAGCCAGAGGGTGCATCAGCATCCCAGCAAGTGGCTGTTTACTGGGAAGAGGACCCAACCCTGGCCAGGCAGGAGGTGGAAGGAGGAGGAGGAGACAACTCTAAACACAGGGAAGGATGGGGCTCTGGGTGCTCATCCCAGCAAGCTCCCTGTGGCAATCCCTGGAGCAGGACGTGCTCTTTGGGGACTGTGGCTGCCCTGGCTGAGGGGGTGATGGACATGATGGTGAGGCCACTGCCGAGGAGCCAGCATTCCAACCCCCAGGCTCTCTTGGAGCCGGAGAGGGGAGCCAGGGAGCCGTGGTGCCCGCCCAGCCGCTGCAGCTCCTCGGGAAGGGGACATGGTGACGTGCCCTTGCCCAGCGCCAAGCCCGGGGCAGCTGGGGCGGAGGGGGAACAGCCGGAGAGCGAGTAAGGCATGGTGCCAGCCCAGGGAGAGCCAGCTGTGCCAGGGCACCCAGCGCTGCCCCCGGCCCCTCAGTAATCCTCCACCCAGCCGTTCTCTGAGATGAACGCGTCTATCACCTCCTTCATGGCGAGGTTGGGGATCAGCTGGTCCTGGGTCAGGGGACTCCGCGTCACCGGGTCGAAATGACCCACGCGCTGCAGGGAGGAGGCGCGGGGGAACCGGTTACTCCACGTGCCCGGGCTCAGCTCCGAGGTGCAGGTGGCTGTGAGGCCAGAGCCATGTGGCATCTGCCCCAGCAACCGGGCACCTGCCCGTGGGAAGAGGGAGAGCCCCTCCGAGGTGCTTTCCAGCACGATGAGGGCAGGTCAAGGTGCAAGACCCCTGCCAAGAGCCACCCCCGCTTTGGGCAGGGCCTGGCAGCACCTGCTCCACAGGGAGCTGCCCGGGCAGGTAACTGGGACCAAATCCAAGGAGCCTACAGAGCCCTGAGTTGAGCAAAAAGATGCCTTCCCACCCAGACAATATCGTGGGAAAATCCCCTGCTCCTGCCCGGCAGTACCTGGAGATGCTCCTCAATGTCCTTCCTGTCGTAGGTGATCCCACTGGGCGTGATGCAGGGCTCTCTCATCAGCTCAAAACTGATCTTCCCACACAGGTAGTCAGGGATGTCCCGCTTCTGGCTCAAGAGAGGCAAAGCTGGGTCAGGAAAGAGGGCTGGGAGGTGGTGCTGGCTCAGAGAAGGGAGTAGGGTACACAGCAGGTTTACAGGAGCACAGGTTGGGCCACACTCACCTTCCTCTTCTCATCCACTTGGGAGAAGAGCTCGTCCATGTCTGCCAGGTACTTGTCCTGAAAGAGAAGCCCTTGAGGACAAGGTGTGCAGGGTCCACAGGTCCCCAGGGAGAGCCACAAAGACTCCCACCCACGGATGTTGTGGCAGGTCCTCGGTGGCACCTCTGCCTATGCAGCTCCTGGCTAAACCTGGCAAGGGTGATCCAGCTTAAAAATAACCTTCCTTTGTGGGCCTATATTTATCTGGGATTAGTAACCAGCACCCAGACCCACATGTGGCCGAGAGCCACTTGTGTTTCCTCAGTGAACAACAGGCACAGCAGGTATCACTGCTGCCAGGCTGGGCAAGAGGTGACAGAGCAGGGGAAGAAGTCATGGGGGGACACAACAGCCCTGCAGTGGTGGGTCGAGCTATAGAATTAAGGCTACTGTGCTGTGTCCCAAGACCTCCCAGCTTTCACCTGCACAACTTCCCTGGCTGCAGCAGAGCATGAGGATGGGGATGGGGATGAGGATGGGATGAGGAAGCCCCAGCCCCCACTCACGTGTTTGGCCTCGATGCTGGCCAGCTGAACACGGCCCCGGCTCTCGTCCGTGTTTTCCTCCTGCTGAGTCTTTCGGCACTCTGCCAGCTCCCTAGGACACAGTGGGAGATCAGGAGGATGGGGGAACATTGTCACTCCCTTCCTCACTGCAGGACTCTGCAGAGGCACCTCACAGAGCTGTGACAGCCTGGTGGCACTAAAAAAGCCTTCCAGGTGCCGCATTACCTCTCCTTCTCGGCCACGATCAGCTTGGTCAGGTGGGAGTGCAGCTCGTTCTCCTGGTTGATCCTCTTCTCCTCGATGCTGTTCCAGCGTTTCTTCTTGGCGATGCGCAGCGCGCTGGGAATGTCGTCCCCGAAATTCAGCCGCTGTTCCTTGGCCAGGTTGTAGGCTGAGGAGAGAAAGGGCACCTCAGTGCCAGCGGCAGCGTCCCTGTCGCCATGCCTGGCCCTTTCCCAGCAGACAGGAGCAGGGGACAATGGCAGCATGCCCGCTCACCTCTCTGCAGGTTGGCGATGGCCTCGTCGTAGTTTTCCATCTCCATCTGGCACTGGCCCAGGAAGAAGTGAGCCTTCACGGACTGCCCGTCCAGCTCCAGCGCCCGCTTGCAGTCGGCCAGCGCCTTGTCGTGCTGCTGCATCTTCAGGTAGCACAGGGCCCGATTGGTGTAGTACACGGCCACCAAGGGGTTCCGGTTCTGCGGGGACAGGCCCATGTTGGTGGCGGCAGGGCCAGGACGTGCTGGTGGCTGGGTGACAGCCGGGTGACTCGGTGAGCCAGCGGCACAGTGCTGTCACCCTGGGCAGGGAGAGCCAGCAGTGCCAGCGGGGCGTGCACCTCGTGGGGAGGTGCTGGGATGGATTGGGGACAGGCTGGGGCTGGTCCCTATAGGGCAGCCAATGTCCCTGCCCACAGAGGGGACTGTCACCCCTGGCACCCTGACTGTGCCAGGGTGGGTCTGCCCTACCCAGGGCAGCCCAGGGACAGTGCAGGATTATGGGAAAACAGGCTCAGGGTGGGGGCACTCTGGGGAGGGGGGGGGCTGTAGGGCAGTCTAGCTTGGAGTTGGGTGGGGGAGAGGATGGGCTGGGGGTGTCCAAGACCAGAGGGGGGACCAGGGCCAGGGGGTTGCCTAGGCCAGGCCTGGGGGTGGTAGTCCAGGCCCAGGAGGTCCAGAGCTGTGTTCCCAGGAGGAGCCAGGCCCAGTGAGGGAACACAGTCCAGATTAAAAGGGTCCCATCTCAGGGGTATCTTGGCCAGGCCCTGAGGAATAACAGTGCCCAGCCCAAGGAGATTCTCTCCTGGTGATATCCAGGCCAGGGCTCGGGAGATGTCCAGGCTAGGGGCAGGCCCATCCTGCCGGAGTCAAGGCCAGGTGCGTGATGGGGGTGTCCCATCCCAGGGGATCCCATCCCAGGGTTGGCCAGGCCACGTCCGGGCCTGTCCAGGCCAAGGGGGAGGTTCCAGCCTGGGCTCATCGAGGCCAGGAGGGAGGCTGGTATGTCCCGTCCCTAGGGAGTCCCGTCCCGAGGGTACCCAGGCCAGGCCCTTGGGGACGGCGGTGCGGGTGTCCCCTCCCCGGTGCTCCCGTCCCGGGGGCCGGTCCCGCGCGGGCCAGGGGCGCCGCTGGGACTCACGATGGCGCGGCCGTAGCAGGCGGCGGCCTCGGGGTACTTGCGGCCGCCGAAGAGCCGGTTGCCCTGCTCCTTGTGCTCCTGCGCGCTGTGGCTCTTCTCGGGGCTGCCGCCGCCCGCGCCCCCCGCGCCCGGGCCGGCCGCACCGGGTCCCGCCGCGCCGCCCTCGCGCTCCTCCTTGCCCTTCATGGCGCGGCCCGGGCCGGCCCTGGGGCCGCGGCTCCAATGGCTCGGGCAGCCCCGGCGGCTCCGGCTCCGCCGCTCCGGCCGCGCACTGCGACAGCGCCGCTTCCGGGGCGGGGCCGGCCGGGGGCGGGGACAAATGAATGGGCGGGGTCTGTTTGGAGGGGCGGGGGGTGATGGGCGGGGCCTACAGGGAGGGGCGGGGTGCGTGGAGGGGCGGGGCTAATGGTTGAAGGGGCGTGGTCTTTGAGGGGTGTGGCCTGGCTGTCAGAGGGTGGGGACGGAGACCGCCGACGTAGGGCGGGGCTAAGGAGGGGAGGGCGCTGGGGGCGTGGTACGTGAGAAGTGGGCGTGGTTTATGTGGTGGGCGTGGCCTCAGTGTGTTTACGGGGATGGATGATGGATGGATGGATGGATGGACGGAGGGACGGACGGACGGACGGACGGACGGACGGACGGAGGGACGGAGGGACGGACGGACGGACGGATGATGGGATTGGGGTGGGGTTTGATGGGAGGAGTGCGTACAGAAAGGCGCGGGAGGATGGCTGAGGGGCTGGCTGGAGGGGATAGGGGTGTGAAGGGGTGTGAGAGGCCAGGGAGGAGAGGACATGGGGCTGATGGGGGCTGGGTGTGAGTGGGGGGAGGTTCGGCTGCGTGGAGCCAGCGCTGGGCGCGCTGTAGCGGGCGGGGCTGGATGGGGTCTCAGTGCCCGGCCGTGCTGCCAGCCCTCCCCGCACCCATGTGCCCCCCGCGCTGCCAGCCCCGCGGGGCTCAGCCGGGTGCCGCTCCACTTATCCCGGAGTTTTCTGCTCCAGTAAGTCCCGACCCCGGCTGTGCTCCCCAGGCCAGCCAGCCCCGGCACCCGCACTGCCTCTCAGCAGGGATGGGGGGCACTCCCAGAACCCCCGACAGAGACACAAGAGCCCGCAGTGTGCAAAATATTTATTTATACTCCAAAAAGGTCTGGGAGGGAGATCAGAGCGGGGATCCCCCGCGCCCCCATCCCGAGGCCAGCCCCTGTCCCGGGAGGGCGGCTGGCAGCAAAGCGGGGGGGGCCGGGGCGCGGGGAGGGGGGGCTGTGCCGCCGAGGGCACTGCCAAAATAAGTTGTGCCGGTCTCAGCTGATTCCTGCCGGGCTCTCCCCATGTCCTTCTCTTTCTTTTTATTCCTCTTTCTTCTATTTATATTTATTTTGGCATAGAAAAATAAATCGCTCCTCTTTTGGCACCAGTCCTTCGTGTGAAAGTGCAGGTCCTGGGGGGCAACGAAGCGGCCCCCACCCTGGAAAAGGGGTACGGGAGCCAGCGGGGGTTCCCCTCATTCGGCTCCTTCCCGAGGGGCAGGTTCCGAGTCCTGCGGGCACCCCGGGGGGGTTGGCGATGCCGGGGCAGGGCTAAGCATCCTTTGGGGACGGGGCTACAGCGGGGCGGGGGGGGGTCGCAGGGGACATTCGAGGGGGCGGGGGGCGGCGCGTTCGCTAGCACCGAGGGGGCAGGCGGGCGGGCGGTGGCCTGTCCCCATGTCACGCGCGGGGACCCCCCGGCCCCTCCACCGGGCTTGGAAAACAAACCAACCGCAGGGGCGGGGCGGGGGGCGGCTACGGCGGGGGCGGGATCTGTGCCCCCAGCAGGTCGTAGGCGAAGATGTTCCAGAAGACGGCGAAGAGCAGGAAGGTGCCGTAGGACAGCAGCAGCACCCACCAGCCGCACTGGTCCTGCAGGCTCTCCTCGTAGCTGCGCAGGATGGTCAGCCCCATGCTGATGCCCACGATGGCCCCCGCCAGGTGCGCCATGAAGCTGGGCTGCGGGCCCGAGGCCGGCAGCGGCGGCGAGAAGCGGAGCCAGACGGCGCGACCGACCTCGGAGCTCACTGCGGGACAGAGAGGGAGGTGCTGAGCCCGCCCCGGGGCCCCGCACGGCCGGAGGGATCGGGGCACGGGTACTCACTGCACACCAGCGCCAACACCATCCGCAGCAGCTTGTAGGGACAGCGCATCCCGGCCCAGTTCTGCGGGAAGGGGATGGATGGGTGGATGGATGGATGGATGGATGATGGATGGATGGACGGATGATGGATGGATGATGGGTGGATGGGTGGATGATGGATGGATGGATGGATGGATGGATGGATGGATGGATGGATGGATGGACGGATGATGGGCTGGCACCAGCAATGCTCCAGCACCGAGGAGGGGGCTGCTGCCATAGCCCCTGGAGTGCCCCATGAAGCCCCCTTAGGTCCCTGCTCCTCTCCATGCACAACCACCCCATGATGCCACCCAAGGTGGTGCCACCCCTAATGCCAACCCACAGTATCCCCCACAAATGTTGCCTACACCAGAGTGTCAACGCACCCCACAGTGCCACAGCATCCCCCCCAATGCCACACATGGCTGCCCACCCCACAGTGCCAGCCACCCCATGGCATCCCTCACTCATGTCCCACCACCTTGCCCAACATGCAGATAGCTCCCACTCCGTTGTCACCCCATGGCATTCCCCACCGTGCTGTCCCCCCTATAAAGCCATCCACCCCCTGTCCCCCCCGTGTCCCCTTGTCCCCTGGCTGACCATGACAACGTTGGCGAGGTGAGCAGAGCAGAGGGCGTAGACGCCCCCTGAGCCCCCGACCAGGGGGGCCCTCATGTCCGTGATGGAGACGGTGAGGGATCCTGGGGGCATAGATAGGGCTCAGCATTAATTAATTATTGTCTACATTAATTAATTACAGCCTGCATTGCCCCCCAGCCCCTGTGATGCCAGCTCTGCAGGGTGGCAGCCAGCAGAGCCCAGCATCCCCATCAAACTCAGCATGCACCTCCCCGTGCCCCCCTTGGGCTGGTGACAGGGACCCACGGGGGGATGGGGACAGCCCCCCCAGGGGAGCACCCACCTGCCAGGACCCCGGCCAGGTAGAGGAAGCTGATGCGCAGGATGCCGTGCACCATCTCCAGGGGCACCCCGATCATCAGCTGCAGGAGGGCGTTGAACCCCAGCTGCTCCAGCCTGCCCGGGCACAGGAGGAGACAGGCAGGGTTCAGCCTGCACAGCCCCCGGGGTGTCCCCGGTGTTCCCCCCCCCGGCAGGACCTACCCCACGTGCATGAACATGTAGGTGAGGAAGCGCCAGGCGCGTGCCCGGTGCCCGGGGTGATAGACCAGGGGGCTCTTCATGTACTCAGGGTGGTAGGTCTGCAGCACCCACTTGTTCAGCCGGGCCCCGTAGCACAGGAACACGATGATCTGCGACAAACCCCGTGGCTGTCACCCCGCTTTACCCCACATCTGAGCCCTACAAGGGCTCCAGGATGTCACCTGAGGTCACCCATCCCCACTGCCCTGGGTCTGAGTCCCACCATGGACACCAGGACATCACAACAGGGAGCACCCAACCCTTCACCCCATATTTGAGTCCCTCTGTGGGCACCAGAATATCACGACTGGGGTCACCCAACCCCACTGCGCCAGGTCTGAGTCACCCACGTGGGCACAGAGATGTCACATCCAGGGTCACACATCCCTTCGTGTCAGCTCTGAGCCCCCCTGTGTGCACCAGGAGCTCAGAACCAGGCTCATCCATCCTGTCTGATCCCTGCCGAGGTCTCCAGGACACTCCAGCAGGACGAGCTGGGCACGGCCCGCCCGTGCCCCGTACCTGGGTGAGGGTGACGGCTGCCATGAAGACGGGGGGCGGGCAGGTGCGGTGCTGGTAGAAGTACCAGCGCCGGTCCATCTCGCAGGGCAGGATCTCGTAGGCCACGTAGCGGACGAAGCGTTTGTAGATGCCGAGGCCGGTCTCGTCCAGCAGGACGTCGCGGGGCAGCGCCCGCTGCCCGTTGGCGATGGCGCGCTTGAAGCTGCTGGAGCGCTTGCTGCTGATCTGCGGAGAGAGGCCGTGCCCGCGGGGGCGGCGGGGGCAGCTCGGGACGCACGGCCTGGGGCCACCCCCTGCCCAGCCACCCCCTGCGCCGCGGACGAGCAATCCCGAGGCCACGCCGCCATCCCACGTCAGGACAGTCCCTGGGGACCGCCGGTGTCTGCCCCCCTCCCCAGGGGCACAGGGAGGTGCCCGGTGCCCACCCCGGGGTGGCACCCACCCCGTCCCTGCGGCCGCCCGGCACTGACCAGGTCTACCAGCTCCTGATAGCAGACCTGCCCCTCGTCATTGCCCTGTGCCAGGGCCACCAGCATGTCGAGCTTGGCGGGGTCCAGGGGCAGCTCATGGCTGTGCACCAGACTGGCGAACGTGTCCACCCCGATGAAGCCGGTGTTTTCGGGATCGAGCTGCGGGGCACGGCACGGAGCATCACCGGGGTGAAGCCCGGGCTGCGGCTCCCGGCCCGGCTGGGGACACCTCCTGGTGCCCCTGGTGCCTCACGCCCGGCTCCTTGACACCTGTCCCTGCCTCTGCGAGGGACACCGCAGCCTGCAGCCCCCCTGGATCGTTCCCCGTGGGGTGCCCCGTGCCGTGCCGGTGTCCCCGTCTCCCCGCGGCGCAGCCAACACTCTCCCACTCAGTTATTTCTCGCCGCCAGCAGCCTGCCAGCCAGGAAGCCACCAAGCTAAACACACGCGCAGCCCTGGCACCAGCCTCCTCCTCCTCCTCCTCTTCTCCTCCTCCTCCTCCTCCCGCTCCTCCCGCCGCCCTTGCCGCCGGCCGCTGGGATCCAACGCGCCCGGTGCCGGGGCACCCTGTGCCATCCTCCGGGCTCCCAGGGCGGGCTGAGCACCCTGAGCTCTCCAGGGACAGCGCCCCACGGGCACCCAGAGCCACCAGGTACCTGACATGGGACCGCTGATGGGGACAGGGAGCCCAGGATGGCACAGGAAGGTGGAGATGGGGAGAGGGCACCCACGGCCAGAGCACAACCCCTGAATCACCCTGAAGTACTGTGGGGTTTGCTCCTTGCTTCTGCAGGGTGGGAAATGCCGGAGAGAAGCCTCATCCTCGTGGGATGGGCAGGAAAGGGAGTGTTGGGACATGGGGTCGTGTCCCCACCCGGGTGGCACCCTGTCCCTCCCTGTTCCCCCGGCAGGAAACAGCCGCAGAGTCTTTCCCGAGGGACTTTGGGTGCCCCGAGCCGGTGTAGGGTGGGATGAGGGGTGCAGGCTGCAGGGTGCAGGCATTACTTGCAATCTCTCAGCAGCCGCCAGCCCCAGCCATAGGGGCGGGAGCACCCCGGTGTCACCGGTCTCCCTGCCCCACACCCGTCACCCCACGGGCTCCACGTGTGTGTGGTCACGCCGGGACCTGGCACACGCTGTCCCCACGCTGAGCCACCGGCCCCAAGAGCGCCAGGAGCTCTGTCAGCAGCCAGGGAGCCCCTCTCTGCTTTTGGGGTGCATCTCCCCCAACCTCAACCTCACTGGCACCCTACGAACCCCCGGGGAGGGCCCAATCCCCAGCCCCCAGCCCTTGCAGCACTGCTCATTCCCGGGGAAGACGCCGCTCATTCCCGAAGAGCTCGGGTTCACATGGAGTCCCTGTGCCCGAGGGTGCGGTGACACGGGGGACAGCATCGCAGCTCCCGGGCTGGGGGACTCAGCCAAGGTCATGGGAACAGCGGGGGGCGAGTGGGGGAACAGTTAATTTTCCTGACCCCCAAGAAATTCCTTCCCCAAGCCCAGGGGAGAGCCGCCAGCTGGGCCAGGGCTGGCTGGGGATGGAGGGACGAGGCGATGGAGCTCAGCGGGGACTGGTGGGGGCCGGGGCGCAGCGCCTGGAAACCTCTCGAGGCTCCATCGCGCCGCGAGCAGAGCCCCACGCCAGGCAGCGTTGATGCTCCACGGCCTCATCCCGCAATCAGGTCACGGGGGTGGGTGCAGACCCCCGCCTCGCCGGCGGGACCGAGCCCACGGCAGCCCCGGGGCTCCACCCGGCACCCAGACCCCGCCGGCCGCGCTGGGGCTCCGTGCCCAGCACCCCTCGTCCTTGAGGGCGCACCGGGCAGGATCCGACCCGGCGCTGACGGAGGGAGAGGCCACAAGTGAGATGAGTGGCGCGTTCTCAGCGGCACGAGGTGGGGGTCGGTCCCCCAGGCCGGTGATGAGGGGCACCGAGGGACGCTGGCGAGGAGTGGCACGGCCGCGCTGGCCGCCCTGGGTGGGCAGCGCTGCCTGCTGCGCGCCAGCCGTGCCCGGTGCGTGCGAGCATCCCCGCCCCGGTAGCGATGGCCGGTGTCCGGCGGCCCCCCCCGAGCGCAGCCCCGTGCCCGGTGCCCCCAGGGCGGCCTCACCTGCTCCTGGATGAGCTGCAGCAGGGAGCTCCTGTCCATGCACCCGGCGGGCGGAGGGCTCCGCCGCTCCCCCGCGCCCGGGGCCGGCGAGCCGGGCAGGGGAGCGGCGCGGGCGGCGGGGGCGGCGGCGGGGGCGGCTCTCCCCGCCAGCCCCGCGTTGCGGCGGGCCCGGGAGCGAGCGGCGAGCGGCGGCGCCGGGAGCCGCCGATGGCAGCGGGGCGACGGCGGCGGCGGGGGCGGGAGCGGAGCCGAGCGGAGCCGCCCCCGCCGCAGCGCGCGGCGCAGCGCCCCCCCCTCCCCGCACCCCCCGCCGCCGCCGCCGCCGCGCGGGGAACCGGGACCCGCCCCGCCCCGCCCCGCCCCGCCGGCAGCGCCGGGACACGGCCCAGGGCACGGGCAGGGAGCCGGCACCTGGCGCTCGCAGCATGGGATGGTGGCGGCAGCCCGGTACGGCTGCGCGCATCCCGGTACAGGTACCTGCATCTCGGTATGGGAACCTGCATCCCAATACAAAAACCTTCATGCCAGTACAAAAACCAGCATCCCAGTACAGGAACCTGCATCCCAGTATGGGAACCTGCATTCCGGTCCAGCTGTGGGCATCCTGGTACTGGTACCCACTCCCAATATGGTAACTACATCCTGGCGTGATACCTGCATCCCAGTGTGGTATCTACATCCCAGTATTGGTACCCACATCCCAGTACTGGTCTCCACATCCTGGCCCAGTACCTGCATCCCAGAACAGCTCTGTGTATCCTGGTGTGGATACCTGCATCCTGCTCCCCATGTCTCAGCACTCACACCCTGGTATGCGACCTGGATCCTGGTGTGATCCCTGCACCCAGTACAGGATCTGCATCTTGGAATGGGAACCTGTATTCCATTTCCAGTACTGCATCTCAATACAGGTACATGTATTCCAGTACCCACATCCTAGTACATGGTTTTGCAGCTGCACCCTTCTAGAGGAATCCATATCCTGGTACAGTACCTGCATCCCAGAATGGGCACCAGCATCCCAGAATGGGCACCATCATCCCAGAATCGACACCATCATCCCAGAATGGGCACCAGCATGCCAGCATCAGGTACCTGCTGAATCTGGCACAGATGACTGCAAACATTCCCTCCATCCTGCCCCTGCACCCACAGGCCAGCACAGTCCCCCATGGCACAGGGGCCACAGAGCCTCCACTGCTGTGCCCTGCCCCAGCGCAGTGCTCATGGAACAGCCTGGCACTGGGTCGCTTTATGTGACATGCCCAGTGTCATCCAGGTCAGGCTCCCCTGGCTCCCCAGGCAGGGCAGGGGTGTCCCTAGGACCCATCCCTGGTACTGTCCTCACTTCCCAGAGCCACGGCTCAGCCCCACTGAGGGTGCCCAGGGAGCTCTGGGCTTCCCGGCCCTCCCAGGCTCCTTCCCTGGGGACTGTGTGTGGCCATGGCCCTGCCACGCGTGACCCCTGCCCCACGCCCGTGTCTGTCCCAGCACAATGTGCTATTAATACACATCAGGGCACGTGGGCCCACACTCCCGTGGGATCCAGCCTGGTTTGGAGTCACCAGGGAGGACCGCGTGTCCCGCCTGCCTTGGAATCGCCTTCTCTGCCCGGCACGGCAGCACCAACTGTGTCCCCCCATCCCTGTCCCCTGACTGGCCGTGTGGGAAGGGTCTCCTCTCGACCCCACAGCCCAGAGGGATCCCTCACATGTGGGAGCAGTTCCACCCCACTCAGTGTCAGTGCAGAGGCTCTGGAAAACCCTTTTCTCTGGCTGCGCCCACCTCCCCTGTGCCCAGCGCCCGTGGCTGAGGCTGCAGAGACAGAAATAGCTGAGGGAAAAGCTGCCATGGGAAAACAGGAGCAGGGAGGGGAGGTGGCACAGCCCTGGGAGAGGTGGGAGCAGGGGGAAAGTGTCTGTAGGGGAAGTGGGGAGCCCCAAACCCCACACGGGGATGGGCACAGAGATCCACAGATTCCAGGGCAGCCAAAGCCTCCCACGTCCCATGGACCCCGGGCACAGAGCCACGGCATCCATCACCTCCTTGCCTGTGTTTTCGCCCTGGCTGGCACTTGTTGCACAAGGATCTGTGTCCCCAAGCACCAAGGAGCCCTGGCCAGCCCCAAGCCTCGTCCCACCACACCAGGCTTCTGCTCCTGCCCTAAATCCCTGTAAGTGCCCTCAAACGGGGCAGCCCAGGCTCTGGGGGTGGCCCTGCTCCCACTGCAGCCCACAGAGGCCCCAGGCTCTGTGCAGCCCGGGCTGGGATGAGGCTCCTGCTCCCCACGTGACACAGGGCACTGTGTGCAAGCGCAAGGTGTGTAAAAATTTATTTTGCTGTAGAGAACAAATCTAAAACATTAGAGCTCCAGCAGATGTGGAGCAGGGAGACACCAGGCATGGGCCCAGCTGGCAGAGCCACGCACAGTGGGCACAGAGAGGGACGTGAAACACGAGGGATGAGGCCCTGGCAGTGCCAGGGACCAGGGGCCAACCGTGAGTGGGTGCCCGACTAGCAGAGGAGCTCCAGCACAGGCAGGGACACCCGGCCAGCCCTAGGGACAGTAGGATGGGGACACCACCCTCTGGGGCTGTCCCTGGGAGAGACACTGGTCCTGCTCAGTGATTTCTCCACCCCCTCACTGGCTCCAGAGCATGATAAAACATTTAAATAGACAAAACACAGAAAAAGCAGCTCTGGGTGCTACCTAGGAGCTGCCCCCACAGCTGCAAGCAAAGAGACCAACCCTGAGCGTGCTGGGGAAGGCCAGGCTGGTGACACAGCCAGGGGCTGATCCAGGGAGGACAGGAACTCAGGGATGGGTGCTGGTCTTGCTCTTTGGAACCTGCAGACAGGGACACTGTGGGGCTTTGTCCCCAACGGGAGCTGAGCTCAGCCTCAGCAGCTGAAACCAGCTCAGGTGTGGGCAGGGGACAGGAGACAGGACAGGAAGGAGCTTCCAGTGAAGCCAGGAGATGCAATGCCCAGAGCCTCGCTCTCTGGATAGAGCCCCACAGAGAGGACAGCAGGACACAAGGCCTAGGGCACAGTGTGGCATCAGCTCAGTGATAGCGCTGCCAGGGAAAGACTGGGCACACAATGGGCATCCAACACCCTCCCAGTCCTTACCAGGGCTCCCAGAGCCCTGCAAATACTGGTGGCCATGAATACTGGTGGCCAGGGGTGGGGAGGGGACGGGCCATACAGGAGGCAGGAAAGGAGAGTGGATGGACCCACAGCCTGGCATGCTACAGGACTCACAAGATTTTTGTGTAGAAACAGCAGAAAGGAGCTCAGGACAAACCCTGGTTGTCACTGTCCCCACTCAGCCCGGGACAGCAGCCACTGTGTCCCAGCATCAGGGGCCAAACACTGGGCCTGGGGGTGTCAGTGCCTGGCCCTCCCTCCCTGGCTGCCTTTCCCAGCACTGGCTGAGGGAAACCAGGACAGGAGATGGAGATGTGCCCCAGGGAGCTGCAGCCATGAGCTCATTTGACAGCTCAGCTGCTGCTGGAGCTCCCAGAGGCAGAATTGAGGGCACCAGCACAGCCCTCTGGGGAGGGGATGTGCCCAGTCCAACAGACACCAAAACACTCACGTTTGAGCTTAAAAACAAGCGTTAAAAAAAACTGGAAAAAATAAAAGATGAGGGCGATCCTCCAGCTGCTGGTGAGGCAGAGCCCTCCTGGCAAAGCTGCCTGCCCTGTGGCCACAGGGGCCAGGAGGCCACAGGCTGAGGCTGGCCAGTGCCAGGGATGGATCCTGCTGGTGCTGGGAGGTCTGGCTTCACTGGTCCTGCAATCCAAGCCGGGGGCAAAGGAGGATTTCCTACCAAGGGCCAGCTTGAGACAGGCCCCTCACTGGGCGTCGCTGGGGATGGGGAGCTGGTATCACAGGGAGGACGGGGTGGAGGGTGGCTCTCATTTGTTCTTGGCCAGTAGCCGGTAGAGGGTGAAGCCCACCAGCGCTGTCACCGCCGCCCCCAGCGCCACCCGCAGCCAGAAGGACGCAACTCCCAGCTCCAAGGCGTTCAGGTGGCTGCAAGGAAACACAGGAGAGGCCGGTGAGTGTGGCTATCCCTGCTCCTACCCCACACAGGGAGGCTGGGGGTGCCAGGGGGTGAGCCCAGCACTGGGGGAAACAGCCCAGGGAGAATCGGAGAGATTCCCCTGTCCCTGCAGGTGGAGCACTCATCACCCCACGTCACCATCAAGCCCAGGAAGGGCTGTGGGACGGATGTGCCTGTCCCCTCCCCTGCCCTGGAAACAGCTCTCCAACACCTAAATAATTAGACAGGTTATCTGCCTTTCTAGGTCAAGCTGCCTTTCCAACTCCCAGTGCACGGAAAGCCGGGATGCCACCACAGGGACACCGGTGACAGAGACCAAAGGGCAGCGAGGGACAGGGCCCGGTGCTGCCCCAGCGTACACATTCCCTTCCCAAACACGTGCTGTCCTGCACTAATGTGCTCCTCTCTCTCCTTCCATCCATAATTCATTCCCCACTACATCGGGGGAGCACAGCCAATCCCCAGCCCTCCATTACGCTGTTATTTATTTATACCACATACCCTAAGATATATTAAGAATATTTAAATTTTAATACTGCAGAGGGGAGGGAAAAAAAAAGCGTCAGCTCTAAAAATAAAGTTGTTTATTGAAAAGAAGCTGGAGGGAAAACTACTCACTAGTAATCCCATCCTGCCTCCCAATGCTCCCACACGTTCTCCTCGCCAGGGCTCAGCCCCTGGAGCTGTGCTCGCCCTTCCCAGCCCTGGAGCACAGCAATTCCACTCACAGGGATCCTCCTCCCTGCCCACAGCCCCCCTCACCCCCTGTGACCAGCCTGGTGCTGTTTCCAGGCCCTCTGGGGGGCAGTTCCTCCCAAAGGGAGGCTGTGTGACAGAGGTCTCGCTTCACTGACCTCTTTTTCAGTCTGATCCATCTCATCGGGAGAAAATAGCTGCCACCCCCCCCGTGGGCCTTGGCAAACTAAGCTGGCTACTCCTCTTCAGCATTTTTTATCTTAGGCTTCAAAAATAAACACTCCTGTGGCAGGATCTATCTACTAAATCTGCCAGAGATATACACACAGGCAGAAGAAAACCTCCCCCCTTTGCAATTAGAGGAAGAAGTGGCTTTTCTGTTTCAATTATTTGTATAAGCAGATCACAGAATCACAGAATCCTGGAATGGTTTGATTGGAAAGGAACCTTAAAGCCTGTCCTATCCCATCCCCCTGCCATGGGCAGGGACATCTTCCACTATTCCAGGTTGCTCCAAGCCCTGTCCAGCCTGGCCTTGGACATTTCCAGGGATCCAGGGGCACCCAGAGCTTCTCTGGGCACCCTGTGCCAGCCACCCCCCACCCTTCACAGGGAACAATTCCTTTCCAATATCCCATAATATCCTGTCCTCCTTCAACTTAAAGCCATCCCCCCTTGTCCTGTCACTGCATGCCCTAGATGACACCAAGATCACTTGATGACAACAAAAGCTGCAAAGAAACGAAAGCAAAAGCAATGTGGCAGAGGTAGGGCTGGGACACAGGCCCCTCCCCAGGCTGTGCTCCCAGCAGAGCCCCTCCATGGGAAGGATACTAACGGGAAGGTGGCAGCAGTGGCCAGTTTGGTGTAGACAGCAGTGCTGGGTGGTCCCTGGCTGTGGCAGGAGAAGAGGAAGGGTGGAGGGAGGCAGTGCTTGTAGCAGAACTCGGCTGGGAAGAGGCCTGGCTGCTGGCTGGCTTCTGGCAGGTCTGTCTTGGAGGCCACGAAGACACAGGGGATCTGGCTGTCCAGGTAGTGTTGCTGCAGAGACAGGGAAACCCCAGCCAGGGGATCAGGACCAACCCCTGCCGCCAAGGCTGATGTCCCCCACTCCCCTGGTGAAGTCAAATAGGAAGCCTGAGGTCACCCAGGACTCCTGTAAAGTCCCCCAGGGTCCCTGCCAGCTACCTTATAGATGCTGGCACAGTAGCTGAAGGATTTGGGGTCGCTCAGGCTGTAGATGAAGCAGGCGACGTCACAGGCTGTGTCCGACGGCTTCGTGAACGTGGTGTCAGCACTGACCTCACACAGCTGGAGCAGAGGGGACAGGGGTGTGGTACAGCAGCGTCCCAGGGGCTCAGCTGTTCCTCAATCAGCACATGGACAGTGCCAGCACAGCCACAGCCCAGCCCCGTGTGCCAGGATATGGGGACACGGCACAATTCCCTGCTCTCCCACACTTACTATGAGGTACTTCTCCTGGCCATTGACCTGCACTGTGTTGATGGTGTGGAGGGATGGCTGTCCTGGGTTCTCCCTCTGGGCCTGTCACCAAGGAAAACAGTCTCAGGTAGTGGAGACACGAGCAGTGCTGCGTGAGGGACAGTGTTTCACTGCCCCAAGCCCTCCTGGCCTGACAGCTACCTGAAGGGCAGCCAGGGCCTGTCATGAGATGTGGGGCTGCTCCTACAGGCAGGGAAAGTCAGCATTGCTGTGGTCAGACTGGAGAAAGACACAGCCCCTCGGGACAAGCAGAGGGAGCAGCCCCACTGCATCAGCCAGGATGAAGGACACCGACACCACCAGCACAGAGGGGGTGAGAAGCATGCGCAGGGAGGGGGCCTGGCCACAGGCAGGGAGGTGCCACCAGGGGACAGATCGCTCCAGGAGCCCCAGCTGTGCCTCCTGCTCCACCCTAGGAGCATGGCCAGCCAGGGAACAGCCACTCACCGCCAGGCTCCTGCCGAGGAAGGCCTGCAGGAAGGCGGACTTGCCTGCGCCCCGTGCTCCCAGCACCTTGCACAGGAAGACATTCCTCTGGGTCTGCCCTTTCTCCAGGTCAATCCTCTTCTCCCGGGTCACTGGCAGGAGAGAGGCTAGTGAGAGCCAGGAGGGACCTGAGCTGTGACAGAAGGGGAGGGCATGGCTGTACCTGTGAGGGCTTGTGTCTGGGAGTCCTGCTCCGAGAGGATGGGGTAGCCCAAGTAGCCCAGACACTCCAGGCAGTGCCGTATGTCCAGGTAAGCCACGAGCCTGGAGAGACAGAGCAGGCCAGCAGGGTGAGCAAGGGCTGAGGGATGTGACCAAGGGCCAGGGAGAGGGACTGAGCTTACGTCCACTGGCAGAGGAATCCATGCAGGGAAAGCAGGCCTTTATCAGTGGTGCATACCGTGTTGTAGAGCTCGGGGCCCCAGGGCACGCAGGGGAACACACTGAAGAAGTTCTGCAGCTCTGTGTGCGACAGGGCTCCATCCTGGTCCTGCCAAAATACAGGGAGTCACCAGGGGAGGCAGGAGCCAGCCCTGCCACAGCAGCCACCTCCCTGCTGTGGAACATCACAGGGATGCTGCCAATGGCAGGAATCGATCGACCGCAGCAAGGCCGGAGCTGGGCGAGCTCACAGAGCCTGTGCCTCAGGGACTGCCAGCACTGCACAACAACAAACATGTTTTGGGATTGCAGCTGCAACCAGGCACGACCTGTCCGTGCCCACCCCACAGCCCTGAGCTGCTGTTCCTGGCATTCCTGGAGCCAGCTGTCCCACAGCAGCCCGCATCAGTCCAGCGTGGCCTTCCAGAGGCCAACTCAGCACTCAGGCTGCTGTGCCTGAAGGGAACCTGCTGGCAGCTGGGCACCCAGGGATGCACATCCATCCAGTTCTGCCATTCCCCATGGCCACAGAGCTGACCTGGATACACAGGGACGTGTGTCCACTCTCTGCTGCCATTCCTGAGCCACTCCCCATTGTCACAGAGCTGCCATACCCAGATGCACATCAACATCTGAATAGCCAGTCCGAGCAGGTGCATGCAGATCCAATACATCCCTTCTCCCCCTCTCCAAGAGCCTGAGTTTGGCACAAATGTGTTGCTTTCTCTCCCTCTCTCCAGCCTGGCAGCCCTCCACCAGGCTGGCAGATGCTGGTCCATGGCTGCTGGCCAGCAGCTGTGCCCGCTTTCCTGCCTCCCTGCCCACTTTCCTCCCTGCTTCCCTGCTTGCTGCAGCCAGGCACTACAAGGGCCGTGCCAGCCTGATGCCAACTCAGACCCCGAAGTCTAAACTGCCCTCTGGTCAAGAGCAGTGACCACAACCCCACATCCCTGATAGGCCATTAGACTACCTCCAGCTCACTGTGGCCACTTTCTGCTCCCAAAACCTCCAAAGGGGGAATGCTGTGGCCGAGGAAAGCCCTTCCCCAGTGCTCTGTGGGCTCCCTGGCACAGAGAGGTGGTCAGGAGAGCACCTGTGCCCACGTGTGCAGGCCCAGAAGAGCATCCACTCCCCTGGAGCTCCTCCCCTGCTGCCCACCTTGTCGTGCTTCTCAAAGAGCCTCTGCAGGAACTGGTATCCCAAGTGGTTGAGCTCTGTGGAGCAGCCAGGGGGCACACGGAACCTGTTGGGGAAATCATGGAATGGTTTAGGTTGGAAAACCCCTCTATGATCGAGTCCGACTGTTCCAACACTGTCAAGACCACTGCTGACCCATGTCCCCAAGTGCCACATCTACATGGCTTTAAATCCCTCCAGGGATGGGGGGACTCCACCACTGCCTTGGGCAGCTGTGCCAGTGCCTGACCACCCTTTCAGCAAATAAATTTTTCCTACTACCCAACCTAAACCTCTCTTTTATCTTTCATACCTTATTCTCCAGTTCAGACACTCAAATCGGCCTCCTCAAGCCCAGAACAAAGGGCAGTGTGTGAGCACATCTCACTCAGAGGACACAGCTTCCCACTCCCTCCCTGCTCAAGGTCAGCAGTTGCCTCCAGGCCTGGTTATTCCTTGACACAGCCCCCTCATTTTGGGGAGAATCCCCTGAGGATGCACAGTGGCCTTTCCTTGGCACATCCCCAGCAGCCCAGAAGATGCTGTGCCCTTGCTCTGCCTCATGCCCAGGGCTTCAGTAGAGCACAGCAGTGCCCCAGGGTGCCATCCACCAGTATGTCCCTGTCACCTCCCTGCAGCCTACTCTCTGGGAAGAGGAGGAGGCAGCTCCCAAGCCAAACTCTTCCATTCCTGCCAGCTCCCCATCTTCAGAGTGGCAGGGAGCAGAGAAGAGACAGCAGCTGCACAATCAGCCGTGAGGGCCGTGCTGACAGCTCACTGCTCCCGACAGAGCCGTTCTGCCTCGCTCAGCCAGGGACAGAGCAGCCTACAAGAACCCTTTGCTGATGTCAAGGCAAGACTGGGATTTCATTCCCCACCTTCCTGTCGGCCTAAATCAGCAGGCCCAAGGCCTGCTGTACTTGTCCCCACTCCCACGTGTCAGCTCCTGCCCGAGGGGAAGGCGAGGACTGCGAACCTGACCCTGACCTAAGGGCCCACAGCAGCTCCTGGGTGCACGAAGGACCCAGCCAAGGTGCTGGGGATGCTGAGCCTTGCGGGGGGGAATGTGCCCCCTGCCCAGCCCTGGACACGCACTGTGGGTGCAGGTAATCATCTGTCAGCTCCAGCTCATCGTCGTAGCCGAAGCGGCGCAGGATGGTCCAGGTGGTTTCGTGCCGGCCCCGCTGGATGAAGAGGGTGTTGAGGAAGAGGAAGCCTGCAGGAGAGATCAGGGGGCTCAGCCACAGCGCAGTCAGTTCAGCCTCAGGGATCCACTTCTCAGCCATGCTTTCCCTGGGAAAGCAGACTACTGGGACAGAGAGATCTAGCAGCCACAGCAGGCTTGTTTTAATAAGAGGGACTAATTAGGCTTGGAATGAGAGCCAGGAGGCTCAGGCCAAGGACAGGGCCCCCTGGGATGTGCTGAAGGAGCTGGGTCCCCCCCATCCCCGGAAAGGAGCAGGGAGCCCTCGGGCTGTTACCGTTCAAGGTGAGGCCGTTGTCCTGCACCCCATCCGTCGTGTTCTTCCACACAACCATCTTCACATCCTCCAGGGCCTGGGGGGCCAGGGGGTTTCCAAAACAAGACTTCTGCCTCCCAAGAGAATGAAGACCACTGTCAGCAAAGCACTCAGAGAGCACAATCCTGTCTCACCAGATTCCCTCTCCCCTGGCAAAGAATGGGGTTTCAGGGAGGGAAAATCCACCCAGATCACGGATTTCTACCTGAGGCCTTGACCAAACCTCTGTTCTTCAGCATCCAAATAATTTAGGACTCTCAGCATCTCCAGAGCCTCCTGGTCTTCCCATGGCAGAGCAAACTTAGAAAGATGGAACCCTACATGCTCAGAGATGCACCCTGTGGTGCTTTAGCTGTGCCACAGAAACACCAAACAGGTACGGGATGGCTGTGCCAGGAGAGGGGCAGATGCCTGCTGGAAAGGGAATCCCAGGCCCTGGGGAACTCTTCAGCTCTGCAGCCACCCTACCTGGAAGTAGTTGAGCTCATCATCACTGAGGACCTGGTTGTTGTCCTGGTCTGACAGGTTGAAGATCCGGGTCAGTGCTCGAGCACAGGCGGGTTTGAGCTGCAAGGACCAACCATGGTGACAATGGCAGGACATCAGCCACAGCCTGGGCCTTCCTCCTGCAGCCCCACACACAGTGGGTTCCCTTCCTGCACTTCTAGACCAGTACCATAGCCACCTCGGAGGTGGGAATCATGGAATTATTAAGGTTGGAAAACTGCTCCAAGATCTGAATCCAGCTGTTCCCCCAGCACTGCCAAGGCCACCACTAGCCCATGTCCCCAAGTGCCACATACACAGAGCTTTCAAATCCTTCCAGGAATGGTGACTCCACCATTCCACCTGTGTCAGTCCCTGACCAGTCTTACCATGAAGAAATTTTTCCTAATATCCAATCTGAAGTCAGAGAGGACAATCCATGGGGAATTTTTCTTCCAGACCTTCCCTTCAGAACCAACACACAGCCTGGAGCATGATGGCTTCTGCCCCAACACACCCGAGTCTTTGCAGGTGTCTGTGTGCCCAGCTGGCTGTACTGGGCACAGGAGATGGGCACTGCTCCCTTGGCCTGTCTGTGCCAGCCCCAACTCTCCACTTCCATTCCAAAAACTCCAGCCCAGAGCAGTGTGCTGGGAAGGAGACTCGTCCAAGAGCCCACCTGCTTCTCCTCTGGGTCATAGAGCGGGGCAGTGGGGTGCAGCACAGCTTTCTGGGCGTAGTAGAAGAGCTCAGAGATGTTCTTGAGGTTCTTGGCAGAGCACTAGGGATTCAGAGGAAGAGACAGCCCTGATGAAAAGGGCAGGAGCTGTGCCTCAAAGCCCAGAGCAACATTTGTCCACCATGAGGAAAAATCAAAAGGGACAATCTCCTGGGTTTTGCTCTGGCTTTGCTGTGCCCATTCCACAGCCCCGGAACCAACAGGGCCAGTGTGGAGAGCCACAGAGGGCAGACACAGAAAGCTGCTCCTTGCAAGGGGTAAAGGACAGAAAACCCAAAGGACAGGCTCTCAACCCCTGGACACGGGGATCTGTGCACAGCAACATCACCAGGGCAGCTCTCCAGGAGCACAGAGGCTCCCTGACTCCCACCAGACCAGCACTCCAACCCCTCAGGGAGGCTCTGCACATCCCCTTCAGCTCCCTCACCTCCACACAGGTCTCAATCTCCGAGAACTGGTTCATGATGGGCAGGATGACCTCCATGGAGCTGCCCATCTGCAGGTCAGACTTGTTTCCCACCAAAATAATGGGGATTCTAGGAAATAGACAGAGCACAAGTGAGGCCACCCCTCTCCTGGTCCCAGCACTATCCCAGCCATTGGTGCTCCCATGGGCAGGTCAGGGAGGCCCCAAGTCTCCTCTGCAAGGTCCAGAGCAGCTTTCCTGCCTCCCATAGCCGGGAGCATCCATCTGGAGAAAGAGCCTGCCTGATCCTGCTTATGCTTTCACCCAGCAACAATATGTTGCTGCCTTTAATCCAGCACAACCTTCTGTCCAAGAGATCCACACACAGACTGAAGCTTCTGTGCTCCCAGATCCCCCTGGCAGCTGCCTCTCCCTGTCTGGCTGAGAAGAGATCAAGGGGGGAGAAGGATCCCTCCTCAGTGACCCCCTGCCTCAACTGATCTCTGGTGTAGAAAAGTCCCCATGTGCTTCTTCTCTAAGTGGTCTGGCCACAAGCCACCGTCCTGGAATGGCTTTGGTCGGGAGGGACCTTAAAGCTCATCTCATCCCATGTCCTGCCATGAGCAGGGACATCCCCATTAGACCACAGCTCCAAGTCCCATTCAACCTGGCCTGGACCAAATCACAAAGCTGGTTTGCTCTCAGCACCCTGAGAAGGAGGTGAGGGTGAGGGGCACCCCACAGCCCCCAGAATGCCCCAATTCTGCACCCACAGATCACACCCCACACAGTACCTGGATCCCTTTTCTATTCCCCCGTTCACCATGGGGATCCACTTTGTGCGAATCTGGAAGGTGAGCAGAGGGAAAGGGCTCTCAGCACAGGGTGGGGAGGGAGAGGCAGCTCCCAGGCAGGCAGGACCAGGGTCCTGCAGCCATCTGCTCCCTGGCATTCCCTCACACCAGCAGGCAGAGAAGGCCCAGAGATGCTGGATGCACCAGGATGCAACAAGCCTCTTGTCCTGTTGTGAGGGAGCAACCTTGGGCAGAGCTCAGCTTCTGCTTGCCAGAGTCTGACCCAAAATCCCACAGAGCTGGGGGCCATCAGTACGTGCCCACACCACAGGGCAGCACTGAAACCCCAGCACTGGCAACCCCCTCTGACCCTGCTGCTGGAGCGGGGCCATGATAGGGACCCATTACCTTGTCAATGGTGGCCTCCTTGGTGACATCATACACCATGCAGACCACGTTGGCCTGCAAGAGAAGCAGCAGAGAGTGATGAAGGGGTCCCTGCCACACTCATGGCAGCAAAGGATGCCGTGGCAGCAGGGGATGTTCGGTAGCAGGGGATGCCGTGGCAGCAGGGGATGTTTGACAGCAGGGGATGTTTGGTAGCAGGGAATGCCGTGGCAGCAGGGGATGTTTGGTAGCAGGGAATGCCGTGGCAGCAGGGGATGTTTGGTAGCAGGGAATGCCGCCTGAGCTGCCAGGGAAACACAGCGGCCGAGTGCACGTGAGCACGGACACGTACACAGCCCCTGGCTGGGTCGCCCTCTGCACGAGCCCACGAGCTGCTGGAGCAGCTCCTCTGCCTCAGGATCCCCCTCCCACACCACCCTTGTCCCAGCCCTCCTCCCCTCCTGACCCCGTGCAGATAGGGCCAGCACCGAGGCTTTGTCGGAAGCAGACAGGAGGGATCACTGGTCCTTTCAGGAGAGAGTTTAATGCTAATCCGAGGACACACAAGGGTTTAGGCAGGATTTCCTGGAGCCATTTAAAGCTTCTGTGTACTCCTGCTGTCTGGGTGGAGGGAGCAGGACCCCCATGCCCACCTCCTCAGCCGTGAGCCACCAGGGTTGGGAGATTAAATAGCTTTGCTCAAGTGAGAGAGATGGTTTTATTATACATAATTAAAAGGTCCTTATGTCTGCACAGTCAAGGTTAATCCCAGGGCAAAGAGCAGCTGGATCCACCCCAGACAGACAACTTAATTATTCCTCCATGGCTGCTCTGAGGGCTCCCCTCATCCCTCCCTGCTCAGTGCTCGCCAGGGGCTCCAGCTCCCAAATTAACTCCTCTGTGCCTCCGCTTCATCAGACAGCCACAGGGGTTTTAATGCAGGGAGCAGGGGTCTTGCCCAAACCCAGAAACTGCTTTTCCCTCTTCTGAGTCTGTGGGGAATGTCCTGAGGCTCAGAGCATAACATCTGCTCCACAGCCTCCTCCACCTCCCGTGGGCAGAGAGCTGCCCCCCGCTGCTCGCCTTCTGGAGGCTCCCCGGAGGGCTTGGACAAGCCACACACAACAGCTTACAAACAGAGCAGGATTAAACAAGCCTCTAAACAAACCAGGAGCATTAATCCGTGGATAACCAACTGCCTGTGCCTCTCTGGGTGGCTAAAGGGGAGGGGAGGGAGCAGCCATGTATCCCTTGGGGACCACAGTGTCCTGTTCCCATCCTGGCCAGCCTTGCTCACCTTGGCGATCTCCTCCTGCAGCTCCTCCTCCGTCTGCTCTGACTCTGGAAGGGGAATGAAGCCATCACCACCTGCCCAGGCAGGGGCACCCCTTCCTAATCTCCTCAGCCAGGCAGGGAAGGGCCCTACCTGAGTAGTCCACTATGTGTGTGGGGACCTTCTCAGGAGTGACATCGGCCGGGATCGTGATCTCCTCCGCCCGGGGGGGCACCTGTAAAGCCAGCAAACCCCATCCAGCCACAGGCAGCCAGCAGGACAGGTGACAAGGGACTTCAGATCCCAACATGGCTGCTGCCAGGGCAGGATGAGCTGTGGATCACAGATCGCTCTTGGCCCACCAGGCTGCAGCAGACCCCTGCACAGGCAGCGTCCTCGAGGTGGAACTTCCACCTGCCTCCCTCACACAATCTCCTGATCCCGATGGAGATAAGTCCAGGGCACTCCCTGGGCTCCTCTGGGAGCAGCGCTGAGTTGATTGTCTGGGCTGGGCTAGGAGCAGGGAAGGAGCTCGATGCCCATCACCATGGAGGGCACCAGCTGCTCATGGGCAGCAGGAGAAACCATCTGAGGCACAGGGAAATGTGCCTGGACAGACTGATGCCATTTCCCTATCCAAACTGTGCTGGGACAGCAAGCTGTGGAGGGACACAGGCTGGCTGGATGCTGCTGCTCACAGCTGGCCTGGCTTGGAGCACGAGAGCCATCTCCAGAGGGTACAACAGGCAGGGAATGGGGCCTGTCCCCTTCCAAGGGCTCTGTGGTGTCACCAGTGCTGGTGACAGAGACCCCCATCAGCAGCAAGTGGGGCCCTAGGAGGTACCAACACCCTCCTCAGGGCAGAAAGAGCTGCTAGGCAGGATCAGCTCCCAAGTCGGAATCAGAGCACAAACTGAGGAAAACACCACCTCAGCTGGAGCTCCGTGAGGTCCTCACTGACCTCATCTGAACCAGTCCCGCGGCTGTCACAGCCTCAGGAGCTGTAAGCACCTCCCAGCCACCCCCATCTCCAGCGGGGACACTGGGGACAGAGCTGTCCCACGCAGCGAGGGGCCCCGGGCTGGCGGTGTGCGCGTCTCCTCCACACTCACCTCTTCAGGAAACTCCTCTCCCACCAGAGCCATGATCAGGGACGTCTTCCCCACCTGGGCTAGGAAATAAAGGGAGGACGTTGACATTGGCACCGGCATGGCAGAGCTTGAGGGGACAGCGGCAGGTGGGAGCCACGACCGAAGCCAGGGCTGCTGGCAATGACACCCACGGGGCACGGGGCCACGGACGGGCCTGGTCTCTCCCCTCGTCCTGCCAGTGACGGGGGGGGGCCCACCTGGTCCCCACCTGCCCTCGCCCCTCTCCCGCAGGAGAACTCTCTCCCCCGGCATCCCCGTGCTCCCTCTCCCTTCCCGAGCTGGAGGAGCCTCCCCCTCCCCCGTGCCCCCCGCGCCCCTCACCCTCCCCGAGCAGGAGGATCCGCACGTCCCGTTTCATGGCGGCGCCACCGCCTCCCCGGCCCTCCCCCCCCCACTTCCGGCCGCACCACCGAGCGGCGGCGCAGAGCGGGGCAGAGCGGCGCGGCGCCCCCTAGCGGGGCAAGCACACCGAGACCTCCAGCGTTCGTCTTTCGATGGTTTATTAATGAAAACGGAACATTTAACGGCAACGAACGGGGCCGTGAAACACATTCCAGGGCCGGGCGGGGCCGCAGGCGGGCCAGCCGCCGCCGCCGGCCCCTGCAGCCGTGGGGGCGGAGGTTCGGGCCTGGTTGCGGCCGGAGCCGGGGCCTGTCCGGGGGCGGGCCCCGCTGGAGAAGCAGCGCTGGTCCAGGGCCAGCCCGGCTCAGGCGCCCGTGAGCTCCCACACGAACACGGCGCTGTGGGAGGCCGTGAGGAGGCGGCGGCCGGAGGGCGCGAAGCGGCAGAGGTGCACGGTGTCGTCATGGCCGGCGTAGTCCTGCGGGTCCCCGGCGGGGCAGGGCTGCAGCCGCAGCAGCCGGTCTGGGGAGAGGAGCGGCTCAGGGCTGCGCCAGGAGGCTCTGGCTGGCCCCATCACCCTCCAGACCCGCGCCCTGGGGCACTCTTCGCTGTCATTAGGCCTGACAGAAGCACCGTTCATGGTCACCTCCCACCCTCTTTCCACGTCTTTTCCCTGCCAGAAGCCTTCTTTCCAGTCATCCCCAGTCCTTCTCCACGTCTTTTCCCTGCCAGAAGCCTTCTTTCCAGTCACCCCCAGGCTCTCTCCCCACTGCTGAACTGGAAGTTGAGTCACTGAGCTGGGTGACACAGGCCAGACAGCCCTGCCTGTCCCCACGCTGTGGGAAGGTCCCTGCTGCCTCAGAGGCTGCAGCCACAGAATGGAGACTGCCCAGAATCCCAGAAGTCATTCCAGTGACAAACCCTGCCCGTGGGCAAGCAGGATTGACCTCATGCATCTCATTTCTGACCCAGGAAGTCTCCTGGAGGTTTCTCCTTGCCCTGGACCATAGCTCCCAGTTTGAGGACATGTCTCTTGTTTGGAGGAATAAGGACACTTGTTTCCCCTCTGGCAGAAGAAGGAGGGGCCCAGGCACCCGCAGCACTCACCACTGAAGCCAATGGCCATGAAAGGTGCAGATGGGGACAGGCTGAGGGAGGTGGCAAAGGCTGGCAGGGAGATCTTCCTGAGCACCTGCAGCCCAGCAAGAGAAACACCAGCAGCTCAAAGGGGGAAGGCAGCGCCCAGAGCTGTGCAGCCACAGCCCTGGGGATGGTAATGGGGATGCTGAGGGTGCATAGCTCCAAAAACTGCCCCGGGCATCCAGGAGACAATGGGGAGAGTGTTAATGCTCTGGAAGCAGCTGCTTTCCCCTCCAGTGGGATCAGGGACTGGCTGGCTGCCTGCCTGGATGCAGCCTGAGGCAGAAGCAGGGCTCTGCTGCTCACCTGGGCCACACTCGGGAGTTTCCAAGATGAAAATCTCTTCCCTGAGCAGTTGCCAGAGCCCACCCCATCCCTTTGACCTCGGGTCATACACAGTGCAGCTCTGCCACCCCCACTGTCCCCACCCCTGTGACCCAGGGTAACACACAGGGCAGCTCTGCCAGCCCCACTGTCCCCACAGCCCATGGCAGGTGACAGGTACCTGTTTCTTCCTCAGGCTGTAGAACAACGCTTCCTTCTGCAGCCCAAAGCCCACGTAGACCAGGACACCGTGTTCCCAAGGGCAGAAGGCAGCCAGGCTGGGTGGGAGGCTGTCCAGACCCTGGTGAGGAAAACCAAAGGCAACAAAACTGAGGCTGGATTGTCTTATGAGAGAAAAGAGAACACAGAGGAACACCAGGGCTGTGAGTGTTTGAGCAGTAGGACATGAGTATGGTGGATACTGCTTCCTCCCTCTTGCATTCCCATCTCAGGCTCAGGGAAAGCAAAAAACAACCACACCCTGCCATGGAAACCTGAAGCAAATAGTTTAGTGTTGTAGGAGCAAGTCCCATGAGAGTCCAGCAGGTTGAATACCCACTGAGATATTATTTCTGCATGGGCTTGAAGCTGAGATTTGGTTATGGATTAGTTTAACATGAAAAAACCAGGTCCAGGAAGCAGATCTTGAGCAGTGGATGCAAGATCAAACCTTCACACTGTAGGAAGAGCTGTAGTGAGCTTCTTTCTAGAGGAAATCCTTTTTTTTTTTTTTAATAAACTGAAGAATTGTTGACAGAACCCAGCTGCTGTATGAGCCCACTGCTTCTTGCCCCCCAAAAACACCCAGCTCCCTTTTGTCTGCCAATGTCACCTGGACCAGGGAACATCATCCTCTCCAACACAGATCCTCCTGCTTTTCTAGCAGGTGTCCTGCTGCCCAAACCTTAGCCCTGGGCTGGAGCCAGAGGCTTCTGCCAAGCAGCAAAGACACACAGGGCTGAGTACTTGGCTCTGGGAAGCCATCACCGTGCTCCTGGCTCAGAATATTCACACTCCTCGGGAGTGTCAGAATCAGCAGTACGCTCATAATTAGCTCTCCCTCCTGCACACCGTGCTCACTGCTGCCCGGGCTCTGCTTTGCTGGCACAGGGCTGTCAGCTCTTTGCAGGTGCAGTTTAGGGCTCCTCATGCTTAAAAGTCAGTGCTCCAGGGCAGTCTGGCACTGCTACACTTTCTTTCCACACCCAAAAAGGTGCATTGGCAAGACAGTCTGTGACCTGGACGAACAGAGAGGCCTTTCCTAAGCACACACTCATCTCTCAGAGCCCTGTGCCTCCCTCCTCCATCTCTGCTGGTGTCCAGCCTCATTCCAGGAGCAGGCAGGGCCTGGCAGGTGCCACACTCACCTCAGGGCCAGCAGGAGCTGGGAAGCTGAGCCAGTCCAGGAGCTCACACTTGTCCTGGAGCCAGTCGGAGGCCCAGACGCTGACTCGGCGGTCGGAGCTGCTGGCCAGCCAGAGCTCCCCTCCTTCCATCCCCAAGTCGTGGTACTGTGGAGCAGAAACTCAACCCTGTCATTCTGGGGGCACAGAGGCTTTGAAGAAAGGGGACAGTAAAGAGTGGGACAGGAACTCATGGGAACATGGGGCTTGTGTCTAGGGGAACAAAGCCAGGATTAACCTCTGTTTGTGGCTGCCCCATCCCTGGAAGTGTCCAAAGCCAGACTGGACAGGGCTTGGAGCAACCTGTTCTAGTGAGAGGGGTCCCTGTCCATGGCAGGGGGCTGGAAATTGATGATTTTTTAGGGACTTTTCCAACCCAAATCCTGGTCTGAATGACACAATTCTCTTCCCTGCGACACCCTCTGGATCTGCGTATCTCCTAAGGGAGTTATTTCCTATACCATTGTCCCCTAACAATGTCCTTCATCTCAAATCAAGGAGGATTTCCTCAGTCTCAGATTACCAGGAAACACAGCCTTGCAGTGTAGATGATCTTAAAGCCTGAGAGCTTTGGGAAAACTATTCCCATTTCTGCTGTGCAAAGGAACAAAACTCTCCATGAAGAGGAGGACAAAGGAGGTACTCAAACCAATCCACTGCTGCACAGCCAAGTCTTCCCAGCTCCACAGAGGATTGGTACAGGCTGCCAAAGAGCCTTTTTGGGGGCACAGGGGCTGCAAGCTCACAGCCTGGGCTGCTCCTGAGTGGTGCTGCTCTCCAAGAGCCTGTGGCAGAGGCTCATGTCACACCTGTGTGTAGGGTGTCAACAACTGCCACCAAAGGTCCCCCTGCAGGCGCAGCCTCACTCGGGCTGCACCTGCTACACGTGGAGCTTTATTCCACTGAATATAGCTCTGAAAAAAACTGATCAGAAGTTGCTGGAGGGAATGGAGGAAGATTTCCAAAGAAGAAAAGTGAAGGACACCAAAGCAGACTCGCTGACCATGCTGCTTCCCAGAGCTGTGCAGTGACACCTGGACTTGCTCCCAGGTCTCACCTGCTTCCTGGTGCACTGCAGAACCGTGATGGGGGAGCCTCTGTGGTCAGCCAGGACATGGATGGTCATCCCAGTGCGAGGGCTGCTGATAGCCACTATCCCATCCTTGCCCCCTGATAAGATCATTTCCCCTGTTGGCAGAGGAAAAAATGGAATACTTCTTGTAGGAAGAGAAAGGTCCAAGACAATGGGATGCCAGTGTCCTGAAACAGTGCAAGGCTGGGAACATCCCAGTCAAGGGCTGGGTATGGAGGTGTCTCAGAGACACCCATTAAACCTCCACACTGAAGAAGAGCCACAGAAGATCATAAAACAAAGGTGTTTGTTGTACCCAAATCCCTTGGCTATCCCAGAGCCAATGCACCTCCCATGTCCCACCCACCATGTGCTCAGCTGGCAGAGTCACCAGAGCTCCCTGAGACAAGTTCTGTGGCTCTACCTGGCCCTGGGGTTTTGGGCAGGTGGCCAGGACACAGAGCAGCTGGAGGTCAGGGTAAACCCAGGCAGCATCAAGCCACGTTCCCCGAGGTCACACGTCCCCACTGTCACCTCAGGCAGCCTCACCATCAGTGGAGTAGGTGATTGCTGTCAGTGCAGCAGCGTGGGGGTGCATTTTCAGCTCCATCTCTGTCCTGGAAACACTGAACACACGGACAGTGCCATCACTGTACCCTGCCACCACGTGCTGGCTCTCACCAGGACAAGGCCAAACCCCAACGGGACGAGGCTTCCAGGCCAGGCACTGGCAGCTCTGCAAGGAAATCGCCAGAGACCTGGTGACACAGGGGACACTTCCCTGAGCCAAGAGGAAGGGACTGAAGTGCCACAAACACGTACCTGGTTGAGCACCTGGAACTGCACCACCAGCTCTGTGCTGCCCAGAGCCCAGATCCTCACGCTGCCATCCTCCCCACACGTGGCACAGTGACTCTCACTGGGACTAAAGCACACCTCGGTCACCTGCTCCGGGGAAAAGGCACAGAGCTCTGTGGGTGCACATCAGCTGCCCTGCCCCTTCATCCCCAGGATTCTGCTCATGGGAGACACCAGATGAAAGGTATTTTGGTTTAGGGTAAATTTGGGAGGAATGGTCTTGAATAGGTTTGGTTTTTTTTAACTGGTTTGGGGAAATATTTTTTCGGATAGAAGTGGAAAAAAACCTATTTATTTAACAGGTAAAGTACTTTCTAGTATACAAAAATGAACAATACTAAACAGTAAGACCTTCTGCTGCTTTGAAGAGATGACAAATTTAGAAGAGTTCTTTTTGTGGGTTGCAGCTTGGTTTATTTAGTTTGTTATTAATTCCCCCAGCGCTGGGAAATGCCGTGGCCCAGGCTAGGTTTGGTAGGTTACAGGTGTGAGTTTTTGTTGGTTTTTTGGGTTTTTAGTTTAGAGCAGAATTGAACAATTTTAAGAAAAATAAAAACAAAAAACAAAACCAAAAAAACCCCAACAACAACAAAAAAAAATCAAACCAAACCAACCAACCAAACAAACAAAAACCCCACCAAAACCTCCAAAGTTTAGGGAACTTTTTGCCTCAGCTAGCTAGAAAAACTAACCAAAAGCAAAGGAGAGCTTTTTTCTGCTGTCCACTGCAGACAACACAGTTTGTGTGAAGGATGGGGGGGGGGAAGCAAGGACAGTCTCTGATAACAAACTTTGCACTTTTTTTTTTCTCTTTTTACTTCTGAAACCAGTCTTAAAAAGCTGCAGAACTTAATATTTAACACTAACAGAACAGACCATTGGGGATATACAAGCATTATAAAGTCACTCTAAGACAAGAGGGAACATAAATGAAGGTACAGAGCTTTGCTTTTGGGCTAACAGGACAAGAGGAAATGTCCTCAACTTGCACCAAAGAAGATTTAGATTGAAAATTAGGAAGCATTTCTTCACAGAAAGGCTAGTAAAGCACTGGCACAGGCTGCTCAGGGCAGTGGTGGAGTCACCATACCCAAGAGTGTTCAAAAAATGTGTGGATGTGGCACCTGGGGACATGGTTTAATGATGAACGTCATGGTGATGCTGGGTCAGTGCTTGGACTTGATGATCTTAAAGGTCTTTTCCAACCTTATCCATCATGAGAAAGAGTAAACCCAGCTCCAGAGCAGGACCAGGCACTGTGCACAGTAAACCTAACCACAGAAGTAGGGCCAGGCAAGGTGCATTGCAAGTTGTCATAAAATACCTTCTACCATCTGAACCTTTTTTTCTGTAGCAGAAAGATACCCTGAAGCAACAGCAAAACTCAAAGCAGGCCCAGCCCCTCTGACCTTGTTCTTGTGGCCACTGATGAGTCGGATGCTGGTGCTCTCCACCCAGTTGATGTACCACAGGGTCCCTGCTGTGGTGCCCACAATTCCCATTTCCAGGGAGTCATCAAAGGCTGCGCTCACAATTGTCCCATCCAGGGTGATCTCGTGCTCCATCAGGACTGAGCCACACCTAGAGGAAGGCAGGGTGGGAGAGGGACTGGCTCAGATGCCTGAGCATCAGATGCCAGTCAGATGTCGGCTTTAAATCCAACTTTGTAATGAACCAGTTCAACGAGGGGCTCCTGTCCATGGAACAGCGACTGGGAGAGCTGAGGTTGTTCATCCAGGGACATCTCAGAACCCCTTCCAGGGCCTCAAGGGGTTCCAGGGGAGCTGGAGAGGGACTTGGGACAAGTGCCTGCAGTGACAGGACAAGGGAGAGAGGCTTCCCACTTCCAGGGGGCAGGGTTGGATGGGATCTGGGGAAGGAATTCTTTCCATGAGGGTGGAGAGGCGCTGACACAGGTTGCCCACAGAAGCTGTGGCTGCTCCATCCTTGGAAGTGTCCAAGACCAGGTTGGATAGAGCTTGGAGCAACCTAGGATAGTGAAAAGTGTCTCCACCCATGGCAGGGAGGGTTGGAATGGGATGGTCTTGAAGGTTCCTTCCCACCCAAACCATTCCATGATTCTGTGATTTGCACTTCATCTTTTTACAGGGAAGAGAAAAAAAAAAACAGGGCATGCAATAGCATGAGAGAAGAAACAAAAGCAATGCATTCCCCCTAATTCTCCTAAAGGAATTCCTAAAAGTCACTGACACAAACTTCAGGCACGATAAATATCCACTTCCACTATTAAGAGAGTTCAGCTGCCAGTGCAAAAAATCAGTCAAAAGATCCAGACAGAAAGAATCAGCAATCACAGGATGGAGAGAAAAAGCTAAGGATGAAGAGTAGCAGGAGCAGCGTGGTTGCATGTGGTGTCTGTCTGTGAAAAGCCACTCTCAGACAGGTCCTGGGGGCTGCCAGGTGAGGGGCCATGAGCTCCTACCTGGCACTGGGCCCTTTCAGCCTCAGCTCCTGCACGGTGGCCACGGACCACAGGCGGATGCGCTTGGTGTTGCTGCCGCTCACCAGCCGGTTGTGCTGACACACCAGCACACCTGGGGAGGAAGGGCACCTGTCAGCATTCCAAGGGTGCTCCCCACAGACACTTGGGCAGGAAAGTGGGAGGGTTCTACAGCCCAACACTGTTTTACAAGCTAGAGGTCTGTAGGTGCTTTGGCACAGGCTGCCCAGATCAGTGGTGGACTCACCATCCCTGAAAGATGCTTGTGGATGTTTGACATGGATTAATGCTGGACCTGGCAGTGCTGGGTTAGTTGGACCTGATGATCTTAGAGACCTTGTCCAACCTTAATGGTTCTATGAAGTCCCCAGGAAACCCAGGTCACAGATCCATTGCCACCCCACACATCTTGCATCCAACACAGCAAACTGGTTTTCCAAGCACAGCTGAAATGGGAAGTCTGCAAGCTCATGGCTTCTTTCCCAACACATTCCCTGTAACAGCCCTGACACTGCACCCACCGATCTCGCCCTCATCAGCCTCCCATGTCATGAAGCAGGAATTGGTCTCTGTGTCCCACACACAGATCTGGCCTGAGTTGGTCCCAGTGTAAAGGAGAGTGTCAGCACCATAACAGAGGGATGTCAGCTCCACCAGCCCCAGCACATCTGGGGCAGGGACTCGATGAACCTGCCAGAGCACACAAACCAGGAATGTCAAAGGGAATAAACATGCTTAGATGCATCAGGAGAAAAGAAAACATCCTCCTCCTCTCAATTCCTGCAGTTAATGCCCCAAATACAACCAAAAGCTGCTTGTACACAGTCAGTATCACCTCACTGAGAAAAATCATCACAGACTCCTCCCCAGGGACTTAGAAAACAAGTCAGAGATGCTGAAAATAAACCTTAAAAGGTAAAAGAAAGGTTTACCTTGGGTCTGACAGCAGCTCCCTGCTGCTCCAACAGCCAGAACATCACAGCTCCCCTCCCCACACAGGCCAGGCCTTGGTGAGAGACAGGGCTAAAGGCCACATCATGGAGGGGCTCTGAGATACAAGTGGAAAGCAGGAGCTCATAGGTGTGGGTGCTCCACAGAGCCATGGTCTGGTCACTGTAGTCCCCTAAGGAGAATGGGAAAGACAGGAGGAAGAATTCTGCTGCCTCAGGATGCTCACAAGCATCCACACAGCACACATACATCAACTGTGTCACTCCCTCATCCAGCTGTTGGGAGACAACTGTCCCAAACACCATTCCAGGCATGGACACAACTCCTTCTGTGCTCAGCACAAGCTGCATGACATGAGAGTTGCTTGCCCAAGTTAAGGACAGACAGAACTGGCCCAGCCCTTCACAATGGACAACCTGTCCTGGCAGTGGAGTCATTTGGAGCAGCCAAAGCTGGGATTGCAGCAGGCAGAGAAGTTTTCCTGCTGTTCCTCCATCTTTAGGAGTAACTGCACACCTTGGGGAATGCCCCATACAAACTCTCCAGTGACACTGGCACTCAGGACTAACCCTGTCTTGACAAAGAATAGGATGTCATCTTTGCCAAGGTCCCAGCTGGGGGTAGCTGACCTCCATGGAAGCCACCACAGCTGGGTGGGAGCAGAAGGCATTGGCCTCAGTGATGGCAAAATTCCCAAGCTTCCAGAGATCTCAGGAGGACAGTGCTCTCCTGCTGCCTTTTCCAGGCTCCACAAGCTCTGTGGAGACTTTCAGCGTTTCCTTCCCCTGCAGCCCAGAGCAGAGCTGGAGGAAGAGAGCTTCTCTCCCACACTGCTCCCTGAAGAGCACAAAGCTCCCTTTCTCTCCAGCAAAGCCTGCTCTTCTTCCCAAAGGCAGCCTCACCAGCCTGGAGTGAGTGTATTGCCTGCTCCACAGGTCCCCTCTCATGCAAAACAAGAGCTTCCTAATTGCATGTTGTCCTTTAAATGTCCCCTGCCTGAACAAAACAGACAGCTTGAGCATCCATCCTGTACTGGCATGGCTGCCTGGCAGGAGGCTCACAGTTGGGAGCCTGGCTACTTCTGTCCAAGTCCATCTAGGCAGCAATAACAAGTCCCGAAGAAGGCTTTTCCCTTTGCACACTATAAATAGTAACCACAAACCATTTACAGGGGTTTAAGGACACCAGTGAGTCAGGAGAAGAAAGCTGTAACTGCTGCATTCCCTGCTGTCCCAAGGATACCACGGAACAGCTTCCTACTCATGAGTCTGCTGCACATCTGGCAGGTATTTGATGCTCACAGCACTCTCCTGCACCCTCCTGCCATGAGCTGTCTGCTCTGGGGTACACTCCTGCACCTACAGCTGCTGTTACAGGAATGCTCACCTATGGTGACAAGGAACTTGTTATCCCAGGAGAATGCCATGGCTTGCACTTGTGTCTCATGGTGGAACAGCTCTGCTGTGCAGGCCCCATCCTGGGTTCTCCAGATGCAGATCTGACAGTGAGAGTCTCCATCCTTCTTCCCTGAGGCAGAGGCAAGAACCTAACAGAACAATGTGTAAGTAATTAGACAAAGCTCGTTAGCCTTAACAGTTTTTTCAGTCCCAAATTAAAGGGATGTGGTTGGCAAATGGAGAATTCACTGAGAAACAACCATTCAGCTGATGGCAGAAGGGAAAGGCAGCATCACCCAGAGGAAGAGAACAGCCTTTACAGAATCACAGAAACACTGAAGTTGGAAAAGATCTCCAAGATCATCGAGTCCAACCTGTGATTGATCCCCAGCCCAGAACACTGAATGCCACATCCAGCTCCTCCTCGGACACCTTCACGGATGGGGATTCCAACACTCCTGGGCAGCTTCTTCCAATGCCTGACAACCCTTTCCATGGAGAAATTCTTCCTGATGTTCAACCTCAACCTCCCCTAGCACAGCTTGAACACTTGAACAGTCCCTGTTCCCTGGGAGCAGAGCCTGACCCCCACCAGCTGCCCCCTCCTGTCAGGGAGTTGTGGAGACCCAGAAGGTCCCACCTGAGCCTCCTTCTCTCCAGGTTGAGCCTTGTCCCAGCTGCTCCTCATCAGACTTGTGCTCCAGCCCCTTCCCCAGCTCTGTTCCTTTCTCTGGACATTCTCCAGCCCACACTGAGACAGCACAACAGATAGCTGACTCCAAAATAACTTCCATAGCCTCCAGGCAGAAGGAGGAACAGACAAACGGGATTTTAGGCTGTGGGATTGCAAAGTGACAGGGACAAGCCCTGACCTGGGGCAGCAGCAGCCTCTCCTACCTGGGCATGGTGGCTGAGGGTGAGTGTGGAGATCTCCTGGGCGTGGCCCAGCCAGTGGTTCTGGGACCCCGAGTGCAAGTCTTCAACCACGATGACGCAGCCACAGGAGTAGGCGAAGAAGCCTGGCAGAGGAGGGGGAGGAGAGGGGATGTTTTCATGGAAAGGCTGCACATACAGCCCCCACCACAGCCCACGTGGAAAATTCTATGATTCATTAATACGTAAAAGCTGACTCTTTGATGCAGCTCAGCAGCAGCAGGTTGGGAGCAGGGTGAAATCTCACTTTCCTTAACCTGAGTAAAGCAGAGCTGCTGGGCATAATTTCAGCTGGAGAAAGGAGGCAGGATGGGCTTTGTGAGTTTCCCTCCTGCTCTGTCCACTCAACAACTGGAGCCTGAGTATGCCCCACCAACTAAAACTAGCCAAGAACAAAGAGCTACTGGATTTTACCAACACAAAGAACCCCTGTGTTCAAGCAAAGATCTCAATCCCACAGTCAGAAGATCATAACTTCACTCAGTACCCCTAGAATCACAGAATAGAATCATTCATGGGCTGGGTTGGAAGGGACCTTAAAACTCATCTTATTCCAACCCTGCCATGGTCAGGAACACCTCCCACTGTCCCAGGCTGCTCCAAGTCCTGTCCAACCTGGCCTTGGACACTGCCAGGGATACAGGGTCAGCCACAGCTTCTCTGGCAACACATCCCACCACTCCAGAGCATTCTTAGTGTACCTGTATCTGGGTTCCACACCATATTCCCTCTGCCATTCCCATTGTAGCCAATCACTGCTTTCAGCTTCAGCACCTCACTGCCTGCTGGAGGAGACAAGAAACTCTGCAAGAAAAACAGACACAGGCTTAAAATAATCTCTGGAAGAATGGTCTGGTCAGGTGCATCAACACCCACACAGGAAAAAGTGACTGTCCTCAAACACACATCCCACACAGATCCATGCCAACGCTCACACAATTCCATAACGGAAGAGACAAATAATATTCCATAACAAAAGAGACACTGCCCCAGCACAGCCAGGCACAGATGCTTTCAGATGGGGCACAAAACAGGCTGGCAGCAAATGCCCAGCCGAGGAGCAGCTGCTAATCCCGCTGGGAAAGAGTTCCATGGGTTTGGCTGACTGGAGATGCAGATATTTCAATAGGAAGGGAACTGGGAGAAAAATGCTGCCAGGTGGAGGGACGGAAGAGAGGATTGGGGGTGCAATCTGGATGTAGCTGTTCTCCCAGCACTAGCAGCAGAGCTTAGGGAAGGGCTGAGTTAAGTTTCTGTTTTATTGCTGCTGTGTTTATTAACAGAGCAGGAGCTGTGCCGTGTCTCTCCTCACTACACTCCATGGATTTGCCTTCCCCAGCCTGCTCTGCCAATGCAGCTGCTCGCAAATATGGGAGCACAATGAATCACTCCATTGCTCACTCGTCTTTCACTCTCAATAGCACATGCCATTTCCATGCCTTTTGAATAAAAATGTATGCAAATTTGGGCAATACCAAAGGAGTTGTGCACAACTCACTTTTTACTAGTCTGTGAAGAGTTACGTGTAGAGGAGAACAGGGAATTAATGTTAGGATTTCTCACTGAACATCAGCCCAGGGGTTTATTTCCCAAATTGCTTTCCAACAGAGAACAAAATTGAAAGAATTTGGAAAATCCACCTACCCCAGCCCCAAAATGCCTGTTCTCCACCTGGTAACCAGCACAACTCTCACCTGGGGGAGCACTGATGCCTTGAAGCGAGGAGTGAAATGCCGGTAGGAATCCGGGCGGATGGACCACTGGGACTTGGGAGGTTTGGTCCCTCTCCTGGGTTCTGCCACACAAAGGAGAAAACAGTCCTGGGAAGGGTTTGGGAGCAGCACCCAGGCTATGGCTTGCTTATATTCAGGTGCTGTGCATGTGTGAACACACACAAGGCAAAAATCAAACTGCAGTGTCACATGTGGCATATCCCAAGTGGGAAGGGACCCACAAGGACCATGAGTCCAACCCCGGCCCTGCACAGACAGCCCAGCAATCCCGCCCTGTGCCTCAGAGCATCATCCAAGTGTTCCTGGAGCTCTGGCAGCCATGCCCATTCCCTGGGGAGCCTGTTCAATGCCCAATACCCTCTGGGGGAAGAACCTTTTCCTGATATCCAGCCTGAGCCTCCTTGTCACAGCTCCAGCCATTCTCTGGGTCAATTCCTTCCCCACTCAGCCCCACCACACTGCAAGCAGCCTAGGGACACCCACACCTCATGCTCCTGGCATCCCTGTGAACCCACGGGCCCCACAGCTCCAGGACTGTAGCAGGAGCACTGAGGGCAGTTTTATCCTGAGGCTTTCCAACAAGTCCTGCCGGGGCTGAGCGCTGGCAGCTGCCTGCTCCTGGCAGGTCGCCACACACCGCTGCAGCTCCCAGGCTGTGCAGCTATTAATAGAGCCATTGGGAGCTTTAATTGCAGCTGGATTTAATGGGACGTGCCACTCAGAGATGATACTAGCTCCAGGCTGAAGAGAGGCTTCTGGTGTGCCCAGAGGCAGCAGCAGGGAAACAGCCAGAAAAACGAGTAGTTTTAGGGATCAATGTGAGCTTCCCTCAATACTGACTTCCCCTGCAAGGTCATGCCCAAGGGAAAACTCCTAAGGTTGGAACATGTTGCCTTTCACCTCACAGCTCAGAGCTCATGTCTGGGTCTCTCTGCCCCGTAACAATAATGATCTTTCATTGGTTTTGGGGGATAGACCAAGCTGCCACGCAGCTCTGTACAAACAAACTGGCAATACCCCTGATTTACCGTTTGCTGGTTTTTCAGGAGACCTCGGGCTCTCCTGCCTCACTTTGGGCCTCACAACAGGCTCCTCATTCTCATCTGATTCCACCACAAGGACTGAGACATCTTTGTTCCCATTTTCCACCTTCCCACTGCTGCCTGGCAGATCTGCTTCCTCCTCCCTGTCCGACTCAGAGAAAGTACCTGGGGAGAAAAATCAGTGGGAAGACAGAGCCATCCATGTCCTTCAGGACCACTTCAGATGTGCCTGACACCTTGACTTCTGGCACTGGCATTCCCCTGCCCAGCTGTTAGGGTGGAGGGCAAAGCAGACAATTCCTATTAGGAATGACCAACAAGGTTTTCAGCACAGAGAAGCTGTGCCAGCAGCTCAGTATGTGGAGGAGAGCAGAGGATAAAGGGGTGCTGAACCCCAGCACCGCTGGGCTTTGCCCAGCTCAGGGGAAGGAATTGCAGACTGGTCTGTCAGGCTGCCAGAAGGCATCACAAGTAGGGACAGCTCCAAGGATGCTGCTGAACTAGGCAAGTTTTTCCTAAAACGAGGTTAATTTTCCCGTTTCCCACAAGCAGTTCCTCTTACTCTGAAATCCTGCTGGGTGGACAGAGCTGGTATCCAAACACGGAGGGGAGGACAGTGATGGAACAGGCACTGTCTGCCGAGGGGTGTCAGGGACATCCTTGGGCTCCTCAGAGCAGCTGTCTGGGAAAGGAAAAGGCCTGGTGTCATTTCCTGCACCCCATGCTCCTCTCATCCTTCTGGATGGTGACACCTCCAAGCTCAGTTTTCCAGCTTCCATAGAAGCCACTTCTCTGTGTTTTAAGAAAGACAGGGACAATGAGGGAGAAAGAAGACAGAGGAGAGGAAGGCAGAGAAAGACAGAAGGCAAAAGTTGAAAATCTACCAGAAAGCCCAGAGTGGCTGCTGCCCCACCTAGGCAGACTGAGGGGTGCCAATTAATTTGAGATTGTCCTTCAAGGCTAATTAGCTGGTTTGTCCCCCACTACATGACGCCCTCACCCCCACAAATCCCTACCCTCTGGAAAAGCTGCCAGCACAACTCATGGGAAGAGGCAAACTCACCTGACCTCAGCAGCAGAGTGGACGTGTGGGAATGAGCCCTGGGAAGGTGAGGAGACTGGAGTCACACAGGGATGGGGCACGGAAAGGGGACACAGGGAAGGTACTGCTCAGCACCATTACCTGCCTGGGGATGACCTGACTGGAGGTGGAGCCAGGAAATCCCAGAGGAAGATGGCATCCCCAACGCTGATAACATGCTCTTGGTCTGGGGTGAAGGCGACCTGGTGCACGGGCTCTGAGTGGCCAATGAACACCTGGGAGAGCACAAGCCTTGAATCCCCCATCACCTCCTGTCCTGGCAGGATGGGGTTACTCACTCCCTGTCCTGCACAGCCAGGGTCTACAGGCCTCAGCAGAAGGTTTAGAAGAGGATCTATCACACCTACACTTCTCACACCTATGGGCTGATCAACTTGGGGCCAACCTCCAACACACTCATTTGGGGACGGAAGCAAAAGCTGAAGAGTCCAAAGTCTTATCCTGCCTCTGAAGTTTTGGGTGAGCCATTTTCCTCTCCACGTGGCCCTGTCCCTAACACAGAGCTATCACTTATCTCTATCCTTTGTAGAGGGTCTCACTGGGGTGTTCTGGCAGCCCCAGCCTGTGCCCACTGCCAGGCATTGTAACAATGTGGGATCACAGATGCATTTCTCTGCTGGGCAAACTGGGACTGGGCACACTGAGCAAAGTCATACAGAGCCCACTTGCTGCTCTCTTCTCTGGGGATTCAGCAGTGCAGCACCACCCCCTGCCCTCTCTGTGTGGGCAGTACCTGGAAGTTGATGTTGAAGCGCATCCGATAGTCCCACACTTTGATGACCTTGTCACCAGCAGTGAGCAGGTACTGGCCATCCTTGCTCAGTGCCAAGGAGGAACAGGTCAGCTTGTGCACAGGGGACACCTGAGGACAAGAAATGGCACCAGGAGCCTTAGCTGAGCCGGTTCATATCCTTATTTACACGTCAGCAAGAGAACAGCAGTGTGACAGTGCAGAAAACAAGGACAAGCTCAGGCTCACCCTGAGCACAAGCACACTGGGACAGCTGCAGGCTTCCCACCTGTGTTTCTCTGAAGCCTGTGAGCTCCAGGAGTTCTTCTCTCCTTTAACCTCCCCCAGAGACATGAAGTGCCCAGCCCCCACGAGAGACCTCATAGATGAATTTCAGTGTCCTACCTCTCGCACCAGTCGTCCGGTTTTTGCATCAAGCACAAGGATTTTATTGGAAGAAGTGGATACCAGGAGCTCACCCTGAAGCATAGGGCCAAAGCAGACCTTCACTGCAGAGTCCAACACAGTGCAGGTGCTGTGCAGGTCGAGGACGCTGATGTCCACCCTCAGCAGCTGTGGAACAAAGAGCCACTCAACAACCACTGCAGGAGCCTCAGGATTGCTCCCGTGCTCCTAACACGAGGCTGTGGAGTCCCCTGGACCCTTCCCTTCCCACTTAACGAGGGGCTGCAGGTCCAGGTGATGCCCAGGAGAGCAGATCAAGAGAGAGCTGAGAGCTGACAGTCTCCACAGCACCTCTCCAAATTATCTTTCTAGAGGGGAATGAAACCAGAGGAGAAGAAACCTTGAATTTGTTATTTCAGTCTCACAGAAGGGAAAACAGGGAGCTCACTGTCAGCAGGCCCCATGCCCTGATCCACCTCTCTGGATGCTGCCTGTGGAGCTTCCAGGGGACATCCCTGGAAGGAGCAAGAGGAGTCTGCTGGGTACCTCATCGAGTGAGCAGGCCTCCATCACTGTCACGACGTACTTGGAGGGCCCCACAAAGGCCAGCAGGCGACTGTCCCCACTGACCACCAGAGTGTTCACACCACTGCCAGCATCCCTGGCCACCACATTGCCTGGGGGACACAGCAAGAAAGTGAGGAGGAGCAAAGCCCACTCTGATGGTGCTGCTGAGCAGCAGCTGCAGCTTCTCCAGCAGCCTGAGAAAAAAGCAACCTGTACTGTAGGAGATGCTACAAATTTTACTTATACACCCAATGTGCAGTGAACCACCTCAAAATAAGGTTGAGATGCACAGCTTGCTGCCTGAGTGAACAAGCAGCATTTTCAAGGAGAGCAGAACAAAGTCAAAGGAATAAAATTGATTTTAGGGCTTATTTTTTAGTGTTAGAAGAGGAACTCTGCAAGATCTCGGCTGCAGCCTGGATGTCTGAACCCAGAGCAGAATGAGGTCACCACCACACTGATGTCAGTCCAGAGGGCAGAGAGACCCAGAGGTCTGAAAATGACAGAAATTACAGCAATTCTCTGTATTTATTCCATGACCATAATTCCACTGTTTTGTCCCTGGAACGTGACCAGGCAGCAAACACAGTTTCAGAGCAGAGTCACCACGTGAAGGTCCAGCTGCAGCACTGACACCAAACCTGGCTGATTTTGGATGAATTCCCCGATTCCTCCAACCCCTGTTCCTTCTCCTGCACACTTCCTGGGGCAGGTTCCTCCTCTTTGTGCAATATTGCACTGTATAAAAAATCAAAGTTCCCTTTCCCTGCCCAAGCTTGTGCTGTCACAACTCATTTCCAAAGTGTACAATAAATGTGACACTAATTTTTCAAACTGCCTTGCCCTTGCCCTGCCTCCAGCTCTCCACCAGCTCCATTCACCAGCACAGAGCAACTCTGCTGCAGGCAGGATTAGGGCAACAATCCACTTCAAACAAATTAAACTGCACATGCACAGAATGGAAAGAGTCAGGGCTTAGGCATGAATAAATCTCTGTGACCCCAGCACATTCATGAAATCATGACACCAGCAGGATGAGAGGGTTTGAACCAGGACAGGTACGGAAGTGCTGGCAGTCACTGGGGTTTGCTCACACAGAAAGTACAAACAGAAATCACAGAATCATTAAGGCTGGGAAAGTCCTCTAAGATCATCAAGTCCACTAACCCATGTCCCCAGGTGCCACATCCACATGTCTTTCAAATCCTTCCAGGGATGGTGACTCCACCACTGCCCTGGGCAGCTGTGCCAGGGCCTGACCACCCTTGCCATGAAGAAATTTTCCCATGATCAAATCTAAGCCTCCCCTGCACTTGAGGCCATTTCCCCTTGTCCTGTCCCTGTTCCCTGGGAGCAGAGTTCATCCCCCACAGCTGTCCCCTCCTGTCAGGGAGTTGTGCAGATCCAGAAGGTTCCCCCCCGAGTCTCCTTTTCTCCAGGCTGAGCCCCTTTCCCAGCTCTCTCAGCCTGTCCTGGTGCTCCAGCCCCTTCCCCAGCTCTGTTCCCTTCCCTGGACACGCTCCAGCCCCTCAGTGTTGTGAGGGTCCAGAACTGACCCCAGGACTGGAGGAGCCTCAGCAATGCCCAGTGCAGGGGGAAAGAACAAAGCTCAGAAGGTTCATTGGGAAATACCACTCCAAACAGGCTGAGTTTGGGTTGGTTTGGTGTCAGGATGTCTGTGCTAATTCAAAAAAAGAAGAAAGAAAACCCCAAGCCTAGAGTCTTACCCAGAACTCTCAGAACCTGGGTTTTCCGTGCTGCCAAGCTGTACAGAGCCAGAGTTCCCTGCAAGGAGGAGCTGAACATCAAATTGCCATCTGGAGAGAAAGTCAGCCCAGTGATCGCAGTGCGGTGCTGCCTGAAAGAGGGCAGAAAACATGGAAAAAGGGAAGAGAAAAAGGAATCACAGACAGAGGGAACAGTGGTGATGTTGAATGTAACATGGTGAAGAACCCAAGAGAATGAATTAACCAGGAAGACAGCAGGACTCCACTGTGCTCACCTCTGTGGCAGCCCAGCCAACACTCCAACTTGTCAGAAAACTGAGCAGCAAGTGCAGTGCTGCAGCCTGCATGGAACTGCTCCCTCTCCCTTTGGAGCATCCTCCAAATCCCACACTGAGGCTCACAAGGGCTCCCTGCCCAGCTGCTCTCTAGGACAAGCTCTTTCCTACTCCTGTCCACTGAGAGGTCACAAAGCCCTAAGGCTTTCACCACCCAGAGCCTCGGCACAGCAAGATCTGCCCCAAGCCCATCCAGCTGGCACCTGAGGCTGGTGGAGCTCCATGATTGTCACTGTGGCTCTGTCTCATCACCAGGACACCCAGTTAGACCCTGTGTAGCTCCCACTTCACTCACCTGAGCTCCAGCAGGAGATCAGAGGCAGCCAGGCTGAAGGTCCGCACCACCCCGCTGTCGAAGCCACAGGCCAGGATCTTCCAGAAAGGGTGGAAGGCCACAGTACATGGAGTTTCCTCTGCAGCTGAAAAGTCATACAGCTGCAGGGAAGAGACACCATGGGCATGAAGCTGGAGAAGACTGGAGCTGCAGCTGGACCCAACAACTGCTCAGCCTCACATCTTCACCATGAGCATGTCCCTGCTCCTGCCTGGATGGATCTAAAGTCCAGTGAGGTCCTGGGTCTTTGGGCATTTAGATAAAGCCCTTAGGTGTTATGTTTGTGCTAAAAAGCAGCCTTCAAAAGATACAGGAAAAGGAAATAGTTTTGTCTAACAATACCTCAGAACTCTGTACTTCCAAAAGGACTCTTGCCCACAGTATCCCTCATGCTTCAGGAAGGGCTCCTGAACTGTGGGGCTTTGATAATTGGATCAAACAGAGACTCTTAATAAACAGGAGACACCACCTGCCTCTTGTCTCACCCACCTGCTGCCTGGAGGCGAGGTCCCACACTCGGATGGTGTTGTCCTGGGACACTGTTGCTATCTGCTTCCACTTCCCTTCCACTGAAAACCCCAGCACAGAGTCCTTGTGAGAGCGCATCAGCGTGTTGTAGTCCTGGGCCTGGATATCCAGGTAGCCCAGATTCCCCGAAGCTGTCGTGGACAGGACTTTGCGGCTGTCTGGGCTGATACAGACAGAACTCACTGAAGCCTCATGCTCTGGGGAAAGACACAGAAGTCAGCAAATCCTCTGGGAAAGCAGAAGCTGGAACATAGCTGCAGATCCACATTTAGGAAAGCAATGAGCAGCCCACGATCTGAAGACTGAATGCTTGCAGGTGTGAGTTTAGTGACAGATTAGAGAGATTAGTGTCTGCCCTTCCTAACATCCCCGGGCTCTGCTGCAATGGTGATTGTTTCAAAAACAATCAAGAACTGCTCAACTTCTTCCCTAATTTTTCATGGACAGATGAGCTGTGGCTAGAAGGGCACAGAAATCAAGATGGAAAGTCTGTTCTCTCCCAGGAGATCCTGCCTTTCTCCTATGAGTTACAACAATAAACATGAATAATTGCCACTGAAGACTTGCAAGCCAGCCAGCCCTGGAGGCAGCACACACAACACAGCCCTCACTGCTGAGGATTGCTGTGGGAGCTGTGGAGCTCTGGATCTGCAGCAGGAGATGTGGAACTCAGAAGCACCACTCCCACTTCTACTCACCTGCTTCTAAGACAGCAGCTGAGAAGTCAAGTAGCCACAGCCTCATGTAGCCATCCTCTGATCCAGTGGCACAAAAGGTCAAGGACATGCTGATACTGTTTATAGCAATGCCAGGGCCTGGAAACCCGAAAAACAACACCTCCTTATACAGGTGAAACAAGAAAACTCAACCTGAGAGGGGGGGCCCATCCAATAGCTGAGTCTGGTAGTCCACCCACTCCCAGCTGGAGCCTGAGGAGGATGCAGCAGCCCCACAGTGACTGGCAGAACAGGCTGAAGGGTCCCAGCCAGCCCTTCCGAGGGCTCCAAACTCCTCTTTACCATTGTGAAACTCTTGCCAGGCACAGAAAATTCCTACCCCTGTCATATTTTGCCTCAAACAGGATCCTATAGCAAAGGCTATCCCAGATTAACTGCCTGAGGTACAAACCCTTTCACTGCCATGTCCCAAAGCCTCTCTGCAGAAGGGAGATACAGATCCACAAACTGGGAGTTTTTGATTCACAGAATCATTAAGGTTGGAAAACCTCATTGTCTCACCACCAGCCCATGTCCCCAAGTGCCCATCCACAGGCTTTTTGAACATTTCCAGGGATAGAATGGGCAGCTTGTTCCAATGCCTTATCACACTTCCAGTCAAGAATTTTTCCCCAATATCTAACCTAAATTTAGGTATAAAGGCCATAAGTTAGAGCTAGCACTGAGACCAGGAGGCACGAAGGATTTGTTTAATCTCCTTTTGGGCCCTTTCTTGCCCCTGAAGTGAGAACTGCAAAGAACTCAAAGGCCACATTATAGATTAATTAGCTCAATTTGCAAAGCAAACTATGCACTAAGTTTTAAGATATCAGAGCAATCACACTTGAAAGTGAATTCTTCCTGCTGTTCAAGTTAATGGAAGAGCTGAAAGTTGGTCTACTTAATGTAGAGCAACAAAGATTCCCCGAACGCTCTGCACCAGCTGAATAATGAAAAAATCCCCAAATTCATCTTCTTCGTTAATCTTAGTTCTTTTTCCATCTCTCCATTAAGCCTCCCATCAGCAAATGAAGACCTTGTCTCATGTTTCTAAAAGTAGTGTTTCTCTGAAAGTGCAATCAGCATTTAAAATGCTAAAATCTTTCTTAAAACGATACTTTGCTGTACTAAGGAAGATTATTTGCAGTCCTTAAGAGGCAAATAGCAATGATCTAATCAACCCCAAAATAATCCTTCAGCAGTAGGTAAAGAACTAGTTGGTTTGAGCAGATTTCTGACCCCCAACGGTGGTGGAGGTGGTCTCTGGTTGTTTTCCCCCTCTCCCTGCCTGCTCCTGCTCTCACCTGAGCTGCTCCCTGCCTGCAGGTGCTCCCACCTGAGCTCTTCCCTGCCTGCTCCTGCTCTCACCTGAGCTGCTCCCTGCCTGCTCCTCCCCGTCCCCCCGGGGCTGTGCAGGCAGCAGGCGCCGTGCACTCCGCACACAAACATTCTTGTAGTCCACCTCCAGCACGTGGCCACTCCTGCTGCACACAAAGCTGTAAAAATCAAAACAGGAGAGCCTTCTTTTAGTAAAAATCTACCTTGGTTTACCTTGGTTCAACTGGTTTGTGTAAAGCAATCCTGGCTCACAAGTAGTATAAGAGGTCAACAAGGTGTCCAAGTTTTCCACACACCCCCAAAGAAGTCAGAATTTCTTATTTGGTTTCCTGACCCTTAGGAACAGAAATTAGCAAAAGAGAGAAAAGCTTGCCATAAACTCCAAAAGGAGCCTCCCTCTGCCATAGGCTGGCTGAGCTGACAGCTCTGCCTTTGTGGGACAGCATGGGGTGGCAACAAAGGTCTGGCTTTGATGATTAAAATAAAACAACAAAGTGTGTCTGTATGCAAGAGGATGTGTACCAGGCTCCTCCTGCTGACCCAGGAATCCAGCAGAGCTTCAGGTGGGGAGAGAGTCACTAAATATGGCAGAACAGCAGCATGACAAGAGGAAAGAGGCTGCTCTGCAAGGAACCAAATCTCTTTTGGGAGGTGACACGTACTGAGTGGGGAGAGCCTCTCCCAGCTCCAGAAGGCAGCTGCATTTTGAGGGAGAAGCTCAGCAAAGCTCCGTGGTTGAGGGGAAGGTGAATGCTAAGCAGGGAGAGGTGCAGAGCTCCCTCCTGCTGGGCTGCCCGGGACAGGGGACAGGGATAGGGACAGTTCCAGGCCCTTACAGCACGCGGTTCTCCGGCTCCTGCTCGGGCCCAGGCCCCTCCTGGAAGGCCAGGTCGGTAAAGTCCAGGGAATGGTACTCGCCCAGCGTGACGGGACACGAGCGCAGGGCCCCGCTCCGCACTCGCCACAGCCTGATGTTGTCCCGGCCACACGACACCATCCTGTCCCAGAGACACGGCCTGAGCACCAGGGCACAGCTCCCCAGCCCCTGAGGGACGGGCAGTGTCCCAAGGGCTGCTGACAGCAAGGACTGAGAACAGCAATAACAACCAGATGGCTGCAGCACCACAAATCCCCCCAGCCATGCCAGAGTTATCGAATAAAAGTGGTTTGGGATGTAGAGACCTTAAAAGCTCATCTCGTGTCATGAGTAGGGACGCTTTCCACTATCCCAGATTGTTCCAAGCCCTGACCAACCTGGCCTTGGAGACTTCCAGATATGGGACAGCCACAGCTTCTCTGGGTACCCTGTGCCCCACCCTCACAGGGAACAATTTCTTCCCAATATCTAAGAATCAATATTTTCAATTTCTTTTCCTGGCACACTACCTGGTATCATCAAAGAAAGCAATCTTCATGGCCTGGATGTCCACATCTGTGTGTGCTTTGGCCAGCACAGTCACACCTCCACCACGGGTCACCTGAGCAGTGTTCCACACCACCACCATCTGAAGCAAGAAAATACAATGGGAGAGCTGCTCAAAACCTTGGCAGCACACGAGCTTTTCCTCCAGCAGCTGCTCCAGAGCTGGGCATGAAGTATTGATAACAGAGCTGATGCAGGGAAATAAAACCCATTGCACAGAGGGCTTAGGAGAGTCCAACAGCTTTGTAAAGCTTCATGGCAATATCCTTGTCTGCAATCCATAATTAGAGATTCTAAATCCCAGGGCTGCCTGGCAACAGGGTTCAGACTTGGAAAGAAAATCCACAGAGCAGTGGGAACTCTGCCTGCTGGGATACAGGAGCTGTCCCAGGGCTGAGGGGGTGGGAGGCAGCTCGTGTCCACTGCTCAGTGCAGGCCTGTGTGCCCTCAGTGCCCATCACCAGGGGCAAGAGTCAAACCCTCTACCTAAAGCAAAGGGGCGGGTGCTCTGCATTCCAGCACAGTGTTAAAACCAAACCCAGCATCACCTCAGAGGCTGGGATGGGCTGAGGCATCATCCTGGGACAGGTATTCCCCCAGCACCCCCATTCTCCCACCGTGCTTTCACCCCATTGATCCCACCTCCCCAGCTCCCACACTGCCACACGCTGGGAGAAACACAGAGCACTGTGTGGTTTTTCCTTCACTTAGTGATGGCACAGCTAATTGCTGATGGTCGTCACTAAAGGATGAAAACAGTGGATGAAAAACAGTTCCACTGACAAAACAAAACCTCCAGTCCCATGGAACAAGTTTATTTTTTGACTGCTACACGTGGGATCTGCGTCATCCCCAGCTACAAAGCTGGGCAGCAGCTCCACTGCCCGGCATCCCTTCCCACAGTGATGCCTGGAGCTGGAAGATTTCACCTCACATCTTGCCCTAAATGCTATTAAAATAAAGGTATAACCCCATCACCCTGCCTGGGTCCTAGCTGGGACCACTCCAGGGATACAACAGCCCCAAAGCACAACCCCAGCAGGTCTCTCCAGCTACTTCCAAAAGGATTTGTTCACTTGCAGCTGAGGAACACCCACAAGCATCAGGCAGAGGGGAAGTAGTCTCTGGGCAGAGAAAATTATGTCCCCCAAGAACATGCCTAGGAAAGCCAAGAGCAGAGGTTTGCCTGGAAAATAACTACAGAATCTGGGAGAACAGCTCTCTCAGGGAAACCTCCCAGCCCCAGGGTCAGCTCTCACCGTTTTGCTGTGCACATCCTTCCCAACACCACACAGAACAGCTCCACTGTGGGAAAAGCTGCAAGAAGAGAGACCTGGTGAAAAACAGCTCCTTGTACCCTGGGTTCATCCTCACAGGGCATAAAAGGGGACAAGTTGTGAGGATGGGGAGACAGCAAGACCTGAGGGATAAGCTCAGCAGAGAGCTGGCAGCACATCCAGGCCAGCTGCCAGCAGGGTTGGTGACAACACAGGCAGCCGTAATTCATCCCTGCTTTATCACGCAGCAATAGCACGGAAAAGCTGCTGTGCTGCAGTGCTGAGCACACACCTGAGGGACACCAGGGACTGCAGGTAGGTTTTGAAGAGGCAGAGGCAGGATGCCGTGGGGAAGTCCCAGAGGCGCCCCACGCTGCGGGGCCCGGCCTGTGCCGAGGCCAGCAAGGCGCCGCTCCCGCTGAACGCCAGCGCCGACACCTGCGGGAAGCACCGAGAGAGGAGCTGGCTCCGGGGTGCCACGACAGGGCTGGCACCAGGGCACCAAGGGCTACACTCACCTTGTCTGTGTGGCCAAGGAAGAACCTCTGCTCGCCAGTCTTGAGGAGCAGGGCGACGATGACGGCGTGGCAGGGGTACACCACGGCCGTGCTGTCCTGTGTCCACAGAGCCTGCAGCACCCAGACAGGGGGGACACAGCTCCAGAACTGCCCCACAGCCCAGGCACAGAGTGCTTCCCCAGCCCTGCAAGGGTTCAAGGCCAGGCTGGATGGGGTTTGGAACAACCTGGGCTAGTGGGAGCCTATGGCAGAGGATGGAATGGGATGGACTTCAAGGTCTCTTCCCATTGAACAGCAGATCCAAGGAAAACATTGCTGGCAGAGCCTTGAACTGACTGAACCAAAACAAGCCTTCCTTTACCCTAACACAGACCACAAGCAAGGCCCAGTGTGCCATAGAAACAATCCAAAACACAGCCCCTTCCTTTCCAGCCTCCACCAAGCAGCACCAGTTTTAATGTGTTAAAAAGATATGAAATTTAGTGAGTGGTCTGGAGCACAGGTCTGATGAGAAGCAGCTTAGGGGCCTCAGCCTGGACCTTCTGGCTCTGCACAACTCCCTGACAGGAGGAAGCAGCCAGGTGAGGGTCAGGCTCTGTTCCCAAGGAACAGGGACAGGACAAGAGGAAATGGCCTCAAGTGCCAGGGAAGGTTTAGGCTGGATACTGGGAAAACTTCTTCACAGAAACAGTGGTCAGGCACTGGCACAGCTGCCCAGGGCAGTGGTGGAGTCACCATCCCTGGAGGGATTTGAAAGACATGTAGATGTGGCACTTGAGGACATGGGTCAGTGGTGGGCCTGGGAATCCTGGGAAAACCAACTGGAATTGATGTCTTTAGAGAGTTTTCAATCCTATGATTCTGCCTAATGGGCCCCATAATTTTAAATTCACCATCCTAACAGCAGAACAGCTGCCACAGATGCTCAGGCCCACCCACGTTGGGATCATTTTCCACATCAGGCAGTGCCACACTCAGCTGCATTTCACACTTCCAAAACATCCATATCCTGGCCACACAATGACAGATCAACTCCCCAGATCATCCAAGCCACTGACCCATTTGGTGCTGCATCCTCCAAAACCAATAATTGTTCTCAGCTTCAGGATGGGATCTGGTACAAGCCCCTGGAAAAGAAAACCAGACAGCACCATCATGCTTAGAACCAAGCTGGGGTCCTCCTCCATGGGGCTCTCTCTGAAGCACAGAGGCACCTCTGGGTTTCTCCTGTCAGAAGGGACAACTTTAAGCATTTAACCCAGCAGAGTCAAAGCTGGCAGCAGGAGGAGCTGGGGTTTCTGAGTTAAGGAGCTCTCCCACCTAGCCCCAGTGATGCCCAGAGACCTGGAGTCACTCTGAGAATCCCAGATTGGTCTGGGTTGGAAGGAACCCTAAAGTCCATCCACTTCCACCCCTCTGGCCACAGACAGGGACACCTTCTAATAGCCCAGGCTGCTCCAAGCCCTGTCTAACCTGGCCTTGGACACTTCCAGGGCTGTCATACAGGCTGGGGCTCACCTGTGGGATGGCATAAGGCCCAGAGCCCTTCCTGTATACACCTGGGCAAACCTGTGGCTTAAGGTCAGCACATTTGAACTCAGGGTCCCTCTGTCAAGGCAAGTAGGGTGCTGGTGGGAAGAACTGCTCATCAGAAAAAGGTATTTTGGATTCTGTAAGTTGAACTGAAACACCAGTGTGAAGCTTGTGTTCCCTCTCTCCCTTCATTAGAAATAAACACCCCAAAGCCACCTTGTGACCCTGCAGACCTCACGCACCTCCTCTGAGCCAGGGACAGGTCGGGTTGTCTGTCTCCTCCCCCTCTGATGAGCGTAGACGTGGATGCCACCATCACTGAGTGGCACTGGCTGCCCCATGTCCCCTGCACTGTGCAGCCTCTGCTTCTCGTCCAGCATGGGGTCTCCAGCAGGCACAGCTCTCGGAGGCCCTGGCACTGCCAGGTGAAGCTCAGGGATGCTTTTCGTGACCACAGGACACCGATGTGGCACCTGAGAATGAGGAAAGCCTCAGACAGAGCTCAGTTCTCCTGCCAGTGCCCTCCACCTGCACAGGGGCAGGGACAGGGAGGCACCCACGTCTGTCCTGAGGGCTCTTCACAGCAACACAAACAAGGACGAAAAGATGTGGAGGGAGAGCAGCCCCGTGAGTACCTGGCTTGGCCAGGTCGTTAACCAGCTGCTCTCCTTATGCTCCCAGTATTGTCTGTGCACAGCTCACCACCTCCAGACAGCAAACCAGAGCCTTGTCTAAATACTCGAGGAGCTCTGGCAGGCCTGCCACTGCCCTGGGGAGACTGGTCAGTGCCTGACCACCCTTTGAGGGAAGAACCTTTATCTAATATCCATTAAAACCTCCCCTGACACAGCTCCAGCTGTTCCCTGGTTCCTATCCCTGTCACAGAGAGCAGAGATCAGAGCTGTAGCCCCTGACAAGGTCTGACCTCAGTCTCTTTCTCTCCATCTGATTAAACCAAGTGACTGCTGCACCTCTCAGTCTTCCCCTCTAGACCCTTCACCATCCTCACAGCCATCCTTTGGACACCTTCTAATAAGAGAGGTTGTGCTCCTCAGTTTCTCTCTCTCCACAGCATGAGGATGGCTTCCCCCAGTCCCTCTCCCAACACTCTCCACCACTCTGGCAAGCCAGTCTGGACACCAGCTCCCACATCACCCCCAGTGGGGAAGGGGAAACCAAGATGAGGGCAGCTGCCTGCAGCCCCAGCAATCCCAGCTCCACACACTGCTCTGCTCCCTGAGGGCACTGATCACATTCCTTAGTCTCCAGACCTCACTTCCTTATCTATGATTTGAAGACACACCGATCTGCTGCCTCCACAGAGACAGGGAAGACGGATGTCTGGAGATTTCGAGATACTTGGCACATCTCCTGTCTCTGTGCTGCTGAACTGAACCCCCAAACTGCAGGGCTCTGGTCACCAGACAGTGCCTGGAACAGCTGCCAACGACAACAAGCAGCTTCTACACCTTAAATTAAGACACAGACGCAAGGAAAAGCTCTATGGGAAGCAGGAAGGAAGGAGCTGCAGCCTCCTCCAAGGTACACTTACAGCTTTGGGACTGGTTATCTGTGGGATGAGGGACAGGCGGTCACAGACTGGTCTGGACAGTGTCACCAGCTGGGTCTGCGGGCGGCCGGGCTCCTCCAGGACTTGGTCACCTGGGCAACACAAGGAGCAGGTCGAGCTCTTTTGGAAACCCAGGGCACCCAACTGGGGTGGCACAGCCTTGCCTATTGTCTCCAGCATTCCCACCTGCCACAGGACTTGGGAAACTCTTCTGGATGGAGTTCTGCAGCAGTTTAGCCCCCTCAGATGGGAACCTGAGCAGAACCAGAGGAAGGCACCGTGTCATTGGGATATTGCATTGGCACTTGGTACCTCAGCCTGGCACAGAGGCCTCTTCACTGTCTCCTGCAAGATCTCTCCCCTTTTGCCTCACGGTCCTCCAAATAGAGGGGTACCAAAGGCAGATGACACTAAGGTGTCTTTGTTAACAACACCTAAATGCAGGAGGTGGGGGGACCTACCCAAGCCCAGGTTCACCTGGATCTGTCATTCCTTAAGTTGCACTGCCCATGCTGCCCTTCCCAGGGGCGTGGGGAGGTCTGGGAGCTGCAGGGGGATCAGAGCAGCCATACCTGATGTAGTCATAGAGGTTGTGCCACTTCTCCCCCTTGGGTACAGGGAAGGCCAATTCCCGGGGCATGGGAGCAGCCCCACGGCAGGACAGGTCACTGAGCCGGGCCTCAGCCAATGTCACACCTGGCAGGACAGGGACACACACCTGTGAGCTCTCCAAGCCCAGGGAGCTGCCTGAAATCACATTCCCTGTGGGACACAGGCACAAAGCACTTCCCACCTGAGAAACAAAGGCTGAGGTTTGTAACAAACCCACCTTGCACAGGTGTATTCCTGTAACTCCCAACCTCCAAAGAAGAGCCCAGAGCATAAACCCTTGGATTCCAGTTATAAACCCCCAGGCTCAAGCTTCATGTCATTTCTGTTCACTGATTCAGCAGTTTCACATGATTTCTCTTAAGGCTCATTGGCCATTTTCTTGTCTTATCTCCTCCATGTATTTTTAAACTTAGGAAAGTGAAACAGGAAAGGTTTCAGGAAAGATACAATAAGTTTCAGGAATTTCAAAGCAGCCCTTATAACTTCTTCCTTACTGATGCTTCCCAGCAGGCCAGGCAGTTCAGACAGAATTCCAGCACGAAAAAGGAAAGACAGAAAACAAAGGATTTGACCAAAGTACCTCTGCCACACTGAGCAGGTGGATAAAAAAAGCAGGTTGGAAGATTTTTGACACAAAGAAAGCACATGCACTTCCAGCAGATAAAAGCACAAGTCTTGCAGAACTGAGGCTTCATCACACCTTTCATTTTTACCCCTGAAAAAATTTCTAACCTTAGAAAGATATTTAACTTTGCTCTTTTCATTCACATTTACAGCTAGATATGAGAGGATACTTTCCTCCAGAGTTTGGGAGACTGTATTCCATTCCAGATTTCCTTCCAGTGCCAAGAGAGACGGGGAGGGATTTTGGACAAGGACATGGAGGGACAGGACACAGGGAATGGCTTCCCATTGCCAGAGGGCAGGGATGGATGGGATATTGGGAAGGAATTGTTCCCTGGGAGGGTGGGCAGGCCCTGCCACAGGGTGCCCAGAGAAGCTGTGGCTGCCCCTGGATCCCTGGCAGTGTCCAAGGCCAGGTTGGACAGGGCTTGGAGCAGCCTGGGACAGTGGAAGGTGTCCCTGCCTGCATAGAAATTTAATGCAGTACCAAGTACTTTTCCTGTTGGTATCACAGAGCACCAGCAGCCCAGTGCTCTGCCAGGGCTACAAACTCAGCTCTGAACCCCCATGGGGTCCCCCCAGGCTGGGCTGGTCTCAGGAGAAAGCAGGGGCCAGCCTGAGCTCTGGGCTCCTCACCTGGCTCAAAGAGCAGGTCGCTGGTGCAGAGGTTTTTCACGAGCAGGTTGCAGCAGAGTTTGACCCCCCTGAGGTGGCTGTACCTGCGGCTCAGGTACAGGGCCAGGATGGAGGGCAGGTCCAGCACCAGGCACGTCCAGCGCACGTCAGCCGGGGCTGCTCCAGGGGCACCTGGGGAGGAGAGGACAGGTGGGAAAAGGATGGTGGGAAAGAGGATACAGACATGGATCTTCGTTGGAACCCCTGAAACTGAGGGTTTTAGACTTTCTGTGCTGACAGGCACTGACCCTCAATAAAAAACTGCTTTTGACCTGAGGCCTTGGAGAAAGCTTCCAAAATTAAATGATAGAACTAAGATCACAGGTGTGTAGTTTGAATAGAAGCATGTAATGTCACATGGTGGAAAATTTGGAATTTGAGGTTTTAGAATATAGTGGTGTATAGAGGGCAAGATGGAGGTTTTGGGGTGGAAGTTTCTTCTTCATGGGTCTAGGTGGGAACTTAAGTTTAATTCGATAGAAAAATCCGCATTGTGGGTCACAGGTGTTTCGTTATTGGGTGGAAAGTAAAAATAATTTAGATGTTAGTTCTTAACTGGACAGCTTGGGCTTAAAAGACCTTGTAACAAGAAAGACAGATCACCATTTTGCCATTTTTAGCTTGTTAGCTTGAAGTGCTGTAGCACTCACTGTAACATAGATAAGAATTAACAAACATCTGAGTCCAAACACGAAATTCCATCTCTCAACCTTTTAATCCCAACTCTGGCATAAAAGAAAAAAAGAAGACTAAAGCCTAAGCAATGGATCTTGCTGGACAGGAGACACAAGGTTCACAGGGTTCAGTACAAAGTATTTACCAGGCAACATTCCCACCAGGCCTGTGCCAAGTGGGAGATGGGAAAACAAGTCTTGTAGGCTCATGGGTGGGGAAGGACAGACAGGCATCCCACCACCTCCATGGACTCATGCCTGGCTTGACACTGCACCCCACTGTTTGGGAAAACAGGGATAGGGGACAGCCTAGCCAGGAGCTACAGCTCTGATCTGGCTGCAGAGATCAGGTGGGGCTGCTCAGGCCCACCACTCTTATCATAAAAATGCTGCAATGCTTTGGGCTGGGAGGGATAACCTTAAAACCCACCTCATTCCACTCCCTGCCACGGGCAGGGACGCCTGCCACTGTCCCAGGTTGCTCCACGCCTCACCCAACCCGGCCTTGGACACTGCCAGGGATGAGGCAGCCACAGCTTCTCTTCAAACACATCGAGCCAACTTGAGAACTCAATTTACTTTTGAACAATTTATTTTGGTGGTGATGTGCCAGCCCAGCCCCAGCTCCTCACCCCGCCGGGCCGTGCCCTCGCTGGCTGCTCCGCAGACAAAGGGAAACTGGAGCCAGGTGGCCGTGGATTTGAATTCCTTGAAGAGGCTGGAGAAGGAGATGCGAACCACCTGGTTTTCCTGGGAAGACACACACACACACACGGAGCTTTAGTCACCCTGGTGGCTTCGGCAGGGAAGTGCTGCAGAAAAGAAGGCATGTGGCCCTATCTCCAGTCCCCTCCACATCCCCTGGCCCCAGCAGAGATGCCACCAGGACGGAAACTATCTCCAGCCTGGAGTGACCCACCAGCAGCAAAGAGCAGCCACATCCTGCAGCCCCAAAGCCCACCAGTGCCATCCCCGCTCCTTCAACCAGCCACGATGGCAGTTAAAGAGGCCACCCTGCGTCACGGACCTCGGTGGTGACATCCAGGTGCACGAGGAAGTGCTTGCGGGGCAGGGGCCTGAAGAGCAGGTAGAGGTAGCGTCCTGTGAGCCCCAGGGACTGTGTCCCTGCTCGTGGCAGCTGCAGGTAGCTGCTGGCCGGGTTGGAGCCTCGGATCCGGTAGATTGTTCCCTTCAGCCTCGTGTCCTTTGGAAACCAGGGAAAGATGGGGTTGGGTCAGCACTGCCCAGCCTTGGCAGTGCCTCCCCTCCCCACGGTGCCCCCGTTACCGTGAGGGCGGCCACATCCCCCTCCTTGGCAGAGCGCTTCCATTCCTCCACACGGAAGTGCTTGAAGATGTTCAGGTAGGGACGCTGCCAGGCTGCCAGCACCAGGATCATCGGGGGGACAGAACCCCAGCCTGGACCCCCCCCCCACTACCCCCTGTATGCCCCGAGGTCCCCTGCCCCACTAGCACCCCACTATCTGCATGTCCTGAGTCTCCTCCTCATGATGCAAGCCCGGTGATGCCCCCATTATCACTTTACCCCAATTCTCCCCAGCCATAGTGATACCCCCAAGCCCCAGTGCCCTGCTGAGGATCCCATTACTCCCCTCCTCCAGCTCCAGGAATGCCCCTGGAACCTCCAAGCCCTGAGATCCTCCAGTCCCAATGACATCCCCACCACCTCCACACCCCTGACCCTGCAGCCCCGGTGATGTCTCTGTGCCCCGAGCATGGTGACAGACCTGGTAACCCCATGTTCCAGGTCCTCCCACCCTGCTGACAGCCCAGTGTCTCCATGTTCCAAGCCTCCCCAGCCCTGGTGGCACCCCATTAACCCAATGTGCAGAGCACCCCATGCCCAGTGACACCCTTGTCTCTCAGTGTATGCAGCCCCTCAGATCCAGCGACGCGCCTGGGCCCGGTGACACCCCCAGTACCCCCATACTCCGAATCCCCCATGCCTGGTGACAGTGCCCCGAGCCCCAGTGATAACCCTGTTACTGCCATGCTCTGAGCCCCACCTCCAACCAACCCCAGCACGACTGACATCCCTGTTATCACCACGCCACAAATCCCTCAGCCCCCAGTAACCCCGTGCCCGGAGCCCACCTCTCCTCCCGGTGATGCCCCCGTTACCCGTGTGCCCCGAACCCCTCCAGAACTGCCCCATCCGTGGTGACACTCCCGGCATCCCCGCGCTCCGAACTCTCACAGCCGGTGATGCCTCGGTTCCCCCATCCCCACTGACGCTCCGCGTCCCCCCCATGCCCGGCAGCCCCGTGATTATGCCATGCCTCCCCCACTCTCAGTCATGTCCCCCCCATTCTCGCTCACACCATTAGCCCGTGTCCCTCCCATGCTCAGTCATGTCGTCCCATTACCCCGTGTCCCCCCCATGTTCAGTCATGTCCCCCCATCCCCGCTCACACTCCCATTACCCCGTGTCCCCCCATACTCAGTCATGTCCCCTCCCATCCCCGCTCACACCCCCATTACCCCGTGTCCCCCCATACTCAGTCATGTCCCCTCCCATCCCCGCTCACACCCCCATTACCCCGTGTCCCCCCATACTCAGTCATGTCCCCTCCCATCCCCGCTCACACCCCCATTACCCCGTGTCCCCCCATGCTCAGTCACGTCCCCCCATTACCCCGTGTCCCCCCTCCAATCCCCGCTGTCGCCCCCGGCCGCCGCGCGCTCCCGCCCCCCCACCTGCCGCCATGGCGCGCGCCGCCGGCTCAACCGTCCCGCGCGGCCGCAGCCAATCAACGGCGCGCTATCGCCTGTCACGTGACTAGACCCCGCCCTCAGCTCCGCCCCCGCGCTCTGACCGCGCCCCCTGCCCCTCCCCGCGGTCGCGACTCGATCGCGACAGATCTCCGGGCACGCGCGTTCGGGGCCAGGTGATTTTATGTGCCCGGGGGCTCAGAGCGAAGGGTCGCCGAAGCCGAAGTGGTGCTGGGCGGCGCGGATCTCCCGCAGCAGCGCCTCGTTCTGCAGGCCGAGCTGCGGGAGAGGGGAGCGGGGTCAGGGCCGGGCTGCGCGGGGCTGCCCACGACATAAGGGGCTGTTCGGTGGCTCGGCTGCGACACCGGCGGGACAGGGATCATCCCGTGGCGCTGCCGCACACCCAACTCGGAAGGGAGCAGGGTGAGCGGTTCGTGCTGCCCCCAGCCCCGCCCGCCCCGCAGGGCACGGACACGAACCTTGACGGTGTATTTGTAGCACTGCTCTGCCTCCAGCTGCCGCCCGCCCTGCAACACAGGGAGTAAATCATGCGGTGGGTTAGGCAGGAAAAGACCCCTGAGACCATCAAATTCACCCATTCCCTCAGCACTGCCAAGGCCACCACTAACTCATGTCCCCAGGTGCCACATCCACGTGGCTTTTAAATGCCCCCAGGCATCCCCACCACTGCCCTGGGCAGCTGTGCCAGGGCCTGATCACCCTTTCTGTGAAGACATTTTCCCAATATCCAATCTAAACGTCCCCTGGCACAACTTGAGGTCATTTCCCCTGTCTTGTCCCTGTTCCCTGGGAGCAGAGCCCGATCTCCTCAGCTGTCCCCTCCTGTCAGGGAGTTGTGCAGAGCCAGAAGGTTCCCCCTAAGCCTCCTTTTCTCCAGGCTGAGCCCCTTTCGCAGCTCCCTCAGCCTCTCCTGGTGCTCCAGCCCCTTCCCCAGCTCTGGTCCCTTCTCTCTTCTCAGATACTCCAGCCCCTCAGTGTGTGTCTTGTCCTGAAGGGGCCCAGTACTGACCCCAAGATTTAGGGTGCCTCAGCAGTGGACAGACATGGGATCTCTGTGAAATGACCTTTGTAAGAAGCTCAGTGGGGAGGACATGCCGTGGGGCACTCAGTGCCTCAGGGTGCTGCTTTTGCCATCCAAGCACGCACTTTCCCAGAGCACAGCCCCCAAAGTTTTTATCACGAAGCTCTACGTCAGCTCTTCATGACTGGATGCCAACACCCTCCCCCCAGCCCCATAAACCTTCCCATGAAGCCCCACTCCATCAGGCTGGCAGGGGCTGGGCACTCGCCTGCAGGCAGATGAGGGCGAGATATCCCCACACTTCAGCGTTGGTGTTATTTAGGGCATTTGCTTCAGAGAGAGCATCTTCTGCTTCCAGCATCTCTTCCAGCTTGAGGGAGAGAAGGAGAGGATGGACAGATGACAAAAAGCAGGCAGAAAGGATTTCCCAAATGAACAGAAAAAAATCAGTGCCACACAAGATCCTAAGAGGGCTTCCCTGACAGAAATGAGGGGGAAAGGACTTAGGGCACAGGCAAGGAGTTATCCTCAGTGCCAGAGCATCCAGATCTCCAGTCTGGAGCAGCAGCTTCCCACTGCTGACCCCCATGGGATCACACACTATTTCTAAATTAGCCTCTAGCTGTAAGGAAAGCAGCACAAACCCCTTCACCTCCAGGAAATGAGTGATCCAGCTCCATGAGGAAACATGGCTGTGCTCCTGCTCCCTATTCCTGCTTGCAGCAGCTCTGGGCAGGAAGGGGTATCTGATGCCCAGGCCACTTACCTCCCTGACCCGATTCCACAGGAGGTAAACATTTGGCCAAGGGGGAAACAGAAGTTCAGATTCGTTCCCTGATTGCTTCCTCAGCCAAACTTCCTTGGAGGAACCTGGCAAGGTGTCCCAGCATGCTGCTGGTGGCTGGGTGTCCTTGGCAGCCCTTCAGAAGTGCTGGATTCCCTTGGACAGGGAAAGCACTGAGATTCCTCCCTGCTGACATCCCACTCAGTGCCTTGGTGGTGACATGCCGGTCATGTGCAGGCAGGAACTCGGAGCAGAGCCCAGATTGTTTGCCATGACACCCTTGGGAAGGAGGTGCTGGCAGGAGCTGGGATGAGGGGAAAGGATGGCTGTTCCCAGAGCAGGGGCTGAAGGTGACATTGTCTGGGTGTTCCTAGAGCAGGGCTGAAGGTGACACCATCAGGGTGCCACGCTGGGGCTGTCACAGCACTCAGGACACGATGGCCTTTAGGGGCACTGGCTCAGAGGCAGCCAAGAGTTGCTCTAAACAAGGGGATCCTGCAAAAGCCAGCCCTGTGTCCCGTGCCACCAAATGAAGCCCAGAGGACATGAAAGCAGCTGCACTTACCCTGTAGCAAGCAATGCCCACGCCCAGCCAGGTGAGACAGGAAGCAGAGTTGTCACAGGCGAGCAGGTAGATCTGCTTGGCCCGGCCATACTGCCAGGAGAGAGACAGACACATCCCTCTGCATCATCACATCACTCCACACACAGGGGTTTGCCAAACACCCTGTTTGCATGGGGCTCACACAGCCACTGTGCCCAGTGCTGCTGCAGGAGTGATTTGTTTTGTGGTAACTTCCCCTGCACAGCCCTGCTGGCTCCTCACCTCTTTTTCTTCAAGGTAGATGGAGCCCAGGCGCAGGTAGACAAAGTGCAAATCCACAGCATCCTCTACAAAGCTGATGACTCGCTCGTAACAATCCTTTGCATTGACCAAGTCTTTCTGCAGGTAGCACAGGTGCCCTTTCTGAGCCCAGACATTTGGATTCTGTGCACCAAAAACCAGGAGTGAGACATGGATGGAAGAAACACCTGGGGGGGGGCTGGGACACTGCAAACAGCAGAAAGGAGGAGCTGAGCAGTGTTTAATTGTATTATCACAACTCCCTGTGCAGTGGAGGCTGAGCATAGTGTGACTGGAAGCTGCCTGGTGGGAAAGGAAGGACCTGGGGATGCTGGTGGACTGTGGCTGAACCTCGGCCAGATGTGTCCAGGTGGGCAGGAAGGCCAATGGCCCCTGGCCTGTGCCAGCCATGGCATGAGCAGGAGCAGGGCATTGCTTGTGGCCCTGTGCTGGGCACTGGTGAGGCCACAGCTCGGGTGCCGTGTCCAGTTGTGGGCCCTCAGTTGTGGGAGGACATTGAGGGGCTGGAGCGGGTGCAGGGAAGGGAAGGGAGCTGGGGAAGGGTGTGGAGCATGAGGAGAAGTTGAGGGAGCTGGGAAGGGGGCTCAGCCTGGAGAAAAGGAGGCTCAGGGGGAACCTTCTGGCTCTGCACAACTCCTGACAGGAGGGGACGGCCAGGGGGGTCGAGCTCTGCTCCCAGGGAACAGGGACAGGATGAGAGGGAATGGCCTCGAGCTGTGCCAGGGGAGGTTTAGATTGGATATTGAGAAAATGTCTTCACAGAAAGGGTGATCAGGCACTGGCACAGCTGCCTGGGGCAGTGGTGGAGTCACCATCCCTGGAGGGATCTAAAAGCCATATGATGTGGCACTTGGGGACATTATTTAATTGTGAACATGGTGGTGTTGGGGAATGGTTGGTTTGATGCTCTTAGAGGGCTTTTCCAAGTAAAACAATTCCATGATTCTGTGATATCAGGGCAGATTTTATGGAGAGAGTTAAGGTCAGTGGGCTGCCTGCAGGACACCAGCAATAGCATCCCCCTCCAGCTCCCTGCCCAGTGTCCTGCCTGCACACAGCATTCCCAGGTGTCACCTTCCCCCTGCCTTCCTTTCAAGCTGCCTCCCCAAAGCCACCTTCCTTGTAAAGAGCTCAATAGCAACCTTGTCTGTCATGAAACAGAACCGCTCTCCCCCACCCAGAGAGAGAGGATCAGGATATACCTATTGAGAGAGAAAACAAAAGCAGATGCTGCAGAGGGAAAAGCAGAGACAGGCTCTGAGATGCTGCCTGCCTGTGCAGGGAGTGACAAGAGGCTGTGACAATGGGATAACAAAGAGAGCAGTGCTGCAGCGACAGCCTGGTGTGCCTGCCCTCCCACTGAAATGCTCTGGACTAGCACTGGAATGGCAAAGTGGAAATGAAGCTCTGGGGCCCTGGGCTCACACACACTGGAACTGCACAGGAATTACCACGGGGTCGATCCGAATGGCCTCGCACAGACATTCCTCACATCTGGGGAAGTCTTCCTGCAGCATGTAGGTCCAGGCCAGTGCCAGGTAGTAGGCACAGGTGGGGCCTCCCTGAAGGCTCAGCAGCAGCTCGTGGGCCAGTGCCTTGTGAACAAACTGAGGAGGAACAGCACAGGTGGTGGTTAGGCGAGCCACCTTCCTTGTAAAGAGCTCAATAGCAACCTTGTCTGTCATGAAACAGAACCACTCTCCCCCACCCAGAGAGAGAGGATCAGGATATACCTATTGAGAGAGAAAACAAAAGCAGATGCTACAGAGGGAAAAGCAGAGACAGGCTCTGAGATGCTGCCTGCCTGTGCAGGGAGTGACAAGAGGCTGTGACAATGGGATAACAAAGAGAGCAGTGGACACCCCAGCAGGACAGGGCAGGAGAGTTGACTGACACCTCTCTGGCTTCCATGAACAGAAAACACAAAGGAAATTTCTTTTTTCCTCTCTTTTGAATGTTGGTCTAGTGGAAGGTGTCCCCGGTCTAGTGGAAGGTGCCTCTGCCTGTAGCAGGGGGTTGAAATGAGGTGAACTTCCAGTTCCCTTCCAAACCAAACCATTCCAGGATTCCATTTAGTTGTGTTTTGCTTTAAGCAACTCTTTGTGCCATGTCAAATTTAGGCAGGCAGCACAATGTCCAGAGAGCTCCCAGAGATGACTTGGAGGGACAGGCACATTCCACAGTCGATACAAAAATCACTCCAACATACACAAGTGTATGAATCAAAGGAGTTCAGGCATCTTGAAAGCATCACAATATGTGAATGCACAGAGAAGAGCACCCTGTACTATTTCTGAGCTGGCTGTTCCCTGTGCAGCAGGCAGCACTGTGGGCTCAGTACTCTGCCTGGCCACACTTTTGCATCTCTGGGCAGTGGTGGCTTTGCTCCCTCTTGTGCTCGGCCTCTGGAGTAGCCATGGCTCATTCCCTGAGACCAAGAAAGGGACTGGCTGGAACTCTTTAGAAATAAACCAACCTCCCTTCCCACTCCCCCACTCCCTGTTAGACTGACCCGGATAGCATTGAATTTCATCAGGAAAGGAACTGTCTTCATGAAGATTGTGCAGGGAGGTTGCTGAGGTTCTGAAGCAGGACGTGGTGCTGCAAGAAAATGTGTCTCTGTCAGTCCCAAAGTAGGGTTTTTATTTCTGGAGCCAAAGCAGCACCTGACATCCCAGTGGAGACAGAAAAATCCCTGCAACATGGAGCAAAACCCAGGAGGTGGCAGGGGAAACTGAAGCAGAGATTAACTCAGCATTTCTTTCTGAAGGGCTTAAGTTTTGTAGGAGATCTGAATTTATGCTCTTCACCCACTAATTTTCCAGTCCAAACCCAGAGGAAAAAAGGTGGAAATTTATGAATGATGCTTGTCAGAGACAACTACAATGAGGCTCCTGCCTCCCCAAACCAACCAGAGGGCCCTGAGGTACCCAGCACTGCCATTTCCACCACCACTGGGGCTGTGGAGGAGGCAATCCCACACCACACATAGGGGATCCCTAGGGACACTTTAAGAGCTGGCATCTCAGGAGGAAGAAAAGGAAGGTGCAGGTTGCAGTGACATGAAGGAGACAGCTGCATTCACCTGCTGGCTGTCCATCCTGAGATGTGCTGCTCTGAAAATCAGAGTGAACCTGCTTTGCCTGCAGAGTTCCTGGCTCAGGAGAGACAACAGGCCTTGGCATTATGGGGGCCATGGCTCATTGCTCCCACATTGCTCCCCACCATTCCCACAGGACCATCTCCCAGCTCTCCACATCCCCATTCCCAAACCTTCTGGGGCTTCCTGCAGTGCTGTAGCCTCTTCCTTGGATGTCACACTCTCCACTGGTTGTTTGTCAGCTGAGCCATCTGGAATCTTCTCTGGAATGAAAGCCCCACCAACCATTAGGTGGAAAGCCATAAACTTCTCCATTTAGAACATGAGTCCACAGGAAAAAAAATCTACCAAGTTTTCAAAGATGTTCTTTGCTGGTGGCAATACCTGGGGCTAGGGTTTTGAGCACAAGATTACCATGTGAAGCCAGAAACAGGCATAAATGAGGCAGGATGAGAGGAAACAGCCTCAAGTTGCACCAGAGAGGTCTATGTTCAGTGATAGCAAGAAAGGGTGATCAGGCATTGGAACAGGCTGCCCAGGGCAGTGGTGGAGTCCCCATCCCTGGAAATGTTCAAAAGCTGTGTAGATGTGACAGCTGGGGACATGGGCTAGTGATGAACACAGCACTGCTGGGTTTACAGTTGGACTTGATCTCAGAGGTCCTTTCTAGCCTTAGTCATGCCATGATTCTATGAATATCCCTTTCCTCATAATCAGAAGGGACAAAAACCCACGTGTCACGAGCCTGCCTGCCTGAGGCACTGTGCATGAGTGGTGATAATGTTAAAAATAAAGCCTGTCAGAATTTCCTGCAGCCTGGCCAAATGTTTGGAACTCAGGACAGACAGTCTCAGCTCAGGCTGGACTCAGGGGGGTTCCAAAGGAAGCCTTGGCCTCAGGGTCACTGGCAAGCAGCTGGTTTGGTGAGGCAGAGCTTTCCGAGCTGTGTTGGGAACTCACAGTGACAGCTTCCATGGAATTCTGTTCTAGCTCACAGTCCACATCTTCTACCCTTTGTACTTCTCCTCTTAAAAACTCTCCTCTCCTTCCACTGTTCACCACACAGCTCCAAGCCCCTCCTTGCTGGTGTCAGAGCACCTCCTGGGTTTGCCTGTTACCTGGGTCTGTGCTGGGAGAACTGGGCTTTTTCCCTTCTCCCTCAGCAGCCTCAAGGATTCTCCCCTGCTCCTCCTCCTCAAACTGTGCTCGCAGGAGCTTCTTAGCCTCACGGAAATTCCTTTCTGCCTGAATATAATTATTCTGTGTCTCATAAAACAGACCTGTGGGAGACACAGAGCAGCATCAGCAGACACCCGAAGGAAGCAAAATCCTTCCCTTAGCCCTCAGCTTGAAGCAGGGAGAAGAGAATTGGAGCAGGAATACCTTGAGCACCAGACTGGCTTGGTTTTGTACCTGAGAGAGTCCAGGCTATGATGCTGGATGGCTCCAAGCAGCAGGCATCCTCAAAGAAAATCTCTGCCTCTTTGTAGTGCTGCAGCTTGACAGCTGCAATCCCACAGAGCAGCAAGCTGGGACAGAGCAGAGCAGTCAGCCTTGCAGCCCCAGCAGTGGTGTGGGGGATACACTCCACACCCTCCCCACCCACCCACCAGGAGCACTCAGGACCTTTGGATGTTCTGGGGGTCCAGGGAAACGGCCTGCTGGAAGCATTCCTGGGCTTTGGTGGCGTCCTCGTACAGGAGGCAGAAGGCTCCATAGTCTACCCAGGACTGGATGCTGCGCTGGTCCCGAGCTATTCTCTGGACAACAGAGATCATCACTGGAGTCAGGCTCAGCACATGCCATGGACTGGGAAGGGAATTCTGGAACGAGCACGGCTTCCCTGGCCACCCCAGCCCAGCTGAGCAGGAATCAAGCCTTTATCTATCACATGCAATGGTGTCCCCTCAATGGGATCATGCTGGAAGCCCACTTCCTTTAAGTCTTCTCCACCTAACACGTGTCCTCCAGCTCCAGCTGATGCCTCCTCGGGCCCAGTGTCCTCAGAACTGCCCCAGCACATCTCATTTCCCCTGGCCTTGAGGCTGGAGTCCCCGGTGACCTGGCCAGTGATAGTCTCACATCCTGCAGAGAGCAGCATCTCCCTGGGAAACGCCTCCCATTGAGCTTGAGTATCCTGGTGACGCTCAGCTCCTTCCTCCCTCCACCACAGTCGGGGCTGGCTGAGCTGTGAGCAGTGGCCCCACTGTGATGCTGTGCTGTGCCAGTCCACACAGGTGATGGCAGGAAAGAACTGGGTCTCCCTTACCTGCTTGTAGAAGAGAGAGGCCAGTTTTAAGTCCTTGTTGGCTTCAGCTTCTCGAGCAAAGAGCCAGAGCTGCTCCATGGTCGCGCAGGATGGAGGGGCAGGAGAAACATCTTCCCCAGACAGGAACTGGCAGGGAAGGAGACAGTGTTAGCTCTGGGGAAGAGTAGTTCGTGTGATCCCAGTATGGCAGCAGGTCCCACACCAGCACTGCACACGGTACAGACCAGCATGGCTGGGGCTGAGCACTGGGAAGGGCAAGCTGCTCTGTGGTGGGACACATTCCCATCATTCCCAGATACCTCTGCCACACAGGCACAGGGCAATATCAATTTTTACAAGGACATGGAGTGACAGGACACAGGGAATGGCTTCCCAGTGCCAGAGGGCAGGGTTAGATAGATGGGATATTGGAAAGGAATTGTTCCCTGGGAGGGTGGGCAGGCCCTGGCACAGGGTGCCCAGAGAAGCTGTGGCTGCCCCTGGATCCCTGGCAGTGTCCAAGGCCAGGTTGGACAGGGCTTGGAGCAGCCTGGGACAGTGGGAGGTGTCCCTGCCCATGGCAGGGGTGGAATGAGATGAGCTTTAAGGTCCCTTCAACCCAAACCTGTCTGTGATTCTATGATTATGCACAGCATTCCCTAGATCAAGGTGATGACAGACTTCAGTGGGGTGAAGTGACCCCAGCTCCTGCTTTGCCCAGCCACCCTTACCACGTGCCAGCTACAGAAGCTTTACGAGTGGCATCTCACAGCTACCCCACTGTCAGGATTTTGAGCAGTGGGATACAAAGGCACTGGATCCCTGCCTCGAGTGTGGCTCATGGTCCACATGTGACAAATCCAGCAGATGAAAGCATGGGCTTGCTTTTGTCTAGAAGGCAGAAGACCTTCACCTGCCTTGGACCCACAGTGAGGCCATGGCCCAAGTCACTCAGATTTCTCCCTACCTTGTTCAGGGCAATGTGCATGTGGTCCACGAGGTACACATAGAGCTCACTGAGGAATGCCTGGAGCTGCTCCTTGGTCTCAAATGCTGTGGTCTTCAGGTATTTCTCCCTCACAATCTTCACCACAGAATACTGTGGAGGCAAGGTACATTGGACAAGGCAGGTTCCCTCCCGTGCCCCCCATCAGCTCTGTAATCAGACAGAGTCTGAAGCTCCAGCTTAGTTCTGAGAAATAAATCCAGCCCACCACTGATAAAAGCAAAAAAAAACAAGCAAGGGGGATTTCCTTTCCCACCTCCCTGACACAGCCTTTAGGGACAGCATGTGGATGGCTCATCTCAGGACAGAGAGATGGTGTCTAGGAAAAGTGTGGCTGAGGCTGAGCAGCTGAGAGAGTGGAACCTCCTGTCCCTGCTGGGGCTGACTGGGAATGTGAGAGCAGCCAGCTTTGCCTTTCTCAGGTTATGAGCATGGGGCAAATGGATGTGAGTAGCTCCCATTGATAGGAAGTGTTCTCTTGGTGTGGGACCAAAGCAGCTTGGTGCATGCTCTGTTAGAGAGAAATCCTGTCCCCTCAGTGCCCACTGCAACAGCTCCAGGTGGCACGAAAGGATTCCAGAGCACCACATCATCCTGAGTTACTACCATGGAGCAGCAGCTCCTCACTGAGAAACTGTCAGGACAAAACAAGTAGGGAAGCAAAAAACACAAAGGAATCTTCACCTTAAGCTGTTCTTTAAAAGCAAAATATTTCCCAGAGGTGTTGAGTTCGTAGTTGAGCTGACGCTTTTGTTCCTCCAGGGTTTCATGGTCCATGGCCTGCTGCTTCCCAAAAAGCTTGTGGTATTCCCTCAGGATGTTAACAGCAACACTGGTGACACGTTTGTGATAATCTTCCACCACCTAGGCAAGAAATAAATAAATTTCACAAGCCACTTATGCAATCAACCTTGATATGTATTTGATTTGCCACAGCCCACGCCTCCCATTAACTCCACCTGACTCAAGTCTCAATTAGTCTGTCACACATCCTTTCCTGTCCACGCCTGAGGGCTGAAAAAATATCTGCAGGTAAACACAAAAGAGCTCCTTCCTGCTAGGATTTTCCATCACAACCCAGCATTCCAGTCACTGCTATCTCTCCTATAGCAATATAACTGGCTGTGAGTAAAATATATCTCATTTACTGGGGAGTGTTGAAACCCATGGCCAGCCCTCTTGAGCAGAATCTATAATCTCCATAATCTTGATCCTCAAAAATTCTTGGTGACCTGAGAAAGGTAGGGCTGATTCTGTTCAGGTTTGTCTGAGCCTGAGGAAGCACAGGGGCTGATCTGAGACAAGAAACTGTTGGGACTGCCCAGAATATAAATGTAAGGTTCTGGTAGCCTCTTTTTTCCCAGCATCCCATTTCCTTCCAAACATCCCTGCAAGGCTGGATGCAAGACTTCCCTCCCTTTGCTCCAGCTCTTCACCACTTCCCTCTGAATGGGATGTGAACACGAGTGATGTTTTGTCTAGAATGGGTTCCCAAAGCACATTGCTGTGGAGATAATACGTACAGAAGAATACACTTTTCTGTGTATTTCATAGAATATGTTGAATTGGAAGGGATCCACAAGGATTGAGTCCAACTCCTGGCCCTGCACAGACACCCCAACAATCCCACCCTGTGCATCCTTGGCAGTGCTGTCCAAACACTCCTGGAGCTCTGGCAGCCTCGGGGAGCCTGGGCAGTGCCCAGCCACACCACTCTTTTCCTAATATCCACTAAAACCTTCCTGACACAGCTCCAGCTGTTCCCTCGGGTACTGTCACTGGTCACAGACAGCAGAGATTGCAGCTGCTCCTTGTGAGGAAGCTGCAGATCCCAACGAGCTCTACTCTCAGTCTCTCTTCTTCAGGCTAAACATTCCAAATGACCTCACCACTCCTTGCCCTATTCCCTTCTAGACCCTTCACTATCTCTGTGGCCCTGCAACCTTATCCTCTTCAAACCTCATCCCCATGTTGCTGTGGGCTGAGAATGAAGGCTGTTGTGTAGAGGGATGAGGGCAGGGTGGGCTGGCAGGATGATGGCAAGGCCACAGGCTCTCACACGTACCTTCCTGGCTCCTTCTGTCCGGGGTTGCAGCGCAGGGCGGGGAGGAATCAGCTCCTTGACCCTGTCAGTGAGAGCAGAGGAGAGATCAGCAGATCCACTGCCAGGGATCTTGGCTTGTGTGGTGTGAGGGCTCCACCCTGCCATCGTGTCAGTGAGACACTTCACAGGCACCTGGGGAAAGCTGAAATCTCAGACCGAGAGTGAGCAGATCCCTACAACTGATGATTGTAGCTTTGTCATGACAGGGTTAACATTTATTGCTAAGCCAAACTGCTCTCCTGGAGCAGCAGAGCTGTATCTTGGAGCTCCTGGCTCTGCAGAACAGGTGAAAGGAAGGAAGCAGCCTGAGGAAAGCTCTGTAGAATTGGGTCACTAAACAGCCCAGACCATTCAAATCATCAGTTCCAATGTCACTCGGTTTGGCTGTGGCACCCACAGACACCAACCCCAGACCCCCAGACACCACACAGCCCTGCCTGGGCCTCTGTTGGAGCTACAATGAACTTTCATTAGGATTAGCATATTTTTAATTAAGATTTTATTAAGGTGAGGGTGGCTGAGGACTGGAGCAGGATTCTCTGTGGAGTCTCCTTCCCTGGATATATTCAAAAACCATCTGAACACAGAGTAAGGTGCTCTGGGGAACCCTGCTTGAACATGAACCTTGGTCTAAGTGACCTTCAGGGGTCCCTTGCAAACGGAATCATTTTGGGATTCTGGAATTAAGATCTGTGGTGCCAAACCAGCCTTAATTAATTAATTTTTTTTCAGCATTTCCTGCTTGCTGGATACCAGAACACCCTCAGTCCTCAGAACACAATCCATCCCACCAAGCCAAGGTACAACAGGCCTCGTTCAGGTGCACACAAGCAGGTGAACAAGGAGGAGTTCCACTGAATCCACACACATTGCAGAAGAGTAGAAATGTATAAAATAGGCCAGGAAAAGGTCTGTTCTAAGATGGGTACATTTTCCTCAGCTTGTTCCTCCTGGAAGACAGCAGGGAGCAGTGAGGACAACACACATACCTTCAATGAATGCATGATATTTCTGTTTGAGAGAGACACAAACCTGCACCTCTTACGCCTTATTAATCTGCTGCATTTTCTATTTTGTTATTCTATAAATTAGATGTTTTATGCCTTTCTAACCCATGACACAGCAGGGCTGCCACTGGACAGGAACTGGAAGTCTCAAAGCAGCAGAGATGAAAGAGCAGCTCTGCAGCAGACCGACATGAAAAGTTACATAAAAGCTGAGGAATGGGTAAAACATTGTGAGAAAACTTCTGGAAAGCTAAAAATGAGAGAATGCTCTGGTGAAGCAACAGCAGCACTACCCAGGGCAGTCCATGCTGGTGGCCAGGACTGACCAAGCCACTGAACATCACATGCAAGAGGCAAGCACATGGGGATTAGAGGGAAACAAAGCCCTGACAGGAACACAGACACTGCTGTACTGCTCTGGTGTCTCTTGTTTTGAGAGGAATGGCAGGGAGATGCCAGCTGGGATGAACAAGTGTTTTCCCAACACACCAGATGCCACATCTAAAGCAGTCTGGCCAAATCCTCCCCCTGATTCCTGTGGGCTTTGTCTCAGGCCCTCTTTTTGGTTGTACTCCAAGGGGGGTTTGCTGTACCAGCCTCTCTCCAGCCTGCAGAGAGGAGCTGTCAGCCCCACAGCCCGTCCTTACGCACCGCCGGATGAGCTCCTCCCGCAGCCGCTTTGGGACCAAGGGCCTGTCCAGCTTTATCTCCATCACCAGGAATGTTCCTGCCTCGCTGTACTGCTGTGGAGATAAACATTGCTCCCTGTGTCGTGCTGTCTGCAGCCACTGCTGGCACAGTGAAATACTGAGCACACAGCCACAGAGATCCAGCTTGTTTTATAACCCGCCCTCAGAATGAGTTACAGCAGCAAAATCCAGCTCAAGAACCCAGGCTAGGGAAAAGGAGAGAGCCCAGATAATCAATCTGCCTGCAGAATGAATGTGCATTCCAGAGGAAGAAGCCAAAATATGAAGAGATAATTTAAATAAATGCCTGACAATTTACAGAGACCTCCTAGCCCAGTGCCAGTCTGCTCTCCAGGTGGACGTCACTGGAAGAACTCTGGGACAGCATCTACGTAAAACATCCCTTGTCCAACTCACTCTTGAGGAATTTAATTTTGTGAAAGGTGTGAGACACCAGCACAGTGATGCTCTACAGCCTCTCCTTCTCTTTGGAGAGACATAACTACTTGGCCTTCAAGGCTGAGATTTGTGACATTTTCAGATTCTCCATCTGACAACTGGATTTTGGATGGGTTGAGTAACTATTAGGAAAAGGAAAAGATGTCTCTTGTTTCAGACTCAATAAATCTCGAATCTTTTTGCAAGTTCAGGGTGTGATATGGTAACTTTTTTCAAGCAGCAAGTCCTAAGATTTCAGATAAGGGAAAGCTGTAGCTTCCTTACAAGGAGCAGCTCCAATCTCTGCTGTCTGTCACCAGTGACACGACCTGAGGGAATGGCTGGAGCTGGGTGGATTAGGCTGGATGTCAGGGAAAGATTCTTCCCCCAGAGGGTGGTTGGGCACTGTCACGACCCCAAGGCTACCAGAGCTCCAGGAGTGTTTGAACAACACTGTCAGGCACAGGGTGGGATTGTTGGGATGTCTGTGCAGGGCCAGGAGTTGGACTCATGATCCTTGCAGATCCCTTCATGTTGAGGAGATTCTATGACTCTAGGATAATGAGCATCTCTCAGTTGGCTGAGGCAACACAGCATCCATCCCTGGCTCCTGCATGTCCTAACTTCTGTGACACAGAAACAGAACACCCATGGTGGCATGAGCCTCCTTAGACCTTACCATTACACTGCACTCTTTTTCCTCCTTCTGAGCCTTATTGGGAGCAGCTTTGGAAACAGGAGAGTTCCCCAGCCCTTCCTTGACCAGACTGAGCTGTGACCTGAGATCCCGGAAAATACTGTGCTGGATTTTAGTCTGAAAAATAGAGGGAATAGAGAGAATCAAAGGACAAAGCAGGCTTCCTCACTCCTTTGCCTTAACCTCTCTCATCACAAAACACACTGTCAGGGTCTTAAATGCATTAAGAAGTTTTGTAACCTCATTCTCTCCTCCTAGAATTCAGCTGCTGGTGCTCCAGACCAGTTCTGATCCTGTGGAGCTGTGAAGCCTCAGGTTAGACTATGAGGCTTAGTGAGGGTCTTTCCATCTTCCCTCAAAGAGCTGTGTTTTCACTGAGGACTGGCCCTTGATCCTTGTCTGAGATATGTGGTGAACATGCTGGAACCCAGATCCATGATCCTGAATTCCTGGTGGGATCCTAGATGTGCCTCACAGCTATGGACTTGCCTGGTGATGCGGGCTGCTGGATGAATCTGGCTACTCTCACCAGGCCTGCTTCACACATTTTTGGGTGTCCCCACCTGCCTGACATGCTCCTGGCTTCCAGCTCATTTTCTGCTGACACATGGCAGGGAATTGCAAGGAACAGGTTTGTCAGACTGTGTGTTTACACAGTGTTTGACCACCTAGACAGGCTGTTCCCTCCCACACATCCTGGTTACAGGAATTGGGCTAGCAAGAGTTATGGGGATCCTGGGGAGAGGATGGAGCAGCTCCTTAGACCAAGAGGCAACCCAAATCATCTGGGGAATGAGAAGGACTTCACTTGTGACAGATAAATGGCACAGGACAAGCAGCACCATGCAGCCAAGGGGTCATTATTCATGGCAGAGAAGCAGAGCCCAGCAGACACACTCATGCCCAGCCCAGCTCTGCAACAAGCAGTGGGAACAGGGAGCAGGAGAAGGGCTGGAATTCACCTGGCCCTGCACTGGACCACAGCCCCACAGGGGACACGGGTAGTAAAACCAGACTGTACATCTGCCCTCCTGAAACAAGCCCAGGTCTGTTCCAGGAGGCACAGACTGTGGGAAAATGGAGATGTAATTGTCACTCTTAGTAACAGAGAGGGAAAAACGCAAAGACAAATAAACCTCGGTGAGTTAGAGCTGAAAGAGCTCCAGTGACAGCTTTTTTGGTGGTTGCCGGGGGTAACGCGATCCTTTTAAAGCCACTGTTTGCTCTTCCCAGCAACACAGTTCCCTTGCCCATGTTCCAGACTGGGGAGAGTGGAGTGGAGTGAGATTCAAAGCCTCTGTCAGCCCCCAGACCTGCCCACTCCCCCCCCAAATCCCCTGCCTTGGAGAAATCTGCACCTAAAAGCTTATATCATTCTTTTTCTCCATCACCAGAAGGGCACTCAAGGTTCAGATACAGCTACAACCAGCACACTGTCCACACTGCCTGCTCCCAAACACCCACTGCCTGCTCCTAAACACCCACTGCCCACACTGCCTGCTCCTAAATACCCACTGCCTGCTCCCAAACACCCACTGTTCACACTGCCTGCTCCTAAACACCCACTGCCTGCTCCCAAACACCCACTGTCCACACTGCCTGCTCCTAAACACCCACTGCCTGCTCCTAAATACCCACTGTCCACACTGCCTGCTCCTAAACACCCACTGCCTGCTCCTAAATACCCACTGTCCACACTGCCTGCTCCCAAACACCCACTGCCTGCTCCTAAATACCCACTGCCCACACTGCCTGCTCCTAAACACCCACTGCCTGCTCCTAAATACCCACTGCCCACACTGCCTGCTCCTAAATACCCACTGCCCACACTGCCTGCTTCTAAATACCCACTGCCTTCTCCCAAACACCCCTCGCCCACTGTCCCTGCTCCCAGCCCCTCAGTGCAAACCCAGCTGCAGAGCTGGAGCAGAGCCTGCTGCTCTCACCTTCTCAAACACCTCGCTCTCCTCGTAGTTAAAGACACGGAAGGCCCCTCGGATCTGCTTCACCCCAGGGCACAGCAAATGCGCCATGTTGACATATGCCACGCCATGGAAGGCAATCTGCTTGTCCTCATCTCCCTGGAAACACAGAGCAAGGGACTGAGATCCTGAACAGGCTGTTATTCTCCTTAAGGGAACAAGGTCGCCAATCTCATTAAGGGGAGGCCACACAGCAAACTGATGCACCTGATGAGCCCATGGTTCTGTCACTGGCGTGCAGCCGAGACAACCTGGATGAATACACTGGAGTCTTTCCATATGTAGAATATTAATTTTATCCCAATCCCCATGGGACAGCTTTTTTTCTCTAATTCCTGCACTCTGCTGTTCTTCAGGAAGGTCTTGTTGAGATACAGCTGGAAGATTATCAGCTGTGTAGTTAGAAATCCAGGTGATCCTACCAGAGTTGTGCATCTCAGGCTGGACAGAAACCAAGTGGCTTAGCAGGTGTGGGAGGCCTGGCTAGAAGGATCATCATCAGAGCTGCAAAATCCTGGCACTGTTGAGTGCCGAAAGGGATTTACACCAACTTATATGGCTTTGCCCTGGGATACATTAGGAGCTCTCACATAACCAGCTGCCAGGAGCAGAACCATTCTCTAAGGGGTTGTTTCTCTGTTAAACCACCCTGGTTTACGTGCAAAAGCATAACTTACCTGCAGCCTGAAAAAGAATGCATGAACTTCTTCAAGCTGTTCCAAAACCCCACTGGCCAAAGATCAGCTCAGTAAATTACTTTTAATTCTCTTCAAAGCCAGACTGGACAAGCCTCTGAGCCACTCTGGAAAGTGTCCTCGCCCATGGCAGGGGATTGGAAGGAGATGGAGTCCAGGGTCCCTTCCAACCCAAACTATTTTGTGATTCTAAAAGCCATCCTCTCCCTGTTCCTTTTCCAGTGAGCAACCACAGACCATCAGGAGAGCTATAAGGAAAAAATATGACCCTGTATCTATTTAACAGCCCTATCAAGCTGATTTTTCACAAACCCTCCTGCTCTCTGACTCACTTTGGCAGCTTCAAGGCTGATTTTGGTATCACAAAGGCCTCAAGAGGAAAATGCCAGATAATGCAATGCTACTGCACAAGCCAGACCCCACTTTTACCTTGTCAATTTTGTTGGTTTTCCCTTTGCCAGCTGAGGTCATGGACATCCTGCAGAGCTCCACGGGCCAGTAGCGGCACTCAGCAATGCGCTTCTGCAGGCTGGGCACAAAGCACATGCAGGATGCACTGAGGAGATGCAGAAACCCACCTGGAGAGTCCCACCACTCTCCTTGGGGCTCCAGCAGCTCCTCTTGGGTTTGCTTCACCCTATTCCCTCAGCAAACACCCTCAGCCCATGGCAACACTGTGATTTGGGGCAGGCTGGGTACATTTTCTCCTCTACCCGCTGCCAGGTACATTTATGGCACTGTCAGCTTTAAAACAACTGTGAGAGCAACACAGTGGGTTTTCTCTCTCCCCCAGTTACTTCAGAAATAAGTAAGAAAGAATGTAATTAACTTTAGTATAAAACCTGAATTGTACAGAGCAAGTGGATCCTGAGCTTGCATTCAGTGTGGCTGGTGACTCTGACACCAGCAGCAGGTGGATGGATGTGTAGGGAAAAGAATTTCAAAAATCAAGTAAGATAGAAGTGAGTATTTCCACACAAGGAGTAATTTGGCTGTGAAATGCACAGCCATGATGCAGCTGAGGACAAAAAATAGCAGGATTCAAAGATAAATGCAACACTCATCCTGATCTTGAGCATATCTGGAGTTGCTAAAGGCAACACTTATCCAATAGAAAAGCAAATGAAGAGTGCCCACATGGAGTGAAAGGTTTGAACGTATTTCGGATGCAGTGAAAACTTAATTAGCAGCTCAGAGGAGAGCTGTGGACGCCACCCTACTCCGTATCTGCTCACCATAACTGCTGCCCCTTCCTTCAGACTATGGAGGAAGCCCCAGCTGCTGGCAGCAGGAGAGAGCATTTGTGGCCTGGAGACAGCAGCTCCAGCCAATTCACCTTCTCCCAGCACAGCGGAATAAAGCTGCTGCCAGCAGCTCAAGGCACTTCAAGAGCTGTGCCCTTGCTCAGGTGAACACTTGTGGCCAAGAGACAGCCACAGCAGCCATGGGAGATGAGGCACAGCCACAGTTTGACCCCTGAGTGGTCCAAGGGCACCTGCATGTTGCAGCTCCTTGCCTCAGGTTATTCTGAGCATGTTCTGGGGTTGGTGGCTCAGGTCCCTTACACAGCCACTGCAGCAGCGTCCAGGAGACAGCGCCTTTCCGTGTCCCACACGATTCTCTTCGTGCTCTCGGCCTGCATCCTGAATTCCCTGTCCTGTGACAAAGAGCGTGCAGTCAAAGCCAGGACAGCAAGCTCCACAGCCTGCATCATCCCCAGAAGTGTCCCCAGGAGAGAATGTGAGTCAGACAGAAGTATCCAAGTGCCCATAGCCAGGCCAGCCCCGCAGAGAGGCCAACAGCCTTTCCTGCAGACAACATCAGTGTTAAGTGCCTGGCTCAGGGGAGATAACACAGCTCCCAGCCCAGCAGCTCGGTGTGGCTGTTTTCTGGGACCAGACCTGCCACATTCTCCCTTGGGATGTCTCCAGCAGTGAGTCAGCATGTCTGCTGTCCCAGGGGAACCACCTCTGTGCTGGGCACTGCACAGTGGTCACCCACCTCCCTCTCATATTAAGTTTCTCAGCCCCTCCTGGTTCTCTTCCAAACTTGCCAGTCCTTCCTCACCTCGCTTTTGGTGAGCTCTCCATCCTCATCCTCATAGCGCCCACCAACAATGAAGGAGTCAGGTATGTTCAGAGCACCAGGGGCCAGGATGGGGCCAAGGGGCCAGATTTTGGGCCGAGGCAATGGTTCTTTATCACCACCAGCCTTCAGGATGCCATTCTTGAAGAGCAATGGCAATTCTTTCTACAGAGACATGAGAAACGAAGGATTTGCATTTCTGACAGGAGCAGGAGCAAGAGCCAGAGCCAGCTGCTCCAAGCTGGGATAACAAAGCAAAGCAACAGTACAGGGTGCCTGGCTTGGAAAATGCACTCCACCACATGCATACAAAGAATGGAATAAAAATAAAGAGCCACATGGGAAAAAACCCTGCCAGTTTGAATCCAAATCTTTCCAAACTGACCTTTGTTTGTGTTAAAGAAACACATCACACCACAGAGACTCTGAGCCCTCCCAACAAAGGCTGTTGGTGCACAAGCACGGAAGCTGTGCACCCCAGTGCCTGGACACTTGTTCCATGGGGTGGGAGAACAACCCAAACCCAGCCAAACGCCCTGTAACTGTGCCTGGACCATTCTCACCTCGCCAGCTGCTGGTATTTGCAAGCAAGCCATGTAGTTTTGCTGGGCGTCAGAGGTAAAGGCTTCAGGGACGGAATAAGCTGCCTCCAGCGTGATGCTCAAGAGGTTCCCACTTGAGAACTGGGTGGCAGAGAGCAGGAGCTCTTTGGTGCTCACCATCACTTCAAGGCCACTCTGTGAGACAAAGATAAAGTGGAGCCAGCAAACAGACAATTACAACTTTCCTGCTCTTAGGGAGAAGCAAGCAGAAACCCAAGGCCAGAACATATAATGTTATCTTGTGCCTCATCTCGGATGTAAAAGAAAACAGCCCAGTACAGGAAAGGAATTTCAGGACCCATTTGGCTCAATTGTGGTATTTGTTTGTTTAAATCACAGCCTGGCTGAGGTATGGCACACGCCCCAAGGGTCTCATAAAATGAGTTGTGGAGAAAGGGGCAGGGTCTCATGAAAGGAGCCACAGAGAAAGAACATCAAGGGTGGAAAATGCTGCTTTTCCCCTGGTGACTCAGAGAGCCGCATCTTTGCCTCTGCCCTATCTCCATGCTCTGTGTGCAGCCTTTAATTACCTGTCCCAGCCCTGGATGGATGGTGTGTAAGGGAAAACCAGCTGGTCAGCATTTATTACCTGTCCTCTCTAATGAGTGCCCCCCCACCCTGCTCACTGTGAACTCCTCTTAAACACAGAGCTGTTAATGGGATATCCACCCCTCCAGTTCGCTCCCGGTGCTCGCTGTGGGCAGGCTCAGGAGCAACACTGGACACATTTTCCCAGCCTCATACTTCATTCCCTGTTTTAGTCACTGGGTACTTTGCAACCTGCTGAATGAATAAGGACCTTGCAGGAAAGGCAGTCAGAGTTTGTATAATAATGGACTCAGACATTTTATCTGCAGACAGGAAGGCTAATAAAGCTGGGCAGGTGACCCTGCCGTTGCCTTTCTGGGGCTTTTCAGCACTGTGCTTTCCATCTTTGTTATTTTTTGCAGAGCAATTGGGCAGCTGCACACATTAACATTTCCCAGCACGACCTCACCTATCAGAGGGAAGTAGGGACAGACGTCAGAGGGAGCGGGAAAGGCCTCTAAGCCTGTAACATATAGGGCTGTACCACATCCGTGATGAGCCAGGCAGCTGAGTCATGTTCTCCCTCCCATTAAAAAGCAGCAGAGAGCTGAATGAGGGAAGGAACAGTTCCAAATTCCACATACCGTGGCCTCAGGGTGAAGCATCTCTGATGGGGAGGCAGGCACTGCATACAAAGGAGCAAAGACCTTCAGTGAACGCACTCCTGGGAAGAAACAGGAGTGAGAACAGCATGAAGTGAGACCCTCTGCAAAGAATCACACTCATGGAATTATTTGGGTTGGAAGGGACCTTAAAGATCATCTTGTTCCAGCCCCTTTCCATGGGCAGGGACACCTTACATGAGACAAAATCATGGCCTAATTCTTTCTGAATGCTGAGATACCTTCTCTCCCCCCAAGTCAGATTTTGCAGAGCTATGAAGGTCAATTTATCCAAAGGGGATAAATTGTAGTCAGGAGTCCATAAGCAGAGATCAGAAAGTGCCAGGGAGCAAGGAGTGGTCATGGAGGCTGTGAAACTGTGTTGTACCTTGCAGCAGAGGTAGAAGGTCCACCACAGCTTGGCCAAGAGGAGTGATTTTCTCTGGTTTTTTCTTCTCCTTTGGCACCACATTTAGCACTGTCACTAGGGAGATAAAAAGAGAGGAGCTGGCAGAATTCCTTGGACCAGCAGGTCCAGCAGACCTGTGAAGGTCTTTGTGAGCTCTGGCAAAAGCTCCTCTTCACCTCCCAAGGCTGACAAGCACAGCAAAGCCAAAGGAGCACGGGCCAATGTGAAAGGGGATTCTTCCAGCTGGCAGAGATGGACAAGAAGGGCTGAGAGCCTCCCATCACTGCTTCTGAAGTGCTATTCCTGAACCAGTGACTCCTGCAGCGACAGCACCCAGCTCCAAGGAGGGAGAACTGGTACCAGCTACTTACAGAGCAGTGGTTTCTGCACAAGGACATCCAAGGAGTTGGGCCCATCAGGGCTGCACTCAAAGCTGGTGCTGAAGTCATATTCTGCTGACCCATCTGGCAGGACATGAGTCTTGGGAGAGTCTCCCAGGACTGCTCCGTTGTACTCCACACGCACCAACGTAAACAGCACATTGCTTTTGAGAGCTCTCTGTCAAAAAAAGAGCTCAGTGAGCAGCTGGCTCTGTGGCAGCATCCCAGGATCAGAGTTCCTCTGGCATCAGCTTGGGTCAGTGACCAGGACAGGGCTCACTTGTGGGGGCCTATTCCACCACATGAATGGGGAAGAGGAGCAGAGCTTGGCCACACTGAGACCTCACCATTCTCTGTCTTTAGGAGGGAAATTTCCTGTTCCACCATGCCGTGATGCCCCAAAGATTGTCAGGAGATGTGGCAAGGGAGATAGAGAGGTTCAGGCTTCACCTCAGGAAAGACACATCTAAAACAAATCCCAAAATACTCCACTGATATTTTTGCACTTCCAGGAAGCTTGAGACCTTTGCTGTCTCCTAAGAAAGCAGCTCCTGAGCTACAGAGATGAGCTCACGGGACACCTGTGGATGTCACATTGTAGAGAATGTCCTGAAATGGACAAGAGAAAACAGCCTCAAGTTGTGCCAGGGGAAGTTTAGGTTGAATATGAAGGAAAATTTCTTTACTGTAAAGGCAATCAGGCACTGGCACAGCTTCCCCAGGGAAGTGGGGGAGTTTCCATCCCTGCAAGTGCTCAAAAGACACGTGCATGTGGCACTTGGGAACATGTTTTAGTGGTGTCCTTGGTAGTGCTGGGTTAAAGGTTGGTCTTAGAAGCCTTTTCCAACCTAAATGATTCCATGATTCTGTGAAATCAAAGGAAGGGCTGCAGCAAGCTCTTTGGGAGCTCTGCAATTTGTTGTTACATCACCTTCATAGCACTTGCTTTAATCAGAGATGAGGAGATTCTGATTTTACTTAGAATTTCAAATGTCTAAACAGAGGGGCTTTGTTTAAGCTGGAGAGGGACAGTGAGGGCACAGCACATGGCAGTGGGGACCCACACGGGCAGCATCGGGCACCTGCACAGCAGAGGAAGTGCTGGGCAGCAAGTACCAAAGGGCTCCCTGCAGCAGAAACACAGTTTAGCTCTCAATGCACAGACAAGTGGCTGAACACAAGGACCATTGTCCCCAAACCCAGCTTTTCCATAGTGCTGAGCCACAGGGTTGCCTAACCCGCCCTCAGCTCCCTCTCTCCCTGTCACTGGGGTAATTAGTTCCATGCTGGTTCTTACACAAAAAGAGATCTCTTTCACTTGGTTTTAATTTTCAGCCCTTCTCACTGTCTCCTTGAGGATACATCCCATGAATGGCTAAACAGAAGAATCCAATTAACCTTTCCCTGTACCATTAATTATCCAAGACTCCTCTCTCATCTTTCTCCACATTGCCTCTAATTAAGCAGATTCCACACTTACAGCTAGAAGTGGACTCCACATTCTTACAGACAGATTTTTTTCATATTGTTGCTGTGATTATTGCCCTTTTGTAACCCCCCTCCCTTTTGTACAGCCCTTTCTCACGGTGGAGCAATCAGAACCACAAAGCAACATTCCAGATGCAATCAATCTAGGAGTCTTTTCTTTCCAGCATTGTTTATCCTCCTCTCACCTCATACCTCACCTAAGCTGCTTTTGCTGAATCCATCAGTGTAAGAAGTACTTCAATACTACAATGTGAAAGCCCCAAACAGGTGCTTTTGGATTGCTTTTTCTGTCTGCTGCTGGAGTAGAAGCAGGGATTTGCATTTTTTCTGCTTGTAGCAGGAGCTGAGCTTTTCCTCCACATTCCCTCCCAAATGCCAGTTCCTCTAGAAGACTTTAAGGACAGCTGGGTGCATCACATGGAAATCACAGCAGTAGTGGTTTGATTGGCATCAGCTCATAGCCTTGAACTAGATCCACTGCCTTTATAAAACCAGAGCCACTCTATTGCTTTCAATATGATTTAAACAGCTGGAGATGAGATGAAAATCTGGCTTTACAAGCAAGGTGAGGTTCTTTCGTAGGTTTTTGTCTCATTGATCACATTTTTGCTGTGTTCTGCTTAAAAAACCTGCCACTTCCATACATTTAGAGGAGGCAGAGAGGTACATTTCACCCCAGTATCTCTGGCCTACTGCTAGGGAGGTGTGTTCCCCAATTCATGCGCCTCACAAGATTTTTCCTCTGTGTGGACTCCTCAGCAGGGAGGAGGAAGCCACAGTGTGGCATTGCTGAACTTCAGATACTCCCACCACTCCTTCCTTTAGTCTTATCATCCCCCACCTGCTCTCACAGGGGATCCCTGTGCACACAGAATAGTTCTGGCCTTGTTCATTAAATTAGCAGAGATATTTTCAGAAATTTACCAAGTTCAGTGCATCCACAACTGTGATCTGTACTGGTATTGGCAGTGACACACTGGGAAGAGCTGCAGCAGCAGGCTCCTTCCCACTAGTCAGCCCCGCAGGGACCTCCATGGCTCTGCAGGAGAAAGAATGAGGAAAGAAACATGAAACTGCTCCATTCCTCTCCCAGATACCTCTGCAGGACACAGCAGTGCTGGTTGCAAGCGCTATTCAGGGCTTGGCTGTCAAAACACCATTGAAAGCACAGGGCTTTGGCAGTGACGAATCTCTCACGAGGTGCAGGGGGAGGACTGGGAAAAATGTAATGTGAAAATTATCCATTTCTGTAAGCTTCACCCAGCTGCAACTCCTAGGAAAGGTTTGTTGTGCCAGGCTATTCTCAGCTCTCAGTACATCCCTGGCTCTCTTTTACTCCCTTTTTAAGTTAATGGTGAACCCATGGGCCAAAAGCCAGCGCCCATCAGCCTTCATGGCTCCCAAATTCCGTGGGGCCTGGCTCCATCTGCTCCAGTGGTTCGTGAATCCCTCAGGGCTCCCCAGGGACCCCACAGCCCCCTCAGGGCAGCATTGATGAGCTCGGGGCTCCTCTCACCCTGCTGTGCTCCTGCAGCCGCTCACCGACGGTCCCGGGGGTCTTCCCAACCCGGGGGTCTCCTGCAGCCCCTCACCCACGGGCCTGGCGGTTCTCCTGCCCCAGAATGGCCCTGCAGCCCCTCACCCACGGGCCTGGCGGTTCTCCTGCCCCAGAATGGCCCTGCAGCCCCTCACCGACAGTCCCGGGGATCTTCCCGACCTGGGGCGCACCTACAGACCCTGACCATCGGCCTAAGTGCTCTGCTGACCCGAGGGCTCCTGCAGCCCCTCACTCACGGGCCTGGAAGCTCTCCTTCCCCAGAATGGTCCTGCAGCCCCTCACCGACAGTTCTGGAGGCCCTCCCGCTCCGGGGGGATCCTGCAGCCCCTCACCGCAGCCCGCCGGGGCACTGTGCGGCACCGGGGCTCGAACCTGCGGCTTCCCCGACTCGGCGGAGGGCTCGCGTCCCGTCACCACAGCGACGGAGCCGCTCCCGCAGGACCCCGAAACCTCGCGGGACCCCGGCCCAGCCCCGCGTGTTGGGGGCGTGCCCGTGAGGCCGCGGCCGCCGCCATGATGGGTGTGGGCAGCCCTAAGCAGGCCCCGGTGGGGCGGAGGTTCCTGCGAGCTGTCCCGTGTGGACTGGCGGTGCTGCATGGCCACCGTGGCCCTCTTTGCAGCCTGGTGTGCCCGGCTGTTGACGGAGCCCGCTGTTGGCCTCCGCCCCTGCTGGCACAGGCCGTGGTGCCCACCCAGGCACTCCCTCACACCCCAAGTGGGGCCCCTGAGGGGTCCCCGCAGGCTGGGCTGGGCTGGGTTGGGGACCTTATGGCGGAGCGGTGGGGCAGTGACTTTGTGTCCATATGGTAACAGAGGGGTCCCAGAGGCTTGGGCGGCCCCCCGAGCTCCCCACAGGCTTGCTGTGTGGCACGCCACAGGGTCTCGGGGCACCCCAGTACTACCAGCGCGGCTTTTGGGGCGGGAGCCGGACCCCCGGAGCGGGTTGGCCCGTTCCCGGGGAGGAGATGCCCAGAATAGCTCCGTTATCCGATTCCGAGGGGCCACGGCCGTCTGCACCGCCGGCTCCTGGGGGCTGACATTTGAGCCCAGCCGGGGACGGGACGGGACGGGACGGGAAGGGCGCCGGGACTGCCTGGGATTTCCCGGCACTACCGGGACAGGAGTGGGATGGCGGGCGGGAGGCGCCGTGGGGGTGGCGGGCGGCGCGGGGGACCCCGGCAGCACCCGGAGACCCCCGGACCGGCCTCCTCGCCCGCACCCCTCTCTCCTGCAGTCACCACGGCCCAGCCAAACGCAGGTGCTGCTCCCAAAACCGGCCGCTCCAAGAAGGCCCCGGAGGAGCCAGCGGCGAGGGCTCCGGACGTGGACTCGCTGGGCTTCCAGGCCATGGACCGCAACGTGCCGGGGCTGTCCCACGTCATCCTGCAAAAGCTCAACATGAAAAGCTACGAGGACTACAAGTGAGTGAGCACCTATGGGTGCTTATTCCCGACCCCCTCTCCCGGGAAGAACATCCCATGTGTCTCCCGGCAGCTGGAGCAGCTCCCATGGCTCATCCCACCATCACGGTTCAGCCCACCAGAAACTCTGATGGGCTCCTGGGTGGACCCCTCCAGGGTGCCTGGCTCCCTGTCCTCACCCAGGCCAGGATGCTCCTGGCTGGAGTTAAAAATCTTGGCAAGCCTCAGAGAGTCAGCCCCAGCGATGTGGCAGTGGGCTGGATTCTGCTCACCCTCTGACATCTGCAGGTCTGCCATGGACGGGAGGAAGAGCGGCAGCGATTTTGGCATCCGGACGTATTTTGACATGTTCCAGAAGATGGAGGACACCTTCAAGTTTTGTGTTGAGTGCAAGAAGCTCCCTGATGCCCTCCCAGACCCCAAAAGCCTCCGGCGTTGCAAGAGGTAAGGTGGGGAGATGGTCTGGTGGCCCAGGGATGGATCCATCCCTCACTTCCAGCCTGGTGGCTGACATGAAGTGAGGGATGTGTGTTTCCTGGAGTGCCCACCTCCAGCTACAGGGCACCCCCAGAACAGTGACATAGCCCTGAGAGGAGGTGGCAGGGAGCCAAGCTTGGTGGGCTGGATTGTGCCCCCCCTCCCCATGGCTGGGCATGCTGCCTGTCTGCCCAGGTGCCAAAATGTGTACTACTGCGGCGTGGCATGCCAGCGTGCCAACTGGCCGCTGCACAAGAAGTTCTGCAAGAAGCTGAAGCTGGTGGCCCTGGACCGGCTGGTGGAGTGGCTCATCTTCACAGGTGGGGCATGTGTCCCCTCGGGCCTGCCTGACCCCCATCTCGGGCTGCACAGGTCCTGGGGTGGGATGCAGTGTCCATTCTGCAGCCCCACAGTTCAGGTGGGACAGACAACCACCACTGTACCCCCAACCTCCTCCTGACTCCTCAGGAGACATCCCATTTCCCACGGACACCTGGACGAAACCTGCCTGGGACGTGAAGGGCTGGGAGGACTGGTTCTCCATGCAGGAGCAGCTGGAGGAGAAGCTGGGTGCCATTGTGGCCGGGCGATACATGACCCTGCTCTGGGCCAACGCCGGGAAGCCCCGGCCGGAGGACGCGGAGCTGCGGGAATCCATCCGGCGCCTGGTCACCGACTTCCACTCGCGCCCGCTCACCATCGGCCTGGGACTGCGGCTTTTCGGCATCGACCCCCTCATCAGGCCCCTCACCGTGCACGTGGTGGGGGCTTCCCACGTGGAGACCCTCAACACGCGCCTGACGGACTACGACGAGCTGACACGGATGTTCCCAGGCCACCAGGGCGTGGAGATGGTGATGGTGGGGGTGGACGTGGTGGACGGACCCATCATGAGGCCACCCCTGACCACGCTGGCGCCCCGGGGAAGTGTCTATCTCAGCAGCTACAAGGGGCTCTACCACGACTTCTGGGAAAGCCACGTGGAAACCAAGCTGGCCGCCCCTCCTGACCTGGTGGTGGGCTTTCACCCGGGTAAGTGCCTGCACCATGGTAGAATCGGACCCTCACACCCCACTGCCAGGATGGGGCATCCACAGGGCACATAGGCTTAGGGACTGCCCTGAGCACCCTGGCAGCACCTGGGACTGAGCCTGAAGGTGGCCTAGGATATGCCCAGGGCTTTGCACCAAGGCACAACAGGCAGCTAGGAGGACTCCCTGGGACATGGCTGCCTTGTCTCCCTTCTCTGTCCTGCCTGTCACCCACCTGCAGGTGAAATGGATCCTTCCCTTCAGGTCTCAGTGCTGTGGCTTAGCCCAGGACCTAGAGTTCGGGGTGCCCTATATGCTGGTGAGGAGCCAGACCCCACCTTGCTGAGAACTGCCAAGCTCATTGCATATTCTGGGGTGTCCAGCACAGAATGGGTGCAGTTGGAGCCAGCTTTCCCTGGGGCCAGGGTGGGATGGGAAAGAGGTGGAACCCTCACGGCTGTGTCCCCACAGGTTTCCATGCCTGCCCAGACCTGCTGGCAGGCTGGCTGCCCACCCTGCTGCTGCTGCGGGACTATCGCCTGCCCGTGCTCTTCACTGTGTACAGGTGAGCACAGCCCCAGGGTCCCGGTGAGCTGGCACAAACACCCACTGACGGTGCCTGTCCTCTCTCCTGGCAGTGAGCAGGAGCTGAAGGCCTCCCTGCAGATCCTTGTGGAGCTGGAGATGCACATTGTGGGTTATGCCAGCAACCCCTTTGCCTCTCTGCGGCCTGAGCAGGTGTACTCGAGCCCCAACAAGCCGCCCGTCTACTGCAGCTCCCACTACATCGCCCTGCTGGGAGCAGAGGCTGTGCCAGGGGCTGAGGAGCTGGAGGATGATGATGGCTGGCAGGGAGGAGAGCCCAGTGCTGCTGCTGCTGTGGCTGGGGGCATTGCCCCAGGGCTGGGCTGATTCCTGCCTGCCCTGACCCCCAGAGTCTTGATGCCCATCCAGGACCCATCTCCTCATCTTGGGATCAGCGATCCAGAAATCCCTTACTGCACACATGCAGGCCTGGGGGATGCAGCACCTCAGCACAAGCATGGCACTCTTCCACAGCACCAAATAAATCACTACAGCAAACCAGCTGCCGTGTCTCGAGCTTTATTTCCAAAAAGGCCTTTGTTTTCCTAAAGAAAACAAGGGGCTGAGCCCACCCCAGCCCCCCTCGAGCAGCCACGGCCTCTGGAGGGACAGCGAAGGGGACCCCGACTGCAGGACCAGCCATGCACGGGGCTGTGCAGCCCCTTGGGGTCCGGTGGGGAGCCCCAGCTCAGCGCTTGGCTGTCCCTGCCACTGTCACCCTCACTGTGACCCCCACGCTGGTGCCTACCCTGCAGGGCACTGCTCCAGCCTGGCACCTCCCAACTGCTCACCAGCCTCGGTGGCCCTTGCAGACACCGGGGCGGGTGGAGTCGAGGGAATCAGCTCCCGCAGCATCGCCCGACGCTGCCGGGGACCCTCGCTGGCCTGGCGTCGCCTCCTGGTGCGGCCAGCGGGTCTGGCATGGCAGCGATGGCACTGACCCGTGTGGGCACCCACGGTGGCTCAGGGAGGCCAGCACGCCCCAGGGCTGCCAGCGCCCTGACAGAGGGTCCGGGTCCCTCTCTGGGCTGTGCGCCTGGCGGCGGGGCCGGGGTGGGCGGCAGAGCTGGCACAGTCCAGCACGGAGCGGCACTGCCGGCGTCACTCGGCGCCAGCGCGTTCCCGCAGCGCGGGCAGAGTCAGGGTCTCCGGCGCCGACTTCTTCCGCGGGCGAGTCTTGGGGGGAGCCAGGAACTCGGGGGCCTCGTCGCTGAGGGGGGTGGAGGGGGCGCTGGCAGGGGCCGAGTGCGTGGCCGTGGGCTGTCCCACCTCGCTGACCGAGATGGCCGGTGCCACCAAGCCGATGAGCTCGTTGGTGGCCTCCTGCGTCTCCTGCTCGTAGCGCCGCACCTCCTCCATCGTCATCCCTGCCGAGCACAGCCGGGCTTGGGCCAGCTCGGCACGGCCGCGTCCGGCACCCCCTCATCCCGAGGCAGCCTGCGCCCCGCGCCCCGGCTCCCCACCGAGCTGGGGGACAGGAAGGGGACAGGCACTGGGGACAGGGGGACGGGCAGGGAAGGGGATGCTGGGCAGCACAGCCAGCTCCCCAACTCCAGCGCCAGCCCAGGCAGCAGAGGGGAAGGGGTGGACAGGCAGCGCAGGCAGGGGACACGCAGGGAGGGCAGCTGGGACAGGGGACACTCCGCCGCGGGGTGCTGGGGGGGCACAAGTCCCCCTGCCTGCACCCACCCCCAGGCAGCAAGGCGGGGTCCGGGGTGTCCATCCCCGGCAGGCAGAGGGGCTTAGGGATGCTGGCTCCCCAGCTTTTGGTTTGTGGCCACTTGCATCTGAGTCTCGAAGGCCCGGACCTCTTCCAGGGACATGTCTGGAAGGCAGAGAGCCGCTCACCCGGATGGCCTGGCACCCAGCTGTCACCAAACCCGGGGCTCCCATCCCCGCTCGTGGCAGCCACCTGCAGCGCGTGTCCCTGCTGGAACAAGGGTGCAGGCAGCACAGGCAGGGTGCTGGGACCCCTCTCCCTGTCCCCTCGAGCGTGCAGGGGAGCATGCAGCATGCAGGTTTGCAGGCAGGGCGGAGCAGGCAATGCAGGCAGCCCAGGCAGCGTGGGCAGTGCAGGCAGCACAGGCAAGGCAGGCAATGCAGGCAGTGCAGGCAGAGGAAGAGCAGGAGCTGTGATGGGGTCAGTGGCATTAGCAGTTAGACCTGCAGCCCCCTGTCCATGGGCACCGTGTGCCTCCCTCCCCACAGCGCCGGGTGACCCCACGGACTCACCGCACCACTCGTCCACCCAGGCGAAAGCCTGCCGGTGCCCGATCAGCAGGATGTCCCGGATCACCTGCAACGCCACGGGGGTCAGCATCCTGTCACTGCCCCCTCGGTGTCCCCCAACCCCCCTTGGGGCCCCCTCACCTTGTGCACAAACTGCTCCACCCGTGTCTGCAGCCCCCACACCTCGAACTTGACGCTCACCAGTTTGTAGGAGCACATGATGGGCTTGGTGTGCTGGCGCCAGCCCTCTCGCAGCGGCCCCCGGCCTGTTTTGGCAGAGCTGAAGAAACGGGGGTCCTGGGGGGATGGGGAAGATCAGGGTCATGAGTCCTCCCTTGGGACAGGAGACAAGGGGGTGGCCTCAGGGATCCCCCGGTGGTACCTCCAGGCTGCGGTAGTAGCGCTCAGGGATCTCGTCAAAGGCAATGTCCAAGAAAGAGACCTCGTGGTCGCCCAGGATTTTGTCACTGTGGAAGATCTGGGGAGGGCAGGGAGGGTGAGTGACATGGACCACGAGTCACGAAGTTTGCCAGATCTCAGCTGCAGTGCACACTCACATTCTCGCTGTCCCCGCAGTTGTCCTCGTACTTGGTCTCGATGTAGATGGAGAACTTGGGCAGGAAGGAGCACTGCAGGGAATGGCTGTCAGCTGGGCCCCAGGGACATCTGTCCTGAGGGACCCCACTCCCAGGGATGCCCACCCTGAGGGACGCCCACCCCCAAGGAAATCCGAGCCCTAGGGGACACCCAACCAAGGGCCACCCACCATGGTGACACCCACCCTGAAGGACACCTACCCCTAAAGGATGCCTGCCCCAAAGGACACCCACCCCCAGAAATGCCCCTCCAGCACCTCCTCCCCAGCCAGCTGTTGGGGAAGGGGACAGGTCATCCTGTCCACCTGTACCATGCCACCTCCTTACCGTGTACTCTGCAGGGACACCGTGGCACATGGCATCACAGGGTGGCATCACCGGGTGATATGACAGGGGAGAGAGGGAGCAGTGAGCCCGGGGGCAGCTCCTGCAGCCCCCCCACCGCTGGGCAGGGACAGGGTGCCCGGGGGTGCCCGTGCCACGCCCTGCCCGTGGCTCACCTGTGATGGTGTAGGGGTAGTAGTTCCAAGCCTTCTCAGTGATGTAGAAGATGCGGGGGGTCACTGCCCGTGCCCAGCTTGGCAGTTTGCTGTGGGGACCATGTCAGGGGACCCCCTCAGGACAGGCCATGGCTGGTGCCACCCAGCCCTGCACTGCCAAACACAACCTGGCTCTGGGACCCCATATTCCCACCCTAGGAGCCCCACTTGCTACCTAGGACTCTCACCACCATCCCAGGATGCCCACAGGGACCCTCACCTGCACCTCTCCCAGGAGCCACTGCCACCTCCCCCACACCTGCATTCCAATACTGTCATGTGCACCTCGGGACACCCCCAGGGACCCCTGTCACCTCCCCATGGTCCTGACCCCTGCCCCAGCTCCCCACCAGGCATCCTGCCCCTCCACTCCAGGATGCCTCCAGGGATCTTCACCTGTACCTCAGGACCCTCATCTGCACCTCACAAAACTCTCAGGGACCCCTGTTGCTTCCCCAGGACCCTCCTCAGTGCCCCAGCATTCCCCCACTAGAGACCCCTGCCACCTCCCCAGCACCTTCATCTGTACCCAGGGCTCTGTGCCAACTCCTCATCTCCACCCCAGTGCCCCCATCCTCTCCTTAGGTTCCCCACCTCGTCCCCAAAAACCCTGACCCCTCCCCAAGAAACACCCACCCTCCATCCTGGACCCTCACCCCTTCCCCAGGGCTGAGTCCCTCCGGGTGCTCCTGTTCCCTCCCAGCACCCCGGCAGGATCGGTCCCCCTGCATAGTCGGGAGGTGGGTTTTGATTAATTTTCAGGCGTTATAAATAAATTTCAGGCTAGAGGGGAATCGTGAGTGCTGCAGCTAAAAATAACCCGTCTCACTCCAGCAGTTCCTGGTGGGGAGCAGCCCGTGCCCGCAGGCAGCTGAGGGGACATGGGGACAGTGGTGCTGGGGCCAGCGACTGCCCCACGGTGACACCCCCAGGGCATTGCCGAGCTCCCTCAGGCACCCAGAGAGGGGTGAGTGCACCCCTGCGAGGTGGGTGCATGTCCTGAGCTGGGTGCATCCCATGAGAAGAGGGCAGCCCCCCAGAGAGGGGGTGAACCCTGGGACATAGCTCCCAAAGATGGGTGCAGCCCCTGAAGACAAGTGCACCCACCTCTGGAGATAGCTGCAGCCCCCCAAGATCAGGGCAGGCCCCCAGGATCAGAGCACTCCAGGAGATGGGTGCACCCTGAGACATAAGGGCAGCTTCCAAAATTGGATGCAGACCCCAAGATTGGTGCACCCCAGGACTTGGGGACCCCACTGGGAGACACACACACAGCCCTTCAAGTGGATGGGTGCCTGAGAGATGGGTGCAGCCCCCCAAGATCAGTGCACCCCAGGAGAAGGGTGCATCTGACAGATGGGTGCAGCCCCCATAGCTGGGTGCAGCTCCCCCAGATCAGTGCACTCCAAGAGATGGGGGCACCTCCGGGAAATGACGGAGGCAGCCCAGGAAATGATGGGGCTAATCCTGGGAATCAGCCACACTGCAGCATGTCCAGGACCCAGGAAGGAGCTTCCCCGGGAATTTTGGAGGAAGAGCTGGGGCCACCCCGATACCTGCCCATGCCCCCCCACCGCAGTGCCCACCCAGCACCCGTCACCGGAGAGGTGACACAGGCTCACCTGGAGAGGTGGACACGCTTCTCAGTGAACTGGCCGGGGCCGTGGACGGGGTCCTCGTGGGGCTCGTTCTTCACCACCTCCACGCCCTCGCCCTTCTCGCTCTCCTGATGGCTGTGCTTGCTGATGGTGTAGAGCTGCCCCACGCGGTACTGTAACCACAGTGCCCGCCCTCAGTGCCACCGGTGATCACCCGGCACAGCCTGCGGGCTGACCACGCTGCTGAGAGGGGAAACTGAGGCACGGAGCAGACCCTGAGCCGTGCGGCAGGCAGGGGGCTTCTGGAGCACCCTGAGTGACCTCCCGGTCCCTAGGCAGCCTCAACTCCCAGGCCAGGGCTGGATCCTACTCTCCCTATGCTTTCCCAGTGCCTTGCAGAATGCCTGGAGGTTTTCTGCTTGGCAAACTACATGGGAGTCAGGGAAAAATGTATATTTATATGATATATAGGGATGTGTCTGTCAGATATATAACCAAAAGGATGTATATGTGTCTTTGGTGATGCAGCTGTGCAGTACAGGTTTGACTATTCTGCTGAAGATCCCATCCACCACCGCAATCGCCAGCAAGATTTTATCACTCCACTCTGCCTAAATTAAAACCTTCCCCAGGTGCCACCAAAGGAGGGATGGCACCGCCCAGGGTGGGGACCACTGTAGGTCCCTGCTCCCCAAAACCAGAGACCTTTGCTCAGGGGTGCTGCCCGCTGTCAGTTCTGTGTGCCGATTCAGGCTTCCTGCCGGAGCAGGGATGGAGTTTATGGGCTCTGCCGTGCCACGGACATCTAAACCCCCCGTGCCCTTCGCCTGTTGGCCCATCCCCTGGTCCTGCTGTGCCCCGGTGCTGCCGTCGGACTCTGTGCCCCAAGGTCGCCGTGCCCAGGGACGGGATGTCCCCCCCCTGCACCCCAAAGTGCAGCTCAGCCCTTGCACGGAACACCCCGAGCCCAGCACATCCCGGTCCGTGCCACGAAGACGCAGCAAAGGGGTCACCGTGTCCCTCTCAGGGCAGGAACCGATCCCCTGGCGCTGCTGTGAGACCCCCACCCACAACCCCCCCACGGGGGTGTCCCTGACAGCCGCGGCACTGCCGGTTCCCGCTGCCCCGCGCTCACCTCCTCGGTGGTGAGCGGCATGCAGATGCGGTACTCCTTGACGAGCATGGTGACACGGGCGGGGTGACACGGGCAGGGTGACACGGGCACGGCGGGCAGCACGGGGGGTCAGGCGGAGGCGTCGGCGCTGCCGGGGACACAGCTCATTGTGGGGGAGCCGGAGCGGGGGGGACGCGGCGCTGCCTCCCACGCTCCCATCCCAGCACCCCGCGCTCGCAGCAGCCGCCCCGCTCGCCGTGACTTCACGAGCCGTTGCCATGGCAGTGGCGTGAGGTCACCCGTGCGAGGAGCAGCCTGGGTGTACCCTGCTGGGGACATCCCGGCACCCCAAAACCCTCCCGGCCTTAACCCCTTCCCTGCCAGGCACGCGAACGCGCCCCTACGCAGCTGCCTCGGAGCACACGTGTCCCCCCAAAATAGGGTGCCATCCCTTCGGGGTGCCACATCCCCACCCAGCCGTGGTAGCAAGTGCGGCAAGAGGGTTGCAGGGACATGAGGATGGGATCAGACCTGCCCGACAGTCCTGGAGACCCACCTCTGGGCACCCCCACTCTCCTGTCCTGAGGGGTGCTCCCCGGGAGCAGAGGATCGTGTTCCTGATGTAGGATATCCCTTCCCTGGGCAGGAGCTGGACCCCCCTTCCCCAAGGCTTCCCTCAGCAGCTGTTCCAGCCAGCACCCACCCTAGGGCTGCCCCCCAGCACCCACCCCAGCCATGGCACTGCCAGGCTGTCACACTCCCTCTCCAGCCAGGGCTGGAGATGCCCAGAGTGAGGGTGCTCAGGACAGCTCAGGGGGCTCCTGGACGTGCCCCCCAGCCCCACAGAGAAGGGAGGGGATATGGGCCCTCCTGAAAGTTACCCTAGATGGGGAATCAAGCCTTGGAAGGGCAGATGGGGGCTCACATAGGGTTTTGTCTGGAGGCAAGTTGTCCAGCTGGGGACGTAGGGACATCCTTTGGGGGTACAGGGTCACAGCAGGACACAAGGGCATCTTTGGGGGCACCGGGGAACACAGGAGTGTCCCTGGCGCCACAAAGCCATTTGAGGCTACAGGGGCATCCCTGGGGGACACAGGGACACCCTGCTGACGGGGCAGAGGGCTAGGTGCAGGTGCCAGGTTGCAGGGACCCCAATACCGGGGGCAGAGGGAGGTGACACCCCGGGAACTCCCCGGAGCACTGCAGGGCACGGCATTCTCCTCCCCATCCCAGCAGCTCAGACCGGCCCCCGCCGGCTGGAAAAGGAGGAGCCCCTCGGCCGGGCTCAGCCGCCCCTTCCCCACCGCTGTCCGCGGCCGCATCCCCCCGGGCCGGGCCCCGCCGCCCCCCGCTGCCCGCACTCACCGGCCCGCGGCGGTGCCCGCTCCCACCGCCGCCGCCGCCGCCGCCGTGCCCCGGCCGTCCCGGGCCGTGCGCAGGAGCGAGCCGCCCCCCGCACCGCCTCCCGCGCCGCGGCACACCGACCCCTAGGGGGAGGAATGCACCGGCACCGCACCGGCACCGGCACCCGGACCCCCACAGGCACCGTCACCCCACCGGCACTGCACCCGGACCGGCATCGCACCTGAACCGGCATCGCACCGGCACCGGCACCCGGACCGGCACAGGCACAGGCACAGGCACAGGCACAGGCACAGGCACAGGCACAGGCACAGGCACAGGCACAGGCACCGCACCCGGACCCGCACCGCATCGCACCGCAGTGACAGCGGCACCGCCATGGACACACGGGCACCAGCCCCGGCACCGCACCGCAGTGACAGCGACACCGGCACCACGGCACCCCTGGCACGGCACGGACCGGCACCAGGGCTTCTCGCACCCACCAGGTTTCAGGGTCCCAGCGACCCCCAGCACCGCCGTGTGTCCCAGCTGGGAGATGCCCCGATGTGGCTTCTGGGTTGGGCCCCCCCGGGAACCCCCAAAGCTCCTCCAGCCACTCACCTGCACCCCGCTGCCCGCCTGGCCCCTGTTCCCCCAGCCCCAGTGCACCCCATGTGCTGGCACTGCCCACGTGCCACCCACAGCCACGTTACCAGCACAGCCCATCACCAGTGACACCGCTGTCACTCCCTGCACCTCCTGTCCTTCCTCCTCTAATTTCCATCATCCTGGACACTGTCAATACCCAGTGCCCTGGTGCTGTACCAGGCTGTGCATTGCCACTGTCATTTTCCTGTTATTACCTCACAAAATTCTGCCATTCCCTCCAGCCCTGCTGCCTGGGGTGCAGGGGAGTAGCCCATCAGTGCCAGGGTGATGGCCACTATGGGGACAGGGATGGGGCAGAGGGGACGCCCACCAGGCCACCCTGTGGTGTTGCCATCACTGGCACTGCTGGACCCAGCACTGCAATGACACTGGCACCGGCCATAGAAGTCTCACCTGCACTGGGGCGCCCGTGGGCTCTTTTGTGATTGCCAGTCTGTGCCATCTCCTGGTGGTGGGGACCCCACTTTGTGTCACCCTGTGAGCCTCAGGGCAGTGGTGATGTGCCCCGATATGGCCCTGGCAGCCCCAGGGCTGCAGGGATGGCCCTAGGCTGTGGCCAGGACAAGCAGTGGCAGAAGGAGCAGCATAGGGACAGTGGCCCCAAAGCCCGCCAGGGTGCCCCACGGGCACCCATCCCACATCCGGGAGCATGGTGCCAGGAGCTCTGCCTGCAGGCACACCTTCCCCTGCCTGCCCTGCACTGCTGCCTTCGTCCCAAACACCAGCCTGTGGTGTCACTGTCCCCCCGTGATGTGTGTCAGCATCCCCAGCTCTGGTGGCACTGGACAGCAGCCACCTCCACCCCTTCCCCACCCCCCCATTTCCCCACAACAGCCCCCAAAGGGGGCCCCCAGGCCCTACATGGCTGGGGCCAAACCCAGCAGGAGTCCCACTGGGGTGACTGTAGTGGTGACAAGGACCCGGCCATGCTGGTGACAAGTACCTGGCGGGCCCTCAGCCCCCCCAACAGCTGCATTCCTCCTGAACCTGTTTGGCAGGGCCCTGTGCAGGTGCCAAGGAAAAGGCATCCGGGTTGGGCTTTTCCTGGTCATGCCCTGCTTCACTCCAGTGCTGAGTCAACAAGGAGTAGAAAGGATTTTCTGGAGCCTGGTGCCCCCACAGTGCTGCTGGTGCCCCCCAAAGTCACCCAGTGCTAACGGTGCCCCCCAGTTTCTCACCTACCAGCAGGGATCCTGCAGAAAGTTAGGAAGGGGAAGAAAGAGGAGGCAGAAACAAATGAAAAACGACCCAGTTTAATCCCAAAGCCCCCTCAAGCTCTGGAGTTTCAGGAGCCCCTCGTGGCCCCCCCAGCCCCCCTGTCTGTGCAGCCCGTGGGGCCCCGGGCTGAGCGCACCCCTGGGAGCACCCCTGGCTCCCTGCTCCAGCACGGGGACAAGGAGCTTTCCAAGACATCCGGCCTCTTCCTCAGCTCCACCGGCACTGCCACCGGCACCCAGCCATGTCCCACCACCCCTCACCCCACCCCGAGCCCTTAGGGAGGTGCCCTGAAAAAGACCATCCTGGTGGAATAGACCAGGTCCACCAAGTAGGCGATGAGGTTGAAGATGGTGAGGAAGGTGATCCCCAGGTGCTTGTTCCACGAGCAGTCCGGGCCGCAGGAATGGGGGCGGCTCTGTCCCCGGAAGCTGTAGAGAGGCCAGAGGATGGTGGCAGTGAGGTACATCAGCAGGGCCAGGAAGTTGTAGCCCACTAGCACCTTCTCCAGCGGGCAGGGAATGTAGGTGAGGCAGCGGCCGATGGTGAAGATGATGATGAGGAGGGTGAAGATGAAGCAGAGGGAGTAGACAGCCACGCACCACATGAGGCCAGGTTCCCCACTGTATGCATCCAGCAAGGAGAAGATCAGGCAAGCCACGTAGGCTTCGAAGACCTTGAGGAGCCCAGGCACGGTGGAGAGGAAGCTGCTGATGTCCCCTGGCTTGGCGCGGGTCAGCGACACCTCGACGGCGTAGGCGAGGAAGCAGAGGCAGGAGGCGGTGCTGGCCACGGCCTGCCGGGCACACTGGCTGCTGCTGCAGGGGCTGCTGATGAAGGTGGCAGGGTAGACCACCGAGGAGGTGAAGACCATCAGAGCCGCCAGCATGGAGAAAGCCGCGGTGAAGTCATCCCAGGAGAGAGGCAGCAGGGGGTAGAGCTCCAGCAGCTCCAGCAGCAGCACCAGCAGTGTCACGGTGAAGCAGAAGCACCAGGTGAACATGCACCACGTCCCGTAGGGACCCGTAAAGAGCCCGGTGGAGGCCACCAGGCTGAAGGCGAGGCAGGACAGCACGATGGCCGAGAGCCGGGCGATGCCCACCCAGGAGGTCAGGGCGCGCAGGTTCGTGGTGGCCACGGGCATGGTCCGGCCGCTCTGTGTCCGCGCCGCGCTGGGCAGTGGGCGCTGCCCGCGGCCACTCTTATCTGGGCGCTGGGGAAGAGGGGTGGGGCGCAGGACAGGGAGCCGCCAGCCCTCCCGAGCCGCCCGTGCCAAGGACCCCCGGCTCTGCTGGCACTGCCACCACGCCGGGTGGCTGCTGGGGGCGGGTGGATGATTAACGCGGGGCTGGGCAAAGGGCGGTGACGCAGAGCCCCGCGGTGGGGCCGGGGCGGGCAGGAGGCCACCAAGTGCCACCGTCCTGGCAGGGAGCCCCAGCCCTGCCCACGGCAGGAGGTACAAAAGCGCCTTTCATGCACCCCTAGAGTACCGGGGGGGCACCTCGACACCTTGGCAAGTACCAGGACTTGGCAGCCAGTGGGGCAGAACCCACTGGGTCCCCCTGAGGGGTTTAGGGGCTGCACTCAGCACAGTGCTCCTGACAGGGGGGTGCCACAGCTGGGTGTAGCCCCTTCACACCCTTGCGGGCGACACCTCCACACCCCTCCGGCACCTCCGCTCCACTCCTGGCACCTCCACCACTTGATAAGCGGCTCAAAGTCCAGCTGTGCCAGCTGCCTCACTGGGCAGAGTGGGTGGGGTGACCGTGGGCAGGGCATCTGCACCCTGGTCACACCCCATTCCACTTCCGCAGCATGCCTGGGGGTGCCCAGCAGCCACAGCAGCACAGGAGGGAGGTGGCACATCTAAAGTTGGGAGTCCAGCAGGAGGGTGAAGGCTGAAGGCTCTGGATTAACCTTTAATGTCACACAGGGTCCAGGGGGTCTGTGCCCATGGCAGAGCTTGGGGATGAGGGACCCATATCAGGGCAGCTGGGCACTCTTGTGGGGGGGGCTCTTCACCCCAGGCAGGTACCTGGCACAGCCATGGTGGGCAGGGGTGGGTACTGCCATGGGGTTCAGTGGTGATCTGGGGGGCACAAGGTGACTCAGAGGTGGCTGCTGGCCTCGCCCTTGCCTGGCAGCCCATTGAGGGGGCTCAGCCCCAGCTGGTTGCTCTCGTTCAGCCGCCGCACGCGGTAACTTTCGTAGTGGACGTTGTGGGTGATGTCCTTCAGGTCCTGCAGGTGTGACCTGCCCGGGGTGGCAGGGGAAGGAAGGGCATCATGTCACTGTCCCCTCCCACCCTGCTGTCACCCCTTGGGGTTCCAGCACTCCCTACCCTGTCCCCCGCTCACCGGATCAGCAGGTCCTGCAGGAGGGGGAACTCACAGTGTGCTGGGTTCTCCACTGCAAAGCAAGGCAGAAGGGCAGGATTGGCAGGAGAGCTCAGTGGTGTTGGGATGCCCGGGTAGTGCACTCTGGCACGCTCTGGGTACCACAGCTCCATGCCACATGGCACAGCTTGGCACCCACCCAGGCAAGGACACACTGTAGGTGCTGCTCCCTGCATCTGTGAAGGGCTGGGGGTGTGAAGGGCTCTGCTCACCTTCAATGATGCCCCACTTGGTCTTGCGGCCCAGCACCCGTTTGCCGTTCACCTGGTGCTCCTGGTCTGCCCCCACCACAGCAAAGGGAATCTTCTCCTGCCGGCACAGAAGCTGTGCTCATCCCGGGGTCCCCAGGGTACCTGCTCGGCTCCCCAGGGTCCCTGTCCCCCACCATGCTCCCCAGGGCTGCCCCTCCATCCCAGCATCCCAGCACTCACACGAATCCTGTCGTTCAGTGCCCTGTCTTCGGAGTCCTGGTCGAAGTCCTCCTGTGGGTACACACTGATGGCGTGGGTCTTCAGGTTCTCCTGGATCTGTGGGATACAGGGCTTGAGCCGGGGCTGGGGGGCACATGGGGCAGCCCAGGAGCCTCTCGGGGATCTGTCCTCACCCGCTGCTTGAATTCTGCCCGTTCCTCCAGGGTGAGGGTGTCAGCTTTGGCGATCACCGGCACCACGTTGACGATCTTGCTGAGCCGCCGCATGAACTCTAGGTCCAGCGGGCGCAGCCTGACAAGGACTGCTGTCACTCCAGGGTGTCCCTACCTCAGTCACTGGGGGGTCACCCCACCACTACCACCCCAGAGTCACTCTGAGGTGACCCCAGGGCCATCATCCCAGAGTGATGCAACCATCCCATAGTGAGCCACTACTGTCATCAGGGGGTGATCACACCACTACACCACTCCAGGGTCACCCCACCATTATCACCCGACTCCACCACCACCACTTCACAGTGACCCCACCATCATCATCGCAGGGTGACCCCACCACCATCATCCCATGGTGACACAACCACCCCATAGTGACCCCATCACCTAGGGGTGCTGTGAGTGGGGACTCACCAGTGGCCTGTGGGAGGCACAAAGTAGACACATCCATGGACCCGAGTGTCCGGGATCTTCCTCTTGCGGGTGATGAGGATTTCCTCCCGCAGGTATCTCTCGTACTGCTCATTGATGTATTTGATGATGGGGTCCCAGCTGAGGATGAGGAGTTGAGGGACAGCACCTGAGTTCAGCCCCTACCCCAAACGGCCACCTACAGAGCTGGGCTCCTGCACCCCCTTGTGTCCTACCAGTTCTCATTGTTGATCTGGTCCCCGAAGCCTGGTGTGTCGGTCACCGTCAGCTTCATCCTCACCCCCTTCTCCTCGATGACTGTGGGGCAGTCAGGGGGGAGGGAGCATTGGGGAAAAGCAGGGAACCAGGCATGGGGTATGTTTTGAGGCTGTGAACGCAGCTTCAAACCCCCACCCCAGCCCCCTGCTTCTCCCAGGGGCTGGTGGGACACGAGCCCATGGTGGTGACCTTACCATGGGTGATGGACTGGAGCTGCACTGTTTTGGGAATACGTTCCTCCTGGCCAGGCTGTGAGGATTTCCGGCTCACCTTGGACTTGAAGAGGGTGTTCACCATGGTGGACTTCCCCAGCCCACTCTGTCCTGAGGGGACATCAGCAACTCCGGTTTATCCCCCAGGGCAATAACATCTTGATATCCACATGGGAGCAACCCAGAGGTTGGGATGACTCTGGTTTATCCCCAAATAAATTTCTTCCCCAAGGCAGTAACCCCTTGGTATCCACTTGGGAGCATCCCAGAGGTTGGGGTTGTCCATTTTATCCCAGGAACAAATTTGCTCCCCGAAATCAAAACCCCTGGTACAGATCTGGGAGCATCCCAGATTAGGCCAGTCTGGTTTATCTTCGAAACAAATTTATTCCCCAAGGCAATAGCCCCTTAATCTCCATTTGGGAGCATCTCAGAGGTTGGGATGAGCTCACCTATCAGCATTACTATGCTACAGAGTATGGGGTATTACTCCTTTTCTGTTAGCTACTTAAATCAGTTTAAATCACTTAAATTTCCTTAAAATCCTTTAAAAGTATGATTTCCCCTGGCATGGTGGAATCGGAGCCAGTGTTCCCACCCCAACCAGGAGCAAATCCCACGCGCAGCGCTCACCCACAACCATGATGTTGAACTCAAAGCCTGTCTTCATGGTTTTGATTTTCATCTGGTCGAGCACAGCTTCGATTCCCACGTATCCAAAGAGCTGGCATCCCACGGGGCCGGGCGCCATGGAGAGGGGCACCGCCCCCTCCTCCTCCTCCTCCTCCTCCGGCACGGCCGGCGGCTCCATGCTGCGCTCCTCGGGCTCCAGGCTGCTCCCTGCACCGCGGGGTGGGCAAAGGCGGTGACCCTGGACCCCTCGGTGCCCACCCTCGGTGCCCACCCTCGGTGCCCACCCCTCGGTGCCCACCCCTGCGTTGCCCCGGCAGCGGCCGTGCCGGCGGGCACGCAGCCCCCGGCACATTCCTGGGAGCCGGTGAGGCTCGGCATGGCAACCACGGGCACGCCACCCCCCCGCCGCGCAGAAGGGTCCCTGGATGTGCCAGGAGCATCTTTGGAGCGGTCGTGCCACCGGACCCCACGGTGGCACCGGCTGCTCTGCGATCATCGGGCACGGCGGCCACGGCCAGCAACCTCTGCCCAGCCCACATGGTCACCCACGCCGGGTCACCTCCTGCAGCACCACTCCGGCCCCGCCACACCCGAGGGGCCCCAGGGCAGGACGTGCCACCCCCCCAGTGCACCCACACTGTACCCAGGCACTGGGCACCGCTGGGCGAGGGGCACCGGAGGTGCCGGGGGTGCAGCGCAATCACCGGCACAACCCCGAGCCCCCAGGTACGCGCGGAGTTTGCCCGGGGGACCGTGCCCGGAGCATGGCCCAGCCCGGGGGCCACCGGAGCCCCGTGCCCGCCCCAGCCCTTTGTGCGGCAGCCCCAAATCCCTTTCTTCCTCCTCCTCCTCCTCCTTCCCAGCACGGCCATTGTTCAGGTCCTACCTCCCCGCCGCGGTGCCCTCGCTCAGCACCCCGCTACGGGCGGGGGGGTCCCCTGGGCGCCATCCGCACCCCCATCCCCGGCGGCGCCGCAGCCCGGCCCCTTTCCTCCGCCAGCTCCCGGCTGGCACCAACCCGGCTCCGCCGAGCCTGCGGCTCCCACGCATGACCAGCATGGCAATATCCGCCCCCCGCAGCCCCCTCCCCACCGCAGCCAAGCCCCTGCGCCCCGTTTGCCGATTGATTGGTGGGCGGGGAGGGCTGTGCCAAGCCGGCTGTGCCCACCCAGCATATGGCACTGCTCAGCCTCCCAGCCAGGCCAGCACGGATGGGAGCCCCTCGCATGGCACAGGACACCCCCACTCCTCACTTTGTCCCCCATCACCCCCGTGAGTGGCTGCGCTGGCACTGAATGGGAGTGGGGGTGCTTGGCTGTGGGTACGACCCCCACTGGCACCCACGGGCACCGAGGACCACCCTGCACTGTGCCCCCCGCCCTCGCCAGCAGCACCTGTGCCCAGCCCCGGCACGGCGGGGTGGGACAAGGGATGGTGGCCCCTTGTCCTTGTGGGGGAGCCACCCGCCCCACTGCCGCAGTGCCCCACGGCGCTTGCGTCCCCCCACGCCGCAGCCTCCCCCGTATGTGCCAGCCGGCGCTTGGCACCGGCGAGGCTGGAGCGGCAGCTTGCGATGGCCCAGGCTGTGAGGGACCTGCTGAGACCGTGTCCATGTGCCACGCAGCCAGGGGACAAGGAGCATGCGGGCAGGGGCCGGCCTGAGCCAGCCTGGGGTACCAGATGATGGAGATGAGCACCCCCATTGCCATGGCAACGCCATCCCGGAACCCAGCACCCACTGGGTGCCAGAGTGATGGCAGGTTTAGGGATGGCAGTATCGCTTGTCCCAGCTCCCCCTGCGCCCCCTAGGTCGAGAGGTTCCTCGGAAGTGGTGAAACGGCCGCGGATTTCCTGGTGGCAGCGGTGACACCCGTCTGGGGGGGCTGGGGGAGGGCAGGATGTCCACTCCGCCGGGGATCCACCCACCCAGCACCGTCCGTCCCAACAGGGTGCTCCACAGGCTGGCAGGGACGTGGGATAGGAGGTCCGCTCAGGGAGAGGACCCCGAAAACTACTGCCACCCTCCTCCCGGGGGGACATCGGCCCCCCACCCTGGCCTCCCTTCCCAGTCCCTGCCAGCCCTGGCAGTTGCCAGGACAGATCCAGAACCGAGTGGTGCAGCTGCTGGAGCCATGCAGGGTGGCTGGGCACTGCAGGCAGGGAGCAGCGGTCCCCAGGGTGCAGCTCCCACGCAGGGGCTCAGCCACTGCCCTGTGCCCTGCCAGCGGCAACGCCAAGGAGACACCCACAGCCAGAGGGCACGTCCAGGGTGACGCTGCGTGCTGCGCCCACCGCTGCCACTTCCCACAGGTCCAGAGCCCCCTGTCCCTGCCCTCACTGCCAAAAAGCCCCGCTGGTAATGGCCAGCAGCCGGGTGGCCACGTGGAAGCTCTCTGGCATCCCCACGGAGCTCCGGGGCAAATGGCTCCTGCAGCCAGACCTGTTCCAGCACTCATCACGGATGCTCTTATTTTCCAGACAGGGACAAGTAATCCCGGGTCCGTGGTCTCCTCCGTGGATTTAATTACCGATGCAGGGTTAATTGGCCAGTTCCCCGAGAAGCCTGTAATAAAGCTTCAAGGGTGGAGGGTGCTGGGAGAGGATGAGCTGGGACAGGAGCTCCCTGTCCGGCTGCTCACCACTGCTCCAAACCGAGCAGCCGGGCATAGGATGGAGAGAGCCTGGCTCTAGGTCCAGCACAAGGGAGCTGACCCCTCTGGCAGAGGGATGGAGGTTTTGGGGATGCACCCAAACAGCTCTATCTGCCCAGCTGATCTGACCCAGAAACACCAGCGCCTCTCCCAGTGCAAAACACGACCTAAGGGGACAGTGGTGACAGTCCCCATCTGCAGCTGGACTCGGAGCCAGCCCGTCCGTCTGGCCGTGGGAGCCATGGGACGGGGTAGAGGTGGCTGGGGACCATCGGTGAGCAGAAGCAGAAGTGAACCTTCGAGCGAAACCCTGCGCCTGCAGCACTGCTGGGGACAGGGGACAGTCACCCAACCCCGGTGGCAGCACCCCCTGCCCGCACACCGCCCTGCCCGCTGCCACCACGCCATCCCTACCTGGGCGAGCCGGCCGGAGCCGGGGCTGCTGCCGCCGAGAGCTGGTCACCGGGGCCAAATGGCTCCTGGGGTGCAAGGCAGAGGGCGGCTGCGGCCCACGGCTCCTCCTCCGCTCCTCCTCCTCCTCCTCGCCCCGGGCCCTGCGTGGGCGACCCGGCGTGGAAGTGAAATGCGGCGGCCGGCGGCTCACTCAGAGCTTCCTCCTGCGGGGTGTGGGACCCACCGAACCACGGAACCCCCGAGGCCATCCATGGGTGTCAGCAGCTGGGGGCCAGGGTGGCCTCCCGGGAGAGGAAACATCATGTTCCCACCTCTTCCTGGCAGAGAAACCGCTGTGCCCGAGCAGTGTCTGCCAGCCCCCTGCCATCTGCAGGGCAGCCGGTGCCACCCGCTGCCCGCTGGCTCATGTGTCCCCCCAGCCTGGGCACGCCGCGCTCGGCTGCCGGCCACCGACACGCCTCTGTCCTGAGCACTGTCCCCTCGTGACCCCGGCTGCATCCCGAGCTCCTTGTCCCCATTTCCCCGTCTCCCCAGCCTGCTCTTGAGCACCGTGTCCCTGTCACAGCCCTGAGCACTGTCCCTTGTGACCTTGGCTTGGCCCCAAGCACCGCGTCCCCACGACCTCACAACTGCATCACCGCAGCTTGGTCCTGAGCACTGTGTCCCTGTCACCTCGCCCCAGCTCTGAGCACTTTCCTTTTGTGCCCCCATCACCCAAGTACCATGTTCCCATATCCCTGTCACCTTGGTGCCGCCCCAACTGTTGTCCCTTTGTGTCCCCATCATTTCTGACTCAGCCCTGAACACCACATCCTTGTCCCCATCACCCGTCTCAGCCCTGAGCACTGTCCCTCAGTGTCCCCATCTCTCTGGCTCAGCCGCAAGCTCTGTTTCCCCGTGTCCTCATGACCAGGGCTTGTCCCCAACCTCATCCCCATCCCGGGGAGCCGCGGGCAGCGGGGCAGCCGGGCTGGCTGGGCAGCACGGCCACGGGCATTGCTGGGGGATGATTCACCGCGGCCCGGAGCAGATGTATGGATGCCTTCGCCGCGTCAGTACTTATGGCCCGGCGACGGCGGCTCCACGACAGCCCAGCGAGACGGGCAAAGAGCCCCAAGCACCCAGCCAGGGAGCAGCGGCGGTGGCGGTCGCCTCCCGGCCACCTCAGCACCCTCCTGGAGCGGCCGCTGAGAAGGGGGACACTTGGCTACCCTCTCCCCATGCTTGGGGACGGGCAGGGCTTGGCGATGCCCACTCTGAAGCCGAGGGCACGGCCGTGCAGGGGAGCCGGGCAGCGCTCCCCGCGGCACTCGGCGCACGCCGAGCACGCCCCGGCACACCTGGCCCCCCGCCACCTGCCGCGCCCCACGGGAAGGGAGGAACAGGATCCAGCCCCGTGCCAAGCAAGGAGGGATGAGAGGGGAAGAAAGCGCTGGACGCGGGACAAGATCGCGGCGATAGGCGGCACGCGCGGGGCCCGGCGCGATGGGGCACATGAGTCCCGACCTGTCTCCCCGCGCCGGGAAAAACAATTAGCGCCGGGGCGGAGCGGGCAGCTCGCCAGGCACCGCGGGGACGGGCGGGCCGGGAGCGCTGCCAGCTCGGCTCCTTCAGCCCCCCCGCAGCCAACGCGCCCCGCGGGCCCCGGCACGGGGGAGCAGCGAGCTGGCGGGGCTGCTGTCCCCAAAGTCACTGTCATCCCACGCTCCTCCCGGCATCAGCTCATGCGGGGTTTTGGTAGCGCTGCGCCCACCGAGGAGGCCCGATGGAGAGAGGGGACGGGGATAAGAACAAATCCTACCGTGCTCTGGCGTCACCGCTGCCCCGCTGCCGGCCGCAGCCTCGCCGGGAGCCGCTGCCACCACGCAGGGTCCCCGTGGTCCCATCAGGCCGGCGCTCGAGGGGGTCCCCAGGGCCGGCATCAGCACCAGCCCCCCGAGGAAGGCGGGCTGGGAGCTCACTTGCACCGTCTGCGGCTGCGACACCAGCCTGAAGGTGGCGGCTTGGGGGGCTGGCAGTGGTGGCAGCCCCTCGGGCCTCCCCTCAACCGGGGCTGCCTCCCCCTGGCCCTGTCCCCAGGGCTGAGGAGGGGGCCGGCGGGACGGGATGGGGCTGGCGCTGAGGGTGACCATCCGCGACACCGTGCGGGGGGCCATGTCCCACCCTCCCGGCCCCTCGGGGAGCGGGGGCAGCCCCGGGGCTGTCTCTGCGCCATGGGATGGGGGCAGGAAGGAGGAAGAGGAGGATGAGGAGGAAAGCTGGTGGGTGCGAGGCTGAGGTGCAGAGCTCAGGGTGCCCCACGGCGTCCCCAGGCCCGGTTCCTCGGCGATGTGCAGGTCCAGCGCTGGCAGAGAGCCGTGGCTGGCGGCGGCCCCACGGAGAGGATGATCCAGCTCCACCGGGAAGACACTGCCATGGGACGGGACCTTCTTCAAGCCGGGGCTGGCGGCCGGGGGGCTGCCCGGTGCCTGGGGAGGCCCGGTGGGCGCGGGGCTCTCCAGGCTGGAGGATGAGCTGCGCTGGCTCTCCCCGTCACTGCCCGGCCCCGTGGCGAAGGCCTGGCGGCTCTGGAAGGAGGCGGCGCGGGCGATACCGGTGGCCGGGCCGGTGCCGAGTCGGGTCCGCAGCACGGGGCTGGGCGCCGGGCTGGGGCCGGAGACGCTGCCCAGGCGGGGCGGGTGGCCGGACTGCAGTGGCTGGTGGCTCTCGCCGGTGCCTGGGGACAGCGGGGACAGTGGGGACAGTGCCTCGTCCCCATCTTCTGCCTCAAATGACTTCTTGAGCGCTGGAGACACAGAGAGAGATGGTGGCATGAGAGTGGTACCCGATGGCACACGTCCCCTCGCCAGCCCCATGTGGGTCCCCCCATCACCCTGAGGTGCCCCCCGCTTGTGAGCCCGTCCCACCGAGGATCCCAGCCCGGCGCCAGCTCCTCCCCAGCCCCGCGGCGCTGTCCCCGCGGGTTTTATCATTGTTCCCCGCTTTATCCGGCCGGTGCCGCCGGCTCCCCTCGCAGCACACTGCCCGCTTTATTCCCCCTGAAAAGGATCCGGCCGAGTAACCGGATCCCCGCCTGACCCTCTCCCCCTGCATCCATCCAGGCAGCCGGCGGGGAGGATTCCTGCCCTTTCCCGGGCCTTAACCCTGAGTCCATTGGTGGCAGACGGGCCAGCGCTGTCGCCAGGCTCAGGGACTGTCACAGCCCGTTCTGGTGGCTGCTGCTCCGCCTCCCACGCGGCTCCACAGCAGCCACGAGCCCACGGCACAGCCCTGGGTGCCAACGTGCCCACACACGGACCCGTCAGCTCCCCAGGGGCACGGCCCCGCTGCACAGCTCCTGCATCATCACCTCCAGCGCTTGGCAGAGGATGTGGGGACCGTGTGTCACGCATGGTGGGACCCCCGTGAAGTCTCCACGGTGCAGCCGCCCCCTCCTTCCCCCAGCCCCGCAGGAGCCTCCCCGGGAGCTGCGCTCCTGCCGGCGCTGCCGGCACCGGGTCCGCGGCCCCGGGGAGAGCGCGGCGGGCCCAGGCTCCCCCCGGAGCCTCCCTCGCCCTCGCTGCCAAGCACCGAGAGGCTGCGTCCCCCCGGGGGGCTCCGTGGGGGCGGCCCACGTGTGCCAGCCTGTCCCGGCACCTACCCGCTGGCACCAGCCCGCCCTCACCTTCCTCTTCCTCAGCCACGGTGCCGGGGCAGGGGGTGCTGAGGGTCCCATCCCAGCCCCTCCCCTGGTGCCCCAGTGCCCGGGGCAGGGCAGGGGTCAGAGGCCGGGGTGTGGGCGCTGCCAATCACAGCTCTCCCCAGGGCAGGTAATTCTGCGGCCGGTCAAGCCCTGCCCCACCGGCGGGGCTGCCGGGGGCCACGGGGTCACGGGGCCCGCGACCCCCTCCCCACATCCATGTCTCTGCTTTATTACCGCCCAAAATGCCTCCATTTACCTCAAACCTGCCTCTGGCCCCTGACCCAGCCTCATCCAGGCTCCAGATGTTGCCCAGAGTGATGGGCAGGGCGAAGTAACGAGGGGATGCAGGGCAAGGTGGGGGTGGCAGGCGCTTGGAGGGTGGCAGAGGGGGAAGGGGGGGTGCAGGAGGTTTAGGACGGATTGGGGAGTGGGGGGAATGGCAGGGGATGAATGTGGGGTGTCAGGCGGTGAAGGGGGAGATGTTGAGATGGGGTGGCAGGAAATTTAGAGCGGTGGTAGGGTGCTCGAGGGGTGGTGGGAGGTAGAGGAGTGGCGGCAGGAGGTTCAGCCGGGGGTTTGGGGGGGATGGCGGGGGAATGGGGGGCTTTGGCGGGGGTTGAGGGGTGTCAGCCGGCAGCGGCGGGGTTAAGATGCCCGGGGTAGGTGCACACATTCCTCCCCGGCGAGGGCAGCAGCAGCCCCGGGGTCGGGTTTCGCCTCCCGCCCCCGGCCCGGCCCCGGCCCCCCCCGCCCCCCGCAGCCCCCGGCCCGAAGCTGAGAGCGCGCACACGCGGGAGCGCGCACAGGGACCCCGCGAGCACGGGGGGTCTCACACCTTCCCCCCTCCCTGCAGCCTTGGTAGCCCCTCTTGCCCACCCCACGGCCGCGCCCCCCGAGGGCCCCCCTGGATCTGCTCGGGCTGGGGGTCCTGTGCCCCCCCCATGTGCAGCCCCAGGGGGCATCACCCCCCGCCCCCAATACCCGCCCCCGCAGGGGAGCGCAGCCCCCTACGACGCTGAGATCCCGGGGAAATCCCCAGGCCCCCCAAGATGCCCAGCTCAGCATCCCCCCCAAACCGAGCCCCCTGCGGGGAGTGCAGCCCCCACGATGCTCAGCCCACCCCAAGACCCCCAGCCCAGCCCAGCAAAACCCTCGGACCGAAACCCAGTGCCCGGTGCTCCCCACTTGGGGGGAACCCCAGCCCCCCCAAAAAGCCCGGCCAGCAGCATCGCCCCCAAAATTCCGGGAGGGGGGAGTGCAGCCCCCCACGATGCTGAGCCCTTGGGGGGCACCCCCGTCCCCCAAGACGCCCAGGCAGCAGCATTCCCCCCCTCCAGGGACACCCCCCGTTTCTCCCAGCCCCGAGGGGGGGTCCCCGCGGAGGGGCCCCGCGGCCCCGGCCGCACCTTCGAAGTCGGAGAGGATCCCGTCCAGGTGGTCCTTGACCGAGAGCCGGGCCATGGCGGGGCGGGGGGGGCCGGGGCTGCCGCCCACCCGGGACCCCCGCATGCGGAGCGGGCAGCGCCGGGGGAGCGCAGCGGAGCCCACCGAGCCCCGGGACGGGACGGGCCGGCGCCGGCTGCCCTCGGCGGGAGGGGAAGGAGGAGGGGACCGGCCGGGGGAGGGGAGGGGAAGGGGAGGGGAGGGGGAGGTCCTGACTGCGCCCCCGCCCCGCCCGAGACCCCCCCGCCTCCCCCGGGCCGGCCCCCGCAGCTCCGCCGGGCCCGCCCCATCCCGGGGCACTGGGGATGCTGCAGCCCCCGACTGGGGGTCCCAGGCAGGCTGGGGGTCCCAGAGAGAGTGGGGGGGAGTTCCTGGCCAGACTGGAGGGCTCTCGGGAAGGCTGGGGGATACCGGGCAGGCTGGAGGTGCCGGAGAAGCGGGGAGGAAGCCTGGCCAGGCTGGGGGGTCCCAGGCAGGCTGGGGGGTCCCAGGCAGGCTGGGGTGCCCTGCCAGGCTCCAGTGGCAGGGGATTTCAAGCAGACTATCCTCCCCCAGTTCTTCATCACCCAGGAATTTCCAGCTTGAAGCAAGAGGAGGAAAATGGTCTGGAACAGGCAGGGCTGCTGTCGCCGTCTCCCGGCTGGGTTTGGGGTCTCTGCTGGGGTGTCACCACCCTCCGATGTGTCCCTGCCAGGGCTTGTGTCCCATGCTGGAGCGCCTGGAGCATCCCTGGGGACCGAGCATCCCGGCTGCTCTGCCCACGGCAAGTTCCACAGGGTGGCCCAGGAGCGAGGGCTGCACTGAGGCTGCTCCCCCTAGCCCAGGGCTCGGGCCCTCCTCCCGCCCAGCCCGGCTGCCAAGGGTTAACCCCATCCCAGCCCCGGCCCGGGATCGGCAGCAGATGGAGAAGGGAAGGAGCTGGAAATCCCTTCTCCACTAGGGAGAAGGCCTGCCCCACGCGTGGGCTGGAGCACATTCCTGCCATGGATGGGGCAGAGGGACGTGGCCACGGAGTCCTGCTGGATCCAGCCCTGCTGTGGAGCCACAGGACACGGACCGGGGCATGTGGGACATCATGGTGGTGGCCTTGGTCATGGCCAGGCTTCGGGGCACTCAGAAGTGCCCACTGGCTCATAGAATTGCAGAATTATTGTGGTTGGAAAAACCTTCTGAGATCATCAAGTCCAGCTGTCCCTCAGCACTGCCAAGGCCAGCACTGATCCATGTCCTCATGTGCCACATCCACATCTTTAGACCCCTCCAAGGGGTGGGGTGGGGTCTGAAGCTGTGCCAGGGCCTGACCACTCTTTCTGTGAAGATATTTTGCCAATATTGAACGTGAACCTCCCCTGATGCAACTTGAGGCCGTTCCCTCTCATCCTGTCCCTGTTCCCTGGGAGCAGAGCCCGATCCCCCCGGCTGTCCCCTCCTGTCAGGGAGTTGTGCAGAGCCAGAAGGTTCCCCCTGAGCCTCCTTTTCTCCAGGCTGAGCCCCCTTCCCAGCTCCCTCAGCCTCTCCTGGTGCTCCAGCCCCTTCCCCAGCTCTGGTCCCTCCCCTGGACACGCTCCAGCCCCTCCGGGTCTGTTTTGTCACGAGGGGCCCAGACCTGACCCCAGGACTCGAGGTTTGTCCCAGTGCTCAGTCCCTGAGTTGGGAGCTGAGCTGGGCTGGGATCAGCTCTGGAGCTGCTCTGAAGAATGCAGAGACCATCAGAGATTTAGGAGTTTTCTGGAGCAGTTTTGAAAAGGCTGGAAAAGGTTTTAAGCCATTCAGAGCCCTTTTCAGAGGAGGTGCAGAGGAGCTGGAGTGCTTTGGAGCAGCTCTGATTAATTTTCTATGAGTTTTCGAGAAGCTTTGGAGTTGTTTTAGGGTTGCCTGTGCCCCCCTGATGTCATTCAGAGGGGGTTTAGGCTGGTTGCAAACTGAGTTTAGAGATGTTATTAAAAACTTTTAAACCTGTTGAGAAGCACATGAGGAAGGTCCAGAGGGGTTTCAAGGGCTTTTTGGAGGCTGTTGGGGCACTCGAGGAGTTTCACAGCTGCACAGAGGAGGCTTGGAGAGCTTCAGAGGTGCCACGAGATCTTTTCTATGATCCGTTTTCAGCTGTTTCGAGGAGTTTTAGAAGAGTTTAGAGGACTTCAAGTGCTACTTTGAGGCAGTTTGAGCATCTTGGTGCCTTTCAGGGCTGGTTGGAGGAGCACAAGAGCTGTTTGAGCAGTTCAAGTGGTTCAGTAATGGCCAGAGCTCTGTCCTTCCAGAGCCTGAGCTGCTCAAAGGTGATTTACAGCTCCTTGAAGCAACCCAGCACCACAGAAATACCCCAGAGCTATTTACTTATCCCATTTCTAGAGCAGTTTCGAGATGTTGGAGGTTGAGATTTCAGAGGAATTTTTAAAAGGATGTCTTAGAGGTATTTAGGGAAATTTTTGGTGCACTGTAGAGCTGCTTGGAGGGTGTAGAGCAATTGGGAATGCTACAGAGATGATTTACAGATGCTCAGGGATGGTTTGCAGCAGCTCAGGGACAGTTTAGGGCAACTCAGGGACAGTTTTAGAGCATGTCAGGGATGTTTTGGAGGAGCTCTGGAATGTTTTTAGGCACCTCTGGGACGTTTTATGCAGCTCAGGGATGCTTAGAGCATATCAGGGACATTTTGGACCATGTCAGGGAGGTTTTGGGACAGCTCTGAGATGTTTTGGAGCAGCTCTGGGGATGTTTTGGAGCCTCAGTGCTGCTCTGAGCAGTGTGAAGCAATCTGGGGGGTTTCAGATCTCTCAGGGTGTGTCAGAGCCTTTCCCCAGCTCTTTGCTGCAGCTCCAGGGCTGCTCGGAGCAGTTCAGAGGAACAGTCTGGAGCCATCCGGAGGCACGGCAGGAGCTGGGAGGGGATTTTGCACGTTCAGAGCCTTTGGGGCAGCTTAAAGGGGCGGGGAGGGGTGGAGGAGGCTTAGAGGGGTGGGGAGCAGCTTAGCAGGGAGGTGATGGCGTTTAAGGGATTTTTGGAGCAGTTCAGAACAGCCGAGTGCTCCGAGGGGGTTGTCCCGGTGCAGAGGGAAGGGAAAGCTCCGTGTTCCTGCCTGGAGCAGACTCAGGAGCCCCTGTCCCAGCCTGCCCCGTCCCTGGGCAGCTCCGAGGGTCCCTCACCCCACCTGCATCCTCCAGGAAGGTGAATGGGGGAATTCCCCCATTCCCACCCACACAGCTTGGCTGGCTCGGGAGGTTTTGGATCCCTCTGGAATCAGCGGGGTCCAGCCTCCCTCGCCCTCATCTTCATCCTCCCAAAATCAGGACATTTCAGCCAAGTCCAGCCTCCCTCATCCTCATCATCCTCCCAAAATCAGGGCACTCCTTGGTGCAGGAGCATTTCCACTCCATCCAGTCCTTGGCTTTTTGGGATGCCCAATCCAGCACTCGGATGCTCAGGATGCTGCTCTGTGGAAAAAAAGTCTCCATCACCCTGACAGGAATAGTAACAGCTTTTAATCCGACAAGAATTGATACATCAGTTAAGACAATACCATTTTTGCCTCTTTTTTGGGGGACTTCCTTCACATACCGGTCGGGAAAGAGGAACATTTTCAGGATGTACAGTTTTAGTTTTGTTTTTGTTTTTCTCTCTCCATAGGGACTTTAAAGCATGGTGAATGTGCAAGTCAGTGCTTTTTGTTTGCTTAAAACTTTTTTTTTTTTCCCGGTGCTTATTTACAGTTACAGTACCTCTGTGAGAGCGACAGGAAAAAACAAACGATTGTTTGAGACCTGGGGATCCGGGATCCCAAGTCGAGAAAGGCAGATCTCCAATATTTATATATTTATACATATATATATATATATGCTTTTGTGTATACACAGATACATTTCTCTCTTCTTTTAAAGTATTAAAAAAATGGATCAACCTTCATTCTATAAAAATACCTACTCTACAAGATAGAAAAATTTTCCCTCTCCAAGTATACACTGATTTACACCCAAAGCTTCTCTGGAAATGTACAGAACGTGGCTTCTTCCTGCGGCCTCGGGGCAGGGAGGGAGGCAGGGAGGGCTGGGGTGCAGGAGCTGGTTTGGGGCTCACCCCGACCCTGCTGCCCGCAGGGATGAGCACCCAGAGGTGACGTGGCCGTGTCCCCCGGGATAAGGCGGTGACAGCGGCCGTGTGTCCCCGGGCAGGGTCACCCCGAGGGCTGGAAGGGGCTTGGGGAGGAGCAGGCACCCCCCGGGATTGCTGTGGCTTCTGCTTGCAGGCCGTTCTGGCATTCCCAAAACCTGCCAAGCAGGAAGAGGAACCGCTGGATCCCTGGGATTCCGCTGGCTGCTCCCGGGAGCCCGGAGGAGCAGGGGGAGGACAGTGGCCACTCCCGGGGTCACGCTGTGCCAGCAAGCCCAGAGCTGTCTGATGTAAACATGGCTTTTGTTTCCCAGGAGCTGCCGTGGTGTTCTCCAGCTCCTCTCCCCACCAGCACAGAGATCCCAGCCCGGGCCAGTGCCAGGGATGAGGAATGAGCAGGGCTCCTGCAGCCCCTGCCCCAGCCCAGGCAGCCGGGCAGGCTCTCCCTCCAGGGCTGCAGCTTTCACCAGCAGAGCCCTGCTCCGGCTGGGAATGGCACAGGCCACTGTCCCCAGGCCAGGGACTTCGGGAGGTCAGGTGAGGAGCTCAGGCCTCTCCTCTGCAGCTCCCAAACGCTGCGTGTCCCACGCTGGGACGAGGAGAGGCCAGGACCGGGCTGAGGAGCTGCAGCCTTGTCCCGGTGCCAGACAGAGCCCGCGTGCGTGTCCCCAGCTGGGGACGAGTGACAGAGTGACAGAGTGACAGCTCCCCCAGGAGCCACCTCAGCGGCACAGCCCGGCAGGAGGAGGAGGGAGGAGGAGAGAGTGGAGCCGGGATGCCGAGACGAGCCGACAGTACTGAGCCACAGACAGCAAAAATAAATAAGGAGGCGGGTGACCGAGTGTGCTCACGCCCTGTCCCCAACAGCCCCGGGCTGCCCCTGCAGCCACCGAGGGCTCTGCACGCAGCCGGCCCCAGCAGGAGCACGGGGCAAGGATGGGCTGAGCCAGCTGGATGCGGACATTTGCATTAAGTTAATTAAAAAAACCCCAAAACCCTAAAACAAAAGCAAACCCCAACCCTGTGCGAGTCCGGGAGGCGCTTCCCTCGCTCCCAGCTCTGCCCAGTGAGTGTGTCAGGGACACTTTGGCACAGCAGATGCTCGGGCTGGGCGGGGCAGCAGGGCAAAGTCAGCGCTGTCGATTCCATCTCCATCCCTCGGAGGGGCCCGGTGCCTTTGGGACAGTCCCCAGCACCACAGGCACTTCCTGCAGTGTCCCTTTCCTGAGCTCCTTCTCCAGGTTCCCTTTCACCCCTCCACAGCCAGGAGGGCTTCAAAATAACGGAGTCAGACAACAAAGCCTGGCTGCTGGTTTTCCTTTTCCCTGGTCCGTGGCTCAGTCACCCCCCGACCTGAGGCTTCCTTGTGCCTTCATCAAGTGCAAAGACGTTTGGAGTCCCTCTTCATCCTCTCAGAGCACCAAATCCACCCAACAAGAGCAGCTCCTGGCTGCCGTTACTTGACCTCCAGGATGGAGGGGTTGGTCTCCATGATGGCCACGATGATCCTGTCGATGTAATCCTGCAGGCGGAAGTTGATCTCCTCTTGCTTCTGGATTGCTTCCATGAGCTGCAGCAGAGGGAGGAAAGGGAGGGAGAGGTCACTGCCTGGCACTGCCCAGGGCTTCCCATGGCTCTGTGCATCCACGGGTGTCTCCCTGGTTCTTCACTCTGCACTGGGATATTCCCGACCCTGTTTAAGTGGCCAGGGAAAAGCTGGTTCTGCTCACTCCTGTCCTTCTTCAAGCTCTCAGCTTGATGGAGAGAGCAGGGAGCATCACATCTCCACGGGATCCCCAAAATATCCAGGTGTGTTTCCCCACTTCCTGAGGTGTTAAAGATTTAATTCCAGTGCTTGTGCAGGCTCAGCCACCCGTGGCTGGTGCTCGGGGAGAACAAGTGCTGGAGGAGCTGGGATCTCCAGGGGGAATGTCCTGGCTCCCAGGGGTTTAAAGACAGCTCCAGACAGATGGACACAGCCTGTGCTGGCTGCTCTGTCCTGGAAGGGGAAGGCTGTCCCAGGGCAGGCAAAGCAGAGCTGCCAGAATCAACAAATGGGAAGGGAGCAGCTTCCCTGTTCCCAGGAGGGAGGGCTGGGAGGCAGGGTAAGTCCTGAGAGCTCTACAAATAATTGTGTGGGGATTTCCTTGCTCTTGCCAGCTTTCACGGGAATTTTGGGCATGGGCTGGGCCACAGACATGGCACATCAACTGCTCCCAGGCCATGCCAGGTGGAGGCACACAGGAAAGTGCAGTGTGAACCAGCAGCTCCTCATGGTACATACCTCATCTCTGGAGACAGAGCTGATCTCTGCTGCCAGGGACTCGGAGAAGGAGGCTGAGAACAGGTTCTTGGCTCCCTGGATGCTCAGGTTGATGATCTGCCCGTTCAGTTCATCGTTCTGCTCCTTCAGGTTCCTGTTATCCTGTTCACACACACAAAGCACACGCTGCTGGAGCACCTGGTGCTCAGAGCCTGGCCAAGGCAGACAGGGGCTTTCATCCTAACACAGCTCACACAGTGCTGGAACAGCAGCACATGGGCTGCTGCCTCCATCTCAGCAGAGCCTGGAGAACCTCTGGAAGCACGAGATACACTGGGAAGATCCACGGGACACAGCACAGGACAGAAGAGCAAGACAGCACTGGGCTCCTGGATCCACTCCATCCCTTGGGAGAGAGCCCCTGGACCCTGCTGGTCCTCCCTTGGTGCCAGGGAATCGCTTCCCTGCCAGCCCAGCCCTCCTTACCTGCTTGAGCTGCTTGATCTCCTGCTCCAGCTCTGTCTCCCGTGTCCTGCTGTTGTATTCCTGCAGCCCCATGCTGCTGCTCCGGCCCCTGCGCTGCTCTGCCTCCAGCTTGAAGAGCTGCAGGTGCTCCAGCTGCTTCCTGAGGTCCTCGATGAGCTGCAGAGAAGGCAAGGGGACAGCTGAGTGCCACAGGCCCCGCAGATCCAGCAGCATCCTCTGGATGTGGCTGCTGTGGGAGCAGCTCCAGGATTGCTGCAGTGGCTGCCCTGTCCCTGGAAGTGTCCAAGGTTGGGCTGGATGGAGCTTGGAGCAATCTGGGACAGTGGAAGGGGTCCCTGCCTGTTGGAGCCCTGAAGCTTGGGAGTTTTGAACTTTCTGTGCTGTCAGGCACTGATCCCCAGGGGAACACTGCTTTTGACTTGAGGTCTTGGAGAAGGCTTCCAAATTTGGGTGATGGAGTTAGAATCACTGGGTGTAGTTTGAATAGAAGTGTCACATGGTGAAGAGTTTAGAATTTGGGGTTTTAGACTACAGTAATAGCTATGGGACAAAATGGATTTTCTGGGGCATTGTCTCTTCCTTTTTGTTACTTCTTTTAGTTTTAGGTGGTACTTTTAAAATTGCTTAGAAAGTGCCACAGTGTGGGACACAGGTGTTTGGTCACTGGGTCAAAAGTATAAATAATATAGATGCTAGCTTTTAACTAGATAGTTAGGCCTTAAAAGACCTTGTAACAAGCAAGATACAGCTCTGTTTTGTCGTATTTGTCTTGTTTGCTGTGGCACTCACTGTACTATAGATTAGAATTAATAAACATCTGAGTCTGATCACGAAAATCTGTCTCTCATGCTTCAATCCTGTCTCTGACTAAAGGCAGAGGAAAAAAGAAAACCACTAATACCTGCCCATGGCAGGGGGTGGAATGAGATGGGCTTTGAGGTGCCTCCCAACCCAAAGCATTCCATGACTGAATTCCTTTCTGGGGGGCACTTGGTTTCCTCTTCCTCCCTCACACCTCCAGCAAGCAGGAGATGGGGAGCTGCTACAATACATGAGCACAGCCCTGGAAGGACCTTACTGGAGGGCCAAAGATGCTGGGTTTGGGTCTGCAGCAGCACAGACCCCCCAGCAATGTGGGGCCCTCCCCATCCAGCTCCCTCTGGCTGCAGGGTTGGGTCCCCTCCTCATCCTCAGTGACACTATAGTGACAACTGATTCCACTTTGGGCCCAAGGCTCCTTTCCTGCCACCACAGCCAGCCCTGCTTGGGCCTCCAGCTGCAATCAGCAGGCACAGATGCTGGGAGGACTGGGAGGGTGTGATCCTGCTCCCAAGCACTCAGCTCTCACCCCCAGCCTCACCCCCCCTCTCCTGCCTGCTGGCCCCATGTGCCACTGCTCCTTCCAGGCAGGAAGGGAAGGGGCCAGGGTGGCACAGCCCCCTTGCAGGGACAATGCTGGATGAATTTCAGAGCAGCAGAAGTGACTGAGGTGCTGCAGCTCAGCTGCTGGGCCCAGGCAGCACTCACTGCTCCAGTCCCCCATTCCTGGAGAGGCTGCCAAGGCCACATTCTCACATTTTGGGGACAGGGCTGTGGCAAGCCCAGACTCCACTCACCTCCTGTGTCGACTCCTTCTCCTTTTGGAACTGGTGCCTCTCCTGACTCAGCTTGTCCCCCATCTTCCTCTTTTTCTCCTGCTCCTCTGTGAGCTGCACAGTGAGGTCCTCGATCTCATCCAGCAGCTTCTGCTTTTCCTGCAGGGACAGGAGGAGCCACAGTGAGAGGCCAGGGCTGGCTCAGCAGGGAATGCTCCTGTCCTGACACACGAGGAGGCTCTGCCTGCTGGGATCTCATCTGCTCAGGGTGCCAGGCCCGGGCTTTGGCAGCACTGAGCGAGGCAGGATGGCTCCAGAGTAAATCCACACCAATATCCACGTTTTTGTCGTTTTCTGGGAAGCATGATGTTGGCATGGGATGGGCTGGGAGGGACTGGGGCCAGCACGGGGGCTCCAGGCCAAGGAGAGACATTAAATCATAAAGCTCCTTATGTGTGGATTTCAGCAAAGTCCTGAATCTGAGATCTTTACCTCCCTCTTGGTTTCGGATATGAAAGGTTTTAATTGAGGGCTGATCCAAGAAGGAATAGACCAGCTCAAGCTGGGATGTAAAACACACAGCCCAGCTCTGTTCCCTTCTCCTCCCCAAAGCCTTGGCTCAGTGTTTGGGATGCAGGTGAAGATGCCAACAGCCCCTAGAGCAGCACCTTCTGCCTGAGACCAGCTTCCCCTGCCCTGGGCTCACAGCTTCCAGTCCCATGGCAAAGGGTTTGGCTTTCAGAGCTCCACAAATGCCACAAGACCCCTCCAGTGCTGGTGATGGACGGCCCATGGCACGCAGGGGTGAGGAACAGCTCCATGGGGGAGCTCCAGATGCTGCCTCAGGGGTTTCCTGCTCCATGGAGCAGCACCAAAGGCACCACACCAGCAGGAAGGGCAACATTGACAACAAAATCCTGATTTTTGGGCACTGGACAGGAGAGCAGTTCATGAGCCAGGCTTCTCCTGGGCAGGGAGGGGCAGTGACTGCACCTCTTGCTCCTCCTTCATCCCATTCACTGTGGAGAAGAGAAAGGCTCTGCATGGATCAAAACCAACTTCCCATGGCTGAAAGACACCAAGGCAGGGAAATTATCCTCAGAGCCACTGGGGTTTTCCTGCCCCCAGCCTCAGCTGTGCTCACAAGGTCCTGGCAGTTGAAAACCACATCAGGAGGGATGGAGCTGCAGTGCTTTCCCGTGGGATTAAACACGGATAAAATGCCTCAGGCCCTTCAGCTGGGTAAGGAGGTTTGATTTCAGTTCAATTTTAACCTTAATTCTGCCCCAAGCTTGGCAGAGACAAAATGCAGCCCCTGTTCCAGGTGCCCCACCTGTAACTCACACTATCCCTAAAGATGAGGCTCTTGCCCATCCCTCAGGGAGCCCCCGAGGAGGAGCCTTGGATCCCGAGCAGGGTGACAGTGAGAGGGGCTGGGAGGTGACACAGATCTTTGAAGAGCCAACTCACAAATCCCAGGACATGGAGATGGAGCATCCCTGCTCCTCCTCCTCCTCCCCTGCACTGGACTGGCCACAGGGATGGGGACAGGGATAGGGACCAGCTTCCACAAGAGGGCACGAGTCCCCTCTGGAGCAGCCACAGAGAGATTTATCGGGGGTTTATTCCCAGCCTCCAGGCTGAACGGTGGGAAACTGCAAGGATAACTGTGTGGGATAGTGCTGACCACGGTGGGGTCTGCAGCAACTGGAAAGTGGAAGCAACTGGTTTGTTACATTAAATGAACCTCATGTTCATGGAAATGCATCCCAAAGGCAGAATTTCACCCCAAAAGCAGGCACCCCCTGGCCTCACCTCCTCAAGCCTCTCGATGTTGGCTCTCAGACAGGGCACACAGGACCTCAGCTCGCTGTTCTCATCATCCAGCTGCTGCAGCCTGCAAAGGGAATGGGTGTGAGGCTCATCCCAGCATCCCACGAGTGGGAGAAAACATCCCCAGGAATATTAAACCAAAGGGAAGCCAGCAGGGATTCACCTGTTCAAGGCAAACCCTGAGATATTTCTGCTGCCAGGGGAAACAGAGGGACATCCACCCAATCCTGACATCCATCAGTGCTATTCCTTATTCCAGGGGTCTTTCCAGTCCCTGGACAAGCCTCAGCAGCAGAGACAACAGAACAGGGGGTCAGAGAGGGCTTTGGCTTTGCATTCCCAGGTATAACCCCACTGTTATCATCTTCCATGGACTGCAAGGGATGAACAACAGCAAAAATTCTGGGAAAGCTGGAAAATGGAAAAACCCTGTCAAATAACTGACACCTCTCCCAGCCCACCTGTTCCTTTGGAACCCAACAGCAGCACAAAACACCCTGGTTGGGACACTCTGCCTTTCTGGAGGATTCTTCTTTCCCAGGTATTTGCCCGTTTCCATCAAGGTGGAAAACATTTGGGCATTAAAAGTACTCCAAGGAGTCATTTATGGGAAGAAGCATTAATAAAATTAATAAATCCACTCTTCACCCATGCTGCAGGGCAGGCACATGGATAAAGGATGGAAGCTGAACTTAAAATGCATCAGAGCAGCTCAAATAAAGAATCCAAGATTAGGTCTGTGAGCCAAAGGTGGAAATAACCAAAACTCAGGGTTTGTGATGACTTTAGTCACACTTTGCATCAATTAAAAACTCCCTGCCTGCCTCCCTGTGTCCCCCCAAGGCTGCCTGTGCACAGACTCTGGGGTGGCTCCAGGACAGCTGCCACCCCCAGCCCCACCTGGCCTGCAGGTTCTCAATCTCAATGCTCTTCTCCCTCTCCATTTTGCTGAGCAGCTCCCTCTGCTTCTTGATCTCCTCCAGCAGGGTCTGGTCAGCCCTCAGCTCCTGCTCCTTCAGCTGCTCCTCCAGCGCGTTTGCTCTGCAGAGAGGAGAATAAAGAGGAGATGAAACTTTCCTGAGGCCCACAGGAGCAGGCTGCCATCCCCAGGGAGGGACCAGACTTTTCCCAGTCCCTTTTCCACTCCTCAGGTGAGCTGGGAGAAGCAGATGGTAAAATAGAACAAGAAAATACACCAATCACCAGCTCAAGCAGCTTCACTGCATCCCAGTGGGAGAAGCAGCATCTTTTCCATCAAAGGTTTCCTAAGTCAGACGCCTTAAGGAACATGAGCATGTTATTCAATTTCCAGCTTGGGAAAGAAGTTAATTTTTAATTATTTTAAATTATTTTTAAATGTCTTCTATGCATTAGAATTATTTCCAAATGTAGCCACACACATACACATCTCTTAATGGAAATCTCAGTCACTGAGGTTGGAAAAGACTTTTAAGAACATCTGATCCAAACATAAATCCCAGGGTTGTGGTTCCACCTGCAGAGGCCATGGCACAGAAATCCTCCTTTAGCTGTTCCCAGCATGAACTGGTCTCATTGCTCAGAGAAAAGGCAACAGCCTCAATCCTTCTTTTCATTCTCTTGTGATCCCAACAAAAAATAAGAGATCTGCAAGTCACCCTTCCCTGTGTCAGCAGAACTGCAGATCACAGAATCTCACAATGGTTTGGGCTGGGAAGGACCTTAAAGCTCATCCCATTCCAGCCCTGCCATGGGCAGGGACACCTCCCACTGTCCCAGGCTGCTCCAAGCCCTGTCCAGCCTGGCCTTGGACACTGCCAGGGATCCAGGGGCAGCCACAGCTTCTCTGGGCACCCTGTGCCAGGGCCTGCCCACCCTGCCAGGGAACAATTCCTTCCCAATATCCCATCCAGCCCTGCCCTCTGGCAGTGGGAAGCCATTTCCTGTGTCCTGTCCCTCCATCCCTTGTCCCCAGTCCCTCTCCAGTTCTCCTGGAGCCCCTTTAGGCCCTGGAAGGGCTCTGAGGTGTCCCTGGAGCCTTCTCTTCTCCAGGTGAGCACCCCCAGCCTGGCTCCACTATCCCAGGTTGCTCCAAGCCCTGTCCAACTTGGCCATGAGCACTCCAGGGATGGAATTTATGCAATGCCTTTGCCCAGAGAAGGTTTTTCCCAGCTGATCCCACTCCCCCCCAGCACTGAGCTCACCCAGAGCCAGCGACACTTCCAGGCCAAGCTGCTGAAGTGAAAACATTTCCCTTGCTCCTAAGTTTATCAGGGCTTAGGGAAACCTTTGTTTGAGTGGCTCAGTTCCCTGACAGGACTGTTATTTAACAGTATTACAGCCCTATAGATAAACTGTGCTGGGTTTATCTGCTCAGGGTAAAGATATGCTGGGAGAGACGAGCCTGGCAGATTAGCACACACAGGGATTACATCATGTGGGATCCAAAGGGCTGCACCCTGGCCAGGATCCAGCAGGAGGGAAGCCTGGGAACTCCAGAGGCCATTTGGAAGGGGCATATGGGGCAGGAAAAGATAGTAAACACAAAAAAAAATATAAGAATAAATATACATATAAACATATTTTAAAAAGCCAAGACCCAGAGTTCCAGAGACCTTTTGGGAGGCACACATGGAGCAAGGAAGCACATTAAAAAACAAACCAAAACAAAACAAAACAATCAAACAACAACAACAACAAACCATGGAAAGGGAGCCACAAGGATCATGGATTTCAACTCCCAGCCCTGCAAAGACACCTCAACAATCCCATCCTGGGCATCCCTGATGTCCAAACACTCCTGGAGCTCTGGCAGCCTCGGGGCCGTGCCCATTCCCTGGGGAGCCTGGGCAGTGCCCAGCACCCTCTGGGGAAGAACCTTTCCTGATATCCAACCTAAACCTCCCCTGGCACAGCTCCAGCAATTAAAACCCATACATAAAAATCACCAAAAAAACAAGTCCTGGAGCTCCAGAGAACTGAAGCACATAAAATATAAAATCTCCATGTCACTGTGTCCTGTTCTCAGCTGGGATGGAGTCAGTATCCCTGGTAAGGGCTGTGGGTTGGGTTTGGGAAGGGAGCTGAAGCAGTGGAGGGGCAGAGGCTGCCCAGGTGAGGCCCTTACCTGTGCACCAGCTGCAGGTTCTCCTGCCGGAGGCGGCTGTGCTGCTCCCCGTTGGCAGCCGTGTCCTTCTCCAGCTCTGTCACCCGCTTCTCCAGGAACACCACCTGCCAGCAGGGACAGGGATCAGCCTCAGGGCATCCTCAAACCCAGAGCAGCCCCCCACAACATCCCTAAACAAGGAGAGCTTCCACTGGAATTGGGAAGTCATGCCTTGATTCAAAGCATCCTTTAAAAGATCCTTTTCCACCCCAGTTTCCCGGGTTTTGGTGACTCCCATGTACCAGTTTAGGGTCAAACACTTCACTCTTTCCTTTCTTCAACCCTTTCCTGATGGCATCCTAAAGGGAGTCTAGAGGGAAAGATCCTGGTGGATCTCCAGAGTTCCATGTGCAGCCTTGAGGCTGGAGAACTCCCCATTGCCTGGAACAGGATGGGAACCCTGAATTTACAGATGGAGGGATCAGTGCCAGCTGGTAGGGAAGGACCAGAGCTGAGGATTTTCTCCCCGTAACTGTACAGGGTTTATTTCAGCTGTATTTGCATTTAATTCATTCAAATTCCATATAAAATAATCCTGGGGGAGAAGAAATGAGGACCATGTCTGGAAAAGCCAAACTCTGGCTCTGGGAGAAGAGCAGGAGACATGGGAGTATTAAAGATGCCCTACAGACACACAAGGCCTTTCCCAGCAGTGCATTTTCCATCAAAGGTTTCCCAAATCAAATGCCTTAAGGAACCCAACTATTTTACTCAACTTCCATGTTGATTTTTATTTATTTTTTTAAAGGTCTTCCCTGCATTCTAGTTATTTCCAAGTGCAGCCACACACATACACATTTCTCTTTCACACACAGCTCCTCAGGACATTCTCTGATTCCAGAGTTAAAAAGCCATTTCCAAGGGGTTTCAGGACTTCAGTAGACATTTATACAATCTTAGCTTCTTTCCCATAGTTTCTTCTCCCTGTTTTTTAATTAGGGATACTCAAACAAAATCCTTCCTGTGCTCCCATCTTATCCTACAACTTTTTTCTTGTAACACCCCAGGAAAAACCATCAGCACCAGCACAAAATCAGCTCTGACTGCATGAGAGTGTGCCAAAGAGAGGAAGTTTCTGTTTCATATTGGGTGGGTTGGCTCAGAAAAGCAGAACCTGAGAACATCTTCTTGTGTGAAGGAGAAGTGAAAATGCTGCTTGTGAACGGCCCATTCCTCCTCCCAGCACTCTGGGGGAAGCCACTGCTCCCAGAGGAGGATCCAGAGTCACCTCCTGACCCTGCACAGCACCTGGAGTGCTCTCCTCCTCCATCCCCTGCATGGGGAGAGATTCCCATGTCCCATCTGCAGAGAGGAGCTTCAGCCTGATCCTGCCTGGGAGCACTGCAAGGCACTGGATCCTGCAGGGTGACACAGACAGCACCGCTCCCACCTCACCCTGTGACCCTTTCCTCTCCACATCTCAAAAAACTCAGCCAAAATCAGCTTAATCCCGATGGCCAGGCCGAGGCAAGGAGGCAAGGAGCCCTCACCTTGTCGGTGATGTCCTCGTCGGTGCAGTCCAGGCTGTCCCTGTAGGGTTCCTCCATCACCCCCACTGCCAGCGAGCTCGTCTGGTGCAGCTGCCTGAAACGGAGACAAACCACCCCGACCCACAGCAGCACCGGCATCAGCGCCAGCACCGGCACCATGCTGGCACCAGGTGACACCAGGTGACACCAGGTGACACCGCCCGCCCCCCTCGGCCTCTGCCAAAGGGGTTGATCAGCACCGGGAATGCCGCATGTCCCCTCACCGCAGAGCTCTCCCGGGAAATCCTCGGAGCGCCAGCAGACGTGGACATGCTCCTGGGACTTCACACCGGGATCATTGCTCTTGCTCTTTGGAATGGGAAGAGATAAGAGCTCCCTCTTCCCACTTTCTTCCCTTAGCCCCGTCCCAAGGCCGTGGGTTATCCAGCAAAGGCCAGAGTACTCCCGGGGCTGATAAGGCTGGCAAGAAGTGGGGGTGTCAGGGAGGGAAGGGGCAAAGCCCCCTGAGGCTGCTGCGAGCCCCCGGCCCAGGGTGAGCTAATCATTAACGAGGCCTGGGGACAGCGGTGTCCTGGCTTTGTGACAAGTTAAAGGACACGCTGGCAGGGGCTTCACCCTCGGCACGGCTGGGAGCTGCTCTGGAGAGGGGGTGTGTTCCCTGGGAGCAGAGCCCGATCCCCCCGGCTGTCCCCTCCTGTCAGGGAGTTGTGCAGAGCCAGAAGGTTCCCCCTGAGCCTCCTTTTCTCCAGGCTGAGCCCCTTTCCCAGCTCCCTCAGCCTCTCCTGGTGCTCCAGCCCCTTCCCCAGCTCTGGTCCCTCCCCTGGACACGCTCCAGCCCCTCCGGGTCTGTTTTGTCACGAGGGGCCCAGACCTGACCCCAGGACTCGAGGTTTGTCCCAGTGCTCAGCCCCTGAGCTGGGTGGAAGGGCTGGAGCTGAGCTGGGCTGGGATCAGCTCTGGAGCTGCCCTGGGAGCCCAGGCAGGAGGAGAACACTCTGCTCTGCTGCTTTGAGCAGGGGATGGATGACAAAAGCACAGAGGTCACTTTAAACCTCAGTTTTTCCGAGGAATTTGTACCATTGGCTCTCGAATTCCTCCCACTACACAGTGTATTCATGCCAGGACTCACTAAGCACAACTGGCATTTACCAAGAGACCACAGCCTGATTTTGCATCCTCACCCTCAGTTTATATTTAGATTTTAAAGTCTCAGGCACATTTGTCATTTAAATCGTGCCAAGCACAACAGGGCTTAAGCAGCTGAGATTTCTTGGCACGAGCTGGGTAACAGAAATGAGGAAAGAGCCCTTACCAAAATAAAATCAATTTTCTAAAAGCAAATGTTTTGGGATTATTCACTAATTACAGTATCTGCAATAAAGGACTTGCTCTGGGCTGAGTTTAAGGATCTGGCTCGGCAAAACCCTGTTATCTCCCTCCTTATCACAAACCAAACCCGACTGCTCTTGAATTAACTAATATTTACCCAAGCCCACACATCCCTGCCTCAGAACAACAACGGCCCAGGAGAGCTCAGTCCCCCATAAGACAGGCATCTATCTCCTTTCCCAAAAGTTCAACTCAAATCCTCACAAAATTATCTGTGCCAGGCACGGGACAAAAGTGAGTCCTAAAACAGGAAACCTGGGGACAGGCTGCTCCCCTCAGCCCTCCTTCCTGCCAGTGTTTTTAACAAAGCTCTAGAAAGTAAGATGAGTGGAAGTAGGAAATGTAATATCAAGGATCTGCTTCCTTTCCAGGAGGGAGAACTGTGCCAGGGGAGATTGCTGAGTGCAGGAAAAATGGAGAAAGGAAAGATGTGAGAGCACAGTGGGAGGAAGAGGTGCAGGGGAGCTGCTCTGGTCAGCACAGGGAGCAGAGAGAGTGTCAGGAACAGGAACATTCCCAAACTGAGCTGCCTGTTCCTCCAGTGCCCCCGTCCTGCTGGGAAACCAGCAAGGAGAAATCCAACAAGTGGAGAGGGAAATCTCCCTCCTGAACATGGCAGAGGCAGAACAGTGTAGGTAAGAGTCACTTTATCCTTAAAATCATGATGGCATGGGAACAGGAGAGATGGGGGAGCTGGGAGAGAAGGGTGACATTGAGAGGGGAGGGAAGGACCCTCTGCTCCAGAGATCCACAGCAAACTGCCCGGATATATCCAATATAGCCAATATATCCAATATATCCCATACAGCAAATATATCCAATATATCCAATATAGCCAATATAGCCCATATATCCAATATATCCAATATAGCCAATATCCCTGTGCAGTCAGGGATCACAATGCCCACACGGAAAAGGTGACTGTGCAGGACAGAGCAGCACAGCATTAAACCTGGGCTTAAACCAGGGCTAAACCATTCAAGCAGAGTTACCTGCAGCCCACCCAGGTATCCCAGAGCCCCTGACTGAACAGGGGGAGCTGCTCCCACAAAGCCAAGTGCTGAGGGTGACACGGAGTTAAAGTAAAACAGGACCAAGAGCTGTCTAAGGCAGCTGGAATTTTTGGGGTGCTGGAGAATCCCTCCAGGTGGGGATACTGACTGGTCTGGTCTGTAGAACTCTGCAGACATGGTGATACTGGGAAAGGACATCCCAGAGGGATATGTCCTTCTGGAGACTCCTTCCCTCCTCCATGTGCCCCTGCTATGGCACTGGCATGACAGAGCCTGACAAAAGCCCCCCATTTTTTCCTAGAAAGAATCAGGCTGCCAGCAGCCTCCAGCTGTGGGCACGAGCAAGAAATCCCCAATCCAGAATAAAGATACCAGAATTAATCCCACTTTTCCCCAGCACTAGGGAATATATCCTGAAATGCAACTCTCCCAAGCTTGTTCTGAGTTTTCCTTCCACGGAGCCAGCAGCTCACACGGATCAAGCAAGCAACAACAGGAGTATGAGCTTACCTTGCCACCTTCTTGCTGGAGAGTCTTTTATTTGGGCTGTAAAATGAAGAAAAAACAGGAAAGAGTTAGAAAAGCTGACAGTGGAGAGCCAGGGAAACAGGAAACTGCAGGGACTCCAGGGCACATCCTTTGCTGTGGCAGGGAGCGCCCTTGGCATGCACCCCCAAACCCCTGGAAAGGGCAGGAGAGGGGCCACTCCTGTGTTTAATAACAAGGAATAACAAAGCACATGGAAGAAGCTGCAGGAGAGCTCACTGCCCCCTGCCACGCTCTGCTCTCCTGCTGATCCCTGCCTGAAAACCGATCCCCAAGGAAAAAGCTAAGAATAGCAGGGAGGCTGGGGGGGCTCCAGCCCGGTGCTGATGGCAGACTGAGCCACATGTCCTGCACCCCACAGCACCCCAGGCCTCCCCTGCCACCCCAGAGCTCCCACAGACACACGGGCACAGCCATCCCTCTGCCCTTGCCACCACCATGATCCCACTGGATCAATCCATCCTTCTGCCCTTCCACAGCCACCATCCCAGAGCTGGGCTCCAGATCAGGGAGCTCAGAGGCTTTAGGAGCTGTTGGTGGTGTCCCTGTCTGGATTTTGAGCACAGCATTGCTGCAGTGGCTGGGGAGGGGGACGAGCTCTCTCTCCTCTTCACTGAAAACTGATGGAGATCACTCCTTGGATCCATGTCTGAGCCAGCTGCCACCATACCACAGCGGTCAGGGATCAGTGTCATCACAGGATAAGCAGCCAAGGGCTGTGTCACCGTGTCCCACCCTCAGGGGACAGGCTGCAGGCTCTCCCTGCTGAGAAAAATCAGACTTTTCCAGAACCAGCTCCTTGCCGAGATGCTCCTTCCAGTCTTCTGGTTGTAACTGGTGCTGGGGAAGTGGCAGGGCTTGGATGTCACTCCTCATCTTCCACCCGTGCTGGTGTCACAAGATGCCACCAGGCCACACCAAATCCTCACTCAGTGATGGCAGCAGGAACAGCTCCAATCCAAGAAGCAGCAACTGCATTCCCTGATGCTTAGCTCAGTTTTAGGAAAAATAAAAACCAAATAAAATCATCTGGAAGTCCACTCCTGCCTGAAGCTGCAACATGAGTTCTTCGAAGGAGGGATTAAAAATAGCTGAGGACAATTTACTTTGTAAAGCAACCCCCAAACCTGACTGGGGGTGTTGCCAGGATGACCAGCCCCGGGTCAAAGTGCATCCTCAAATCCCACATTTCCAGGGAGAACAAGGGCTGCTGCTGGCTGGGCTTCAAGGCTGCTCAGCACCCAAGGGGAGGAGGTCAGGCCCTGCTGTTTGCCAGGAATTGTGAGCAATGGCCCCAGCACTGCAGGGAAAAATATTTTCCTCTGGAAAAATCTCCTGGGGAAGCGACGGCACCTGCAGTGTCCAAAGGCTGAGACACCAGCAAGGGCACTGGAACAAAGCAGAGGCACAAAACACTTCACCCCAAACTCCTGGAGGATTCTTCCCTGCTTTCCCATGCTGTGGGTTCAGGAAGCAGCACCCCAATGCTGGGAGCAGCTCCCCAGTTTATTCCAAGGATAAAACACTGTGTGCCCACAGCTTTCATGAGTGAGGCTGTTCTGGGGTGCTTTGGGCTTCATCCCAGCTGCCAGAATCCCCTGGAGGAGGTGTCTTCAGGCTTGTCCCAGATTTTGGTGCAGTTCCTGCTGCTCCAGGACTCCTCCCCTGCTCTGAAGGCCTCACATCAGTGGTGCTGCAGGGAGGAGCAGCAGGTCCTGCATGTCCCACACGCTGCACAGGACACCTCCCATCCACAGCACACAGAGAGAGGGCACTGCCCCTTCCACACAGGCCTTTGGAACATATTCCCAGAAAATTTGTACTTGGGAAACCCAGAACTCAGATGGAGGAATTGCACTTACTCACAAAGGGCAAATCAAAGTCTATGGAACTCCCACCATGACCAGAGGACAGAGAAGCTCCACAGGAGATCCCACCCATCACAGAGGCTCTGAGGGCTTAGGTCAGCTGTGCAGGTAGATGTGGTGGAGAAAACCTGAAATGGAGTGGGGCTTCCAGGGAAAACCAGTGTTCTCCTTAATGCCTGCATAACCTGAGACCCATCATTGACCCTCAAAGCCTCCAACAGCAAAGACAACTATTTAACCAAGAAAAATAAAAGGAGAGACCTTTTTTTTTTCATTAAAAATAATTAAATTCAAGCTCCTATTTGTTTTCCAGTTTTCCTCCCATAGACCAGGAGAGCTCTCAGATCACACTGTCCCTGCAAAGGATAGACAGACAGAGACCAAGAGCATGACCAAAAACCAGGTCTGAATAGCCACAACAGCCATGAGAAGAAAGATTTATCACCAATGCCACCATCCTTCCACCTAGAGGGCTGCAACCAGCTCTAAATGAACAAACCAACAGGCAAAAATCCTCCCACTTGTCGGACAACACATCCAGAGACCTCCAAAGTGCCAAAGTGCCATTCAGAATCTCCTGACATTCTTGGTGTCTGTCACATCTCCCCAGCCCATGGTGACACCAAGGTGGGCAGGCTGTGGGTGAAGCTGGGTGAAACAACATTTTACTGCTCCCAAGCCCTGTGGAGCAGGCTGATGCCTTCAGGCTGTTCCTGCCCTTCCAGAGCATTCCCAGTCTTTCCTTGGTGACAGAAATACTGTACACAGCTCCCATGGAACCCACCATGCACAGGCATGCAAAGGGCAGGGAACGCTCTCCTTGCCTGCCAGCCCCCAGTGCTGCTGGATCCCACAAACCTGGGGGTTTTGAGCTTTCTGTGCTTTCTGGCACTGACCCCCTGGAGAACACTGCTTTTGACCTGAGGCCTTGGAGAAGGCTTCTAAATTTGAGTGATGAATTTAAAATGACAGGTGTGTAGTTAAATAGAAGTGTGTGATTTCACATGGTAAAGGGTTTTAAATTTGAGGTTTTTATAGTATGGTAATAGGTATGGGACAAGATGGAGGATTTGGGGTGGTGTCTCTTTCAGTGTTCATCTTCTTCTTCATGGGTTTCAGGCAGTAGTTTCTGGTTGGTCAGTCAGTGTCACAGTGAGGGTCATGGGAACTTAGTTATTGGGTTAAAAGGATAAATAATAGAGGTGTTAATTCTCTATTGGACTGTTTAGCTTCAAGAGACCTTGTAGCAGCTGGATTCATCTCCATTTTGCTCACTTCTGGCTGGTAGTTAGAAGTGCTGCTGAACTTTCTGTACTTTTGATAAGATTTAACAAACAACCAAGCCTGAACACGAGAAAATCCATTTCCTTCATGTGTTTTTTAATCCTGGCTCTGAGTGAAGGCAGAAGAGACAAAGCACTGATTAATGGTGCAAAATCCCACCACTGTTACACAGGGCCTGCATTAAAGGCACCTCCTGCTCACCCTTCCAGCACCTCGAGCACCTGCAGAGGCTCCCGGGTGAAACTCATCCCCTCTCCCCACCCTCTCTCCAGCAGCACAGAACCAGGGAAAAGCTGTTCCAGACAAGGAGAGCCTTCCCAGGCAGAACATCATCCCCAGGCTGCCCTGGCCATGCACACGGTTACCTATTCATTTCAAGATCATTCAGGCGAGCAGAAAGATCCTCGAGGCGGTTGATTTGTTTGTGGCACTGGCTACAGTAAAACTCAAAAGCTTCATCTGCGAGAATGCTGTGCAGTTTCGCAGCGAGCGGATTGGTGCTAGAGAGATCACAAGGGTCATGTCAGCAGCACAGAATGCACAGGGAGCAGCTGCAGCCGTGGCTTCCACAAGCTGAGGGTCCCCTCAAGGTAGGGGGAGTTTTGGTGGGAGGTATGAAATTGGAATTAAAAAGGCAAGGCAGGTTGGAGTCGCCTCCCACCATGATTTTTGAAGTCAAATTAAAGCCAGTGTGGAGTAGCTTATAATAATATATGGATAATTTCTAATATATGTGGATATAGAATTTCTAATAATATAGGGATAATTTCTGATTTTGAATGGTTTATAACAATATGTAGTTAATTGATAATTTGTAATAGCTCAATAGAATTTATATAGTTGATAATTAGCAACACTTCCATCACCTTACTCCCAGAGAGTCCCAGCAGTTGAGCTTGGCCCACATTTCCAAACCCCTGAGCCAATCTCAATCCCCAAGAGCCCAGGGCAGGTGAGGTAAGTGCTTCCCACAAACCTACACCACTGCAAAGTTCATTTTCCAACAGAATTTTCCAGGCAACCTGTCCCAGGAGGCTCCTGGTTTGCCTCAGCAAGTGCAGAATGAACTTGCACACTGCAGGACTGGGAGCTGTGAGCTAGGGCTGAATCTAAGGGGGGGGTTTAGGCTGGATTTTAGCAAAAGGTTCTTCCCCAGAGGGTGCTGGGCACTGCCCAGGCTCCCCAGAGAATGGGCACAGCCCCGAGGCTGCCAGAGCTCCAGGAGTGTTTGGGCACCAGGGGTGCACAGGATGGGATTGTTGGGGTTTCTGTGCAGGGCCAGGGGATGGACTGGATGGATGATCCTGATGGGTCTATTCCCACTCAGGATATTGGGGGATTCTGTGATCCTTTGGTCAGTGTCCCATTTTTCAATGGGATGCTTTAAAAGTAGAGCAGCTGTACTGCTGCAGACCCACCTTGGTAATACACAGAGTCAGATTTTCACTGCAAACAGCTTTTAAACCCAGATTAAATGGACAGGTACAGTTTAACCCCTCTCTTCTGCAAAGCAGCAGTGCTGATTTCCTGCAGGGAATGCAATTTGGGAAGGGGCATGGGGGTCTGTGGGACTTTCACAGTTTGGGAAGCTGGGAGACACTTGGGCAGGACAGAGGGGATTCTGAGCAACAAAACGTCTGTGTTAATTTGGGGCCAGATTCCACCAATCCTTCCTGTAGGAAAATGTGCTTCTGGAAGCCACGGACGTGAATCAAAGAAAGGTTAAAAAGTGAAAAACCCAAGCAGTTCAATAAGACAGACAGGTAAAGGTGTGAGCAAACACAAGCAAGATAAACCCAAGAGGCACTGGAAGGGGCAGAGAATCCCTGGACACAAAAACCCACCAGCAGCTCCTGGCCTGGGGCATGTGCAGAGCTGGGACACCCCGAGGGTCCCCTGGCTCAGCCCCACCCCAGGGTCAGGCCTGGGGGCTGTGCTGTCTGTACAGTATTTCCCAGCCCCCTCAGACAGGCTGGACACCAGCAAACGCCAAATTATCATCTCTTCCCATTCCTGGAAAAAAAAAAAAATCAATTGAAAACCATTCCCCCTACCCCTCAGGGCAGGCCTGGCCCGGGATAATCTTTTCCCAGCAGCAGACAGGTCGGTGGCTCAGGGTTTGTGCAAGGAGGAGGTGACAGCAGCTGTGTGGCACCTGGGGGAAGGGATGTCCCTTTTCTGGGGCTCTTGGGAGCATTCCCTTCCCAGGTGGTGCAGCCTGGGCCAGGTGGGAACCCAAATTTAACCAGCATTAATCAAAATGAGAAGAGAAGTGTGGAGGAAAGCCCCAGGCCAGCCTGGCAGCTCCCGGGGTGTGTGCAGATCCTCCGGGCCTGTGGCTGCCCTGGCCCCCTGCCCATGGAGTGGGTGAGAACTCAGCCCTGGGGTGTCCCCACCCACTCCAGGATCCTGATGGGTCCCTTCCAGCTCAGCAGATTCTGTGCTTCTACAACACAGAGTCTTCCTGTGCCTCCCTGCATCTCCTGGAGCAACGTTTGTCTTCCACAGGTCCTTGGTGCTTCCTGGTGGCTGGGATGGGCACAAGGAGCTTTTCCTTTCATTTCCCACTGAGAGCTGCAAAGAGGCTTTTCCTACTGGATGGATATGCAAAGGAAGACTCAAGAGGAGGGATCACAAACAAACAGACAAGGACTGGGCAGGGAAGCACTGCACCCCACAGTGTTCCCTGAAGGCTCTTGGGGTTTATGTTCATCTTCTGGAGTTGTGGCAGGAGAATTTCCAGAAATTATTTCCATTTAGAGACTCTACTACTAGAGTAGCATGGGGCCCTTTACAAGTGATGCAGTTCTTTGTATTCAAAATACAACCAAAAAACCCATTCAGCCTGAACCAGGACAGCCTGTGGCCCCTTCATGTCTGTTTAAACACACTGGGGCTGCTCAGGCATGGAATGGTTTGAGAGGGAAAGGACATTAGAGCTCATCCCATCCCACCCCTGCCATGGGCAGGGACACCTCCCACTGTCCCAGGCTGCTCCCAGCCCTGTCCAGCCTGGCCTTGGACACTGCCAGGGATCCAGGGGCAGCCACAGCTTCTCTGGGCACCCTGTGCCAGGGCCTGCCCACCCTGCCAGGGAACAATTCCTTCCCAATATCCCATCCAGCCCTGCCCTCTGGCAGTGGGAAGCCATTCCCTGTGTCCTGTCCCTTCCTATCCAAGGTCAGAAGAGCTGCACAGACTCAGGGAATGTTTAGGGAAGGACTCCACACACAGAGCAATCATCCAGGGGCAGGCTAGATGTGAGAGGCATGAGGAAATCCTCCAGCTCCAACAGCTCCACATTCCTGACTCCAGTTTGCAGGGTTTATCTCCAGCCTGCCTCCCCAGCAAGCCCCAGCAGAGAGTCTCCAGCACAAAGCACCACAACCTGTGTGGCCACGTGCCCAACGAGCCCCTCCCAGCACAGGGAAGATGGGATAAGGGGTGGATCAGGTCCAGAGACAGAGCAGGAGGGATGGTGCCCTGGCAGAGCAAGGTTGGAACACTGGGAGCGTGGGCAAACTGGGAGCTCTGGCCTGATGTTAAAGAAAAAGTTTAAGTGATTGAAAAGCTCCTTTAGCTGGGTATTTTCTTGCCAGGAGCCTTCTGGATGAGGCTGGCAGCTCATCCTCAAGGAAAAATGAACACCAAGGCTGGCTTTTAATCACAGAGTTCTTCCTATGCCACAGCAGCAGCACAGGCAGCCTTACACTCCTGCACAGAGCAAGCCAAGGACAAGCATGGATCAGACACTGTGCCCTTCCCACTGCAGCTTTCCTAAAGGAAAACGTTGGGAATTCTTTATAGCAACTCTCCTATTTGCAATTAACACCTCCAACACTTCTGCTGCACGGGCGAAAAAAATATGAGCCCTGACCTGCTCTTCTGCTCTTCTGCAACCAGATTTGTCCAAACTCTGTGAAGGGTTTGAGAAGCTGGGAGAAAGCAGGAAGACAGGAAAAAAAAGAAGTTTTAAGAAATTTATATGGCTGCAGAAAGGCACAAATGTGTCATTCCAAAGAGAAAGAAATGTATTTTTGTCTTTAGCATGAGTGTGTGGCTGGCAGGGATCACTCCTGCCCTGTGCAGAGATCTGCTTCCAATGCAGGAACACATTCCCAGTGTTCCCTGGCATCCCAGACACTTTGTGGGCTGCAGCACTGGATGATATTCCAGCTTTTACTTATTTTCTTTAGAAAGTAAGTATTGAAGGGGTTTGTACCACCATACCAGATCCTCAGCCCGCCCTGCTCAGGCTGGAAAATGGATTTTTTCCTGGTTTCAGACCCTAAAGCAAGGAGGAAATGCTACAGCCTACTTCCTGCTCTACACATCCCTAGAGAAGGAATGCTGCTGCAGCTCGTGCAAATCCAACCAAACATTGCATCAAAGCCCAAAATAATAAAAGAGAAAAAAAGATAAGAGTCATCCTGCAGGATCAGGAGTAAAGCTGCAGGTGGTTTTTCTCTCCTGGGAGGTTCATCCCTAACAGCAGTGGGAATGTGATGCTGGAAATGCAGACAGCTCTTCCACCTCCTGCTGGGTGTCAGCAGCACAGGCACTGACCAGGGAAAGGAAACACTCGGGGGGAAATTCCTCTTCCACTTCCAAGCCCATTATCCCGTTGTAAGCAGAGCTTGCCAGGTGCCATGTCTGGCAAATCCCAGAGAAACCCCACAGAGGAGAATGAAGCAGCACCAGGGCCGGGCATTACCTGGGAGAGAGGAAGGAGGAGCTGCCAAAGCTGCTTTCCCCATTACACAAAGGGTCTGGGAACAGGTCGGCCTCGTTCCCCTCCCCGTAATCCTCGAAATGCTCCTCCCCGCTGATGACGGTGACGATGGAGTGGCCGAGCTCCGAGCCCAGGGCCAGCTCGTGGGGATGGGATCTGTGGGAACAGAAGGCAGATGTTAGAGGGGGGAGCCACAGCAGCCTTGCATTGCATCCTGGACATCCTGGACGTCCTCCTGCCAGGAGCGTTGGGTTTGTGTGCCCAGCACTTGGCACGGGAGTGTTGGGCTCTGTGAGAAGCTGCTGGAAGCGCCCCCCATGTCCAGCAGAGCCCATCCCTGGTAGCTCCAAAATGGACTCGCTGCTGGCTGAGGTTGGGTCCATCAGGAATGGCGGGGGCACCTCTGGGATAACAGATTTGAGAGGGAAAACACCAAAAAGTGATGGGGCAGCTGAACTGAGTGCAGAGAAGAGTGGGGTGAGAACCCTGGGGAGGAACAGGGCAGGGCAGGGGTGAGAGCTGCTCTGGGCACCAGAGCTGAGACTGCCCCGAGGATCCTGGCAGGACCCTGAGATTCTGTGGGGAAGCCCGAGGGGAGGCAGCTGTGTCCCTGCAGCCCATGGAGGGCAGGGAGGTGCAGAGATGCACCTGCAGCCCCTGGAGGAGCCCAGGGGTGCCTGAGAGGGGCTGTGAGCCCCTGGGAAGCTGTGCTGGGACAGGGTCTGGCAGGGGTCTGTGAATCCATGGAGAGAGGAGCCCATGCTGGGACAGGGTCCTGGTGAGATTTGTGAGCCAGTGGGGCCCCAGGCTGTGCCTGAAGGAGTGACCCCACAGAAGAGTGACACACAGGAGAATCATTGCCCATTGCCCATGGGAGAGGTTCATGGAGAGCTGTCTCCTGTGCAAGGAGACACTGGGGCAGGGGAAGGACTCTGATGGGGGGTGGAGGTGTTTTTAAGGTCTGATTTTACTTCTCATTATCCTGCTCTGATTTTGTCAGTGATAAATTCAATTAGTATTTCCATTTCGAGTCTGTTTTGCCCGTGATGGTGTTTGATGAGTGATTTCTCCCTGTCCTTATCTCAACTCATGAACTCTTTGTTATATTCTCTTTTCCTGTCCATCTGGATGGGTTCCTTGGTGTCCAGCCCACCCCACCAGGTGATGTGTTTCATTTTGGCAGAGCAGGACAGGACAGAAACAGCCCAGGCACCACTGGGAAGTTTATGGTGATGCTTTTCCCCTAATAAACCAAGTTTTTCTATTGACAGCTGCAACACAGGATTTGGGGGCACTCAGACTTGCAGGACAGTGCCTGGGGTTGGTGACAAGCCCTTGCTCAACTAAAATATCAACTTCTGTAATTGGCATGGCAGAGAAAGAGTTGGGCATGTCCCAGCCACATCCTAAATGCTGTGAGTTCCATGGCAGCCCGTGCCAGGCTCACACTTGCTGCTGCCTAATCCTCTCAAGGGCCTGGGCTTTAACCCCATAACCCCAGGGGGGATTGGTGTGGGGAGGGGTGGGCTCAGGCAGCTGGGACAGACCCCCAGCAAGACAAAGGAACCCTTTCCCTGCTCCTGCTGGGAAAACTCTGTGTGTCACAATCCTGGAGTGAGGAATGCTGCTCCATCTGCTTTTAACACCAGACCCAGAAGTGTGTTAAGCCTTGGTGCAAAGCCTGAACACACCCAGCACAACTCCTGGGATGTCCCTTGCTCCTGAGAGGACACAGCTCAGCAGTCATTGTCCCTGGAAGAGTCTTTCCATGGCATGGAGCCACAGAATCCTGGAATGGCCTGGCTTGGAAGAGACCCCAAAGCCCGTCCAGTGCCACCCCCTGCCATAGCAGGGACACCTCCCACCATCCCAGGCTGCTCCAAGCCCTGTCCAGCCTGGCCTTGGACACTGCCAGGGATCCAGGGGCAGCCACAGCTTCTCTGGGCACCCTGTGCCAGGGCCTGCCCACCAAGCCAAGCCCCCTTTCCTGCCCAGGACTCTGGAAGTTTTCAAATTAAGCTGGAGAAAAGGCAGGAGGGATTTGCCACAACCAGGCTGTGAATGTGGCCAGGGGGCCATGAGCCACAGGGCTGTGTTTTAGGGGATTTAACAACGATCTGCTCTCCTTAATTCAACATTAAAAATCATAATACATTGCCTTATTACAGAAATTGGTATTGGCTAGGCCCTTATCTCCATGCACTTGCTAGGAGAGGGAAATGGGGTATGAGCAGATTGCTGGACTAAACCAGAAAGAAAAAAAAGATTACAGATAAGCCATTTATGACAAAAACCTGCTCCATCTGAAGGATTTTCCCTTATCCCGCTAATAAAAACATGTCAGCCCTCCAGATCTCTATTTAACCACAAATAAATCCAGCCCAGCTTGTGGACATCTGCACATCCCCCTCATGCCCTTGGGAAGCACCAATATTCCACAGTGGGATCCACCAGAACCCGTCCATCCCTGTGGTGAGTCAGACCCTCACCAAAAGCAGCGGAAATCTCTCCAGGAATAGAAGCCAGGGGGTGGAATTGTTAATTCAGAAGCAGAACCCAAGCCCAGAATTCTAAATTTGGGGCTGTGGTTTGATAAGCACTGTACAGAAACAGATCTGATCAGGCACCTGGAAATCCTCAACCTGGATGCTTCGGGCAGTAAATTTTATTTCCTATTCCCATCCTGAGGCTCAGGCAGTTTCAGGATCCAGAGTCCAACTAATCTTTAGTACACATAGCCTAAACAACCTTAAAACTCAAATCATTTCAGCTATGTTGAGCTCTGAGAGCTCCTGAGAAGTGATGTTGAAGCTGATTCAGCCCAGCATCTGCTCTCAGGGAGCTGTACTCCCTCCCTGGCTGTCCCTGGGCACCAGAGGTGTGTGGGGTCTGATGGTACCAAAACCAGCCCTCAGCACTCCCACAGGCTCCCATTTCAAACCTTTCAAATGTATAAATCAAATTAAGTTTTTGGCTCCCTGGAATTTGCACACATTTAACAATCTGGGAACAGGCCCCACTGTGCTTGGACAGAGAAGCCAAAGGACATCCAACCTTCCCAAGACCACACCTGGGGTAGCAGGGAATCCCAGGATGGTTTGGGTTGGAAGGAAGCCTTAAAGCCCATCCAGTGCCACCCCCTGCCAGGGACAGGGACACCTCCCACTGTCCCAGGCTGCTCCAAGCCCTGTCCAGCCTGGCCTTGGACACTGCCAGGGGTCCAGGGGCAGCCACAGCTTCTCTGGGCACCCTGTGCCAGGGCCTGCCCACCCTCCCAGGGAACAATTCCTTCCCAATATCCCATCCATCCCTGCCCTCTGGCACTGGGAAGCCATTCCCTGTGTCCTGTCCCTCCATCCCTTGCCCCCAGTCCCTCTGCAGCTCTCCTGGAGCCCCTTTAGGCCCTGGAAGGGGCTCTGAGGTGTCCCTGGAGCCTTCTCTTCTCCAGGTGAGCACCCCCAGCTCTTCCAGAGCAGAGGGGCTCCAGTCCTTGGAGCATCCCCATGGCTTCCTCTGAACTCTTTCCAACAAGCCTGTCCTTCCTGTCCTGTTCACCCCACGCTTGGCAAGCAGCAGGAACCAGCTGATCTCACAAACCCCATTTCCCCACGCAGAGTTCTGTACCTACAGGCAGGTGAATCCGAAGCAGGCTGCTGTCCCCAGCGGCACACAGGCTGCCATGACCCCTGCAGGGACCCTGTGCTGGTGACAGGAGCTCACAGCTGATTATCTCCCAATTTAACTCTCACTGAGCTGGGCGTGCTGGGGAGAGAAGAGCCGAGCTGGATAATCCCATTTCTGCTCTAATCCACAGCACCCTTTCAGCCCCGGGGGCAGCACTGCTCGCTGCCTCTCCCACATCCTCAACGGGATTTTGGGGTGGGAGGGAAGCCTGGTGCTCCCAAAAAGCAGGGGGAGCTGTAAGCACTCCCTGGAGCACCAACCCCGGGCCTTGTGCTTTGGGACAAAACTCATCCTGTGTCTTACAGACCTTAAGCAAAGATGATTCCAGAGGTTTTGGTGCAGATTGGTGTTCTTGGGGCAGTAACCTGGCACTGGCACGGATTTTCCAGGGAAGCTGTGGCTGCCCCAGTCCTGGATGTGTCCAGGTTGTGGCTTGGAGAAACCTGGGATAGTGGAAGGTGTCCCTGCCCATGGCAGAGGGTGGAATGAGATGAGCTTTAAGACCCCTTCCAGCCCAAACCATTCTGGGATTCTGATCCTAAAGGAGGTCTTCCCTGCCTTCCTGCCTGCCAGCATCCCAGTTTCACCCCAAACCCCACTTTTCCTCCAAAAATGGGGTGGGCCCAGGAGCAGTTTCGCCAGCAGCGGTTCAGACCCGAGGAAGGAGATCTTGGCTCACATTTCTGTGCTCCAGGCAGAGGTTTCAAACCAGTTATTACAGGAGGTGGTTGCACATCAAAGGGCACATGCATGTTTTTAGGGAAAACAAAAATAGAACGAGTTCCCCTCCTGACTGGAAAATTATATGTTGTGTTTCTGGCTTAAGTGATAGATTAAAAACTGCAAGTCTTTCAGGTGTTTGGATCACCTGAGAAGTTATTTTAGAGGTTAAAGATGCTAATGAGGGTACAGAAGATCTCCCAAGGCAAGCAACGATTAACTCAAAGAGATTGCCAGGCTGGGCTCCAAACCAGCCTACACAAACCAGCCTAATTATTCTCGTTATTCCCCCAGAAGAGCTATTTTGGTCTCGCACGTTACAAACACAAAGAACAACCCAAGTTCCAGCAAGACAAACCGAGCCCGCTGGATGTGAACCCCTCAGGCTGTGTGTCCCTCAATCCTCACTGCCTGCCCTGCATGGGGGGTTTGCTCCTGGCTGTTCCCACTCACCCATGCTCCGGCTCCTCGATGGGATCTGTGAATTCCGAGTGCACGGTGGAGTCGATGGCGCTGTCGGTCTCCACCTCGTCGTGCATCTCGTGCTGGACCAGGGTGCTGGTGTCCTCATCTGTGAAGGTCTCACACTCACTGTAGGTGCTCTCTGAGCCCATGTAGGCACTGTCAGTCACCTCATTTGCCTGGTTAAAAAAAAAAATAAATCACAAGAAGCAAAGCAATAAGATCCTACAGCTGCGTGGATTCGTGGCAGAGCGGGACAAAACAGGGATGAGGAAGGGAATTTTGGCTGTGTTGTATTCCTGAGCACAGAAATCCAACCTCTGGAATCACCCCAGCCCCAGGTACTGCTCCTTGGGCACCACGGGGTGCACCTCAGCCTTTGCAGGGCTTGGGAAGCACATCACAAAAATAGGGACTAAATAAGAGTTGGAGGGAGGTTTTGTTGTGAGCCAGGATGGATTTGGTATGGGCAGGAGGGATTACCCACCACTGACTCTGCAATTCCCATCAGTGCTGCTTTCCTCCACCCCATTCCAAGAGGACATGTTATTAATCTGAATTTCCTGCAAAAAACACCGTTCAAAACTCCCAATTAGCCCTTGGAGCACCTTTTTTTTGCCCAGTCTGGTAAAACCTTCCATCCCTCAACAGCAAATAAACTGTTTCTAAATCTTCATCACAGCTTTGGATTTGCAGAGACTCAAATCTCCTCACTTCAGCTGGAGCAGCATCTCAAATCCATCACTGAGCAGGCTCTGGGAAAGCAGCAGGGTTTGGGTTTTAAGAGACTGTGATATGAGCAAGAACTGTGTTTTCCTCACAGTTCTGCACCCCCAGGCAGGTGCTCAGCTTCAGTCCTGCCTGTTTGCTCCTACACAGGGGCAGGGACATCAATCCCTTCTGATGCTGATGTCTGGAGAACCATGGGAGCAGCAGCAGAACCCCCCCCAAAAGCCAAAGCTCTTGTTACCCCTCACAGTGCCAGCCCCTTTCCTAAGATTTGGGGATTTCCCCAGCACGACTTAGAGCAAATCAAGGAATTTTGGGATCTGCCAGTGCTGATGCTGAGCTCCAGCTGCTCCCCTGTCACCAGAGGGGTTGGGCAGAGGAGAGGGAGCCCTCCTGCCCGGCCTCCATGTGAAGAGCTGCTCATGGAAAGCCATCTGCTCCCCCTGAAGGTCACCTGGTGGGCTCCCACGTGCTCAGCTGCCCCTCCAGCACAGCAAAAGAGCAGCAGTGTGAACGCAGGCACGACTGAGGCAAAACCCTTTTCTTCTGCCAGGGTACACAGAACAGCTTTCAGGGCTTTTCCCAAGGATTTTGGAGAAAATTATGCTTATCAAAGCACTGTATTCAGAAAAATCATAGAGTGGTTTGGGTTGGAAGGGACTTTAAAACCCTCATTCCACTCCCTGCCTATTACACTATCCCAGGTTGCTCCAAGGCCCATCCAGCCCAGCCTTGGACACTTCCAGGGGCAAAAAGGGATAGAAAACCTCGAAGGGATGGAGAGAGAGCTGATAACAGCAATTCCCACTCCACATGGCCACTGGGAGCAGCCAAGTGACTCAGTCCAGCCCAGCCTTGCTCTCCCTGTGCCCACCACACTCAGCAGGATGGACCCAGGAGCTCCTCTTGGCTCAGCTTCCTCCTGGCTTGTGGACAGCAGCACCTCCAGGACACCACCCCGAAGTTAAACACAACACAAACCTGCACAGAGCTGGAGCCTGAAGGCAGGGGCTGTTCCAGTGAACTCCAGCAGGGCACAGCCTGTGCCAGTCTTAGAGAGAGAAACAAAAGCCTCTAAAGCCCCCACCCACTTAAAAAAGCACAAATCCACCGAAACCACTTACACACCTAAAGCTGGGACTTCCTTAAGTGCTTTACTGGATTTATGCTGCACTTTCTAGAAACACCATTAATGCTCCAGCAGGAGGGACAAGGGGAAGCAGAGGCTTGACCTGCCTTGGCTTGGTCACAGAGAGAGCCCAAAAGGTGACAGCAGCCACCCCCACCTGCACATTCCCCTCCCTGATTGTAAAAGATTTCATGCCAAACTGGAAAGAATTTTGCTTGCACACTACAAAATAAAGGCTGCTTTTAAAATACCAACCCCCTCCCGTTTCTCACTGGAAAAGCTTAGTTTAAGCATATGTTCAAGTATTATAATGAGCAAACTGAAGTATTATAATAAGCACAGAGTAAACACAACTACTGAAAGCAGCCAAAAAAACTCCAAACGCTCCCAAATTACTCACAAGTAATTTGATTAAAAACCCTGCTGTGGTTACTGCTGACCCCCTCAACATGAAGCAAACCAGGAGCTGAACAGTGCCCTTAGTCAGATACTGGAACAAGAGGACCTTTAAGGTCCCTTCCAACCCAAATCATTCCATGATTCCATGATTTCTCCATCAAATTGTTCCAAAACACTTTATTTATGGGAAATACATGCATGGACAGGCTGGATTTGGGAGCAATCCTTTTGGAGTAGGAGCACATCAACCATTGTCCTTCAGCCACACCAAATAGATGCATCAATTTATTATCTAAAAATTGTATTTTTCCTTTGTGATACCAGCCTAGATGAGGTTTCTAAAGCAAGAGAGCCCTATTAAAATGAAACCTGTGTGGACAATGATTTAAGAAGCAGCTGAAACTGTAACAAAGTCCTCCTGAGCACGAGCGTGGAGAACTCTGCTGCACATTTCATCACAGAATCAGTAACTAAACCTCAAGAAGAGATGCCAGGAGGAGATAGGCAAACCAAGGGGGTCCAGGTATTGCCAAATGCCTATCAGAGCCAAATCTCTATCCCTGGGCACGTGTGTGGGTACAGAAAGTTCTTATTTATGGCCTTTTGGGCAGCTGGTTTGTGCACTGACCCTTCAAACCCCCCTGCCCCAGCTCTCCTTCAGCCAGCCTTGCCCTCCTGTGAGCAGAGAGTAAACATTTTTTCCAGCTTAAAAAAAGCCAAATACACTTAAAAACATCCATAAGCTCAGGATAGCCAGGCTGGGCTACAATCACCCCAGGGGACTTGCCAGGAATATCTGTGCCACATTCAGAGTGGGGTTGGTGTCACCATAATCAGTGCATTTTAAATTTTTATGGAATAAAACACGCCCTGAGGTGCTTCAGGCAAACCTCAGACATTCAAACTGAGACTCAGGCACACGCAGAGTTCTGAGCTGGAACAGGATCAGGGCTTGATGGAGGTTCCCAATCCCAAATCCAGCTCCTGCAGCAGGTATTTCCCCAGAGCCACACCTGGCTGACAGGACATGGGGTCACCTGGAGACACCTCTGGCTGCTCAGGTAAACTCCAGGGATTTGAGGGCTCAGGTGAACACTCCTGCTTCTGAAAGGAAATCAATGGTGCAATCAGCACTGGGATGATGTCACATGCCCTGATGGGACAGGTGAGGTGGTGAGGTGCCTTAGGAGCCTTTTGCAGCAGCAGCTCATCCATTCAGGCATCTGATGATATATGGGAGTAAAGATTACTTAATGGGATGTTTTAAAGTGCTATAAAACCATATGGATTTAAAAAAAGCTGCTGCAGTGTGAGGAGAAGGACTCTTGGGAATCACCTGCAAGGCCCAGGCAGGGACAGGCTCAGCTTTGATCTGCCAGGGACAGAAGCTTCAGCACAAGCTCTGCCAAGGCGTTGCCTTGGAAAGGAGAGCAAAGTCTGGCTCCCAGGGAGGTTCCTTCCAGCCAGGGCTGTCCCTGAAACTGTCCTGGCATCCCAAAGCTCTGCTGTCCTTGAACACAAACACTCAGAAGGTTAGGAGGGGAGGAGAGTGACAAGGAAAAGGAAAAACAACTCTGTTTTCTCAGCAGTGTCAGCCTGTTTCTGAAGAATCCAGCCCTGACTGTGCACAGGATGGAGACAGATCAGCTACAAAAATCCCCCTCCAAAGGACACCCTGGTGACAGTGCCAGGCTGGGAGCCAGGGAGAAGGGACACAGCTGTGTTTGTAGTCCCACATTAATGCAGCTGCCCCCAAAGCCCTGGAACACCCCAGGGCAGCTCAGCCTCTGGAATGCCACTTTGGGGACTGCCACCTCTGTGTCCCAGTATTGCCCTCTTCCCACATAGCAATGGCAGCTTTTCAGGGAAGCCAGGGAGCTCAGCCCTGGGTGAAGGTGACTTCCACAACTCAGCTCCTACAGTTCGGGTTGTCACCATCACCCCTCTCAAGGCTGGGCAAGAGAAACGTGCTGCACCTCTTGGGGCAATCTGAAAACACTCACCCGGCCCAAAAAACAAACCCAAAACCAACTCACAAAACACCACACCATGCACACTGTCCCCAGCACCCCAAAAACCAGCAGGCATTGTTCCTGCTGAGCCAACTCCCCCAGGCAGAGAGCAGAGTGAAGTTACACCACAGCCCATGGAATCACAGAATCTTGGAATGGTTTGGGTTAGAAGGGACATTAAAATTTCACCCAGTTCCAACCCCCCTGCCATGGGCAGGGACACATTCCACTGTCCCAGGCTGCTCCAAGCCCTGTCCAGCCTGGCCTTGGACACTGCCAGGGATCCAGGGGCAGCCACAGCTTCTCTGGGCACCCTGTGCCAGGGCCTGCCCACCCTCCCAGGGAACAATTCCTTCCCAATATCCCATCTAAATCTCTCCTCTTTTAATCTAAACCATTCTCACGTAAAAAACCAGGTGGATCTGCCCATGTAAAAGTCAGGTGAATTCCCAAGCTGCCCCTTGCCGGCACCTCCAGGGCTGAACACGATCCCTCTGGAAATCCAATCCTTTGTTTTATGTCAAAAACCCACCTGTGGAGACATCCTGTCCAGAGGCAGATCCAGCTCCGGGAGCTGCTTCTGTGAGGCAGGAGGGAAGCAAAGTCCAGGGGAGGCTTAAGGAGAGATCTGCTGAGTCCCAACAGAGCTCCTTTTGTTCCCGATAAGGAGCAGGAGCTCCGCACACTTCCCTGCCGTGTGACCGCAGCCTCCTCCCGCTCCCCTGAATTCCAAAATAAAAGCACGTCCTGGGAGCCCCAGTCCCGCTCCAGGTGCTCACGATTCCCAAGAATCCATCCCCAAATAAAAAGGCTGAATCCGAAGTCGACCTGGCGAGGTTTATCTCAGCCTTCCTGGTGCTTCTGGTGAATAATTAAGCGTTAAATGACAAATTCCTTCCTTATAGCCAGAAACAGAGGGATGAATAAAGCTTGGATTGCACACCAGGGGCAGGTCAGAAGCAATTTGGTGACTCAGAGGGTGATCTCTGGCAGGCAGTGACAATATTGACCCCAAAGAAGGTTTACAAACACCCCAATGGCACCCTGTGAGCTCTCAGCCCTGCAGACAGCAGCCCAGCAGAGCTGATCCATGGGATTTTCCCTTCCCCATGGCAGCCCTCGGCACCACTCACACCCCCAGGTTTTGAGGGTTCGTCTGGTTTTCTGTCTCCTCTCCGCAGAAACCTCATGTATTTCAAGCTCCCTCAGCCCTGCCTACCCAGCATAAACACGCTGATTTCCTTCCATTACCTTCCCAAAGCAGGTTTTTCCCTTTCCTCTGGGTTGTCCTTGCTGCCGTGCAGAGCTGTGAGCAGAAGCCACTGCTCAGCAGCACTGCCTGAAGTGTCCTGTCCTCGATAAGCACTGACCTCCCGAGCCGAGCCAGGCCAGCCCAGATTCCTGCTCGGAGCACGGCAGGAAGGAGTTATGCTTTAACCCGAGCTCTGCCTGCATCTGCTCCTCCTCAGAGCAGGTCACAGCCCTTCTGCTCCTCTGCTTGTGCCTCAAAACCTCAGAGAGCATCTGAAATTCCCAGGAGAGCCCAAAAGCAGACACTAAAACTAATTAGGAAACCCCAAACGCCAATTTTACTTCTCAAACTCTTATTGAGACAGCTCTGCTTGCACTGCTGCCCCCCTCCCCTCCTGGTCCTTCCTGGTGTCCCACAGCCCATTTCCCATGTTCCCAGTGCTTGTGGTTCAAGATAAGGCTCCAAGGACTTTGTTTTCCAAACTCCTTCCAGCTTATTTCCTACAGGGCAAACACTTCAACTCAGATTTTTTCTGACCAGCAAGAGAAATTTCTCACTGTAGCCCTGCACTTGGGTCCTGCCTTCAGTGACATCCCTGTCCCATTACACACCCATCCTTCCCTCTACACAGTTTGGAGTCAACACAATAAATTAATTTCCTTATTATTTTCTGGCTTTAAGATATCAAATTATCACTGATTTGAGAGAGTTGGAGCCCCTCTGCTCTGGAGCCAGGCTGGGAGAGCTGGGGGTGCTCACCTGGAGAAGAGAAGGCTCCAGGGACACCTCAGAGCCCTTCCAGGGCCTAAAGGGGCTCCAGGAGAGCTGGAGAGGGACTGGGGACAAGGAATGGAGGGACAGGACACAGGGAATGGCTTCCCAGTGCCAGAAGGCAGGGATGGATGGGATATTGGGAAGGAATTGTTCCCTGGGAGGGTGGGCAGGCCCTGGCACAGGGTGCCCAGAGAAGCTGTGGCTGCCCCTGGATCCCTGGCAGTGCCCAAGGCCAGGCTGGACAGGGCTTGGAGCAGCCTGGGACAGTGGGAGGTGTCCCTATCCATGGCAGGGGTGGGATGGGATAGGATGTGCTTTTATGTCCCTTCTAACCCAAACCATTCCAGGATTCTGTGAATACAAGGCTAATATGGGACTGTCCAGAGGGCTCATGGCCCTTTGTCTCTCGGTGGAGGGGAGCAGAAAGGCTTTAGGGACAATGGGGACATTGCTCAGGGCTCCATGTGCTTCCCCAAGGACAGGTGAACAGACACTGCACTGCATCTGTGACATTCCACAGCCCTGCAGCTCCAGCCACCTGCAGGATTTCAACTCCACCAGCTGTTCAGGACAGAATTATCCCCAATTCCAGCAGCCAGCCCCTGGAGAGGGATTTGTGACCATTTCATTCATGGTGTTTTCAGGTCAGCCCTGTGACCACAGGCCCCCTGAGGCCATTCCAGAAGGTGAGAATGGCACTGGTACAGAAAACCTGAGTTCTCACCTTCATGTCCCCATTCCAACCACCAGACCTTCCCCCCTGGGTTAGGACAGCCAGGGAACAGCTGAACCCAGGTGGGTCCTGGTGCTTTGAGCCCCTTGGACAGCTCAGATGAAGTTACAAAGCTCAACCCCATCCTTTCAGCCTGGCTGGCCTCTGCCAGACATGCACCTTGTGCTAACAGTGCTGTGGGGAGAGGCAGAGGAGGAAATAGGGTTCCAATTCCTATAACAGGAACACTACTTCCCATTTCTATAATCTAAAACTCCATTTCTATAATCTAAAATGCCACAGATTGCAAAGCAAGGCCCTCCCAAACGCTCTGAGCTCACCAGGCTCAGCTCTGCCTTTGGGAAGGCAGGTATCCTCCTGGGAATTCTGTACTAGGAAAGGAGAGCTCAGAAGGTCCACAGGGCTACCAGGAGGGGACACAAGGAGCCTCCAGCAGCCTCCTACACCCACCCCACGTGGGCTCCCTGCAAACACAAGGCACGAGGAGTGACAGTGACACCTCTGGGAGCAGCTCCAGCACAGCCCAGCTCCGGTCCCCACGTGCTCCTGTGTTATAACACACAGCTGGGGCCCTGCAAGCCCCTGGTCCCCTGTGCAGAAGCTCTGAGTAGCTGGAGAAACCCAGCAAGGTGGATTTCAATGGCCTCACTCTGATTTCTGCTCTCAAAAAAGCCTTAAATTCAATTGCTCAGCATGGCTTTAACAGAGTTAAAGTTTCACAGAGGTGATGTGCTGGCCTTTAAGCTGCTGCTCAGTGTTGCACAGAATGTCACAGAATACTCTGGGCTGGAGCTCTCCCAGCTGCACCTGTAGGCAGGCAGGCTGGGAGAGCCAGGAGCAGCTCCTACTCCCAAAATACTCAAAACTTGGGACCTGCCCAACTCCCATTTTCCTCCCCACTCCTCCCTGCTAGACAAATAGCCAGAGGGGACGTGCCTGGGCAGGTGAAGGCTTCCAGGGAAAGCCAAATTCCCTCCTGTGCCTGTGCAGAATGTGCTTCCCTGGCTGCTTCCAAGAGGAGCCACAGCAGCTGCCCAGCAGATGGCAACAGCCCTGCACAAGGCACTGTATCCGCAGCATTTATGGCCACCCTGTCCTGCAGAGCTCAACCAGAGCCTTCCTCTGACCTTGCTGGCCCAAAACACCAATTCCCAGAGCTAAAAATCCCTTTTTGGGGTATTTATGGTGCTCTCAGGCATCTTTTACAGAGCACTGGATCTGCCTCTCCTCCAGCCCACTTAATGTTTTACTTCTCCATGCACATTCCAGCCTAATCCCAGCATTTTCATGCCTTGTTTTCCTTTCTCAGAGTCATCCTTCCTACTCTGTATTGCCCAAGGGGGTCACCTGCCCCAGGAGCAGAGCAGAGGGGCAGAGCCCTCACCCTAGCACAGCCGGTATCCCAGTGGTGCTGGGCTGATGGTTGAGCTTGGAGGTCTTTTCCAGCTTTCATGATTCCATGATCCCAAAAAAACTAACTCCAAATTCCCCTCCATGCTCCCCAGAGCATTCCAAACGAGTCCTGTGCCTCAGCACTGAGTCATGAGCTCCACAGGAGCTCACAAGGGAGGCAAGGAGAACTCCCACCTTCCAGGCAGTCAAGCTGTGCCAGCCCAGCCTGGGGGAAAACAGGGCTCAGGTGTCCAGATGGAAAAGCTCCAAGCTCCCTTCAGTGTGACTCTGACACAGCAGGAAGGCTGTCATTAGTTTCTGGTGGCTTCTCACCCAGCAACCATCACACATCCCCCTGGGGCAGGAGGAACACATGGGAGGTGATCCCAGCAGGTGATGCTGTGCTTCCTGCTGGGTGCACAGGGATGAGGTTCCTCTTGAATGTGTGACACAAGAGCTGGAGGGATTGGGATGAGTCCCCTGCAAACTCAGCTGGAGCACAAGAAGCCACGTGGCTGCAGAAGCTGCTGTCCCAGTGGAGCCATGGGAGCAGAAATCCCCTTTGGAAGCACCTCAACAGACAGCCCTGCCTGCTGGACACCCCTGCAATGGTGCAGCAGGAGCCAGGAGATCCACGGCACACCCAGAGCCACACCAGAGGCTGGACTGGGGGAGTATCCAACATTACAAATTCCTGAGTTCACACCTTGTCCCCTTTTCCTGGAGGAAGCAGGTGTTGGTGGTTCTCTCTGGAGAGCAAACACTGGGTGCAAGTCCCCAGTTCTGAGCTCTCAGGGTTTCCCATGGATGCTGAGCTCTCCTGATGAAGGTCACCACAAGAGGACATGAGTCATCAGCAGAGTAACCTCATTAACAAAGATAAGACATTTTCCTGGACACTGCTTAGAGCACTTGTTTACAGTTGTTGGAACAAACACTGAGGAGAAAAGCCCCTGTCAGACCCCAGCACCTGGAAGAGCTGAGCACTCCAGCCACTGGGATTATGGGCTGTTTAAGAGGGACCACAGCCAGTGCTCCACTCCAATAACCACAGCTGCTCCCAGCACTTCTGCAAATGCAGCAACTCCTTCTGCTCTGATGTGACAGGGGAGGAGAAATCCCAGCTGTGCCACTTCACCCCACGGCCCTGCCACAGCCAGAGGGGCTCACCAGGTGCCTGAGGTGTCCCAGTTGTGTTTTGGGGGGTGTTCAGCTAAGTGTCCTGGTGCAGCATCTTCCCAGGCCTGACACAGGGATATCCCAGAGCCCAAACTGCTGCTTGGTGCAGTGAGAGGTTTACCCTGAGGAAAGGTGATGTCTTCACTGTAGCAGCATGGAACTGGATGGTGATTGCTGCTGCCTCTCCCAGCATCTTCTGAAAAAGCCACTTGGATATGTACAGACAGTCACTAAATTCACAGACAGGTCAGCAAAGAAAGATGGAAAGGTTCTTCTATAGAGTTCCAGCAAGGTTTATTGCAAAGCCACGCTGAAGAAGCCCAGGGACAAAATACAGAAATCAGTGCAGTGTCCCAGGTTAAGTATGGGGTCAGGGGCCAATGGTCTGAGGGAACAGGGGTGGCACAAGGACAGGGAGAAGGGCAGTGACCTACAGGGAATAGAGGAAAATTAACGTAGTGCTGTAGGGCACCGTGGGGGAAGCCTCTGTCTCATTTCAGACAAGTGAGGCATTCTCGAAGCCTGTGCCAGACTTTTCCAGGGCATTCCCCTGACAGGCTCAAGGGTCTCCACAAGCCTCCACATTTCACTTTGAAAAGTGATTTTTTTCCCCCCTCATCTCTTCTGGAGAATCCAAGCAAGATGGAATACAGATATTGGGAATGGCTGTTTATTCTGTTCTCTGCCTTGTTGATATCCTGCTGCACCTAAGGAAGAAGGGTTTGCTGGAGCTCTTTTCCCAGTGCTCCTGTGAGGAACACACCTTTGCTGCTCCCAGCAGGATGCTTTGTACCACAGCTTCTCCCTCCCTGGGCCAGCTCCAGCTTTCCAGGACGTGTGGGATAAAAGGCACGTTGGGAGCTCACAGCTCCAGCCTGAAGAGAACAAAAACCCCCTCACTCCAAGACTCCAGTTTATTTTTACACTCCCAAGGCTGAGTGGTATTTCTCGAGCATGTTCTCATTTGCTGAACCTCTACGAAATCCTGGCAGGCTGGAAATTATTTCGAATCATGTATCCAAGACAACAAGGATAATTCTTCCCCAGCATTTAAACGCAGAGCTGTCCTTTAGATGACTACACTGAATTCAGTATAAAAATCCACTTAGATCTTTTGGAAAAGGAGATTTCAGAACTCATCACGTTTTTCCTTTGGGTCACCTTGTCTTTTCAAGGAAAGGCTGGCCCAGCAGCAGACGTATTTCATCCCAGAGGGGCACACACCTGCCTTGTTGGTATTGGTGCCCAGAATAGCTCCCAGCGCTGACAGAGCTCATCTATGTTAAATTAGCCCTTGGAAAACATCCTCGCTCAGAATTTCAGGCAAGATGGTCCCTTGACACAGGTGTGAGGAGCAAAAAGTGAAAGCCTTTGCCTGTCACAGCCTCCACACTGCTCAGTCCAGCGTTAAAATGCACATCTGTGACCCTGCACCACTTAAAAAACATGGAAATCCATCTCCCTGCCTGCTCTCCTGTCCCACTTCTCCCCAGCTATTCCTGGGGCTTGTAACTACCTTTTAATAAGGAAAAATAAACCAATATTCAGCCTTGCCTGGAGAAGCTGTGGCTGCCCTATCCCTCGAAGTGTCCAAGGCCAGGTGGGATGGGGCTGGGAGTGATGTGGGACAGTGGAAGGTGTCACCCCACGGCAGGGGGTGGCACTGGATGAGCTTTAAGGTCCCTTCAACCCAAATCATCCCATGATTTTAGGACCAGCTGCCCAACACCCAAGATATCATTAACCTTTTATCAAGAAATCACAAGGCCAAAGTGATATACTACAGACTATATCAAGCAAAAATACACACAGATATGAATAAAAATATTTGCATGCAAATACGAAGCAGTTCGGGAGTCTCATTGCCAGCAACAAGTAGTGTGATAAAAATCACAGAGAATCATAAATATCCTGAGTGGGAAGGGATCCACAAGCATCAGAGCCTGACTCCTGGTCCTGCACAGGACAACCCTGAAAACATCCAGGCTACCAAGACACAAGTGTCCCAGTGCTGAAGAGGGAAGTTTGGAAAAGAAAAAGCAGAGGGAAGTGATTCAGACCCCACATGGGACAGGAACCCAGACATCCTTTTGCTCCCAAGGCACCTGCAGCACGTCCTGCTCCAGGCGGGAAGGCACAGAGCAGGAATGGGTGAAGCTTTCCAAGCCAAGCCCAAAACACCCAGACACAGACAAGAGGTCTCTCTTTCCAGCTGGGAACAGCAGGATCACTGCTGCAACGTGCTCTTGTGGTAAGGAATGCAGGAGGGAACCAAGGCATGGAGGCTTTAACTACAGGAAAACAACCCAAATCCGAGAAACAGCTTTCCTCAAGCCCAAGAATAGAGAGAAAATGTAAATTTTTATCCTTTTTGTCCTCTGCTCTGCCTTTTACTGACCTACCAGCAGCAAATGTCAACATCCCACTGCTCTGCTGTGCCTCTCAGGTAGGCTCCTGGCTACGTCTCAAAACCAAGCTCAGGTTTTCCAGGCTCAGAAACTCCAGCAGAAGACAAACCCAAGAGCAGCAGGTCCCCTTCCTGTGTCACTGATGTGTCACCACAGAAAGGGGCTCCCTTTCCACCCAGGGCACTGTGCTCTGCTCTTCCACTTTTATCAACACCAATTTTAACTTCAACAGCACCAAATGCTTGGTGCAGGTTCAGTGTCAGGCAGACACTGAATTTGTCTTTACATGTTAAGCATCCCTGAGCCCAGTCACAGCAAACTCCCCTCTCCTCCATGCCCAAATCCCACTCCACATGCAGCCAACATTTCTGGGAATGACCCGAGCTCATACTTGCCTCAAACGTGACGAAGTCATCAAACTCATCGGGGCAGGCTGGGGCTTCCTCCTCGGGGGTATATCCCATATCATACAGCTGGCTGTCAGGGTCTGCAGGGGGAAAAAACACAGGCTGCCATCACTGAGAGGGAAATCTGCACCCTCAGGCCAAGGGTGGGTTTGGGAGACATGACAGAACTTGTGTGAGCACACACTGGTGCCTGCAGCCCTCAGGAAGGGCCTTGCTCCAGGGCTGGAAGGCAATGGCTGCAGCTTCTCCCTGATCTGCCACAGATCCTACAAGGCCCCTTGCTGCTCCATCATCCCTACCCCTCCACGCCCTCCATTCCTTTCCCCGGCTTCTTCCCTATCTCTGCTCTCTGCATCCTCTCATTCTTCTCCCAGAAGGCTTTAATCCCGCTGTGGGCAGGGAATGCAGGGGATGTGTGTGTGACAGCCAAGTGCCATGGGAACGGGGGAAGGAAGGCAGGGGAAGGAAGGGGAAGGATTCCAGGAAGGAAGGAAGGATTCCAGGAAGGAAGGAAGGAAGGAAGGAAGGAAGGAAGGAAGGGGAAGGCAGGCAGGCTGCAGCTCCTCAGTGCCTGCTCCTCCCCTGGCCGCACACATCAGGAGCATGGGTGAAAAACAGGAGGTTTGCAGCAAGAGTTCCTCCAAATGAATTCCTCCTCCCACCCAAAGCCCGGCTGCAGCAGCGCTCCCGGCCCTTCCAGCGAGGAGAGGAGCGGGAGTTCCCTGTGCTCCCTGAGGGAAGGGAGAATCCCCGATCCGGATCCCGGGCTGGAAGCACGGGCCCAGGAGCGCTGCTGCAGGCCCGATATAAACATCGAGCCCACACCATGGGGCTGCCATGGCTGCGGCACCGGGCCTGCCTGCTGCCCGGGAACCGGGCTGGGAGCAGCAGGAGACACCCGGCCGTGCTCCCAGGGGATGCACAAGGATTTGGGGAGAGACAGGTGACACCTTTCTGTGCCCTTCAGAGCCCCCCAAAGCGGCACAGGTTTGTCCTGCTGCAGCTGCCCAGATGGGACAGTGCCAGCCTCATCCAGAGGCACTGGGGAGCTCCGGCTTTGGGGCCCTCTCCAGGTATCAAGAAAGGCCATTTTTCATTAAGGAATCACATTATGATAATTTCCTACATCTGGTAAAAGGTCAAGGGATTAGGGGTTGGTCAAGGCACTGGGGGTGCTCACCTGGAGAAGAGAAGGCTCCAGGGACACCTCAGAGCCCCTTCCAGGGCCTAAAGGGGCTCCAGGAGAGCTGCAGAGGGACTGGGGACAAGGGATGGAGGGACAGGACACAGGGAATGGCTTCCCACTGCCAGGGGACAGGGCTGGATGGGATATTGGGAAGGAATTGTTCCCTGGCAGGGTGGGCAGGCCCTGGCACAGGGTGCCCAGAGAAGCTGTGGCTGCCCCTGGATCCCTGGCAGTGCCCAAGGCCAGGCTGGACAGGGCTTGGAGCAGCCTGGGACAGTGGGAGGTGACCCTGGACATGGAATGAGATGAACTTTACAGTCTCCTCCAATCCACAGCATTCTGAGAATCCCTAATTAGGCCACAGGATGAACTGAGGACTCAGGTCTGCAGCAACACCTCCCACCCAAACACCACCCCCAGGGCCTCTCAGCTGGCCATGAAATGCAGACACAGGTGGGCACCCAGGAGATGCTGCAGCCACCAACCAGAGGGGGTCCCTGGGGTGGGAGAAGTTGAACATGTGGCACCAAGAAATGATCCCTCCCCTCACCTGGGCCTGGGTCAGGCTGTGAATCCACCCCAGGAATGACCCAAATTGCTCCAGCAGGGGGAAGGTGCTCTTGCTCACAGCTTAGGACTTCAATATCCCACTGCTGTCCCACTATGGCACCAGCAGTGGAGCTGCTCTGAGCTCTCTTCCAGCTGCTGAGCCAGAGCAGGGCTTTGGGATACACCTGGAAATGCTGCCTGGGCACCCCCTCAGGGCAAGGCCACCTCCTGCTCTGACTATTGGGGGAGCACAGGAGGATCTTGATGACCCTGGAGGTCTTTTCCAACCTTTATGATCCTATATTCTGAAGATAGCATTGTCCCTCTCCTCAAATGTCCCTCTGTCCCCACCTGCACAGCTCCATTTGTGAGCCTGAGCCTACAATCAGGAGGAGTTTTCCCACTAATTATCCCTGGTGCAGGGATTTGAGACTTATCTGGGATTTGAGACTCCTGGCTGCCAGCAGGGAGGGGATGGGGACAGTGACTGCTCACCTCAGTGAGTGCCACGTCTGGGGGCAAAACCAAAACCAAACAGTGCTCCTGGAAGGCAACTTGTGTCACACCCCCAGAGGGGACAGGCAGCCACCTCTCCTGCCAGCCAGCACAGCCAGGCAGTGGCCAGCTCCAGGCCATCTCCAGTGATCCTGCTGGCACCCACAGCAGCCCCTGGAACCACATCCCAAAGGCACAGGCTTCTCCCTTCTTATTCCGACATCATTTCTTTTCCTCCCCCTCCAAGCAGACACACAAACACTTCCTACACTTCTACAGACACAGATAAAGATATTTATTCTTCTCATTCCTTCCAGAGGGGCTTGAAAAGGGAGGATTTGCAGGCAAGTGAAAGCTTCTCTTTGGAATCGGGGTATAGAGTGTGGGCAGAGCACAGGCACAGGCAGCTCCTGCCATCCATCACCTGCCTCCTGCCCAAACCAGGGCTCTGGAACCTTCCCAGCCCTTCAGGAAATGAACATGGTGGGGATGAAGGGGATCCTTGTTGCTCCATCCGTGTGCAGAGAGCCCGGCCCAGAGAGGGGGGTCTCTGTGTATGATGGGTTTATTTTCACAGCAAATTCCAGTGTAAAAATCCAGGAAAGGCCATCTGAGAGGTCACCTGCACCCTCGTGGTGGCATGGCCAGCACAAGCCATGCCCAGGAGCCAGCATTCCATGTTTCCACCTCCCCATGGTCACAGAGAGCAAAGACAAACAGCACCACAAACAAAGGTTGACTTTTCTGCTGGATTCATTCCCTCCTCCTCCAAAAAAAGCCATATGGTGCTTTGTGTATAGGGAGAGTTGCCATGGAGAGCCTGCCTGCAAGTCTGCCAGCACAATAGCCTGCATTAAGCTTGCAAATTCCTGGCCAAAAGAGCCAAAAAAACCTGGGAGCCAAAAACCCGAAGCCCTTAGGTGTGGAGTGGCACTCTCCATGTGGAGAGCACTGTCCCCAGGTGCAGAGGGAGCCACGTGGTGACAGCTGGAGAGGTTTGCTCCCCCCATAGCAGGAGCAGAGCTGGCATGGCTTTGGGCCACCAGCAGCAGCACTGAACAGCCCCAATCCATGGCACAGGCTGAGCTCAGACCCTCATGTTCTCTGCTCTCCCCCCTGCACATCAAAGTCAAGTCCCAGCTGAGCCCTGCTCTGCTTCACATCCCCTTCTCCCTGCCCCTCACAGCACAAACAGCCTTTCCTTGCTTACACCCATCCCTGATTTCTCTTTCCTTCTTCCTCACTGAGAGCTGATGTGGTCACAACCCTTGCAGTCACCTCTGCCCTGCTCTGCTCAAACCCAAGCTTTTGCCCAGTGCTGGGGGTGGCACCAGGGACTGCCTTTTGTCCTCTGAGTGTCCATGACCAGCTTCTCCTGCACTTCCAGCTCTATCCATCACTCCCACTGCCAGTCCAGTCACATCCATAAACATACAAAAACCTTCAAGGTAAAACTCAGACTCTGAGAGACCTTCCAGGCAGCTTTACTGCTAAACCATCACAGAATCATGGAATCATTCAGGTTGGAAAAGCCTCTAAGGTCATCACATCCAACTGCTCCCCCCGCACTGCCAAGGCCACCACTAACCCATGTCCCCAGGTGCCACATCCACATGGTTTTAAAATCCCTGCAGAGATGGTGACTCCACCACTGCTCTGGGCAGCTGTGCCAGGGCCTGACCCTTCCCATGAAGGGATATTCCCAATATCCAACCTAAACCTCCCCTGGCACAACTCGAGGCTGTTTCCTCTTGTCCTGTCACTGGAAGCCACCATTTAAAAGCCATGTGGATGTGGCACTTGGGGACATGGGTCAGTGGTGGCCTTGGCAGTGCTGGGGGAATGGTTGCTCTCAACCTACATAATTCCATGGGCTCTCCCATATCTTGTTAGGCTTCAGAGCTCTCAGGTGTGCCAGAGTCACCTGGGCTCTCCCAGGAACCCTCAGGAAAAGCAGTTCTGGGATAAAGCTCCTGAAATAGATTCTAAAACCTGCTTCCAGAAGGCAGGATTGCTGTGGAAAGGCACCTTGAGTGAAGGGCTGTGGCACATGGGTCACACAGAGCCAGTTTCATCAGCTTCATATAGGAGTGACCTAGAAAAACAGCTTTTCAGGAGCATTGAAGTCATCTGCCAACACACTGTACACACTGCTGCAAGCCACAGAGCCTCCAACTCCGAGTGATTCCACCAGGATGGATTATGGGACCTGCATTTTTCAGTGTGGGAATAAGGCTTGGAACCTGCCTGAATGGCACAGAATGAAATAGACCCCAAAAATGAGCAGGACAAAGTTCTGGTTGGCTTAAGGGAGAACAAGTGATATAAACCCAGCTGCCTTACTGGGAATGCTGCTGGAAAACAAGAGACACACAGCCAAGTATTTAAAAGTTGCAGGAATTCAGGAGGATCCTGCACAGGGGAAGGCACTATCCAATATTTCCAGAGGCAGCTCAGGGCCTCGTGTGGTGTGATCCCTGTGGGGTAAAGCCAGCCCCAATCCCACTCACCCACCTTTTCCTTCCCCAAAGTGGCCCAGGAGTACATTTATAATCTGATGCTTCCATAGAACAGCAGCTTTCTGCTGTCTGCTTTCTCCATAGCTCATCTTCCCCCAGAGATGGGCCAAAGGAGCAGGAGCACTTACTGAAAACTATCATTTTCCAACCCAAAAAGCCACAGGGGATGGAGCAAGCAGCAGCCCAGGCTCCCAGAGAGGCAGTGGCAGAATTAAGGTTGCTTACACAACCCTGGCTAATGCTCTTCAGCAGTCCCTCATTTCCTGAGCATCACTGCTCACAGGCTGGGGCTCATCACACATTCCTTTGATCCCTTTCCTGTGGCACAGGCCCTGCAGCCTCCTTCAGACACACATGGAAAACCATCAGGAAAGGAATTCACTTCATGGCATCCAAGCCCTTTGGAAGCACAAATCCAGCTGCCTTCCCTTCATCTCAGAGGCCCTGAGCATCGCTGCCTCTGCCCCAGAGATGGACCAGGAGGCCACCACTGACACCTGGAATTTGTGCTCAGTTTAACATCTGGAGTTTGTGCCGAGTTTAACACCTGGAGTTTGTGCTGAGTTTAACATCTGGAGTTTGTGCTGAGTTTAATACATGGGATCTCATTATTAATTCCCAGCAATCTGAGTGGTCTTTTCAGTGTGTGCCAGTCACCAAGACCAGCTCAGACTCCTGCAGGTTTGTGCCAGGCAGGAACAAAGGCTTGCTGCTGGAGGTGTGGAAAACGAGGTGCTGGCCATGGCCACCAGAAAGTGGCTTACAGCTCCTTTCTGATGGAGAGACTGAGCCTCCAAAACTTGCTGCTGGTGAGGAGACCTCCTGATGTCCTCCAGACCCTTCACTCCTTCTACTTCCAAATCTCTGCACTTCTGGAAACTAAGCTGTATTTTTTAGACAGAGATCATAGAATCATTAATGCTGGAAAAGCTCCAAGATCATCGAGTCCAACCATTAACCCAGCACTGCAAAGCTCAGCATTACCTCATGTCCCTGAACTCCCTGTCTGTGGAGACACTGAGGCAGCACCTCTTGAAGGAGCTCATGGAATGATGAACCAGCAGAACGTCCCAAGTCAGCTTCCAGGAGCACATCAGTGCTGACACAGCCCTGGGGACACCCAGTGGCCACTCTCCTGTCAAGGGTTTGAGAACCCTGAAGCAGAAACTCCTTGAGATGCTCCACACCTCGGAGTTCACAGAGGACGAGTGGCACCTTTTAGATAAGATTGTCCCACAAGCAAAATAAAACTAAAGAGAGCCCTGACTCAGGAGCTCAAATGGACCAGAGGTTGTGACACCCCAAATAACAGAGGCAGAAACCAGGCAGTTCCACAGGCTGGGACTCAGTGGCTGCCACCATCCCACCCTGAAGGCTTCAGCCTTTCAGCTCAAAGCTCCCACATGGAGAAATCAGGATAAGACTAAACCCAGTTCAACCCTCCCTAGCTCAATTTCCAGCCCAGGCCTAGGAAATGTTCATGATGTTCTTATGGCTGAATTTCATTATCACAGCAATGCCTGTGTGGGTCCAGGCACAGCTTCCAGACCCACAGAGATTAAAGGAAACACTTTCAACAATTATAGCACTTCCACCAACATGCAGGCATTACTATTTGTCAGTCAGGTCTCACTTGCCATTTCTGCCCTCCGCTAGCCACACCAAAAGCTGACCAAAGCTGTCACTGAGCCCTGGGAAGTGGTTTGGATCAGAACCACCCACCTGCCTCTGGAAAAGACATGATGGACAGGAGAGCTGTGAGCCTGGGCAGGGACTACAGACACCCCCTGCTCCAGCCTAGGCTCCAACCTCAACAACAGAGCTGCAAAATCACCAATAGAAATTATTTATAAAGTAATTTATAAAGCCTCTGATCACAGACTTGCCCTCTAGGTCATAACCAGAACCCAGCCTGAGTTCAGGGGAAACTGGGGACAGGAAATACATAAGAAGAGAGGCACTAAACTACATCTGCAGGAAGAATTGTCCTCAAGGTGGTGTTCCACAGTTCTGAGCCATCTCCTGGAAATGATGATTGTGCTGCTCAAAGATGTCCTGTGTGCTACAGGGAGGGTTGAGCAACCCCTGTGCCCTCCTGCTGCTTGGCCATACTAGGGCAGTTTGGAGTCCCAGTCCTCCAAAATCCCTTAAAAGCTATGCAGAGTAGCAGGAAAATGCTCCTGATGGCACATTTGAACCCCTTCCCTGCTTGTCCCCCTAACTCCAACACTGCCAGAAAATCCCTCGGAAACAGAGCCAAACCATGTCCCACTTGTCACTGAAGGAGAGGGGAGATGCATTCTTTGAAGTGCTTTTGCTCCAACTGGCTTCTGGATAGGAAACACCACCCAAAATAAAATCATGGAGGGGGATCCTGTAAAACTGGGTTTTGATCCTTTTTCCAGCTATTATTTGTGCCTGACCACTCCCCTGCAGGGGAAGGAGCAGGGGGAGTGCTCAGGAAGGCACTGAGGGGCTGAGAGGTGACAAACAGAATGGCTCAGGTTGGAGAAAACCTCCAAGATCATCAATTCCAAACATGGAAACGAGGTCCAAACAAGCCATTGCCCAGTTCCTCATCACGGGTGTTTTTATTAGAAGCTGTCACATCATCTCTGCTGAGCTCTCTGTAATTATTAACTACATTAATAAAAATTCCTATTGCCTCGTGAGCAGAAGTCCTTCCTGTTCTAAGGAGGAATAAAGTACCCAGTGATTTACAGGAGCAGTTTGGACTGTAAGAACTTGAAAAGACCATGGTGAAGGAGGAAGACATGGAGGGATACATGGAGCAGCCCAGGACAGGCAGAATGGGAGTGAGAGAATGTGAGCTGAGCTCAGCCAGAACACGAGAGAATTGGGAAAATTGGTTTTTTCCCAATGTGTGCATGCCCACTTGAACCATCCCACCTGCTGCTCAACCACCACAATGAGCACTGATTTCCCAGGAAATCCACATCACACACAGCCTCTCCTGTCCAAGGAAACGCTCTGGAGAAAAACATCAACCTGTCAGAGCGTCACCGGGGTGCCAGGTCACCCAGTGCAGTCAACAGCCCCCAGGCTGTGACAGAGCCGCCAGGGAGGAGCAGAAGTCCTCAGTGAGTAATTATCCCTTCGTTAATAACTCCGGATTGACTGGATTCCTCAGGAGAAACGAGCTGCCAGCTCTGCAGGGCGCTGGGCTCCACTTTCCTTCAGCCAAGCTGGGGCAGGGATCTCCTGATCCCTGTCCAGGTGCTCCTGCTCAGGAGGAAGGACACACTCCCCACCTTCCCAGGCTGATGCAAGCATTGACAACCCCTCACTGTGGACTACATCCAAACCTGAGACAGCACAACAGGCAGGAAACAAGATGGAAACAAGACAGAAACACCTCTCACACCCACGTGGAGCCACCAGCCCAGCCCAGCCCAGCCTCCTCCCACGCACTCCCCAAACCGCAGTCAAGCCCAAAGAGCATTCCCAGCACCAGATGTGGAGGAAAACAGCACGGCCCAGAAAGGGAATCCTGCAATGGAAAAACAGAAGCAGCAGATAGAAGAGGAGAAATGTTATTTAACAGAACCTGCCTCTGTTTTCTCTTTAGTCATCATAGCATGCTAAGAACTGCTCCAAAGCTCCAATAAAGCACTGCTCCCTATTTTCATCTTCCTGGGAAAACAGGTAGTCCCTGTAGTGGGTTTTATCCTCCTTTCCCACGAAAATTTCCTTTCTTTTGGGCATCAGATTTGTCTTTATCAGGTGGGTCAAAAAGCCACGACAGGTTTCCTTCACTTCACGACACATGGAAGTCTCTGCGCTCTGGAATTAGCTTTGATTTCCAGGAGATCTGGCTGCACAGCAATGCTTTTCCCTCCCAAGGAATGCTGAACCAACAGTGATTCTCTGGGGATTTGATCCCAGCTTTAATCCCAGCTTTGAACCAGAATTCCCTCAGCATTTCAGACTTGTTTCACTCCACGACGGTGACTGGACACAGCCAGATTTCCCAGGCATACTCCTCCAGATTTCTCAGGTATACTGGTATATTCCTGCTCCAAAGCAGGGGGGAGATATTCCTAAAGAAGGAATTCTCAGAGCGGCAGAGATTCCCATGCCAATCTCCCACTCCCCAGAGCTGTGCAGCCTTCACAGCAGTTTTCCAGCAGCGTGTTTGAGCCATTCCTTGCTGTTCTCATCCCGGAGCTGCCTACAGACACAGCTCTCCCAACACTTCAGTGCCTCTCCCAAAAGTAGGTCAATGCAGTATGTCATCTGCCAGGCTGCTTTTGGGAAGCACAGCTCCCTCTGAGCCACGGAGCACCCGGAGCAGAGCAGCCTCTCCCCTCCCCTTGTCACCCTTCACCCGGCTGCCACATTGATCAATTCAACACAAACAAGTGTTTATGGAAATCAAAAGAGAAATGTCTGGGAGAAAACTGCTCAGCTGAGCCACAAGTGGCCCCTCCCCATCAGCATCCAATGTTATCAGATTATTATATTGAGTATATTGTTATTGCTATTGAGTATATTGTTATTAGATTGAGTGCATTAATGGTTGGATTCAATGATTCTAAAGGATTTTTCCAACCTAAATGATTCCATGTCTGTTTTACAGCAGAAACAGTGACTTAAGAGAGCTCAAGAACAGTGTGATCTGTGGGATCTGTGTTCCAGCTTCCAAAGGGAACAAAAAATGACCCCTGCTCATCCAAGCCTCCCTGCTCACACTGCCATGGGGAAGAGGTCTGCAGCCAGGACCTGCTGGATCCTGGGGGCTGCACAGCTGCAGAGAAAGTTCTCCACACACACAGGAGCTTTTTGGGGCTCCTGGGAGCAGAAGATGGACTTTTCTTCTCCAAGGACACTGGGCCACCTCAGTGCCTCCACCCTGGGGCTGAACCTGTGTCCTGCCCTTCCCTGGAACAGCCTCCAGCTGGGCTGGATTCACACCTGCTTAGTTCTCCTGCTGTTTGCATCTCCACACAGGGGATCAGCCCCTCACAGAGGGGTCTCTGTGCCCTGGGTACACCCAACCCTCCTGTCAGGAGAGGGCTGGAGACAGACCCCAGGTCCTTGTGACCACAGAGCACCCCCAAAGCAGCTCAGCTCCATCCCTCATGCTCCTAATTCCCCATTCCCTGTGAGCACAGAGTTACACAGACTCAACAGAATCCCAGAATCCCAGATTCACTGAGTCTGGAAAGAACTTTGAGATCATCAAGTCAAATCTGTGCCCAGCATCCACCTTGTCACCAGCCCAGAGCACTGAGTGCCACATCCAGAGATGGGGACTACAACACCCACCTAAGCTGCCCCCTCCAATGCCTGGCCACCATTTCCATGAGGGAATTCCTCCTGATGTCCAACCTAAACCTCCCCTGGCACAGCTTGAGGCCATTTCCTCTCATCCTGTCCCTGGGAGCAGAGCCTGACCACCCTGGCTGACCCCCCTGTCAGGGAGTTGTGCAGAGCCAAAAGGTTCCCCCTGAGCCTCCTTTTCTCCAGGCTAAAGAACCCCAGTAAAGCCCTCACAAATTTTTATTGACAGGCCCAGTGGTTTCCAATACAACCCTCCAAGCACCACTATTTCAAGGGAAAAAAAATCTAAATTAATTCCAAGAAAGCCTTGGCTGCTCCTGTCCCTGGCAGAAGGGGGCACAGACAAGCACATGGACCCCAAACTTGACAAGCACAATCCTGGTGCTACAATCATCCTCCTGCACCACAGAACCCATGAGCAGAACCCTGAGCTCCCAAGAACAGCACAGGGATTATATTTTTTTCAAGCATCCACATAAATTTTAAAGAACCATTTAAATCTCCACTCCTTTCAGAGGCAGAATTAACACTCATCTTCCTAAAGTCCTTATCCCCACCAGCAGCATATACAGCACATCCATATGGATCTGCCAGAGCAGAGCAAGATGCAAAGGCAAAAAAAAAAAAAAAAAAGCAGAAGACATAATGAGAGCAATTTGGGTTTTATTCTCGCTCATGAATCAATCTTGATTTCCCATTCACAGCAGCCCCCATTCCCTGCACACCAGCTGTACACAAAGAGGCATCTGTCCTACCTCCAGCCATCCAAGGAGCTGTGTCCCTGTGGATGATGGTTCCCCCAGGGGCAGGAGCAGGCAGGAGCAGCGGGAAGGGCTCCACTGCAGCAGTGCTGCACGAATCCAGGGATCAGCAGATCCGAGGGGAACGTAGGAAGAGCTCAGAGCGGTGCCAGATACTCACCGAGTTTAGTCAAACGTGCACACGAGCTCTGCTTCCATCTGCTGAGCCTTGGGCAAGGCTTTCCTTTTCAAAAGCAAACGCCTGGAATATTCAATAGGGCCTGGCCACCCCCGCTGAGGAGCACTCGGGTGTCAGCAGTGGCCTGTGCAAACCCACGGCATTTCCAGCAGCCAGGTGGGGCACAGAGTGCTGAGGATGCACACAGCCAGCCCCAGAAATAACCACGGGGCTGGGAGAGGAAGGGAATGCAAGCTTTGGCTTCTGGAATTATCCCTGGGCAAGGGAAGCTTTCCTTTTGCGTAGCAAAAGCCATCTGCAATGCAGATCCTACAGAGGAGGGAAAAAGCCTCCATACAAAGCAAACGGGGGTTACCTGATGGGATATCCAACACCTTGGAATGCCCTGTGGAGCCAGCGGGATCCAGGTCACCAGGACAGCCAGCCTGGCTCTCCCAGGGCCATCCCAGCCACCACGTGCTGCCCAGCAGTGGCACTGAGTGGCATCTGAGCCAGAGCAGTGGGAGCAGGGAATGTGGAACCAGCCTGCACGTGGGATAACCCCTCAGACCTGGTTTTGGTCCTGGCTCTAAGCCTTTAAGGTACAAAATTCACATCCTCCATTTGGACAAGGGCTGGGTATGATTTTCCTGATTCATCTCAGGAAATTCCCAGCTGACATTCAGCTGCCAGGAGCTCACCAACCTTTCTGGACACACCCTGGAAACACCCCCTGAGATCCTCCCAGGGATGCTCCTGGGATCACAGAGCTGCAGCCCCACAAAGGCTCATCCCCATGGCAATTCCCACTGCTGCCAGTTCCAATTAGGAATGGTGTATTGCTCCCACACAGGGCAGAGCCACAGCCTGACCCTCCCAGCCCTGGATTTGCTATTCAGCATCCTGCCCTGTCTGCTCCAGCTTCCCAGCTCCACACTTTTCCCTCCAGCCAGCCTCCAGTGCCTCTGGGGAGCTGAAGGTGCTCCTCCTGCTCCAAGCCTCTTATTCAGCCCCTGGAGCATCTTTCCTTTGGCACAGTGGATTCCTGATCCAGCTCCTCCAAAGCTGGCACTGCCAGGGGTCTCCCAGGTCTTCATCCTTGCAAACAGGAATTCTCTTAGAGCTTCCAGGTTTGGGTGTTAACTCTCAAACTGAATTTTCCACCTCCCCAAATCCAAAGGGCTTTTAGTTGAAGCATTTAAAAATAAACAATAATAAAAAAAAGAGTTACTATTTCCATCCTTGGGCCCTCCCCTGAGCTCCTGGACACATCCATCCCTCTTCAGTGGATGCTCTGTCTGTTCTCAGTGCACAGGGGCTCCTTTGTTCGGGGATCAGAAGCCGAGGCAGAAGGGGTGGATGAAGCTGGGAGTTCAGGAATGCACCTTTCCCTGCCTGGCACAGAGGTCCCTTAAACTGGCTGACACCTCCAGCAATCCCCCTGTGTGCAAGGGCACCTCCCAGAGCCCCTTCCCAGCGGGCTGCTCCCTGGAAGACAGATGTTACAGATGTTTTAGCTCCAAGGATGTGTGTGAACAACTTGTTCCCAATCCTTGTGAGTTGCTCTCAGTCCTGCTGAGAGACCCCTAGAGAAAATATGAAGCTCAAAAGGCTTTTAATACCATGACAAGGGAAGGAATCTGCTCGTGAGCACAGGCCTGGTTGTGTGCCTGCATCCAGCTGTGGCTCATCCAGCCCATCCTCCACGTTTGCCACCAACCTCCCCCTGCAGCTGTTCTGCATCCAGGACACAGGAGCAGAGCTGCTCCTTGGTCCAGGCACCTCAGCTTGTGATTCCAGACCCCATCCCAGGGCAGCTCCTTGCCACCCAAACAGGCTCCTCACTCCTGAGCTTTCCAAGGCTGGGATGCAATCCCTGGTTCCTGTTTCTCCCTGAGGAGATCCTCCTCACTGTGATGGCTGCAGCACTCACACTGGCTCCCCCCCGTTTCTTTTCCCTTGGATCTCACTGATGGGAGCCAGATGCACCAGGTCTTCCTCTGGCTAAGAATTCTCCAGGCCTCAAAAACCACCTTTTTCAAGTATCATACTCTCCTTCATTACTGCCTTCCCTCCATTATCAGTTTCTCAAGTTTTACAATCCAAGGCTGTAAAATTTCACTTTTCAGAGTTATTTATGCCCCCTGACACGCTGCCAGTGTTGGATCCACATTTCCCCCTTTGCTGTGCAGACTGGCCAGTCACTCAGGCACCATTCACACGGATTTTAAAAGCAGGGAAGCCACTCCTTGTGGAGCAGGGGATCCCAGCAGCCAGGAGCAGGAAGGGCTGGGACACAGCAGGAGCTGAACCTGTCCCAGCAGCACCTCTGTCCCCACAGTCCCCAGGCCTGAGAGCAGAGCTCAGCCACCTGAGAGCCACAGGCCAGCACTTCCCACAGCAGGGAAACCCTCTGGAAGCATTCCTTGGCCATGCACACTGCAGGCAGAAATCCATCCATGAGAACCACGCTTCCCCATCCAGCCTGCACTATGGGGAGGGCAGAAGGCAGCCACGAGTGGCTACAACTGTAAGGAGCTGAAAGGAGGGATGTGGGGCTCCAGGTGGCTCTTTAAAATGCTGTTTATTGTATCTAAATGATGCAGCAATTCACGGTGACAATGGGTGACAAGAGCCTAACCTACAGCTCTCAGCCACAGCTGTGGGTTCGTCTGAAGCCACTCTAGTTCTGGTTACAATGCATTATTTACTTTTCATTGCAGATCATCTTAAAACATGGCAACAGATCAATACTTTTACTATTACCTATAGCCTATCATAACTACTAACATTACCATGTTCATGCTACTATTTTCTAATTACAAAAGGTTAGTATGTTACAGTTTAAGCTGGAAGTTGTTTTTCTGTTTTCTTGCAGTGGAAAATTTTGAGATCTTTTTTCTACTTGCAACATTGGCTTTCTTGTTTGCTTGTGAAGAAAATCTTTTTGCTTGGTAAAAACATCTTTTGTTTGAGGTAAATTTATCCTGTGCTCTAAGTCATAAAAATCCCTTCCAACTCATTTTACCCTTTAGCTTCTTAGCTATCCAGTAAAACTAGCTCACCAATTCTTTTCTTCCTTACTTTCATTTCTATTCCTTCTTCAAATTCTACATTCAAAAATCTTTCTGTTATACATACATATCTATAAAACCTTCCTATCAAATCCTTATCTTTCCCAACATAAAACCTTTCCTTAAAGCCTCAAATCCAAATGGCTTTGCTCTGCCCCTCACAACGTGGCCAGGCACAGAGCAGAGCTGGCCCATGGCACTGGGGCTTTGTGTGAGAGCTCCAGTGGCTCTTGCTCCACGCTGGAGGCAGAACAAGCACCAGGAGCCCAGGATCAGCCTGTTCCTCAGGCAGGGGGACAAGGCACAGGGACAGGACAGGGAGCTCAGCATCCTGCATGGAAAGGCCAAGTGGACACCAAAGCACTTGTGAGAAATGCAGCTGATGGAGGAAATTTGGGCTGGGCTTGTAACTGCACCTTCGGTTTGCCAGGCTCGAGGTAAATCCCAGCTGCTCTCCTAAGGGAATTCTCCAGAGAGGGGAGAGGGAGAGGAGTGGAACATCCTCAGAAATAAACCCTGCATTTAACACACACACCAGAAGGTCCAAGCTGACACCAGCTCTCACTTCTGTGAGTGACCCAAGAATTATAGAGCACCAAGAAATCCAACAGAGAGTTCCCTGGCTAAAAATAGGCCTGGCTAATTAACAAACCACGTTAAAAGGGACACCCAGCAGCAGCATGACCTCTGCTTTGGTTACAAAGGGATGATCAATATTGACTGTCTCAAGAGCAGCAGCAAATCCTTCAGATCCCTTCAAATGTGAGCAATGCTCAGCTGTGAGACTCAAAGAACCTCCTCTGCTCCCTGTCCTGGGCTTCTTTTATAACCATTTAATGCCATGTGTTGTTAGAGAGCTCAGCCCTTCCTAACCACTGTAATAAACACATATCAATCTCTTTCAAATTTAATAAATAGAGACCCTAAAAGCTTTGCCTGGATCTGCTTTTCCCATTCAATTAATAGAACACAATACCAAAGTGATGAATTATTGAGGAGAAACATGAGCCTGGGCTTTCACAAACGCTCTACTCCAATGGCAATTTATTACAAATTAATAGTGTGCTGCAGTTCCTCCTGCTTCCTGGCAGCTGGGAATTGGTCAGGCTACACCAGGAAACTTGGGAGCTGCCATAAAACACTGCAGTCCTGAGCTCAAATAATGCTGGAGTGGTTTGGGTGGGAAGGGAGCTCAAAGCTGATCCCATTCCAACCCCAACACCTCCCACAATCCCAGGCTGCTCCAAGCCCTGTCCAACCTGGCCTTGGACACTGCCAGGGATCCAGGGGCAGCCACAGCTTCTCTGGCTCCTCAGCCTCATGGTAAATAAATAAATAAAGTGGGGGTGGAACTGGGGAGAAGGAGGAGGGATGGACAAGTAACAGAAGAAAAGGAGAAAACCTTGCTTTGAGGGGTTTTTACTCCTGGAGCAGCACGGTTTGTATGGGAAGGATGGTTCTTTGCCATCTTTGCAGCACACTCTGTGTGCAGGGCACACTGAGCAGGGCTGAAATCCCACATAAGCATCTCTGAGCAAAGCTGATATTGTGCAAGGATGATAATTCACATTTGCACACTGAGAACTCCAGCAGCTCAGCAGGGAGCCTCCCAGATTTCTCACACCCTGCCCATAACAACATGCCTGGCCCAAAATGACCCTCTGCCACTGAGAGAAATCCCAAACTGAAAAAACAACACCTTTTCTGCAGCAAAGAGGTGGAAAACAGCCAGAAAGATACTTCACATTTCACCAAGCTACTGCTCTGGAAACACATGCAAGGAGCCCCCAGGGGCCACGTGGGGACTGGCACTGGTCTGTTTGATCATCCTGACTCTAGTCAGGGAGTTCAAAGTTCTGGTTTAATGTGCTGCTTGCTAAAAACCATCTGAGCATGTTGATCCTCCAAACAGCTGGAGTGAAGGTTATAAATGCATTGGTAAATTCATCAATACATTGGTAAATGCATGGTGATTTCCATTCCAGTGGAAGGCATCCCTTCCCATGGCAGGGGGTGGTATGAGATGAGTGTTCAAGGCCCCCTCCAACCCAAACCATTCCATGATTCCATGCTCAGTGCCAGTGTTTGGAAGATGTTTCAGCCAGCAGCATGGCAGCTACTCCATCAGAGCAACAACCCCCAAAAACACAGGTGGGAGACACCAGAGCAGAAGGGATTTCCCAGTGATGTTTCTTTGTAGGAAAGAACTTTCCTGATAAACAAAACAACAAAACATGGAACCACCACCAGCACTGCTGTAGCACCTTTTTCAACCCTTATGAAATGCCCCCAACCTCTCCCCCTTCCCCTCCACGAGCACAGAGCAATAACTCTCAGAAAACCAAACCCAGATGATTTTCCCCAAGCAGCTTCTCAGCTCAAGTGTGGTGTAAAATTTGGCCTGTCCCCATCCTCACTCAGAGCACAGCAGGACACTCACCTCCATTTTTGATGGCTCTGATCCCCCGATGGAAATCTTCAAAGCTGATAACTCCCAATCCACTGGGATCCAGGTATTTTGTTAGGTCCTTTACCTGCAACCAAAAAAAAGCAGCATTACCTATGGAATCCTTGCAGGAAACAGCACACAAACACCTTGGAAACAACTTCCTCCTCTTTATCAGAAAGACTGGAGCAAAAACCAGTGAATTTCTTGAGCTGCCCCCAAACTGTGTCTGTTCTCCCTGAAGGGAATAAGTCATCAATATAAAGGGGTTAATTAGGACTTGGTTGGTGTTGAAACTATTGCTTAGCCTTGAAGCAGCATTTTGGACAGCATCTCCTGTAACATGAGCCTGCCTTGCCAGGGATTCGTTTATTTTTATGGGTTTTAAAGAGGTCCTGTCTTAATTGGGAAACTCTGTAATAGGCTGCCTGGTAGGAGGGCCCAATTAAGGGGATTCAGTGATAATGAACTGCTCCATGTTACACATTTAGGCTGTATAATTGAAACATTTTCCCAATTAGACAATGCCTGAAGGGGAGGGAATCACGTCAGCTGGCCAGGGTTGGGCTGGGGGTGCTGGAGCAGCACTCACATGGAGCAAGGGGCACTCTGACACCTGCTGAGGATGCTCTGGGATCTCCAAAAAGAAACAGAGCAAAAACACAGAGCCCAAAGGGTCTCAAAAAGGTGCCTTTGGTTCCTTCCTTCCAGTCTGCCACGAGCAGAAAATCCTTTACACCAGATGCTTCTCAAGCTCAGACAACCAGACATTTCTCCTTCCTTTTAAGAGCTTTTGAGGCACCTTTGTCTATTTTTGCACATCCTTCAGCTGGGGAACAATCCCAGCAGGAAGCTGGTGAGGTGAGAGAGGAATTGCAGGGTGAGCCCCACACTCCAAAGCTGCCTCACCCTGCCATACATCCTCCTCCTCCTGTTCCTGATGCACAGGAGGGAGTCTCCAGGGCTGGATTTGTGCAGCTCTTTTGACTCACTGGGGTTTCAGTTTGTTCTTGGGGAAGGAGCTGGTGAATCACCAAACCTCTCCTTTCATGGCAGGAAAGCTCAGGTGTCAAAGGAGACTCAGCCCCCAGCCCAGCCATGGAGCTCAGAGCTGCCCTGCTCACCCTGCAGCAGCACTGGGGGCTTGGTTTGAGCTCTGTTTGGTTTTCTAAAAGCCAGGTGTGTGTTTCTACAGGAAAATCACATCTACAGCACCCTTAGAGCTGTTCACCCGTGTGTCCATGTGCTTTGCTCATCCCATATGCCCACAGGAGCAGCAAAAATTCCACTGGCATGGAGGAACCCACAGGGTTGAGACCATAAAACCTTGGAATCACAAAACATCCTGAGTGGGAAGGGACCCACCAGGATCATCCAGTCCAAGCCCTGGCACAGACACCCCCAAATCCCACCCTGGACATCCCTGCCCAAACACTCCTGGAGCTCTGGCAGCCTCGGGGCTGTGCCCAGCACCCTCTGGGGAAGAACCTTTTCCTAAAATCCATCCTAAACCTCCCCTGGCACAGCTCCAGCCGTTCCCTCAGGTCCTGTCACTGAATTCCAGGCTGTGCCTCTGGAGGAAATCCAAACCCCCCTCAGGACACAGCTTTGCCCACCTGCCACATGACTCCAGCTCAAGCTGGACCTCAGGAGGAATTTTTTCCCAGAAAGGATGGTCAGGCATTGGCAGGGGCTGCCCAGAGAGGTTTGGAGTCCCCATCCCTGGAGGTGTCCAAGGAAAGCCTGGATGTGGCACTCTGCTCTGGGCTGGGGATGGGTCACAGGATGGACTCGATGATCTCAGAGCTCTTTTCCAAGCTAACCTGAGATTCTGTGAATGGGAGAAGACAACACAAGCACCTTCTCCAGTTTTCTAGAGCACTTTTTTTGGCAGACAAACCTCCTAAACTCACATGACACTCATCATCTTGGGTGAGTCAGGTTCCTTGTATGTTAAACAAAGGTATTTTAGACTAATAAAAACAACTCTTGGAATGTGTCGGTTCCAGTTAATGCATCTGGCAGCTGCCTGGAGTTCAAAAGCTGTCACTTAATTTGTTATCTGTGTACAGAGATAACAGAAAGGCAAGTGACATTTAATCAGACTTGATAAGCCTGTAAGGGATTAGCATGACACACTCTAAATTGCAGTTTCTGTGGTTTTCAGCTCCTCAGGACCACAGAGGGCTGCAGACCCTCTTGCCAATGCCACAGCAGGGCACCTCACCCACCCCAGTGCTAGGGCAGGACACACAGGGAAGTATCTGCTCCATGCAAAAGAGCCATTTCTGTATTTAAATTGGGCTGTGGGCAGGGGGAGATGAGGGGAAATGGTTCTGAAAACTTCCCAACCCAGACACTATGGATGCAAACAATGGCAGCCACACTGTGAAGGAGTTTGAGCTGATCCAAACCTGTCTGTATTTGCTGTCCAGGCTTAAAATCACCATCACCAGTTGAGACACCACCACCAGGCTGAGTGTGAGTGGCTGCTGACACTCTGAAGAACCCACAGTACAGAAAATAAGAATATTTGCTGTGCCTGCCTGGTCCCCACAGCCCCTGGACTGCTCCTCTCACCGAGCATGACCCAGCAATGGAGCTGGAGCCCCTCTGCAGCCAGGCTGGGAGAGCTGGGGGTGCTCACCTGGAGAAGAGAAGGATCCAGGGACACCTCAGAGCCCCTTCCAGGGCCTAAAGGAGCTCCAGGAGAGCTGGAGAGGGACTGGGGACAAGGCATGGAGGGACAGGACACAGGGAATGGCTTCCCACTGCCAGAGGGCAGGGCTGGATGGGATATTGGGAAGGAATTGTTCCCTGGCAGGGTGGGCAGGCCCTGGCACAGGGTGCCCAGAGAAGCTGTGGCTGCCCCTGGATCCCTGGCAGTGTCCAAGGCCAGGCTGGACAGGGCTTGGAGCAGCCTGGGATCATTTTCTTCACTTTGATGACTGGGCTAAACCCAGTATCTTATCAGAGCAGCTGGGAAAACCACCAGCATTGTGGCTCCAAGTGCTTTAGGTTCATCCAATAAATGTGAGCAGTTCTGAAGTCACAGATTTGAGGGTTTTAGCTGAAGCCTGAGTGCAGCAGCTCCCACCACACTCCTGCTGGCACAACTCCAAACAGGAACACTCCAGCAAACTGAACACCAAGCTTAACCCACGAGATAGAAGCCACAGTCCTGCTTCTGGCCAGCAAGAAATACTTAAAATAAAGGTTTTGCTTCCTGTGTGTGTCTGTGGCTGGTTACAAACCCTCCTTGGAGCCAAGCAGCTGAAACACAGAGCATTAAAGAGTGAAAAGAGGATGACGTGGTTTAAGTAGCTGACTTAAATCCTGGTGGAAAGTGAGAGGTTTAAACTGCTTGAAGCCAGCCAGGCTGCCTGGAGCTGAGCACAGCCACGGGCAGCAGGAGCACAGCTGGGGGTGACAAGTGCCAAGGGAGCTCTGGGCACCCCTGTGCCAGGGACAGCGCCAGGACCAAGGGATTCCTCCTGGAAAAAAGGACCTGGAACAGATGGGGACAAGGAGGGGAGGTCACCTGGCACCTCAACAACACAACCAGAACTCCTTGCAGCATCCCCACTCCCACATCCCCTGTATCCAAGACCTCTGCACACTCCAGGGTGTTTCACCTTCCAAAACCCAACGATTTTGCTGCCAAAAAGCAAAACCACCCCAGAGCCCCAGACTGTGATGCCATGGGGGCTCCTCAGGGCACAAATCATTTCTTTGCTTTGATGCACTGTACTCAGCTCAGCAATGTCCAACAGTGACAGCTCCAAACTCAAATTCACACACAAAGGCTTGGCAGCCCTGCACTAGAAGTTTCCCACAGAGGTGAAGAATTCCCCAGCTGTGAATTCCCTGCTCAGCAGGTTGCAGGAAAAGGAAGCTCTAGGCCTCTCCTCTTTATCCTTATGGATGCTCCACGTCTCCACCACACAGCAGATGGATTCAGCAGGACAAAATATCCATAGTGCACGTTTTAGGTGTGACCCTGAAGGAATTCAGGGCTGTGCTGGGCAGGCAACACCCCCTGCAACCCCTGAGCCTTCCAGCAGTTTTCCCTCATATTCTGAGGGCTGAACCAGCTTCCAAAAAGCCATTCTTTGGAAGGTGAAGGAGGGTGGGAGATTTCTAGTGGCCACAGCAGTCAGGGACCCCCCCAAGAAGAGCTGGTGGAGCTCAGATCATCAGATCAGGTGGGATCTCACAGGGATGGTGCTTCCATGGCCTGCCCTGGGAATAAAATCAACCCTACACAGACTCTGGGGGCAAATCCAAAGGAGGCAAAGAGGAGAAACAAATGCTCCTGATAAAGACCCCAAATACCTGAGCAAATGGGCTGCAGTTCCCACCAGGAACTCCTGGAGAAGGAAAGGGGGAAGGAAAGGGGGAAGGAGGAATCCTGCTTGTCTGAAAGGGGACATGAAAATCCAAGTACCTCTCATGTCACTTTAATTACTCTCTCCTGACTGCCAGAAGCCCAGATCTGCTCCTGTATGTTTGGGGGTAGCAGAATTGTGAGACAATCCCTGAACTCAGCAGAGAGAAGGACAAGCACAACATTGGCAGAAGTGCCAAACTGAGGGATTTTTTAGCAATTAGAAGTGCAGGGAGGGCTCACAGCAGCTGCTCTCCTCTCTCTTAGCCAGGTGTGTGGCCTGGAGTGGCCCACAGGAATTCATCCCAGTGAGAACACGTTGGATAAAACCTCCCATGGGTCCACAAAGGTGGATGCAGCACCTCCACCCTCCCTGTTTAACACAAGGGGATGAGCCAAAGCACTCACCTGTCCCTAAAAACCCACCTTGCCTCTCAGGGCTAAACCAATCCTTTCAAAGGAAAATGTCTAATATTTTTAAATGCTGATGACAGAAGTCTGAGTATCCTTTTTTCACCTTTGGGAAACGTGCTGGAACTGTTGGAGCTGCTGCAGCCAAACCCAAGGGGCCGTGCTGCCCCCAGAGAGCTCCCTTTAGACCCCACTCTGCCTAAATCCACGGGCTGCAGTGGGATCAGCTGAAACGAACTGATCCCTGCTAATGCAGCGTTTGTCTGGGCTAAGAGCACATCCCCCGTGCTGGGTGCTGAGAGAGCATTCCCAGCCAACAATGTGAGCACAGCCTGACGCTGCTGCTGGGACAGGGAGCACAGCTGCCCCATTGCCCGGGGCAGGAGCAGCCTCCAGCACCACAAACAGGCAGGCCCAGGGCAGGATGAGAACTCAGCACCGCTCTGGCTCCAGCCCTGTTTATAACATCTCACTCCCCAACTTGCTGAAGGAGCTGGCACTCCACAAAGCGCTCAGAACCTCAAAGCAGGTTTCTATTCTGCTGCAATTACACCTAATTAAGTAACCTTTAAAACACCCCCGAGGGGTGGATCTCATTACAGGGAGCAGCCCTGGCCAATTGTGAGTAAGCAGTGCAAGAACTGCATTATTTATTTCACAAGTGGCAGCGCTGACCCGGGGCTGCTGCCAGGATTTTGCTGTCCCAGCCTTTCCCAAAGCTCCAGGAGGAGCTCAGCAGGCAGATCCTGCCTGCTCAGGTCTCTAGTTAAAGGTCCCTGGTAAAGATGTTTTCTGCAACATCCCTCCCTAATCTTGCCCAGAGATCAGCTCATCCCTCCCCTCCCTTCATCCCGAGGCTCCAGCACTGCACGGCCTCTGGGACCAGCCTGGGACTGGAAATTAAGGATCCAGACACTTTCCTGAGAAGGAGACAAAGGAAGCCTCAGCCCGGTTTGTTCTCATCTTTTCCTGCCACAGAAGAAACAATCAAAGCCACTGTTTAAGGTAAAAAGGGAATAAACCTCCTGTATTTAGGAGGAATAAAGAAGAATTATTGTAAGGATAAGCCTGCAAGTATTAAAAGCAGAGGAATGGGAGAGAGATCACCCACAAAGCAACACAGAGAAGGAACAAAGTGAGCAAGTTCCCAAGGGGAAGAGAGATCTTTTTCCCACGAAGACCAGATCCTTGCCATGTAACATACCCACTTTCCTACCCAAATCCTCCTTTTCCCGTTAATCCAAGAGAAAAGCTTCTGAGCCTGCCACAGCTTTTGCTGTACATCACCTCCTTGGGGCAGTCCTGCCCTCCTGACTCTGACCCAAACCCTCCCAGGGTCACCAGGCTCCTTCTGCAGGAAATGCCGGAGGGCAGAGATGTAAATACAGAATGGACAGGAGAGAATTCCCTCCCCAGCAAACTCCCATTGTCCCCTTTTGGAAGGGGAAGGAAGAGATCTCCAAACCATCTGTGAGCCAAGAACCAGAACCAGCCCAAAGCTGATGCTCAGGACCAGATCCCCTCCACACATCAGGAACCTGCAGAGGAAAAGACTTTCCTTCAAACACTCAAAATTCACCAGGAAGCAGAAAAAAAAAAAAAAAAAGCCAGAATATGTTTTAAAGAGTTGGCAGCCAAAAAAGCCCAAGGACCCACATCCTTCCTGCCCACAGCCACAAGAAACCAGGACAAACAGATCCAGCCAGGCCCTGGTGCCGAGTGTGGAGCTGACATCATCACCTGCATCACTCACATCCAGAATTTTGGGGTATTTTACCTGCTGGTGGAAATTCCTCTGGTCTGTACAGGAGCTTTTTGGACTAACCCCACCAACTCCGAGGATATCTGGAGGCAGGAACATCTCTGTGCTCACCAGGGCTTCAGGAGCCTCAATTTGTGGTATTTAAGTGTGTTCTCAAATGCCAAGTGTGACATTTCCAAATTATCCCTCAATTGTTGCCACTGAAGCATAAAAACATATTTAAACAAACAACTTCAAGGATGGTTTGGAAACATTAACAGGAATATAAGTTACGCTGAGATGGTTTTAATCCAAATTTAATTGTTTGGCTCAAGTGTTCCAGGTTTCCTGTTGCTCCCTAAGTGCTCAAAGGCTTCAGCAGCCACCATGCTCTACTGTAAACATTTATTTGTTTAAAGAACTTGAAGAGGGTTCTTCTTCCACCCTCCAAGCTTTTGTTTCTAGCTTTTGTTCTGCTGATGACAAGGGAAACCTGTTCTCACCCTTCCAAACACAGCTCAGTGGCAGGAGGCCGGGTTAAAGCAAGAAAGAAAAAAAGGTTTAGTGCCTGCTTAGATAAAACACGCAGCTCGGTGGAGGATGGGGCTACCCTGGGGGAAGAGCCAGGTGCCACCACTGAGCCACCCCGGGTTGTGCCCTGCAGAACAGGGACACGGACCCTCCCAGGCTTTGGAGCTGATCTGAATAAAAAACACAATAAAACACACCAGGAGGTCACATACCAAGGATTTGGCATTTTAAGATGCTGAATGTTTTGCTGGTGTGGCTCCGTGCAAAGTGCCCTGCAGCAAAGCCAGGCGTTTGTGTGCTGGGGCTGTGTGGTTACAGAGGCTTAGAAATCCAGGATTTTGGTGTTTGCTTCCCTGTGCTCCCCTCTCCAGGCTGGAAAGCAGTGCAAAACCTCCATGGCACATCCCAGATGAAATCCTCTCACTGGCTTGGCACACTCAGCCTCCCCAAAGCAGTGTACAGGCTGTAACCCCTACAACAGGATTAGAGTCACAGAATCCCAGAGTGGTTTGGGTGGAAAGGACATGAAAGTCCATCCAGTGCCACCCCTGCCATGTCCATGGACACCTCCCACTGTCCCAGGCTGCTCCCAGCCCTGTCCAGCCTGGCCTTGGGCACTGCCAGGGATCCAGGGGCAGCCACAGCTTCTCTGGGCACCCTGTGCCAGGGCCTGCCCACCCTCCCAGGGAACAATTCCTTCCCAATATCCCATCCAGCCCTGCCCTCTGGCACTGGGAAGCCATTCCCTGTGTCCTGTCCCTCCATGCCTTGTCCCCAGTCCCTCTCCAGCTCTCCTGGAGCCCCTTTAGGCCCTGGAAGGGGCTCTGAGGTGTCCCTGGAGCCTTCTCTTCTCCAGGTGAGCACCCCCAGCTCTCCCAGCCTGGCTCCAGAGCAGAGGGGCTCCAGCCCTGGAGCTTCTCCATGGGCTCCTCTGGAATGACTCCAGCTCCACATCCTTCCTGTGCTGGGGGCACAGCGCTGCACTCTCAGCTGGTAAATGCTGGGAATCTGGTGGGCACAAGGAGCTTCTGGGGCAGCACAGGTGAAGTCCAGGGGAGTGGCAAACACGAGCAGCTGAACAGGAGAGAAGGAACCTGCCTGGCCCAGCCCCACCGTGCCTGCCACCCTGGCAAAACTGAGACACAAACAAGCCTGAACCAGAGACCAGAAGCATAAAGACTTATTTATTTTTTTAGAGCTGCTTCAAGGTATTCCCCTCCTTTTGGCACCCCTTCAGGCAGCTCCAGAAGGGCTGTTTGTGTGAAGGACAGAGAGCAGACATGCCAGAGGGGGGAAAAAGAGCCCAGAACGGATCAAAGGCTCAGAGGTAGATTCCTGGAGCAAGGGAGAAGAGGCTGAGATGCCACGCATAGTTTGGGAAGCCCAGAACCTCAGTGACTGTAAGCACTGGGCATGAAGGCATCACCACAGCAGCCCAAGAACCCCAATGCTCCTCAGCACCTCCTCCAGGCAGGGGAGCAGCAAGAGGCCTGGAATTGCTCCCTGGCTCTGCAGGTGTCTGCCAGGCTGGCAGCCAAGTCCCTGCCCTGCACAGGGACACACATCTCTGCTCTGGGCTGTCACCCACCAGGCCAGCATGGGATGGATGCTCCACACAGCCTGCAGGTGCAGCTCAGGGTACAAGAGAATTCCCTGGTGCACATCAAGAACCCTCCTGTTCCAAACCAAGGTCTCCAGAATGCTCCTATTCCACACCAAGACCTCCAGCACTCCCCTGTTCAAAGCTTCCAAAATTCCCCACAAACCTTCCCTCTGCTCTTTGCATCCTCCCTGCAGTGCTCCTGCCAGGACAGTAGTCCCAGAGTGCCAAGCAGCCAGGAGAGCATTAGCTGGTTGCTGCATCCATTTAGCAAGCACAGGGAAAAAATTCCACAAGGATATCCAAATTGTGTTTTTCCTCCCAGCTGTAAACTCCTCAGGCACACACAGTGAGCAGGGTGAAGAACAGCCACTCCCTTGGAAAAAATAAAGAATGTGGCCAGGCAAAAGAGAGGCAACAGCTGCCTCTCCATCCCTCCCCAGCCACAGGCAGTGATGAAAACCTGATCAGCTTCTAAAGCCAAGGTGAGACTCAATGTTATTTCCCCATTAGGAGACTTTCAGGACAGATCCACCTTCTGCAAGCACAGCCCCTCATTTCTTGCTCTATTTGTTTGGGAATGTGGGACTGAGGAGCACCACGTGGCTCCCAGCCCAGCTCCATGCCCTGTGCCCACAGCAGCCCTCACCCTTTGCTTCCTGTCCCCAACAGCTTCTTCTCTCTAAAGAATGTTGGTTTGGGCTCTTTTGACTTCCTGCACATTTTGCTGGAGCCCAGCTTCCTATTGGACTCTGGCAAATGGATTTTCCACAGTCAGCCTTGCCAGATGACGCAGCTCCCAGCACCAGGTCCTCTCCTCTGGCTTTCCTCCTCCTCCTCCTCCTCAGGGCAGGGGAGGAAGCAGGAGCAGCCTGCAGCTGAAAAGCCCTTCCAGCAGCAGCAGTGACTCAAACACAACCTAACACCACAGGACATGGCACAGGGGGAGCAGGAGCTCTTTCCTCTGGAAAACTACAATGTGTTATTAAAAAGAAATAAATTGGGACACTTCGAGGCCGTTGTCAAACAGAGGGACATTCAGCCTGGGAACAAAGCTGTACCCACCCTTGGGACAGTGACAGCTCCACAGGACACCCCAGAGCTGTCACCAGCCCATGCCATGTGGAGCTGGGACACGCCAGGACACACAAAGGATCTCAGGAATTGATGTCATTTCATCCAGAAAACAAATTCCCATCATTCAGGGACTCACGTCCCTGAGTGCTTCAGCTTCAACAGAATCACAGAATGTGCTAACAGGGAGCAAAGGCAGTTTAGTCACTGGCATTCCTAGGAAAAGGGGATTTGCTGTTGCACTGGAAGGAGCTGGATGGTTCCAGCAGCCTGCAGCCTCTTTCCACAGCAGCCTCCACAAATCCCTGCTCTAAGAGCAGTTTTCTCCCTAGAGAGGGATAAAACCCTGACCAAAATCAGGAATAAAGTGCCTGGACCAACCCCACAGCCAGAAGGAAGCCTCGTGCCAGCAGTGGTGGAGCCCCATCCCTGACCCACTGAGGCTCTCACATCCTCAGGTCCCTGGAGGAAAAGCCCAGTCCAGCCCCAAAAGCAGGAGAGCTGTGTGCCAGGGCAGGCTCCACCCCCACTCACAGGGATTTGGGATTTTCCAGCTGCTCTCCCCATGGAGCCAACACCAAGCACTCCAGCTCAGCACTAGTGACATTTTGGGAGGAATTGTCCCCATGGCTCTCCTTGGGCAGGTCCCCTCCTCTTCCCTCCCCCCACAACTTTAATTAATAACTAATTAATAACTTACTCTGTCCCACACCAACTCCAGCAAAAGCTCTGCAGGGAAAGGGAAGCCTCATCACAACCCAAAATTTGGGATGAAGAGACCATTTCTGCAGAGCTCTGAGGCATGCAGAAAGCCCAGGCTGGCATTTCCACTGCTCCAGGGCATCTTCAGGGCTATTCCTTGGAATTGGAAGTTTTGGGATCCCAGAACAAGGCTGATGCCAGGTACCACTGATAGGAACTGTGACTGCCCTGGTAATACAGAGCTCTCTTTCAGCCTGGAGGTGTCTTCCTGCTACCAAGCACATCAAGGGTCTCCAACATAAGGATGTGGAGCTGGAGTCATTCCAGGGGAGCCCATAGAGATGTGCCAAGGGCTGGAGCCACTCTGGAGCCAGGCTGGGAGAGCTGGGGGTGCTCACCTGGAGAAGAGAAGGCTCCAGGGACACCTCAGAGCCCCTTCCAGGGCCTAAAGGGGCTCCAGGAGAGCTGGAGAGGGACTGGGGACAAGGGATGGAGGGACAGGACACAGGGAATGGCTTCCCAGTGCCAGAGGGCAGGGCTGGATGGGATATTGGGAAGGAATTGTTCCCTGGGAGGGTGGGCAGGCCCTGGCACAGGGTGCCCAGAGAAGCTGTGGCTGCCCCTGGATCCCTGGCAGTGTCCAAGGCCAGGCTGGACAGGGCTTGGAGCAGCCTGGGACAGTGGGAGGTGTCCATGGACATGGCAGGGGGTGGCACTGGATGGGCTTTTAGGTCCCTTCCCACCCAAGTATTGGAAGATCCAAAGCACAGACACAAGGATATGAACAGCCAGTGATTCTGAGAGCAGCCTGATGAGACCCCTGGTGTTTCTCCCCCTGTGGCTGGTGCCCTGCAGACTGGGCTGGTTCCAATGGCCCAAAAAACCTCATCAGGAGCAGCTCAGTGCACCCTGAGAGCAAGGACTGCACTCTGACAGGAGCTGGGAATGCTTTTGGCACTGCAGGTACAAAATGCACAATTCCCCAGGGGCAGATTCCCTCTCTGTGCTGCCACCGTGGGAGCAGGGCCTGGGATCAGCCCCCGCTGGGGCACCCCCAGGGCAGGGCCAGGCCTGGACCCCTAAAACAAAACAAACCCTGAGGGGCTGGAGGGAAGGGACCAGAGCTGGGGAAGGGGCTGGAGCACCAGGAGAGGCTGAGGGAGCTGGGAAAGGGGCTCAGCCTGGAGAAAAGGAGGCTCAGGGGGAACCTTCTGGATCTGCACAACTCCCTGACAGGAGGGGACAGGTGGTGGGGGTCAGGCTCTGCTCCCAGGGAACAGGGACAGGACAAGGAGAAACTGCCTCAAGTTGTGCCAGGGGAGGTTTAGGTTGGGTATTGGGGAAATTTCTTCACAGAAAGGGTGGTCAGGCCCTGGCACAGCTGCCCAGGGCAGTGGTGGAGTCACCATCTCTGGGAGGATTTAAAAGCCGTGTGGATGTGGCACTTGGGGACATGGGTTAGTGGTGGCCTTGGCAGTGCTGTTGAGCAGTTGGGTTTGATGGTCTTAGAGGGCTTTTCCAACTTCAATAATGATTCTTAACCATGATTCTCCTGGGGCATGGCATGGACATGTCCGTGTGGACAGTCCTGGGGATCAATTGGGACGAGCAGAACTTGCTGGATTTTCCCTTGGAGCCTGGCTTGTGACATGGTGTCTTTTGGATGCTTCTCCAGACACCTCTGAGATTCCCCCAAAGCAGCATGATGCCCATTTTCTGTGCCCCAGCAGCAGGATTGAGCACAAAGAATGCCAAGAGCCTCTTCCTTTCATGAATTCCTGCAGCCTGGCAGGGGAAGGGCTCTCCTGCCTTCCTCTCCTCCCTGCCCGTGTCCCACCTGGCAGCCTCCATGAGCTGGGCAGGTCCCAGCAGGGCTCTGTCCCCACCTCCTCCCTCTCTTGCAGATGTCTGGGCTGCAGGAGCAAACCAACCCCAGTGATGGACAGCGTGGGACTGACCAATGGACAGATGTGACCTGGGACAATGCGGGGGACATCTCCCAGAGCCAGTGCTCACAGCCAGGGTGGTCAGACACCAGCACAGCTGCTCAGGGCAGGGGTGGAGTCCCCATCCCCGCAAGTGCTCAAAAAACGTGGATGTGGCACTTGGGGACACGTTTCAGTGGTGGCCTTGGCAATGTTGGAACAGTTGGACTCAAACTCCTTTCCAACCCCAGTGCCTCCCTGATCCTCAGCCCAGCAGAACCAGTCTGGCAGCTTTGTACCTCCATTTTCCACGGGTGCCTGAATTTACACAACCACAGAGGGAAAGGCCAGCACTGCTCCCCCCTGGGGTGCCAGGCCAGGAAACCACGCAGGAATTATGAAGAAATGGAGCCAGGCATGAGGAACAGGGAGAAGCAAGCCATGGTTCACTGCCAGCAGCTCCACAGAGCTGGAAAAATGTTGGTCCTATGGCAGAGGGGACGCTGAGGGTGGCCCAGCAGAAGCAGCTCTCCCTGCCCAAGCAGGCTGAGCCTAAAAGGAAGTCATTTGTTTTGCAAAATTCCAAAGCCAGGAATTAAAAATTCAAAGCCCCTGGGTTCCAAGCAGATCATTCCTCTGACAATGAGCAGCAAACGAAAGTCAAACAGGAATAAAGTGGGGAGGAATTCTATGGGCAATTGTAATGATTATCAATTACTGTCTGGGCTGAGTTACATAATGGTATCAGCAGCTTGGGAATGCTTTGGGAGAGGGCTCAGTGGGCAAGAGCAGCTCGAAATGAGCCCTGTGTTCTGGTGCACTATCATACTCCAATCAGTTAATTACGATGACCCCAATCCAATTTTAATCAATCACAGCCCTAGGAAATACCCTCGCCCTGAGAGGAAGCTTCTTGTGAATCCACCTTTCTTCTCTCAGTATTTAAAGGGGGTTTATAAAAAGAGAGGGAGAATGACTTTTGCACAGGCAGACAGTGACAGGACAAGGGGGAATGGGTTTGAACAGAAAAGAGAGAGTTACATTGGATATTAGGGACAGATTCTGCCCTGGGAGGGTGGGCAGGCCCTGGCACAGGGTGCCCAGAGAAGCTGTGGCTGCCCCTGGCAGTGTCCAAGGCCAGGCTGGACAGGGTTTGCTGCATTCTGGAATAGTGGGAGGTGTCCCTGGACATGGCAGGGGTGGAATGGGATGGGCTTAAGTCTTTCCACCCCAACACTGACAGCCCCGACATGTCCCTTTTCTGCTGCTGGGGCTCCTGTCCCCGCCTGGGGCAGTGCCCACCCAGTACCAGCTGAGCCCTTCACTGGTGCTGCACCCACCCCCCACAGCCTGGACACCCCAGGTTTGCTCCCCTACCCACAGCATCTGACAGGTGGGATTGCTGCTTCTGCCTTCCCTGCTAACCAATGGCTCTTTATTTGCAGGAATGAACTCAAATTCCAGAGGAACACAACTAACCTTGACCAAAACAAATCACAGAACCCCAGACTGGTTTGGATTGGAAGAGACCCTAAATCCCATCCAGTGCCACCCCTGCCATGGGCAGGGACACCTCCCACTGTCCCAGAGTGCTCCAACATCACCTTGGACACTGCCAGGGATCCAGGGGCAGCCACAGCTTCTCTGGGCACCCTGTGCCAGGGCCTGCCCACCCTCCCAGGGAACAATTCCTTCCCAATATCCCATCCATCCCTGCCCTCTGGCAGTGGGAAGCCATTCCCTGTGTCCTGTCCCTCCAGGCCCTTTTCCAGAGTCCCTCTCCCAAAAATCCACATCCCACTCTGCATTCACTGCACTCTTAACCCGAAGGAGCAAGGCAGAATAAAAAGGTTGATTTAATAAACTGGTAGCTGGGATAAAATTACCAGCACCACCCTCCTCCCAGCCCACACAGACAAACCCTGCCTTTGAGCATTCACAGTCCTGCCAGGCTCCATCCCACTGGGATAAGCCATCCATGCATGTGATCCCAGCCACAAACACATCAGCAGAGAGCTCTGCCCGGGTCTGATCTGCTCCCAGCCCTCCCCACCATTCCCAGGAGGCCTCCCAGGAGCTTAAAGTCAAACCTGAGCAGGAGCAGCTGAACAAACCCAGGAGCACAGGAATCGTCTCTTCCTTGGAGTCTTTGGGGATATTTATAAGTGAATCAAGTGAGCTGAAAATGGAATTTGCAATCCAGCCACTACCTCGCCCAAAATTACACAAAATATGTTGGCTTGGAAGCGTTTTCCTCTCTGAGGGAGAAAGAAAAACTCCTGTCTTGGAGCTCCTGGAACACACAGAACTGTTATTTATTGATGGTGGTAAAAGCCCTTTGAAGAGGGAGGAGAGGAGGGAGGAAGAGAGGAAAAGGCTCCCACCCAATCTCCCAAAATCCACATATTCCCTGCCATGGTTTTATTTGGGGGGAAAAAACTGGGCCTTTGGTCAAAGCAAGCAAAATATTTCAGATTTGTTGCTGTTCCAAAGCACACAGGGATGTCCACGGGCACCTCCTGCACACCCCGAGCATCCCCCAGTGCCATCCCAGCCCCTCTCCACAGCAGGAACCAAATTCCAGGAGCTGGGCTTGATGATCCTTCCAAGCCAGGATATTCTATGAAGTTAAGCAGCAATTAAAGCCTCTGGAAGGTACAGCAGCAGCAACACAGTTGGAGACAATTTAAGCCTCACTCGCCTGTGAAACCACGATAGATAATTTTAGAAATCTCTTCATAAAACCAGCATCTCCTCTGTTCAGACTGGGGGAAAACCATCAGAAAATGAAAAAAAATAAAATTTGGGTTTCCTCATGACAGAGATCATTAGATTTCACAGGGAAGTGGAGAAAACCAAGGGGAAGAGGGAGAACATCCAAAATCAGATGCAAGGTCAGCATCACCAAGGGAGATGGAAGGAGGAGGATCCTGGATCCAGGTACACACTCCCCAAGGGATCCACCAGAGGGGAGCAGGAAAAGCCAGCCTGCCATCACCACAGCGGGGAACCACTACAAAGCTGCAGTTTGACACTCTCCAGACTTCATTGCAGAGACTGTCAGATTTTCAGATTGTTTTACTCAAAAATAAAAACCAACTCCAGGATTCTTTGCAGCTGCTGTCTGCAATGATCCCTGCCAGCCCCAAAATGGGATTTGTTCCACAGCTCTCAGCTCAGGCTGGGCACCCCATTCCAAGAGGCTGAAAAAGTGCTGGGAAAAGTACAACAAACCCGATAAAAACCTTCAGAAAACATGCCCAGAGGGAAAGCTAAAAACTGAATATGGAGAGCTCAGCTGAGGATGAGCCAATGTGGTGGCAGGACAGGTATTGAGGGATAAAAATGTTAAAGAAAGCAAAACAAATGACACTGAAATGAAGCTCAAACTGATCATCGAGAGGGGAAAAAAAGGCTGAAGATCCCTCAGAACAGGAGCCTTTGGAAGTGAGTTAGACAAACTCTGGGATTTCTCTTAATTGACCCAAGGCAGTGAGATCATGTGGTGCAAGAGGCTCTTCCTTCTCCAATTGTCTGTTAGATCAAAACAAAAAAGGAAAAACAACCCAAGGTGCCAGCAGAACGCTTGTCCTCAGCCTTACAAACAATCCATTCTCCTCTGAGCCTGCTGGAAATGAATCCAGGGAGAAAAGCCTCGGGCTCTGTCACCTCAGCCAGACAGCCACAACGCAAGGATACAGCAGGCAAGACATGTAAAAATAAATTTTGAAATAAAAATTTAAACCAAAAGTGGTTCCACAATGGCCTTAGGTTCTGTGCAACTCCCAGAAGTGCAAGACACAGCCCCTCCTGCTTTACAAGGTGACAATAAAGTGACATCAAGTGTGTCCCCACCTCCCTGCTCGCTATTTAAGCCAATCTTACTCCAGCCTTCTGTCCCAGCCAGTGGCACCAGGGAGCATCAGAGCCCAGAGAAATGCAGGGAAAAGGGGGAGGAAGGAGACAATAAAAACACAACACCACTGGCAGCTGCCTCCCAGGTGGTTTGGGAGCAGTCCAGGGGTCCTGGATGAAAAATCAAGTTGTTCTCAAGGAAAGTCAGGCTGTCCTCAAGACCTTTCTGTCCCACATCTTGTTTGTAAATCCATGGAGCATATCGGGGCCCATGGGAGCCTTTCAAGTGGCAAAACAATCCACGTTGGACAAACATCCTCCCGGGAGAGACTGACAGGACCATCCCAAAGCTGTGCCTGGCTCAGTGTCACCCCCAGCACCATCCCCTCATCACCCCTTGGAAGATGAAGGTTCAGGCAAGAGCCTCAATCCTTATCAATTGTTATCACTGCAGATCAAATCACACTGCCTTTATCTTGGCCTTGATCTCTTCCTCATGCCAGCACCACAACCACAGAGCTCTCCCAGTCAGCCTTCCAACACCCCAAGCTGCTCTAAGAAAAACCCCGTCCCAATCCCATTTTTTATCCCCCCACGGAGAGAAAAATACCCAATTCATCCGACTAGAAATCCACAATCCCATGGTGTTTATGGAATAAATGCCAGCTGGTGCCTTCCCTGTGACATTTAGCTAATAATTGTTGCAGCCAAACGAGCTGACAGCGCTCACTCAGCAGCCCATGAATGCCTCTGGTGTTTGACTGAGCGCTAAAGACAACACTTGCTGCTCTCCAGCTCCTCATCCATGTGGATACACACACACACACACAGGCTCTCCTTAACCCTTCAGCCCTCTCCAGCCCCAGGAATCAGCTGCTTGTCATGCTTAAATTTAGCCATTTGTTCCACCACTATGAACCCACCCCTGTGGACAGCAGGCAGGAGGGGAGGAAAAAAGGAAGCAGGTACCTCCAGCAAGAGGGCTGGAATTTGTTCCTCATTAAATGCCCTTTTTGATTATCCAGCCAGCCATCAAACCTCGACCCCTCTCTCAGAGCAGCCTAGTTCTGGTTGTGGCACAGCCTTTATTTACACCTTGAGGGTCTCATTTAGTCACTGTTTTACCCACCAGGGCTGTTCCTCCCCTGTAACTTCCACCTGAGCTGGATCACTGCTTTCCAAAAGTTCCAGCTGCTTCACACAAAATAGGTCAAGGAACTTCCCCAGAACTCCTCCCTTTATTACTCCACACATCGGGGGGATTTAGGTCGGATATCAGGGAAAGATTCTTCCCCAGAGGGTGCTGGGAATGGGAATGGGCATGGCCCGAGGCTGCCAGAGCTCCAGGAGTGTTTGGACAGCGCTGCCAGGGATGCCCAGGGTGGGATTGTTGGGGTGTCTGTGCAGGAACATGAGTTGGACTGGACGATCCTTGTGGGACCCGTCCCATTCAGGATATTCTGTGATTCCATGATCTGCCAGGAGCTTACAGACCCAATCACCAACCCCTTCTCCTCCTCCCTCCATGTGCCCTGGTCTTTTCTCAGCTGCAGACTCACACCAGGTCCTCTTGCACACACACACATCACCTTTCCTCCTCTGCCAGTCCCCTGGACTGCCCAGGGCTGTTGGCTCGGGCACTGCCACACCAACCTCCCCAAGGTGCTGTACCAGCACCCAGCTGTCCTGCATGCCAAGAGCTGCCTGTACCAGCCTCTTGCTGAAGAGAAATGGGTTTTCAAAGCATCATTTATGGCAGCACAGGCAGCATTAGCTGTGCTCAGCAGGATGGAACAGGGATCCTTCCCAGATGGATCCATACAGACAGACAGACGCTATCCAGGGGCACAAAACCTCCAGGGAACCTCTCCTGAGCTTTGGAGTGACCTTAACAGCCCACAGCCAGTGCCCAGGCCAAGGTCTCAGAGTGTTTTCCAGGCTCAGTGAGGCCCCTCTGGAGCTCTGGCACCATCCCCACGCCAGCACCGGGCGCTGCTGGGCTGAGCCACCCAGCCCAGAGCCACCTGCCACGTCCCCTGCCATGCACACGCCACCTCCTGTCCCCATTTCCCACGTCCTTGGGCTGCTCCACGCCAGGGGACACGAAGGCAAAGCGTCCCCCGGGGAGGTGGCACCGTGTGCAGGAGCCAGGAGCCGCCCTGGACCGCCTGCTCCTGCTGGGGACAGCGGGGGGACACGGCGGTGGCACAGGGAGCCTGGCCCACAGCAGGACAGGCAGAACAGAGGATTCAGGAATAAAGCCTCTCTGTGGCACAGGCAGGTGCAGCCGAGGTACCTGTGCTCACACCTTGAGACCCTCAGCACACACAGTGCCCTCACCAGCAACACAAAGAAGTTCTCTGGCTCCACTTTGCAGGGCTATTTTTCTACAATAAATACCTTTCTTTTATCTTTGAGGGGTGTTTCTAGCACGAGGATAGGGATAAAAAGCCCTCCTCCACCAAAAGCCTCCTTCACACATGATTTGCTTTGTCATGGCACTTAAATACCCGGGCAGCAGCCACGGATGGAGAACGAGAGCAGATCTGGGCAGGCACAGGGAAACTTCACAGCAATACCTGCACGCCTTAAAAAAAGAAATCTTCTTTTCCTGGTAGCGATGCCAGCCCAGGTCAATGCATGAAACACCAACAAATTCATCTCCATCCCCTGGCGAGCGCTGCCGGAGCTTGCTCCATTTTGGGTCAGCCCAGGAAGCTTCAAATTACATCGCCTCTGATCTGCTGCAGGGGAACACCGGCTCGCCAGGGAACAGCAGCAGAAAGGGGGGAAAAAATACCCGTTCAGACTGTCAAACCCTGATAAGCGAGGTAGCAGAGAACCAGGGAATGGTCTGGGATGGAAAGGCCCTTATGGATCACCTCATTCCAAACCCCTGCCATGGCAGGGATGCTCCCCGTTCTGGAGGTGACCCACGGCCAGTTCGGTGCCAGCAAGGGGTGCACGGCGCAGCGGCACAGCCCGGGATGTCCCCGCTGCTCAGCAAACCCCGAGGCGGCAGCGATGGAGAACAAAGAGCCGCCGGCTCCCGGCGGCACCGCCGCGGTGCTGCTGCCCCGAACGCGGCGGCTCCGGTTCCTCCCGGGGCGGGGGGAGCCGCTCGGGCCGCCCGTGCCCTTCACCCGGGGCCACGGCGATGCCAGCGCTGTCCTTGGGGACACTGCCGCTGTCAAAGGACCGGACCCGGACAGGAGCCACCATCCCCATCACCCTCGGGCGGGTCCATCACCGGACACCAAGCGGTGCCGCCGCCCGCGGTGGCCGGGCCCGGAGCCAGCAGCGGTGGGCAGGTGCGGTGTCCGTGCCCGGTGCCCGGCACTCACCTGCTCGGCGCCGTAGGCCGTGGCGAACTGCACGAACTCCTCCACGCGCACGAAGCCATCGCCGTCGCGGTCCAGGGCGTCGAAGACCGGGCGGAGGCGCGGCTCCTCCTCCGCCGGGGGCTCGGCGGGGCCCCCCGGGCCCGGGCTGTCCGCGGCCTCCCCCGGGCACCAGGGCGGCGGCTCCGCGCCGGGAGCGGCGGCCTCAAGTGCCCAGAGCTCCAGATCCAGCTCCGGCTCCGGCTCGGGGTCCAGGTCCGCCTCCTGTTCCAGATCCAGCTCCGGTTCCTGCTCCGGCTCCTGTTCCAGGTCCGGCTCCGGTTCCAGGTCCGGCTCCCGTTCCAGGTCCGGCTCCCGTTCCAGCTTTGGTTCTGGTTCCAGCTCTGGCTCCGGTTCCGGTTCTAGGTCCAGCTCCGGCTCCGGTTCCAGCTCTGGCTCGGGCCCCGGTCCCGGCCCCCGGGGCAGCGGGGGCTCGGTCCCAGGCGGACGCGGCTCCATCTTCACCGCCGGCGCTCCGCGCCCGCTGCCGCCCGCCCCGGGCCATGCCCCGCGGCCATGCCCCGCTCACATCGGGGCGGTGCCGGTGCCGGTGCGGTCCCCGCGGCACTCACGGCTTTGTGCGAGGAGCTCCGGCCCCGCCCGCCGACACCGGGGGCGGCCCCGCCGGTCCCGCCCCGCCCGGGGAGCGGCGGCTGCGAGCGCCGGGGCCGCGGGTCCTGCCGGGACCGGGGATGGAGGAGACAGCGGCGGTGCCGAGATACAACCCCGCCGGCCGCCCGCCCGCGCCGCCGCTCCGGGGCTGCCCGCGGAGAACCGGCAGATCCAGCCCGGCCGCCGCCGCAGTAGCCGGGGCGGTGACGTCACTCGCCTGCCCGTTCGGTTTGCCCCGCCCCTCCGCGGCGCGAGCCCGTCCGAGGCCACGCCCCCTCCCGGCTCGCGCGCGGCGGGGGCGGGGCCGGCGGGGCCGGGCGGAGCGCGAGCACGTGGGACCAGGGGGCACCGTGAATGGGAACCCCAAAACTCCTGCTGAGAAACCGTGCTCCGGGACCCCAAACCCAAACCGTGCTCCGGGACCCCAAACCCAAACCATGCTCCGGCATCCCAAACCCAAACCGTGCTCCGGGACCCCAAACCCAAACCGTGCTCCGGGACCCCAAACCCAAACCATGCTCCGGCATCCTAAACCCAAACTATGCTCCAGGGTCCCAAACCCAAACTGTGCTCCAGGATCCCAAACCGTGGTCTGGGAGCCCAAACCCAAACCATGCTCCAGCATCCTAAACCCAAACCATGCTCCAGCGTCCCAAACCATGCTCCAGGATCAAAACCCAAACCGTGCTCTGGGACCCCAAACTGTGCTCTAGAATCCCAAACCATACTCCAGCATCCCAAACCCAAATTGTGCTCTGGGAGCCCAAACCACACTCTGGGATCCCAACCCCCTGTGGAGGGGAGCTGTGCAACAGGACCACCCAGCTGCTCCAGGTATAAACTGTGCAGTGGAACCCCAAATCCCCTTCAGGAGATGAGCTGTGTTCCAGGACCCCCAATCCTAGTGGGGCTGCTCCAGGGGGGAACTGAGCACCAGGACACCCCTGGGACCACGTCAATGAAATAATTAATGCCCGTGTTTGGGGCCCTGCAGGCTCGGTGCACCTGCAGTTTCTGCTGCAGCACTGGGATGACCCTGCTAGCACACCCATGAGCTGGCCCAGCGGGTGGAATTACAGCCCCTGGGTATAATTAGCAGCAAATTTGATGAGCAAGAGCATCCCTGGCCCCAGTGACCCTGCCCAGGCCATGGATGTGTGTGACATCTCAGGATCTGCCTGGTTGGGCCACAGTGTGTCCCCAGCACACTCAGCATCCCAGAGAGGATGTCACCCCTGTCCAGCCAGTCCAGCGCTGGGAAGGATGGAAACCTCTGCTCCAAATCCTCATCACAGCCATTCCTCAAGGTGAGCAGGGACTTGTCAGTCCCACAGGGGAAGCACAGCTGCACGGTGACATTGCCCAAACCATTCCCTGCAAAATCCCCTGGGCAATACAGTTCCCACTTTCCAGACAGCTCAGGCAGCCAGGGGTCCTGCGTGGATGGCACTGGCAGGACAACAAGGTGCCTGCAGGGCTGGAGGTGCCAGCCTGGTGCTGTGAGGGGCAGCTCTGTGCCCCTGGATGGGTTCCTGCAGCTCCAGGCCATGCCAAGGCTGGGCCCGGAGCTCTGTCCTTCCCCTGGTGCTGGAAGCACATGGCCAAGCTCAGCTCCCTCGTCCTGCAGTGGCCACAGAGCCCAAGCCACCTGGTCATGGTTGAACTGTGAAATCCGTGGAGCCTCCCAGAACAGGGATGCAGGTTAGAGACAAGGGCTAACACACATCACACAAGCACCTTCTCCAGGAGAAAACACACCCTGTAACCCAGGAATTGTGCCAGGAGCCAAATCCCAGGAGCCCCAGGACAGTACCCAGATCCCAGCCCAAGTCCCACATCCCCATCCCTCTTAAGGCCTGAGTCTCTCACCAGAGCCCTCAGCACCTCCCCAGAGCCACTGGGGCTGAGGAGCTGGCAGGTCCCCAAGCCCCGTGGGCCGGGAGCACTGGGGCACCACAAAGCTAGGGACTGGAGCCACACGAGGCTCTGGCAGTGGGAGCAGTGGCTCTCCCCCCTCCCTCAGGGCCCAGTTTGGACCACCAGGACCAGTCTGCTGAGCTTGGCACTGGTGCTCATGCAGCAGAGAGAGGCATCACTGCTCAGGGGCAAGTTCTTTATTTGTGGCCTGGAGGAAGGAGCAAAACCTGGCAAATCTACAATCAAGTAGGAAATACAATTAAGTAGGAGAACAAGCTTCATGGCATCCATGGTGAGCCTAAAAGCTACCAGCAGCAGAGAGAGGGTGCACAGGAGCAGCCTATGTCCCCTGGGGCACCAGCACCAGGGACAGAGCTGGCTCCAGCAGCACCATCCGAGCAGCCCCACTGTGGCTCCTGCAGCCCAGCAGGAGGCAAGGACTGGATTCCAGTTCTAGCCCTTCTCTTACCCTCAGCTAGAGTGCCTGCAAGGAGGCAGTGTGACACTGCTGTGACAGACAGATGGGTGTGCACAGACCACTGGACACCTGCAGTGCTGTGGTCCTCACACCCCCTCTGCTCCCTGGAGAGGGGCATCCCAGCTACAGCCCTGGCAGCCTCTCAGGACTTCTGTCCCACCCAGGACCCCTTGGGGACACAGCCACCTCCCGCTGCCAGAGATTCCCCTCCAAAAGTTGCCAAGGCAGATCTGGGACCATCATACTGGGTGACCCCGACCCCAGGTGGGCTGAGCTGCTCCCCCTCCCCAAAAGGAGCTGCTGCTGGGGGTCCTGGGCAGTTCTCAGGCTCAGATAGGGGAGAGGGGACTAAGAGGATGGGTATCCATTGGTGGAACTGCTTGAGGCTTGGGAGAGGCCACAAGAGCAGCTTGGAGGGAGCCACAAAGAGACACTGACCATCTCAGCCCTCCATGCTGTCTCTGCACCCACAGCCACACCAGCTCAGAAGGCAGCAATGGCATAGGCTGGGGGTGGGCACCCCCAGAGCTGTGTCCCCCAGGCAAACAGGGGGCTGGTAGTGTCACCACTGCCACCACTGGCCGAGGAGAGGCTGTGGCTGTGAGCACTGGCTCTGGGAGATGTCCCCCTCATTGTCCCAGGTCACATCTGTCCATTGGTCAGTCCCACGCTGTCCATCACTGGGGTTGGTTTGCTCCTGCAGCCCAGACATCTGCAAGAGAGGGAGGAGGTGGGGACAGAGCCCTGCTGGGACCTGCCCAGCTCATGGAGGCTGCCAGGTGGGACACGGGCAGGGAGGAGAGGAAGGCAGGAGAGCCCTTCCCCTGCCAGGCTGCAGGAATTCATGAAAGGAAGAGGCTCTTGGCATTCTTTGTGCTCAATCCTGCTGCTGGGGCACAGAAAATGGGCATCATGCTGCTTTGGGGGAATCTCAGAGGTGTCTGGACAAGCATCCAAAAGACACCATGTCACAAGCCAGGCTCCAAGGGAAAATCCAGCAAGTTCTGCTCGTCCCAATTGATCCCCAGGACTGTCCACACGGACATGTCCATGCCATGCCCCAGGAGAATTATGGCTAAGAATCATTATTGAAGTTGGAAAAGCCCTCTAAGACCATCAAACCCAACTGCTCAACAGCACTGCCAAGGCCACCACTAACCCATGTCCCCAAGTGCCACATCCACACGACTTTTAAATCCTCCCAGAGATGGTGACTCCATCACTGCCCTGGGCAGCTGTGCCAGGGCCTGACCACCCTTTCTGTGAAGAAATTTCCCCAAGACCCAACCTAAACCTCCCCTGGCACAACTTGAGGCAGTTTCTCCTTGTCCTGTCCCTGTTCCCTGGGAGCAGTGCCCGATCCCCCCCGGCTGTCCCCTCCTGTCAGGGAGTTGTGCAGAGCCAGAAGGTTCCCCCTGAGCCTCCTTTTCTCCAGGCTGAGCCCCTTCCCCAGCTCCCTCAGCTGCTCCTCATGGGACCTGTGCCCTGTGCCCCCGGAAAAAGCAAAGTTTCCCTGAGAAGCCCTGCTTCCATCCCACGAGGGGGAAATGCAGTCACCTAGAGTTTAGCAGAGGAGGAGGCAATACCCAGCAAGGCAGAGAAGCTGTTGGGGGAGGTGAGCCAGCTCCCACCATCCACGACCAGGGTGGTGCCGGTGACGTAGGACGAGAGGGGGCTGGCCAGGTACAGGGTGCTGTGCGCGATCTCCGTCTTGTTCCCCGCGCGCTGCAGCGGGATCACGGAGAACTGGTCGGATTTCTCGGCAAATCTCCCACCTAAAAGGAGCAGGAAAGAGTCAGTTTGGACCATGGGAGGACTGTCCACCACCATGGCCGGCCAGGCACTGCAGCACTGCCATGGGGCTGGCTGAGTGCTCCAGGAAACTGGGATGAGATCCTGGCACAGCCCTGTGATAAAAACCTGGGAAGATTTAAAGGAAGGGAGCTCAAGCCCAGCAGGGATTTTGTATTTACATAGCAAGCTCAGACAGGACCTCAATAACTTTAGAACCATGGAATTATGGAATGCTTAGGTTTGGAAGGGATCTCTCCTTCTACTCCCCTGCCATGGACAGGGACACCTTCCACTAGCCCAGGCTGCTCTAAGTCCTGTCCAATCTGGCCCTGGGCACTCCCAGGGATCCAGGGGCAGCCACAGCTTCTCTGGGCACCCTGTGCCAGGGCCTGCCCACCCTCACAACCAGGAATTCCTTCCCAATATCCCATTTAGCGCTGCCCTCTGGTGGTGGGAGGCCATTCCCTGTGTCCTGTCCCTCCATCCCTTATCCCAAGGGAGCCCCTTTAGTCCCTGGAAGGGGCTCTGAGGTCTCTGTGGCTCCAGAGCAGAGGGGCTCCAGCCCTTGGAGTATCTCCATGGCTTCTGGACCCACTCTAAGAGCTCCAGCTCTTTCCCATCCTCTGCAGCTGCAGCAGAACTCTGCTGATGGACTACAGGAGCCAACCCCTCAGGCAGGGCTGTGTTTTGGGGGAGCACATTCCATCATGGCATCAGAGAGCCTAACCTGACGCCAAAACAGAGCCCTGGGAGCTACCAGGGATGTGGGAATGTTCCCACAGTGCTGGGCCAGCCAAGCCACAGCACAGCCGTGTCCAGCAGCCACCCCCCAGGAGCTGTGTGGCACTGGGGGTCCCTCCCAGTCCCCTCCCAGGGAATGGCAGCAGGGCAGTGCCATGGCAGGGAGCCCAGGCTGCCTCACCCAGGCGTCGGAAGCCCTCGGTGCCCGTGATGGGGCCGGGGGCCAGGCTGTTCACACGGATGTTGTTGGGTCCCCACTCCACTGCGAGGTGACGGGTCATGGCATCTGGGGAGAGATTGTAACAGCAGTGAGAAACGGGAGCAGAGCCATCCCAGCAACTTCTTCTGAGGGGGAAAAAATGCTGCAGAACAGTCTGGCTGAGAGCAAAGGGCCCTGGAGGGGAGAAGAGCCTCATCCCAAACCCAGGCATGCAGTAACACACTGATTCACGCTTGCCCCCCCCACAAGGCATCTTCTCATCCCAGTATTTAGGAAGAACTGGCTTCTTTCCTGGCCCCAGCAGGGTGTGTTGAGGTACCTATGGCAGCCTTGGCAGCTCCAGCATGCACCTGCAGGGCCTGCCCTCGGTAGCTCAGGGTCGCCGTGATGTTAACGATGACCCCACCGTGGTCCTGGGGAAGGAAAGGAAAGGAGATGTGGAGTTAGGCAGGGAGCAGCACAAACGGACACAGAGGGCTCTGAGGGACAGGAGAGCTGGGCTTGGAGGGACAGACACCCATGGGCACTGCCAAGCCATCACTGGGGCAGCTCTACCCACTGAATCTCAGAGGGGGGGCAGTCAGCGGGGTCCTGCTGGAGAGGTGGGACATGCAGGGCAGAAGGAAAGGCCAAGGCAAAGTGGCAGAGCTGGGAAAGGGGCAGGAGATCACAGCTTCTCCAGGTGGCAGAGCATGGAAAGGTGCTGCAACAGCACAAAGCCCCAGGGCAAGGGACAGGAGGATCCCCAGTTCAGGGCTGGGATCCCTGGAAGGGAACAGAGTGGATCTGTGCAGGGAGGCTCTGGGTCCTTGCACTTCCCTGATTTGCCCAGGAGCACAGTGTGGTTTGACACTACCCCCTGCTCACCAGACCCTCTCCTCAGAGTCCCCTGGCTCCATGCCACTTACCCGGAAATATTTCTCAAAAAGGACTTTGGAGGTGTTGAAGGTGCCCATGGTGTCGATGTCTATCACTGTCTTGAAGGCGTTGAAGGACAGGGCACTGGCTGGGCACAGGAAGTTCCCTGCAGCACCTGAACCACAGAGACAGGCAGGACAGGGCTGGGAGAGATGTCAGGGCCCTTCTGTGCCAAGGAGGGTGAGGGATAATGTCTGCATGCCAGAGAGCACATGGACACAGGCCTGGTAAGGGATAAACTGGTGGCTCTGGGTGCCCTGCAGCATAAGGGGAGCAGGGATGATGCACACCCAGGCAAACAGGGATGGCCACGGATCACACACAGACCTCTGCTCCCTCTGTGCCCCCAGGGATGCCTGTGCAGGAACACACCCTGCCCAGCAGTGAGCCCAAACCCTGCCCTGCCCTCTCCATCCTCACCATTAATGAGGATGTCAATCCTCTTGAACTCCTTCAGCGCCTCATCCACCGCGGCCACGATGGTCTGGGGCTGCCGGACATCCATGGACAGGGGCAGGCACTGCTGCCCCGTGGCTGCCACCAGCTTTTTCGAAGCCTGAAGGAGCAAAAAGAGACTTGAGAGAGCCTGGGTGCAGCCTACTATCCCTGGGGTAGCCAAGGAAAGCTCCTGCATGCTGTATCTCAGCCACAGCTGGCTCAGCCCAGTCACCTGCACGGGCTGCCATGGACACAGCACATCCCAGGCAACATCTCTGCAGGGCAAGTACAAAGGTTGGACCCCAGCAAGGCATTTTTGGCATGACCCCAGGCATAATTGCCCTTTAGATCCAAAAAGTCAGTGGGCAAAAGGGCAAAGAAAGAGAAGCCGGGTGTCAGGCTGTGAGACAGACCAGCTCTGCAGATCAGGGTTTGTCACAAGCCACCCCTATGGCTCATTAAGAGTAAGATTTTCCCCAAGGAATTAAGCACAGGGGACACACGAGCTCAGGAGCAACTCCACACAACACTCAGAGCTGCTCCAGCTTTTGTTTTGGGCTTTGTGAGAGGTTTTGAACCCCAACAACACACGGGTGCATGAGCAGCTAGAGCCTGGACTGCAGATTCTGTGGCCTCAGAAGACTCTGACCCCTGAGGACTAAAAACCTGCTGAGCATTGCAGCTTCTTCTGGCACGTGAGCATGAGGGAGTGGGAAATGGCAGCCAAGCACACCTGCACCCTCGCCTCTGCCCCAAAACACACACAGGGTACTTGTGCAACCAACCTCAAGCCACACAGCCCCTGGGCTCAGCTCCTACTGCACGCTGAGGTTTCAGTCCAACCTTGGGCTCTGCCCTGCTGACAAACCTCCCTCATTTCTGTCTCCCTCCCCCACAAAAAGCCATGATGATGGTGGAACAGCCCCCACAAAGCACGTTCCAGGTTAACTGAGCCATGCTAGAGTTGCTGTGGGTGCAGCCCTCCAAACCCACACCCACCCTGCCGGAGTGCCCAGGGCTGGGAAGCACTGGGAAGCCATTCCACCTACTGCACTATTCCCAGGGCTCCCAGTTCCACCGGGAGAGAGCAGAAGGATTTCGGGGCTCGCAGCTGTCCGGACTCACCTCGGACACTCGCTGCAGGTTCCTGCTGGCAATGACGGTCCGGCAGCCGTGCCTGCAGGGAAGGGGCAGGTGAGAAGGGCCGGGCTCCTCAGCAGCACCTCGGGATCACCAGGAGGAGTTCGGGGGTTCCTTGCAGGAATTGCTGCGGCTCCAAGCCCGCAGGACGCGGACGGGGAGAGCCAGAGCCCTGCCCGGAGCCTCCCTGAGGGCTCTGCCGCCCTCGGCTGCACATCCCGGCTCTTCCAGGGCCTGGCACCGCAGCGGGGAAAGGGATGGGACGGTGGGAAAGAGAAGAGAAGGAGGGTGAAGAGGAGGAAAGTGTGGGAAAAGAAGAGAAGGGAGGGAAAAGAAGGGAAGAGAAGAAGGGAACGGGGGAAAGAAAAAGGGAAGGAAGGGTCTGTCCCAGCGCAGGGGCTCCCGCACCTCATGAAGATCTCGGCGATGCGGAAGCCGATGCCGGAGCCGCCGCCGGTGATGAAGGCCACCTGGCCCCTGTGGGACAGAGACACGGTCAGAGCCGGGCCCCGGGGAGGCGACCCGGCTGGACCCTGGAGCGCCGGGACTCACGCGAGCAGGTCGGGGCTGAGCAGGTGCCGGTACTGGGGCAGACACTCATCCCCGTCCTCGTCCGGGGGCACCCGCGCGGCCATGGCGGCCTCGGCCATGGCGGGGCGGGCGCTGCTCACTGCGCCTGCGCGGGCAACGCCGCCGTCACCTGGCAACGGGAGCGCCCCGGGACACAGCGACACTGAGCGGCCACGGCGGGAACTGCAGCGGGGGCGGCTGGAGCTGTCTGGAGATCCCAGAGCTGTCCCAGTGCTCCCAGTGATCTCCCAGCGCTGTCCCAGTGCTCTCCCCGTGCTTCCAGCGCTCCCAGTACTGTCCCGGAGCTCCCAGTACTGTCTCAGAGCTGTCTCAGTGCTCCCAATGCTGTCCCAGTGCTGTCCCAGCGCTCCCAGTACTGTCCCAGTACTGTCCCAGAGCTGTCCCGGTGCTTCCAGTGATATACCAGTGTTGTCCCAGTGATTATACCAGTGATATCCACTGTGCCAGTGGCGTCCCAGGGCCTTCCGTAGTGTCCCACAGCCCCCAGTGCCACCCAGTGGTGTCTCAGTGCTTCACAGTGGCATCTCACTGCCTCTCAGTGGTGTCCCAGTGCCACCCAGCGGTGTCCCAGTGTCGCACGGAGCCCCCAGTTTTACAGCTCAGATCCCACCCTGGTCTCTTCCAGTCACCTGTAGAGCCCCCGCAGGCACAGCCCAGTGCTGTCCCAGTGCTCCCAGTGCTGTCCCAGTGCTCCCAGGGACATCCCAGGGTCTTCCCGAGCTTCCCAGCACTGCCTCAGTGCTCCTAGAGGCATCCCAGTTCATCCCAGAGCTTCCCAGTACTATCCCAGTTTCTCGCAGAGCTTCCCAGTACCGATCCAGTGCCCCCCCAGAAACAGTCCATGGACACCCAGAGCTTCTCAGAGTCTCCCAGTACTACCCCAGTGCTCCCAGGGACATCCCAGTGCCTCACAGAGCTTCCCAGTACTAACCAGTACCTTCCACGGATGTACCAGTAACATCCTAGAGCTTCCCAATACAGCCCCAGTACACCCCAGGGACAGCCCGGTGCCTTCTAGGGCTGCTCAGTACCATCCCAGTGCCACCCAGAGCCCCCAGCACCACCCCAGTGACCTCTGGGGACATCCCAGTGCTTCCCAGAGCCCCCAGCACTTGCTGGTGACATCCAAGGGAGGAGACCAGAGTCAGAGCTGGAGGTACCCGGGTTTATTGGGGTCGGGGGGTGCCCCTGGCCGGGCTCCGACCCTAGAGCCCGTAGATGTTGTCCCTGTCCCTGCTGTCCCAGGCCACCAGCTCATCCCGCTGGAACCAGAAGCCAATCTCTCGCTGGGCCGTCTCCACGGAGTCACTGGCATGGACCAGGTTCCTGTGAGGGGACAGGGATGGGGACAGTGCCACGGCCCTGGGGTCCCGCCCCACGCGGCCCTACCTGGTGATGTGCACGCTGAGGTCTCCCCGGATGGTCCCCACAGTGCTGCTGTCCCCGACCATGGCCCGTATGCACCGCACCACGTTGTATCCCTCCCACACCTGCGGAACAGGGACGGCTGAGTCCCCTGCGCCCCCGCGATCCCCCCGGGACCCCCGAACTGTCCCCTCACCATGGCCACCACCGGCCCCGAGGTCATGTACGCGACGAGCGCGGGGTAGAAGGGCTTCAGCCGCAGCTGCTCGTAGTGCTGGTCCACGAGCCTCCGGTCCGCCTGAGGCAGCAGTGGTGACAGTGACAGTGACACCCGGGCAGTGTCCCCCGCCCACCCCCGCTCCCGGCTCCCCGTTCCCCGCCGGGCCCGGTACCTGGAGCAGCTTCATGGCCACCAGTTTGAAGCCGCGGCGCTCGAAGCGCTGGATGATGTCCCCCAGCAGCCGCCGCTGCAGCGCGTCCGGCTTGGCCACCACCAGCGTCTTCTCCTGCAGGGCCGGGGGCGCTGCGCGGGGCCCGCGGGTCACTGTCACCGCCGCGGGACACAGGACCCCGCCACACACGGGCACGGCGCCAGGAGAGCCCCGGGCTGTCCCCGCGGCACCACGGCCCCGAGGCTGCCCATGGGAACCCGTTCCCATCGCTGTCCCCAGCCCTGTCCCCATCCCATCCCCTGTTCCCTGGACAAGCTGTGCCTCTCAGGCTGGTGGCGTCCCAAGGGACGTGCCACAAAGCCCTGGTGGGTGTTGGGGACATGTCCGTGGCCAGGAAAGAGCCTTTAATAAGCCAGGGATGTCTGTGCCGTGTCCTGGTGCTGGGGACTCTTCCCGCCGCCCGAGGGTCCCGGGCACAGCTCTCCGCTGCTGGAGAGGAAAATCCATGGCCATGGACGCAGGGTCCGGCCCCGCTGTCACCCCGGGGACAGCAGGGTCCCAGCCCGCCACGGCTGCGCCGCAGGAGGGGACAGAAGCCCCCAAGGGACAGCGCATCCCGTCCGCTGCAGGGACAGAGGGGACAGGAAGGAAGGGAAGGAAGAGGGAGGACACTTCACTGCAATCCCAGGCTTCGGGGACCCGTCCCGGGCTGCGAGGCCGGGTGGCCCCAGAGCTGGCGGGGACAGAGCCGGATAAACCGAGCCCATGAGCTCACCCGCGTCCCCGGGCACTGCTGAACACGGCTCGGCTTTGCCAGGGTCATGCCCTGTCCTCCCTGGACAGCACCCGGGTCCCCCCGCCACAGTCCTGGGGACACTGAACCCCTTGGGACCTTCAGGGAGCGGCAGCGCCGGCCCCTGTCCCATCCCGGGACAGCAGAGCCTGGCACCGACTCCCTCCGCAAAGGGTGACAGGAGCCCGTGAGCCGCCACCCCCCGGGATGGAGGGACGGGGACACTGCGAGGGGATGAGGCACCGCGGGGACAGGATGGGAACAGCAGCTCTGAGGGACAGCACAAGCAGGGGACTGGGACGGGATGGGGAAAGGGTCCCCAGGGGCAGGACGGGGAAGGGGCTGAAGGATCCCAGGGATGGGGACCGGGTTCTCCGGAGCAGGGGTGGGGACAGGGTCCCTAGGGGCAGGACGAGGGAGGGGACAGGGTCCCCAGGGGCAGGACAGGGACGGGGCCGTGTCTCACCGGAGCCGTAGCAGCGGGGCCCGGGGGGGCTCAGGCCCGGCTGCCCCCGCGGGAGGCTCCGGGCCAGGCAGCGCCCCAGGGAGCCCATGGCGGCCCCGGCGGGTCGTACCGGGCTCGCTCGGTCTGCGGAGGCTTTAAGGGCCCGGCCGAGCCCGGGGACGGCTCAGGCTCCGTCCCTCCCCTTAAAGTAGCTGCTGGGGCCGGGCCGGGCCGCGCCTGCTCGGGATATGCCGGGATGGAGCATCCTCCCCATCCAGAGCATTCCAGCATGGAGCATCCTGACACCGAACATCCCACTTTGGATTCCCAAGCCCTGCCAGGGTGGGAGCACAGCCCACACCCATCCCGAGGGGAGCCAGGCCCTGCCAGGAGCCAAAACCTGCCTCGTGCTTTGCCCTCGATTCACCAGGCAGGGAGAGGCCGGGTCAGTCCATGCCAGGCTGAGCTGGGCACAAGGGAATCCCCAGCCCCGGGAGCAGCCAGGGCAGTGTCCCCTGTGGGGCACAGACCTGCCCTGGACACAGCAGGTGCTGGGGAAGGGCTGCAAGACCCTTGGGGCAGAGGAACTGCCCAGGTGGGAGCACCTCTGATCACTTCTCCAAGCTCCATTCCAGACCCCAGGCTGGGAAATCACTCTTTCCTGGGCTTCCCATGCACTCAGAGACACCTCGTGGGAGAGCAGCTTGACAAGTTCATGGAAGACCCTGGTTACTTTGAGTCTGTTTCCCAAATCTGTGCTGATTTGAAGGACTGAGGAGTATCCTAAGGCACACACAGGAAGAAACTGAGGGCTGGGTTTGATTCCACTCTCCCTGTTACCACCCTGCTTTCCCAAGGCACAGGGAGTGCAGGGCACAGAACACCTGCCAGAGCCTGGGGGCTCTGGGGACCTGCTGTGCTCAGCATCATGGCAAAAAACAGCCCAGGGCAAATGGATTCAACAGGTGGTGGAAAAGAGATTTTGTGCCCCCAAACAAGGGACTGGGGAAAGGCCCCTTTCCAGGGTCTGCCAGGCCAGAGGGAATGGGACAGAAGGGTGGCAAAGGGGAAAGAGGTTTTAGGACAAGGGGTAGCAGATTGGAGCCTGGACTTCAGGCATCTGGCAGCTGCACTGACCAAGGGGAAAACTTGGATTTTCACCTTCTGTCAAGCAAAGAAAGAGAAGTATGAGCCTGGAAAGCTGTGCTGGGATGAAATCCCTTCAGCCCAGCTCCAAAGGGAGCCACAGACAGGGAACTGGTGGAGGAGGTGGCTGCCAGCTTCCAGTGTCCCCCAGGGCAGCTCAGGGCAGGGCAGAGCTGCTGACAGTGCTCAGGAGCAGGGCCAGGCTGCAGGACCAGGTCTGGACCCTGCACTGGCTGTTCATGCACCCAGTTACCAGCAGGAACAATAAAGAGTCCCAGTGTCATGTGCAGACAGTGGCACTCCAAGTGTTATTCCAGGAAGGCTGGGCACAGATCATCACCCACCTCCTTCCCCTCTTCCTTCACCTTCCTTCTCCTGCATGGGCTGGAGCAGGTGAGGCAGATCCTGGGCATTTGGACTCTGCTCCAGGGCAGGGAGCCCAAACATCCAACCGCAGTCAGAGCCTGGATGCAGGGATTGCACAGATTATCCAAACAGCATCTGTCATCCCCCAGTGACAAACGTGCACAGCGAGGGGCCTTGTCCACAAAACTGAATCCAAGGAACCATAGAGTGAGTGCTGCCACACTCCAGCTTACCCCTGACACCTCCCAGCTGTCCAGGTGCAGCCACATCACACCCACATCTCCAAACATTCCTAGAACATCTCCAGGAGTGTTCCCTTCCCAGTGCCTGGTGTTGTTCCTGCCATTTCAGCTGCCCACTTAACCACAGGGAATTAAGACTGATTTCACAGAACCATGGAATGGTTTGGGTTAGAAGGGACCTTAAAGGAAGCATTCCACCCCCTGCCAGGGGCAGGGACACCTTCCACCATCCCAGGCTGCTCCAAGCCCTGTCCAACCTGGCCTTGGACACTGCCAGGGATCCAGGGGCAGCCACAGCTTCTCTGAGCACCCTGTGCCAGGGCCTGCCCACCCTCCAGGAAACAATTCCTTCTCAATATCCCATCCAGCCCTGACTTCATTCAGCCTAAGGCCATTTGCCCCTTTCCTGTCACTCCATGCCCTTGTAAGAAGTTTCTCTCAAATTTGATCTATATAAAAATTAAGACTGATTTAATACTGCTTCCTGACCAGAGACCTCAGGGAAAAGAAATCCTTCCCAGCTGCAGGATCAGAGATCCACAAGCCCCACACAGTCTGGTCCTGCCTGCCTGGTGTCTGGTGCCACTATTGGGTCACTGGTCAGAGGGTGAACTTCAGCTCCAGGCTCCCTGGGAATGGGGGATTTCTTCCTGCAGGCACTTCATGATCGATTCAGATAAGTGTGCTGGAGGGAACCAATGGATCACCACAACATGTGACAGAAAATATATGAGGAAAACAATGAGGAGACAGCAGAAGAAACAGCCACCATTGATCTGCACTTTCCAGGAGCTGCTGGACTTGCTGGGATCCTTGTTGACTGCTCCTCATTCCTGATCCTGGGAAAAGCTGTGGATCACTGCGTGTTCATTTACAGAACGACCTAGAGGGAAACTAACCCAGCCCCGAGTTATTTAAAACAACAAAGTAAGCACTTTATTCCCATTAAGCATGTTGTTTTAGTATCACAATGGAATGATGAGAAAACGTTTAAAAAAAAAACCCCAAAAAAAGTCTCTAAATCCCCGCCAACATCGGGGAGGTTTTCAAGGCAATTTAAAAACAAAGGGAGTGACAGAAGTGCCAAACCAGTCCCAACGTCAGGAGACTCCTCCTCCGAGAGCTGGGCGGGGCAGGAAGGTGGAATGACACGAAGGTACGAATGTCTGAAGTGGTCTTTGGCGCTTCTGCCTCGTGTTTGATACGGACATGATCTCTCCAGACACCTCCAGATGCAACAAAGTGCTACAGGAGCAGAGGGAAAGCCCCGGGAGAGGGATTTCCCAGCAGTCGGGATGCCCGGGGTGGGCATTAAGACACATCCTGCTGGCTCCAGCTGCGGCCTCGGGCTGGGCAGGGAGAACTCAAAGGAAGCGGTGGAGCGGTGAATCCAGGGCAGGACCCGGCCCGGGGGGACAGGGGGCGGTGGCAAACCGAAACACGGCTGTGCTCCCTGCCGAGGGGCAGCAGGAGCCCAGGGCAGTCACTACAACTTCACAGTGCCCGGGGGCAGGCTGTCGTTGCACAGTCTGTAATAGCGCAGGTCGTTCACCAGCCTGTGCACGTTCTGTGTGAACGAGGGCAGGTCCTGCAAGGGAGACAACAACAGCTGGGAACGGCCTCACACGGGGGTGACAGAGAGGGGCACGCACCCAGAGGGGGTTCACACATCAACAGATCCATCCTGACTCGGTCTGAGCACAGGGAACTGCAGTTTCTGGGGCAGAGATGGATTCTGAGCTGACTGCAGTGATCCAGGCTCTGCTCCCATCTCCAGCTTCTCATTGTGCAGTGAGGCCCAAGAGGAATGGCCATGGAATCATGGAATGATCTGGGTTGGGAAGGGCCTTAAAACTCATGCAGTTCGACTTCCTGCCATGGGCAGGGACACCTTCCACTGTCCCAGGCTGCTCCAAGCCCTGTCCAACCTGGCCTTGGACACTGCCAGGGATCCAGGGGCAGCCACAGCTTCTCTGGGCACCCTGTGCCAGGGCCTGCCCACCCTCCCAGGGAACAATTCCTTCCCAATATCCCATCTATCCCTGCCCTCTGGCAGTGGGAAGCCATTCCCTGTGTCCTGTCCCTCCATCCCTTGTCCCCAGTCCCTCTGCAGCTCTCCTGGAGCTCCTTTAGGCCCTGGAAGGGGCTCTGAGGTGTCCCTGGATCTCTCTCTCCTCCCGGTGAGCACTCCCAGCTCTCCCAGCCTGGCTCCATGGTCAGATGCAGCACTATTTCCTTGCTGTCCTCCTGCCAAGGTTCCTGGGTGTCACACAATTCCTAACAAGGGCTGATATTCCTGAAGAGCAGTTGCCTTCTAGAGCCAAGTAATTCCTAATTCCCCCAGGGTTCCATTCCGCTCCTCACTCTTGGTCTCAAATTCCCATCCCTATCCTCAGGACAGGGAGCACTCAATGGACAACCCTCAGTAAATGGAAGCCAGATATTCCACAAATTTCCTTCCCATACACGAGGGGTTTGCAGGAATTGTGAGCCTTTGCAGGTACTCTGCTGTTGTCCTTACTGTAACCCTCAAGAACATCTGGCCATCAGCTGGAGTGAGATTTAACCAAGCACCCGAGTATCCTACACGGGAAAACAATGGCAGTGTTTTCACTCCAAGGAAAACTTCCTCCAGGAAACATTCCCTGACTGCCCCAGCATCCTGCAGCCTGAGGGGTGAGACAGCAGCTCTGCTACCTGCAGTGAGGAATCCCTGGCTGGGGATTGCTGAGCAGGGAAGTGTTGGGAACAAAAGGCACTGTGGAGACATTCCCAGCTGCCTGCCAGCCTGCTCTGGGGGAGCACTGAGCATCCTGAGAGCACCACAATGCTGCAGGTCCCCTCCTTACCCTGTCCATTTTGAAATTCCTCCCCAGCACGTTCTTCTGGTTGGAGTCCACACCATCACAGCTGGCCAGGAACTCGGGCAGGAAGGCGGAGTAGAAGCCATCGAAGTCCACCGAGGCCATGTTGTAGGTGGCAATGCCGATCTCCTCCTGCAGCAGGTCGTGGGACTTGTGCACCAGCACCTGCAGCAGCACGTTCACAAACTGGAACAGCATCGTGGTCCTGAAGATCTTCTGCACAGGGAGAGGGGCACAGGGTTAGGGGACCTCACTCCTTCCACAGGAACACAGATCCAGCAAGGACAGAGCAGCCAAAGCTTCAGCGGCATCTGCAAACTCTGCTGAGCACTGAGATGATTTTCTAAGCCAAGGCAGATCAAAAATTGCTAAAATAAGCTCAGTTAGTATCAGCTTGAAAGTTAACATTGAACTTGGCCACCCTTACCTCATGGTTTGGAGTTTCAGGGACACCTCAGAGCCCCTTCCAGGGCCTAAAGGGGCTCATAGAGAGCTGGAGAGGGACCTGGGACAAGGGATGGAGGGACAGGACACAGGGAATGGCTTCCATTGCCAGAGGGCAGGGTTCCTGGGAAGGAATTGTTCCCTGGGAGGGTGGGCAGGCCCTGGCACAGGGTGCCCACAGCAGCTGTGGCTGCCCCTGGATCCCTGGGAGTGTCCAAGGCCAGGTTGGATGGGGCTTGGAACAGCCTGGGATAGGAGAAGGTGTCCCTGCCCATGGCAGGGGGGTAAAAATCAGCTTTCCAGTCCCATCCAGCCCAAATCATTCCTTGATTCCATGCTCTGACCCAAGTTTTAAGCATTGGCAAAGCCACTAGCATCAAGTCCCACCCCAATTCCAGCCAGGTGTACCCTGCACAGTGCTCTTGGGAACCAGGGAATGTGGCCAGAAGTCTGTCCCAGGCACCTGTGAACACAAAGGGCTGCCCTTCAGGTGTGACCACAGGTGAGAAACTGAAAGCTCTGCCTTCCCAGGCTGACCAGATTCCCTGGGTTCCAGATTTAATCCTTCAAGGGTAGGTTACAGGGCCTGGGGGATGGGTTCAAAGAGAGATGGAGACTCCCAGGTGGCAGTGAGCTGGGAACAGCAGATACCTGCAGCTGCCCAGGTGGGAATGCTGGAGGCACTCACTGTCCCCCTGATGATCCAAATTCCTGCTTCCCCAGACTCACCTCACTGCCACTGTGTGTTCTGTGCTTTCCCTCACTGTCAGAAAAGGGAACACATCCAGGCTTTGTTTGACTGGAGCTAGGATCCCTCCCATTCCCAGTTCCCAGTATCAGGGGGGTGGTAACTCCATTTCAACCACCTGGAGCAAGGCAACCACCCAAAGGCTGTGGCACAAAACCCCCATATCCTGACCTGGGCTTCTGAGTAGTTTAAAACCAGTCCCAGGACAGCTCCCAGCTCTTCCCATGCACAGAGAGCACAGGCTCAGGCAGGACTCACCTTGTGGTACAGCTTCTGCTTCGTGTTCAGTGTCTCCAGGTAGAAGAGGTTCTGCTTGAACAGGTGAATGTCAGGCTGCAGGAAAGACTGGCCAAATGCCTGGGAACAAAGCACAGTGGAAGGGGATGGAGACCACCACAAACCTCAGACCTGCCAGGCAGAACAGCAGCATCTTCAGCCTGACACCAGCACAAACCCCTGGGAGCCTCAGTGCAGCAAGATAACGAGACAGGCAGTTGTTCAAATCTGTGCTGCCACCAGATCCATGGCAATGACATTTTGGTGGGAACATGGGCATATTCCTGCAGAGCAGCTGCTAAGCTGGGTGCACTGAGAACAGGCAGAGCAAGCTGGCACTGGAGAGGGCCAGGGATGCTGAGCCCAGCTCCCTGGGCAGGCAGGCTGCTCAGGAAGGGCAGGGCTGCTCCTCAGGGATGTCACCTAAAGCACCACAGCAAGGGGGAACAGACAGGACACACCCCAGCGTGGGCCCTCAGCCTCAGCCAGGGGCCCAAGGTCACTGCCCTGATCTAGGATTTGGAGATGGGCCCTGGGAGCCTGTGCAGTGAAGAGCCCAGAACAAAACCTGCTGGAGCCTGAGCTGCTCTGGCAGGGCTGCACAGTGTGTGATCAAACATCTTTTCCACCCTGAACACCTCCAAAACACTGTACAGGGGATGAAAGTGGATGAGGTCAGCTCTGTACAGAGACAGGCAGCAGGATTTTAACAGTTCCCCTTCAAGGCATTGTGAACAGAAGAGTTTATTCTCCCACATGACCCATTTATTGTCAAATGGACAAAAATGACCCAGATCCCATCAAGACTGAGTCAGTTCTGGCCTTAGATCTCAGGTGGAAATCAGCATACAAACTATTAATATCACTCACACAAAGAACTGACTGTGGGAACACTTACAGAACATGAAATAAGAGTTTTGTATCAGAGCAACAAGAGCCAAGGAGTAAAACAAGCAGTGCATTATTGTCACCCAGCCTGAACTGAGATTATAACATCAACATCTTCCAGAATGAGGCATTCAAGAATTTGGAAGTGTTACACAGCTACAGGTGAGAGAGATGCTTGGACAGCCCTGCACAGGAACCAGCCTGGGCTTCATTCACACCAAAAGGCAAGGCCAGAGAGGAACATGACCCACTTGATGTCAGTGCAAGAGTTCCCTCTCCACATGTGCACCATAGGGGACCCAGTTTCTCCAGGCACTCCACAATGGGGAAACTCTCCCAAAGTCCTCTCACCTGCAGTTTAAGGTGATCTAGGAATTGCAAGGGAACTCATCTGGCCAGTTCTGACTGAGGTAACACATGGAACACAGTCATTCTTAAAAATTCCAATGTCTCAACCTGGGAAGGTTGGAGCTGGCTCTGTGCACACGCTGTCCCTGCCTTCCAGGGCCTAAAGGGGCTCCAGGAGAGCTGGAGAGGGACTGGGGACAAGGGATGGAGGGACAGGACACAGGGAATGGCTTCCCACTGCCAGAGGGCAGGGCTGGATGGGATATTGGGAAGGAATTGTTCCCTGGGAGGGTGGGCAGGCCCTGGCACAGGGTGCCCAGAGAAGCTGTGGCTGCCCCTGGATCCCTGGCAGTGTCCAAGGCCAGGCTGGACAGGGCTTGGAGCAGCCTGGGACAGTGGGAGGTGTCCCTGGACATGGCAGGGGTGGAACTAGATGGGTTTTCAGGTCCCTTCAACCCAAACCATTCCATGATTCTCTATTCTCCAGGCCAAAGTTTGTCAGGTGTTACCCCACTGACCCTTCCCTTCCCAGGGCCAGTGGTACAGCACCCAACAAGTCCAGGGAAAGCAAAAGACACTCAGGAAAACTTCCCTGCACTGGCAGCTCTCCCCAGTGCCAATCACAACACTCAGAATTAAAAGGGTCAGTGGCAGTAAATGTATTTTTATTGCAGGATAAGGCTTGCCAAGGAATTAACATTCCTTCCTCATGCCTGCATGGCTCTGTGCCTTGTGAGCTCAGCAGCTGGGTCACTCCTCAGCAACTCTCATTTTCATCTGTTTTGGGAGGGAAAACCTCACTCAAGACTCATCTAAACCCATCACCCACATGTGCCCATGTGGGATCCTCAAGAATAAAAACACTGAGGGGCTGGAGCGTGTCCAGGGAATGGAACAGAGCTGGGGAAGGGGCTGGAGCACCAGGAGAGGCTGAGGGAGCTGGGAAAGGGGCTCAGCCTGGAGAAAAGGAGGCTCAGGGGGAACCTTCTGGCTCTGCACAACTCCCTGACAGGAGGGGGCAGCCGGGGGGGTCGGGCTCTGCTCCCAGGGAACAGGGACAGGATGAGAGGGAACAGCCTCAAATTGTGCCAAGACAGATTGGATATTGGGAAAATTTCTTCATGGGAAAGGTGGTCAGGCACTGACACAGCTGCCCAGGGCAGTGGTGGGATCCCCATCCCTGCAGGGATTTAAAAGCCATGTGGATGTGGCACTTGGAGACATGTTTTAGTGGTGGCCTTGGCAGTGCTGGGGGAATGATTGGACCCAATCTCACAGGGCCTTTCCAGCCTGGATGATTCTGTGATTCCATGTTTAACACACTGCCCCAAGCAGCATGAGCTCCCCTGCAGGACAGGTTCTGGGCAATGGTGGGAAGGGGTGAGTTACCTGCATGATGGCACTGAACTGGGCTTCATTCTCCATCTGCTCCTCTGCCACTCCCCTCTGGACACTGGCCAGCACACTGGATTTGAAGAAGTACCTCCAGTTGTGGTGCAGGACCCGGAAGAGCAGCTCAAACAGCTCTGCTTTCACATCAGGGGATGAGCGCTGCAGGAGAGGGGACAGAGCTCAGGGCAGGCCCAAAGTAGGCCCAGGGCAGGCTCAGGTCAGGCCCAGAGCAGGCCCAGGGCAGGCTCAGGTCAGGCCCAGGGCAGGCCCAGAGCAGGCCCAGGGCAGGCTCCTCTGCTGGGATCCCACCCCAAACCCTGGGTCCCACCCATCCACTGCTTTGCAGCCAAACATCAAAGCACTTCTAAGGCAGCACCAGACCCAGCAGCTGTAGGGTTGTGCTGAAATCACATCACTGACTCTGAGTTGTACCTCCTGCTGTGACCACCTCCCTAATCTTAGCTTCTCTTGAAATCCCTGACAAAATCCTCCACCTACCCTGCTTCCAATCCCACTGACAACTCCCTCACAGAGTGTTTACCCTCCACACTTGCAGCTCTTGGAAAGTCAAAGCTTCACTGCTGCCACCTCCCCAGCAATCCTATCCTTTCCTGTTTCCTTTCCTTTTCCCTTCCCCTTGGAGAGCTGCCCTACCTCTGCAATGATGGGGTACACCTGCTCCATGCACAGCGAGATCACACTGGGCAGGAAGGGTTTGAACACCTGGCCTGGCTCCTGCACCACCACCTGCAGGATCTTCAGGAACTTCTCCACCACCCGGCAGCCAGTGCTGCCCTCGTGGAGGATGCTCTCTGCCAGCTGCTCCCTGGAACACAAACAGACATTAGGAACATTCCCAGAGATCCAAAGGCTCTGCCAGCTGCTCCTCAGGACACAAAAAGGCATCAGGAACATTCCCAGAGATCCAAAGGGCTCACCTGGTTTACTGGAAAATAGGTGATGCCTCTAAAATGCTCAGTTAATGCTGGCAAAGTACATGAAGCCACAGAAGGCTTCATAGAGGTTGTGACTGAGGGTTGACAGATCCCCCTCACCAACAAAAGATGAGTGAGGGGACACTCTCAGCCCTTGGGCAGGAGCTAAGAGGGAATGGGAGAGTCCAGTTCAACACCTCACACAGCCAGAAAGTCTGTGGGAGAGCTGGAATTCACAATGGCAGGTACGACTGATGAGCATGCACTGGGGCTCTCTAGACTTGGAAGTGTTTTCCTCAGATTCAGCCCTGGGATGTGACAAAAGTCTGGCCACAAAGGCTGGAAACAGCCCACTTTAGGGACAAGGACCAACTGGCTGAGCAGCTCCTAAAATAAACCATCCTGAGGGGTAAGAAAGAAGTGACCAGTGCTGGGCAGTACCTGGTGAACATGTTCAGGAAGGTCTGTATGATCTGCTCAGTGAAAGGCACTCCCATCTGCACCCTCAGGCCTTGGAACAGGGTGAGGAAGAAGCTCAGCATCTCATCTGTCACATCTAAGAGAAAAGAAAAGCAAAAAGAACATGTTAAGGAAACATCCAAGTGCATCAGTAAGTCTTTTATGTTTCAGTCTGAAGTTTGCTCCTCCTGTTCAGGGAACTCCATTTACTCTTGGGAATTTACCAACAGGGTTGTCTGAGAGACTGAAACCATCAGCTGGTTCCTACAGGGCTTCAAGATTGTTCATCCCCTTCCAAAACCTGCCAGGGGTGACAAGCACCCAACCCCTCAGAACAACCACAGTCCTGCCAGCAGAGCCTCAGTGTGCTCAGAGTGCTGGGAGAAAGCTCAGGGGCAGCTCCAGGCCCATCTCCAGTTCTCACTGCTCACACAGGGTTAACAGGAAACGCCAGGAAATCCAAAACACCCACACAGCTCGGGGTGGAGGAGACAGAATCCAGCTTGTTTTCTTGGCAGGAACTGAGAAGACCCTTCTATCTTCAGAAGTGAGCACGTGGTGATGCAGTGAGCTGATCAGCACCCAGCTGATCCTTCCTCCATGCCAATAAAGACTGGATAACCAAGCTGGAGCTGCTCAACTCTTCCCTCATCACACAGCCTTTGATAGCCAAAAAATTGCTATTGATGAGGCTGCCAGCCTGTTCTGAGCACAACAGCTCCCTAGAGTCACAGCACCTTTGCTGCTGCTTGGATCCTCTGCATTTCACTGCTTTTGTCTCCCCTCAACCCCCAACACTGAGAAAATCCCATCCAGCTCCAAGTGGCACAAGAGGAAGCACCCTGATGTGACCCAAAATACAAGCTGCTGGTCACAAGGCTGCCAAGTGGCAGTCCTGGTTCCATCTCAGGGAAAAAAATCCCCAAATCTCACATCATTTGACCCAATCTGATGACAACTATTCCTCTTAGTCTTCAAGCTTCTGCAGAGAATGTAAATGGCGAATACAGCCAGAGAGGCTATGTTAAAGCTTTTTTTTTTTTTTGTGCTCAGGACCAGCTGCTCTTTGAAACCGAGACAATCCTGCCTGGATCCTGGCTGGCAGGGATGTCCCTTCCCTGCTGTGGTTCAGCCCAGCTCTCCCAGCAAACCCACACACTCCACACCCACACCACAACTCTGTGCTGCTGCTCTGGGTGTTACCAGGAGCTCAGAAAGCTACTCACAGCATGACCCCTGGCCTGAGGTTATACCTGACTGATGAATGAAAGCTGGGAAGAGGGCTAGTGAGACCTGCACGGATTCTTGCAGCGACTGATAACAGATCTGCCGGGACTTGGTGGATTCTCCAGAGACACTTTCTACAATGTCTTCCAGAACGCTCAGTGTCTGGTGGATGATCACTTTGGCTGCAAAACAAGAGGAGTGATGCTTCTTGCATGTATCAAAACTGCTCACAGGTAAGAGGAAGAGGAATTAAGCTCACACACAGAGTAATTAAAACAACTGATGTATGACATTGCAGATTTCTGAATGATTTCTAAAGTGATCCTCAATGAAAAAAAAAAAAAATCACCCAACACCAGGCCCAAAGCATATACAGCAGTTACCCTGCAAAGAGTTTCCTTGCATTCCTCCTATATAAACAAACCCTCCCCAATACTTCCCAAGTCTGGAATGAATTCTGATTTTCCCCCTTCATTTTTTACAACCACAATCTTCATTAACGCTGCTTCCAGCCAGTATTTCTACTACTACACCACGAGGCTGTTCAGTATTCCCAATGCAATCCTTGTTATCCCAACCCTGATCCCACCTTCCTTAGGAAGACAGCACTTTAATGGAAGAGTTTACAGGTGACCTGGGATGAGAGTGCCCTGTACAGAGCAGCAAAGCCTCTAAAAAACAGAAGGAAAACACAACCTGCTCCTTTCTCCCCGTACGCAAAACGGTTTCTCGGCCAAAATAATTACTGGCAGATCAGCTGAATGACACTCCCAGAGCAGCAGGAGTGAGCAGGACACTGGCACTTACTGTCCTCCAGCTGCACCTTCCTCTGGGGCAGGCTGGCCGTGGCCTTGAGCTGGCGGTAGTCCCTGGTGAGGGCGGACACGAGGCTGGCGTGGTTGGTGGAGCGCACGGCCCACTGCTGCTCACTCTCGGGCAGGTTGGGCCAGGGCAGCAGCAGCACGTTGGACAGAGCCCTGCACACCAGCACCTGGGCCTGGGAGGGACAGGAATCACAGCCATGGGAAGAGTCATGGGATGGCTTGGGTGGGAAGGGAGGTTAAAGCTCATGGTGTACCGCACATCTCTGATGTGTCAGAGGCTCTGGATGGGCTCTGCAGAGCTGCTTGCACACTGAGGATGGATTGCAGCTCCCAAAACACCCAACACCTGAGCTCCTGGTACCCACTATGAGATATGGGAACAGAAAGCCACCTACAAGGGCCCACAGAGCACCAGGGCTGGACTGACAGCAGAACCATTGAAGCTTGGAATGGTTTGGGTTGAAGGGACTCTAAAGGTCACATAGTTCCAACTCCCTGCCATAGGCTTCCAGCAGATCAGTCCAGCCTGGCCTTGGACACTTCTAGGGATGGGGCAGCTATAGCTTCTCTGGGCAACATTAAGCAGAGACAAAGTTTTAACTTTTTTTCTGAGTGAATTTTTGCTAGAGCACAAGCCTGGAGTGAAGTGACATTTTATGGCCGTCCAAGACACCAACAGTGCTCACTGTTCAACTGCAGAACACGAGCTCAAGTGAAAACTACAGCTCTGCAAAGAGAGAGAGAAGCAAAGCTCCAGGATTTAAGGCCTGGAAGCAGCTCCCAGCTCTGTCAGCTCTTCCTTGCAGCAGTAAATCTCTGGTGTTTATAAAAACAAAGACGATTTTACTTTCATTACTCCTTGTCTGGTTTACACCCTGAGCTTCTGCCCTTGTGCAGCACTTTGTGCTTCCCTGCCAGCACACAACACAATCATATCCCAGCACTGTGGCTTTTAGTGCTATAAATGGAAAGTATTTATATTATTTACATTGCTTCTGCAACATAAACACTTGAGTTTCACAAAAAACTCTTTGTGTAGGTCAGAATCAACGTGCCTGTACTGCAAAGATGATGCAGAACTGGGGACGGTGTCAACAAATGAGAAACTCATCAGATCTAAGAGGTGCAATTGTGTTTTTTCCTCGAAACAGATCATTAATTACAAACAGTATCACTGTAATTTGTGGATATCCACAATACAAAGATGATTGCTGCCTCTCCACTCGATTGTTGAGGTTACCCCTCACCACCTGAGGCACCCAAGGACAGCTGATTGCCAGGTGAGACAGCTCTGGGCCCACTGACCTTGTCGGGGAGGCGCTGGGCAGAGGTGTCAGTGATCCTGTTGAACACTTTCTGCACGGCTGGGATGCTGATCAGGAACACTGGGCGCACCGTGGTGGCCAGGGACACCAGCAGGTGGCACGCAGAGAGCAGCAACTTCTCCTGCACCTGAGACACAGAGGGGAGGTCAGGCTGCCCAGTCCCACCAGCACACACAGCCAGGGTCAGCTCACTGAGCTGCCAGGACCTGGGGCTGCACCCAGAGGGGGTCAGGCTCTGCACACACAGCCAGGGACAGTTCACTGAGCTGCCAGGACCTGGGGAGGTGTAGCCGGGGGGGGTCAGGCTCTGCTCCCAGGGAAAAGGGACAGGATGAGGAAACGGCCTCAAGCTGGGACAGGGGAGGTTTAGATTGGATTTTGAGAAAAGTTCTTCATGGGAAGAGTGGTCAGGCAGTGGTGGAGTCCCCATCTCTGGAGGGGTCTAAAAGCTGTGGAAATATGGCATTTGGGGACATGGGTCAGTGGTGGCCTTGGCAGTACTGGAGGAATGATTGGACTCAATCTTACAGAGCTTTTCCTAAACAATTCTATGATTTATTTGTCAACCAAATAGCTGAATTCCCTTAATACCATGAGAGAGACTCCCCTGCTTTCAAGCCATAAAAGCATTAGTCTGGGTTTAAAAGCCTTTCAGCTGCTTATGCTTAGCCTGAGCCCCAGTACTGTCAGGACACTTCCCGTGGATCTGGGATGCAGCCCCAGCTCCCAGCCTGTCCCAGCTGAGCAGAGTGCAGCCCCCAGCCCCCAGGGGAGCCAGGGGGGCAGTACCTTGGAGCTGATGAGGGGGGTGATGGCCTCCAGCGCCGTGGACACCAGGGAGATGAACTGCTCGGGGTTCTGCCGGTGCACCTCGCTGTAGAACTGGGCCAGCCAGTGAGCGTAGGCCTGCAGGGCTGCCAGCGACTGGGCGTGCCTGGGGACAGCAGGGGACACAGTCAGCACCATAATGGCACACAGGAGTGGTGTTTTGGGCAAATCTGGCAGCGTGGTTTGTTAAAAATCCCCACTGCTTTTTGGGACCCACCAAGATAAAGGTGTGAATTGATAAAGCCAAGTTATCACCAGCTGGTGCTTGACTGTAACCACACTTCATAATCACACTTTTATCACGTGAAGATTGAGCCAGGACATTTCAGGTGTCCCCCAAATGTGTGACAGTGTTGCTTTCTCAGGCAAGCATTAGAAAATGGATCACAGGTTTCTTCAGGGACAGGGAAAAGGGTGAATCCTTGCTGACAGATCATGGAAAACACCTCCCCAATTACTGTAAACCAGAAAAACCATTAAAACATCACCTGCACAAATTTCAGCGCCATTAACTTGGGACTGATAGGAGAAATCCCATTAGTTAAACAGTGATATGATAAAATCTAGAGGGTGTCTTCAAGGACCTGCTGAAGGTGCAATTCCAAACCAGAACAAGTGTTCAAACCTTAAATTCTGCTCACAGAACTGGGAACAGGTTTGTGCTGCACAGCCTCAGCAAGGGAGGGTCCCTTAAAATCTGTCCCAGAGGTGATGTGTGACCAGCAGCACCAAGATTTCACACAATGTCAGTGCCTGGATGGCAGGCAGTTGTTTGTCCCAGAAATGACTTGCACAGCTGCCAGGCTTATGTTTGTCTTGGAAGACAAGGATTTGAAACCCTCAACTGGGAAAAACCTCTTTTACCTGAGGCACAGATCTGCCTTCGGTAGCAAAAAATCCATCAATTGGATTTATAAATAAACTACACACTCCACAGTGGATCCATTTCTTTAAAATATCACTGTTGTAACACTTATTTCCTCATTAATTACCCTGCTTTTACAGCCACCAGCACAGGGCACAATCCCAGTTTGCTCTCAGAGCTGATTTAAGGGACATTTTTCCTTTTCAGCACAAACATGTTTTCCCATAAATGACTTGGGTACTTCCATTAGAGGAAAGACTGATCTAAAATACTGGCAGCAGCCATGACTTTCATCAGCTGAAAAAAGGTGTTTTCTTGGGGAGCTGCCAACAGCTGGAGAGGCTGTTTCTCAATATGTGCCAAGGAGGGGTCTGAGCAGCAGATGCAGGAGATCCAAGCCTTCCCCACCCTGGGAGTGCCCAGTTTGGGGCACCCCACACTCACACATCGATGAGGTCGGGTTTCAGCACGGAGGGGACGGCAGTCTCGATGTTGTACAGTTTGATTTGGGATCCATACAACGTCACCTTCACCAACCTGGAGGGGCAAAACCACGTGGCAGTGCAAAGAGATTGTACAAATCTGCTCCAGCATCTGGTCTAGTGCAGCTCTTCCCCAGTCTAGGTCAATATTTAGCTAATACACAAATGAGATTTTGACCATTCAGCTTGAAATAATTCAGAGCCTACTGTACTGTTTGGGATAAAATGGAGCAAGTCAGATGGCCCTGCACAGAAATGAAAACACAAAACCTAGGTAAAGGCCTGAAATTCTGCCATTTGTAACCATGTGCTAATTAAGTATCTTGGAGAGGAAGAATAAAATGTTTGCCCTTTCAGCTTTTACAGGTATTTTCATTTAAGAGAAGAATCATGGAGTTATCCAGGCTGGAAAAGACCTTGAAGATCACAAAGTCAAAGGAGCTTTTGGTGATTTAGTGTTTTGAAAGATACAACTCCAGTCAAACTCTATGTGTTATTTAATTGCCTCACAAATGCAGATGCTGGAACACAAGTCCCTCAATGTTTTCAAGTGATTGAATTTATCTCATTCCACCCCTGCCATGGGCAGGGACACCTCCTACTGTCCCAGGCTGCTCCAAGCCCTGTCCAGCCTGGCCTTGGACACTGCCAGGGATCCAGGGGCAGCCACAGCTTCTCTGGGCACCCTGTGCCAGGGCCTGCCCACCCTCCCAGGGAACAATTCCTTCCCAATATCCCATCCAGCCCTGCCCTCTGCCAGTGGGAAGCCACTTCCCCTGTCCTGGCACTCCAGACCATTGTAAATGGTCTCTCTCCATCTTTCCTGATGGCTCCTTCAGTTACTGGAAGGGGTAATCAAGTCACCCCTGAGCTGTTTCTTTTCCAGGTTGAAACAATCCAAATCCCAGCCTGGCTCTAGAACAGAGGGGCTCCAGCCCTTGGAGCATCTCCATGGGCTCCTCCAGACTCTCTCCAGCAGCTCCACATCCTTCCTGTGCTGGGCCCCAGGGCTGGGGCAGCTGTGCAGGTGAGGTCTCACCTGAGCAGAGGTGCAGGGGGCAGAACCCCAACTCCTGGTGCCCACACTGGGGCTCGGCCCAGCACACACTGTTGGCTTTATAATCCACATTTTGGCCATCAAATTCCTTACACCTCAATGTCCTCAGGCCAAGGGGAGGCAGAAAGAAGCCCTGTTTGTCACTGTGCCTGCAGAGGTGACAGCAGCTGTGATGCCTAAAGAGGCTCCCTGGAACAGAGGCTGGACAGTGTTAAAGGAATGAAGCAGGGATTTATGAAAAGGCCTTTAAAGGATACACCTTGGGCAGCACAGGAGCCTGCTGTGGCTACACCCAAGATGGACCTAAAATGGTTTTCACACTTTTCTAAGTTTTGATCCATTTCCATATTGGAGTTCCTTGCCCAGTCCCAGCTCCAGGTTCTGCAGTCCCATCCTCCCAGATTCTCTCCTCAATTCGCTGCTGTTTGCATTTTTGGGGCTGAAACTGCAGCGTGGCCTTGATTCTGGGGCTGGAAAAGGATTGTTTTGTGTGCCTGAACTGTGAGGGAAATTGCTAACACTTTATATGAAGTTCAGAGTCACACACCAATGCAGTACAGAATCTAGAAAATATGAAATGTAAAACTTAAGGCATCAGCTGTGTTGGAACCCTGAAGGTTGGGAGTTTTGAACTTCCTGTGCTTTCTGACACTGACCCTCAAAAGAACACTGCTTTTGACTTGAGGCCTTGGAGAAGGCTTCCAAAATTGGGTGATGGAGTTAGAATCACTGGGTGTAGTTTGAATTAGAAGTGTGAATATCACATGGTGAAAGGTTTGGAATTTGGGGTTTTAGAACACAGTAATAGGCATGGGACAAGCTGGAGGTTCTGGGATATTGTCTCTTCTTCCTTTTTGTTCCTTCTTCATCTTAGTTTTAGGTGGAACTTTGTAAATTGGATTGAAGGTACTGCAGTGCTGGTCACAGGTGTTTGGTCATTGAGGCAAAAGTATAAATAACATAGATGTTGTTAGCTTTTAATTGGATAGTTAGCCTTTAAAAGGCCTTGTAACTAGTGAGATACACTGACATTTTCTTGCTTTTAGCTTGTTAGCTAGAAGTGCTGTAAAACTCTCTGTACTATAGATAAGAACTAATAAACAACTGAGTCCCAACACAAAAATCCATCTCTCATGCTTCAATCCTGACTCTGAGTGAAGGCAGAAGAAAAAAGAACATAAGCACTAATATTTGGAGTTGCTAATACAGCTGTACCCTGTGGGAAGACAGGCTGAAAGGATAGTACAGGAGGTAATTCTCTTGATGAATTACACCTATACTGATTGCTGAGGAGTGGAAACATCTGTGCCTGCCCAATGAGTTTGGGTGCTATTTGGGGTAGCTGGCCACAGGTTGTAGTTTGTGTTGGGGCTTGAGAGTCTGCTGTAGTTTGGGATGGAGTGTGCTGGCTGTGCTGTGAGGAGGAAGGGACATGTGGTTGTGTGAGGGACAGTCAGGGTAAGGGGGACAGGAAAGGGACAGGCTGGGGTTTAGTCAGTCATGCAGAGAGGAGAGGAGGAGTCAGAGCTGTGTGGAGAAGGAGTCAGAGTTGTCAGAAGGCCACTGAAAGAAGGCATGAAAAGCTTTCTAATAAAGAGCTGGTGGTGATGCCAGTCCAGTCTGCCTGGACAGAGCTGTGCCAGTCCAGTACCCACCTCTCCACCACGGTGAGGGCATCGTTGAACCTGGCAGCAAACACGTCCCCAGTGAAGTACTCGGCCAGGCGGCCCACGGCCTGCAGCAGCGAGCTCAGGTCCCTCAGGGAGCAGTGCAGCCTCCTGCAGTCATTCTCTGCTGTGATGTTCAGCCTGTGACCTGCAGTGACACCACAGCCACACATCAGTTTTCTCTGCAGCTGCCCCCAGAGCTGGGAATTCCTGCTCGTGCAAGGGAAAAACTCCCCAGCTCTGATGGATCCCTGCAGCTCTTGGGGATGGGAAGCCTGTGACAAAGTGACAGGAAATGTAAAGTTTATTCTAATTACATGACAAGAATTCTGAAATTAGCTTGGCACTGGGTCACAGGTCAGATGGCAGCACTCGAGCCTGGAAAGAAATCTCAGCTCTTCTGACAACACTGCAAAGGTTGATGAAGATGTCAGTGACTATTTCAGCCTTCTACACCTTTATTTCCTTCTGCATGGTGTAATTCCTGCACAAACAGAAGCCCTTCTGTTTTCTGCTGCCATCAGGAGCATTCCCAGCTCTGGAGAAGGTGGTTTTCCACATGGAGAAGGCAGTTTTCCACACTCCCTCTGCTGGCTACAGTTCCAGTGATCCAGCAGCAGATTTGGGACAGAGAATTTGTGACTTCACTTCTGATGTGAGGTGTGTTGTGCACTTCTGTATTTCTCAGGCACAAGAAACAATCTGCTAAGGAGATTTTCCAGCCCCACACAATCCTCCTGCTGCTCAGGTGTGGATACCTAGGCTCAAACATTCCAGAGCTTCTACTAAAAAAGCAAGTATGTTCTGCAACACCACCTTTTGAAGAAAATCAGATTTTCTTTCCACTGACTGTATTTCATCTCAGCTCAAGCTTTCAGCAACAACCTCTCCATTTTGTGCCATCAATACAAACACACCATCCTGTGCCACGTGCTCTGGGATGGGCAGGAAGTTGGATCAGAGGCTCACTCCTGGTCTCTTCCAACCCAATCCATTCTGGGATTCTGTGCCACCACCCAGGGCTCAATCCAGAGCTGCAGCTGAGCTGCTGATCCAGCCCCCAGGACAGCTCCTAACACAGGCTGGTGCCACTGCACTAAACCTCTACACATTGCTTATCCTAGGGCTGAAATGATCCTGAAACTGGGAATATTTTTTCTAGAACTGGCTATACAACAGTCACCATTCTGCCATGTCCAGCAGTGTTGCAAATGTGACAGATTGCTTTCCTGGTCACATCAGGGAATTTCAGTATTACCACAACCTCCCCTCAGGCAGATCTCCCTATTATTGCTTCCCTTGTTTCTCAGGAAGGAGCTGTAGCATTTGGTGCTGCACACCTGTCTTAACACTTCTGGTATCTTCATTTCAAACACCAGAACAAGGGGAGAACCAAGCCAGTAAGAATAAATCACATTATAAGATTTGTCTGCTGCTGGAGTTTAACTCCTGAGCCATAAGACACCACACAGGTTCTGATCAACTGAATATAGAAAAATCAATACCAAAGCACATCTAGAGAGGTTTTGCAGTGATGACAGAGGGAGGAGCAGTGGTAGGGGGTGCTTATTACCTGTTCCTGAAGTGACCACGAACTGCTGGAGCCCCAGATACACTTCCAGGTTATCCTGCAGAACGGGAAACTGCAAGAGAGAAAAACTGATTGTGATCCTGGGGCTTGGCAGACCCAACTACTGACTGCTCTGCCAGAGCAGAGTTCTCTCATTTCTCCCCACTGCCTTCAGACAGACATTTGGAGGAAGGGCAGGATGGGCTCTGGGCTGATCCTGCATCCCACAACTTCCCAGGTCCTGACAGCTGTCAGGAAAACAAAAATCACTTCCCTGTGGCAGCTCTCCTCTGCCTCTAACCCCAGCAATCAGCCTGACAAGAGAATGGTCTGGCAGTGGAAATGGGGGCACAGCTGGAGGTACAGCCCAGGCCAAGGAGCAGAGGAGTGGCAGAGTCTGAAGTGCAGGAGATCTGTGCTCACCCCCCTCACCTTCTCAAAAGGTGATACTTAAAAATCTCCCAAAATATTATTTAACCAGAAAGTTGCTTCAGTGCCTCTACCAGGGTACAGAAGGGAAGCAATGCAGCACTCTGCCAGCAAGCTGTAGGCTGCAGCAGCTAAAATTCCATGGGGAAAACAGCCAAAGGAATAAACACCACAGTCCTCATGCACCCCAGTGTGGGAGCAGAGTGTCAGCCCAGCTCCATCACTCAGCAGTGACAGCAAACATGCCAGCTCCTGCTCATCCTTCAGCTGAGGAATATTCCTCAACCCAATCAGCCTGGCACAGCTCTGTTTAATTTCTTTTGGGGAAAATGGTTGAAATTGGTGGTTGGTTTTATGGAAGTTCTCTCACCCATGAGCTTAAGGAGCTGTAGCCTTTCCTTGCCCAGCCTGGGATGGAGCAATGGCAGCTGCTGCCCACTGCTTTCATTATTTGCCACTGCTAAAACTCCTAAACTAACCACTGCACCCACCAGCCCTGCAGCCACTGGGAAAAGCACAGGGAACTGCTTGAGAGCCTCCCACATTCCCCAGTCCACAAGAAGGAACAATGCAGAGCTCAGGAAAACACTCCCTACTCTGCATCCAACATGCTGTGCCTAATTAACAGTGCAGTGTCTTTGCATAACTGCCTGAGGGGAGTTTAAAAAACCACAGAGCCTTCCTCATGGGAATGTGTTACTCCAAGGAAGCCACATGCTCTGCTCCATCTGATCCATCTGCTCCCTGAAACACTGCTCCACTCCTTGGTGCCTCCTGCTGACTCACACCAAAGCTGCACAGCAGCCTCTGCTTTTGTTCCCTCCTTCTAGTGACAGGCTTCTGCTTCTCTGCTTCAGGAAAAATAGCAATTGCAAATGCACTTCAGGTCAGGCATCTTCTGCCTCTGCAGCAGCCCAGTTTTCTCTGCTTCTTGGGAATACAATCCAGAGGTCGAGGTGTGCAGTGTTCCCAGTAGGATTAATCCACTGCTGTTCTTTCTCTGCTTCCTCACCCAGGAAAACCCCACCTGGACTGCTCTGAATTCTGGGCTACATTTCTATCCTCAAGATCTCCTCCCCAAAATTGTTATGATGCTACAAATCCGGACAACTTTTACACCCCCAAAGGCAGTGACAACAGCTGAAGAGAAGCACTTATCCAGGTCAAATCTGCTTCCCAAAAGCCCAAGGCCTCTTTCCAGCATTTTTATCTAGCCTCTAATTAAAATAAAGATTCTACTCTCTTTAAAGCCCTAATAATGACACTTATCTGCCCAATTCACAGCCCTGCCTCCGAGATAAAGGCCAAGACAAACTGCACAGAGGGGTTGCTGCCAAATGTTTACACTTTGAGATGTGGGAATTTCTCAAGAGTGTCCACCAAGCTGGACAGAAGCACTCTCTCCAAAACACACCAAGAAATGCAACGAAGCCAAAAAACCAATTTTTTCTCTTCAATTTCTCATCTCCCCTTGCCAAGTTTTGCATCCAACCCCAAATTTCCCTACTTCTTTTTGGCACTGGGGCATCTATTAAAAAAAAAGTCTTCAGCAGTTGCTGCTCATTCCACGTGGCATTTGGGGCTGGGGAAGGACTTACAAGTGTGGAGAAGGCGTGAGTTGGCAGGAGCTCCATGACTTTGGCCACCACTTCCAGGCTCTGGCGTAAGTACCGCTGCCACTCCGTCTGCTGCTGCAAACCAAGGGGACACTGGGGTGAGCACAGCCCTTCCCAGGGGAGCACACAGCTTTTGGGACACTGGGAAAGGAGGGAGAAAACCACCCCCCAAAGCAGCACCTTAGAGAAATGGAACTTGGAACATTCCACTCGGATTTGTTTTTATATAGGATTCATTCTGTTTTCATACAGAATTGATAAAACTGGGGGGACAGCGCAGGAGAAGGGAGGGGAAAGAGTGGCAATAACTTGATAGATGAATTAAACAATTATTTTAACACTAAAAGACTCCATGCTCAGCTACACAGGTGACTGAGAAAGAAGCTGCCTGTTACCATCACAGCCCAAACCTGCCATTAATATGACAAGGTAAAAATAGAACAAGAAATACACACAGCAACAGAATCAACAGCACCATATCCTGACTTAATTTTGTCCTTAAATCATGAACTAAAACTCTTTTCAAGTTTTATACCAAAAGCTTAAAGTCTTGCAAGTATCATTATCATCTGCCACCCTGTTTTGGAAGCATAAGAATAACTTCATCAGGACTGCTTTAGAAAATTTATATCCTTATTTGTGACATTACTATCACCATGGAAAGGCATCCAAACACCAACACGGTCTTTACAGAGGTATGACAGCTAATTATCCAGATGACACAAGTGTCAAATGAATCAAGAAAATAATTAATTTTGCTTATGAAATGGTGCTGCTGTCAAGCTCAGAAGCTGTGATGTGACCAGACCTCAACACCCCAGAATTTAAAAATCTGTCTGATCCCATTCGTGGTGAAATTCCCTCTGCTCCTTCACCTACCCCCTGACAGCTGACCTGTCCTTCCAGAGCTCTGGCCCCACCCATTTTGGCCACTTACTCCACTTCGACATTTATCAGCTTCAAGATGATTTTTAGCAATGCCAACTTAGGAGAAATAAACTTAAACACAAGTACCAACAATACACAGCTTCAACCTTTTGCTTCAGAGATATTTTAGCATTAAAATTCCCAAGTGACCAGCAAATTAATTCCAAACTAATTAAACACTTTCAATTCCAAAGGAATGACATGGACACTTAATACCTCTGACAATCAGAACATAAGGATATAAATTTTCCCCCCAGTAAGAACCAAGTTCAACCCAAAGGTTAGATCTTCAGTGTGGCTTTTTGTGAAAAGCATCTGAAGCTGTTTTACAGCTCAGACCCCCCACAGAAGGGAGGGGAGAAGCAGCTGTTTAGCCCATACTCCCAAGTTCAAGCTCTGGAAAAGCCACTCCAGGTGTCAGCAGTGCAAGCTGTGCTGCCCAGCTCTGCTCCTTACATCATCATCCAGGGTCTCGTCATCCAGCTCCTCCAGCTGTGCCTGGTTATACCTGAACTGGATCCGGTTCAACACCTCTGTCAGCAACAGAACCAAGGCATCTTCGTACCTGCAGCCACCAGAACACACACAAAGAGCTGGGTAAAACCCTTCCAGCAAAGGAAATCTAAAACACAACAGTTGCACCAAGCAGCTCCTGGCATTCAAGGTATCAGCTCATTTCAGGTCACGAGGTACCTGTAAGGAAACAGCCTTGGCAATACCCAATACTCTGCCCCTGGAAGGGAAAGGGAGGATTGTCAGCACCAGAAACAGCCCCAAAGTTCAAAACAGGAAAAGCAGGAGCAGCTTGCCAGGAACAAAACCAGGTATCCACAAACAGGAGGCACCAAGAGCCTCTTGGAGCCTGGGCACTGAATGAGGAACAGAGGAACCAGGGCAGTCGTTGCTGTCCCAGGTGGGACCCTGAGCCTGTCTGTGCTGCTCTCTCCTTCCCCACACTGAAATTCAGGCCCTTCTCCCCTGAAACAAAGCCAGCCCCTTTCCTGCTCTCATTGTAACACTGAAGGTGTGTCACTGAAATATCCCTGCACCTCTGGGAGCCAGGGAGCTGGCACAGAGCACACCACAGAAATAATGCCAAGCTGCAAACTCAGCAGAACAATCACTCCTGCTGCCACAGCACCAAACTTCAGCAATTTCCAGCAGGGTTAGTCTGATTTTTCCTTGAAAAACCTTCTCAAAACAGTTGGGGTCTCATTAAAAAATCCTGTTTTTTTCTAGGGAAAATCAGGTTGGAAAAACAGGCAAAAAAAACCAAAAAGAGTAACAGACGCAGAGCTTGACGCAAGCCAAGTGTCAGATGTGACAGTCAGCTGTGCCACCAGCCAGGACAGCTGCAAGCTCTGGGCAAGGTGGTGTAACCTTGGATTTGGCAACTTCTCCAGTGATAAAAGTGGCATTATGTACAAAATGCAGAGTTTCTGAACCACAGAACAGGAAATGTCATCGGTGCCCCTGTGATGTAACCACCCCCAGACTGCCCAGCTCAGAGTTCCCACGGCTCAGGGTGTGCAGGGACCTGGAGATGTCAGAGCTGCCACTGAGGACAGGCAGCTCTGAAAACAGCACAGCCCCAACCACTCACGAGCTTTATTGATGATTTTGTAGTCTGACAGACCTAGAGACAACTTTTTGTTACAATTTTCTCCACCAAGACCACACGTGTGTTAGACAGGCACGGGAGCAAATAATGAAGTTCCAACCCAAAAAATCTACTTCTTGAGAAATTCAAACCCCACAGTTCCCATGCTGAAAGGAGGAGCTGTCTGCTCTACAGTAGTTCCACTTTTCCTTGTGGTTATGATGCCAGGATGGCTTTTAAAAACCAACTGCAGCTTTTCATGGTGCTGAAGGGAAAGAATATTCAGTCTGCACTTTTAGAAAAACTAGATAATACACAAACCATGGTGCTTTTAAACCTCAAAAACCCAAACAACTCACCAGGATATTCAGCAGATTTTTAAAGTGGCAGCAAAGAGACTTTTCTGAAACAAAATCCACCCCTTTAGGGTCAGCATCTGCCAAGGAAGAGCTGCCAACCACTGTTGTAACTAATAAACACAGCAGTAACCAAGTGCAACTTTTGACTTCCAGTCTCATCTGTGTTTCTCAGAATTACACTCTCTATTTAAAGAGGAAATTTAAAATCCTAATTAAATAAACTTTGTTTCCTAATTCATTAATTAGTTGTATGAGCTATGTGAGCACTAAGTAAGCAACTTGGGTTGTAGTTTCCTCCTCTAATTTGTGCTAAAATGTGCTTCAGTTCTATTTTAGACTACAAAGCTTCCTTCCTCTGCCTGCAAGGTTCACACACAACATATGTAAGTGACAGTTTGTCTACCCAAACCTGCTCAGCCTGAATTCTTGTGAATCAGTGTGAAACACTGAGCTTTATGCTTTTTATACTTCATGATTTTAGAAAAACAAAGGACTCAACCACACATGAAGCTGCTGTAAACAGTAGCTTATTTCTCACAGCTCTTCCAAGTTGACCACAAAGTCTCTTTGCTGCTATAGGAAAAAAATTCTTCCCTGGGAGGGTGGGCAGGCCCTGGCACAGGGTGCCCAGAGAAGCTGTGGCTGCCCCTGGATCCCTGGCAGTGTCCAAGGCCAGGCTGGACAGGGCTTGGAGCAGCCTGGGACAGTGGGAGGTGACCCTGGACATGGCAGGGGTGAGATGAGATGAGTTTTAAGGTCCATCCACCCCAACCCATTCCATGGTTCCAGGCTGTCCCACCCCAGCCCTCACCTGTTGAGCACTGCTTCTTTGTCTGCCAGGCGACTTTTGATTTTGCTGGTCAGATAGTCCAAGAAGAGTGTCCAGATGTCCAAGCAAGAAAAGTAACCTTCATGTGTAGGCTGAAAAACACCAAAATTCCCAATGAGTACCACAAGCTATGGCAAGATGGATTTCACACACTGAAAACAGGAGGTAACATCCACTTTAATCCATGGGAAGAGCTGCTTGCTTTACTGAAACAGTTCTAGGATGTCACTGGAGAGATTCAGAGCTGCCAAAAGATGAGCAAGAGCTTTTGTACAAGGGCAGGAACCCAGGAATTATGAGGTTGGTCTCAGCATTAACCCATCTCATGGCTTGCTACACCAGCTTAGAGCATTCCAGGGCCTAAAGGAGCTCCAGGAGAGCTGGAGAGGGACTGGGGACAAGGGATGGAGGGACAGGACACAGGGAATGGCTTCCCACTGCCAGAGGGCAGGGATGGATGGGATATTGGGAAGGAATTGTTCCCTGGCAGGGTGGGCAGGCCCTGGCACAGGGTGCCCAGAGAAGCTGTGGCTGCCCCTGGATCCCTGGCAGTGTCCAAGGCCAGGCTGGACAGGGCTTGGAGCAGCCTGGGACAGTGGGAGGTGTCCCTGCCCATGGCAGGGGGTTGGAATGAAATGATCTTCAAGTTTCCTTCCAATCCAAACCATTCCATGATTCTATCTATGATAATAAAAAGCTGTTTCCTTGTCATTATTCCTGTGTTGCTGGGGCTGAGTTGCACTGACAGCTTCTACAGCAAGGTAAAACCAACCTAAAGCCACAGGGCTTGGGCTTTTTAATACAAAAACTAAAAGCTACAAGAAAGCCACAGATTGAGGACAAAGAACAGCATCCCCAAGCACAAACCAAGCAAGTCTGAGAGACATTTCCACACATTGTCCATTCCAAGGACTAGAAAAAAAAAATTAAAGCAGAAGCAAAGTGAAACATCAGATAAGTTGTTGTTGCAGGGTAACCACCTGTGACCTCTGGCTCCAGCTAAATCCAAGAGCACATGAAGCCATTTCCAAGTCCCCAGCACCAGTGGGAAGTGCCAGTAAGATCCAGTTAAATGCTCTTTTTTTTGGGTTGACTGGGGCAAACAAGAACAACAGAACAGATTGGGAAAAACGAGGATGTGGAGCTGTACCTGATGAAAAGTGTATTTGAACAACAGGGCCAGGAATTCAACCACGGGGAACTGGGAGTAGGACTCGATCCTTCGTAGGTGGACACTCACAAAGAGACGGAGGAAATCTGTGAATTTCTCAATGTAGCTACAAGGGAAAGGAGAAAACACTGAGAAAAAACAGGAAAAGTGCCCCAAGGCAAAGCAATTTCAGTGAAATAGTGATAAAAGCCACTCTAAATCTTCTCATTCAAAGCAAAGTTACAATTAACCATCAGTAGAATAATTAAAATATAAAGCCCTGCAATGATTACCTACAGGATGGGCAACCCTTCACTCCATTAACACCTGAAACAGCAGAAAAGACAATCTAGTCAAAAGCAACTTCAATATTCAGACAAATATCGAGTTCAACCAGGCCTGCAAATAAACACAACCCCCTCCACCCTGGAGAAATAATTTGATAGCAAAGGTCACTGTACTGATGGAGACAGGATTAGTGAAATGAACTGTGCCCCCGAGGAATTCAGCTGGAAGCAAGAAGTGAACTCAGGAATCAGCAACAGAGGGGTTACACTTACAGGAGGGGGTGGGAGAGCCAGGGAGCTGAGAGCTGGAAAGGAAAATTCCTCCTGCAGTGGAGATCAGCTCCATTCTGAGCTGAGCCCAGGGACTGACTGGGAAATGAAAGAGAAATTTTCCTACAAAGCATGGGGCTCCTCAGGGAATGTACAAAGTGTAGTTCCCAAAAGGAGCCTGCCACCAAATCTTCAGGGACTGCAGCCACAGCACGACCTTGGTGCAGCAGGGACAGTTCTTGAGGGGAAAATGGCAAAAAAACCCCCAGTGGGGTGAGATTTACTGGGGAACACAAGCACAGCACGAGCTTCTGCAGGGTTAAAAACCATCTCCAGCTCCATCTGTGCAGCAAGAGTTAAACACTCCATCAGCCACAGGAGGGGTGGCAGCACCACACACACATCACACACAGGCAATTCCAGCCTTCCCCCACGCCCAGAGCTCTGAAATGCACCAAACCACTGAAAGTTTGTATTTTGAATAAAAAGTTGGGCTCAGCAGAGTTTCAGACAAGCATGAGCAGCCTGGTTTTACTGTACTGCCTGCCCTGCACTGCTACAAACTCTGGGGATTTGTGGGGGTTTTTTTGGGAATCCCCACTCTTTCTAACAAGAACTCCCTCACGACCAGCAGCACTGCCAGCTGTCAGAGCTGCAGCACTGGGGGCTGTTGTGAGCCTTCAAAACCACACACTGCTTTGAACATGCAAAAAAGATGAAGTTCCTTCTTTATTTGGCACTGCCTACTTGACAGGAGATCACTGAGCACACCTGAGCACAGATCAAACACTTCAAAATCAAAGCCAGGTGAAAAAAATTTTAAAAATAAGTCCAGATTCAAACACCTCCATCCTTTTAATTTTTATTTTCTAAATAGGCTTTGACCTGAGACCAGTGAAATTCTTCCTTGGCCCCCAGCCCCCTTCTCCAACTACTGAGCCACTGCCTGGACCCTCACCATCCTTCCCATATTTTGGGATCTTCAAAGCCAGACACAAAAGAAGCAAAAGGCAATTTGAAATTACTCTTTCTTGGACTAGTCTGGCAGTTTCAAAATGTTCAGACTGATTTTTAACAGAACAAAAATAACCAGCAGCACAAGAGGAAGGCAAGGAAGGACTTCAGGGCCTGCAGGTTCTGAGCACACCCAGCTACTGAAGGGGATTCCTTCAGTGCCCCTTTCCTTCAGGAAAGCCAGGATGACACTTCCATGCACTAAGTCCTTTAGTTTTGGACACAAAAAGTACAGCTGTGCCCTTAAGTGACAAAAGGAAAATCCTCATGGCCTTTTCCACAGAGAAGACAAGGAGAAAAGAAAGCTCCACTCCCCCAGAAGCCAGCTGGACTTCTCCAGTCTCCAGGAGATCTTGGTTCCATCCCTATTTCAGACCTTAGTAATGAAGAAAGGGGGGGTCTCCCAACTCCAGACACCAACAGTCCCTGTGGATAACAGGTCTGAGGAGTGTCATGGAATGGCAACTCCACCTCTGCCCAGGCCAGCACAGCTCCAGAGCCTCCACTGAAGGCTGGTCCCAAAGGCTGCTTGATTTTGTCCATAAAAGAAAGAACAGTTCAATAAGGGATTGGGATTGTGGGTTTCCAGGAGAGCTTTTCTGAAATCCAGAGGGGAACTCCTGGCTCTCTGTGCCTTGTAGGCAAAGGTGGCACATTCTCACACATCTCATTTCTAGAGTAACACAAGTCAGAGCTAGCAAAAAATAAGCAGTAGAATTCCCTGTGAGTCTGGATTTACCACCCCAAAGCTACACCTTTATCAAAGGATATAGAAAAGGAGAATTCTGCATCAGAATTCTACAAATGGACCCACAGCTTTTTTGCTACGTGTTTTTTTCTCCTGAGTGGAAATTGATTTCCACCCTTGTGTACCCATAGTAAATACTCAGCACTTTCACACAGTTACAACCTCTCTGCCACTGTCAGCAGCCCTGTGACATGAGGCAGCACCAAGTCACCACCCTGCCAACACCCAGGCTTAGCCACTCAACAAAACACCAAGAGGAGTCTCACTTTGTCCCCTGCAAGTAGGAATATCTGACATAAGAGGGTGGAGCTGTCCTAGGGAACAAAAGGTGGCACTAACACCCTGGAAAATGAGAATACACAGCTTCCCAAGGTGCTGCTGCTTCCCTGCTGCCTTCAGCCAAGCTTATGGAGAGCCTTGGAAGTGGAGCCATTCACCACTGAAGAGAGCTCCCCAAGCTATGCTGGGTACTGTTTAAAAATAAATTTAAAAAAAAAAAAATAAAAAAATCAGAAATGGCCATGGCTCAATGAAGGGTAGGAAGCCGTTTTCTCTGTTTCAGTTGTTTTCTGCTATTTTCTCCCAAGTCATGACTCACAGGTTGTGTCCCCACTCTCGGATACTGACCAGAGGGGACACTGCAGTGCCTTCTGTGACAATAGGTTCAGCTCTGGTGCCACCTCAGACCTGCAGTCAAACAGCAACAAACAGGGACAGGGGAGGGAAGGGACAGCGAGGAGCACAAACCTGGGCCAGCACCGAGCCCTTACCTGGGCACACCCACCTCTGTGCCTGGCTGCCCTCCTCAGTACTCTGAAATAAAAAGGCCACCAGACACACCATGCACGACCCCAAAACAAACCCAGATCCCTTCAGAGGAAGCCTGAAGGATTCCCCACCTCTCATCCAGCTCCTCGAGCCGGCTCTTGACCGTGTGCGCGTTGTTCTCCTTGGTGATCTTCTGCAGGAGGTAGAAAGTCTGCTGGAACATGCGGAGCAGGTACTCCTCGAACTCCATGGGCACACAGTTCTTGGACATGAGTTCGTTGATGCAGGCCATGGCCAGCACCCCCAGGCGGCCCCGCTCCTGGCCCAGCAGTGCCGTGTGGCTGCTGCCGTTCACCGATGACATCTTGCGGGCGCGGGTGTCGCAGCCGAAGCGCGCGAAGTGGAAGATGGTGGTGAGCAGGGACGGGGTGATGCTGGTGGACAGGGGGATCCAGCTGAACAGGTGTGCCAGGCACTCCAGAGCCAGGGAGCAGATGTATTCACTGTCTGTGTCCAGGATGGGGATGGGCTGGTTCAGCAGCTTGGCTGCGCTGGGGCTCTGCAGGAGGCTACTCAAGAGGTCACCTGGGGGAGAGAGGGGGGTCAGGCGGTGTGACAGCGGTGTGACAGCGGTGTGACAGCGGTGTGACAGCGGTGTGACAGCGGTGTGACAGCGAGGGGAGTTTGCACCATTAATCAGTGCTTTGTCTCCTCTGCCTTCACTCAGAGCCAGCATTAACAAATACACAAAGGAAATGGATTTTCTCGTGTTCGGGCTTGGTTGTTTGTTAAATCTTATCTTCAGCAGCACTTCTAGCTACCAGCCAGAAGTGAGCAAAATGGAGATGAATCCAGCTGCTACAAGGTGTCTTAAAGCTAAACAGCCCAATAGAGAATTAACACCTCTATTATTTATCCTTTTAACCCAATAACTAAGTTCCCATGACCCTCACTGTGACACTGACTGACCAACCAGAAACTACTGCCTGAAACCCATGAAGAAGGAAGATGAACATTGAAAGAGACACCACCCAAAAACCCTCCATCTTGTCCCATACCTATTACCATACTATAAAAACCTCAAATTTAAAACCCTTTACCATGTGAAATCACACACTTCTATTTAACTACACACCTGTGATTTTAAATTCACCACTCATATTTAGAAGCCTTCTCCAAGGCCTCAGGTCAAAAGCAGTGTTCTCCAGGGGGTCAGTGCCAGAAAGCACAGAAAGCTCAAAAGCCCAAGGTTCGTGGGATCCAACAAGGCAGGGCATGAACCCCCAGCTGCCCAGCCCAGCTGGACTCTGACCATCCTTGTGGATCCCTTCCAACTCAGAACATCCTGTGATTCAGCAGGTTATTTGTGTGAGAGGAACTGGTGATTTCTGTACTCAGGAATTAGCCTCACACAACCCTTCTGGCCTGACCAGGCAGGGTTCTCCTGGTATTTCAGAAAATACAATAGCATGGGGTGTATTTTAGGAATTTATTATAAAATTCATCCCCCCACAAGACTGAGCATCCTTGATGTAATCTTGGCACATCCCTGTTATGCTGAAGGTGGCAGTCTTCTGCTGGCCTGTGACACTTCTGATGATGCTCCCAGTCACACCAAAGAGCTCACTCAGGGCAGCACCACTTCCCAGGGAGAAATGCCATGGCAGGCACAGATCACATCCCCCAGGCTCCCAACCACACAACAAAGGCTTCCCAAGAAAGGTGGAGTCTAAAAAATCTGACACAGCCTCAGGATTTATCTTCCATGACCTTCTCCAGCCTCCAACCAAAGCAATATAAAGTTAATATTTGCAATATCTCGTGACAGAGTTCCACAGCTTCCCCATGAAGCTGCTTTGTTTGGGGTATGCCAGCTCCTGGTTTCACTTTCTACCCAAACAGGGAACGGAAATAAACCCTGCTTTCACTTTCTTTATGTCAGGCTTCTAACACAGCTCCTGCTCACTTTCTTTGACAGAAAGGTTTTACTTCAGTTGTTACTTACAGGGAAGCCATTCACATCCCTCCATCACCTTTAGTGCCCTTCTACAAAGCTTTCATTGCTCCTCTGCACCCACTGACAGTGAGAGAGCAGAACTGCAGCCACCACTCAAGGTGCAGGTGAGCCTTGGCTCCCCAGAGCAGCACAGCAGGGAATTATTGCTGACTGCTGCTGCTGTGAATTCCAATGATGTGGAGAAGCTCTAAAGTTAATCCTGCCTAGTCCAGGGTGAACGCACAGCAAGAGGGGACCACATGCACTCACCTTTCATCTCCCACCCCTAACCAAGCCACCAACAACCCGGGGACTCCCTTAACCCTGATGGTCTTTGCTTCCTCAAAAGCTTCTGGAACCCAAGGGCCAGCCCCAGCCAGGCTGCCTTTCCCACAGATGCTGCCCACAATCCCCAGGCTTCCACCTGCTGCAAAACCATTCACCTTCCCCAGGTTGTGCAATGCACTTCTCTTCATCTTTAATAACCTCTTCACCTTTAAAAATCTGGCACTTGCTGTGCTACAGAATCTGAAGTTCTTGGAGAATCTGAGTGATTTTTTTATGGAAGTGTAACATCCTGACACACCAGCAGTGCCAAAATAACAGCTATGATTTACTGAGCTACTTCCAATGTACACAAGAGCCTGAGTGATGAACACATCCCTCCTAAGGCTTCATTTTTTACCAAGATTGATGTCTTACATCACTAAATTCATAATTCCCTGCCAAGTCTTATCATTGCTTCTTTCTCCTGCACTCTAGAAACTGAAGGCATCACGTGGCTATGGCTGAGCAAGACAATCCTGCCCTTCATTCTTAGCACTGAACCCCCTGAGGGGACATTCACACCTGGACAGCTCAGACTGTGCTTTAACAGACCCCCTGAAGCTCAACAAGGTCAAGTGCACCGGGGCAATCCCAAGCACCAGTCCAGGCTGGGCAGGGAATAGACTGAGAGCAGCTCTGAGGGAAGATTTGGGGTGTTGGGGGTGACAGCTGGACATGGCCTGGCTGTGAGCACCCAGAACCCCCCCTGTGCTGGGCTGAGCCCCAGGGTGGGCAGCAGGAGGGGGGGATTCTGCCCCTCTGCCCCCTCAGGTGAGACCTCACCTGCAGAGCTGCCCCAGCCCTGGGGCCCAGCACGGGAAGGACGTGGAGCTGCTGGAGAGAGTCTGGAGGAGCCCATGGAGATGCTCCAAGGGCTGGAGCCCCTCTGGAGCCAGGCTGGGAGAGCTGGGGGTGCTCACCTGGAGAAGAGAAGGCTCCAGGGACACCTCAGAGCCCCTTCCAGGGCCTAAAGGGACTCCAGGAGAGCTGCAGAGGGACTGGGGACAAGGGATGGAGGGACAGGACACAGGGAATGGCTTCCACTGGCAGAGGGCAGGGCTGGATGGGATATTGGGCAGGAATTGTTCCCTGGGAGGGTGGGCAGGCCCTGGCACAGGGTGCCCAGAGAAGCTGTGGCTGCCCCTGGATCCCTGGCAGTGCCCAAGGCCAGGCTGGACAGGGCTTGGAGCAGCCTGGGACAGTGGAAGGTGTCCCTGCCCGTGGCAGGGGGGTTGGAACTGGATGGGCTTTAAGATCCCTTCCAACCCCAACTATTGTTATTCTTTTAAACATTCAGTTCAGCCAACTCCACAAAAATCAATGAGAATTAAAGATTCTCATCTTTTAATCCATCCACACCAGAAACTCTCAATTACATTCCTGTAACTCACAGCAGTTTGTTCAAGTGCTCTGCACGCAGTTCAATCACTGAAGCTCTGAGGTTCAGGGATTTTCAGTGTCTTTGCAAACAGGTGACAAATTTCCAGCATCAGCTGCATTCATGGCAAAGGAGAAAACTCCCAGTGACTGGCTCTGCAGCAGGAGAGCAGCCACTAATAATTCTACCACTCATTTGTTTGCCATAGGTGAGTGAATATTCCTAGGAAGGGATTCATCAGGAAATGTGCTATAAATCGTGCAAAGACAACATTTGGAGACTGACACTGTTGCTGAGTAAATCCTACACCACGGCAATAACTCTAATGTTGTCCAGCCTGGGACATTATCAGAGTTCCTTTGCTTTAGTGATATGAGAAATTAGTTTAATGTTGTCTTCAAGTACTATTTAAAATCTATGCAAGACTTGCAAGTAACCATTTCACTCCACTTCCCTGTGCAAATGAAAAATAGGAAGCAGAGGTTTTCCAAGTTTCTAAAGAGATTTGGGCTCTGATGGAGGATATTAAACATTTATGGAGACTCAGGAGCTTGTTTTGCCTCTTGGAACACCTTTAATCTCACCTGAATGCAAAGAGTAAAGGGTGGTGGCCTCACTTAAGCAATGAAAACATTCAAGTACATCTCCAGTACACAGGAACTGAATCTCAGGGAACACAAAATGAGCAAGCAGTGGATCAGAGGAAAGCACCTGGTGCTCCATTTGGAAGTGGTGGAATTACCATGTCTGGAAATGTCCAAAAGCCACGTGGATGTGGCACTTGGGGACATGGTTTAGTGTGCCTCTGGCAGTGCTGGTTAATGGCTGCACTCAATCTCAAAGTCTTTTCCAACCTTAGTGATTCTGTGACTTCAAGAAGTGGAAGCACAGCTGGTTTTAACATGGAGACAGTAAAGACACAGCATAGAAAAATAAAACTGAGAGAGTTTCACACAAACAAGTTTGCACAGGCAAAATGAAACTTCTAAAGGCACTGCTGGTGTGGTCCTGGTTCTTAGCAATTATCTTGAAAAAACACTGTGTGAAGTTTGTTTGTTTTCCCTGAAAGGGGAGAAAGGAAAAGCCCAGCACAGAATTGCAGCTGACTTCCAGTTTGGGAAATATGATCCCAAGTCACGAGGTGAGCACACAGGTGGACGAAAGCTGCCTCAGCACAAGCCCCAGGGGACTGAGGACACCCAAGAGGCTTCCACGACAGCCAGCCCAGAATTTGTTCCACCAGTGCCCTCCCCCAGCACCATCCTTGACAATTGACACCAGAAGCTTTGATCTTTTCTGTAAATATTTCCTGTCCAAACTCTTCCCAGCTACAGCAAAATCCACTCTCCCCCTGCCAACCCAAAGGAATATTTCTTCCCATTAAACTCTGTGGTTTGTATATAAATACAGAAGTATCTTAAGCTCTTCTATGACAGGAAAGGAGCACTTGGAAGTGCTGCTCAAACTTCAATGTGAAAGGTTTAGCACTAAGCAAAACACTGCCAACAGCTTATCAGAGGCAGCAGTCTGGAGCTGCCTGGTGCAATCTGGCCACAAGGAAATGATCTGCAGCTCTCAGGGAACTGTTCAAGGTCCCAGGGACAAGGAAATGTGTGCCAAGGACAAGGACAGAAAACTGTTCTCCATTTCAGAGGCAGCTAAGAAAGAGATGTAAATGGGTTAACATCAGCCAAGCACTCACACAGAAGTCTAGCAGGAATAGATAGAAAACAAACTTTCATAATCACAGAACAGTTTGGGTTGGAAGGGACCTTAGAGCTCATCCAGTTCCACCCCTGCCATGGGCAGGGACACCTTCCACTATTCCAGGTGGCTCCAAGCCCTCTCCAGCCTGGCCTTGGACACTTCCAGGGATCCAGGAGCAGCCACAGCTGCTCTGGGCACCCTGTTCCATTTCACAGAGACTTGGCTACCTTTATTTTCTTTTTCCCAGCTAGGATTCAGTTTTGCTCCACTGGCTTTGATGTGCCAACAGCTGAATTCAGGAGACAATGCCAACCCCATGCAAGGCCACAGGCTTGGGGAAGAGGGGTTGAAAAGTTGCTCAGAGGAAACGTGTGCCCAGGTGGGCAAGAGGGCAATGGCACCTGGCCTGGAGCAGCACTGGGGTGACAGCAGGACCAGGACAGGGACTGTCCCCTGTGCTGTCACTGCTGAGGCACCTCCAGTCCTGTGTCCAGTTCTGAGCTACTCACAACACTGAGGGGCTGGAGCGTGTCCAGGGAAGGGACCAGAGCTGGGGAAGGGGCTGGAGCACCAGGACAGGCTGAGGGAGCTGGGAAAGGGGCTCAGTCTGGAGAAAAGGAGGCTCAGGGGGAACCTTCTGGCTCTGCACAACTCCCTGACAGGAGGGGACAGCCGGGGGGTCGGACTCTGCTCCAGGGAACAGGGACAGGAAATGGCCTCGAGCTGTGCCAGGAGAGGTTTAGGTTGGGTATTTGGAAAAAATTTTCATACAAGGGTGGTCAGGCCCTGGCACAGCTGCCCAGGGCATGGTGGGGTCACCATCCCTGAGAGGATTTCAAAGCCTTGCATATGTGGCAGCTGGGGACACGGGTTAGTGGTGGCCTTGGCAGTGTTGGAATAACAGCTGGACTTGATGACTTCAGTGAGATCTTCCAACCTTAACAATGCCATGATTTTAATTCACTGTCATTAGAGGATTTTGCACTGAAACTTCAGGGAGGTTTCTGCCATCTGAGGACAACAAGGAGCTCTATGGCTACAATTTAATGACATTTGCAGTGGGGTGTCCCCACATTGGAATTTGTTTCTTCATGTAGGGTTTTTCTTTCCAATCAGGAATTTGTTGGCCTGTGAAAAGCTCTGGGAAAGGGCTATTAGGAGAGGTTAAGACAGTAAAGGAAGGAATCTGTGTTTGATACTGCAGGTTTAAGCACATGGAAATCCATCTTGTAGCTTTTCCTTACCACTTTCTCCTGAGGTCGGGGACGGTGGTGGAGTGGCAGCAGTAGCACTGTGCTTATCCCAGATGCTCTCCAAAATACCTGGCCAAAGAGAGACCTTTCAGAAGTGCCTTCTCAAAGCCACACTGATCCAACAAACACAGCACAGACTGCAGGAGAACTTTGGCAGAACAGACCTCGAGTGCTCTGAGAGGGGCAGAAACACTCCATAATGGCTTTGGTCACTAAGAGAAGACAATTTCCACCCCTCTTCATGGAGGCAGCTCAGCAGCTGCTCTGCTCCACCAGTCGGTTCATATTAACTTAACCCAAATGCTGCAGGGCAGAGCTGAGTGCTCCCACCCCATTATCCCCATTTTGCTCCACTGAGTGCCAGGAGTGGCAGCCCAGCAGCAGCTGTGGCTGGTGAGGGGACACAGCGCTGGCAGTGACACAAGGGTGGCACAGTGTGACTCGTACCTGTGAGGAGCCCCAGCACGGTCTGCACCTGGTCCAGCAGCAGCTTGCGCAGCTCCTCCTTGCGCGCCACGCTCAGGTCCTCGCGGGGACACGCCAGCTCCTCCGACGTGGTCTTCAGCATGATGAGCCCCAGGGGAGTGGTCACAGGAGACTGGATCAGCTGAGGGGGACAGGAGAGCAGAGTGATGACAACATTCACTGACACACAGGGATTAGCAACACCACTCACAGTTTACAACAACCTCCCCGCCGAGGAGTTCCCACAAATAGGTTCCGTTTCCCCAGACGTGAATCTCTGGTGTCGCAACAGCTCGGGCCCCATGGGAATCCTCGGGGTTTCATAATGTCCTTGCACGGTCACAGGAACAGCCTGTCCCTTCTGTTTGCTGCATCCTCTGCCCTCAGCCCTGCCCAGGACCACCTCAGCACCTCAGCCCAGCAGCTTCCCCAAAAATCCCACATGGCCCAAAGGCTGCAGCCAGGAGCCACCAGGCCATAGCTGAGGGATGTGACCTCCCCTTGCACCTGTACTGGATCTCACACTGGAAATTGCATTTCCCCCAAAAAGAGGAACTTCTGCCCCATGCTGGAACAGGACTGGACAAAAAGCTGACTTGTGCCTTCACCAGCCACTGGGATATTGAAGACTTCTTCGAGTGGGACAAAGTTTTGTTTCCAGCTGAAGGACAGCACTGCTCTTCCCTGCTGCCCAGACACATCCAAAGTGATTTATGCTCTGCCCCCTCTGGGAGAAAAATGTCCAAAGCCAATCCCAGTTGCTACAAGTAATCCTTGAAGCCATAATTCTGTAATGCAGGCTGACTTTGCTACTGATCCCCTGACCCTCCAAAGGAGAGCCGGGCTGAGTTAACACTGCTAAAAACACAGAGTTTGCTGAAATATTTTGGGAGAAAATAGCCCATCCAAAAGCTCTTATCTTTGCTTCTGTAAAGGAAGTCCCAGACACAGGAGCAGATGGCAAAGAGCTCAATGAAACACCCAACTTGCTGGTAAATTGTGAAGGGACTGAAAAATCATCTCTCAGGGTATTTTCTGACAAACCCAGGGAGTTTTAACAATACCAGCCACTGGTACCTCAGTCAGGCTAAACAAATTTTATACCTCTAAGGAAGCAGTACTTTATGTAGAGTTACTGGCTTTGCATAATGACAATATAATATCCCAATTTACCTTTCTTCTCCACCCCTCCAGTGGTTCAGTAAAAGGTTTAGAGACTACTCATACTACTGGGATACAATTTAATGCTGAAGAACAAAGAACATGCTGCAAATGATCTCAGAAAAAAGTCCTGAGACAGAGCTCATCTGCAATTCTAACAGCAAATCATTCTGCTCCTGTGCTTCTCTTCCTTCTGTTGAGGCCCTGGAATTCAGCATTACTGTTTTTCTTCCACTTTCTCTGAACATTTTAGGAATGTGTCTGCCACATAAATTAATTTATGGAAACGTTTTCTTCCACTGCTGAGCTCACAAGGAGAGGCTTAAGAGAAAATAGATTCCTCAAGTGAGCTCTGCAATCCCTTAAGATAACCCCAGAGTGCAAGAAAGGCCAGAAGAGCTCAGGCTGCCTTTCAGCTCAGATCCAGGTGAAATGAGAGGCAAAACTCCACATGAGTTATTTCCAAATATTTCTTATCAAATTGATAACTGAGGCAAAACCTGCAGCATGTCCCACTCCAGAACAGTCAGAAAAGTGATTACACCAGCCAAGTGATGAGCTCTGAAGCCAAGATAGGATTTTTTTAAATTTTGCAATTAATACTAGATCCATTTGCCTTAACAAATAAACTCCTGCCACTCGGGGACTTGGATTTAAATAACTGCCTTGTGGCTTGGCCGTGGGCTTTGCTGCATTCAAATCATGTAATTATGTCAGCAGAAAAAGCCTGTGCAGCACTTCAGTTTACACTCAGCCTCTTTAAGCCAATTAGGAACAATTTAAAGGGAACTGGAGACAAAATACTCCAACAAAAAGAGGTTTGCACCAGCTCAGGATTCCCTCTAAGGATGCTGAGTTGCAACCAACATTCCAGCTAATAACATGGATTAAGTCAGGATCCTCAGTTCACAGCTGAGCTTTCCAGCAGGAGCCCTCCTAAACACCCCAACAACATCCCATTAGTGACCCTATTGATGAGGTACCAGAGATTTTGGGGTGTCTTTGGTCGTTGGGTAAAAAACCTGCAACATCCTCCATTGAAAAACTGCCCTTTTGAGAATCAGTGACACATCCATAATTTATTGACTTCTTTTTTGTTTCAAGAACAACCCATACTCCTTGTATTTTCAAGGGCTAGCCCATAATATTTTAAATTCAAAGTGAGTACTTGTGGCACAGTATTGTTCATTCCTCAAAACACTTTGAGAGAAAACGTCACATGGAAAAAGTTGAGAGTTATGACAAAATTAAAAAGGAATTTACAAAGCAACACTTACAATTTAATCTTCCTCAAAAGAAATCCCTACTCAAGGAAAGAAAATAATGTTTTTAAGGGAAAACCTGGCTTCATTCATGGACAGACTTCTCACCTGCAGGATGTTGGTGAAGAAGTCGTGGTAGAACATGGGCCAGTCTTGGCGGCCGATGTCCACGATGACTTTGCAGAGTTTGTTCCTGATGAAGTAAGGCAGAGTTTTGTGGTGAGCCAGCAGCAGCTTGGGCAGGCAGCTCCTGATCTCCATCTTGTCCTGGGATGGGACCCCCAGCCACATCTTATTGATCAGGTTCTGGAAAAGCAATGGACATCCCAAATGAGCTCATCTTGGACACAGAGAATCTGGAATCTCAGAGTGGTTTGGGTGGGAAGGGACCTTAAAAATCATCCTGTTCCAACCCCTTGCTCTGGTCAGGGACACCTCCCACTGTCCCAAGCTACTCCAAGTCCCATCCAAGCTGGCCCTGGACACTGCCAGGGATCCAGGGCCTGCCCACCCTGCCAGGGAACAATTCCTTCCCAATATCCCATCCAGCCCTGCCCTCTGGCACTGGGAAGCCATTCCCTGTGTCCTGTCCCTCCATCCCTTGTCCCCAGTCCCTCTGCAGCTCTCCTGGAGCCCCTTTAGGCTGAACAACATAAAGCAGGGACAGAGTATCTGGCAGAGCTGCTGCATCTCATGGCCCAGGACTGGCAGTGCCACAATGGAGCAGAAGTTACTGGTTTAACTGGTTTTGGGTTAAGCAGAACTACAGTGGCAGGCACAGAACCCTTTCCTCTACCTTTTAACCCTGGGCACTGAGGATTTCCCCTCTAAAGGGGGAAGCACAGCCTTGGATGAAGCAGGAAAAGAAAAGCAGGGGAGGAGGTTTGGTTTGGTTTTCCCTGCCTCTGATGGCGCCCAGGTCTCCTGAAGCTGAGCTGGAAGGTCACTGGAGCAGGCACTGCCTGGCAGTGACAAGGCACCACTTGCACAGAAAGCTTTTAGTCCACTTAAAGTCAGACAAAATCCAAAAGAAAGCAGAGTTGCAAATTGCTGCCCTGCCCTGATCCCATTTAGGGCTCTGGAGCATTAGGAGCTGAATCTCTTGGGATAGCCCAGAGAGGAGGCTGAGGCAATGTCTGTGCCCATCTGCAGGACTCAGCCTGGAGAAAGAGAATGCTGGAGATCACAATCATAGCCTGGCTTGGCTTGGAAGAAACCTCAAACATCCAAAACTGGAAGATGATGTATGGTCAAAGAGATGCAATCCACAGTAGGGTGTACTGCACAGAGACACCAGCTCCCAGTGAAGAGCTACACAAGGATATTTATACAGAAATTCCTCAGAGAAGTTGTTTTTGGTGTTTTCTAGCAGAGAAAATCCACAAGTACTGCTTGGAAACAATGGCCCAACCAGCTGAGGGTTCCTTGATGCAAGTCCAGAATCCCAATAAAACTGGAAGATATTTTAGCTTTAACATCCATCTCTTCATGCCCACTGTGTTTTGTTCTCCCACCTGCCAGTAGCAGCTTTCTCCCTATAAATGCTTTTGGGAAGATTTTTTCTTTTTCAAAAAGCAGGAGGTGAAAACAATTCATCTGGAAGGGGGTCAGAAGTTTTATTCTAAATCCACTGCTAACTTCCTAAGCAGTTTGGGAAATCCATGTCCTTGGGCAGTTTGGGGAATGATCCCTGTGCTCACCCCCTGGACTGATCCAGCACCCAGGGATAGGTGGGGAAGCTGCAGACTGGGACAGTTAACTGAGGACCAGTTAATTTTGGGAACTCAAGCTCCTCCATGGAGAGATCCTCATCTCCCAGCTGGGCTGGGGACTCCTGTCCTTCCCTCTGCACTTGCACAGTGATTTCTTTATTCTGGCCATAATTACGTTTTTCAGTGCCACTTTTTCCCCCTCCAGGGAAGTAAAGGCTCAGTAACCAAACTCCTGAATTAATAAAATATTTATTACTCCAAATAAAATGTCCTGAGCTAGGAGGACCCACACAGATTGATCCCAAGGATCACTGAAACCACCTCCTGGCCCTGCACTTGTTTTGCTTGTCAGGAAAATCAGTGGGACACCATCCCCTGAGCAGGAAAAATTCCCATGCCACTTGCCATGGTCACCCCTTTTTGAGGGGAAGGTAAATCAGATTCAATTTGCAGATGGAGTCCTCTGCAATTCTTAATAAGTAAAATGAATATTTGAGAGAAGAAATCAATGATGATGTGGATACTTTGTAAAAACAACACAACTTTAAGAGCAGAGTTTTTATCTAAACATGCATTTTATCCACAAAGTGGCTCAGTGTGAAGGCTAAACCCCCTCTGATTTAGGGGTACAGCTCAGTGCCCACCCAGCCAAGAACAGAACACAGAGGCCACCAATGGCCCAGACTGAGGTGTGACATCGACCACAGCCCAGCACACCCTCAGGGACAGACACTGCTCACTGAGAAATCAGGGACACAACAGAGATGTGCACAGAACACTTCTGCTTATTCCAGCAGACACACAGATCAATATCAAGGCTTTTAACCCAAATTTTGTTTTGATAAGTAGGTGAAGAGTGGGATGTGGCTAAGAGAGACCTCACTGCTCCAACCAGCACAAGTTGGCAGGATTTAGCTCAAGAGCACCAACCACAACTACAAAATATCTGAAAAATAAAAGCAAGTTTGCCTTTCCTCTCAGCACTCAGAGCCTGCAGGAGCCAGGAGCAGGTAATCACCCCCATATTTCTGATCATAAAAACAGCATAAAAGCAATAACACCCTTAAAAGCATCGTGCAGAAACTCAAGCTGCCTCTGAAACTGGAGGTAATTTGTGCTTAGAGATGCCAGGAAATGAATTCTTCAATTTGTGTACAAAGATTCATATTCTCCCACTCTGTGCCTGCCATTAAGCAACCTCTCTGGCAGAGAGCAATAAAAGCATCCTTTATCACTGTACTTACCAGGGATTCCATTTCAGACAAACATTTCCCCCCCAAAAAATCGATTGCCAGATAAAACTGCAGCAGGCAGAGAATGCACTGAGCTCAGCCCTCACCTCAAACACTGTCAGGCTGTACATCATCACATAATCATTCCTTGTGCTGGACAGGAAGTACAGGCAGAATCTCCAGGCTCCTATCTGCTGGGCAAAGTTATTTAAAAGCTCCTCTGCAAAAAACATAAAAGGAAATTATTACTTTAAAATGTAGTTCAGTTTTAATTTGATTTTGATGTAAAATATTAGCTGTAAACAAAGCCATAACAATGTATAGTGATAGCACAGCAACTGAGCAGGGAAGAGACCCTGTGTTCAGGGAATGACTCAACCTGGAGGAGGGCAAAAAATATAATAAAATCCCATTCTACAGTGTTTAAAGCAATGTAACAACAGGCTTTAATGCAAACAAAACAGATGTGTCATTTTAGAATCAGTTTTGACATAAATACTGCAGCAGATAAGAGGTGAATATTAAAGCAAATCACACAGCAATTGCATTATGAGCATTGTTATTTTATCTATGTTGGGATTTCAGGTCACTGTGAGAAGAGGAGCACTCAGATCACAGGGTTCTAAACCCACCTGCTTTCAATGCAGCTCCAAGAGCTGCTGACGTGGTGGAAGTTCAGGGTGTCACAAACCCCCCTGAATGCTCAGGGCAGGATCTGGTCATCTCTCAAGAGGTGACAATGTGACAAAGAGAAAAGCCACAAGGGCTGCTTCACAGGCTAAGCAAATTTAAGACTTAATCAGTTGTTTTCTTTCCTGCAATTCAAGCAGGAAAATGAGGGATACCTTTTCCACAGCAGGAGATCACCATCAGAAAATACAACAAAAACCTTGTGTTGTGTCTTTTACAGGATTTCTGGGACAAGTCTTTCATGCTGATCACACTTTTGGCACGAGATGGTAGAAACAGAACAACCCCAGAATAGTCTGGGGTTGGAAGAGACCCTAAAGCTTAACCCAACTCACCCCAGCCATGGGCAGGGACACCTCCCACTGTCCCAGGCTGCTCCAAGCCCTGTCCAGCCTGGCCTTGGACACTGCCAGGGATCCAGGGACAGCCACAGCTTCTCTGGGCACCCTGTGCCAGGGCCTGCCCACCCTCCAGGGAACAATTCCTTCCCAATATCCCATCCAGCCCTGCCCTCTGGCAGTGGGAAGCCATTCCTTGTGTCCTGTCCCTCCATCCCTTGTCCCCAGTCCCTCTCCAGCTCTCCTGGAGCCCCTTTAGGCCCTGGAAGGGTCTCCAAGGTGTCCCTGGAGCCTTCTCCAGGTGAGCACCCCCAGCTCTCCCAGCCTGGCTCCAGAGGGGCTCCAGCCCTCAGAGCATCCCTGTGGCTGTTTGGGAATAAAAGGAATCTGCCTCTTGACAATCACTACCAGCACAAGCAGCTCTCCCAGAGCACCTGGCAGCACCTCTGCTGCCTTTCAGGACATATTTAATCACCCCACCCAAAGGGAATTGCTGTTATTCCTGCTTGTCATTCCACAAGAACTGGGACAGCCTTGCCCTGCATTCCTAATGCTGAAGTTGTGCTCCATCTCCAGGCACAGGTTTCCCAGGACATAAAACCCAACAGTGAACAGAGGAAAATGCACTGGTTTATCATCCACAGGAGCAGCACTGATTCCCTGGAACCCCAGCTATGGAAACTTTTCCTTCCAGTTCCCACCTAAGCAGGAGAGGGGAAGATCCAGTTCAGTGCAGGCACAGCCAGAACACAACCAGTCCCCAGCACCCAGGGCAGCCCTGGAAGGAGCAGGAACTCACCTATCTCACGTTTCCTCTCATTTGTTGTGCAATTGTGGAAGAACTCTGTCATCAGACTCTCCAGAGCCCGCAGTGAGGCCTCTTCTGATGCCTGGGAATGACAAGGAAGGAAAGAGATAAAACTCATTGCCACTCTGACACAGGAGGGTGGCATTAGAACATCACAGATGCACCAAAATCCAACATGAGCAGGGCAAGCAACTGGGAACTCAAATTGCTCACTGGTGTCAAGGAGCAGCAGGATTTGTCCACTGCAAGTGAAAGCTTTGGGCATGAAGGACCATTTTCTCAGCTCCATTAATAAGGACAAGAACACAACAAAATTCCTTTATTTGGATGGCATTCAGGAATTTTAAGGCAGTAAATAATTCTCACAAAGACAGCAAGTTCGAGTAAAGATGTTGCCAGATGTTTAGAGATCATAAATATCTTATCATGGGAAGCTTTGGGAGGATTTCTCCTGGCCATCAGGAGGAATTTCTTCCCAGAAAGGTGATCAGATATTGCCATGGGCTGCTCAGGTGGGTGGCAGAGTCCCCATCCCTGGAGGTGTCCAAGGAGGAGCTGGATGTGGCACCCAGTGCTCTGGGCTGGGGATCAGTCACAGGTTGGATTTGGTGCTCCTGGAGGTCTTTCCCAACCTCAATTCCATGATCCTGTGACCCCTGACACCTCTTCCTGTCTTTGCTTTGGTGCCATCCAGCTGCTCAGGAAGTTTGAAAAATTAAGGAATTTCCAACACTCTAAAAAGCAATATACCAGTATTCAGCAATTCTGATTTGAGAAGAACAGCACCCCTCCCCCTGTCCCCCCAAATTTAGGTTTTATTTTTGGAAATCATTAGTTATAGTTTTAAGTCCTAAAGAAATGATCAAGATTAGCATCCAGCTGTAGTTCTGGAGTGCTCTGGAGTTGGGATGATTTTATTCTGGCAAGGTAACAGCCTTGGAAGCAGCCCTCCTGCAGCACAGACCATGCCATAGCTGTGTCTCCAATGTTTTCAACCCATGCTATCAATAATAAATGCATCAAGATTCAAGCCCAGACCTTCAAGCACAGGAACAAAGTAAACATTTAAAAAAACTGAAATTTCTGCCACAACAAAAACCCTAAAGCAGAAACAAAAGCTGTGCCTGGCAGTCTCCTGCAGAGAAGAGCATGAGAGAAATCCTGCAGGAACACTCCAGATTTCTGCTAATCCCCATTGCCATGCACTGCAGTTTTCCCAAGGGCCAGGCAGCAGGAGCCCCTCCTCAGGGATAAAGCCCCAGAACACCAACAGCTCCACACTGAGGGCTCTGCTGTCCAGCAGCTGGGAATGGATGCTCTGCAGGACACCAAACATTTCCATTTACAAAGGAATACTGGATTCCATCCTACCTTTCCTCTTCCTGCCCTGCTTTTTCCTTTTCTCCTTGCTTTTTAAAGCCCTCCTCTAGAAATCAAGGACAATTTTAGCAAGAGATATTGGTAGTGGGAAATTGGCTTAAAACAACCAATAATTCAAGCAGAGCCACATTTGCAGCTCAAGTTTCCAGCTTTAATCCATTTCTGCTTGGGCTGCAAACTTCCCTTCAGCCACAGACCAGCCTCCTGCCAGTCTCCATTCCCAGATAACAGCACCTCTGTGGATAAAAGCCTCACTTTAAAAAGAAATATCTGACAAAGTGGAGTCCTTCATCACTTAGGATAGGGCCACACTGCTATTTGTGGGAGCTAAGTTTTCCTAAGCTCCTCCCAAGTAGACCCACACATACAAATCCAGGATTTTCCTGAATCCTTGCACTTTCCTTCTCTGCTGCTCAACACAGAGTGAGTCTCAGCAGCAGTTTCTGATGCCAAACCCCCAAAGATGAGTTTCCAATTTCAATTTGATGCAAATTCCTCCAAGAGCAGCATTGCTCTCCCACTCCACCTTCTACCATCCAATACCAAGATCACCTCAATCCATGGAAAACTCTTGGTCCTTCATAGGGTGGAGGGGCTCAGACATCTTTGGATACTTAATTCAATCCTTCTTCAGCAAGAGCAGTTGACATAAATACATTTCTTCCAAGATTCAAGATTTATGTCCTGCTTCTGGAAATAAATTATGGAGTTCTTATAAATCTTGAGCATCTGCCTTGTCCTCCACTGACTTCAGCACTGAGATTTGGAAGATCCTATTCCTTAGTTAATCTTCCAAAGTTAATCTTCCAAAGCAGAACACCATGATCACGATGCTCAACATGTGAAAAGCAGGAAAGAAAAGAAACCAGAGAGCACAACACGAGGATTTCTTCCAAAAAAACAAAAAAAAAAAGCCCAGGCTGGAGAGCACTCAAGGCCACTCAAGTGGGACCTCCAAGATTGTGCTCTCCTCGTTTGACTTCTTGTGGCTCTTTGGGAGGTTTGGCCAAAGGAAAAATTGTGTGAGGTAACCAAAGCCCAGTTCAGGATCCCCTTCTAACTCCAGGCTGGATTCACCAAGGACCTGCATTTGCTGCTGCCTTTGGGTATTGCTCAAGTTCCCCAGATCCTGGGGGCACGTGGTCATCCCCCAGCTGCCCAGCAAGGCTCTGGTAAGGTGGCACTGAGACAAGGAGGTCACATGCTCTGCAGAGCTGCACCTGGACCCACACACCTGGGAAGTTGGTTAGTGAGACTCCAATAAAAATCCAGCTGTTTGGAACACCTGGAATATTTCCTAGTGTTAGTCTCATGGTAACAAGCAGTTTGCTTTCTTTTAGGGCTCCCTGCTTACTCTGCATTGAGGAGAAGGACAGGCAGGAACAGCAGTGCTGAGTTCAGGTTCTGGTCTGAAATTCTGGCTCGTGCACAGATTTTATATTCCAAGGATTTCAAGGAAAGTGTGGGCCATCAGTAACAGAATCCATCCCAGTTTTCTGTGTCAGGGCTGGCAGTTTGCCTCATCTCCATGAGGCATTACCAAATATGCAACTACTGAAACAGAAACACTTCCCACTTTCTTTCAGAAGTCAAACCTGACCCCTCTCACCCCTAGCGCCTCCCAGGGCTAGATCAAACATCAGAAAATACCATTTCTCTCCTCTGCCATCCATTAGAAGAAAATCTATTCAGTTCTTCAAGTCCTGCTTGCAGAGCAGGTAACATGAGCTTTTCCCCGTGAAAACTCTGCAGCTCACAAAAAGCAGAGGAGATAAGATGTGCCACGTCACCATCCACTCCTGCTCCACCGCCTCAACACCCTGGCTGAGCTCTGACCCACAGGGAGGGTCCTGCCTGCCAAATTCAGCAGATCCTGTGGCCAAAGGTGATGTCCTTGTCACAGCTCCCTTAGGGGAACAAGGCAGTGAGAGGTGAAAGCAAGCAGGGCTAAATCTAACACAGCCACAGCTGCAGATTCCCGTGGTCCAGCAGCACATCCATACTTTGAGCTGGAATTTTGGGTCAGAATAGCATCTCTGGGAGGGGTGGCACAGGTGACTGTCCCCAAAATAGGTGTCTCTAAGTGCTGAGCTGTGTCCACAGCACACAGAGCAGGCAAGCAGCAGCTCAGCTCCAGCTCTGCTCCTCCTGGAACTGCCCCATCTGATCTTGCTGTGGGTCAGGGTGGGAGAGAGCCACTGTCAACCTGTGTCCTTCCCATCGTGTGTCCCCTCAGCAGTTTGCTAAAGGTGTTTCACACCACTATCAGATAAGGGGTGGAGCTGCTTACTCATTCCAGTTATCTCTGGACTCCAACCCTCTGTGCCCTCCTCCAACCAGGAAAATGAGCTCCAACAGCTCCTTTTCCTGACAGAAAACACAAGATTTGCTACCAAGAACCTGCACTTCCAACAACATTCTCCATCCATCAAATCACCGCGAGAAGGACCCACCCCCCCCCAGCTGATTTCAGGGCTATCCTCCAGTTATTTTAAACCATATGAGTCATTAACTGATTTCTGCTGATTAGGAGAAAAAAAAAAAAAAGCTGCCAAGCTCCTGCATTTCAGGCTGTTCAATATTGCAGCTGCACTTCAGTGAGGCTCTGGAGAAGCAAAATCTTTGTACCCTGCTGCTGACTCCATGACAAGCTCAGATGCAGACTGTGACTAAAGCACTGGGGTAGAACGAGTTACTCATCCAGCTCCAGCAAACAACAGAGCAGCGATCCTTGGGCTGCAGTTTAGACACTGCACATGCACTTGAAGAGCAGATACAGTGCTAATTTTAGTTTGCATATCACCAAACACAACCACAGCCTTTAAAAAAGCACCTGCTCATTCTGCAAGACATGGAAGTGCTTTCTAAAGCCATTTTCTCCACAAGTGCTTTCATTTAGAGTTCACTTCCTCTTTTTTTTAATTTCATTATATGCTCTCCGAAGGGATTGTTTTGTTGAGGGGAGAGCTTTTCTCTACTGCTTTGCCATAAAAACACAAGCTGTTAACTTTGTAGTGTTTGCCTTTAGAGCATCCATCACACAAACAATGCTCTAAATACTGCAACTCGGGCTGATGACAACTAAGAGAAGGGTTAGGTTCAGCTTTTCCCTAATGTGTTTGCAAATGGATATCACTCCAAGACAAATTTAAGGCATTCCCTCTCCAGAGCTTTTTTTAGTAAGATGTTAATTGCAGCTGCAATGTTACAGAGGTGACTTCATCCTTCAGGCAGCGCTGGAGCACGTTCCTGATGTGGAAAGATGGATTTTACACCACACAAGCTCCCAACACCTCCTCCAGGGGCAGGGAGGAAAAGCCCTGGCTCTGCTGCACCCCTCACAGCGGATCAAACCCTGCCTTGTGCATCTCTACTCTTTATTTAAAGACAGGAGTTGTGCTGGGGAGCTGTTCCCACCCCCTGCACCCATCCTGGTTGGAATTGAACGCCCACCCGGTCCATCCCTGCCTGCAGTCCCTGTGCAGCCCCTGCTGCTGCTGTGTTTAACACCTCCCAGCACACTGAGCCCCCACACCCTGCACTGACAGCAAGCACAGATCCCTCTGCAGCTTCCTCACTTTCTGGAGCCTGCCTCTCCATCCTCATCCCAATCCCACCCACTCCCCTCTCCTGCCATTGCCAGTGCAAGACACACAGCCCAGCACAGCCCAGCCTCCTCCCAGTTATCAGCATTCCGATTTTATCACATTTATCTGTTAAAATCACTACCAGCTATGTCTACCAGCTCTTCCAGGAGAGGGGGGACTGCAGGGGAGCACACGACGAAAATCTTGGCTGATGGAAAAATTCCCAGCTGGAATTGCTACAATGCCACCAACAAGCCAGTGCACAGGGTTAAAAAAAACAGACAAGAAACAAGAAATCCACAGCACCTGTATAAAATAACTCATCATCACCCTGTCGTTGCTAATTGCTATGTCCCAGCCTCTTCCACCTCGGAGCCTTCTGCTTCCAGTGTTGTGCAATTAATTAACAGCACAGTCACACACCTAAAAATACAAACAACTCCACTCCAGCTGCTGAATTTTCTTCTTTCTCGATTATTTATAGTCAAGCCTAACTTAATGATGCACATATGTACTGTGAGTATTAACAACACTAACATCTCCATGTACTGAGGTAGTAATTTACTCACTGAAGGATTAGCAGGGCGTCTTTCAGAGCCCCTCCCTGCCCAGCTCTAACACAACATGGTAATGAACAGGTAAATTACAAATCACCCTCTCAGAAAGCTTGTGGGTCACAAAAACCTGAAGAACCCCTGGGACAGCCCTGGGTTACTCAGGGCAGTAAAATTCACGGAAGGAGTGCACTATTGTTTTTAACAAGAAAAGCAGAATTATGATGTGTTTTTAAAAAAAGTTGTAGGACACCCAACACATCCTCCAGAAAAGATAAGCAAATACTAAAGGGAGGCAGAGCTGGGAGCTCCAAAGCAGAGTTACTCATTATATTGAATCCTTTCCACCAATAAGTGTAGAATGTGGGGGTCACCCTCATTGCCAGGGTCCCTTACCAGAGCTGTGACACGAGGAGCCACAGCATCCGTGCTCCCCAGCAGTGCTGTGCTGATGCTATCAGGACAGGCCTCGGCCTTCATTCTCAGTTTCCTTCTTGCACTTCAGAGCTGTTTTTGTGGTTTCAAGAACCGAAAGCAGACTGGGGCCCCCGGTGCTCCCAGCACAGCTCAGCTCCCGGGGCCATGGCAGAACAGCTCTGGCTGCAGAGCTGAGCCCTCTCCTGGCTCGCTCATTTCAGAGACCGCGACTCCAGCACAACACGAACACCACGGAGATTTTGCAAGCTCGTTACAGTGGATTTTTTTGCTTCAATTGTGGGATAAAAGCCACGGATTGCTGTTGTGCCTCAAGGCAACCAGCAGAGGAGCAAAGGCACCTCGCTCCTCTCCACGTCCCTGGGGTCAGGGCCAGCTCCAGAGCTGCTCAAAGCCCTCCTGCCTGGATAAGTTGCCCCTTCAGGAATCAGTGTTTAATTTAAATACCAGCTAAGGACTCGGTAGGACACAGGCTGAGCAGTGCTGTGTGGAACAGGCCATGGAGAGCCAGCAGTGCCAACCTGATTTCTGCACCGGAGATCATCTTACCTGGAACACTGCCTGCTCCACGAGTAATCAGCACCTTTTTCAATACCCAAGGGATCTGATTTCTTAAACCCTCTTGGACAGGCAGATTCAGTTAACCAGGCATCAGGTTTGAAGGTTGAACTTTGATTAACAGGCTCAAGTGTCTGAGTGTGATTCTTTCTAACCCAGTAACTCTTAACCCACATAACCAAGCCCAGCAGGCAGTGTGTCCTCCACCCAGCAGTTCCAAGTGGCTTCAGCACCTCGGAATTCTCTTAGAAACGCGGCAAAGGAATAAAACAATCCCAGCAGGCTGGAATAAACAAAGGGTGATTTAGGCACAGTGGTGTTTCAAGGCACGCTTGCTGAAGATGAGCCCAAGAGCAATTTCTGGGTCCCTGACGCCCAGGAAAGGAGCAGCTCACGTGCTGCTGACTTCCTAATTGATTTCTTGTGGTTTAGCTGCTGGAAAGGGCTCAGCAACACAGTATTTTCCCAAACAAGCGGTTGCTAAAATAACAATACACAGCTGAGAAGCACAGAAGCACCTAAAGCAGATTTCTCAACATCAATATCCTGCCAATCACTAAAGCACAGCAGGCAGAGCTGGCTCTGGAGTCACTCTTTGGACTTGCAACTTAAACCTGACCATTCAGCCACAAATGTCAGACTTTTCTCAGCGACACTTGGCTCAGTCAGTTCTCAGCTGCTGACCACCACTTTTTAAGCCATCGACGATAACCTACAAAATGAAAAGTTATCAGCAAAACCAGCCAAACAAAATCTGCTCTTCAGACAGACACAGCTGAGCATCTGCCAAGGGTGCTGGGCAGGAGCTGCTTCCAGAAGTTAAAACCGTGCTTGGTGACTCTGCTTGTCTCAGTTCAGAATTAACTTAAATTCCCTCAGTGAAGTCTAGAAACTCACTGCTCTGAAGCTGCATTATTCCTTTCACTTCACTCTCCCTTTGCCCAGGATGCCCCACACTCCAAACCAGCCTGTGACCCCTTGCAGGGAGATCCCACCCTTCCCTGAAAGGCAATGATTGTGCAGGAGCCTCAGGACCAGGGCACAAGGAACAAATCTCTTCCCTTTTCTCTACATAAACAAACCAGGACTGCCCCAAATGCAGCTTCACTCACTCGGAGACAACACTTTTGCCAGAGGTTTAGGTGAAGTAACCCAAATTCCAAACAGGCAGGTGGAAAACAGATCCCAATGAATCCTTTGGAAATGACTATGTTGGTGAGGAAAGTATTTGTGAAGGGAATAAAAAAAATCCTTATAAAAAGTATTTGTAAAAGATTTTAAGAGAAACACCATCATCTTACCCCAATGGTCCAGAAATCAAGAGATGAGCAGCAGAGTAAATGAACTTACACTGTACCCAGTGCAGCCTCCTTAGCTGAACTATGTTTAAAAACCCCACACCTATCACAGAGTCATGGAGTGGTTTGGAGCAGAAAGACCTTAAAGCTCATCCAGTGCCACCCCAGCCACGGGCAGGGACGCCTCCCACTGTCCCAGGCTGCTCCAATCCCTGTCCAGCCTGGCCTTGGGCACTGCCAGGGGTCCAGGGACAGCCACAGCTTCTCTGGGCACCCTGTGCCAGGGCCTGCCCACCCTGCCAGGGAACAATTCCTTCCCAATATCCCATCCAGCCCTGCCCTCTGGCACTGGGAAGACATTCCCTGTGTCCTGTCCCTCCATCCCTTGTCCCCAGTCCCTCTGCAGCTCTCCTGGAGTCCCTTTAGGCCCTGGAAGGGGCTCTGAGGTGTCCCTGGAGCCTTCTCTTCTCCAGGTGAGCACCCCCAGCTCTCCCAGCCTGGCTCCAGAGCAGAGGGGCTCCAGCCCTTGGGACATCTCCATGGGCTCCCCTGGGCTCTCTCCAGCAGCTCCACATCCTGTGGTTATAATGACTCTTCCTACAGAGGACACTCTCCATGCTCTTACAAGTGAAAATGTGACCTAAAAATGCCAAACCCTTGTTCCTCCCCCTTGTACAAACGCAGCAGCTCCTTTGACCAGAGAGAAGACAAGGAAAGAAAATGCCCCGGTGACAATAGTGAAGAACCTGGCATGGTTGTGTAGCAGCTCTAAGGAGTCCAAGATGCATGAAGAGATTTTTAAAAACACTTCTCAAATCCTTCACTGTCAGCAGAGCTGCAAATAAACCCTTATTTATCTCAGCCTCCAGACAAGTCCCAATAATACCCAGGAAAGGCTCTGAATCACAGTTGTTTGTAGCCCCAAGTGAAGGAGTCTCTGGATTTATGCACATATGCAGAGCTGGAAATGGGAAGCACCAGGGCAAGCAAAAAAAGAAAGTAAATGTAAGAAAAAAAACAATTATTCAGCATATTTCTCAAAGGGGCACCTCTACTCAGATGCAGCTCCAGCAAGGAAATGCTGCTGACTTTTCTCCAACATTCACTTCTGCTTGGCAGGATTAAGCCCATTACCATGGGGAAAAACTGTCCCAACACCTGGCTACACAAAGTGCAAGGTTTAGGGCAAACTTGGGGGCAGGATTGCACCTTATCCAATACATTACAGCAGCCAGGCCTGGTTTCCAAGGAGGTGTGACTATACTACACGAAAATATGGAATTTTCAGACCCTCATCCCTTGTCAAAGAAAATAAAATAAAGATTGTGATACTCTAAATTTTATTCCTGGCAAGAGCATCAGAGCTTGTGTTGGGCATTTAAGAGTGTGTAATGGAACTCCTATGGGCAACACCATGGGAGTAACTAAGATTTTTGGTAATTAAAATGTTTTTCAAAGGACAGCTCACGCAGGGAGAACATCCAGTCCAATTAAAGAAAAACAAGATGTTGACATCTGCAATGTTTCTGCACTTTGGGGGATTTCACAACTGCATTTTGCTGCTCACCCTGCAGCTCTGGAACACCCAGGGTGTCCAATCCCTGGGAAGGTTCCAGGCTCCCTGCCCACAACAGGGGGCTCTGCTCAGTGTGGGGATATTTGCCCTGAAGGACCCAAAGGGTCACCATGACCCAACCAGCTCCATCAAGCACCAGCAGAAAACAGGAAAAAGCAGCTTTTGAAAGCCAAAGCTGCCTTTTCCCCAATCCCAAAGCCAGCAATCCTCCCCTCCTGGGATCAGAGGAATGGCAGGTGCAGCCCCCAGCCATGACTGGCAGCAGGAATTGCCTCCTGAGCACTGACCTCACATTTCTACATCACAGGCTACAGGTCATGGATCACTTTGTCTTTCCCTTGGTTTCCTTCACACTTGCAAAAAGAAAGCCAAGGAACTGTAGAAAACACAGTTTTATCCCCCATATCCATAGGATTAGGGATGGGATGAGGAACTACAAATGCAGCCATGCCAGGTAGCTGGCTTTGCTGTATCCTCTCCAGACCCTGATTTTAAACACCAGGGAAACCACTGAGCCCAATTTGCATGGAAAAAACTGCTCTTCATCCCATAGAAAAGGTGGAATTGCAATGCAGAAGAAACCTGCTCTGTTCTTACTCAATGAAGCAGCAGGGAACCAGCTGAGCACAACACAGATTTTTCAGGCAAAACATCTCTCCAAAGGGAAAAAAACCCTCCATTCCCCTCTGCAAAGCTGCATCCAGTGCTGGCTTTGGCATCCTGACAAGCCAGCACACAAAACAGATGAGCACACTCCTTTCTCCAAAGAGGGGACAAAAAGGAACCAGGACAGTCCCTCTTGGGCAGAACTCCACACTGCAATTAAAGCCCTAATAAAATATTAAGTCAAAATGCTAAAAATACACACAGAGATCCAGCCACAAGCTTGGAGATGCTGGAACAAATAAAAGATAATTTAGAGCATGAATGCAAAGGATTGGAAATGGGAGAAGAAATGGAATTCTGGGCATGATCCACATAGGAGAAAGGTCAGGGGGGAAAAAACATAAGGAATTTGTGGTGTTGCTAGAAGAGCCTGGAATAGCTCTGGTGGAGTGAAAGTATCCTGAATGTAAACAGAAAAGAGAGGATAGAGAAAGAAATCAAATGTGTGTGGAGGGAAGGTAAGACTGGAAAAGAATTGCTTCACCCTAAGGTGTAGGTGCTTCTTAGGCCAGGAGAAGCTGCATCATCCCAAAATTCCAGAGGACACAGAACCCACAAATAAACCCCAGGGGGTGCCTGGATGAGTAGGAAAGTCCTTGACCATCAGAATCAGAAGGGAAAAATCCAATTGCTTTTTCTCTACCAAAATATTAATATTTACATTTTGGTTGGAACAATGAGGCCTTCAACGGAGAACAGGCACATGCTGCATACTTCATAAATGTTGGAAATGGGATTCCAAAAATTATTCTATATAAAAGGGAGTCTAAACATTTTCTTTTGATAAAACAAAGCAGCAAACACCTTTTCTTTCTCTCAAAGAAGGTTGTCATGTTGACACCTGGGATGCAGAGAAAGCAGCAGTGACCCAAATACAATTATAGTTCCTAGGAGGAAATATCTGCTGTCTGATAGAGGATAATGATTTGGAAGGATTTTAGGGCACATTCTACCACACAGCTATCAGCCCATACACCTCAAAGCTACATTTCCTTCCACTTTGCATACAATAATGTATAAATGCCACACTAACAGCAGCTACTTAGTTCCTAAATGACACCACCTAACAATGTGCAATTAATTCACCCAACTGAACCCAAAGTTCTTGGAGTTTTTGGGTCTCCGTGCTTGGAGTGATCTCTGCACAGCACTGAACCCCATGGCAGGAGCTTTGTGGTACCTGCCAGATTTTAATGCTTTTCTGCTGAAATAATTACAACCAGCAGCACCCATCCATCAGCAACAGCCAGTGCAAATGAGCCTTTCAAGCTCGTTTAGTGAACCTGGAGGCTCAACAATTTTGTCTTGATAGCTTTTAGTCCTTCTGCAGCCTACATTTAGCTACCCAGGTCTTTGAAATATGGATGTATTGGAATTATTATAGGTCCTGAAAGGGATCATGTGCAACCATTATGCTAAATGAGCTGTTTTCTTCTGAGAAAAAGCTCTGCTTTTGGAGGAAGCATCCGAGCAGAGATCAGCTCTCCTGCCACAGTTCCCATTCCTGATTCATCTCCAGAGCTACCCAGGCCTTGCTGCAGAGATAGGAAAGTTCCCCAGCATTAATCACCATCTCCAGTTTGATGATTTAATAGAAGGGACATAACTGGGGGGCACACAAAGTCACAATATGACTTGCTGGCCAAAAAAGGAAGCCAGATGTTGGAGCTGAGGCCGGAACTTCCGAGTTCCTACTCTCTGGTTTCTCTGCTCAGCAGCTGATTGAGTCAGGAGGGTTCTACAAAGGGTTTGCTTTTATTTTAACTGCACATGAAGGGGATGCACTGAGAGCAGACAGAACCTCAGCCTTAGGGGTGTAGTTTTGATGCTGCACCTCAGCTGGCACTGCTGGGGGACACAGGGAGGGGACAACACCCTCAGCTCCCTCTTCATCCCAAAACCCTGCTGTGAAGCTGAGCCCACCTCACCAGTGCCAGCACTTCCTGCCTGGGCAGCAGCAGCAGCCTCCCCATCTCCTCCCAGCACTGCACCCCTGAGCTCCCCTGTGCCAGGGACAGGCAGCACAGCACCCCTGGGCTCCCCTGTGCCAGGGACAGCAGCACAGCACCCATGGGCTCCCCTGTGCCAGGGACAGGCAGCACAGCCTGCATGAGGCCCGAGTGTCCCCAGGGTGATGGGACAGCCAGGCCAATGGGCTCTGCAGGAGCACGAAGCTGCTGCTCCCTCCTGTCACAATGTCCTAGGTCACCTGCACACAGCAGGAACGCTCCCCAAAGCGGCTCTGGCTCCCAGCGTCAGGGCCAGCAGCTCAGCAAGGCTGACACAGAATAAACAGGAGCTATTCTGGTAATTGAGCAGGAGCTCCTTGGCAACCACGAGCACCAGGATAACCCAGGGCTCACCAGCCCTACCTGGCAGGACCTGCTGCAATCCACACACACTGTGCACTCCTTCCTGGATGAAAGGCTTCAACCATCAGCAGGCAGCTTCAGGCACAAGAAAACGACAGCACTTACTGCTACAAAACAGGAAGGTGCTGAGAGAGGCTATGGAATAAAAGGCAGGATGCTGCTGTGGGAAAGTCAGAAACATCCAAGCTGCAGACGCCCACTGCCTGCTCCCATTTCAGCAGCTCCCTGTGCCTCACACACAACAGGGACACGAGACTCCCTGGAGCTGGCCTGCCACTTCCATTGTCTGCTCGCCTGGGAGCCCAGGGATAACCTGAGGGAAGTGTGATTTGTTCTGGGAGAAGCTTGGCTGCAGTTCTTCAGCATCCCTGCATCCCAAACCTCACACAGCAGCATTTCCTGGAAGTCCCTGTTCCTAGGCTGTTTTAGTTGTTGGCAGGACACAAATCCCACATAACTGAAGAATGTATTTCCTAGGAGGCAATCACTGAAATTCCAGCCTCATATGGAAGCTGCAAACGCAATTCCCAGGTGAGTGGTTTGCTCAGGAGGTCCCAGCTGAGCTCTCAGGGCTCCAAAGATGGTTCATCTTCACTATGCAAGGAACAAAGGTGAAGGAAAGAGTGATGAGACAGAGACACGGCTTACTTGGACAGAAAATAAATCCCTTCAAGGACAGCTCTATGATCAATATTTACTTGGAAGGTGTTCATAAAATCCTCTAAAAGGATCCTAAAAGGTGAGGAGGAAATAATGTAATAATTTATGGTCTGTGGAAGAAAAGCTTGAAGCTGGATGTGCTCTGTGTGTTTAGAGATGAACTCCACAGAAACCCACCTGGATTTTGCAATATCCTGATTTCCCTACAGAGACACCACAGCATGCCCACCACCTTTCCCTCAGCAAGCCCCAAAGTGGACACTGCACAAGCACTACTGACACACAGCAGAGCAGCCCCAAGAACCACCACACAGAGCTCTCTGCAAACACCTCTGAAAGCAAAGAATGACTAAAGCTTCCTCTGAACCCAATTTTTGAGTGGCATTAAGATTTCTGAGCCATGAGTGGTAACTAAGCCCACTTCTACACTTGTTCTACAACATTTGCAGTGCCTGATCTCACTGTGCATCACTGCATTCCCTCCTGCCATCCCAACTTCCTCCCAAAATTCCTGCCCAGTTAATCAAGCTCTAATTCATCCCTGCTCATTCCTTTCCATATCAACCCAATACAACCCCACTAAGGAAAATCTGCTCTCAGCAGCCTGTTATTCTGGAGCAGAGTTTAATTATGTTTTATTTGTTCCCTGTGTGCCTTCCAGCAGCCCATCTTCACACTTTCCCAACTGTTTCCGGGAAGGAGGGTGCACTAGCAGCAGAACATGCCCATCTGCAGGCTCCAGGGAAATGGAACAGAAGGAAAATCTTGCACAGGAGTCACATGATGAGTTACAACAGTAAATCCTGCAGCACAGCCCAGGGACTGCTTCTCAACTTCCACAGGCAGGATTTGTGGCTGAGCCAAACAGTGAATGCCCAAGGGAAAAGAAGAAGAAAACAAGAGGTGATTGAGGAGGATAAATGTGTGTGTGTCCACAGGGAAGAATGAACGAGTCCCTTTTGCGACCAGCAATGTGAAGTGCACACCTTGGCCGACCAAATCCTGCAAACCATTTATTCACCTTTTTGAACCTGGGGTGTTCACTAAGAAGAATCCACCTCAAAAGTGTCACCCTTTGCCTGAAGCCAAACCCACAAAGAGCTGGGACACGTGGCAGACACATCAGGAGCCCACCCTGAGCACCCCCAGCCACACACCTGCCATAAAATACTACCAATATTTACTGAGGAGACCATGTCCCACCCCAGCACATCCCAGATGGAGCAGCAAAGCCTCTCCAAGGGACTAATGAAGCTCAACAAAGGGGCTACAGAGAGCAAAGTTTCAATAAAACACCAAGGAGCACATCACACAGTGAGCAGATGTGATTATCTCAGCTCTTGGGTGTAGAAATTCACAACTAGAATCCCAAATTCTGGGAGAAAAAGGGTGCAAAGCCTGATCCTACATCACCTAAGGCAGGCTAAGATAGAAAGAGGTGAGAACTAGGCCAGAAACTCCAGCCCGTGCTCAGTGGGACTCTGGGTGACAGTCCCAGGAGCAGATCCAGGACTGCTGGAAGCGTGTCCCCACTCCCTGCCCACCTGCAAAGGTCACGTTTGTGACTTCCCTTTGTTATCCCAAGAAATATTGGGATACAAGGTCTCCCTGTGGGTAGAAGGGGAAAACAAGAACAGCATTTCTGGGATGGTGACAGTGAGCGGCACCCCGGTCCCCTGGAGGCAATTCCCACCTCCCAGCCCTGCCAGCCCGGCTCTGCAGGCACCCAAGGGATCAGAGACCTCTCCTCCGGCTTCTATCGAGAGGAGGAGGGGATTGTGCAAATCAGAGCGGGCTGTCCCTGTCCCCGTGTGTGCCGGTGGCCCCGGATGGCACTGCGGGGAGGCAGCTGAAGGCCGATGTCTCTCTCCAGCACAGAAAAGAATCCAGGTCATTCCTACAGCTTATCCAAGGCACAACTGGAGGCCGTGGGGGCAAGCCCACAGCTGGCTCCGGGGAATCTTAATCACGAAATGGTTTGCGTTAAAAGGGACCTTGAAGTTCATCCCGTTCCACCCCCTGCCACGTCCAGGAACACCTTCCACTGTCCCAGGCTGCTCCAAGCCCGGTCCAAGCTGGCCTTGCACACTTCCAGGGGCAGCCACAGCTTCTCTGGGCACCCCCTCAGCACCCTCGCCGCTTGTAACGCCATTAACCTGTAATTCCCGACACCCCCCGGCACCAACGCTCCCAGGAGGAATTTGTGCCTTCCCGGCTTTTCACATCCTGTGACTGCGGTGGCTCGGGGGATGCAGCGGCCCCCTCACCCCGCAGTTCCCCAGGCTCCGGTGTCCCGGGCCCCGAGGGACAATCCCCCTTCCTTCCATCCCTGCCGTCCCCGCCGGCTCCCCAACTCACCATGGCCGCGGCAGCCCCGGGGCGGCTCTAGGCAGGGCGCCACGCTGTGCTCATCTCATGGCCGGCGGTGCCCGGCGGGGCCTCCCCGCCCATGCACCGGCGAGCCCCGCCGGCCGCGAAGCCACCGACACCGGAGAGCTACCGGCACCCAGCCCCCGGGCCTCCCCCGGCCGGCGGGACGGGGAGCCCCGGGGCGCTGGGCAGGGCCGCGGGAGGACGGGTGGAGGAGGGGCAGGAGCGGCGGGCGGCGCGGCCCGCGCGGGTCCAGGGCCGGTGTCGGTGCCGGGGCTACGCCAGGCGCATCCCGGGCCCGCCCCGCCCTCCCACCGGAAGCGCTCACCGGCGTCCGCAGCCAATCAGAGCCGGGGCAGCGTCTTCCGCGCATGCGCAGCTCGGCACAGCGCGCTGCCCGCCGCCATCTTGGAGAAGGGCGCGGCACCTCGCGGGGCGCTGAGGGAAGGGCACGGCAGGAGCTGCGCCTGGCCCCGCCCCACAGCACTGCGCATGCGCAGGAGGCGTTTTCCCGCGCGGCAGGAAATGGGAGGTGATTGGGCTGTGCCTTTGTGGGCGTGGCTACTGATGGATACGCCCCCTTGTGGGTGTGGCTTGGGATGGGATCCGGGGGAAGGGAGGGAAAGGGAAAGGGAAAGGGAAAGGGAAAGGGAAAGGGAAAGGGAAAGGGAAAGGGAAAGGGCTGGGACCCAGGCCTGGGCCGTGGCCCGGACCTGAGCCTGCAGCTGGAGCCGAAGCTGGCCCTGGATCTGGCCCTGGGCTTCGACCCTGGTGCTGCCGGTGCTGCCTCCTGGCTCCTGCCCCCTGAAGAGTTACCAGGGCTCCGGGTGTGGGTCCTGGCTTTTTTTAATTTAGTAATTAAATGAGCCAGGACAAGGCAAATCCCCAGCCCATCCAGCCCTCCTCAGCAGGGACGACAAAGCTTCTTGGCATGGAATCCTTTGGCTATTGCCATGTCCCGGGTTTGCCTCAGCCTGGAGCTCTTTGTGGCCATCAGTTTTCCATTGCCTGACCTGGCCAGGAGCAAAGACATTAGTGGGGAGATCCAGATCCATTAATCCAGGGGATTAATGTTAGGAGAACTGAAAACTGAAATCCAGTTCCTAGGTGCCCCCTCAAAAAATCAAGAAGCTGGGAACCACTGGAACTCCAAACCAGTGAGGCTGATACAGATCAGAGTATGCCTCATGGTTCCCAAATTCCTGTGGCACCTGCAGTGACGAGAGGTGACTCAGCCTGGCAGCTTAACGAGCTTTAGAGGGGACAACAGCCCTGTGGGGACATTGCAAAGGCTGGCACTTCCTTTAGAGGATTAAACACCGGGAGGAGGGGGAATAAACCATCTGTGGGGCTGGAGCTGTCCCCAGGGCTCCACTAGGAGCTTAGGGCTGAGCGGCCCCGTGGGGTCTCCAGGAGGATTTTCCGTCACGGAGGATTTTATTTCCACGCTCTCAGCAGAGCACTGACCCCAGCTGGCCCCAGTCCTGCTCATCCCTCCAGGGAAAATGCTGCTCCTGGGCCAGGCAGGGTGGTGCAAGTGCCCAGGGAGGAGCAGGTGAGGAGACACGGCCTGGATGTGCCAATGGATCAGGGAAAACCCCGGCTCCAAAACCTGCCTTTGCATCACCCCCAAACATCCCCAAAACCTCCAAACATCCCCAAAACCTCCAAACCTCCCCAAAACCTCCAAACATCCCCCAAACCTCCAAACCTCCCCAAAACCTCCAAACATCCCCCAAACCTCCAAACCTCCCCAAAACCTCCAAACATCCCCCAAACCTCCAAACCTCCCCAAAACTACCAAACCTCCTCAAAACCTCCAAACCTCCAAACATCTCCAAAACCTCCAAACCTCCCAAAAACCTCCAAAGATCTCCAAAACCTCCAAAGATCTCCAAAACCTCCAAACCTCCCCAAAACCTCCAAACCTCCCTAAAACCTCCAAACATCTCCAAAACCTGCCTCTGCATCACCCCAAAACCTCCCCAAAACCTCCAAACATCCCCCAAACCTCCAAACCTCCCCAAAACCTCCAAAATGCCCTGCAACACATGCCAACCCCTCCAGAACCTCTCCATCTACTCCCAAACCTCTCCATCACCTCCAAAACCTCTCCAAAACCCCCGCAAACTCTCCAAAATGTCTCCAAAGCTTCTCTAACACCTTCAAACCCTCTCCAAACTCCCCAAAATCTCTCTGACATCTCCAGTACCTCTCCAAAATCTCTCCAATATTTTTAACCATTCCAATGCCTCCAAAACTTCTCTGACTCCTCCAAAACCCTCCAACACCCTCAAAATCTCAGGTCTCAAGACCTTCAAAACCCCTTGAGCACCTGCAAAACCTCTCCAGCCTTCCCCAAATCACTCCAAGATCTCTAAAACCTCACTGGAACTTCCCAAATCCATCCAACACCCTCCAAACCCCTCCAATGCCTCTAAAATCTCTCACCTTCCAAATCTTGCAAACACCTCCAAATATCTTCCAACATTTCCAAAATATCTTCAGCACCTTCCAAACTTCTCCAACACCTCCAGACTTCTGCAGAATTTCCACCACACCCAAAAACCTTCTATTGCCTACAAAACCCCTCCAACTCCTTCAAACCCCTCTGACTCCTCCAGAACTTTTTGAAAATCCCTTTAACACTTCCAAAATCCCTCTGACACCTCCAAAATCCCTCTGACACCTCCAAAATCCCTGAAAACTCCCCAAAGTCTCCTCAACGTCTCCAGAACCTCTCCAAACCCCCTTCAACGTCCCCAACATCTCCAAAACCCCTCAAACACCTCTCAAAATCTCCAAAATCCTCCCAAAACCCACTCCAGCATCTCCAGAACCTCTTCAAAATTTCTGCAATGTTTCCTACACCACCAAAACACTCAGATGCCTCCAAGACCTCTCCAACACCTCTAAAACCTCTCCAACACCTCCAGAACTCCTCTGGCTTCTCCAAAACTCCTCTGATTGCTCCAAACCCTCTCCAAAACTTCCCCAATATTCCCAATAGCACCTAAATCCTCAGGTGCCTCCAAAACCTCTCAAACACTTCCAAAATCTCTCCAACACCTCCAGAATTCCTCTGGCTTCTCCAAAACTCCTCTGCCACCTCTAAACCTCCTCCAAAACTTCCTCAATGTTCCCAACACCACCAAAATCCTCCGATGTCTCCAAAACCTTTCCAACACCTCCAGAACTCCTCTGGCTTTTCCAAAACTCCTCTGACTGCACCAAACCCCCTCCAAAACTTCCCCAGTATTGCCAATAGCACCTAAACCCTCAGGTGCCTCCAAAACCACTCCAACACCTCCAAAACCTCTCTAATACATCCAAAATCTCTTTCACACTTCCAGAACTCCTCCGGCTTCTCCAAAACTCCTCTGACTGCTCCAAAGCCACTCCAAGCCCTCTCCACCCTGTCCTGCTGAGCCGAGGGGTGTCTGTGCTGATCCCAGGCTGGATTCAGCACCTCAGCAGGGCTCCCAGTGGGATGTGCCGCTGCCGGGCTCGTTACCATGGTGATCATTAAAAGGATAATCTCATTAGCACCGTTTGTCATCCCGGCAGGGCTGTGTGCAGACACGTGCTCGAGGAGCAGGGACAGTGGGGACAGGGATCTCTGAGCCTCCCCAGCCAGGGGACCTGCTGCTTCCACCACTGGGGGGGTTGGGTGGGCTTTTTTGGGGTTTCCAAAAGAAAAGCGGCTCCAGGTCTGTGGGATGAGGAGGGAGAGATCCACAGGCACGGAGCAGCTGATGGGAACCTAAAGATGCCAAAATGCTGGGTCCCTACAGGGAAATTCTCCTTTATTCCACCTTCCCTGCAAAGGCCAAGGATGTGGAACAGCTTTCAGGGATGTGAGGCTGAGTTTTGCAAACCTTTGCTTTAGAAACATCTGTCCCAAGGTAAAGGAATCATAAAGCGTGGAATGGTTTGGAGCAGAAAGACCTTAAAGCCCATCCAGTGCCACCCCTGCCATGTCCATGGACACCTTCCCCTGTCCCAGGCTGCTCCAAGCCCTGTCCAGCCTGGCCTTGGACACTGCCAGGGATCCAGGGGCAGCCACAGCTTCTCTGGGCACCCTGTGCCAGGGCCTGCCCACCCTCCCAGGGAACAATTCCTTCCCAATATCCCATCCAGCCCTGCCCTCTGGCAGTGGGAAGCCATTCCCTGTGTCCTGTCCCTCCAGGCCTTTATAAAAGGTCTGTGCCCATCTTCCTTCCTGGTCCCCTGCAGACACATCAAGGTGTCCCCAGCGTCCTTGTGCCTCACACAGCAAACACCAGGCCTCACACAGCCCCATCAGGGACCTCCTGTTGTTACTGATCCATGAAAAACCCAAGTGGGAATTCCACACTAGCCTCCAGCATCACTGGAGCATGAGGAGGAGCCTGTCCTGGGAATGTGGCCATGCCAGGCCCCAGGCCTGTTTTATCCCATTGTTGGAAGTGCTGTTTCTTAAAAAAAATCAACAATTCCCCAAACCAGTGACTGTGCCAGCTCTCATTTCAATTTGGGGCTCCTCCATCCCTAGAGAGGGAACAGCAGTGCTTGGACTGTGCTTGGGCCAACCCCAGGTAGGAGGAGCCATCTATCCCCTTTCTTAAAAAAATTATTTAGTAACTTTATGTTTAAAAAAAAAAAAAAAGGAATGGAAATGCCATGGAACTGAACAGCTGTTTGGGGAGATGAAGGGAACAGGATTTGTGAAAATAATTTGTTACCACATGGTTTATCTCTCAATTTTTATTACAAGCAGGCACTGAAATGCCTGTTCTCCAAGCCTCCTGCACTGCTCCAGCCTTGATTCCAGCCCCTTCAATCCCACATTCAAATATTCATCACATTTAATTGCTTTATTCCCGTTTTGCAGCTTTTGGGTTTTGCCCTCAGGGTGAGTCTGAGCCTCACGCCAACCCAGCAGCTGGCTGTGCTTCCCTCACATCCCTCCCCTCTGTTCCCATCTCCTTTATTGTTCCTGCCACAAACCGAGCTGTAACTCATTGGGAATGCCATGGAGAAATGAGCATTTTACTGCCCTGCCACCTCATGCAAAGCAATTTGATGAAAAGGGTTAAACTGTGTTTTATAAGTCCAATAAAGCAGCTTGGAAAAGTTTTGTCCACAAAGCCCCACCGCTCCCCACGTCTCCCAAGTTCCTTGGCAAGGAATTTGCTTATTTAGCAAGCTGTAAAAACCCAGCAGGTAAAAATTCCTGAGTACAAATTCCTGAGGAAAGTACAAATGTGGATAATTAATGAAATAAACCCAGCAGAGCCTGGGGGCAGGGAGCTCTTCCCTGGAATGGGTCTGTGTCCTGCCTTGGTGTGGGGGGCACACAGGCACCCCCAGCCTGGTGTCCCAGGGGTGAGGGGTGTTTAGCTGGGCTGGAATCCCACCCCATCCCACATCCCTGTGCTGGGCGGGCTGGGCAGGGCCATCCAGGGTGCCCGTGGTGGGTGAGGGACCTTTGTGGCTTTGTGGCCACCACTGGTCCTGGCCAGGTCTCCCTGCCTCCACTCCTGCTCTGCTCCACACCCCACTGGGATTCATCTGGGACTGTGATTCATGCTGGGATTTTGGCACTGATTATACCCTTGGGAATGGCTTCCCAATTCCCTTTGAAGAGTGGCTGCTCCCAGCCTGGGGCTGAAGGAGCCCATGGGACAGGAGAAGATCTCCAAAGGACACCTGGATGGGGAGCACAGCAAGGCCAAGCTTCAGCCAGGCCTCGTGGGGCTGATGTGTGGAGAGTGTTTGAAAGGGACCCCCAGAAATTCATCCCAGTGTCCCAACCACCTCTTCCAAGAGCTCCAGAGCCAGAGGAGCAGGAGGAAGCCAGGACAGTTCTCTCTCTCCCCTCTCTTGCAGGCAGGGAGAAAAGACTTGTTCAGGCTGTGGCTTCTTTTGAATTTACACAAAGTTCAGTCTGTCCCAACCTTCCTCCCAGATCTCAGATCCACCCAGAGCACAGCAGGATGTCCTGCCCTGCCCTTCTGTGCCTCTCCCTGCTCTCAGTATCCCATGGTTTGGTGGGATACCAGCAGAGGTGCAGGTGGTGCTGGAGGAGGATGATGATGGAACCTGGGTTCCCATGGGCAAGCTCTCATCCTGAGGGCCCTGTCCCTCACCAGGAGATCCTGTGGGGATCCACCAGGACTCACAGGGATTTGTGACTGGCAACTTGGTCCAGTATTGTGGTGGGATTTTATTTAGTGAGGCAGGAGGATCCCATAAGCCAAGCCAGGTGTCCTCTTTTCCCAGGACACAGAGGGTGGAGGGGAAGCCTTTAGGGGCTCTCCAGGCCTGGGCACTCTCATCCTCTTCCCTTTTCCTCCAGGTTTCTGCTCCACTCTGCTCAGCCCATTAGCCAAGGCATTAAATTTTAACATTTTTGTTGCTCCTGCAGCATGTTTCTGGTGAGTGGGTGCCTGGGTGGATGCCAGGGGACCAGGGGATCTGGGGGACCTGATCACATGGCCTCCCTCAGTGCCAGGCCTGGGGGATGCTGATGCTTCTTCTCCCAGCACCCAAGGACCAGCATGGAAAGAGGATCATTGCAAACACCCTGCACAGCCCCAGCGGAGCCAGGCTGGGAGAGCTGGGGGTGCTCACCTGGAGAAGAGAAGGCTCCAGGGACACCTCAGAGCCCCTTCCAGGGCCTAAAGGGGCTCCAGGAGAGCTGCAGAGGGACTGGGGGCAAGGGATGGAGGAACAGGACACAGGGAATGGCTTCCCACTGCCAGAGGGCAGGGATGGATGGGATATTGGGAAGGAATTGTTCCCTGGGAGGGTGGGCAGGCCCTGGCACAGGGTGCCCAGAGAAGCTGTGGCTGCCCCTGGATCCCTGGCAGTGTCCAAGGCCAGGCTGGACAGGGCTTGGAGCAGCCTGGGACAGTGGGAGGTGTCCCTGCCCATGGCAGGGGATGGAACAAAATGTGTTTTAAAGTTTCTTCCAACCCAAACCGTTCTGGAATTCCAAGATTCTGTGAGATAAAATTGGGATCATCAGAGTCTCCTGGGGGGACAGGACCCAAAGCAGCACAGCCAGGAGCTTTCTGGCCATGAGGAATTAAAAAGCCATCGATTTCTGCCATTAGCGGGGGTGTGGCCGGAGCAGACGCCACAGGCAGAGCCACTCACTGAATAATTCAGGGCGAGAGATGACGAAGCCCAAGGACAGGCTGGGGAAACCTCTCCCTGTTCTGCTCCAGCTCCCCAAGGACAAGGCTTTTGCTCCTGTCCCAGGACACTGGGTGCAGGACCAGAGTTCAGTCCCAAGGACCTGGGGGACGCGTGTTGGTCCCTGAGCCGGTCCCAATGGGGAACAGTGACATGTCAGGGCCATGTGAATTTGGGAGCTCCTGACCCAGCGTGGCCTCCCTGTCCCCCTGGTGCAGCTGGACATTGCCTGCAGCAATGGTCCATCAAGGGGCAAAGGGACACTGCTGTGGGGCAGGGACACTCATCAAGGGGCAAAGGGACAATGCTGTGGGGCAGGGATAATGCGGTGGGGCACGGACACCCCTCAGAGGTCACCGTGGTGCTCCTGTCCCGTGCCCTGTCCCACCGTGCCCATGCAGAGGGCATGGCTCCGACGCCACCTCCTCCACAGCCACGGGCCACCCACGAGCACCCAGGCTAAGAGATTCCCCCCTAACTGTGCCATGTCCCCTGTGCCAAGGCTGACCAGAGCCTGGGCATGTGGGACAGAGCCCTGGGGGACAGAGCACGGGCTCCTCGCTGACTCGCGGTGTCCCGGGCGGGCGGGCTGAGTTTGCTCGGTCTCAGCCCGTGCTGGCGAGCCCGGAGGCAGCAGCGGGCAGCGGTGCTGGAGGCCGGGCAGGCGGCATTGGAGGAGTTAACTCGCAGCCTCGCCGCGGGAGTCGGCAGCTATTAATACTCGCACGCTGCTTTAGCTGTCAGAGCGAGCGGCTGCTCTGCCGGTGAGACGAGCCCCGCGGAGCCGCCGCTCCACGACGGCACAACTTTCCCCCTCCGTGGTGTGTTGGGCTGCCGGACCCTGCCGGAGCCCTGCAGACCCTGCCAGACCGCGCTGGATGCTGTCAGACCCCACCTGCTGCAGGGGACACTTTCGGTCACCGCGGCATTGGCACTGTCCGGTGCCCCGGGGCAGCCGCTCCCCACGGCCTCTGAAGCATCGCGGGGCCTGGCCGGTGCCTCGGCCCGCCCTGCCGGACCCCCGGTGCTGGTGATGCCATCCCAGGTCGCTGCTCGCAACCCCTGAGGACTGGCAGTGCCACCGGCCGGGCAGCACGATGGGTGCCGGGGTGGCACCGGGCATCGCTGGCCCCGGCGAGAGGGGGACGCGGGACATGGCACAGCCCGGAGCTGCCTCCGTGCCCGGGCAGCGGCCGGTGCCGGCCGTGTGACGGGCTCCCCGACACCATGGCCCCGGCAGGGCCAGCGTGAGCCTCCGGCCACCGCCGGCACTGGCGAGGAAGATGCCAACATCCCTCCGGCACTGCCTGCCCTGCGGTCGCCCTCGCCCGGGCGCGGTGGCCACCGGACCTGAGCGATGGATTCCTTCTGCTTCGTCTGCTTCCAGAAAGAGGAGCTGCAGCCCCTGCACCTGCACAGGTCAGTGCCACAACTCGGGACAGCCCCGGTGGGGGCAGAGCGCTGGTGGGGACACGCCATGAGTCCCCGGGAGGGCACGGACCGGGAGCGGGACACCGAGCCGGGCTGGGGGACAGTGCGGGCACGGGCCGTGCCAAAGTTTCCTTGGGAGCAGGCGCATCCAGGGGAGTCTGGAGCCCGGTGCTGTGCCGGGAGAGCTGCGCGCAGAGCACAGCACGTGTGTCCTGCCGGGATGTGCTTCCCTGGCAGCAGCTCTCCAGGGAACCCGCTGGGCATGCCGTGCCGTGCCGTGCCGTGCCGTGCAGTGCCAGCTCAGCGCTGCTGCTGTGCCCATAGGAGCAGTGGGCAGCAGCGTGTGCGCCCACGGCCCCCCCGAAGCCATCCCAGAACCACCCCCGGTCCATCCTGGAGCCATCCCACCCATCCCTGCTCACCTGAGCAGGGTCCTGGGCAGTCTTTGCTCCTCGCTGCCTGGCTGGGGCCGGGGGCCCAGTGCAGTTGGGGGGTCCACAAGGAGAGCCACGAGGGTCCCCGAGGCCTGTCCCCCTGGGCAGCAGCACCGGCACTCGGCTCCCCCTTTCCCGAAATCTCCTCTCCCATCGGCGCTGCTGAGCGACAGCCAAGGAGAATGTGGCGGTGCCGGAATTAGCCGGGCAGCCGGCAGGATGCGAGGTGTGAATGCTGGCACATGTTGTGCCCAACTGCTCCTCCGTGGCACTGAGCCACTGCCGGCTCCTGTTCCACGCTGCCAGCCCCCAGCAGAGCCCCTGCCTGCCCCAGCCAGGAGCCCTCCAGGCTCTGACTGTCCCCAGCGAGGTCTGGGGGGCCTCAGGGCCATCAGCTGGATCAATCCGGGCAGTCTGTCCTTCCACCTGGGTTGCAGGAAGATGTAAGAATTGTTTTGGTGTAAATTACGAGTTTTTGGAGCCTCAGTTCCCTCGAATCAGTGCTCAGGTGGGGGAACGGGGGTACCAGGGATGGAGAGGGCCTGGGTGTGGGTGCTGGTGGCTGGGGAGGCACACAGAATTCCCAGGGCTCCTGTCCCACAGCCCAGCCCGGGCTCGGAGCTGGCCAGTGGCATCCAGCCTCTGTCAAGCCACAGGTGGCATCGTTTGGCATTTTCAGCCGGGGGGGAGCACCCGGGGTGGCAGTGTGGTGGCCCAGGGTCCCGCCTCCCTGCTCGGGGGACGGCGAGGGACGGACAGCCATGGCTTGTGCCCAGAGGCTTCTCCCTGTCCTGCCCTACTTCAAGGTGGGCTGCACTGGAGTGTGTGTGGGTGTGTGTGTCCGGTCCCTGAACGCCCCCCTGTTGTCACCAGCTTGTCCCTCAGTCTGTCCCCATACCGTGGGGACGCAGCTGCCATCGCCTGTCACCTCCAGCACAGCCCCACCGGAGGGGCTCGTCGGGGTGACGGGAGGTGCTGCCAGAACTGCTCCCTGCTCTGTCACCGCCCTGGCTCCCGGCCCTGGTCCTGCCCCCTGTGCCAGCACGCGTGGGCGCTGTGGCAGTGTGTCTGTCCCCCATGTCTGTCCCGATGTGTTTGTCCCTTCATGTTTGCCCCCCCAACATCTGCTCCCCGTGTCTCTCCCCTCTCTGTCCCCTCTTGTCTGTCCTCGCGTCTTTCCCGCTATGTCAGTCCGCCCGTGTCTGTCCCCGTCCCCCCGCGTCTGTCCCCCCGTGTCTCTCTGTCACCCCATGCCCGTCCCCGCAGCCTCTAGATGGTGCCAGGAGAACGGGCAGCGAGCGGAGGCGGCGGGCGGGCGGTGCCGGCTGCTCTTGGGGTACCGGGGTGCCAGGGCGGGCCCCGTGGCTCTCCCCGTGCCCCCAGTTCAGTCTCTCCTTCCCCTCGAAGAAACCCGTTCTGCTTCTTTTCCCAAGCAGCCCATCCCAAAGAGCCCGCTCCTGTCCCGTTCCATCCCAGTGCCTGAACAGCCTCATTGTGCTCCAGGCTCAGCACCATTCCCAAGATCCCGAACGCGGCCGGTGCTGCCCCAGTCCCGGCCAGGGGATTCATCCCTTGGGGCGCTGTGTCCCCGCCGGGCTGCTCGGTCCCTGCCAGCCCCGGGAGCCCGGGACGGGCTCTGGGCCGGGGCAGCCCCCGAGGGTCGCTGGCGGGGCTCGGTGTGTGTCCATCACCAGCGGGGCTGTCCCGCGGCTCCCGGGTCCTCCCCTTCCTGACCTTGAGAGCAGCCACCGGGAATTCTGTGAATTCTGTGAATACTGGGAATCTCTTGCCAGCTGTCACCGCTCGCGATGGCAGCAGGGGCACGGGGGGGACACCGAGCTGGGGGGGGTCTGAGCCCCTCGCCCCGCTCTCCGGGAACCAGCTCCCACCACCCCTTCCCCTGGGAATCGCCATCCCCTGGGGATGGGCTCTGTCCCCAGGGACCGAGGGGACGAGGGCTGTGTTCCCCGGGCTGCCCCGGGGGTGCTGGCCCCGCAGGCGGGACACGCCGGAGCCCCCCGGGGGGAGCGGGTCCCCTCCGCCCGTGCTGCGGCTCCCGGCGTGCTCCGCTCCCGCCTTCCCTCCCTCCTTCCCAGCGCTGCTCCTTCCCAGCATCCCCGCAGCATCCCCGGCAGGTTTGGCTCCTGTCACCCGAGCGCCACAGGCGCGGGTGGCCGTGGGACCCCGGCCCGTGTGGGGCTCAGCCCCTCGGCTCCCGCTCTGACCATGCGGTGGCGAAGGGACAAGCGACCTTCTCGCTCCATGCCGAGGGGATTTGGCACGCTGGGAATGTTTGGGGATTTCCAGGTCATTTCCCGCTGCCCACGCTGTCCAAGCGCATCCCAAGGCACGAGCCGGATATTCCCTTTCCGAGCACAAATCCCAGGGACACTCGTGGTCCCTCGGGGAGGCGGGGGCTCTTCGCACGGTTTGGGATTGCACGAGGTGATAAACATGTTTGATCTGGCTCCTTTCATCTCGTTAATCTTAATTAGTTATTAATATTCCGGGAGTGCTTTGAAGACCACGAGCTCAGTGCAGGCTCTCCCTGGTACAACTGGTGTTACTATGGCTCAGTGTGCGTGTCACCCACGTGCCACCGAGGGGCAGGGATGCCCCAGAGGGACCCCACGGAGCCCCATGGAACCCCCGGGAGTCACACGGAACTCTGCTGAGCCCCACGGAGGCCTGACAAGCTCTGAGGAGCCCCACAGATCCTTAGGGAGCCCCACAGATCCCCAAAGAGCCACGTGGGCTTCCACAAAAGCTCAGGGAGCCCTGCTGAGCCCCATGGAGACCCATGGAACCCCACACAGCCCCATGGAACCCCACACAGCCCCGCTGAGCCCCCATGGAGCCCCACACAGTCCCATGGAGCCCCACACAGTCCCATGGAGTCCACAGAGCCCCAAGGAGCCCCACACAGCCCTGCTGAGCCCCACGAAGCCTTGCCAGGCCCAGCTGGTCCCAGTGCCAGCTCAGTCCCTGTGCACAGCACCAAGATGGTGACACAGGGAGCTGACCCAGGTGTGGGGCGTGTGACACTGTCCCTGCAGCCCCCCCCGTGGTTCCTGGGCCGGCTCCCCGGGCAGCAGCACCTCCCGCCTGACCTAGAAACAGCCCCGAGCTATAAATAGGGAGAGAGTTGACAGAGAGCTCGGAGGAGCCGCTCGGAACGCGGCGAGCAGGAGCTGCGGGAGCCAGGATGGCACCGCAAGGACAAGCAGGGGACACGGGGGCGAGTGGCCTCGGGAAGGGGCGAGGCTGGAGCCACCACATCCCTAGCGGCCCATGGAGCGGCTGCGGCTTTCCCTGGCCCCTGTCTGCTGCTGCAGTGACACAGAGAGGCCCCAGCTCTGCCCGTCTCCCATGGTTTTCCTCTTTCGCCTTCACGCCTCAGATGCTCTCCTGCCCTGCCCCAGCCCCCTCTCCGAGCACCGCCAGCCCCACCCAGCCCACCCCGGCCGGCCGGGTCACTGCGCTCTCCAGCATTTCTCCTCCCAGTCTCATTCCGATGCCTCCACCCCGGTGGGAATCAGCCATACTTGGAGCATCCCAGCCTTAGGAGCCGGGAGCTGTGGCAGGAACCGGGGGGGATGGAGGGGACCGGCCCCGGGAGCCGCAGCCGCCCCTCCGGGGGCTGCCGGGCGGGAGGAGGGTGACAGTGGCACAGCCGATGCCGGCACAAATTGAAGCGGAGTGTCGGAGTGTGATTCAGCCTCTTGCCTTAAAGTCATTCATGAAAAGATTTAATTGCTCCGCATCCTCAGTGCGAGCGCAGCGGAGCCATCCGTGAGTCAGTGCCGATGGCTCCCCGGCCCTCCCCGCTCTGTGGGGCCGCAGGGGCAGTGGGACGGCCGCGGTCCCAGCGGAGTGGGCACAGCTGGTGTGTGGGAACAGCCCGTTGTCCCCCTCGGAGGGTGGGGCAGCCCCAGGACTGTGGGTCCTCTTAAAGTGACATCGCGGGAGCGAAGGGACCTGGCACCCAGCTGAGAGACAAGGAAGTCCCCAAGCAAATCCTGGCCTGTGTAAAACATCCCTGTTTGGCCTTGGTGGGCACAGAAGAAAATCCGGGAAGACGAGGTGTGCCCAGGGATGCTCCACGAGGGAGCACGGTGCCGACCAACCCCTTACCTTCCTCCGGGAGAGCTGTCACTGTGCCCCAGGCCGGAGGTGCCTGAGAGCTCCTGGTGCCCAGCTCTGGCATCACTTGCTGAAAGTGTTGCCAAATTTAAGGCACCTGAAGGGAAGCCCCTGTGATGTCTTTGTTTCATCTGGCATTCCCTGGCTTGGCCTGGATGTTCCCACCATTCATGAGCCACAAAGGAAGACACATGTCCTGCATACATTGAGGAGCAGCATTTTGGGGGGCTGTCTGTGCCATGGTGGCCATCACCTGTGCCATGGTGGCTCAGGTTGCCCAGAGAAGCTGTGGCTGCCCCATCCCTGGACATGTCCAGGACATCCGTGTTGGATGGGGCTTCGAGCAGCCTGGGATGGTGGAAGGTGTCCCATGCCGGAGGTTGGAACAAGATTATCCTGAAGGTCCCTTCTAACCCAAACCATTTCTTGACCTAGGGTGGGCATCATCCACACCACGGGGGCATCACTTGTGCCAAAGGAGCGGGAGCAGAGTCTCGAAGGGCTCAAGGACAGCAGGGCCCAGGGAAGCAGCAGGACAGGGACCTGTGCTTTGGCATTCCGGCTGCACAGTGCTGGTGACCCCCGGATGCTCCAAGTCGGGGTCCTCGGGTGGGGTAGGGTGTGAAGCCACCACCCCCTGCAGGGCACCGTTCCCATCCCCATTGTCCCCAGCGCCTTGATCTGCTCCGAGCCGAACCCGCGGTACCGGAGCTCCGCACCGGGCAGGGAGGGGGATGCTCAACCCCGACCCGCCTTTTTCCTGGGCTGCTCCCGCACCGACTCCCCCCGGCTACATCGGGAGGGTGGGGACAAGCAGCGCCCCGCATCCCGCATCGCTCATTCCGCATCCCCCCATCCCCGCGGGGCCGGCGGCGGAGCCCCCCCTCTCCTCCCGCTCCTCCCGCTCCGCGCTCCCTCCCCGGGGCGGCGCCGGTGCCGGTGCGGGCGGAGCGCGGCGCGGGGCGGGCGCTGCCGGGGGCTGCGGGGGGCGCCGCGCTCCGCTCCCTCCGCTCCCTCCGCTCCCTCCGCTCCCTCCGCTCCTCCGGCGGCGGCGGGGCCGCGGCATGAGGAGCCCGGCGGGGCGGGCGGAGCGCGGCGGCGGCGGCGGCGGCGGCGGCTCCTCTCCCGCCGGGGACGGGGCGCGGCGGCGGCTCGCCCCTCCGGTAAGGCAGCGGTGCGGGGATGGGGGTGCGGGGATGAGGATACGTGGATGGGGGTGCGGGGATGGGCATGCGGGAGGCGCTGCCCGCCCGGTACCGAGGCCGCCCTTTGTTTGCCCGCACGGCGCGGGGAGGGGACAAAACCCCCATCCCGGTAGCAGCGGCGCTCCGGGATGAATGGAGCGGGGTGGGCACCGCGCGGTGCGGGCGCTGCCCCCGGGATCGGCCTCCCCGCCCCGGGTCTCTCCTGCGGCCGGTGGCACCTGCGCCCCGGGCGGCCCCGGTACGGCGGGGGAGCGAGGGGGAGGGACAGGGACAGTGGGGCGTGAGTGACACCGAGCGCTGCTGGGGCCGCGGGGCTGGTCCCTGGGAGCTCCCGGCGGGTTTGGGGGTGTCTGGAAGGGTGCGCTGACCTGGGAACAGGGGAAGGGGAGAGCAGGGAGAGGCGGCCTCGGGGGCAGCTCAGGCCATGTCCCCTCGTGTCCCCTCATTGTGTCCCCTCGTGTTCCCTCATCGCCTCCCCATCTCATCTCCCCTTGCTTCCCCTCATGCTGCCTCACCCCCTGTATTCCCTATTACCCAGCTTCCTGTATTCCCTATTACCTCTCCTCATGTTCCCTCATGTCCTCTTGTCATCTCCCCTCATGCCCCGTCCATCATCTCCCCTCGCTTCCCCTCATTGTCTCTCCTCATCGTGTCCTCTCTTGTCCCCTCGTCATCTCCCCGTGTCATCTCCCCTCGTCATCTCTCCTTGTCTCCCCTCGCATCCTTTCACCTCCTGTCTCCTTGTGTCCCCTCATCACCTCTCCTATCTCCCCTTTCACCTGCCTTGCTGTCTCCTGCTGTCCCCTGCTGTCCCCTGGCCGCGGCTGCGGGGCCGGTCTCCATCGCACCCCGGCGTGTCCCCGGTGCAGCGGGGAAGGGGGAGCGTGACCCACTTTCCTGCAGCTCCGGCCTCGCTGCCGCCGTGGCCGCGGGCGGGCGACGCCAGCCAGGAGCCCCAGCACAGCTCGGGGACCGGGGACAGGGTGGCCCGGCCTCGGCACCGCTCTGCCCTGGACCCACGGGAGGCGGAGGTCAGAGCTGGGTGTCCGTGTGCCAAGCTCCCGACCCGCCCGGTGTCACCGTGTCACCGTGTCACCGAGCCCGGGGTCTGCGGGAGGAGACCATGGCAGAGCTGGGAGCATCCTCCTTCCTGGGAGCATCCCAGTCGGCAGGGGCGATGCCCGGGCTGCACGGGGCACATAAAGCCCTTGGAGTGGAGTCAGGACTGGGTTTTGTGGCAGAGGGACGTGTCCCTGTTGTCGCCAGGAGCGAGCGGGGCCGTGGGCTCGGGCAGGTGCCGCTCGGGGCGTTTGTCTTTGCAGATCCCAACCGTGCAGTGCTGCCGGCGCTGGCGGAAGAGTTTTGGGAGGGAGATGATGACAGGCTGATGAAACCAATCAAACAATGAAGTAATCATAAATCCCCGGTGCTGGCGGCGAAGGCGGGAGGAGCTGCACGCTGGAGGAGCTGAGGTCCTAACGAAGCCATCCTGCTCGGCTGCAAAACCCCGGGAGGCCGAAGCACTGAAAGGCAGCCAAGGTCCTGTCACTGGGGCCGATGGACAGAGACAGCCCCGTGCGGATGAGGGCAGGGAAAATCCTGCTGGCAGCGCCGGGAGAACAGTGCGGAGGGCACAGGGAGCGGTGGCAGGAAGGAGGAGCGGTGCCTCCCCGGGGAGACTCCTGGCACTGCTTTGTTTGCTCTTTCCGAATTGGTCTGTGAAACCTGAATCCTGGGACCAAGGAAGCTTGTCACAGGCTGCTGGGCGGCATGGGAGATGGATCGGGCAGCGGGGGACACCACGGATGGGTGTGACAGGGCCTGACCTGCCCTACAGCTGGAACATCTGCACTGGGAGAGCAGCTCCTGCGACTGGGAGCCCGTGCCTGGCTGGGCGCTCATTGGCTTTGCCGAAGACAATCCTGCTGCCGAGCAGGCTGCTCTGGTCTAGGCAAGGAGCTGGTATGAGAATTGCTGGATAACTTGGAATTCAGTGCCAATTCAGTCCTAAACTGGGGGCACTGGGGAGTCCCAGTTGCTGCGGGTGCTTCGGTGGAGGTTTGGTGCTGGTTCCGGTGGTGTCCGTGGTGCTCCAGCGTTTCCCAGCGCTGTCCCACTGCTGTGGAGCCAGCTGGACGTGGAGATGTGCCCCACTCATGGCCTCTTTGAGGTGGCTGCTCCTCCTGGGCTGCAGGATGCTGGCAGAGGGGCTGTCCCCAAAGCACTGCCAGCAGCCGATGTCCCTGTGCCATGTGTGACCAGCCACCTCCTGGACACACTGGGCTTGTCCTGAGTGCCTTTGGATGGTCCTGGGGTGGCACGTGGATGCAGGAGCCCTTTCCCTGTGCCTGTTCTGCTGCTTTGGGTGAGGTGGGAGGTGGTGGCCGGCCTGGCTGGAGGCTGCCTGGCCATGGTGGGTGCTGGTGGCTCCGAGCCTTGGTGCGATTCCTGTCCTGCCCCCACAGCCACGTTGTCCTCGTTAGGCCAAGGTGCCTTTGCGAGCCCTCCCTGGGCTCCAGCGTGCCACAGCCCCTGGGAAGCACAGCTCATATCTGGTGTGCGGGTCCCAGCGGCACGGAAGAGGAGAGGATGTCCCTGGAATGGGGTCAGGCAGGAATGGAGGTGGCAGGGGCTGGAAATGGAGTGGGGCCCTGCGAGGCAGCAGCTCAACGTGAGGCATGGCCAAGGCACCACTGGCCCCTCGTTCCAGTGACACCAGGGTGGTGCTGGCATGTGGAGAACTGGGAGAGGGGACGGCTCTGGCAGGGCCCAGGGCGTGACTTTGCTGGCTCAGTGTGTTGTTTAGGGGAAACAGGGCAGGTTTGGAAGCTGGTTGGGGTGTGGAGGGAGGGAGGTCCCTCCTGAGGGATGTCCTGGCCTCCAGCCTGCTGGGCTCGGGTGGGAGTCGGTGTTACCTGCTCATAACTGCAGGTTTGGGGATGGGAATGGAGAAAGATCAAAGCTCTGCCAAGTGCAGGGACAGAGCAGTGTGGGCCTGTGCCCATCCCACTGCTGCATTTCACATTGCTCCCCTCTTTAAAGAGGAATCTGGGTTTTGCAGAACCCTGCCCTGCGTAGATTTTCCCTTAATTTTCCAAATTCCTTGCCTCAGAACAGCCCATGGTGCGAGTCGCAGCCCCTGGTGCTCACCCGTGCATCAGGCTCAGCCCAAACCCTTTTCCTGTAGCCTCCCTCAATAACCGGGTTGTTTTTCTGTCAGACTCTGATGTGGCCAGAGGGATTTTTTTTTCCCCTTTTTCCCTCTTAATTTCCAAGCAGCCGCTGCTCCAGCAGCCTCCTCTGCGGGAGCCTGGGGCAACTCTCCCGGGCGGCCTCTGCTCCTCTCAATGAGCTCCTAATGAGTTTGCAATTAGTTATCGGCAGAGCCGATGTGCCCAGGGCTGGGCGTGCGGCGGAGCGGGATGCAGAGCAGGGCAAAGCATCCTCCAGCAGGGAACGGCGCTGGGGCAGGATTGTCGGTGCCAGCCTCGGCTCCTGGCAGGATGCTGGGCTGTGGAAATGGGATAATGTCCTTCCGGGATGTGCTCCACGGCGCTGGGGATGGAGCCGGCAGGTTTGGGAAGAGGAGCGGCAGCTGCCGACGGGAGACGAGCGGCTGCCTATAAATACCTGCCAGGGAGCAAGGAAGAGGTGGGTGGATTATCCTCCTCACTCAATGAGATAAACGGTTCTGAAGCTTAAACACAGAACAATTTTAGTCTGAATAGTAGGAGAAATGGCTCGGGATGCGGAGATGACGGCAGGAACCGCCTGTGGCGAGCGGCAGGTCCCGGGGCCACGTGGCAGCAGCAGCCACAGCAACTCCGGGATCCTGAGCCCGGGGGGGCTTTGCCGGGACTCGGATGGGATGCTCATCCTCCCTCCCTGCTTGGGAAAGCTCCTTCAGCAACGCCTGGAACTGAGCTGGAATGGTGTGTTTGTGTTCCTTCGGACATGGTGCTGACTCTGCCAGGGTTTTGGGGCGGGAGAGGAGTTGGGGTGCTGGGAAAAAGCCCCGTTCTGGCTCTGGAGTGACCTGATGTGGCTGCCCAGGTGCTCCTCGGTGTCACTGGCCCGGCTGCAGAAGGATGTGGGACCTCAACCCCGGCCAGGCCAAGCTGGTGGCATCTGCTGCCACACTGGCACTGCCATCCCTCCATGTCCTGCTGTTCCCCATCCCTGCTGTCCCTGGGAGTGCACGGAGCTGGAACCGAGCTCTCGCTGCCTCCTGCTGCTGCCCCGCTTCGCTGCTCACGTCAAACCCAACATGTTTTCAAAAGCCTTTCAATTTTTAATGAAAACTTCTGCGTTTACACTTTCCTTGGCCTCGGCACGTCGGTATTTCGGTCGCTGCTGCTGTTTGGCTTCTCCTGGGATCGGTGGTGGCCCCGTGTTCCCGCCAGCCCTGACGAGGCAGGATTGTTGCTCGGAGCTGGCCGTGGCACTGCGGCAGGATCCCAGCACATCCCAATCCCTGGCAGCACATCCCGGTGCCAGCTGTGCCAGCCCACGCCGCAGCACGGGACCTGACTTGGCACCCCTGCTTCCCGTGATGTTCCTCGGTTGCTGCTTGGGAAGGAGACACCTGGAAACCCCAACAGGCTGAGCCAAGGGGAAAAACAAACAGCCCTTGACTTGGAGAGCACTTCCACAAGCTGCCAGTCCTCCCTCTCCTCTCTCCCATCCAACCAGCGGGGTTTTTCCTCAAACCCAGCCTTCCCAACTTGAATAATTGCATTTCAACGCCGGTTAATTAAGGGACATTGATGAGCGCAATCGTAAATCCAAGCGTAGCCGGAATTCTTCGTGCAGGATGCTGGGGGCTGTTCCCAGCGAGCTGCTGCTGATCCACCTCCACCTCCAGCACCCAGACACTGAGATGGTGCTCCTCTGCCAAGGGGCCAATGAAACACTATGGAGATGAGCTGCTTCGGAGATCTTATGAGTCAAACTGTTACATTTTTGGAACATCATGATGTTGAAGTTCCTTTTCTATTTTTTCCCCAACTTCCCAGGGAAAAAATATAACTATAATAAGTGAAGAAGCTGAGCTTTGGTTTGGGATGACAGGCAGCACGGTGGGGGGAAGGAAGGAAGGAAGGAAGGAAGGAAGGAAGGAAGGAAGGAAGGAAGGAAGGAAGGAAGGAAGGAAGGAAGGAAGGAAGGAAGGAAGGAAGGAAGGAAGGAAGGAAGGAAGGAAGGAAGGAAGGAAGGAAGGAAGGAAGGAAGGAAGGAAGGAAGGAAGGAAGGAAGGAAGGAAGGAAGGAAGGAAGGAAGGAAGGAAGGAAGGAAGGAAAAGTTGGAGATCCAACTCAGCCTTATTGGGAAGGGGCTGGGAGGATCCTTGTGTGGGATCCTGACCGTGGGGTGCTGCAGGTCCTTTGTGGGGTGTCTGGCACCATTTGGGGTTGCTGTCACAGCTCCTGTGTGGGTCTGAGCCCATGGGCACCACCTGAGCTCTCTCTGTCCATCCTCACCCACCTGCAGCCCTCCACGTCCCTGCCTGCCCAGGGTTTGTGCTTGTGCAGTGATGGAGGGTGAGGCAGTGCCCTGAAGACATCAGAGGAGATGCTGGGGTGGTTTCACTGCTGTGGTGGTGTGGTGGGCGACTCCGAGCTTGGATCTTCTCGTGGGAATGGTCAGAGTGAGGAGAAAACCATCCCTGGTTTGTTGGGAGTGAGGAATGTTGGTGCTGGCTGGGCCTGCCTCTGCTCTGCTTTGGTGAGATCCCACCAGGAATGCTGCATCCAGCTGTTGGTCCTCAGCACAGGAAAGACATGGATATGTTGGAACAAGTCCAGAGGAGGCCACAGTGATGATTATTGGGATGGAACACCTCTGCTGTGAGAAAAAGCTGAGAGAATTTGGATTGCACAGCCTGGAAAAGAGAAGACTGGGGAGACCTTAAAGCTCGTTTCAGTGTCTAAAGGGGCTCCAGGAGAGCTGTAGAAGGACTTGGGACAAGGATCTGGAATGAAAGGACACAGGGAATGGCTTCCACTGTCAGAGGACAGGGCTGGATGGGATATTGGGAAGGAATTGTTCCCTGGGAGGGTGGGCAGGCCCTGCACAGGGTGCCCAGAGAAGCTGTGGCTGCCCCTGGATCCCTGGCAGTGTCCAAGGCCAGGTTGGATGGGACTTGGATGTTGGGAGAGATGTGAGGGAGGGGTTTGCTGCAGAGCCATTGTGTCCCCTCTGGTGCCTGGGCACGGCCCTGGTTCTGCTCTGGAGCTAGAATACATCAGGCAGCCCTGGTTGCTGTGAGGTTCAGCTCTGGAGGGGCTCAGGACTGGACAGGGCTGGCTCTTGAGGTCCCCACTGGGGACACAGCAGCAGAGGGGACCCCAAAAGGCCTTAGCTCCTGTCCTGCACTGTGGCTGTGAACACACCAGGCCCGAGAAAATGTGTCCATGTGTGTGTCCCTGTGTGTCCGTGTCCCTTTCTCCTGTCCCTGTCTCTGCCATGCCTGAAGCCCTCCCTTTTACCCCAAACATCCCCCACGGAGGCTGGAGCATCCCCTCCAGAGCCACTGGGGTTGGTGGCCCCGGGGTATAGAGGGGTGGGGGCTGCTCAGGAGCCGTGGTTGCAGCCCTGGGGATGGGATGGGATGGGATGGGATGGGATGGGATGGGATGGGATGGGACACAATGGCTCTGCAGCCCCCACGGAAGCAGTGCCACCTCTGCCTTGCAGCGCCACCATGAGCGCGGGCTCGATTGAGCAGGAGCCGTCGCGCAAGCTGGGCTGCTGCGGGGTGCCCCTGATCACCGAGGACATGCAGTCCCTGGCCATCCGCACCCTCTCGGGCACCGACATCACCAAGCACTATGACCTCATCCGTGAGCTCGGCAAGGGCACCTACGGCAAGGTGGACCTGGTGTCCCACAAAAGCACAGGTGAGGGGAGCGGGGCTGGGAGCGGTGCTGGGAGCGGGGGACCCGCTCTGTCCCCGCCCCGGGCTCACTCCTGTTCCCTGCCCTCCACAGGCACCAAGATGGCCCTGAAGTTCGTCAACAAGAGCAAGACGAAGCTGAAGAACTTCCTGCGGGAATTCAGCATCACCAACACGCTCTCCTCCAGCCCCTTCATCATCAAGGTCTTCGACGTGGTCTTCGAGACCGAGGACTGCTACGTCTTCGCTCAGGAGTACGCCCCTGGTGGGGACCTCTTCGACATCATCCCGCCTCAGGTGGGACCCCAGCAGCTCCCTGGGAGCCTCTGTGGGATGTGAGGGCTCAGGGGGTGCTGGGAATGCTTTGTGCCCATGTGGGAGGGGGTGCAGGTGCAGGGACTGGGCACCTCTGTCTGGGCTGAGCTTGACCACAAGCACCTGCAAACAGGTGTGGGACCCATCACCCTTCCCCTGGGTGGCCTAAGATCCATCACCTGTCTTTAGGATCTGCTCAGACCCATCACCCTTCTTCTGGGGAAGTTGTGGCTGCCCCATCCCTGGAAGTGTCCAGAGTCAGGTTGGATGGGGCTTGGAGCAGCCTGGGACAGTGGGAGATGTCCCTGCCCAGGGCGGGGGTTGGAACTGGACAATCCTTAAGGTCCCTTCCAACCCAAATCATCCTGTGGGGAGCCTGACACCCACCACTCATCCCTTGGGTGGCTCAGGACCCACCACCATCCCCTACTTACCTAATAAAAGCACCCATGACCTTCAGACCAGAGATGTGGGTGCCCGGGCTGGTGGTACCCCACAGGGCTGGGTGCACCCCACAGGGCTGGGTGTACCCCACAGGGCTGGGTGTACCCCACAGGGCTCACGGCAGGTGACTGACACCGTGTCCCCCCGCAGGTGGGGCTCCCCGAGGAGCTGGTGAAGCGCTGCGTGCAGCAGCTGGGCCTGGCCCTCGACTACATGCACAGCAAGAGCCTGGTGCACCGGGACATCAAACCGGAGAACGTGCTGCTCTTCGACCGCGATTGCCGCCGCGTCAAGCTGGCGGATTTCGGCATGACCCGCAAGGTGGGCTGCCGGGTCAAGCGCATCAGCGGCACCATCCCCTACACGGCGCCCGAGGTGTGCCAGGCCGGCCGCGCCGAGGGCTTCGCCGTGGACACCAGCATCGACGTCTGGGCTTTCGGGGTGCTCATCTTCTGCGTCCTCACCGGGAACTTCCCCTGGGAGGCGGCGGTGGCGTCCGACGCCTTCTTCGAGGAGTTCGTGCGGTGGCAGAAGGGGCGGCTGGCGGGGCTGCCCTCGCAGTGGCGGCGCTTCACGGACAGCGCCCTGCGCATGTTCCAGCGCCTGCTGGCCCTCGACCCCGAGAAGCGCTGCCCCGTCAAGGACGTTTTCTACTTCATCAAGTGCGACCTCATGGCCGAGGTGCGGTGCCGGCCCTCCTACCGCTCCCGCAAGCACGCCAGGGACAAGCTCCCGGCCGGGCCCCACTGCCACGAGCCCGGCGGCTCCTGCACCCCCGCCCCGCTCAAGAGGACCGTCCTGACCGAGGGGAGCGGAGCCCGCGGCCCCGAGCCCGGCGCAGCCGCCCCGGGCACGGCGAGCAGGACAGACGGACGGCAGGACAAGGGCAAGGGGCAGATGGTCCTGGCCACAGCAATAGAGATCTGCGTGTGACGGCGGCTGCGCGACCCGCCCCGAGCCCCCGCCCCGGGGACAGGGATGGGGGAGCGCATCCTGGTGGTGGCACGAGTCGGGACCGGGCTCTGGGTTTCCGAAAGAAGAAAAAAAAAAAGAAAAAGGAAAAGAAACACAATCGAAGAGGAAAAGGACAGAACTGGTTGCGCTCTGTAGCGCCGAGGATGCCGATCCCCCCCGTCCCTCCTGGGCGAGGCCAGGGGCACCCACAGCCCTGCCACGGCTGTGCTGCTCCCCCCAGGCTCTCCCCAGCGTGGCCGTACGGGGAGGGCTCTCCCAGTACGGGGAGGAAAAGTCGGGGGCAATGGGTGGTGGGTGCCCCACTGGCTCTGCCCCCACCCCCTGCTCCACCCCTGTCCGGGGAGCGGGAAGGCCGATGACCCTGCACCGTGGAGGAGGCCTTTGGGGAGGTTTGGGTGGGTGGTGATTTGCCCTCTTCCTCTGGTCCCTGCCGCACTGCTGGGGACCGGGAGGGGATGGGGAGGTGGGTGACGGGGAGCCGGGGGGTTGCCGGCAGCCCCGGACCCCCGGCAGCCCCGGCTGCCTCCCTGCCGTGGGAGGTGCTGGCAGCCATTGATGTAGCAAGTGTCCCTGTCTGTGTGTCTGTGTGTCCCAGCCACTGCCACTGGCAGCCCCTGTCCCCCTGTCCCGCCCGGCTCAGGCCCTGCCAGGAATGGGTCCCTCTGGTCGGAGCTGCGCTCGGGGCTGTGCCCGGCGGGCGCGGTGCCGCCATCCCGCAGGTTGGATGCTCGGGGCCGGGCTGGCTCTGCCGTGCTGGCGTCCCCGTGGTCCCCCTGCAGCCCCTTTGTACCCAGGGACGGGAGGAGGTGGCAGCGGTGCCCCCCAGGCTGGCCTGCACAGCCCGGGAGCAGGGCAGGGAGCTCCGAGTGGCCTCCCGCGGGCCCGCCCGCTTCTCTGTGCTGTCCCCATCACCCCTCCTTGCTGTCACCCCTTCCCCAAAGCTGTCACCCTCCCCTGGGGCTGCCGGGGAAGCGGCAGCGGGATAGACCCTGCCGGGGCTGGCTGCGGCGTGGTGGCAGCAGCCACTGGTGGCCCCTTAGTGACAAGGTCCTCGGGTGTGTGTGGAGGTCCCACCTTCCCTCCTGGATCTGGGCACCCAGCAGAGCGGGGAGCTCACCCCACCGCGGCGGTGGGGAAGCTGTGGGGGCACCCCAAGGCAGGAGCACCCTGCTGTGGTTCGGGCTTCCCTCCCACGGGGTGGGTGCCGTGGGGCCGCCCCGGTGCCCCAATTCCCCACAAAGGGCTATAACGCTTTCCAGCAGCAGCAGCAGCAGTTTACAGAGCAGGGGCCGCCCCCAGCCCCCGCCGTGCCCCCGTCCCCGGCACCCCCCGGGCCCGGCGTTAGACGTAGCATTGCCCCACGTAGAGAGCTAGGCACCGGTTTTACTCCTCTTTGCCTTAGGTCCCTCGATGTCCTCGATCTTTCGTGCAATAATGTAGATAAGGGATCCCGGGTGCCCCGGGAGGGCTCGGTGGCACCGCCCGGGGTGTGTCCCAGGGGGTGCTCGGTGTGATTTCTGTCCCCGTCGAGGTCGCTGTGTCCGTAGGTTGTCAGGTTTTTATTTCCAGTTCCCTCAGCTGTCGGGTTTCGGACCTTCTTCCCGTAGGAGAGGCTGTAGTGTCACAGACGTTACCTCAGTTTGTCACTGTTGAAAAGGATTTAAAAAAACCACAACTGAAACCATAAAAAAATACAAAATACATAGTTATAAAAGCAACAAAAAATTTCTCAATGGCGGTGACGACTTTTTTTTTTTAATTATTAACTGAAGGAAACGTGATGCTGCTCGTGCGGGGGTGGAGGGCGCGGCCTCTGCCCTGCCGTGGCCTCGGGAGTGGCTGTCCCTCCACTTTCCCCCTGTCACCATGGCCATCCCGGGAAAGGGAGAGAAGGGATGTGGGGAGCAGCACTCATGGGTGGGGGGCACCCAGCAGCCCTCGGTGCAGCCCCCTCCGAACAGCCAGGGCTGCCTGATGCCGAATGTATTCCAGCCACGTCCGCAGGCTAATTTCAATTTCCTGGTAATTATGCAAATGAATGTGGATTTAATTAAGGGCAGATTTCATTAAAGTCTTCTTGGGGAAATGAGAGCAGGGTGGGGGAGAGCGAGGAGGAGGAGGCGGCGGTGGCAGGGAAGCAGAGATGAAGGCAGCGCCTGCCCCGGAAGATAAATGGCCCCAGGGGATGCGGAGGGGATGGACGGGATCCTTTGGGAGTGGGGACCCCACTGCAGGAGGCCAGGGCTGTGCGGGGCACGGCTGGGGCAGGGCGGGGATGGATGAAGCCCAGGCAGTGCAGCAGCCCTGGTGCATCCCCAGCCCCGCTCCGGGGACCGGGCAGCGAGTCCTGCTCATCCCCTGCTCCAGCAGCGACGGCTCCCGGCTCCTTCCTTCCCACCACGACAGGGAAAGCATTGCTCTGACACGTGATTCGTATTTTTCTCTTCCCCGGCTAAAAATACAGATTTGGCCACCCCGAGAGGTCTAGGAAATCAATGTCATTGTCACCAGGCGCTGGCTGGCAGGACTCTCCCCTCCCCGATCCAGACAAAAAAGGGATCGCTGCCATTTGACGTCTCCGAGCCGAAGCGTTCGCGCGGCTCCAGCGGAGCTGCCTTTAATCCAAAGTGAAACGGGGCTAATTTTATCCCGGCAAGGTCGGGATGCTGCGAGCCCGGCAGCGCCGGAGGGGCAGGAGCTGCTTGTCTCCAGGCAAAAGCTTCAGCCACAAAAAGCGGAGCTAAAGTTTGCCAAGCCACCACCCGCAGGGCAGAGGTGTCACCTGCCCGGCAAAGGTGTCACCTGCCCGGCAGAGCTGCAACCTCCCCGCCTCCCCTGCGGGTTTGCTCCCCGGTTCGGCCGGGTAGGCGGCCCGGACATGCCGGGGTCACAGCCGCTGACCTTGGGCAGTCCCCGGGCGAAGGATGAGCAACACAATCAGTGCTCTGAAAGGAAAATAATCCTGGATTTGGACAGATCCTGCAGGAGCGGAGGGAAGAGGGATGGGGTGGCAGGTGGGGAATGGTGTGGGTGTGGGTGCAGCATCCCGTAAAACCAGATCCTTCCGAGCTGGGAAGGCCAGGAAGGGCCGGCTGTGACACTCAGCTGCTGATCCCTCCTCGGATTTCATCCACCCCTCGGTTCCGGAGCTGGATTGTGCCCGGTTTTCCTCACAGACACTTGGTGAGGCACTGCAGCCCCAGCTAAAACACTGGGGGTTGGGAGTAAAAATAACTGGGAATGATCCGCTCTTTGGGAGCACAATGATCAACGCCAAGCTGGCATTGCACGAAGTCCCACCCCGAGCGCAAACAAACCCTTTAAAAGGTAATATTTTGCCACTAGGATGGTGCTTCAGCTCGCTGCTGACTCAGGAGGGGCCGTGGGATGAGGAGGGAGTTCCCACGCATCCCGAACAGCGCGGGCAGCTCGGGGTCCGGACTGCCGGGGGCTTCCCCAGCCCGGCTCGGGGACACGGGGGACGCCAGCCCGGCGTGGGGGGCATCCATTAACTGCGCTTCTCGGGGCCGATCCGCTCTCTAGAACTTCCAAAAATAGCGGCGGCACCGCGCTGGAATGGGCGTAGGGAGGAAGTGTGACTCATGTGGCACCCGGCACCCCGGCGGAACCGGGCAGGAGCCCGAGCGGGGAATGCGGGAACGATGCGGGAATGATGCGGGAATGCGGCAGGAATGGCAGCAGGCACGGGGACATCCCGATGCTCTTTCTGGTGGCAGCAGACTGTCCACGGAGAGGACGCAGCTCGGGCTCGTCCCTGCCTGTCCTTCCCGCGGGGACCCGCTGCTGTGTGCCATTCCAGCTGCCAGGGATGATGGACACATGTCAGTCAAGGCCTGGCAGCGGCCCGCGGGAATGAGCTGCTGGACACAGACAGCAAAAACTGTCCCGAGCTGGGGAAAACTCAGCGTGGTAAGGCTCAGCAGGCCCTGGCTGGAGGGAGAGGTGACCTTGTGTGACATTCAGCCACCTCTGGGAGGAGGGAGAGCAGCGCTGGCTGCACCTCCAGCCCCAGCCCAGCTCGCAGCGCATCCGAGCGTGCTGGAAAGAGCCCTGTGAGCATCCCACAGCTCCCGGGCAGCCCCTGCCAGGTGCTGGCTGCCTTTGCTGCAGCCCCAGCCAGCCGGGGATCTCGGCTCGGGCACAGGGAAGGGAGCAGGAAGCTCCTGAGGGAATCTGCCCGCATCTCCCACCTGGCCCCGTGCTCCCCACCCCGGCTTTGGACACATTTGTTCACCCAAAGGTGTTTTTTCCCCCATGGAAAAGGCGGCGTTTTCAGCAGGGTCCTTTGGCTGATGGATGGGTGGGGGTGTCAGCTTTGGGAGGAGGGGGTTGATGGCAGTTTTGGGGTGTGTGGAGGTGCCAGGCCCCGGGGGGGGCTGGGGGAGCACCCCCAGCCCTGAACACCCCCACCCTCAAAGGGGTGGGCTATGGGCTCAGGCTCGCAGGCCTCCCACGTTGCCATGACAACTGCAGCATCCCAGCTTGGCAGGGATGGGAAATCTCCATCCCATCACCGCCTGGCCTGGACACGGCTCTGGATCTGGCACAGGCAGCATCCCAAACCCACGGAGGAGCACGAGGTGCAATTCCTGCAGGTTCTGAGGGCTGGGCCACGCTCCTCCTTCCTGCACAGCCCCCCCAGAGCCACACGGCTGCCAGGGCAGGGGCAGGAGAGATTTCTGCTTTTCACGTGTGGATCTTCCCATGCCAAACCCTTCCACCTGCTCTCCATTTATGGGGTCCTGGCAAGCAGAGCATCCCCCAGGCTGCCCCCACATTTTCCTGTCTTCTCTGGGGGGAACAAAGTGGGCAGTGGGTCACAGATCACGGACCTTGCTGCCCCAATTGGCCCAGATTTGGGGGCAGCAGAGCCAGGGGTCTCTAGGCTGGTGTTACCCCATTAACAGGAGCATCCTCACTTGCTCTCTGCAGCCTCCCAACCACTCAGCTCTGAGTCTGGAGAGATCCCGAGCTAATTCCTTGCTGACAGCAGTGGCACAGGGCTGGGGAGAAGCTTAGCTCCTCATCTCAGAGACTGCTGCACCTCCACAAAAGTCGCATTTGAAGAGCATTAATACAAGATTAATCGAGATTTTAATAAACAGCGAATCGAGCGCTAATGGAGCCCAACTTGTAAGCCATGTGTAACACCCCGGGGGCTTAAAGGCATCCAGAACATGGCTGGAACATGCTGAAAGGGGATGTTAATCACCTTGTAGCCCTGAAGACACAGCAGGGGAAGGGAATTTTAGGGGAAAGGCTGCAGGTGAGCCTGGGGCACGACCTCACCCCTCCCACTGCTTCAGGACACGGGGATTTACAAGCGTTCCCCCCACCCCAGCCCTGGCACGAAGGCAGGCAGAGGAATTTGGGACACCTGAGTGCCCCCGGGGCTGGAGCCACAATGAAGCAAGGCCAGTTTATAAGGAAAGGCCAGATGTGCCCTGGAGTGGGGTTATCTCCAGTCATGAACTAGGGGGTGGGAACTGGGGACCATTTGGGGTCCCCTCCTGGGGCTAGAGGAGCCCATCAGCACCTCCCTGGCTGAAGCTGCCCCCAGATCAGATAATCCCAGACAGGGATTTACATTCCCTCCATCACCTCCAGCTCCCTCAGCCTGTGCTGGCCTCGCTCCAGTTTGTGGCACCTTTGCAGCCACTCCAGGGCCAGGCCTGGTTTGAGGAGCAGTGCCAGGAGCCTTTCCCAAGGACAGGTACCCCGTGAGCATGGCTGGGTCACGTCTGCCCCACAAGGCTGGCCAGGATAACTGGTGTGTGCCAGGGCTGGCTGCCTGCCCCAGGCTGCCCAGACAACTGCCTTGGCTTCAGGGCCAGGGGGACTCCAATATTTGGAGGCTGCCAGCTGTGCTGGCTGTGAGCTGGACATCGACTCTGGCTGTGGCTCAGGATGGATGGGCTGGGGTGGTTTAGTGCTCAGGAGCTTCTCAGGGGTCTTTAGTTTGCTGCATAGCACCTCAATCCCTTCCATGTGTTTGGACAGACCCCTGTGGGAGCAGGAGCAGCTCTGCAGGACCCCAGGGCTGATCAGCACAGGATTCTCTCTCAAGAGCATCATGACATTTTCACCAGGATGAACACCATCCTGGCTTCCAGGATCTTGGGAAAGGACAGGCCTGGGGACCAGCACAGCAGCCCCATTTGTCTCAGAGTGACCTCCCTGCAGGACAAGACTGTGAGTCCCTGCCCAGCTTTTCACCATTCCTGGGACCCACTTGTTCCTGCTGCTCCACAGCCCTCAGAGAGACGCTCACTGGCCAGTCTGCTGTGAGAGGGAATCAGCCAGCAGCAGCTCAGGATCTTGTGCCAGAGCTCTGGAAAGGAAGAGCTCCACACCCAGAGTCACCACTCAGAGCTGGAGTTGCAGCTGGGGGGTGTTAAAGGCTCCAGAGCCCCACGAGTTCCTGTAAGGAACAAGCCAAAAGCACTCGCCAGTCTCCAAGCAGTGGCTGCCAGCTGAGGCAGAGGAGCAGGGACATTCTACCCCACCCTGCTCCCTCCTTGTGTCACTTGCAGTCTCTCAGGTGTCAGTGCCAGGTAGGTCACATCACATCATCAAGGTCACATCACATCATCAAGAATTCCAGAATAGTTCAGCTTGGAAGAGCCACTGGAGCTCATCTGGTCCCACCCTGCTCTCCAGCAGGGTCCCCCAGAGCATATTGCTCAGGATTGTGTCCAGATGGCTCCTGAGTATCTCCAGGGAAGGAGACTGGACAGCCTCTGGGCCAGTGCTCAGGGAAAAAGTTCTTCCTCATGTCGATGGTTTAGTGGGAATGGGCAGAGCTTGGCCTCGCTGATCTTGGAGGTCTTTTCCATCCCTAATGATTCCATGTCCAAACAGAACTCCTGGGATCAGTTCCTGCTCACTGCTTGGCCCTGCTCTGCCCCTCTGTGCACCCAGGGACACCCAGGGACACCCAGGGCTCAGGGCCCCTCTCAGCTGGGGCTCCTCTCCAGGCTGAACAGCCCCAGGCCCCTCAGCCTTTTCACACAAGGAGATGCTCCAGGCCCCTCACCATTGTCTCGGGCAAACCAGTCCCAAACAGGCCCAGTGGAGCCACCTGGGGATCTTCAGCACCTGCAGCATCTTGGTGACCTTGCTGGACACATGTTTTATCTTCAAAATCATCTCTGAAAGCTCACAAAGATGTCAGGAGGCTCTTGATGGCCAGAAGAAGGCCAACATCCCACAGGTGTGCAAGGAGGAGACCCCAGGGGACAGATCACTGGTTCACCTGGCAGAGTGGCCAAGCACAGCCAGGACAAGGCCAGGAGCTCAGCAGAGCCCCAGCTGAGGCTTAAATATCCCCACAGCTATGGATGGATGGATGGATGGATGGATGGATGGATGGATGGATGGATGGATGGATGGATGGATGGAGACAGACCCTACAGCTCCTCAGCTGAGCTCCCCAGGAGTTTTTGCAGGCCCAGCACCCCCATTTTGACCCCACCCTGTGTGGAACTGTCCTGGCAGAGCTTCTGCCTTGGTTTACTGGATCAAACTGGTCACTTTTGGGGATGGGCAGTGCTGTTGCTGCTGGGCCCAGACAAGGCACTGCCAGCCCTGGTCTCCAGCATGACCCAGTTAGAGCATGCAGGGAGCTCCTGTGCCTGTTCTGGCTGAGCAGCCCCGTTCCCCATTCCCGTTCCCTGTTCCCTGGTTTAATTCCCCGCGGGTGACTCATCCCAGCCCCTTTATCAGCACTGCACACAAAGAGCCCTTTGTGCTCCTGCAGCCCTGCCAGGGGGGATTGCCAAGGACCAATTAATCACCAGCTCCTGCTGCCACAGGCCTGAGATGGTGCCCTGGGAAGGGGGAGGTCAAGGACTGGAGAGGAGCCAGTGCCTGCCCCATGGGACAGAACTGGGACACGAGCCCAGGTCCTGATCCCAGCCCAGGAAGGCAGTGGTGAGGCAAGGACAGCCACCACCCCTGTCATGGATATTTCCATACCACAGTCATGGAATGAGAGTTGGGTTGGGTGTGAGGGGACCTAAAAGATCCCCTAAATTCCCTGCCAGGGGCAGGAACACTTTCCACTAAGCCAGGCTACTCCAAGCCCTGCCCAGCCTGGCCTTGGGATCCAGGGGCAGCCACAGCTTCTCTGGGCACCCTGTGCCAGGGCCTGCCCACCCTCCCAGGGAACAATTCCTTCCCAATATCCCATCTAACCCTGCCCTCTGGCAGTGGGAAGCCATTCCCTGTGTCCTGTCCCTCCATCCCTTGTCCCCAGTCCCTCTGCAGCTCTCCTGGAAGGGGCTCTGAGGTGTCCCTGGAGATCAGCAGTGGCTCTGGGCCAAGAGAGGCGCTTTTGGCTCTGTCAGCCAGAGCAAGGCTGGTATTTGTGGGCATGGGAGGTGTGTGGCACAGGATTATCAAGTTTGGTGAGGATGGATGATCCAAGGACAACTCCAGCAGGTCCATCAACACCTCCTGCTTCCTGAGCCAGCCATGGAGCTCAGGAGACCCAAATTCCCAATTTTGAGTTTGCTGGGAGGGCAGCAAATCCTGCTGGCTGTGCAGTAATTCCCAGGCTGGTGGCTCTGAGTGGTGACAAAGGACATTCCCAGGGCTCAGCAGGGCTCATGTGCACGGGCCTGAAGCAGAAACTTTTTTGGGGTGAAGGAGTCAGTTTGGCCAGGCTGAAAGTGCTGAGCAGTTGACGTTTCTGCACTGGTGGCTGCAGGGGGTCAGCAGAGCTGGGTGCTGCCCCTGGGTCACAGCCACCCAGAGAGGGGCACAGCCAGGCTGTGCCCAGGGGCATGAGCTGCTCCTGCCAGCTCAGCCCCTGCCCTGTCCTGCTCAGGCTGGTAAGGACAGTGACCTGGTCCCCTCAGATCTCCTGTCAGGTGTCAGTGTCCCACTGCTGCTGGGGACAGGAATGACCAGGGTGGTCATCACTTAAATCTGTCCTTGGCACAGAGGAGCTACAGAGCTACAGCAGGAGTGAGGCTCTGCCTGTGCCCTCCATGGGGAAAGCATCCAGCACCTGCACATCCCTGGGGACACCAGTCCTTCCTGAGGATGACAAAGGGCTCACCTGAGAGCTCCCAGCTATGTGAATAAACAGGATGTGCCCACCCCAGGGCACAGCAGGAGCTGTGCAGGGCGTGGGGAACTGCTCTGCCCCCAGCACCTGCCCCTAAAGGGAGCTGATCAGGCTGGGAGAATGGGATTTCAGCACCAGGGACTGTGTTCCCATTTTTGCCATGGCAGGACCCTAAGGAGTTAACAGCAAATGCCACCTCCTGTATTTTATCTCTCGTCCATTGAGGCAGCTCTGACACTGGCAGCAGAACAATGCAAAATTCTGATTAGCTCTGGTTTTCCAGCAAGAGGGGAGGCACAAGAGGGTGGGGATTTAATACTATTCTGCATAATTTTTAATCTAAATTCCATTTCTTTTCTTTTCTTTCTCCAGGAAGCAAACAATCTAGGGGGTTTTGTACTCAATTTCTTGCTTTCATAATCTAAATGAATTGTTTGCAAGTAGGAGCCAGCTGCAAAGCTGGCAATCTCGGATCAAATCTGCCTTTCTCCTAGTTCTTTCAATCATTAATTTGCTCCTCAGCTCTGATTAGCTAATCCTGGCTGCCTTGTGGCAGTTTCCAGGGAAAAACGGTGCAAGAGCTGCAGCTGCCATTGACGGAGCTGGAGCTGACGGGATTGATTCCTGGTGGCTCGTGGTGCTCCTGGTTGTCACTTCTCCAGAGACAAGTGGGGTATTCTCTGGGAGAAAAGGCTGGCAGGGTTATTTCTGGAATGTTGGCATTTTGGAAATACCAGAGGATGATGCTTTCCCCTGCTCTGCGCAGGGTGTGCGGGTTTGTTACGCTGAGATTCATTAGCTGGGCTTTAAAATAGGAATCCAAGGCACCTCAGCACATCCTTGCTCTGAGATATCTGGGTGCTGCCCCAGTTTTGGGATGTTGCTGCTGGGCCTGGGGGGTGTGGGGAATGGGGAATTCCCATTTCCTAGATGGGAAACTGAGGCACAAGGCTTTGCCTGCTGGTGGATGGAGGCTCACAGAGCTCAAGGCTCAGCAGGGATGTCTGGGAGGGGATGGGAAATGGGATGTGTTCTGTGCCAGCCCCTGGTTTGTTACACAGTGAATTAATCTTTACTCAGGGTGCCCGGAGCAGCTGTGGCTGCCCCTGGATGTCTGGCAGTGTCCAAGGCCAGGCTGGATGGGGCTGGGAGCAGCCTGGGACAGTGGGAGGTGTCCCTGCCCATGGCAGGGGTGGGACGGACTTTCAGGTCCCTTCATACCCAAACCATTCATAATTCTCTGATTTCATTAATTAATTCTATGAATTAATGAATGAATTGGTCTCAACTCCTGGGGGTGTCCCACTGGGATGTCACCTCCCCAGGCTGACACTGGCACTCACCAGAGCATCCCCTCATCATGTCCAGCTCTCTGTGATCTCTGTCCCCCAGGTGAGAGGACAGGGCTCTGTGACCCTTGTGTCACCAGGCTGGCTGGCTCAGGGCTGCTGCTGGCCCCGTGTGCCCCTTCCTCACGTGCAGCTCCACAGGGCTGCTCCCTCAGCTGCTGTCTTTATTCCATTCCTTTTCCAGATCAAATTCCCCGAGTGCTGGGGGTGGATCCTTTTAATTTTCATTTGTTTCAAAGCCATACAGGGCTTACAAGCATGACAGAAATGTGCCTGGAGTGCAGGAAATGGCCTAGTTAGCTGCAGGAGCAGAGCAGGCTCCTCCAGCACGCTCAGCCCAAGGACCTCATCCTCCCCAGGGACCAGGGCAGCTGCCTGCTTCCCTCTCCAGCTCCTTTCTGCAGATTTTTGCTCCTTCCACCAAGCCCAAAGAACAGTGCTGGGAGCAGAGGTTGGGAGAAACTTCCAAGGTTGGATAGGGCTTGGAGCAAGCTGGGAGAGTGGAAGGTGTCCCTCCCACAGCAGGGACTGGGACTGGATGAGTTTTAAGGTTTCTTCCAACACAAACCAGTCTGGGTTTCTGTGATTCTGCCATTGAAATGCTGTGTGAGGTCAGGCCAGGTCACTGTGTCCCCCCTCACTGTGACAATCTCTTTTGGCTGTTCCAAGGTAGTTTAGAGAAGGGCAGGGGCTGTGTCAGGACTGCTGCCTGCAGAGCTTGCAGGGCCACACCTCTGACAGCTCTGGGACTTACTGGCCACTTCCACCTCCTCTGCAAAGGGACACATCTCAGAGGTGTCCCCTTCTCCCAGCTGCTGTGAGCTGGGAAGGAGGAGGGCTCACCCCAGGCTCTTCCTGAGGGAAAGGCTGAGCTAAGGAGGGGCTCACAGCACCCAGAGCTGGGCTGGCCACACTGCTCTGCCCTCACCTCTGGGACACTCACAGGGACTGGCCCTGCCACCTCTGCCATGGCTGGAACTAGAAACATGCACAGAATGACAGCATGTCCTGAGCTGGAAGGCACCCAAAAGGATCATGGATCCAGCCCCTGTTCCTGCACAGACACCCCAACAATCCCACCCTGGGCATCCCTGATGTCCAAGCTCTCCTGGAGCTCTGGCAGCCTCGGGGCTGTGCCCATTCCCTGGGGAGCCTGGGCAGTGCCCAGCACCCTCTGAGATCAAATCTAAACCTCCCCTGGCCCAGCTCCAGCCCTTCCCTGGTCCTGTGCCAGTCCCAAGGAGCAGAGATTGGAGCTGCAGCCCCTGCTGAGCTCTGCCCTCAGTCTCCTTCTCCAATCCAAGTGCCCTCAGCTGCTCCTCAGAGCCTTCCCCATGCCCGTGTCCCTCCTTTGGACATTCTCCAACAGCTTTAGAGCCTTCTGATATGGTGGCACCCACAGCTGCCCCAGACCCGAGGTGAGGCCACACCAGGGCAGAGTCTAAGTTTAAGTCTTTGCCTTAGCAGGGCAGGTGGGAACAGGAGGTTTCCTGGGCTGAGAAAAGTCTTTCCTAAAGGAAAAAGACCCCAGTGAGTCCCAGGAAGGCTGAGGGCCTTTGTGTTAACACCAACTTCCTTTCCTCTGGGCTCCTAGGAAGGATCATAGGATCAGCAGCTGCTGAGGGAGGAGGAAGAGGAGGCAGAGCCGTGTACCCATGGGAGGGAGCAGGGCTGGCACAGGGCTGCTGGAGCAGAGGCAGGTGAACATTGATCTGTCCAGCTTTGGATCTTACTGAATGGCTCAGCCTGGTGTACTGAACCTCCAGGGATCCAGCTTTCCCTCTGACTATTTCCATTTCATTTGCTGTGGGTTTGTCTTTGCTTCAGAGAACACAGGAGCAGCAGCAAGCAGAGTCTCTCCATGAAGTCTTTGAGGCCTGGGGGAGATGGAGTCCCCAGACACCTGAGGACAGCAGTGAACACCTGCCCCTGTATTTGCTTCCTGAGGTTCCCCCAGCCAGAGGAGTGCTCCAAGCCTTGCTCCATGGACACACAGATTGTCTCTGGATGGGCTCCACTGGGAAGCACAGCCACAGTTCACAGGGGTTTGTTTTGGGGTGCTGAGCCTTCCTCCTGCACTCTCATTTCTCTGACCCATGCTAATGCCACACTTCAGACTCTGTGTTTAATTCCAAACAAACAGTGCTCTTAGAGGTTGTGCCTGTGTGTCCATCTCCACATCCAAGGCTGCCTGGGGGCCTTGCCCATCTCTGCTAGCAATCCTGGGATTCAATTCTGTGGATGCTCTCTGATGTCAGGGAGTCAAAAAGGCAGCAGAGCAGCTCGTGGGCCTGGGGAGAAAACAAGGAAAGGGTTTGAGGAGAGCTGTGAGTTCTGTGCACAGCAAAGAAACTCTTTTCCAGGGGCAGGTTTCTTGTGCAGAGGCTGTTTCCCAGGCTGGATTAATCCCAGCACAGAGGTGGCTGTGAGTGTCCCACAGCAGGAAACTCCTGCTCCTTGTGATGCTCAGGAGCTGTTTTCAAGGAATTAAAGAAAAGCAACAACAAGGAGAGTGCTAAGTGGGAAATCTCCTCTCTCCCTGGCTGCTCTGCCCTCCTTCCCAAGCCCAGCCCTGGAGCAGCCCTGGCTGTTTCTGAGCTGGAGAGGCCAATGTGGTGCCAGGGGCTGCAGCCCAGCCTGCAATCCTGGCTGTGCTAACGAGCACACGGCCCCAAAGCACTGGGGATGCTGTGCTGCTGCCCATCCTGCCAGCCCTGCCTCTCCTCACAGCTTTTGAGTCTGTTTGATGGGACTGCAGCCCTCCTGCCTGCTGCTCAGGGGCACAGGATCACGCCAAGAGGGGTGGGAGGTGTTTTCCCTGTGTTTCTCTGCTCCAGTTCCACGTTTCAGGTGTGTGCAGGGAGGGTGGCTCCAGGCAGAGTGGAGGGATTGGTGCTGCCGGGGGGGCTGGACTGCTCCCCATGGGCTCTTACTGAGGGACAGAGCCTGTGTCACCCCACTGCTCTGAGGCTGATGGTGGCAGGTCAGTGATGTCACCGAGGGACAGCCACTTGGTCCTCACAGCCCCATCCCAGCCACAGTCACAGTGCAGGTGAGGGGAAGTGTCCAGCCCCAAACTGAGCACAGCACTCCCTGACCACTGTCCTGTCACTGGAGACATCCCAGTTTGGTCATGGACCAGCTGCAGGAACATCTGGGACACTCTTGTGGAAGGTCACCACCCTAATGGTGGCACCAACAAACCATGGCTCTGTCACTTCCAAATGTGAGCTGTGCTGAGAACAAGGAACTCCCAAAGCCTGGGTTTGCCTGCTCCTAAGGCAGGTGTTTCACCCAGGGCAGGTGAAGGTGTCCAGGAATGCAGCAGAAGCAGGCAGACAACCAGCCCAGGCACAGATGTCAGCACTGCACCAGGCCACATTTGGAAAGCTGATTTCTCACCCCACTGCCTAATCCCAAATCACACTGGGAGCCAGGATGATATTCCATTTCACTTTCACGGCTTGACTCTACCAGGAGAGGCTGCAGCTCTGCTCAGACCAGGAGGATTTGAAACCCATGTTCATTTAACCCTCCTGAACTCTGCCTGGTATCGTGTTGTTGCTCATTAGCTTTGCCCTGCAAAGCCTGGCTGACATTTCATAAACTCATTAGCAGGAGATCAGAGGCTCAAACATCATTCCTGGGGCCATCCTTTGAGGAACAGATTCCCCAGTGTGTTTGCTCCTCAGATCTCACTCTGATTCCTGAACCTGCCCTCAACTGGGGAGAAAAAGGCCCTTTGGAAAACCAACAGGAGCTGCTGCTGTGCTGTCTGTACCCCCAGGGAGATGTGCTGCTGTCCCAGGACCGCATTCCTGCTCGAAACTCTGAGCTCCTGCGAGCAGCCCCTGCTTCCAGAGGGATCCCATTGCACATCCCAGGGAGAAGGGCTGAGCATATTTGCTTTTCTCCTCTCTAGCACAAAAAGTCCTCAAGCCTCTCCCTGATAGGCTCATTCCCCAGTGCCAGGGAGCAGCAGGGATTTTATGTCAGGCACAGAGATGTAATGTCCTTTCAAAGCAAATCAGGAGACAGCCTGGACTTGCTGCCCTGTCACATTCCTTGGCAACAGCCTGGCACCCTGGCAGCAGGCAGCACTGGGCTGTGACAGCCCTGCAGCTCTGCAGAGCTGCAGGCAGAGCTGCCCAGGCACTGCAGCTCCAGGATCCCACTGTGCCCTGGGAACGGCAGCTCAGCCACTCTGGGGAAGTTGGGGTAGTTTTGTGTGTGTTAAAAGCAGGAATGCACACTTCAAAGAGGCCTCGGTGTCTTTTAAGGCTCAGTCCATAGAGCACTGGTGCTTGAAGGCAGCAGCTCTGATGTGTTAGATGAGGTTACAAACACATCTTGCTCTCCTGCTGGGCTTTTATTGGGAAGAAAAAGGATCCAGAAGAGAGGTTTGTCCACTTGCTATCATTTCTCACTCTCCACAAGTCTTTTATCACAGAATCACAGAATGGTTTGGGCTGGAAGGGACCTTAAAGCTCATGTCACTCCACCCCCCTGGCACAGGCAGGGACACCTCCACCAGCACTTTACATCTCCTGATCCCAGCTCCTCAGGCTCTGCCTCCTCTATCCAAAAACTCGTTTGTTTGGAACTAAACTTTGATGATTACAGCTCGAATTTTGAATGTATTTATGCAGTTTATTCCCATTAGCTGCCCACATGTCTGGAGCTCGGTGTTTCCTTTCTTGGGATGAATTACTGAGGAAAATATTCAGCTAGACCATCCCTGGAATGGCTAATGGCTTCACTCCTCCTCTTCCACTTGGATTTGGGCTTCTGAAATGCAGCTTTCAGAACACAGAACCTGTGCCAGCTTGGCCATAGGGCTGAATGAACATTTCTTGTCACTATTTTTGACAAATATCACAGACCCTTGAAATTGTTCCCTGGGAGGGTGGGCAGGCCCTGGCACAGGGTGCCCAGAGAAGCTGTGGCTGCCCCTGGATCCCTGGCAGTGCCCAAGGGCCAGGCTGGATGGGGCTTGAAGCACTTTGGGCAGTGGAAGGTGTCCGTGCCCATGGCAGGGGTGGGACTGGATGGGCTTTCAGGTCCCTTCTAACCCCAACCATTCTGTGATTCTGTGATATTTTTCTCAGTGTTGATTTTTCACAAAAAAAGTAACAGAATTTCCATGGAAAACACAGAACCTTTATCAATATCTCCAAATGTTTTGATTCAAAACTGTGTCACCACTGTAATGTGGGAGACAGTTTGACAGGATTTTGGTCCCACCTTCCCCATGTTCTGGGCTCTCAGCCTAAGCCAAGGCTTGAGGCTGTCACCACCTCTGACTCATGAAAGTTATCATTTTCTTTGAAATTTCAACCAATATTAACAAGTTCCCTTCATCACAGGGCCACAAAGAACACATATCCATACCATAAACTTCTCTACTTGCCTGATTCTCATTTTGGGGATAAAGGAGATGCTCTGCAGTGTCCAGGACTGCCTGGTTCTGCCAGCAGGCACTGGGGGCAGAGAGAAAGGGAAGCAGGGTTAGTTTGCCATGTCAGCTGGGAGGGAGAGGACCCAGCTCTGGGCAGTTCTGGGCAGCTCTGAGCTCTGTGCCAGCAGCTCCAGCCACGGGCATCTGTTACTGCTCCTCTTTACACTGCTAAATCCTGGGTTTTACAAAGCTCTGTGCAAATGGCTCTGCACTATTTGAACACAAACCTTCAAACAAACAGCCACGTCCAGCTGCATAATGGGGGCTCAGTGGGAAATGCACATCAATGTGGGTACCTCACTCTGGGCAAGGGGCTTTTCCTCCACCAGATAATCTGGGTGTTTTCTCCCAATCCCAGGATTTACTGAACTGCCTGGAGCAGCAGGCACTGCCTCACCGGTCCTGGCTTTGCTCTGGCCCACCTCAAGCCACAAAATGTATTCCAGAGAATTCGAAAGGCAAGCTACCCATTCCAGAAGTGCCTTTTGAAGGGACTCCGTGCACACTCGGAGCCTCGGGCTTGAAAACTCTGCCGAGGCTTTGGAAACCACTCCCTGCTCCCTGCCCCCATATCCAGGTATTGTGCTTGGCAACAGTTTTCCCTTCACTGCTTTTCAACAGCTCCGAGATTTTACACCCCATGTGTTCATTTTTCTCTCTCTCTCTTTTTTTTAATTATTTTTTTTTAATTTCTACACCTCCTTCCCCTCCAAAGCTCCCCGGGATGAGCTTCCTATAGGGATAACATCGCTCCCTGCTAGCAGCAATTAACACTTGGTAAGAATGTTTCATCAGAGAGAAAAACATCCAGCTAAGTTCTCAGCACTTGGCTTCTGCTCTGATTGCAGCACCTCGCTTAAAGGCAGGAAGGCACAAAGCCTGGCTTAAACTCTAATTTTCTCCTGCTGCAGCTCGATTTTGGGGATGCTTTAGCCAAACCCTGCCTACTGAGCTGAGTTAACCAGGTGAGCTGCTAAATCTGTGCACAACACAGGTCCTGACAATGTTAAAGTGCTTTTTACATGCTTAAACCATAGAGGAGTAATCACTGTGGAATCAGCATCACCTCTTAAGGCAGCTAAATCTGGTTTGTCATGCATGAAAAGCAGAGCATGCCTTCCTTCCAGGAGTTGCTTTGAATCTTATGCTGTAAATTCTTGCCTCTGCCACCCTGCAGCCAGGAAACGTGGCTGTGAAAACAAGTTATGACAGGGAAAATTCAGATGTTTTATCCTAAGCCATCCAGGCAGCCAGATGCTGACAGAACAAGGAGGGTGAGTCCCATGTAGTTTTCCCTTGTCTGTGGATAGGATGGTGTCACTTCCCTCCCCAGGGTCCCCACTGCTCCCTCCCCTCCTCCAAACTCTCCCTGTGCCCTGTGAGCTCCCCTTGGCACCCTCCCAGGCTCTCCCAGATTCCTGCTTTGGCTCCATTTTTGGTAGGGTACCAAACTCCCAGGCTGCTTTTGTGCCCACACCTGCACTGTTTGTGTCCCTTTTTCTGTGCTCGGTGTTTTTTGGTGCAGAAATAATGGCCTGGATGTCCAGAGAGCAGCCAGAGTGGGCTCTGCTGCTCAACAACCACAGCAAGGAGGGTCTGGGGCTGTCTCCACATCTCCCAGGACCTGAATGTCTCCCCCTGACAGGGCTGGTTTAGGAAAGCTTTCATAGGCTCAGGACTAGGAGCAGTCACACTGGCAGAGCCCACATTGTTCCTCTTTATCCCAGCCCATCTCTGACATCACAGCCAGGCTTCCATACAGATGGGAACGTCCCTCCCCGTGGCACAGAGCCGCAGAAATGTGGCTCAGCTGTGATTTAAGTCCCAGGGCTGGCAAATAATCCCTGCACCACGGTGAGGCTTCAGCAGTGCAGCTGAAATGCAAGAACTGGGCAGGTATTGGAATCCTGGGCCTTGGCAGAGAGAGGGAGATAAATATCCAGTGATTTATCCGGGACAGAAAGGGCTGATGGAGCTGGAAGAGTAATTAACCTCTGGTGTTATTTAAATTGAAGATGTCTTGGCATGAAGTGTCCTTGGGAGGCACCAGGGAAGTCAGGCTGATTTTAAAAAAGTTCGACAGCTTGGGAGACAGTAAGGGCGTGAGCTCCTGATCTCCCTGAGGATCAGAGCCCTCCCTCTTCCCAGCCTCGGGCACACCTTGCTGCCCCTCCCTTCCACAGGCATTTTCCATCATCAAAAAATGTTGTTGGGGTTTTGTTTTTTGGTTGGTTTTTTTTTTTTTGTACAGCTGGTTTGAAAAGGCTCTGTGATCGCTGCTTCTGGAACTGGGGGGAGAGGCAGAGTGGATGCTACTCTTTGGGGCTGGATGCTGCTGTTTAGGGGTAGATCCATTTGTTTGGGAGTGGATCCATTTGTCTGGGAGTGGATCCTGCTCTTTGGAAGTGCCTCCTGACCCCCCCAAGTGATACATGTGTATTTTGGAGCTCAGCACAGAAGTCCATCCTTTGTGCAGAGCAGGAAGGGGGGGTGAAGGTGCAGAGATTGGCACCAATTCCTGCCCTCTCCCTGCTCATCCCCTCGGCTCTCTGAAAGCCAGGAGAAGCCACAGGAGGTGTCTCTGGAGCCTTGGGACTGGAAACACACCCAGCCTGAAGGAGAGAGAAGTGCTGGGCTGCAGCTCATCCTGTTAAGCAGCACCCATGGCTGTGGTGCTGGGGAAAATAAAGAGATGTGGAGATCTCCAGCAGTGACCTCCAGGGTTCCCAGTTCACTTTTTTTTTCATTGTAAACCAGAGAAAGATTGGGAGAAATCTCACCACAAAGGTCTTGGCTAAGTTGCTCTATTTCTCCCCTTGCAGAGTGGAAGGTTTGGGCTGTGGCCTCCAAGGATGTGATTTTAAATGAATGGAAGCAAAGTCAAAATGCTGCCAGTAGCTTAAAAACATTTTTGAAAAGTTACCAATGGAATCTGTCCCAACCATTGCTGCCAGGTGTGGCCCTGGGATCATTTCTGCAAAGTTTGAGAACTGTGAGGTGCAGCAATGTGGATGTTCAGCTTTGACCCCTTGGTGTCTGCAAACTGCAGCACCCCTGAGCCCCTGACTCCTGTCCCACTGCCAGCACTTGCTGGAAGTCCTCCAGAGGGCACAGCCAAAGTCAGGATGGGGTTTTTGGCGTGGCTGCTGGGCTGCTCCACATGGGATGTGGCACAAACCCCACTCTTGGCTCCTGTGCCAGAGGAGCCATGTGTGAGAGCTGCACACGCCAGTGCCAAATACCAGCCCCGTGCAGGGAGCCCTTCCCTCTGGGGAACACAGGGTTAATTGCCCTGCTAATCACTCAGTTTCACTAATCAGTCCCTGCAGAGGGGTTCTGTTTGTTTTTCCAGGCTTATACATCCTCTACCCAGCGTTTCTGGTGATTTATTTAAGAGGCTAATTTTTCATTTTGCTTTCTGGTGTTTATTTTAAGGTTTGATTTTTGGGGTTTTTTTTCTTCACAGCAAACATAAAATCTGCTAAAATATTTCTCCTAGGAATTTTATTGATTTAGCAGGTCTATTCCCAATGTGAGTCCTTATTTCAGAGAATTCCCTGTATTCATGGAACCATGCTGCCGAGCCTTATGGACACTGCAGGTCCTTAACAAAGAACACAACTCGGTTTTTAAAGGTCCTGAGTAGAGGACACATGGCTTGGAAACTGGGGGACACTCTCAGGTATTGGGGCTCTCATGACCAGAGACACTGAGGGGCTGGAGTTTGTCCAGGGAAGGGACCAGAGCTGGGGAAGGGGCTGGAGCACCAGGAGAGGCTGAGGGAGCTGGGAAAGGGGCTCAGCCTGGAGAAAAGGAGGCTCAGGGGGAACCTTCTGGCTCTGCACAACTCCCTGACAGGAGGGGACAGCCGGGGGGATCGGGCTCTGCTCCCAGGGAACAGGGACAGGATGAGAGGGAACAGCCTCAAGTGCCAGGGGAGGTTTAGGTTGGATATTGGGGAAATTTCTTCATGGACAGGGTGGTCAGGAACTGGCACTGCCCAGGGCAGTGGTGGAGTCACCAACCCTGGAAGTGTTCAAATGTGTGCATGTGGCACTTGAGGGCCTGGTTTAAGGTGAACATGCTGCTGGTACTGGGTTGCTGGCTGGATTTCATCTTTCCCAACCTTAACAATTCCATCACCCAGTGACTGAGCCGTGCACAAGGTACCTGTGCAGAACAGGCTGCCCTTGAGAGTGGCAGCTGCCCTGATTAGAAGCACAGAAAAGAGAGGTGGCCTCCCCAGGGCAGGAGCTCCTCCTTACCTGTCCAGCAGGGAGCCCAGGGAGGTGACAGCTCTGTCCCACTGTGCTGCCAGCACCAGGCACAACCCATCCTTCAACAGGGAGCACTGCAAGAGAGGCAGGAACTGAACTTTGGTGCTGCTCTGCACTTGAACAAGTCTCTAAGTGTGGCTCGTGGGTGAGGAACAGGAGCCACAGAGCAACAGATCCTTCCAGGCAGAGCCATGTCTGAGCTGTCTGTGATCCCACAGCCCACCAGAATTCCTGTTGCCCTCTCTGAGAGAAAACCAGCAGAGTAGCTGGGTGTGTTATTCAGTCCCTACCTCTGCTGGAAGCAGGAACCAAGGTAAATATTAAGATATTGTAGCAGAAACATTCATTACTTGAAGGAGCCCATCTCCCTTCTATAGAGGGAGAGCAAAGGCTGTAACATTCACCTTTGGCTCAGCAGTGACAGATCCTTCTGGAAACACAGCAGCTCTGCCCAGGGCCATTTATCTCTGACAGGAGGAAGGAGGGATGGCTCTGCTCCCCCAGCACTGATTTGTCCTTCCTAGAGAGCTGTGCCCATTCCATGTGCAGAGGGATGGATCCTCGGGGGACTCAGGGGACAGGCAAGCAGTGCTTACACTAATTGGCTGCTAGATGTAATTGCTGCTCCATACAGATGTACTTCAAAGGGATGCTGTCAGTTTTAAAAAGCACAACCTGAAAAGATCTTACACGCTCCTATTACAGATAACACCCAAGACTTAGAACTGAGAGCTGGAAGCCCAAATGTTTGTGTTTTGTGAAGGGCCTGCTGTGGTCTGACAGCCCTGGAGTGATTGTTGGTTTGCTACTGCCACTGTAATTACTTTCCCCCCTTGTTTACTCTCTGCTGCTGAGAGCACTTTCCTGCACATTCCACCTTCCAGCTTTGCCCAGGCAAGGTTCCTGACTGGGTGGGCTTCTCCTCCACCAAGAGGAAAACAGCCTGGGCCTGGTGTTCTGTTGCTGTGGAGCAAAGTCAGCTCAGCCCAGCAGCACATCCTGTGCCCAAACCCCAGGCTGGGCTGCACCTGTGAGAGCCACAGAATGGCCTGGGTTGGAAGGGACCTCAAAGCCCATCTTGTCCAGGGTCACCTCCCACTGTCCCAGGCTGCTCCAAGCCCTGTCCAGCCTGGCCTTGGACACTGCCAGGGATCCAGGGGCAGCCACAGCTTCTCTGGGCACCCTGTGCCAGGGCCTGCCCACCCTCCCAGGGAACAATTCCTTCCCAATATCCCATCTAACCCTGCCCTGTGGCACTGGGAAGCCATTCCCTGTGTCCTGTCCCTCCATCCCTTGTAAATAGTCTCTCTCCATCTTTCTTGTAGCTCCTTCACATACTGGAAGGCTACAATGAGGTCACCCCAAAGCCTTTGCTTCTCCAGGTGAACAACCCCAATTCCCTCAGCCTTTCCTCCCAGCAGAGCTGCTCCATCCCTCTGATCATCCTGGCTCCAGCAGCTCCATGTCCTTCCTGTGCTGGGAGCTCCAGAGTTGGGGGCAACACTCCAGGTGGGAAATGTGGCTCAGGCTCCAGAACACAGTCCAAGAAGAAAAAAGGAGTTTTTAGATTTATAGAGGAGGATTAATGGGGTGATTACAGAGCGGGAAATAGAAACTGTATTTATATAGAGAAACAAGACAGGAGACAGCAGCAGAGCACACAGAACAGGGTGATGGCCGACTGGAATGAAACATTCAATAAATGAGTGATGGATGGGCCCTTCCCATGAGGGCTGCATTCCCAGGGGATGGTGTTGAGGGCTCCCAGGGATGCAGGAACACCAGGAAGTGTCCCCAGTGCCCACATTACTCACCAGAGGTGCCAGGGCTCAGAGGCAGCGCTGCCATAGTGCCACCAAAGCCTCGGCAGCACATCACAGCAAAGCATTACAAGGCTCTTCTTTGTGCCAGGGAAGCAAAGCCCACTTCCAGCTGTTCCATACCTTTGCTGCAACACTGCCCTTGGCCCTGCTGAGCATCTGGGAGATGCAGAGAGCCTGAGGTGAGTCCAGCACAGTCAGGCGAGCTCCAGTCACCACAGAGCCGCTGGCCACGAGCTCCTCCAGCAGCTGCACGTACGGGGGGCGCTCGGAGCCCTGCAGGATCATCCCGGGCAGCAGCAGGCAGGTGCTCTGGCAGAGCTGCTCCAGCAATGCCTCGCCTGCTGGGAAAAGAGCAAAACTTCCTGGTGTCTCCCCACAGCACCTCTGAGCCCTCTCAGTGCCTCTGCCCTGGCACAGATGTGTCCATGGTGTCAGAGGCACCGTGGGGTTGGGATGGGCCCTGGGATGTGCTCTGGGACCTGCCCTGGGATGTGCTCTGGGATGTGCTTTGGGATGTGCTCTGGGATGTATTATGGGATGTGCCCTGGGACCTGCCCTGGGATGTTCATCCCGAGCTGCTGCACGCCTTTGTGTCCCTGTCTGGAGATCACAAGACAGCAGGAGTGACCCCATTTCAGGAGTCAGACAAGGACAACTGCTGGTTTGCTACAGGAGATACTATTCCATTTTCATTTTTTTCCAAGCAGAGAAAGCTGCTAATCCAGCTGCTTTTATAATCCCAAATGTAATTCTGCTCAGCATACGTGAGGCTTAATGTATTTCATATTTTCCTCATGATAAATCTGTCTGTCCATTAGGCAGCAGCTTTGTGATAATTATTTGCTGGAAGGAGGTTTCCTTGTGTGCAAGAGCTTCCTCTAGTGTCCAAGATGAGCCCAGAACGTGAGTGATGTGTCTGCTTTGCTGGAGGCACTTACGAGATCGTGCCTGACAGTTCAGAGATCACGTGGACTTGCTTTTCCAGGGCAGTAACTCTTTGAAATACATTTTCTGAGACACAAACACATCAGGGCTGTACACTGCTTTTCTTTTTACTCTGCTTAGGCATCTTCAAAGCTAAGATATCCTCATGCAGCAGGAAATTAGGGACATGTATTTTGAGATTAGCTCCCAACACTGAGCTGTGCAAAGCCTGCAGAATACCTGTGCTCTCTTCACAACAATCTTTTTTTTTTTTTTTTTTTTAATGCAATTTATTCTACAAATCAAGTGTTTTGGTCACAGCAAACCAGCTCCTTTCCCATTGTGCACTAAGATGATGGAGAAAACACCTTTCCCAAATACCTTGGGACAAATCCTCCTTCACATCCTTGGCACAAAAGTGACTTAATGTTCAGCCCAGGAGTAGAGGACTTGATTTACCACCCCCTCCTTGCACTTCTACACCTGCTGGTATGTGACCAATGCCCCCCCAAAGTCCTGTGTCAGGCAGGACTGGGCTGTGATTGTGTCACTTCTTTATCCTGCTCCTCTCCCATCCACAACAATCCTGTGGTTCCACATTAAGGACTGCAGTGATCAGCTGTGGCACAGGAACATTTGCTGAGCTGCCCACATCAGTCACATCAGAAGCGAAGCTCCAGGAATGGGAACAGCCTTCTTCTAAACAATTCTGTTCCCCAGGGACCACCACAGGGATGTTTCACCTGGTCCCTGCTTGTTTCTAAAGGTTTGGGATCAATCCACAACATGCCAAGGTGGGAGCATCCCCTCGTGTCAGTGCCACCTCCTGGCCCTGCAGCACAGCAGTGTTTCCACACGTCTATCAAGTCAAATCAGCAGGAGAGGCCCTCAGAAGCTGCTGCATCCCAGGAAGTGTCAGCCTGGCTGAGGCTTCAGCTCCCAATCAAAGTCAGCCTGGCCAGAGCTGGCAGTCATTTGGAGCTGGCAGCTGCTCAGCAGCAGTGGGAGCTGAATGAGCTCTGAGCCCAGCTCAGGAGAGGCCTCTGGCCACACTGCCAGCAGCACTCCCTGCACCAAGTGATATTTATCTACTCCCAGCACAGAACTGCTCACACTGCCCAGCCCTGTGCTCCTGCCTCTCTGAATGGACACAACCCACCAGGGCTGTGCTGAGACACCTGGGAAGAGCTCAGAGAGGAACACGTGCTGCTCTGACACCAGCTGTGTTGTCAGTGCTTGTTCTGCTGCTGCTGCTAAGGCCAGCCCTTGTGAACAGCTCTGTCTGTAAACCCCTCAAGTGCAGGCAGGTGAACAGTTAAAGGCTGGACCCCCCTGGAGCTGTTCTCTGCAGCTCAGAGCTGTCTCTCTCCTTCTGAAAGGACATCAATACCCAATGTTGCTGTCACCAGATGGTTTGTCTTGCTGTCCAATTAATCAGTAGCAGCCCCAATCCATAACAGGAGTTACATTTCCTTACCAGGACTGCCTGGCTGCTCGGAGCCCAGGGCACTGGGATGTTTTCCTGGGGCACGGGTTAGGATCTTGTGCTGCTTCCTGATTCCCAGGCTGAGGATGGGGTCGTGTTTCAGGTTATGGATCTGCAGGAAGGAAGGCAGGGAGGGAGGAGAAGCAACTCCTGTGAACACATTAGGATAACACTCCTCAAGTATTGATTCAGGCAAGCTGTGAAGCTTTTGTTGCTGGCGTGTACTTCTGTAATTGCCAGCCTAGAAAACACCTGCTTGTCTGGAGAGACAAGAACATTTTGCATGCATTCTTCTTTTTAATTGAGCCTTAATTTAGTGTAGCACCTCATCATCCTTTTCAAGGTCCCATATCCACACATCACTCTAAGGTCTCTACTCCCAGCTTTTCAAGGGCAGGAGCTCAAACAAAACCTGTGAGAGTCTGACAGCTTTACCCAGTGCCACGCTGGGGTGTAGCAGCTGAACTGGCACAGTCAGGATGCCCTGCTCTGAGCTGCACACCCACATGAGTGAAGCCCATGACAGATGTGGCCATTTCCAGAGCTGATCCCCTGGGAGGACCATCTCAGCTGGATCACCTCTGAGCCACATCACACCTCAAACATTTCCATCTCTTGGTTGAGCACATCCCAGTCATTCTCACATCATCAGCCATCCCATCCTTGAATGACACAAAGCTGGTAAAAAACCAGCTCCTGGGTCAAGTGTGCCTTAGCAGCCAGGGTGAGGCTGCTATCCCTGCTCCTGACCTGCTTCCAAAGCAATGTTCATCATTTGGGAGCAGCAGCCCTGAGCCCTCCCAAATTCACAGCAGAGTTTGCTGAACAAACAGATCTGCAGCAGCTCTTCCCCCCCTGAGGCTGCCGGGTCAGTGCAGAGGGAGGAGCATCCCCAGGAGCAGAACTTGGCAGCTCGGGAAGCACATCCAGAGCTGCATTATCTGAAGTATAATAGGAGAGAAGTCACGGGGTAGCAGGGCCAAAGCTGCTGCTCTGGCACAGCAGGATAAAGCTCAGGGAAGGACAGATTCCTACCTCTTGTTCCTGCACTGTCTGACATTGGGCACAGCACAGCCCTTCTGGGAAAAACAGCTTCACATCCCGCACAGCCATTGGATAGGATCTGGAGCCTGAGACATAAATACAATGAGAATATTCTCTCAGGCTATGAATTAAACATTCTCTAGACTCACACTCATCTTTTGGAGAGATTGATGATGTGCAACTCACTGCAGTAATTGCTTTAAAGGCCAGCTGTTCTGTACAGTAATAGCAAACATTTTAAACCATTATATTTAGAATAGTTCCATTGCCTCCTTGGTATTTTGATTCTGTCCTACTATCACTCAGCAGCTTCCTCGTGTAAACAAGACTCCTTCTATTTCCTAACACTGGAACTGAGGGAATCATGTTAAGGGTACTGTGAAACCCTTCAATTCCAGCTCTAAATCCATCCTATTGTTCCCTTGCTTCTGGATTACACCAGGCTACCCTTACTGAAGGGGAAGAGCTACTTGTTAGTAAAACAAATGTGCTTAGTAACAATAATGTAGGTCCCAAATATGCTGGGAACTCTGACTGACCGTGGGAATCAGAATTAGCACGAGGCATTGCTGATGGAAGTACATTTTTCTGTTCACCTCTGCTCAAGAAAGGTAAATTGAGACTGGAACAGTCAGAGAAATGACATGGGGATGACTGGGGAAATGGAGAATCATGTGAAGGGTTAAACCAGACCTTGGCTCGTTTGACCCAACACGACCCAAAGCTGAGAAACAAATCTGATTTCTGATAAACACGTCAGGGTAGGAAAGGTCAGAGGTGTAAAAAGAGCTACTTAAAATAAAGTCCAGATAATGGCACAGGAACAAATGGGCACAAAGTATATGTGGCTATATTTAAGTTTGAAAATATAAGAAGATTTTTTAGTTCTCTAAGCTCTGTGACATCCATCCAGTTGGGGTGGGTGCTTAAGGAAGGGAAAATGTGATGGGGCTGTCTGTGAGGGAATTAACTGAACTCACTGACTCGAGAGGTCCCTCCAGGCTTAGCAGCTGAATATTTCCCTATAAAGCAACAGGGTTATAAAGCATTACTCAGAATGTTTGGAGATTTGTGGATGGAAAATAGAGAGGGAAAAGCTTTTTCTATTAGAGTTTAGATAGATTGTCAATGTGCTGGCACAGATCCATGCTCCTGGGATACAAATATCCTCTGAAATATTACCACCTTTGAGGCTACCCCTTCAAAGGATCCCACCTGAGAGCACTCAGCCCTGTTAGAGATCCATAATTCCAGGTTTTGTACAGCCAGAGCCCTTAAGGCAGCAGTTTACAATCCTGAGGTTGTGTAAGTCCCAGTGTGTGAGCTGGGCTGGATCCTTTCCATTCCTCCACACCAAACCTTCTGTGCTTCCATCATTGGTGGCATTCATTACAGAGAACACAAAAGCTCCCAAAATGAGCATTTTACTCTGCTCAAGGTACAAGGCACTTGAGGGTGCACATGTAAGAGCTCTTTGGATGCAAGAAAAAGCAGGGTCCAACGACTTCCCAAGCCCCAGAGGAGATGGGAGGGTGCAGGTTCACCTCTGCAGCTGAGCCCTGCAGGATGAAAGCTGCATTTCTTGGTTCACCAGTCTCCCTGGAACCCCATCTTCATCTAAATTGCATTTCCCCTATCACTTTAGGAGGAAATAGTGAGAGTTTGCTCTGCTTCTGGCATTAACTGAAGTTCTTCCTCAGCTGGAGCAAAAACTAGGAAAGCCTAGTGTTCCTTCCTAGGGAAGGAAAATGGGCTTGCACAGTCCCCCAGTTACTCACTGAAGGTTCTTCCAGCTTAACTTGTAGGTCAGTGTTTCACCTGTGTTGGAGGACAAGCTCTGGGAGGTGCAGGGATTTAGGAACATTCCTTTCCTTAGAGACACAGAGCTGCAGGGCAGAGCAGCTGGGCCACATCCATCAGAGTTAGCTACAGCTGCATCCCTGATCCTGGGATGTGTGCAGGGAGGGCTGGGTGGGCCAGCCCTACACTGTGCAAGTGCTCTGGGCTCAGCCCAGATCTCAAGAACAACTTCAGCTCCCAGCCAAGGGGTGTGAAGGGAGTCAGAACATGCAAGGATCTCTCTCACACAGGGAGCTCCCTGTAACTCCCAACAGAAATGGGATGAGACTCAGTTCTTTTGCTCATTTTCACTGAGTTACGCTGGGGATGCTGAAATTTGGGATGTATATTACCCATTCTTAGCCATGACTGAGGTGTTTCAGAGCAATCTGGATACACAATCCATTCATTCATCTCAAAAGCAAGAGAATCAGGGGCTGACAATGGAAAAGTATTGGCTGAAGAGCCCTGGCCACTTTTTTTTTGTCTAAGTAGATCCTGCTCTTCAGTCACTCCCAAAAATCCTGTGGGATCTCTCCTGGCTGAGTCCAAGTCAGGGTTAAAGAAGGTTCTGCAAGGGCTTGGTTCTGCAAGGGCTTGGTTCTCTTTCCAAGCTGTGGCTCCTTCACCCCCTGCCAGTTCTCAGCAGCCCACCTGATATGGGTGAAAAGAAAGTGATTTCATAGCCCAGGATACAATGGGAAGAGCAAATAATCCAGTGGTTCTTGTCAAGAAAGCTCCTCTGGGACTTGAGGGCACACAGTGCCTGCCTGCTCACCTGAGTTTACAGAAATTATTGCTTTATTATTTTTATATTCCTTTAAGTGTTAGTGCAAAATCAGTGTAACAATGAGGAGAAACACAGGCAGGGAGCTAACCGTGCTTAATTCCATGGGAATTTTGGAATGACATCCTTCCCTCCTTGTGGCAATAAGGCTGCTCTCTCCAGGGATATTTCCCACTTTCCCATCCATCACCTCCCTCCCCCACACTGCAACATCCCAGTGCTTCCCTGCTGGCAGAGGAATTGGGATGGTTCAGCATTCCCTGACTTGCCCTGTGCCTCTGCCCATGTGCCAGCTGGAAAGAGCCTTTCCAGATGAGAAGCAGCTGAATTTCCCCTCTTGCCTCAGCCAGAGCAGGTTTGGATCACCTCCCTGCAGCCAGCCATCAGCAATGTGACATGTTCCAGGAACTCGGGGTCCTGGAGCCTTTGTGAAATCTTGGAGTTGGCCAATGGGTAGTGGAGACATCAGGAAGGGACACACAAGCAGGGAAGACAGATGGGTTCTTGGGGATCATTCCAAAATAACCAAGCTAAAAGTACAAAATGACCAAGCAGGGAAGAGATCAAAGGAAATGGGTTCTGATAAAGCCAGAGCTAGGGCTGCTCTGGGAAAAACCCTTTTGGAATCTATCTCTTCTGGGAGAATATTTCATTGCTTGAGACACACTCAGCTCAGCCACCAAGAAGACAGGGACAGTTTTCTAGGGAATAATGGCCTGCAGTGCCTGCCAAGGCTGGATCTGTAGTGACAGTGCAGGAGGGAACAATACATAACACATTATCTATTTGTATATCTGAGACTTTGGACTTTTCTTTTACAAAAACCTACCATAGAATCCATTCTGGACTGTGCTGGTGCCATACTGAGCCCTCCAGAGGCGTGGATCCAGTGCTTGGGCCAGTTGAGGATCCTCTGGTCCCAGGAGATCCAAAAGCTTCTTCACAGCATTGGGTCTCTGCAGGCACAGCACGAGGGCAGTGCCCGAGGTCAGGTAGGTACAGTGAGCTTCTGCAGCAGCTGCATCCTGAGGAGAAATCACACATGGAACAGCTTGGAAGGAGCTGCTGAGCACTGGGAACATCCCAGCTTTCCTTTGCCTGGGAAGGAAAGTTGTGAGTAAGCAAATCTGCTGTTGCTCCTTGTTTTCTCTCCTCTTTAATGCACTGCTGGTGTACTAAAGATTCCAAAATCTAGAATTCAGACACCAAGCAGTTCCTGTGACACCCAGCAGGTCACAGGAGGGCTGTTCCTTCAGGGCACATCTGGATCAGGAGGAAGAACACTGGAGTCATAAATACCCTGGGATGAGGAGCCAGGTTTAATGCTTGAGCTGATATAAAAGCATGGATCACAAATACCAGAACTTTGCTTTTTGAATTCACAAAAGGCAGGACCCCCCACACCCCACACACACACACCCTGCTTCTCCTGAAGAGTGAATTCCAGACACTAATTAGGATCAGGACTACAGAATTTAAAAGCAGGAGAGTCAGACCAGGGGCTGCAAGAAATCAGTTTGAACTCCTGGCTTTGTGTGATGCCTTTTGCTCCATAGCAAATTTCTCCACCTTTGCTTCTTTTCCAAGCATGGTCAGTTCAGCCCATGCCCACTCCTGAGCAGAACTGTGGAGGTCACAACACCCTGGGATCTCACATTGAGGAAGGAGGAGAGGAAATGACAAGTAGCAACCACTGCAGTGGTGAGGAGAGGCTGCTGTGAGTGCTGGGGACAGACAGACGGACACTTCTGGGACCCTGGGACAGGCAGCAGAGGCAGGGGCAGGCAGGTGGCAGAGTGCTCTGGCCTTGCTGCCTGCTTCAATCAAGGAAAACCTTGGGAAGCCAGGCCTGCTGCACATGGCTGGGCTGAGCACAAGGTCAGGGTGCCCAGAGCAGCTGCAGCTCTGCCTCCTCCTGCCCCTCCATCTGAACAAGGTGTCAGGAACATCCAGCTGTGCCTCTTCTGCCCCTCCATCTGAACAAGGTGTGAGGAACATCCAGCTGTGCCTCCCTGCACCCCACAGTGCAGCAGCCAGGGCTGGATGTTCTCTCCAGCTTAGAAAACAAAGGCATTTCCAGCTCCCTGCTGGAAGCAACCCATGGCTATTTACTTTTTTTCCCAGTTTTTGAGGAAATAAAAACAAGAGGGAGAAAAAACACCACACCATTGGATTCAGCTGAATCACGTCATTCACAGAGGTTTTAATTCCTCTGTTTTTTAATCTTCTAAAAGCAGCAGAGGATAGCAATTCTCTAGATAAAACATTCCCAAAAGCAAATCCTATCATTTCATTTAAAAATATGGAGATAAAACACTTCAAGGCCTCTCTGCTTTTCTATCACGTGAAACCATTCACTGCCTTTGACCCAAATCTTCTCACACTCGCTTGCCTCCTAAATTGCATCTCTGAGAAGTAGGTTATGAATTGACAATCACGGGCCCAAGCCTGATATTCCCCCCACCTCTATTTGCAAAGGCAAAATATTTCATGAGAAAACCCCTCTGTGTTTAGATTGGTGAGGTATTTAGGGGTTGGGTGTGGTGTCTGTCAATGCTCCTGCCCCAGGGCACAGCGTGCCACTCAGGGCTCTCCAGTGACAAGAGCTCTGCTTGCATGAGAATGAAGAATTTCAGCTTGTCACAGTGTACTGAGAAATGGTGACATTCATTCAGTTCTGTATAGCACAAAACAATCTCTTCTTGCTTGAAAATTTTTGTTAGTTAAAAAAATGAATTTAATCCATTTTTCTATGGGTTTTTCTCTTTGGGCAATGAAAAACCAGTGGTGTTTTTCATGACAACTTTCAAAAGGACTGATAAAACATATCAATATTCATCCGGGTTGAAAACAGCTGCAAAAAAACCACTCAGTTTCTCTTAAACAGAATAAATGAAAGTATTTTGTTCCAGAGCTTCTAACCAGTGATTTTAGACCTAAATAACAAAACTGTTCTGTCTTTCAGTTGTTCCTCAGCAAATCTATGGCTTTGAAGATGATGCTGTTTCTAATGGTTACTGATGGTGTCAGGGAGCTCCTGGCAGCTCCTCACACTCCTCACAGCCACTCCAGACTCTGCCTTCATTGCCTCCATTCCCATCCTGCCCCCACATCCTTGTGGAGCTGTGCTGGGGCTGCCCCCGTGCAGCTGCCTGGAATTCAGGGAGAATTTCTTAGGGAGGAAACTCCAGCTGTGCGCAGGCTCGGGAGGAGTAACAGGATTAAAGGGCAGTGGAATTATCCAGCTGCCTTTACTGCTGGAAGCAAAGATGGGGCTGGAGGGAATCGTGGGGTTATTGAGTCCAGTGACCTGCTGCTGCAGGCAATCACAGCAGGTAATCCCCCACGGCAAGATCACTGGAAAAATAAAGCCCAAACTGCCAATCTGCACGGGGCTGGATGTGCTGGATGAGCACTGAAGGCAGACCCAGAATCCCCTGGGAATCCTCCCTGAACACCACCAGGTCACGCTGAAAGCTGGGAGACAATGTCAGCTCTATTTACATGACCTTTATTTTCTCTAATCATTATTAAACTGCAGCTAAAACTTCTTGTTGTGGCTCCTGTGATTCGATAACCTCAGCAAAGAGCAGAGCAGTTGTTTTTTCTCGTGCTCCAAAGGCCACACACCGCTCCCAGCTCGGGGGGACCATTTCAATTGGAAAAGCAATCACAGAGCTCAGCTCGTGCTGCCAAGGATATTTGTCAAGTGCATGTAAATAATACATTAGAAAGGAAAAGGAGATGGGAGGTTGTCTTGCTTGCAGTGAATAAACCCAGATTTGCTCTCAAGTGCTATGTACACACAACAAACCAGCACATCCCAGTGCTTGGGGGTTCTCTACAGATGGGATTTTGGAGCATGTTCCAGCTGAAGTGACCAAAAGCCCTGGACAGAAGGGACAGACACATTGGCTCCATCTTCTTCAACAGGACATTTCATCGTGGATCTCATCAATCCAAGGGTATCAGGGGTAGTGCCAGGCTCTTTCCAGCTGTGCCCAGCGACAGGGTGAGCAGTAATGGTCAGAAACTAAAACACAAGAAATTCCACCTCCACCTGAGGAAGAACTGCCTTCCATGGAGGGAGGCAGAACTGTGGAACAGCTGCCCAGGGTGGGCTTGGAGTGTCCCTCTCTGGAGAGATCCCAAACCCACCTGGATATATCCCTGTGTCACCTGCTCCAGGTGAGCCTGCCCTGGCAGGGGGGTGGCACTGGATAATCTCCAGAGGTCACCTCCAAACCCAACTGGGATTATCCCAGCTGGGATTCTGTGACCTGCTAAAGGTCAGCAATTTGTCCTCATATTAGGAGCCTCATTTGAAGCCCACCATTGCATTCCCTTGTGCCATAGGCCAAGGAGCAGATCCATCCTGAATATTCCTCCCATCCAAAAGCTGCACATAGAATTTAGCTGGGAAAAACAGCCCTGCCCCCACGGCTGCCATTGAGCCACTTACCCACCAGATTTTCCAAATAACCCAGTCCCTGGAGCCTGCTGAGGCATTTTCAAAATCTCCCTACTTATCTTGGGAGCTCAGCATTTCCCAGCCCTCCCCAGTGAGAGCCATTCCTGCTGTTCTAAAAAGGAGCAGAGGCCCCTGGACAGCAGAAAGCATTTCCCACTCTCTGCTCCCCTTCAGCAAATGCAGACTGTTCTCTTTGCTTCCTCACTTCCAAACCCTGCTTTATTTCCTCATGAACAAAACCCCAACAGTCTGTAATTTTTATACTCATTAGTCACCAGCTCTTCAAGGCAACTGAATCAATGCTCAACAGCTGCTCTGGTTTGTTGGAGAACTCCAAAAACAAGGAAATTTTCAGGAAACAGCCTCTCCTCACATTTACCTCACATGCATTTGCATTGCTTCCTGAGGATATTTGGGGTTTTTAAGATGTTTTCTGTTTCAGATGATCAAAAAGCCATTTTGTATTTAGCTCTGTGATTAAATAACATTGGGAAGCACATCCCCATTAACCCTAATGGCCACTGTGTCTCTCTTAGCAATGTCAATATTTAAAACTCAGATGCCTGTGCTCACTGCTACCATGCAGAAGGTTTTAATTGTTCCAGAGCACTGCCTTGGCATGTTCCTGTTTTCTTCTGGAAGCCTCTACCAAGAATTTCTAGGAGACAATGTTAAAAACTTTCCAAACTTAACCCAAGTGCAATATCAATTATAAACGTTTGTTTTTTATAAAGTCAAGTGGTTAAATGTCTTCAGGAAAGCAATCAAATAACATAGACTGTTTTTCCCCAAGGGAAGTAAAAAATAATAATCCAACTTCTCTCAAATGCCCAGAGTTCAGTTCCCTGGCTTTCACAGTATCCTTACACTCAGGGTATGTCAGATTGAGGAAAGAAAAGGTTTCTAATGCCATAAAAGAGCAGAAACAAACATCTATTTTTAGCTAATCAACCCCACAATGCCCTAAGATTTGAGAACTCTCTTTATTGCCTATTAGATATGAGCAAGGACAATTTCCTCTCCTTGCAGGTGATTTTTACAGACTGGCTCCCAGGGTTCAGCTGTGTCTGCAATGTAATCTCAGGTAACAGCACCCCAGAGATGTGCATTTCCCTGCTGTAACCACATGGAATAAAGCCAGGCACACGTGCTCCCTACCTGCATGTGCCCTACCTGGAATGACCTGGGGGAAGGAGCACAGGACACCTGTTTGGCAGGGAAAGAGGCAGAGCTGAACAGATTCCTTCGGGCTCTGCATTGCCCGTTTCCTCCCCAGAGTTTCGTTTGGGGGAGAGCAGGGCTGTGTTTATGGCATGTGATAAAAGAAGCCCTCAGCACCGAGCTGTCTTTGTGCTGATAAGGTTCAGATGTGATTGTTCCATAGAGCTCTGAAATCCCGGGTGGGGATTGCTGGCGTTTTCAGGAATGGATTATGCACAGCTCATCCCTTTCCCCTGCACAGGAGCTGCCACTCCCTCCACCAACCTGCTGCACCTCCCGGGGCAGGAGCGCGGAGGCAGCGGCCGCTTCCAGATCCAGATGTTTCATCCCCACCACGGTGAATTTTTGCAGGTGCAGAGCGCGGAGGATCCCGGGCAGCCCCCGGCTCCACACGCCGGGTTTGATGAGCAGCACCGTGCACACAACCTGTGCCCCTGCAACAAAGCACTCCGTGAAACACAGCACGGTTTGTTTACTGCCCTGGGGATGGGGGGCAGGAAACCCGGCAGGAAGTTCACAAAAATACCCACAAAACAAGTCCATAAACACCTGGGCATATAGGATCGTGTATTTATTTATTTGGGTTCGCTTTGTTGGGTTTTCAGATTAAAAATGTATCTGAAACAGTCTAAGCTTGGAGGTTTCTCCATCATGAAAATCTGCTCCAGGTCCAGAAAGTTTTTGTGTCAGATAAGACTCAAACCTTTATATTACAGATTAATGTTTTAAGAGAGATAAAATATTCCCTTTTACATTTTTCATATGAATGGGGGTGATTATGTGATGTAATCCTTCAGCAGTTATTACATTCTTACTCTGGTGTTCTGTATATTTTAGAGCTCTGTTTCAGAGAGGCTCTAACTACCCTGACAGGTCCCAATTAATGTAATAAACCAATAATTAATTGAATTGTCTTTACCAAAATTGACATTCCAGAAAAAATTTTCTGCTTCTGACACAGCTCTCCCAGCAGAGCTGTCAGGAAGGTGCAGCACTGTGAGGAGCAGAAAACAAACCAGACCAAGAAAGCTTTGCTGTCTGATGAAAATGGATTTAAAGGCAGAAAAATACATAAATTCCGTTTTTAAATGACAGCATTTTCAAATTTTTAGTCTTGCTAAAGTACTTGCCACTAAGAGTATAGTTAATATTTTATCCTTGTAACATCCTTTGGAGATTTATTGGCAAGTGCAGTGTCAGAACCAGTCTGTGAGGCCCGGGAACTGCTGGTGCTGAACCACATCAATCAACACAAGCACAAGGGAACATTCTACAGGCTGCTCAAACTGATCCAAGCTGATCTGTTTGGGTACAAAAATGTCATTTTCTGTTTCCTGTACACCCCAGTACTAATTACACAGATGTCAATGCAGCAAAGCATCAGCAAGGCTACCTGGAACTTAATGCTGTTATTTCCAGGTGACAAGCAGGACATGGCACAGAAACACAGGATCAAAAATAAAAACCAAATTATTTCCTCCCCACTTGATATGGAAACTTAACCCTTGTGCTGCAGGAAGCCCTCCTGTTACAGATGTGCTGTTTTCCTCACGTCATTCCTGAGCAGAAAGGTTCCATAGCAACAGCCTGGAGGTTCAGGAGGCTGCTGGCCTCCACCTCAGCAGCCTCACCCCTGTGTGTTATGTAAGCACTCCGTGGCCTCCAGATGTTTTCCTCACTGTCTGCTACAGTTTTGGGCAGATATTCTCATTCTTCTGCTGTGTGAGTCACCACCTGCTGCTTATTTAGGGACTTTAGACACTTCATGAGGATTGCCAGCTTGGTTTGCTCAAAGACACCTTGTCAGAGCTGGCTTTCTCTCCTCAGTAATTATAAGTAACAAGAATTAGAGAAAATACCACTAATTACCAATGGAACAATGTCTGCTGATCATGAATTACCAGAGGTACCTGTTTGGCAATGCTCAAACCTGCCTGATTTCCAGTTCTGGCTGCTCAGAGCCTTTCCTGGTCTTTATTATGTTTCTCTACTTTGTAGTATTTTTAGACCCATTCCTCACAATCCTTTCCTTTTTGCCTCCCTGAAAAATTATTACATAGGTTTTGATTTCATAGCCTAACTGTGCAAATAGAGTTTAGTTTATATGCTCTTTATAGATTATAGTTCAGATAGGTGTGACTTCAAATAAGTGGGAACTCAAGACAAGCAGACACCACATCTCCTGGCATGCTCAGAGTGCATCACTGCCTGGATTCCAGCCTAAGGAAAATGTTGGTGTAATCCTTTTGCTTATTTTGGGCTGGTACATCCAGATGATTTAATTCCACCAAGTCCTTGTCAAACCACTTTTTTCCATTTGCTCTTGTCTCACCTGCATGCAGGAAGGAAAACAGGGATTCTGCTCTGCACCTCCAGCTCTCACCCACTAAAGGAGAGAAGCAGATCTGTGTGAGTTTTGTGTGTTCTGAGACAATCTGAGCATTGTGCAATCATCTCGACATAAAGCAGCCAATATTACAGTGATATTTTAGGGTGTTACACTGGGACATGGATGGATTGATTTCAGGGGCATCCTGGGAGGGTCACACTTCCCCCCTCTGGTAATCCCAGGAGCACAGGCTGATCAGGACTGCAAGTCCTAAATCATGTTGGGTCTTGGTCACCTTTTCTGGCATTTCAGGGCGTGGTTAACAGTGGTTTTAAACCTATCTGTGCTCCTAATATTCCACAGGCAAATCAGATGCTGCCCTGTTCCTGGTGCTCCCAGAGCTCAGGTGCTTTGTTTGATGTTCTCTCAGAAACAAAGAAGTTCTGTGGACCCTGAGTGCTGCTGAGAAAACCTCCCTGGCATTTCCCCAGCCAGGAGTGGCTGCTCCAGGGGCTCCAGTGGTTCTTCAGGAGAGCAGAGCAGGATGAAAGAAGTCTGGAATCAGAACTTAGGACAAAAGCCAACAAAAAAAGGTTCCCTTCAGTCTAATGTAAAACCTGCAGTGGCCTGGAAATGAGGAAAATTAAGGCACTTCATGCACATGAGAATTGAGAAGTTATCCAGATCTAGGGCACAGTGAGGGGAATCCTGCATCAGATTGATAAAAGACTTCCTTTTCCAGTGACTGGCAAGTTTAGCCACTGTAATGTGCAAGGTAGATAAGAAAAAACTAAAATCTGTGTGAAACAGAATTATCTTTTTTTTTTTTTTTTTTTTTTTTTTTTTTGGTGGGTTTTTTTGGTTTGGTTGGTTTTGGTTTTGTTGGTTTTTTTTTTTTTTGGTCTTTATTGCTGTCCAAAATCCATATCTATCTATTTTCCAGGGTTATGTATCTGGAAGGTGTTTAGCCAAAGTGTTAGTTGTTTTTTTTTTTCTGATGAGCCCTCTTTGTCTTTCCACATGTTTGTTGCAATAACAAGAGCACAAATAGCAGGTGGAACCAGCCCTAAGGTCCTTGCCTTGTCTCAAAACTTTTTAGCTCCTCCTCCCAGCACCAGCTTTTTTCCTTGGTGCTGGGGTTATCTGGAAGGACTTTCAGGATCTGTGAATCCCATGGTGACCTGGGCAGCACTGGGATGGAAATGACAGAGACATCCCATCTGAGACATAGGAAATGCACCTTCTGCTCTGATTTCACCTCTCTAAAACATCATGAAAATCATCATTTCTGGGATCTACACCTGAAAAAGGCCACTGAAGAGCTGACATTAATTACTTTTCCAGCTGACTTTCCACACCATCCCTCAGCAGGTCGTTCTCAGGACTGTGGAGAGGAAATGATGTGACAATATTCACACCTTCCCCCAGCACAGGCTGGACCCAGCTGGCCTTTCCTTCCCAACTGCCTGGGATTGGGATGTCTGACCAAAGCTTTACTAATCCCATTTCAATGGCTCTGACATAGGACACATAGTTTTCTTCTATCTATTTAAGAGTCAAAAATAACTTGGGTTTTTTTTTTCAAGAGGTAACTGGTGCTTACCTGTGGTCTTCCCTTCAGTCCTGGAGCTCCTGCCAGGTGGTGGCAGGTATTTCACAGCAGGGCTATGTTCTGTGTCTGGAAAAGGAAGCACAGGTATTTTTATGGATTCACAGATGGGAAACCTTCACTGTCTGGGGCTGGAGGGTGACAAAGGTAATTCTATTTAGCAGGGCAGATGTTCAACCTGCTACAAAATATTGAAGAGCTGTTCTTGAACACAGAGGCCTCTCCATTCCTTCCACAACAGTAAAAACACAAGGAAAAATGGAATTACTTTCTAAAAGAGATAGTGCAGGATGCTGAAGTTGTGCCTCAGCTGTGTTCCTCACAGTGGCTTTGGTGCAAAAGGCTGGCACTGCCATTACAGCCTCCCTCAATGAGCTCACAGCTCTGCTTTCCTCTTATCCTGCCTTTCCCTCTCAGGATAACTTTAATTAAGGGCTGCAGTGCATGAACTCTTACAGTTTTAGACACCACTTTGGGATGTCTGATGCCTTCTCTTCTGAACGTTTCTCTTCTTGCTCACCAGTCTCACAGAGAACACTCTCATAGTTCACTGACAAATCGAACTTGCTGTGAGCTTAAACCCAGGATCTTTTCCCAGACAAATCTTTCTTGGTGTTCAGCAAAGTCAATTTGTTACTGCACACTACCCAGGCACAGTGGGTTTGACACAAGTGTCTAAGCTTGTGTTGATGACAAAGGACTTTTCTTCCCCAAGCAAAGGTAAAAGAGGGGCTGTAAATTCAAAGCACGAATGCACTTAAGGGACTGCATCACTCCCCCTCAGCTGATACATGGTGTTACCACAATCTTTGATTTCTCCCTGCTTCTGAGTAATCATAAAATCCCACAATGGCTTGGGTTGGAAGGGACCATCTTGTTCCAACTCCCAGCCAGAAACTGTCAGGGCTCAGAACTGTTTCTCCCTGGGTGTGAGGAGTCAGGCAGCCCCAATTCTTCTCTGAATATTTCACATTAAAAGAAAACAGCAGGAGCTTGTAGTCTGCTGCTCTAAACCATCCAGTATCAATAACCCCACAGTCTGCACAGTGATTTAGTTTTAAGAGGCATGGCTATACATTTCCTGCTACAGGAGGAAACTATCAAATTTACTGTGCTGAAAGATCGATGCTGGCACACATCACTGAACTCTGAGAAGCTTTTGACAGCAAAGGTCTCCATTCCTCTCTTCATTCTCCTCTAGGATAAAAAGAAATTCTCAAGAAATCTGTTTTCTTTGTCTCTTACAGATTGGTCACACCTTCATCTCCCTGAGCACAGGGCAAGGCTGAGGCATCAAGCTGGAAGTCTGGCACCACAGTTAGGGGCCCACATTTAGGTGGGAGAGCTCCTGGGCTCTGTTCTTCAGTTTTTCTTACAGAGAGGGTTTAAAATGCATGGTATTATTTACTGATCCTGCCAATTGCTCTGATATCTAATTAGTACTTATGGAGTACCTCAAGATCATCAGAAAGGGCACCAGGCCAAGCACAGCCACATTCATTAACCAGACCACCTTGTAGATGACCTCAGCTGGCTCCCGTTGGTTTCATTGCCTCATCTTAATTCAGCCAAGCACAGAATTTACCCTCACATCATTACATTTCTCTGTGCCTGAGAAAACCCCCAGCACTGGATTCCTTTGTCCCAGTCCAATCAATTCCCACACACCCTCTAGCCGAGGATAACACAGGCAGTAAGAACGTGCCTTACCAGTCACCAAATCCTCCTCTGTGAAGAAGAGGATGGCTTGTCTGAAGGTCACCTCCGGGGTCAAGGCCATCAGTGTGTGTGGGAGGCTGTGTCCTGTGCTGGGGCTGTCCCTGCCCTGTGCCCATCCCTGCAGGGCCGCAGGCAGGGCTCGGAAGGCGTCGCTGGAGCGGAGCGCGCACACCAGGACGGGGCTGGAGCCGAGCGTGTCCAGGCTGCTCCGCCAGCCGCTGTCGCCAGCCTCCAGAGGGGTGACTTCCCTGGCCTGCCACCGAGTGAGATGGGGCAGCCACTTCAGGCCTAGCAGCTCAAATCCTGAGTCAGGCTCTGCTGCAAGTCAAGAGAAATGTCTTTAGCCTGTGCTCTCTAGAAGCTGTGCTTTCTTTGGGACACAAACATTTTATTTCACATTGATCTGGTCCCTGCACAAGTTCCAATGCTGTTTTGGCTACTGTTTCATCCAGAACGGACTGTAATGAAAATATGGGAATATACTGGGAAAACCCACAAGATGCAAATTCTAAGAAATGCCATTACAGTGAAGAACAAAAGAAAGGCTATCTGAGAAATCAACAGGGAGCCACAGGGAGCAAGTGCCATGATTTGATTAGAGAGCACAGCTAATGGAGGAGAGTTAAAAGGGAATCACTGAGAGTACACTGATAGCAATGTGGCTTGGCACAGCATAATTCATAATTATGGATCCTTTAGCACCTCTCATAACACTTTAAGCAATGTTCATCATAATAACAAACTACAGCAGAATGCTGACTTGTCTCTAAAGTGGTTTCAGTGTCGTTGGGTTTGTAAAGTTGTCTTCTGGCTATGTAGGAAGGTATTTAGGGCTCAATCCACGAGTGCTGGAAGTTTCTGTTGCCTCAGATCTCGGATACAGAACTTCACAGGATTTCAAGTAGTATTTCAACACAGTTTTGAGAGAGTCAGATACAAGAAAGTGTGAGAGGGGCAGACTTGTGCCCTTTGTGCCTACAGCTCCTGTGTTCTCACACTTCAGTGCAAACTGCACATGAAATTACATAAACTCCCAGTCCTGCCTAGGGCTTGACAGCCCTTTTCATGCCCATGTGAGCACCCAGCATGGGGCTGGCACTGCTGCCCCTGCCGTGGGGGAGCTGCAGGGTGAGGCTGTGCAGTGCCTTGGTTCTGCTCACCAAGGCTGCCACTGGACAGAACACAGCCTGGGACTCCCAAATTCCTGTGCCAGGGCCAGCCCAGCCTTACCTCCCAGTGCTCAGGGAGGGACACAATGCTCTGTGTTACATAAAAGCTCTGCCAGCCTAAGCACTACGTGGAACTCATTTAATGCTCTCTGAAGCAAATGATGCCCACCTGAGCTGTTTGTGATTGCCCATAATAAACCAAGGTAAATTCTTCAGCTCTTTAGAAGGGGAACAAAGAAACCTTCCTGAGGCCCCTTCCCCATATTTTCCACGATGTTCCTGCTATGCTAAAAAGAGCTAGCCAGGATAAACTTCAGCCCTGCCCCAGAGCTGGGATCACCTGCACTCCAAGGCTGATCCCCGAGGCCAGGCAGCAGGATGTGCTGCAGGAGCTCTCCAGCACTCTTCAGAGCCTGCATCCCCACCACTGTCAGCATCACCACTTGCTCCATGCCAGGCTCAGCAGCATAAACTCGGTGGCACAGAAAATCCAGAGGGATGTGATGGGGCTCTGGCACTGCACTGAGGCTTCCTCCTGCCCAGGGACAGCAGCAGAACAAAAGTGTTACCCCATGAAAACACAGCTCAATCCTTTCACTGGGAAGGAATTGCATAATTCCCAACCAGCATTTCACTGCCTCCTGACATTGCAGCTCAGGAAAAGCCTCCTGAATGAGGAATATTAACACAGCAAACCCCCTCTAATTAGTCCCAGTCCTGCCCTGGAATTACATTTTGCTGTGTAAAGCAAATACATTCCCTTGTAATTTTGATATCCTTATTCACACCATTAGGCAGAGTTGATAGATCTGTACCAAAATGATTTAAGGCACCAGTTTTGGGTTGATAACTAATGACTGACTTCACATTAAATCAATTCCTCATTTTGCTTTCTAGGACATTGCAGAGCACACAACTGGAAGCTAATTTGGGGACTGCTGTAACACTGTGCTTATATCCACAGTCCCATTGGGAACAGCACAGCCTGGAGAATCCCTGGCCCATCAGAAATCCCTGTTTGTTCCATACTGATTCACTACATGATTATTTAAGCAATTGTATCAATAAACATTTATTTACTTACTTATTCCTACATCATAACATTTCATTAAGCTAGAGAATGGTGAGTGACATGCATTTAATTTTCATTTTTCCTTAGGATTTAGTGTCAGTTTGGTTTTGGAGAGCAATATATTTTAACTCAAAGTCCTGGCATTCAAATTTTCAAACAATTAGATTAAATTAAAATAAATTAACTCGCTGAACACATAAAAACCCCCAACCTGTAGTTAGTGCAATAAACATCGGATTTTTTTACTCCAAGTGTACAGAACTAGGAGGTTTAAGACTGAGTGAGTCATAGATTAAGAACAGAAAACCCATTTCCTTGCTGTTTGAAATCCTATCAATCTCCCATCTTTGAATGAATGAGTTACCAAAGTGACTACAACTGTACAAACTGAAATTTAGAATATCTGAGTAAAATGAAATTTCAAAGTGCCTTTTCTGCACCTACAGAACTCTAGCTGCCAGCATTTATCACTTCAGCACATTCCAGTTTTACACACAACCACCAATTTATCTCATTTTAACATTTTGACTTATCTTGAAATTATGGCAATAAATATGTATTGATTGGCTATTAATCTTTCCATTACCTTCATTAAGGCTTAATTGGATGTTATCGTGTCACGTTTCCATAATTTCTTTTTGTGTCTATCTTTTAATTTACTTTAAAAAGGTATTTTCATTTTGATTTCCATTGATTCTTCCATGAGAGTTACTGTGATTGACTGGCAGCAGAACAGTAAATGAGATACTACAGACACAGAGCACATCCCCAATGGCTTTATTGAGGAAAATCCCTTGTTAATGTGGCTGCTCCATCTCTGCAGAGTCCAAGGCCAGGCTGGATGGGGCTTGGAGCAGCCTGGGATAGTGGCAGGTGTTCCTGCCTGTAAGAGCTGAAATGAGGGATGCAGGGCTCCAGACTGGCTCTTGCAAATGCTGTTTATTGTATCTAGATGAAACAGCAATTCCTGGGTTGTGGGTGACAGGAGCCCACAGCTATTTTAGCATCAGCTGTGGGTTCGTCTGAAGCCACTCTAGTTCTGGTTACAATGCATTATTTATTTTTCATTACAGAGCATCTTAAAACGTGGCAACAGATCAATACTTTTACTATTATCTATAGCCTATCATAACTACTAACATTACCATATCCATGTTACTATTTTCCAATCACAGAAAGTCAGTATGTTACAGTTTAAGCTAAAAGTTGTTTTTCAGTTTCTTTACAGTGAAAAACTTTGAGATTTTTCTTTCTACTTGCAACATGGCACTTTTGTTTGCTTGTGAAAATCTTTTTGCTTAGCAAAAACATTTTTTATTTGAAGTAGATTTATTCTTTGCTCAGAGTCATAAAAACTTCTAACTTATTTGTTCTTTGCTTTCTAGTTATTCAGTAAGACTGACTCAGCAATTCTTTCAGATCAAAACTTGCTATCATATCTATTCTTTCTTCAGCTTTTACATTTACAATCAAATCCTTATTTTTTCCACCACCTGCCCATGGCTTTGAGGTGCCTCCCAAGCCAAAGCATTCCCTGGTGTGTGATGCCAGTTCAGAGTAGTTCCCCAGCTGACCTACCCAGGCTGTGCAGCAGGGCCTCGCTGTAAGGAGCTCCGTGGAAGCAGAGGGCTGGGTCAGCTCCAGCAGCCTCAGGGGGGAGGCTGTGCCTGCTGTGTCCTCTGCCCGGGCCTGCCTCTGCCACCTCCTCCATCAGCCCTGTGCTCAGAACAGCAGGAAATGTGAGGAATGCAGAGCTCTGACATGAAAACACTTGGAGTGCTAGGAGTCATCTCCTAGTTTTTATTCATTTATATTCTATAGTAAGTAATTAAATTGATAGGGCTCCAGTTATGGTGTCAAATGAGTTGCTTGAGAAGGTCACTATTGAAAGTCCACAGGGAATCAGAGAAAGTTTAGTGACAATTTTTTTTTTTTTGGCCTTAGTTTTTATAACAATTATAGTTGACCTGTTTTAGGGTCTGTACAACCATGTTGTTACATGTTCAGGGAGGCAGTCCTGATCTGGTGCAAATATAGGATGAAGCTGGACTGTGTTTGACCAACCAAGCAAAACTTACAGTTAATTATTTCAGAAAACTTGTCAGGAACTTTGGTGCTGCTGAGCAGGTCTTTGGCTCTCCAAGACAGAGAACAACTTATGTATTTGAAAAGTGGCTCCAAAGTGTTTAAGTCACAGCTCCCTTACAGACTGAGCTTACCTGAGACACCAAATACAACTGAACCATCCCCTCTCCCCAAAATCACTTAAAACCACTTAAAAGGGGGCAAGGAGCTGTTCAAAACTGAGCCTGGCCCACAGCTTTCTCTGGCTTTTTCAGCAGCACCCAGTTGTTTTTATCCCCTTCTAACTCCTGCTGGAACTGAAACGTGGAACAAGTGCACAGATGCTGCCACAGAACTCCTGAATTAGAAAAAACATCTTAAATAAGGAGGTGTCCACTAGGAAGAGTCCCAAATCTGAGCCCAGAGCTCACGTGGAGGCCATCAAGGTGTCTCACACTTCCAGGCATGAGGCCAAAATCCTGCATCCCACAGGGCCCTCGTGGACAGGGAGGAGCTGCTGGGGTGACAGAAACCTGAACAGAGACATCATGTTCTGCTCCTGTGATTTCCAGCCTGGAAAATATCCCATTCCACACCACTCTTACAGACACTAAATGCTTAAAGCCACGATCTCTCAGCTCCCAGCCTCCCTCCAAAGAGCTGGGCTGTGCACAGGCAGTGCATTAAGGTGTTGCATACAGTACATTTCCACAACAATTAGTTCAGCCTTCTGTAATAATGTTTCAGGCCACAGTTTTAAAGGCTTGTTATTTTTAAAATTACTTTGTACACATTTGATTGCTTCCTATCCTACAAGCCTGTCAAAAATTCACTGTAGTGGAGCATGGGAAATGGATTATTGGTGCTAGAGGCTGATGGCAAAGCTTGGATGTCAAATGTAGCGCTGACAATCACCTGCTCCTCAAAATTCAAAAGATGTGAGGCACCAAAAATGGGTCAGCACTGTCCCAGCAGTATTGCCTGTTGTTTACTCAAACTCAGGGCATGCAGAAAGTAAAGCTTGGACAAAAATGTATGGTGTTTGAAGCTCAGCACAGAGATCCTTCCCCACCTATTTATCTGCTCTGTTTCAGGAGTAATTGTCAAATTTGAATTTGCTTTGAAAATTGAACAGCGTTCAAGACCTTGAAGGAGTAACTGCTTTTCATATTGATTACAAATGTAAAACTTCTCAGTGAGGTATTTACCCTACTCCAATCTTAGTGCTATTCTGTATTTCCCAGAGGCCAAACCAAAGCTTGTGTGGAAAGAATACCAGCTTCCCCTCTCCAGGGCTCTGGAATAAGGACTAAGGTGTCTTTTTGCAGTACAGGACTGATGAAATTAGCACAGAACACGTAGAAAGAAGCATTTGCAAAATCTGTCACAAAGAAAGGGAAAAAACTCTGAGTTCTCCAGCATGAGGGAAAATATTTTACCTTTCCAGACTACCCTTTGTTCCAGCCTCCCTTATATATTTCTAGTGGAAATTTCCCCGTGCAAAACATGAACACAAAACATCATCTGTGGCACTGAGGGAAGCAGCAAAAACTGCACTTTTTAATGAGCAACTTTCCCTGGGTGCAGAGGCAGCAGGTGACACGGGGCTGTAATTACTGTGCCATGATTAATCCTCTGTGTCTGCACATGTTTTCAGAACATTCTGTGATAGTCTCAGGAGAAAAAGCCCAGGACTATTTGAATTGTCATTGTTTCCCCCCCCCTCCTCCCCAAACCTCTAAATGTTCTTTCCTATTGTGGATAAATTAAAGGGAGCAATCGGGCTGTGGATGAATGTCTCCACCATGGGCTGTGTGGGATGCTGTTCATGGGAGGGTCAGCCACAGTGACCCCTCCTTGGGAAGAGCCAAGCAGGGCAGGATTTCTGTTCCCTCCTGACCACTGCTGCTGCCTTGGATCTTCCCCACTTGAGGTCGATGCCAACTGATCCTTAAGAAAACAGAATCTCAAGTAAGAAGATTTAAGGCAGCAACTTGGCTGGGTTATGGCAGTCCCTATGTATAAAAGGAGGTAATTTTGGGGTGCTTGGAAATCACAAGGATGCAGGGCTTGAAGGTGAGGCTGACAGGATCAGATGCTGCCCTCAGGCTCAGTGGCACAGCTGTATTTTGGCTACTCTACCTCTCCAGGCAAAAAGAGTTTCTGAGAGGAGGTGATTGAGGCCATAAAATCCCAGCAAGTCCTCACAAGGATCCCTGAAATCCAACAGCTGGCCCCGAACAGGACAGCCCCAACAACACCTCCATGTGTTGGGTGTGAGATGCCAAAGTCAGGCCCAGCTTTGTAGTGTCCAGGGACAAGGCTCAGAAATCCAAACAGGAGGTTACAAATTCACATAAAGGAAAAACATTACCCATAACGATGGAACAAAGGCCCAGGGAGGCAGGAGAATCTCTGTCCCTGCAGATTTTCAAGACCTGACAGAAAAGAGCCCTGAGCATCCTGAGGGAATTCATTGCTGATGCTCTGCTGAGCAGGCTGTTGGATGAGAGGCCTTCAGAGGCCCCTTCCCCGAGGAACTACTCGGTGATCCTAAGTTCAAGAGGACTCCAGAGCTAAAGATCAAACAACTGGCAAAGGTCAGGCAGCTCTGCTGGATGTGCAGCAGTGACTGATTCACACGTTGGTCTGGAGATTCCTACAGCAACATGAGCAAGCCTTGATATTCCCAAGAAATATTCCCTGCACTGTACAGCTGTGGTTGGACTGCTAATGTGGGACTCCCACCCACTGAAATGCAAACCCTCCCTGCCAGGCTGCTGGCCAGGGCAAGCATTACCTGTCAGCAAGGCAGGCATGTGATGGCTGGCATTCTCCTTCCTCAGCAGCAGCACCAGGCAGTGCCTGCGGGGTCCAGCACGGAATTCTCCTCCTGCAGGATCAGCAGGTGAGCTTGAACTCTTGCCAGGGCAAAAGACAGCAATCTGGAATAATGAGGGGCAGATTAGACTGCTAAATCCAGATGTAATTACTATAGGGCTCAAGCAAATAGATAAATTACAATGGCATAACAAGATACAGCTCAGCACTGAGCCATAGGAACTCCAATAGCTGCGTGTTCTGCATCATCTTTTCCTGAGACAGAGAAACTTAATTTAAACTCAAGGAAGAGGCTTAACACAAAATCATTCTGCCCTGCAGCTGGGCTGGGCTAAAACCACAACAATTGTAACCCAGCTGATGGGTGGTACCATCCTAAATCACTCGAAGATTATCTGGAGTTCCAAATGAAGGGATGATTTTCAGAAATTTTAGCTCCAAACTACACATTGGAGCAATGGTTGCTGTTGTTAACTCCTAAATAGTCACGTAGCAGCATTCTCCAAATATCTGGTTATTTGGGCTGTAGTATTCCATAAATAGGCTATATTCATTCTACAAAATATTATGGGCAGAGACATTGTTATTCCTTAGGCTTGATCACAGAACAAGCAGAAAAGAGGGGATTTGTAGAGTTTGATTTGCAAAATTATGCATTCCCTGACTGACATAGCAAAGAACCCTCAGCATGATGATTTGAAGTGTGGGGTCCACTCCTTTGTGAGAGGTGTCATATGATTCCTCTGGGATTTATAATGTATAAAGTGCAGCACTGGACTTCTTGCATATGTTAAGTTTGACTGCAACCTTGCATGTGTGATTATTGCTGTTTCCTTAGGCTGACTTGTCAAAATGCCAAGTGCACTTTACCTCAAACCTATCACCATGCTAGGCAGAGCTTCACAGAAAAAAAAAAGTTATTTTTGAAAGCTCTTTTTGAAACCCATCTGGAATGCACTGAAGTAGGGGACTTGATGCTGAAGGGCCCAGAGGGACTGTGAAGTACATCACCAAATATCAGTCAGTGAAGACTCTTCTGAACCATCTTTGCACATCAGTGTTTTGGTTCATGGGGCTGCTGCCAGCTCTTGCTTATCTGACATCAATGGCAAAATTCACATTTGTTTTAGTTGGAGCAGGATAATGAATTTCCACTCCTGTTCTCCATGAGAGGCCAAGGCTTTGTGAGATTTTCCTACAAGGGAAAAAGCCAGCACTGAAAGCAGCCAGAGCAGCACTCATAGAACACAGAGAGCTGGAAAACAGAGAATGGGTGTCCTCAAGTCTCACTGGAGGAGTGCTGGCACAATGAGCTGCAGAGCAAGGGGTAACCCAGGGCACCAGGGGCACAGTACCTGCCCTGCTGTCATGCCCAGCTGCAGGCCCTGCTGTGCTGAGAGCTGCAGCTGCCGCAGTCCTTGCAGCACAAAGCCCCGGCGGGCACAGGAGGAAAGCACAGCCCCATAGGCACGTGGAGGTACCACAGGTGACACCAGCACAATGATGTCCCCTAGATCAAAGAAAGGGCAAGAAAAACAGCATATTATTGTCACAGGATCAAGGTATCAATGCCAGGCAGCTCTCCCAGCAGCAAACAGCTGCATCCCAAGCAGTGACCCTGTGTTTTACAATTTGTTTGCTGCATCCAACTCATCATGACTGGAATCCAAGGCCAGCCCAGAGTGGGAAAGCTTATGGCATCATCAGTAATATCTTTATGAATCATCAAATGAGACGAGGCAGGCTGTCTCCCCAGGTCTGGGAGCTGCTCACACACAGAGTGTCAGTGCTGGCTGGGCTGTGGGAGCTGTCTCTGTGCAGCCCCCAGCACTCAGGGCAGGACTGAGACCTTGTAAGCCTGACCACACTCTGAGGGACCAAACAGGGCAAAAAGAACTACTTGTTCTTGGTCAATTTGTCCACTCCAGAGAGCCTAAAGCAGCTCTGGCCATTCCTCTCTGCTGTTACTGATGTCTCAGCAATCCTGCTCAGCACCCCCTTCCTGTTGTCCCTCCTTTGTTCCTGCCTTTAACCTTCACCCCAGACCTATATTGTGGCACAAGCTCCTGAAGCTCTGGATCACCTGCGATGTGACCTTTGCTACCCTCTGGGGTCTCACAGGGTCCTTGGACATCATGGTAATGGCACCAGCCTGCCTTGTCCTACCTGATCCTCTTCCAGCAGGTCTGGCTGCTCCAGCTCTCCTTCAATCCCTCAGTCCAGTACATCAGACAATTCCATACACAACTGGAATTTTCCTCAGGTTAGAACTTTGGAACTTTAGACTCCTGTTTTCCAAGTTGAATCCCAGGTTCACTGCCAACCTTGATCAAGCCCAGGAGAAAGAGCCTCCTGAGCAGCCCCCACATCTTAAGCACTGTGAGACAAGCTCAAGACTTTGCTCTGATCTGCCTGAGCTCTCTGCTTTTATCATGACCCCCATTATTACACTTTCTCAGTCCTAACACAGCTTTTTTATCCCTCACAATGTATATTCAGATCTCCATAAGCTGCCAAGAGTGAGCTCTGAAGACAAATCCTCAATACCACTTCTACATGGGTTTCCTCTATGCTGCCTCAGTAATTTCTCATACCTTTAACCAACTGATCTAATGAGATTGGAGGATTTTTTTGTTGTGTCCCAATAGATTCTGAGGGTAGGCCAGTGAATATTTCTTTTTATTCTAGACTTTGTGATATGGATATCTATCCTGCCAAGGTTCAGCCTGGTAGTTCAAAGCAACAGCACCAAAACAAGGCAAACCTTGTATTTATCACCAAGGATGGGACAGGCAGGGTGGCTCTTTGCCTAAAAATCTCTCTTTGGCTTTATGGCTCCAACACTGGCTTTTAGCCATATTCCTGATATGGAAACTGTCAAAATCTAGGATTGTTGATGGGAAGATTTTGGCTCCTCTCCAGTTGATAACACTTTAAAAAACATTTTTTGCACGCACATATCCCAAATCAACAACATCTGCTTGGGTCACTAAAACTCTGATTACTGAGAAGGGGCAGGTCTGTGTAGCTGCAGTAGCTCTGCTCTGCAGGGGGAAATATCCCTGTCTCCAAGAGGAGCTGCTGGAGACCAAAGGGAAGGAGTCAGTGAATGTTTCTTTTCCTGAAAATCCCAAGGGTGTCTGCTCCCAGAGCAGAGTTTCAGCTCCTCTTGCCAGAGCAGAGTTATAGAGGAGCAAAGCTTGACAGTGACTTCTGAGGCTCAATGCAGATGGAACGTGGTGTGGTGGAACTCAGCAGCCCACAGCAAATGTGAATCATTAACGGCCATAAAAGGAAGGGGAGGCAGCAAATGTGACTCATTCCATCAGTAGCCACCAGCTGCCATCAATCCCAATCCCAAATAACAGAGCCAAGGGCTGCCTGCCAAACTACCTGAGTTAAAATGAGCCAAAAGATGAAAAACTGTCACAAAATTGGTTTTTTCCTTTCTCCCTTCTCTATTTTCCTTCCCTTCCAGTCCTTTTTCATCTTTGTGCCTTATGCTTTCATCCTTTTCTTGTGGATTCTTTCCTTTGGCAATGTAATTCCCTGTGCCTTCTTTCTCTGTCACTCCACTCCTGCTTTCCTTCTGCCATCTCCTCCCTGACAGCTGCTGAACTTCTGCTCCCCTCAGGCTTCATTGCTGTGAAACCACCTTCAACTGGAGCAGCAGAACCAGCCAAGAGCTCCAAGAGCATTGTCCAAAAGCCCCCTGCACCCCAGATGTGCTGTGCCAGGCCCACTCCAGATGATGTTGGCCTTTACAGCAGGACCCCAACACCTTTTAGACAGGCAGGGCCTTGGCTGGTGTCCCCTGGACACAGTTTGCTGCTGGCTAGGGACAAATTCAGGCCCTGAACACTGCTCCTACAAAGGGAAAATGGGGATGTGAGTGGCACCAGGGGATAACCCATTGACATTAGTCCCATAAAATGTTCTCCTTTCTGACTGTGTGGTCAGTCCTGCTCTAAATGAAGCCTTAACCATTTAATTCCCCTGATTGTAATATTCAGTCTTCAGCAGGAGAGGCAGATGATCTCTGATCAATAAAAAAGCAGTTTAAGGACTCTGTTAGGCCTTCATGTGACTGTTTCTTTGATGAACAGGCCCCTCTGTGCAGACATTTCCTGTGAGGTGTTTTTTGTTTCTTTTTTCCCCTAAGCAGCTCCCAGGGCTCCAGCAGCTTCCTGCCACTTCTCTGCTGCTTCATTTCAGGCAAGAGTGTCCCACTAGAAATTCATTCCTGGCACCAGAACTGGCCAGGTCATAGCCCTGAGCAATCCAGAGAGGAAAAATTGCCTTAGGTGGGCTGGAGTAAAGTGATGTTATCAGTGAAAGAGAACCATAAACCCTCAAATTTCATTTCCTAACACTGACCTTTGGTAGTTGAGACAAGCATGGCTGGAGGTCGAGGCAGCATCAAGCTCTGGAGGTCAAATTTTTCTTCATCTGCTCCTGCCCCAGCTGGTGAAGGACCCTGAGAGCTGCAGAAAAACGATAAATATTAAATGAAAAATATTAAAAGGTTCTGACTCAAACCTACTTTCTGTGACAAATCCAAGGCCACAGAAGCTTCTCTGGTAAAACTGCTTTACTGGAAAAGCCATTTCAATCCCTTGTCCGTGACATGAGCTGCATCAAGGTCTCTCTGACTGAACATCTTTTCATATTACTCTCCCTGAGGCTCTCTGTGTTCAATTAAAAGTAGCTAATGCAAAGTAGCCAGCTTGGCAAAGAAATCTGGGAATCAAGAAATATGTCAGGCTGCACTAGCAGAGCTTTTCCCACCCACAGACACATCCTAGTTGCTATTCACTTTGGGTTCTTTAGGCTGAGTTTAACCAGTCTGAAGGGTTCGTGTTAGGCAACAAGCACCATCCAGTCTGGCAGGGATGTTCATGGCAGCGAAACTTCCACAACATTCCTGCACATCCAAAAGGACCCAATCAGGGCAGGGTGAACAGAAGGTGTGATTGAAAGCCAGGGACTGTCTGGGAACTGTTCTGGCTGGGATGTGAGCTCAGGCTGCTCAGGCAAACCTGCCTCATCCCTTGCCATCACCACGGAGCTGGCTGGAACACATCCTACTTGCTCACTCCCAGGAGCCCACAGCATTTGCAAGTCTAATCTGAAAAGGGCAATCTGAGCTGCAGTTTGTATTCCTGTCTCCCAACAGACCAAATTACCAGCATTAGGAGAAAGACAAGTGCATTATTTAGGATGTAGCACTGCTCTGGACTGAGTTATACCAGAGGAGCAGAATTCATCATCTTTGTAAGAGGAAAAAGGCATCCCTGAGGAAAATAAACAAATAAAGAGAATGAAACTTGACCAAATTGATTTTTTAAAAAAACATAAAAATGATAAAAGTTGCTGGTTGTGGCCAAGTAGAGCTGAACTCTGACACATAATCCTCCACAGCAATCCACAGGTTAATTCCACATGGCTGAGCTCTGCCACTCACAGAAAGTACTGACAGCAGTGCAGAGGATGTCACCTCCAGCCTGCTGCCTCTGACTGTGCCACCCTGTCCCCAGGATAAGGCAGGATCCCTAAAATCCTCTGCAGGACCTGCAGGTCTGAGCTTTCTGCAGCAGTGTTTCTCATGCAGTTAAAGGTTTATAAGCCACTCCTCATTTTCACACACTTCTCTCATCATCCTCCAAATAACCTTTTCCTACTGAATCCCTTTTTCAGTTGATACATAGAGCAGAGCCACAGGTTTCCTAGGAGAGGGTCACTCACTGGCACACAGCCTTGCAGTTCTTCTCCAGCACCAGGTTTCCAAATCTTGCAGCAAGAGTATGAATTACAGGCCTGGATATCAGGGAACAGGGCATGGGAAACAACTGCAACTGTCCCACACCTGACACATCTAGGAACTGAGAGAACAGGAGCTGGAGCTGTGCCAGGGGAGGCTTAGGGCAGATTTGGGGAAAGGTTCTTCCCCAGAGGGTGCTGGGCACTGCCCAGGCTCCCCAGGGAATGGGCACGGCCCCGAGGCTGCCAGAGCTCCAGGAGTGTTTGGACAGCGCTGCCAGGGATGCCCAGGGTGGGATTGTTGGGGTGTCTGTGCAGGGCCAGGGGATGGACTGGACGATCCCTGTGGGTCCCTTCCCACTCAGGATATTCCATGGTTCTGTGATATGCTGCAGAAGAGAGAAGGATTTCTGCAGCCTGCATAACTGCCTTGCAAACACAAAAGTAGAGGAATTGCTCCCCCTGTGCTGCAGGACCTTTGGAAGGTTGACACTGAGATCTCTGAGTGCCTGCCTGCCTCCAGGGCTCACTGCCTGTGGAACAACAGCTCCAAACCATCCGGGGCCATCACCTGGAAGCCAGGGGCAGGACTGCAGCAGCTCTCCCTCCAAACCAGAGGCACAGCTCCCTGTGCACGCGGCTGGGCAGGGGCAGGGACACCAGAGGCTCTGCTTGGCTCCGGGCCCATGGAGAGCCCTGGGTGATGTCCTGCAGGATGCCATGGGCTTTGGGCCCTCTCACACCTACTGCCAGCACTGGGGGCACCTTGCCAGGCTCTGAAGTGTAGGAGGAAGGCAGCTTTTCTGTGGAAACAAACACATGTGGTGTGAGTAAAACATGAAACAACCCACCCCAAAGTCATTCACTCCACTCAAGGGCTCTTTTCAGATCTATCAGAGTCAGACTTCAACAGAGGAACCACCTGGTTACCTTCCCTGGGAATAAATCAGCTGGTAACCTGCTCTGGGAATAAATTACCTGGTTACCTGCTCTGGAGATCAATCACCTGGTTACCTTGGGAATCAATCACCTGGTTACCTGCCCTAGAAATCAATCACCTGGTTACCTGCTCTGGGAATAAATTACCTGGTTACTTGCCCTAGGGGAGAGATGCTGGGAGCACCTGCACACTTTTACCCAATAGCAAACCTGAGGTTATTCAAGGCAGTCTGTTGAAGAAAGAGGAATTGGTTACCTCATGTTTGCTGTGAAAAGTTATTACAGAGTAGGTGATGCACTGGAAGTGTCCCTGCCCGTGGCAGGGGGTGGAACTTGGTGGTTTTAGGATCTTTTCAGCCCAAACTGTGACTCTAAGCCAGCACTTCATGTTCCTCTTGCTCACGACCACAAGCAATGCTGGGGGATTGAAGTACAGGACAAGAATAGGGTCCTGGGGAAAAGGATGTGTTTGAAGGGGATCACAAACTGGAAATCTGAGGACATCTTTTTTACATTATTTCTTTCTGCATTAAATACAGATTTTGTATAATGCTGTAAGATCCAGGCAAATATTTGATTTGCCACCTTTAATTTTCTGCCAGGATTTGAACCCTGACTTCCCTTATTTCCTTTAACAACTCTTCCCTATGACTCTGGCAAACCTTTCTCCAGCATAGTTGGGGCCCAGGAAGTAACCCCAGAAAAAGCAAATTTGCCTCCTTTCCAGTTCTTACTGCAGATGTCAGAAAAAGCAACAAGGAGTGTGATTTTCTTCCCTTAGGTTTAAAAACATATTCAAATGTATCATTTCTTGCTTAAGAATCAGAAGGCAGAACACAAATCTCCAGAACAGGTAGATAATGGAGCAACTGGCTGTAAATATTTAAAATAATAATTTTATGTTATCGAGCTAAGGGTAAAAAATCTAATTTACAAACTTGCACAGCAGTTCTCACCTCAAATGAATTGTCTCTTCATACAAAATGTTCTTAAATAATGGTGCATGGCACAGAGCATTGAAGCAGATCTGCTGCCTGTCAGCTCCTAATGACTGCTGGTTTTATGGTTTTTCTTATCCATTTCTGGAGGAATGAACACACCAGGAAAGTGTTCCCTGCACAGCACCCAGGCAGCTGCAACTGCAATCCCATTCCTAAGGCACTCTGCTCCTATTGCTTTTGAATGCAGAAAGGAGTGAGGAGTCTGGGGGATTTTCTTCTGCCAGAGGACAAGGAAGCCATTTCTCTCCCTCTCAGCCTGCCTGTGCCCTTCCCAAGAGAAATGGATTGTCTGGGTGAGATGGTGGCACTTCTGAACCTTCCAGAAGAAATTCCTGGCTTAAAAGGAAGCACAAGCAATCTCCAAACTCTGCAGCTAAGGGAACACCTGTTGCTCTGGGGTTGTGCTGCAGGAGCAACCAATAATATTCCATATTGCTTTAAGACAGGCTTCACCATCTCTGCTTCTCAAATGGGAGAAAATAAAGACTTGAGTGGTACATGCCAGTATTTGACACATTGGTGTCTGATGTTCAAGACTTTGTGATTTGAGTTCAGAGCCCCAGATCATGTTTATTTACCTTATCCTGCTGGTCTCCCAGCTCAGATAGGATTCTATTAAATAATGTGGCATTTTGGTGATGGTTTATCAGCCAATGCAATTACAGGACAGATAAATCAGAACTCCTGAAGTCCCACAGGCAATGAGATGGGGGAGCTGTGGAAAAGGGATGCTGGATTTTCTGCAGCTAAAACCTTCAGGAGTATTAGTGGGAAACTAAATTATTATATTTAACTCACATGAGCCTATCCCTGGAGCTCAGGGCACTGAAATGTGGGAAAGCTCACTGCCAAGGAACAACACCTAAAGTTTGAGACCCAAAAACGTATCGAGGGTTAAAAATTTAACTCATGGATATTCAACACTGGGAACAGAAAAAAGAAACAGTCAAAGCTATTCTATCATTTCTTTTGGGAAAGATACAGGAACTGATAAAGCAACCCTGATGCAAATCTGACTCTCATCACCCTTCACCTGAGTGCATTTACAGCTGTGTGTCCTCCTCAGCATCATGGAAGCTGTGGAGGAGAAGCAGGGCTCACCTGAGCTGGAGAGCAGCAGGTGCTGCCCGGGGTAGAGCAGGCGGAGGCCGCAGACATCGAGGCCAGAGCCCAGCAGCAGCTGCAGGGTGTGCTGGGTCTCCAGGGGGCTTCTCAACAGAGCCTCAAACAGCAACACCACGGCAACCTGGACAGCCAGGGAACGAGATGGGAAAATGAGGGAAATGCTCCCAAGCCCACCACAACCTCAGAGCTGCAGCCCTGCTGCTCACCTCCTGTTCCCAGGATGGATCTGCCCTGCCAGAGCTCGGGTTTGGTTCCTGTTTGTGTGCAGTTCACACCGAAGGCTCTTGGGCTAAATCACAGCTTCCAGTAATTATAATTTCATCTATTTCTGCTGGTATAACTTTGCCTTTTGTCACATAAACCGACTAGTAAAGAACTGCAAGGCCTCTGGGGCAGAGCCCACAGTGCCTCCCTTCTGCTGTTAACTTTGTGCAATACCATTTGCTCATCTTTCTGCAGGATTAAATAATAATAGACCAACTGCTTGTGCCTTTATACATTTAACAGCACCAAAATCAACACTAAAAAAATATCAAAAGGCAAACACATCATTTGGTACTGTCCCAAATTTACATTTCAGAGTCTTCTTTACCAGCCTAATCCAATTCAGCCCATCCTGATGTAGGAAGATACACACCAACACATTCTGAATGTTTATACCCAAAAGGAAAGCAAATTATTATTATTTTCCCCATCAGAGAAACAAAGTGTTTTAAAAAGCAAGCACTTTACGATAGGGAGTTGTGTGGTTGTGTGGATAATAAATTGTCTAGCTGGGGATCAGACAAGCTGATTTTCTGGCCCTAAATTTGGGCATGGTTCTCCTGGATGTTGAGCAGCTCAAGGATTTCCCCAGCTCAAGGTTTATGGCTGCAGCAAACGCCAAATGAATCCATCACTGCTGGACACAGAAATGAAATGCTACTGCCCCATAAAGACATTATGAGGCTTTACCATCATGATAAATGAAGATAGAAATTTACTCAAATCATATAAAAGTGGTCTAATTAGGAATAAAAGCTCCATTTCTTTATGATTGTCTAGCTGAAGCTCTCCTGCTATTAACCCAGTAAGGAAGGATTTTCCTGTAGCTGCTCTGTGTCCCTGGGGCTGCCTGGGCTTGGGGCCAGCTGTGATAACAGAGCCATCCAGCACTGGGAAGCCTCAGGAAGTGCCAGTCTCCCCTTTCCTCAGGGGCCTGGCACTTGGCCTTGCTCTCCACTGCAGCTTGGTTGAGTTGTGCCTGGCCTGGTCTTGGACATCACCAATTCTGGCCACGGGCTGAACCCTGGACTTTCTGCCTTGGCCTTGTCACTGAGGACTCCCTCCTGCAGAGCTGTGCCCAGTTCTGGGGCCACCAACACAAGAGAGATGTTGGAGCACGTCCAGAGGAGCCCATGGAGATGCTCCAAGGGCTGGAGCCCCTCTTGAGCCAGGCTGGGAGAGCTGGGGGTGCTCACCTGGAGAAGAGAAGGCTCCAGGGACACCTCAAAGCCCTTCCAGGGCCTAAAGAGGCTCCAGGAGAGCTGCAGAGGGACTGGGGACAAGGCATGGAGGGACAGGACACAGGGAATGGCTTCCCACTGCCACAGGGCAGGGCTGGATGGGATATTGGGAAGGAATTGTTCCCTGGGAGGGTGGGCAGGCCCTGGCACAGGGTGCCCAGAGAAGCTGTGGCTGCCCCTGGATCCCTGGCAGTGTCCAAGGCCAGGCTGGACAGGGCTTGGAGCAGCCTGGGACAGTGGGAGGTGTCCCTGCCCATGGCAGGGGTGGCACTGGATGGGCTTTCAGCTCCCTCCCCACCCAAACCAGTCTGTGGCTTTGTGACCCTCAGCTGATCCCTGTTGCTGCTGCTGGCCCTGCCCTGCTCTTCTCATTTCACAGGGGTGAGTCCCGAACATTCTGTGCTGCACTCCTAACCAAGAGCTAATTGAAATCACTTTAACCTTCTCCTGGAGCAGAATCAGTACAATCACTCCCTGCTTGTTTGTACCACACACACAGTTCCTGAAGGTCAGGCAGTACCAGAACCTTCAGAAATTTCTTAGAACGTTTCCGAGCCCAAATTTAATCAAAGTTGTGCTGTTTACTGACTTACAGTCAAGTGGTTTCAGGTTATCAAAATTTTGTCTACTCTAACAGATTTGCACCTGGTTGGCAGCAATTTCTCCAACCCACACGTTTCAAAGTTTAATCTTCTGTGGCTCAAAGCAATCAGCACATCAATACTGATGACATAAAATACCCAGCTGATATATTTAGGTCTGAGAGAAAAATACTTCAAGATCAGTATTTGTATCAAAGCTCTAGACTGAAATATTCCAGGGCACTTAATTGTCTCTCAGTGTCCCCCCTCATCCCCAGGAAGGAGGGGGTTGTTTGTTGTTCTTTACCTCGGTGTCTGTGTCTCTGCAGTCCTCCATGGCACTGCTGTCAGGGAAATGTTTGTCATCACTCTCAACTGTCTGCCAGTAAAATCCCTTTGGCACTGCAAATGCCTTCTCCACTGCCTGAAACGCACAAAGGACAGTTGTCACTTCCATGTTATCTTGGTCCCTTAAAATAAAGCAGGAAAATCAGGATCTTATGGCCACAGAGCACACAGGGATGCAGCTGGTGGATTAAACTCAGCCCAGTGTTGTTAATTTATACAATTTGCTTTCTTGCAACTATTCCAGTAGCTCCATTTAATATCCATTTGATATCCCAAGAATATGAATCTGCAACTGCTTCCCAAGAGCCTGAGCATTCCCAGGGTCCAAGCCAGTGACTCCCCAACACTCAGCACTCACAGACATCACCAGGAGCTGCATCCATCAGCTGAGACCTCAATTCTCCACGACTGAGCACTCAGCAGAAAAGGGCTTTGTGGATGCAATGCTCTAATTAACCAATCAAATGGAAGGCTGGGGAAGGGACTGCATGAACTTCTACATGCCTGTAGCCAAAATAGCACATTTCTCCTGGGCTCATGTCACCACAAGTGACACATATCTGTTAGTCTCATCCTGCCACATCCTCATGGGTAGGCACAAAAACTGGCATTTAGGTCACAGCTCGACACAAGCACGGCATTTCCCCAGGCTCAGCACCTTATTTTATTTCTCATCCATTTTCTGGGCAGCCAAGCAAGCAACTTGTACAAGTGCAAGTGTAAGGATGTGTCACTCAGGAGAATGTGCTGTGACTGCACGCTCTGTAGGCAAGGCCACAGTCCAGGGACAAAGGCAACTCTTGAAAGTCACGTTTGTCAGCTTCTGGTTTGAACATTCCAGAAATACAGATGCATTTAGGCAGAGTTCACAGTGGGTAGGAATCAGTCCAGGGGAGAAGAAAAAAAAAAAATAGGCACTTTTAAAAAACAAGCTCAGGTGTAGCTCAAAGAGGCTTCACTACTTTTAAAGGATCTACTTTGATTTACAGTAAGTGTTAATTTGTCCTCAGCTCATGTGGACTGACCTTTTCAAAAACAGAAAAAAGAAATTCATTTTCAGCATGGTCTCATCAGGACTTTTATGATGGCCAGAAAAGGGGCTAACCCTGCGTGGAGAAGCATCCACTCTGCATTGTGAGCTCCATATAATGAAGTTTAATTGTGTAATCACCTGAAATATTTCGGGTGTGCTGCTTGGCAAATGATAGGCACTTCAGAGCATTCCATAAATGTTTCAAAATAACAACCAGAAAATGAAATTCATTTGAATATTAAAGCTCCTCTGATAACTCCCTTTCCACTTCTGTAACCTTTTGTGTTGTCTCCTTCCTCTATTTCCTGTGTTTCATGAGATATTTGCCTGAAAGTAGAACTGGGGATTTCACTTTTCCCCATTTCAGCCCAATCAACTGCACCAAACCAAGGGCTTTGGCATCTCTCAGTGGATCCGTCCATTCTGTCCTGCAATCCATCATCCCCCAGCCTCCACTGCTGATATTACACTTGGTTGCTGTGGAAAATATCATCAGAGGAAAAGCAGATTTAAGGCAAGGGATCTTCCCCATTTCCAGTGCATGATGCCAGCTCCTACCTGCAACAGTGGCACAGTGCCATGAGTCCAGACAAGCCTACAAAGTGGGAATGCAGCAAAATCCCAGTTTCTTATTTCTTCCAGCTGTTCCCTGAACAAACCTCATGTCTGTGAATGTTCCAGAAGGAAAAGAAGGGACAAACGTGGTCAAACCAACACCAGCCTCTATTTCCACAGAAATCTTCAGGATAATCATCCAGCTCCAGGACACAGGGTGGAAAATCCAAAGGGAGCACCTGGGGTAAGCTGTGGATCCATAGTGATCCCAGGATGCTGCTCCAAGAAACATCTGGGAAGAAAGGCCTGTGGGAATTGTTCCTGTCATCTGTCACATCTATTTTCCAACAGCCAACCTGAATGGGAGTTCACAAACCAACGAGAACTTGAAAAATCTTATTTCTCCTAAAAAGTCCTTCTCATTAATTAGAAAATGGACAGATGGCTGCAGGATGAGCACTCTGCTTTGGCCAGCCTGGCTAAAACGTGCCAGTGGAGAGCTCCTCACACAGCCTTCCTATGCCATCAACAGGGAAAAAACAGGCAGAAAGTCACTTTTTCCCTGTGATATAGGAGAGAATTGCATGGAGCTCAGTTCTAATACTGAGCTGAGCCCTTTTGGACACAAAAAGAGAGAGGGACCCTCTGCAGGCAGCTGCAGGAGCCTTGTCCCACTGAAATAACTTGGGCATTATTTCTGTTTATGTATTTTAGAGCTACTTTTAATGTGCTACAAGAGGGTAGGTGTGAGAATTCTATTGGTTTCATCTCAGGGCTGGTTCCTCTCACTGCTCCAACATCACAGCAGCTCTAAATCCTTTCCCAAGCCTGTGGAAGCATCAGCTCTGAGTGCTGACCTGTCCCCTGGTGGGAGGAGAGGAGACTCCCCAAACCCTGCAGAATGGTGAAGAGGCAGCCCAGCCTTTGATCCCTACCTGGGAACACCTCTCCAGTGAGGCTCTGAGCCCTGTCCCCAGCTCCCATCTCGTGGGAAAAGCTTTATCCCAGGGAGGAAGGCTCCCTGACTCAGCCAACAGCAGCTGCACAGCCCCAGGGACACTGGGACTTCTGCTGTGACAGGGTTCAAACCCCACACTCATGGAACCATCACCACGTGTGTCTGCAGGGCTTCTGACAGCGCTGACATCCTCTCCATCCACACTGCCACCATCAGGGTGAGCAGGGAGGGAGGGCACATCCATAAACTCCTGGGTTTAGTTATTCCTTTTTGCCAATTTATCCTTAGTTGGTTTGGGTGACAAATCCCAGCTTCTGCCACCTTAAGACACTGGAAAAGACCCCTTTGTGCCACAGCTAGCATTGAACACACACCAGCTTTTCCAAGAGCATTTAAAAGACAGCCCAAGCTCGTGCTTTGTTTCAGATAATATTACCCAGATGAAGGCAGACAGTTCTGGGAAGGAAACACACAGGAGAACAAAACCCTGCTGTAAAATCCTCAGCAGAAAGAAGAATAAGCACATTTCAGAGGAGATTGGAGCTGCAGCAAAGCCATGAATTTTAACTGGCACACAGAAATATGACCAAGCCTGTGATCCCCTCTTGGTGCTTACAGTGTTTTCTGTTCCCATCTCTGACAACAAAGGAAGAGCTTTTGCTGTCAGGTGATCTGAGAGAGTCTTTTAAGTTGCAAGAAGTCTTCCAGGCTGTTCCCAGCCTCAGCAGGAAAACAGAAACTGCAGGAAGAATCCCCATTACTCCACAATCTCATCTCCTCACACACAAGGCAAAGATCTGCTCAGCCATTATCTCTGTGAGACACCACCAAACCCCTTGGAGAAGGATGCTGTGCTTCCAGCACCTGCAGAGCCAGGTGGGAGTTCTGTGCTCAGGTAACCCTCCCTGCCAGCCCTGCTGAGCACATCAGGGCCAGCAGAGAAAGCACTTCTCCCTCTCTTTCTCACTCAGCAAGGCTCATGTCTGATGTGATTCACCAAATCCTGCCCCTGAATCAGGCAGATCACTGCCAAACTCTCTCCTCTCCCTGCTGCCCTGTGCAGTTCTCCTGGTGGGATCCAGACTAACACAATGTTGAGGGTGTTCCCTGCACATCTTCCCTCCCCACTGTGCATATTCTCTTCAGATGGCTACAGAATTTAGTACAGGAAAGTGGAGGCACCACAGGCAGCAAAAAATCCGGGATAGAGCGAGCTCATCAAGGAGGACAGGCACTTCTGGTGACTGTTTCAGGCAGTTTGAAATGGATCCCACTTCTCCTTGTTCCCCTTCTGGATTGGCAAAGGGATATCCTAAACCCCAGCAGACAGAATGAGATAGTGGCTCCCAGCCCTTGTGCCCATCAGCACTAATGGCAAAGCACAGTAACTCAAGAGTTCTTTAAAGCTGCTCTTTTCAGGAATAATGAGTGATGGACACAATCTAAATGTGAGCTGTCAAATTTTAGGAAGATTTAAAACCCCTAATGTTTTATTCCTCTCCAAGCTGTGCCTTCATCTTTGTTCCAGCTCTGGTAGATACCAGTGTAGTCCTTCCTCCTTCCAAAGGTTCAAGGTTTTTATTTACAAATGCCAGTGGCTGCCTGGACTCCTGGCTCCATGAAAATAAATGCCAGACTCCAGCAGCATTCAGCCAGGGCCAGGATGTCACCTTCTGCCTCCTGAAGATACAGCCATGCAACTATTCTGGGCTTCAGCTATGGATTCTTTTCTATAAACGTGAATTGATGAAGTCTCAGGACAAACATTTCTCCCCCAGACAAGCCTTATCCATGTGGAATCACCAGCCAGATGTGCTCTCAAGCTGTTGGTACAACTTGAGCAGGCTGCACAGCAGACTCAGGGTGCCAGTCAGGCAAGACCTGACCCTTTTCACTGACTCAGATAAAGACAAGCCACAGGCAAGATCTGAAAGCAAAGGGCAGGATGAACCTTCCTTTTGATCCTCCTGCTAGAGCTTCAGCCTGGGTGTCCCAGAGCAGAGTGCTGGGCTCCATGGCTGGCACTGCCAGTGCTGCAGGACTCATCCTGCCAGGCCTGCTTTGGGTGAGCCCGGGTGGGGGAGCTGTCCTGGGTGTTTTATCCCTCCCTAATGCCCAGTCCAGCTGCACAACAATCAGGTCTTTCAAGCTTTGGAGGAGGAGAGCACAGTGCTGGGCTATGGACTAAATCTGGGAGCTCCCAGCAATGTGGGGATCAGGTCTGGGAGCTGAGCAAATTGTGCTGCTCTCCAGGGAGCTCTGGCAGAATTTCCATCCCAAAACATGGCCCAGCTTGGGTGCTGCTCACACAGCATGAAATGGAGCAATTACCCCAAATCAAACCATAACTGCCACCAGCACAGGCACTGGAGCACAGCAAACCCCAGCTCCTGCAGTTTGGGATGTGAGAGAGGCAATGCCCACACAGCCAGGGCCTGGAGAGCTGGGTGAAAGGCTGATGGGGTAATGAGTAGCAGCTCCCTGAGCATGCCTCCCTCAGCACTGAAATTAAAAGAAGTTACAGCAAAAGACAGTGGAAGATGCTGAAGGCAACTCAGCAGGGCCAAGGCCACGGTGCTTGTCAATGAAATAATGTCCCAGCACTCAGAGTCTAAAGCTCAGAGTGTTCTCACTGAGCTCATGCTGAAACACACACTCACAGACCTGAAAGATCCTCTGGAAGTGCCTCCCACTCCCTCTTCACACAGAGTTTGGGAATGTCAGCTCTAAATCTGTGCCTCAGGTGCACAGAGCAACAAGTGCTGCATCTGGAGCTGCTTTTCCACAGGGATTTCAAATTTCAGCAGCAATGTCCAGTTCTTCATGTATCCAACATGGTTATTTCAGAATGTGAAATAAAGTGTGCAACTTTCAAAGCTTGTGTGTGTGAGAGCTCCTACGGCAACACAGTTAACATCAACTCCAGCAGGGAAAAAAAAATCTGAAATTTCACATGAAAGAACTGCTCTACTTTCTGCCAGCCCCCTGCCACACATCAACCTTGCTGTTAGGTCAGTCTGTGCTGCTGGGCATTTTCAGCAGGCCTGGGCTACAATATCAGGGCAAATTCAGCCTCCTGGACCCATTTCTGGGGATTCTTATCTACAATTAGCCAGGAAAAAAAATAAAAACTTGAGCTTTGCTTAAGCAAAAAGAGGGAAATTTGTGTAGACCTGCCTTTAATCATTGCTATTTTAAAAACCCACACAAACTTTGTGCCAGAGCAGGGAAGCTGCTAAAGGAGCAGCACGAGGGGAATTGATCACCAGGAGGTGCAACAAAATCAATTTTCTGGAAATGAAAGTAAAAAACCTCCTTCACCTTGACTTAGGAATGTCTAGGAGGAGGGATGGAGGTTTCTCTTCTTCCTCAAAACCTCCCTGAAAATTCTGCTGTGCCCTGACTCCTCTGTCCTGGCAGGCACGTGCACAGGCTGGGAGCTCAAGGACATGTTCTGGAAGATGAACATCAAGGGCTGCACCTTTTGAGCTGATGTCCCAATGTCCAGAAAAACTGAGGGAGAGCAAAAGAACTCCAGCATGGACCAAAGAGGCTGAGGAACAGCAGCAACACTGGCTCTGTGTATTGTCTGTAGCCCAAAGGTGAATGTTTGCATCTTGAGGCTTAGCAGCAGAAAATACTTTTATTTTATGCTAAAATGAAGAAATCCTCTTTCTGCTGACAGGGGACCTTGCAGTTAACAGTTTCCACAGGGATGTTGTCACTCCCAAGCCAAGCTGGGCTTTAATGACTGCATTGGGAGCTGCTGCTCCTATCAGGAGCAGGTTAATAGGCTCGTTGCACAGCACTCATAAAAATGCCTCCAAAAACCAGCACAGGCAAAGCAATCTGTTTGGGGTCCAGAACAGGCAGAAAATCCAGCAGACAAATTGACTGAAAACAAGACATTGGCTCATGCACTAACAAACAAAAAGCATAAAGGTTATTACAATTACTGCTGGCAATTGCTCCCCAGATCACACACAGAGCTGCTCAGTACACAACAGCTTCCCTCTATTTCTACCCATTTTTTTTCCACCATCCTGCCAGGATTTCTCTCTCAGACTCTGATCTACCCTGCAAAAGCAGGGATTCACTGCAAGTTCCTCCAACATGTGGGTGTAGGCTCTTTGGGCTGCTTAGTTGTGTACACACTGCCTCAAAACAAATGTACAAATGTACAAAAAAGCAAAGCATGAATCACTGGCCTTGTACCAAACCCTCAGACCAACGAAGTTAAAAGAATGTGATACTGAGTTTTCTATGCAGCACTTTTTGGTTGTATTTTAATGACACTTGGGAACATTCTCAGTTGGTAGCACTTTGCAAAGCTCCAGGGCAGACATCAGGGTGAGCTGCTGCCTGCTGACAGCCCTGCTTTGGAAATCAGCCTTGCTGCCTAACCAGCTATGAAAATGTGGCTGTCCCACCCTGGCAGTGTCCAAGGCCAGGCTGGACAGGGCTTGGAGCAACCTGGGACAGTGGGAGGGGTCCCTGCCCACGGCAGGGGGTGGGATTGGATGGGCTTTAAGGTCCCTTCCACCCCCAATCATGCTGTGATTCTGTAACTCTGTGAAAAAGCCACAACACCCAGTGGTGCCAGCCTCACTCAGGCCTGGGGGGCACAGAGCACTTGAACTTGGAAGAGAATGTGGTTTTTAAATTGACATCATGTTTTCCATGGCATAAAGGCAAAGATCCACCCCCAGAAAGTGCCTGCTATCTTGCTGTTCAATTCCTAATGATTTATAATTCCCCTAATAAGGGATTTGCATAAAAGCCCTGGCTGTTTTAAATGATGCCTTATTTTCTGCCTTAAAAGCATGGAGCAGATTTATCTTCTACGAGTACGTCAGACTCTTTATGGCTCTTGCTTCTGCTTGAAAGCCACAGTGACTGCAAATCAACAACACTAAGCCTCCTTTTCCTGCACACAAGTGGGATAAACCTTTAGGCAAATTGCTAAGTGCACTGCTAAACCCCTAAGCTTTCATGGCATTGATTCTCACAGAGTCATAGTAATCCCCAAATCTGGTTGAAATGGCAGAAAAGTTCTCATGCTACATCATTTTTAAAATTAAAACTTCATTGTGAACAAGAATTGCAGGCTTTGCCATTCCCTGGAATTGTGTCTCAAGGGTTTTGTTCATCTAAAAATATTAGGAAAGACCACAATTGTCCAAAGGCTGGTGCTGTTGTGGGAAAGAAATAAACAAAACATTTTCTCCAAAGGTATAGGAATCAGGTCATATTAAGTGCTGCTTTGAAAACCCACTCTAAATATTTACACCAAGGTAGGAAAGGCTGGTAAAGGTCTAAAAGCAGCTCTGGATGCCCTCAAGGAATAAATTTCCCCAATTAGTCTAAGGAAGTCTTGTAACATTTCATTCGGTGGAATATTTGTTATGGAGCATTTGCTAAACTGACAGAAGTGAAAGGTTAATTATTCTTCTGCTTATAGACAGCAGTGAGTGCTCCTGCAGACATTTCCAGGCAGGCAAGAGATTGGAAGCACTTGGTTTGGAGAGGTGCTGTGTCCTTGTAACTCACAACCTCCCTGGAAATCCACAGATATTAAAATCACAGAATATTCTAATATTAGAAGCATTTGTTTTCAAACTCTGTTTAAATCCTTTGCTAAAGCAAATGAGAATATCTGTTAACACTGGAAAAACAACTTTTACTGGACCTGATAGAAAAATTACCAGAAGTCCAAGCATTTCTGTACAGTACCTGAGGGTCAGGACTAACAGCAGTGATGTCACTGAGCAGGACAGAGGGAATGCCAGGAAGAAGTGGGCACAGCTGGTTTTGGAAGTGACTGGCCAGCTCATCTCTCCACCAAATAACATCTGGAAGCCAGGTAGAGCTCAGAAATGCAGAAATCTTCTGGTAAAACCCGGATGATCCCTGGAGATGTTCTGCAGTCTGCAAAGAGAGGTTACAAAGCTTTGGTGATGGTTCCAGGACTCTGTGTGTGCCTTGCACCTGCAGCAGCTTCTCCTCTGTCCATGGCCATGCCAGACTCCAGTTCCTCAGAGCTGCCCTCGGATTCTCCAAACCAACCCCTGGTGGGGCACCCTGCACCTCCCAAACCCCCACACCTTCACCCCAAGCTCATGCCATCCATCAGCTCACAAACCCTGCTCCAAAGCAGATCCCAGCACACTCACAGGGGAACAAAAACTCATCAACAGGATATAAAGCAGCCCAATACCAGGAAACATTAACTTCCAAAGGCTTTCTATGGGATAGAAATGAAAACATTGTTAATGCTCCATCCCTGCAAGTGTTCAATGCCAGGGTGCAGCATTTCTTCTGACAATAAGAAACCAAAACCGGGCAGGGATGTTGAAATCTGCCTCACTTCTAGCTGATGTTTGGAGGAGGACAGAAATAAAACCACCCTAAACTACCTTAAAAAAATTATAAAATTGAGAGGAAACATAGCAGAACCACTGAATACAGGAATAGATGCATCCCTTTGAATAAGCCAAAAGACTCGATGTGCAAAGAACAGGAGCTTTTTGTCTGGAGAAGCCACTGTTGTCATTCTAATTATAACTGTTACACCTTGGGACAGAGAACTACAATGTGATAAATAATAAAAGATACACAGATAACGGTGATGTAGCCAGTAAATAAGAAATTGATGGTTCAGAGCCCCCTTTTGGGGCTGAAAATGGTCTCTGGGCTCTACACATTAATATTAAAATATCATTTGTCATCATGGTTAACATTTACACATACTTGGTCTTCTTTGCATAATCCGAAAAAAGTAACTTAAGGTCTCCCTAAATTCTTCTAACAAACAAATGCAACAGAAGCACCTGGAAACCCAAATCTATTTTAAAGGTAAGCCCTGCAAAGTGTCTCTTTGTGCCCACAGGAGACAACTGGAACCAGAATGAGTAAGTTCCCCAACAGGATTTTGTTTTTCAATTCAGCCACTGAAAACTTGCACATTGACAGGACAGTGAGAGACTGAGGGCTGCAGTGTGAAGAATAAAGTCCACATTTCTCTTCACAGTAACTGAAGCTGCCCAAGGGCAGGAACAGGGAGAGACTTGCTGTCATTTTCCTTGTCTCTGCTGGGGCTGATGTCCCAACTTGTGCTGTTCCTCCCAGCTCTGATCTTTGCTGGGGAAAGCAGCAGTTCTACAAATGCCTCAGGAAAGAAAGATTGACACGAGTCAGAGCTATCACAAAGGCAGAGCCTCTAATGAGGGAGAAGAAACCTAAGTTCTGCTTGGAAGAACTGCCCCAACACCTGAAATGTCACTGCTGTGCAACACAGCTGAGCTCAGAAGTTTTTCAAGAAGAAGGTGCTGAGGCCCTGGCACAGAATTCCCAGAGAAGCTGTGGCTGCCCCTGGATCCCTGGGATTGTCCAGGGCCAGGCTGGATGGGGCTTGGAGGAGCCTGGGATAGTGGAAGCTGTCCTGGCTTTTTGCAGGGATTTGGACTGGATGGCTTTGAATGGCCCCTTCCAATCCAAACCATTCTGTGATTCCATGAAAAGGACTGGAAAAACTGCACAGTTTGTTCCACCAGGCTGTGATTTAACCCTTCCCAGCTCCAACCAAACACTCAGGGCAGCCTAAGCCCAAGAGTTCCTTCAATTCTGGAAGCCTGGGGACATATTTTGAGCATAATCAGTGCTCAATAATTTTGGTGCTTTGGCCAAGCCCTCAGCTGGAATCAGCAGAGAGCAGGTCAGGCTCTGTCCCTCCATTTGCCTTCCTCCACAGAGGAAACACCTTGAATTCAGGTGTTTGGTGGAACCAACACCAAGTCCTTGTCCAGTCCAGCAGAGCCTGGTCTCATCAGCCTCTGCCCAGAGCTGCTCAATCACTGATGGAAAAGCTGCTCATTGTTTTGGGCTAGTTTTTTTTTTTTTTTGGTAGTGTTTTAATCATGATATTTGGTGCCAGCATCCATCACTTATTTTCAGGAATACTGAGCCACAGCTGTCAAACTCCAGGTTTTGTGATCTAACATGGGAAATTCAATCTTTGCTGCTCCCAGGCAGCAGCTGCAAGTGAAGAACACTTGCTGCAGCTGAGGAGGGGATGCTGAAGTGTGTTTTAAAAAATGTTCACACATCCTGTTCCATTTAGGCTCCCCATGGTGTGGCCAGCAGGTATAACAGAGAAACCTGGGGATGAAGCAGAAAAAACAGAGTAGAAAATTCACCCCCAGCTCACTGAAGCCACTGAAGTTGCTTTGAGCCACGTGAGAGGAGCTCACAGAGCACAGGGCAGCACCTCAAAGGTTCCTCAGCCACAGGACAGTTATTCTAGCAAGTGGCTCTCAGAAGACCTGGGGGACACAGGGATTGCTGCTCCCCACATCCACCTGGCCACACTTCCCAGCAAGAGTCACCCACAGTGCTCAGGTGAAACAGGTACTACCTGAAAAGCTGTCTCCAAAAAAGAAATAGGTACAAGATGCTCCAACCTGTATCAAATCAGCTCTGTGAAAGAACCAACAGAGCAGAGCCCAGAGAGGCAATTTCACAGCTCTGCTGTGGTCAGGGCAGGAGTTCATGTCATGTTTTACATCATATGTGCTAAATTCCCTTCCAGTTTTATTGCACAGCTCAGGCTCTGGGGCCCACCAAAATTGAGGGGACAGGCTCAGCTCCTGTTCCAGGCCTCAGCTCCTGGTAGTCAAATAAAAATAACTCCTCCTCCTGTGCCACACTCTTCACATGCTTAAAATAAAGGAGGAAAAACCACAATAGGTACCAAAAGATGTGTCTCCTCCAAATCCAGCTAAATTTCTGCAGTGTGAGTTTACACTAATGAGCAACTGATAAAAAATGATGCCACAGAGAGCTGGCTTCTGCTCTGCTCATAATGAAATGCAGCATAAGTGAGGGCAGCTTGGGTTGGCAATTAGCTGTGAGCAATCCTTCAGCTCCACAGTACTGGGCTGTTCCCCCATCCCAATTTGGGCAGCTCTTACCCTGCTCTGTCCTGCCTTGCAGGAATTTGAGCTGGAATTGGCACATGCAGGCCTGGTGCTCAGTACAGAGCAGTGCTGCTGCCCTGTGTGCACTGCTAGCAGGTGTAAATGCTGCTACTCACTCCTGGCTCGTGGCTCTCGGGGCAGCTCTGGCCTGAAGGTTCCTCTGGTGCCCCCAGGCAGGCATAGAGGGCCAAGCCTTCCTCTCTCCAGGCCTGCTGCAGCCCCAGCACCTCAAATGGAGCCTTGGGGCCATCAGTCCTCTTCACAGGAGGCACCTGGAAATCCATTGGAACACAATTCCATTTTAAAATGGACTGAAAAAAAAAACCAAAAACCTTTATCTTGCTCTGTTGCTTTTGAGTAGAGCCCCACAACAACCCAGGGAGCACTCTGCTTTGATTAGTAGATTAGCTGTGGTTTAGCCAGTAGAAAAATCAATAAAGACCAAATTAAATAGGAATAACACATTGCTTTTGATAAGCCATAGGATTTATTTTCTCAATGAGGACTTGCAAGCTCTGACTTCCACCAGTTTCACTATGTGGAAGCAGGAATTCACATTATTCCCCTGGTCCAGCAAGGGGTGAGCACAGAGCCCCTGCCAAGGAATGTTCCTGTCACAGCAGCACCGTGTGTCCCTTTATCAGTGACACTGACATCAATCCAATCTCAGCTCACAATTCAATGCAAAGGGATGATGCCTTTCCAAGGGCTGCTGCAGGCTTCCCTAAGAAGCCCTTCAGTAATAGCCCAAACCCCATCAATCCCCTTTTAGTTGGGCTGAGGTGATTTCTTTCTCATGGATTTTTTTGTGCACGTGTGTGTGGAAAGCAAGCATTCTATTTTCCAGTTTACAGGTCTGATTGAAACCAAAAAGGGTAAAAAGTGATTTCTGCAACCCCAAGACATAAATTATTAGTGTGAATATCAGTTTAGATCCAAGGAGAAGGTTCCAGTAGGACAGACTATGCCTTGGCTCTTTAGGTTGCTCAAATCAGATGAAACATGATCCACTTTAACATGCAGAATACATTAAAATCTTGATTAAAAATTAGAAAAGAGAGAGGAGAGACACTTGAAGCAGCCTGGGCAGGCACTGGGATGCTCCAAAATGTCCAGGGCAGCTGGTGAAAAGGAGTAGAAAACTCTGGGAAAGCCAGACACAGGGAATCAGCAAAGGCAGGAGAAAGGAAAAGCAGAGGTACCTGATCCAGAACATGCTCTGGATGGGGAGAAAGGCAAGTCTGAGCTACAGGACTGCAATTCCCTCCCAGGGAACATACAGCTTCTGTATCTGTGGATACAGAAACTCTAAGTCTTGTTCTCCTGGTTTATACCATCACCAGTCTCTAAGTGCATTATCAGCTCTATTTACTGCATATATAGCCCCAAACCATTCCCAGGCAGGTAAAGGCCTTTAAAAACATGTTTTTAACACAGGGCCAGGCTTGGTTTTGGAACTGCTGCACAGCCTAGCTGGATCATTCAAAACACCAGCAGGTCCTGCACTGCTTTGAACACTGGATTCCCATGGGGAATTGTGCAGCATCCAGAGGATCACTGCTCCACTGGCAGCATCCAATGGAATCAGTAAGGATATGCTGATTTACACAAGCCAGACAATGGAATTGCATGGATTACCACATGAGAATTTGGTCTAAAAATGCCTCAATATTTCCAATTCTTCCAGTAAAAGAAATGCAAATTTCTTCATTGCTATCCAACAGCCATTTTGGACCCTGTGCAGAATAAATTGGTGGATTTTACCCCAGTTTTTCTTGGGCACAAAGTCCATCTGAACAAGTGACCCTACAGCCAGCAGAGTGACACAGCCCTGGAAGCTGAGGTACCCTTTCAGGCTCAGAGGGAACTGCTATGAGTCAGAGCTCAGGTCTGGTTTTTTTTAATGGGAATAACACAAGGGAAGAGAGCTCACACTGCAGCTGGTCACAAGCTAACGAGTCTGAATGGAAAAATCAGGATCCAGGGCTGTTCCAGTGGCAATTTTCATTAGCACTGAACTAACACGAAAGAATGTTAGCAATGTTTTAATGCAAGCACGAACATCATTAACAATTAATTGTGTTTAAGTGGAGTTTAAGTGATTTAAAAGCCTGGCTGCTCAGTGTGAAATCTACCTTGACTGCATGGATCAGTATTGGTATCCCAGAGTCTTTCCCAGAAAGAATAAGGCCACTGAGCAGGAAGGAAAAATATACATTGGGGAAGAAAAAGACACTCTTTTCCCAAGAGAATAAAAGGTAATATGGATGGGAAGGAGAGAGGATGGGGTGGTTTCTTTAGAGGAAAAAAACAAAGGACAGTTGAGGCAGCCCCTCACTTGTTCACAGCACTCTTGATTAGCAGGAAGGGTCTGTTCTTATCTAGAACAAGTGGTGAAAAGCAGGAACCTGTGTCCATTGCCAAGGACAAAGCCTAACACCCAGCAATCACTTTCAACAACTGCAAATCTGCCTCAACAATTTTTCACTTCTTCATAAACTCCAGACACAACCCAGCTCCACTGACTCTGGAGAGATTTCTATTTACTGACTCTGAGGTGAATTAGAACATCATTTCCACTTTGTTCAGCCACTGGTTTGTAGCTGTTGGGGGTAAAAAGGAGATTTCAGGAGTGATTATGTATTCACTGGAGGTATAAACACAGCCCTCATCACCCAGAGCCTTTTGTGGCAGCTCACTGCACTCACCAGGGACAGCAGCCACGCCACGAGTGCCTGGTAGATGTTGGCTGCTCCCAGCACCTTGTCAGACACCTGCCCTTCACACTGAGCCGTGGCCACTTGGCCACAACTTGCCAGCCAAATGGTCATCAGCAGCACCTCCTTATTCCCACTGTGGCATCCAGGCAACGTGTCAATAGCTGGCATAAAAGAGGCTTCCTGTCAAAAAAAAAAATAGTATGAAAATAAAAGTCATTTGGATTACTGGAAGCGTGTTCCTCATCAGGAATTAATTACATTCCTTGCCATCACAGGAGGGGCATTTAACACCCAGGGAGCATTTATCAAAGAGGGAGAATGAGCCATAAAAGCCAGGTTGGTCCATCAGTGACACCTGCCTGAGCACTGCAGGTTTTCTTGGACAGCTGTCACCTGAGTCCTCATTTAGTCACACACTGCCTGGTGAATGGAAGGTTACACAGTCACAGCTGGAAAAGTGTGATTGAATTTATTCTGTATTCAAGACTCAGTGTTTGGGGTTTTTTTTTTAATCACTGAAAAGCCCTCAAACAAGCCTGATAGTGTGAAAACTCATTATTTTCTGCTTCACCTAACATCTCTCATCATTTCAGAGATGAGGTCACAGTTAAGGGAACTCACCTCCTTTCTTTACTTCAGCATTGACAGTTGGTTATTCAGGATGCAAATTCCCTCTCCTTTAAGAGAGCTGTTCAAGACACAACCTGAAGCTTCAACTGTGGATTACAGCTTTTTGTCCTTCCACAGATGCAGCAGCTGCAGCTGCAATTATTTTCTGCCTTGTTCTTCCCATCTATATTCAACTTGCTGCCCCTGACATTTCTTGGGTAAATTAATCAACAGCTCCCTAAAATCCCAAAGATTCTCCACAGAATCATGGAAGGGTTTGGCTTGGAAGGGGCCTTAAAACTCATTTTCTTCCACCCCCTGCCACAGGCAGGGACAACTGCCACTGGACCAGGCTGCTCCAGGCCCCATCCAACCTGGCCTCATGTTTTCAGTTGTTCCATGTAGCCCATAATGAGGATTCCTGCCCACACCTCTACACTGAATGAACCTTAATTTGATTTACCTGAATTTACTCTGAAAGCAAATTAAGCTAAATCCAATTACAGCCACTTTAATTCTGAATTGAAATGTCCAAAAAGGTGTTTCATGACTAATCCACTTGACAAGTTAATGTAGCTTGACTTTTGTGCTTCTCCTCAAAACAGACAACTTCTTAAAATGGTTTAACAAGGAATAAAATGAAAGCAGCTCTACTGTGTCACCCAGTGTTTTGGTACCATATAAATCTGTAATTAGTAATAAAAGTCATGGAAATGTGTGGTGATGCTGCAGATTTGAATTAATTAATTCAAATTAATACTGGGGTGCCAACAGAATTCCTCAGGGCTTTGACCTCTCCACTGAAATCCCCTGAAGAAAGGCCTTGGAGAAACTCTGGGATCATGAGGGAAATTTCCTATACCTATGTTGGAGATGGGATTCTTCCTTCCTCCCTCAGCAAGGGTGTGGGGATCAATGAGAGGAGGTGATTTAAGAGCTAATGACATAAACAGTATCTAAAACTAATGTTCCAACAGGAAATCTCCAACTATTCCAAACTTCCTCAGCCCAGCAGCAAGGGAAGGCTCAGTGGCTTTTCTGACCAAAATCAAATAAGTTTATTTATTAAGGCTCTTTCTGACTGAAGTTTTGGTGAAAGTTGGACCTTCCCTCTCCTCCCTCTGCCAGCCTTCTCACCCCAACAAAAATCTAAGTGTAGAACGTTAATAACTTCTGAAATATTAAGACTAATGAAGAGAAAATTAGCTAATCCAGTTTAATTCTGGGCAAGAATAGCTGAAGAAAGATACAACTGGTGCTTTCTGGGTATGGCTTCCCACAGCACTGCCCAGTTTACCCCAGCCTGCAGAGGAGAGTTCAATTTGCCCACGTTACACTGGCTTTTATTTGTGACAGTATTAGGTTATAAAAAGCCTAAAATTACTCAAATGCTGGGCTATTTTTAGTGGCTCTGGCTGGAATTGTGCTGTCACTCAGAGACAGGCTTGCAGTTGATTGCAGTCAAGTGCCAACAATTACCAAAGAGTAAATAAGATAAAATTTCCTCTTCCCAAGTTCTTGCTATTTTATTTTGCAATTAAAGTTTATGTCATTCCGAGTTCCAGCCCTTCAGCTCAGTTTCCCAACCATCCTCCATCCCCAGCTTTTTTTCTCCACTCTCACATAAGAACAATGCAAGGAGGAGCAGCAACCACAGTGAGCAGCCAAGGAGTGACCTCTGCCCAAATCCACCCTACAGGGAAACGAGCAAAAAGGAATTGCAGGATAAATTCAGGACAGCCACATGACCCAGCCTGCAGTGCCAGTGGTGCTGAACTCCCACAGAGGCACAATGGCCTTGGGCTGAGGAAGGGCAGGGCTGGATGGGATATTGGGAAGGAATTGTTCCCTGGCAGGGTGGGCAGGCCCTGGCACAGGGTGCCCAGAGAAGCTGTGGCTGCCCCTGCATCCCTGGCAGTGCCCAAGGCCAGGCTGGACAGGGCTTGGGGCAGCCTGGGACAGTAGAAGGTGTCCCTGGACATGGCAGGATGAGCTTTAAGGTCTATTCCAACCTAAACCATTCTGTGATTCCATGACAATCCCAAAGGAAACTACTGTTCATTAGAAACTCATTTTATAAAGTGACAATTTACTTCCATATTATTATTATTTTAGAGCAGAGCTGTTTATATGACAGCAAGACAAGGCCTGGTGGGCACAAGATTGCCAGCCAAGATTAACATCATTTTATTTCAAATAAAATAGCTCAGAGTGGTTAAATGATGCTTTTGTTGATGTTTTTTAGAAGACTAGTTAGCATTTCTCTTCCTACACATCCATATTAGATTGGACAAAGAGTTTCAAAGACTGGGAAACATTAATGTCAAGGCTGGGAGAGGAGAGGAGAGGAGAGGAGAGGAGAGGAGAGGAGAGGAGAGGAGAGGAGAGGAGAGGAGAGGAGAGGAGAGGAGAGGAGAGGAGAGGAGAGGAGAGGAGAGGAGAGGAGAGGAGAGGTTTAGGAGCCAGGCTACAACGTCACAAAGATTTCTGAGCAGAATCAACTCCCCCAGTCTGAGGAGTTGCCCCAGTGGCAGGATAGGCCAAGGAAAAACCAATTTTTTACTTTAATAGATACAGTATCTCCTTTTCAGGTAAATCAAACTTCAATATTTCCCTCCCAGCACCTTTTCCAACACTAACATGGGAGCAAGGCAGGATGTTCCACCCAAACACCCTCCCTACTGCACTGGACAAACCCTGCAGCAGCAAGAGCTCCATGCAAACATCCCCTGCATGGGAAAGGAGGAAAGTTAAAGGAAGGAGGTTAAAGTCTCCTCCTTCACCACAGAGGGGTGACAGAGAGGCAAGGGGAGGAATAGGAAGACTGTCACTCTCATTGGCTGGAAGTTTAATCCAAATAATTGTTTTCAGCCCTGTCTAAATTTATCCTCCTATGTCATCTGCACCCTAGCTCGGATCCCAGATTTAAGAGGCAATCCCTGATGAATGGCAAATTACTGACTGCAGAACTCTTCTGCCAAACGATGCATCTGCTGTGGGTTTGTAAATGTGAGCTGATTTCTAAGTGCTGGAGCAGCTCGAGCTAATTTCTCTAATGAACCTTCCCCTCTCATTGCACAGCTGCTCTGGTGTTCCATGTTCCTGCTGTGCCCTGGACAGAGCTCGTGGTAAAGCCAGAGCCATGATGATTGTGTGGTTATATCCCTATTTTCCACACAGTCACGTGGCAAATGTAGGATTTTTAGGACACATTTAACAATTCTGGCCATCTAAGGCAAAGCAGATTATCACTATTCCACAGCTTCTAAAAATTCTTGCATTAGATGAAGACATATTGGAAATGTCAAGTGTTTGTTCATTTTCATTCTGTGGGGAAGGAAAAATGATGGCAATGCCATCTGTTAGATGATTTGAAATTCCACATTAAAGTGTGGAATAAACCCTGAAACCATTCAAAAAAACTGCTTTATCACTGCAAAGTGGGAGCAAGGGGTGAGAATGAGGAGAGGATCTGCAGTTCCTGCATGCAACTGGCAGAACACTCTGGAATTAGGAAGTTGACTTTCCCTGACAAAAAGGAGAGTACCATTGATGTTTAATGGCCTGAATGGTCTTTCTGTAAATGCATTTCTGTACCACAGTCACTCTGTGGCACCACTGCCTTTCTGAGCATCATGCTGAGGTTATGGATCTGAAAAACACGATGGGGGCAAGATGGTATTGAAATTTCTCATGTGGATGAGCCTCAGCTTGCTCAGACAGAGGAATTATGATGCTCCAGAGCAGACAGCTCTGCCAAGGGAGGTTGCAGAGATGCAGGGAGCTGCATAATGGAGCATTATTTGCTCTGATCTCCATAGTTTTCAATTCACTTAGGGAACTCCAGATCATGAGAGTTTAAGATAAAAATATAATAATAAAGAAAATGTCTTTGCTGAAAGTTTTCATGCTCTGGACAATTATTCTTAGTCTTGGGTATGAGAAATAAAACCTCTTAACTGCACTAAGGGAATTCTCAGCTGCTTCACTGGAGTTAATAGCTCATCTATCAAAAGATGTGGAAAAACCCTGTTCCATAGGAGGCAAGGATCTGGCCCACAGGATTTGTTAGCAAAGAGATGCTGTGGATCACACAAGATCAAAATATTTTTGGTCCGAATTCAACAAGTTTAAAAAAAAATTAAATAACTGGTAACAGCTTTTTTAAAAAAAATATAATTTCTTCTTTATTTTTTAGAAGTGGGAGAATTTTCTGACAAAGGCTCAGCTCAGGTAAACACTGACCTGAGAAGTGCATTCAAATTTTAACTGAAGTAACACTGAGTCTTATTGGAGTTTGTTTGCTTTCTGAGACACAGTCATTAAAAATGAGAAGTGCCTTTTGCATGATTGGTGTTTACACTCCAGTAACACTTGGAGAGGCTCAGAAGGATTCCCAACCTCATTGTGCTGATGTTCTGAGCACATGTAACAAAAAGTTCCTCCTCTAATGAGTTTATACTCCTGGTTAATGAGAAGCAGCTGAAATGAGTAAAGGAAGTTTAATTACTTACACATTTCATGTGAGCACAAGACTGGGAATGGGGAACTTGTGCCTCAGTCCTGGCTCTGGAATGAAGGATTTCTCTGTGGAACTGTAAAGTCAGGATAATATTTCCTCATCCTGGTCTCTGTCTAGCTGGATTAATTATCAAGACTCTGTAAAGTGCTCTGGAGAGGAAGAGTGTAAGATTATGAACAAACTCTCAGAATTAACTTCTGTTCCCTTTCCTGCTCCTGGAAGTGTTGTGGCCTCTCAGCCCCCTCAGTGTGATCTCATCTGCATCTTCCACAATTTGTTCTTCAAAGGATTCCAACCTGCCTCACACATAAAGTGTGTCAGAACTCCCAGACCCTCTGAAGGGAAGGGAATTACATGTGGAAATGTTGGGACAGAGCACGGAATTGGTCCTCAGCCATCTGAAATCTAGGCTGGCATTTGGCACGTGCTCCAAGCTGGGTTTAAATCCTATGGAAATGGCTCTACCTGGAGATTCCCAGGGGGTTGGAATGAGATCATCTTTAAGGTCCCTTCCAACCCAAACCATTTGGGATTGGTTCTATGATTCACCATGCATTTATCAACTTGGGGAAAGCTTTATTTTTACTTCCCATCTATTTCTCTTTTTCATGTGTTTCCCTTGATACTCTATGGAAATCTCCAAAGAAATGAAGGAAAATAAAGGGTCTGGGGAAGGAAACTCTGCTCAGCTGCTTTATCAGGAAATTTTAGCAGAGCTAAAGTGGCTTGTTTTACAGACTGTCAGCTTCCAATTAAAATGGATTGCAGCCAGTTTGTCATGGGCTCTGTGCTCTTCCCTCCAGCTATAAAACACCCTCCAGACCACCCTTCAAACCTGTGAATTTGGGGCTTTGTGATCCTGGGAACTGCTAAGTGCTTACAGTGTTCCCTGAAGCTGGTGGGAACTCCAGGTGCTTGGCACAGAGCTGGGTAGAGCTCTGTGTTTGCAAAATAAAAATAACTGCACCATTCTTCCACTCCATAATCTCGGATAAAGCCCTGAATTCCATTCCCTGCCACTGAGAATAATGCCCCATAATGAGTATTTGTGGAATAACGTGTTTACAAGTTGTAACCAAGCTTATCCCCCTGTGTGCTGAGATTTGGAACACGGGCCTAGTTTAAGTCAATGCCGAACAAGAAGGCATGAGGAAAACCAGGAGTGCAGTTTAAATCCTGCAGTTCCTTTAACAGACAAGACTGAACATCCCCTCGGAAAAACAGAGGGGCAGGTTCAGCCTCCTTTCATCTACAAATAGCATCAGTGATCAGAGCTTGAGGTAAGGCCAGGAGCTGGGAATTCTATTTTGATTCCAAGACAGAGAATCGTGGCAGAAAGTGTTTGTTTCTCTGTGTCATTAAACGTGACTGGCACTTGTTCAGAGCCACTGCAAACCCAGGACAGCTCTTCCTGCTGCCAGCACAGGGCCTGGCATGGAGCAGGACCTGAGCAGACAAAAAGCCCAGAGATGGTTTTGTGTCCTCCTGCCCTCTCCAGGATGAGAAACTGAACTTGGCTCATGGACATTTTATATTATTGTCTTCAAGTTTAATGTGAACATCCTGCTAATGTGAATGGAGGAGTATTCAGGACCTCTACTGGCAGCAAGTTCATGCATGGAATCCTGCAAACTCTGCTCCTTTTCCTTGTATTAACCTTTCCTTTAAGCAACAGCAACAAATGTTCCCATCTGTCAAACTCAGGCAGGAGTGTATTAAGGAATAAGCCTAAATGCATTTTAATCACTTCCAAGAGGAATATAAAGGATTAAATATCTCCCATTATCCTAGAGCCTTTTCAAACTGCAGTCAGAGAAACAGCACTGCAAGATCTCCTTGCTTTGTACAGCCCTGGTTCTTCAATTCCTTCCACAGCTGGAAAAAGCACAAACGTGGGAGCCCCTGGGAACCATCAGAGTGGCTCTGCAGGTTTGCATGGAAGGTTCTCCGTGGCTTTTTGGTGACCCTGTTTTATTCAGCACAGGTGAATTTCCTGGTTCTGAGCATTTCTACAGCAATTTGGCTGGAAAACCTCTTAAAGCAGCCAAAGGTTATGAAAGCAGCTTTACTGTGTGGCTCTTGGACCTGCTGTGGTGGTGTGAGCAGAACTGGGGAGAGGAGCCATGAGGATGGGAAGTACAACCTGCCCTAAGAGTGCCTGGGCACTTCCACAACATTCCTGATTCTGGGAACACAGAGAGCAAACTGCTCCTGAGTGGAGGGAGGTGTTTATAACACACACATGCAAGGCCTAGCCCCTCTGCTTGCCTATTGAAGCAAACCCTTAGGTCAGATCCTGAGCCTCAGCTCCTGGGATTTGTGCCCACAGCAGGGACAGCAGGAATCAGCTACCCCAGCAAAGTGCTGTGCCAGCAAATCCCCCCGTTTGCTTTCCCTGGCACCGTGTGGGAAGATGAAGAGGAGGCCAGAAACACAGGCCCTGTGCCAGCTGCCAGCACCCATGCTAGAAAAACATTTCCTTGGGATCTTCCATCTATTCCAAACGCTGTGTGCTGGGCTGGTGGCACAAACAGGAATCTTGGCCTTCTGTCTCTGTGTACTAAGTTTAACTCCAGCTCTAATTGCCTTAGTTTATTTTTAAGCCTTTCTTGAGTCGAGGCAGAGGGTTCATTAAGTACAAGAGATTTTAATCTTGTTTCAGGAACTCATTAAATGCCTGGCAGGAAAAAAGAAACGGAGGAATTCAGGGGCCATCTGGTGGCTGTTGGGCACGGCACTGCTGGCCACAACCATGGCACCAGCCCAACAGGGAGAGCACCTGGAGCCAAGCAAAACCCAAACTCAGCCCTGGTGTCTGAAAAAAATTAGTGTAGGAAATATTTGGTGATTTTTACAATTAAGAGGGTCTTTTAAAGCTATATTAAAATAATAGTGAGGGCGAAATGCTGTTATAATTACATTCACACAGTTGCTTTGGTCCTGTGTCAATGAAAACATTGTTCACAGGTGATTTGTACTACCAGGATCACCTTTGGAGTAATATAGATATAAAAAAATTCAACTACTATGTCACAAAATCGTTATAATCATAAAAAGATTTTATAGGTTTCCTCAGCTTCTCTAAATAGATGTAGTCTACCACATTTTGGGGGATAGATTGGCATTTCTGTAAGGAAGAGGCACAAAACCTATTCCTTCATGAGTGGTTGATCAGGCCTTTATCCATTCTTTAAGTGGAGACTTTCTTGCAGTCCTTTTCCTTTGTGCATTTTGCAGCTAGCAATAAAAGTGGTGTATTTTTAAATAGTGCTGAGGCCATCACCTCAGGGCAGTCATGTGAGCAGCTCCAGTGGAGCTGGGGAGCTGCCCAAGTGCCCTGGTCCAGCAGGTAAAGTGCTGGGTTGGGATCCCAGGATCTTTGAACAACCCAGAGATGGAAAAAAGGGGCAAATCGCAATGTTGATGTCAGCACCATTGCCTTAAAAAGATCAAAACACCCAGGGATCAGCAATGGCAATCACAGGCACCTATTTAAGGAAGACAGGTAAAGAATCAAAAGCATTTCACTGACAATTTGCAGATCAAGGCACCTCCTACTTAAAAATAACTTCTGGGGCCAGTAACTGAACTAAAAATACTTGTACAAGTTTTGGAAATCAATCCCTACTTTCAGGCAGACTGTGCTGATGCAGGGTAACTGTCCCAGTAGCAGAATGTGCAGCACTTCAGCACCACTCTGATGGTAAATATGGATTTTGTCAGGGATTTTCCCCTGAAGAAATATCAGATCAAAGAGAGAACAAGGGCATCAAAGGACGAGGAAGGATTTGACCATAATGTATTGGTAATCTTGTGGCAATGCAAGGAGAACATCTTGTGGTTGAGAATTCTGCCTGACACCAGTGAGCTGAGTCAATGGAATGTTAACATAAAGAACCTGCTGATTTTGACAAAAAGGTGATGGAGCCTGTGTTTACAAGATGGAAAGTACCCACATCATCTATTTGTTAAGGTAGAATGCCTCTGTTGTGCCTGGCTGTTTTTGTTTTGTAAGGCTAAGCTGCAATGAGATGAGGATCATGGTAATATAATTACTAATACAAGGTTAGCCCAAGTGATTGTGAATGCCAAGAAAAATGAGATGCCTCAGTATGAGTCAACACATTCATTTCCCAACCACTCTGGCTGTGCAAGGGAGATAAAACTGTTTATAAGGGGCTGGTTACAAGGTGGCTCCTAATAGCTCTCCAACAACATTATCTTGTTCTGCCATATCATGATAAAGCAATAAATGGAGAATCAAGCTGAAGGCCTGCTGAAAACTTTGTCCCAATAATAAAAGAGATGAGTACAAGCTAAATTCTAGTTGTTCTGTGTTAAATGAATTCCAGGGCTGGATGGGCCATGCAGGGGTTTGGCTGCAGTGTTCAAGGCCAGGTCTGACACAAGCTCTGGTGTTTCACTGCACATGGGACTGCTGGGAAAGGAGCTCTGTGAAGCTGCTTTTTCATCAGAGACATTTCCCTCGGTCCTGGACAAGCTGCAGGGCAGCTCTGCCTGGCCTCACCTCCCTCCCCTGCACTGCTCTGACAGCCCTGTTCCATCACTGCACACCCCCTGGCTGATCACTGGGCTGCCCCTGGGTCCTGTCCCTTCCTCGGCTTTCTGCTCTTCATCCTGCACCTTCCTCATTCCCACACATTTGCCAACTGGCCACGCTCATTGGAGCTGCTCTGCTGCTCCTTTGGGACTGTGGCACTGCCCTCCCTGCTGGCAACAACTGCCCTGCCTGCCTTGCTCTCACCTGCAGATCCTGCTTTGTGTTCCCCAAAGGCTTCCCACTGCCAGAGGGCAGGGCTGGAGGGGATACTGGGGAGAAATTGTTCCCTGGGATGGTGGGGAAGCCCTGGCACAGACTGCCCCTAGATCCCTGGAAGTGTCCAAGGCCAGGCTGGGACAGTGGAAAGTGTCCCTGCCCATGGCAGGGGGTGGGACTGGGTGGGATTTAAGGTCCCTTCCAACCCAGAGCAGTCTGGGATCCTGTGATATCCTTAGGGTAACCTGCTTGTGCTGCTCCTCACATAAAACTCAGCTCTGAGTCTGGCAAAAGTTACCAGCATTATCTGATCCCACCTAATGGGAATGTGACAGGAAAAAACCACCAGCACTAAGTTACTTATCATAATAAGCAAGATGAATTAAGTGACAGATCAAATCCATTTCATTTTACATCCTCCATTTAACTGCTTTATATCCTGTGAGCATTCCTTCTATCTCCCTCATCAATAACACTGCCCAAATAATGAAACAAACCCTTATGTTGTTCCTCTAAACTACTAATTCATCCTGACCCTACAGCAAGGATCACACCACCACTCTGCTGGCTTTCACAGAACTCTAGGTGCTTGTGTCAGTTCTGAACCAGATCCAAAGGTTAAAATGTGGTTAGGGGCCCAATTTCAGAAGAGATCAACTCATCGCAGTCTTAAATTTCACTGAAAGTTTTTTGGGTGGTGCAGAGAAGGAAAAAACCAAAAAAAAACAAAACCAAAGCATAGCATTAAAAAAACCCACTGCATTATTTTTTAAAACTAGAAGGTGAGCCAGACTGTCCAAGTATTCAGACACCTACAGACATGGACTTGACAGGCAGAATTCTTAGAAAGAACCCACTGATTTCCCAGGGAATTGGCACCTGCATGTCTTGAAAATCCACTGGATCTCAGCCCCTTCTCCAGCAGCTGATTTCACCTGGAAGTGAATTCTCAGTCTCTCAAGTTACCTCTCCCCAGCCCTGGCTCTGAGAGTGAAGATGAGGACAGAGTTTGACTGAATTGGGTTAAGAAAAAGGAGACAAGACATTAAATCTGCTTTTACATTTTAGACAAGGACTCTAGTGTAACCCTAATGCAGCTTTTCAAATTTCCTTTGCCAGTCTTTCCCAGCACCTCAGCTAACGGTAATTGCAGAGTTTCTAAACTTTCCCTCTGATTATTATTCAATTCAATTATGTATGTACATTATAAATGGTCAGAGCAATTCTGGAAACTGTGACAAGTGTTCCAGATCTGAACATCTATCACTGCCAAAACAAAGGACTTACAAAACAAATTTGCAAGTGTGCTACTCTGTCAAACACTGGGGCTTGTTCTTTGAATATATGTGTTTATATATAGATATTAGATATTTTCACTGAGACATAGCTGCCACATTACAGGGGCTTTTAATTTTAAATGTCAAAACAGTCGAGTTTTTCTGACTGTGCTCATAAAGAAAGAAAGAAAAGAAAACCCTGTTCAAATTCAAAGGAAAAAAATGCTGCTATCAAAGCAGATTTCAAGTAATCTTATAAAGGACTGTTGTACTTGATAGATGATGTTGACACATTTTTTAGTCTTAATTTTAATAATGAATATTTCTCAATAAGAACTAAGAGAAGAGTTGCCCAGACAACGTGGTTATTATGGGTTATGCTGATTTTCTTTTACCATTGGTGCCTTGGGAGGTCAGGCACCAATATTCCCCTGGAGCAGGCTGGCACTCAGTTTGGGATCATGGAATGGTTTGGGTGGGAAGGACCATAAAGATCATCTCACCCCACCCCCTGCCATGGGCAGGGACACCTTCCACTGTCCCAGGCTGCTCCAAGCTGGCCTGGGACACTGCCAGAGCTGGGCCAGCCACAGCTTCTCTGGGTAACCTGTGCCAGGGCCTCCCCAACCTCACAGGGGAGAATTTGTCCCCCAAATCCCACCTTAACCCTGCCCTCTGGCAGGTTAAACCTGCTGTGCCTTGTCCTGTCACTGTGTAACTCTTTCTGGGCACTGGGAGAAGTTTGCACAGGCAGCAGGAGCCTGGGCTGGTGAGAAATGCTCCTGTCCCTGCTGCCACAGCTGGAACACCATCCCATCCCTTAGGGGAATATTTACACCCAGAGTTCCAGCACAGATCCACCCTGAGCTCTGCTCCAGACAAAGCACTTCACCAAGCCCATCCTCATTTTATTGGCACCAGCACAGCAAATATGGGAAATGACCAAACACGGAGTGATTCTGCAGTGCCTGGTGCATTGTCAGCACGGAGACAGCAAAGCCCACGTGGATTTCTGAGGAGCAAGTGAGTGTCTGCATGTCAACAAGGGCTAACTGGAAGTGGGTGGTACCTGCCAGCAGCCAGGGAGGAGCAAATCCAAAGGATCCTCAACCTTTACACTCCAAAGCAGAACCCTGGGCACTGTGTTGTCCTTGTCAAAGCAGGGAAACTCAGCTGGCAGTTTTTAGTCCTTTACTCCTCCTTACTGACTGCTCCAGTGCTAAATAAAATGAGCTTTCAAATCTCTAAAACCACAACAATCAATTTACAAAAGAGACCTAAATGGTCCAGCCCCAAAACTAAGTACTGACAAAACAGCTTTGTTATTGGCATTAGCCTAAACAAATCATTATGGGGGATTCATGGTGATTCTGCAGTTTCTCATCTGACCTTCTGTTCAGCAAAATCAGTGTATGATGAAGCATGCCGTAGAATCGTGGAAAGGGTTGAGTTGATCCTAAAGCTCATCTCATTCCATCTCATGTCCTCTGCTAAGGGCAGGGACAGAGATAAATCTTCTGAGGAGTAACAACAGCCTTGTCCTCCAAGCCACAGTTAGGCTTTGGCTAAAATCAGCATCATTTCATACCCCCTTAATCAGGAGTAAAACCTATTATTAAACCCACAATCCTCAAAAACAATCCACAAAAGTGAACTATAAAGCTGCTGGGGGCAGACAAGAAGGACTCAGCAGAGATAGTAAAAATATTTCACTTTTTTAGGAAAAGTTATGAAAAATCATGTGAAGTAGATACCACTGAGGCCACTGACTCCAGCAAGCCCTGACAGGTCAGAACTGGAGGGGATCTCTCCCTGAAAGGGAGAGGAGAAATTCTCCCAGGAAAGAGAGGAATTCTTCTCCCTTAGTGTGAGAGAAGAGCTGTAGGGCTGCTCCTCTCCTCAGCTAATGGTGCTCCATAACAAACAGATTTGAAACAATGCAATAAAAATGACATTTTGCTGCCAGCTGGGAGCCCCCTGGGAGCCCCTGGCAGGCACAGGCTCCCCTGAGGCACTGACCATGTGGAACAGGAGCAGGGTGTTCTCTGCCATGGGCTGCTTCCCCCACACCGAGCGCTGAGGCTGCCACTGCTCCAGCTGCTCCTGCAATCTGCAGCTCCTCTGCCTCCTCTTCATCTCCTCTTCCTTTTGGGATAGCTCTCTTTCACTTCCTTCTCTGCTGAAAAATACACAGAATAAGCTTTTCACTTGGGAAAAAAAGCCACTTGTTCATCTGGTTGCACTTCTTTTTTTTTTTCTTGTATTTACACCATACGCTTGAGGGGGAATCATGACATGAAAGGTTAAAATAGATTTAGAAAGCAATTCTAGTGTTTGTGGGGGGACACAAGAATTTGTCAGTGGATGAAATCATCTCTCTAAGAAGAAAGAAAAAACACAAAGAAAAGGAGCAGAGATCAAACTTCTGATAAGTGGTGATGATCTATCTGGAGATCAAAACTCCTTTAAGCAGAATTGTGTTTGTGATGTGTCACTCCCCATCTCCACACCAAGATTCCCAGTCCAGACCCATTTCCTTTCCTATCTGCTATAGGATATGACAAAGTTCCCCTGACCCCAAGACTTCCCATCTTTCTACATCTGGATGCCCACAGAAAGATTCCATCTGCCATTTCTGTGGCAAACACAAACTTCAATTTCTCCTGAATTCTTCCAGCCCCAGGTGCCCCAGCAATAATTCGAATAGCAAGAGAGAAAACTGTAATCAGTTAAAATCACTGAGTTATCACTCAGAGACAGTAAATAACATTCTTGCCTGGCCATGGGCTGCCATCCCAGGCTAACAGGTAATCAAAATGGAGTTTAGTGTTCCTGATGGAAGCAACGAGCTTAATGTCAGGAATCCCAGAGGGAAAAAGCCTGCAGGCAACCAGCTGCCATTTGAAGCAGGTACACAGAGCTGAGGAGTCTAAGTGGCAGGGCAGGCAAGTGTTTAACTCTGACACAGTAATAGTCTCCAGAGCAGGCAGATCCTGATTCTTTCCAGGGCTCATATGTCAAAGTCACAATGTTAAATTTCACTCTGAAAATAGCAGGATATAACCTTTGAAAAGGCAGCATAATGCAGCTCTCCCAAACAGCTGGGCAGCTGCACAAGGCAACCACCTGATTTCACTTTGAAATTAGACCTTCTGCAGAATACACTACATTTAACTAAGCCCAGGGAGGCAGAGGCCCAAATAACTTTGCAATTTCCTCAATTGATGTCACTCTTATTTCTATTTTTTAAAGCTTTCCAAGATATTCCTGTGGCATTCCTCACGGTTGTACTTTGTAACTCCAAGATCTTGCACTTTTCTTGCTGGCAAAGAGTCTGAATTCCTTTGTTTGGAAGAAAAAAATTACAAGGGGGGACTGATACATCTTCCAGTTTATAAAAGGTATTTTAAACTGAGACACAGAATAAACCATTTTCCATTCCTTCTGGGAACACAACAAAAATAAGCTTAAATTGGAGAGGGGATAATTTAAATTAGACTTAATGAAAAGCTTTACAACTCGAAGGAGATTTAAACAGCAAAAAAATGTACTACCTGGGAGCCAAGGAATCCTCACCACTGAGGATTTCAAGACCAAGTTCTATAAAGATCTGCCAGGAGATATTAGATTTTACCTCACTCTTTATTGGCACAGGGAGACTGACCCTTCCAGACCTATTTTCTAGGAAGCTGTGCTTAGGAAATCTCAATGCTGTTGTTCCTAAAGGAGATCAATACTGCCTTATCCTCCTCTTCTGTAGAATAAAAGCTAAAGGTTCAGTTTCCAATGGCAGAAGTGCCATAACTCATCCCATGCCAGGCCCCACTGAGGCTGCCTCTAAACCTTCCAGCAGGAGCTGCCAGGACTGTTGTTCTTCCCAGGTAACAAAACCAGCCTTGCTCCAGCTCACAGCCCAGGTAAGCAATTTTCTTTAATCCTGGACAATTAGAGAAGCCACATCCAAACCCACTGATTACTTTTCCTGTGGGATACCTTGGTAATTCTGCTGTAATTAGAGGACACTCTGGAGTATTTCCTGCATTTTGAATTTTCTCAGTTTCCATTTTGTTCTCTTTCTCTGTGTCAGCTTCATTGCCCCCATAGCTTGAAAAGTGGGGACTTCCCTTGCCCGGTTCCAATCTCATCAGTTTCCTGGGAACCACCTCATTTGTCTCTTGCCTCACTTTCCAGGATTGGTTTTGACTTTTATGAGAGGAAGCTCTGTGTTCCAGCCTTTGTGGATGCAGTTTCTCAGCTGGAACAGATCCTTTATGAAGAAGCTCCAAGGTTTCCTTACGGGCTGCTCGGAGTTGTTGCAGTAACAGGCTCTTCCCTGAGCAATTCCTCCTGCAAAGGAAATAAAAACCTGATTTCATCAAGATAAAGCATTACAGGAATAAAATCTCTGAGGAACTTATCATACAATGAGAGCTCAAAACAAGGACTGGGCATCTACAGGAATAATAACTGTGGGTGACAGCAGCACCAGCTCTCAGGTGACACAAGCAGAGCCAGAATACAAAATTATCTTCCTGGCAATTTATTAACCTCTTCTGCATTCAGGCACAACAAAAACACCTACCAGAAGTGAACAAATGAATGGTGAGCATGGAAATCAGAGCCTATAGATTTTTGTCCCCTTTGGACACAGGAGGTGGGGGTTAATACACACAGACAAAAAGTTTTTCTAATAATTATTACAGTTTTTGAATGTTTGGCTTAATTTCCTCAGTGAGTCTGCTAAACTGTCAGCAAGCACATTACTGTAGAAGTGGAATGTCCTGTCATGACATAATCTACATGCACAGAATAATAATTCCTGTTTAATAATTCGCTCCAGATAGAAATGAATCTGGATAGACCCCTCGTGAATGAGAGCAGAATCCTGCCCTGCTGAGACCAAGAGGATTTCTTATTAAGGTGAATCAAAATCCAAGCTCTCCATTAATGCAGATTTACACTGATGGAACTGCTGAACTTGTGTCAGTGCCAGGGAGAGCTCCCCAAGCATCCCCTTGTCCCTGCTTTTGACTGGTTTTGGATTAGATGTTCTAAATTACATTGTCTGGGCTCTGTTCCTTGTCAAATCATCTCTTCTTCCAGACCATTAAAAGAAGTTAAGTGGCTGGCACAAGACACATGTTCTGCTTGTCCCCTGCCCTGCTGTGGTTTCAACTTCCAGGCTGCAGAATTCCAAATGGAACCCAGAGCATGAGTGCAGGAAGATGGTAAAATTTGACACCTCTGCTTCACATTAAACAAATTTCTAATGACCTATGGTTATGAATCCAGGAGTTTAGCAAGAAAAGGCTGACACCTGCACCTGCTGAGGAATTTACACTTTAGGATTGCACCCATCACATTCTCTCAATGAAGGAGAACTAGGAGAGTCCCTGCCCATACAAAGTAGTCAATATTCTCTTTAAATCTATATCTATTCTATATTTTATTATTTCTAAAATTAAAAGTTTGTCTAGTCAACTCCCTACAAGATTTCCAAAGTTTGATTCTGAGTCATGTCTGGTGTCACTCACACGGGGCTGGAGAAGAACTCACATTTTCCTGCCCCCAGGGCACCTCTGGCTGTGTTTTGAGCTGTCCCAAGCAGCTGGACAGGTGCAAATATTGCCTCAAGGATCAACAACTCTCTAGCCTTGGTAGCTCTACCATGCAACAGGAAAAGAGTGACCTCCTGGGGCCACACTGGTGTACTTTCAGTACTGGGCTTTAATTTTTATTTCTTTTTTTGTGTGTGTGAAGATCAGGAATGGAAATATTTAAGTACACAAAGATTTACTCTGATCACTTTTAAGGCAATTACTTTAGATTCAGTAAAAAATGAATATTATATCACTTGAAACACAGTCCTGGTAAGGAATCTTACATTCTCCTTTCTGCTTCATCCTTAATTGTCTCAGTCTCTTCTTCTTCAGAGGAGGAGGAGCTGTAACTTGCACTGTGAAACAATCAGACCATATTAATTAACCCTGTTCCAGCTGAGTGTTGGTTCTTGGTCATTTCTAGGATACAAATTTAGAAAATGAGGAAAAAGGGAGAGATACTTCCACAGAAGATCTCCAGGTGTTATGGAGAGTTCTTCACACTATCCAGCAAAAAGAAAACTCAAATATTCAAGCAACTCGACCAAAATGTTTACCTGTTTATTATCTGGTAGCTCTTTATCAACTACAAGGTTTCTTCTTATGACAGAGGTGTGAAAAAATATTTTTAAAGTTACATTTCACCAGCATAAGACTCAGAAAGGTTTCAGTTTCTCACCTCTTATTACTTATTTCTCACTCCCCAGAAAGCCAAGATTTACCTTTGTTCCTCTTCGGGGACTGTCACTGACTTTTGTGGCTCAGCATCTCTCAAATCTGTGTACACAGCTGCAGGTTTTGGCAGGCCCTGGAAACTCATCCTGCCCATCCTCAGAGAACTTGGTGGGGATGACAGCAAGGCAATATCCCTGCACACAGAAAACAGCAGCTCAGCACATCCTCTGCCTTATCCACCCAAGGAATCCTGCAGGGAGTGCATCAGGAGCAAAACTGGAGTGAGAAAGGAGCTCTGTGCTTGGCTACCACACAGATTCCAACTCTGCTTCTGCCTGCTATCAAAATCCAAGGCTTCAGCTTCCCCCAGGAACACAGATCACAGGCAGGATGAAGAGGGATATTTAGTTCTCAAAATGTGACAGCACCAAATTGTTCTGGAGAACAAAGGCAGGCACCAGAGACATCACAACTTTTAACATCTCAGTGTAAGAACGAGTTCCCCTTTCCTCTCTGCCTCTTCTGGTAATTCCATTTTATCTTCCCAGGCATACAAAGTGCAAATCATCCTAGTGGCTCTCCCTGCTCTGGCAATGAGGATGTTTCCCACCTTCCCCTCCACTCTTTCACTCATTATTTCCTCTGTGCTGCCACCATTGATGTTGTTCCCTCTGAACAATGCTCTTCCTTCACACAGAAACCTCCAAGAAGCACTGACATCTCCACTGATACCCACAGAAAATCATCCTGTGTGGTTTTGCTCAACTGAGGTACCAGTAAGAGAAATTTGTACTCTAGACAAAAAAAAAAAAAAAAAAAGAAAAAAAAAGAAAAGTGAGCAGGATAATTGGCTTAGCCTCATTTTCCTGCCTTTCCCATTTACTCCAAGTGTCTGGTAAGGTTTAGACAAAGGTTTATGGAGAATGCCAAGGTATTTATCATCAAATGGAAATGAAGTATTTAAACTCCAATATCAGCTTTCTGCAAGGATACAGAGAAAAACCCCAATGGAAGACCAGGAGTTCCCCAGTGCCCATTCTGGCAGCCAGGATTAGCTGGGATATGTGACAGAAAAGGACCTACTTATTGTCCTGCTGTCCCTGGGAGGAGCAGAGCTTGGCTGATGGCTTCCCACAGGGAGGGGACACTGTCCTGGCCTGCCTGGCACACAGCTCTCCCAGCCTTTCCATGAGCTCATCTTCAGACTTCTTCCTGAAGGTCTCTGTGGAAGAGCAACAAAATAATCATCATTTGTGGTCTTCTGCCATGGAATCACCCAATATTCCCCACAGAGAGCCTGGCAGCAGGGGAAGGATAAAGATATTATTGTAACTGGCTTGTCTGGCCCATGGCAGGCTGTGCAGCACTGCCTTCAGGCTAGGAAACCCAGATGAAATCTTGAGGGAAGCTAATTAAACATGCTTTAGAAGCATTTAAAAAACCCACTATGATTTCTGCATTCAAAATTATGCTGCAGGGAATTACTTAAATACAGGAACCTGAGTTTTATTTATTTTTATGCACTTTCAACTAGTGACATTACCATAATCTGCTGGGAAGAAAGCAACTTCTGCACGAGTTGTATCTCCCTGCTGCTCCAGCTCCTCAAGATTCCTGTCTACATCCCATTTCTCAATATTCTGAAAGAAGACAAGAGAAATGTGATGGAAAGTTTACTCCCAAAAGACCACCCCTAATTTCAGTGCCAGCTTGCTTTCAGCAATTCCAGAGGAAGTGCTGTAAGGAAAGGAATGCATTTATTACATCCCTTCAGACACTGCATCCCTCCAGCTGCTTCAGCTACTTCTGCTGAGACTTTTTCTCTGAGAACCATGAACCCTTTTGATAAGACTCCAAAAAATCACTGGAGACAGTGGAACAGATTAAAAAGTGGCCTGATGCAAGGCCAAGCATGTGCATTATGATCCTGAATAATGTGAGAACTCCTCACTGCCACCCACAGGAGAAGGACTTGTGGCTCTTCAGTTCTTTGAGATGAGCCCTTTCCTCCCCCTGCAACTTCTGAGCAGGGTAAATTCCCATTGCTCAGGGTACAGTCAGTATCAGATGATATCTCACAGCTGCTCACCCCATCGTGAAGAGAGGATCATCCATTTCCTTGCTCTGAATCCCTGCTGAGGGCACACTCACCTGGCTCAGCTACAAGAGGCTGCCATGGAAGTCCACATGCATTTCAACCACTCATTGCTTTCCCCTCGGAACATTATTGGAAATTGAAGTTTGAAGGAAAAGGATCCACACCCATGTGAAATGTCATCACCACAAATTAGAAGTGCTTATGAGTTTTATTGAAAGGAAGGGGGCTGTGAGTCGTGACAATGCCACCACTGCCACAAACATGCATTTAATACAACCACTCATGGCCTTTAAAAAAGCACCAGCAGCCTCCAAACCCTGCAGTTTCACCTCCAGCATCTGCCCCTCTTGTTGAAGAGAAAGTCCTCCCTCATTCCTGAGCAATAAATCTTCACAGATATCTCAACTTTGGTTAGATCTATTCTTACACTGCAGCACTGGTTTAAGTTCCAGAAGGTCCAGAAGAACTAGAAGTGAAGGTTTGCACAATTCCATTTCTAATACAGAAAGGAACTTAAGGATAAAAAAAACATTTCAAATGAACTGATAGGAATCAAGAAGAAACTGTACATTAGGTTTAGCAACTTGACACAAACTGAGGTGCCTGGCTGAGTTCAGGAGCAACAGCTCCTTTCCAAATGAAAGTGAGAACACACTGAGCCTGGTCTCAGAACTCACCCCAAAGCACCAGACTTGAGCTCATTGAAGTCACTGATATCAAACAGGTTCTGAAAGGCAAATAATGCCTCCTGAATTAACAGACACTGAATTCTGTGAGGTGAGCAGGGAATTACATCCAGACCCACTTGAAAAAGATGTCCTTCAGTGATGCAGCACAATTTAACTCACAGGCCAGCAGCTGCATGAGTTGCCTGGACTGGAACAGCTCTAACATCAAAGAGTTCATTTCTGTGAATACATGAAAGGGGAAGAGAAGCATCTATACCCTGACCTGTGGAAGGCTTTGAACAGAAACATCAGGACCTATTCTGTGCTGATTATGTCCTAATGAACTTAAAAATCAAAAGAGGCAGATCTGTACTCAGAGCTGAAGAGAACCACCCCCCCACTCTGGGCCACATCACATCCCAGTTAACACTGAGCTGCCCATCCCACCTGCCTTAGGTGGGTGAGATTTAGGACTTCAGAACCAACCCTAAACACCTCCTCACTCCAGCACTCCATTGGAAAGCCAGAAATCTCCTTGTTTTAATGCAAAGTCTGCCTGGGACTTGAAAAAACTAGTTTTTTTCCCAGGGACAGATGTTAAGGTTGGCTTCCCTGAGCAGTTCATGGACCTTGCTGCTGATCCATGGCTTTTGCCATGGTTTGGATTGAACTGACAGCTCTGGGGCAGCTTTTGGTCTTTGTGTAACACAGTGTGGTGTGTCAGAACCGGCCACTTCATTTCCTCACTGCAGTGGGACTGTGCAGGCACTGCTCTGTGCCCCCACCCCACTGCAGCACCCCTCAAAGCTTTATTTGAGGGCCACTTGCCTGCAATGACAAATGGGTCACTTCTCCAAGATGCTCAGCTGAGGTTTCTTCCTTTGCAAGACTTCCTAGAATGTTGGTGATGCCATGGGAGGGAGGCTTGACATCCTGCTTTGGGGATGGCTTCACAATGACCTTGGAGAGTATCTTTGTCTCTATCAGCTTTTTTCTCTCCTTTTTACTGTACAGCTCATCCACAGACACTGCTGTGTTAAGCCAGGAGTTCCCTCTTTCCTTGGCCTGTGTCCTGCCCATTTCTTTCTCCTCAAGGTCATCTGTGGAATCTGAGGGAGGCTCTTCAAGAACAGCTCTCTTTTGGTTTGGCATTTCTTCAGTGTGGCTGGCAGGTTCAGGAGCCTCATCTTTAATCATTTGTACATCTTCTTTTGCAGTGATTTGGGCACCATCTGTTTTTTCCTGGAAGTCAAAATTTTCCAGGTCTCTGTTCCAGATCTCCCATGGAAGTCTTTGTGTCTCCTGGATTTGCTAAAGGCAGAGAAAGCACAAACATGCAGAAAGTCAACCTCCCTGAGCTTTGGAAGTGGATAATAAACCAAAACAGAGTGATTGGCACACAGCAGCTCCAGCTCAGACACCATATGGAAACAGCCCACACCATACCCCTCATGGAAAACAGTGAGACTGTTTACTTTCCAAAACTTTAATTTCAGGAACTGCTAAACATCCTTTCAATTACTTTTTCTTACATGTGCTCATTATTCCAACCCAAACCATTCTATGATTTCATGTTTATCTTCATCAGAAGGAACAATGCGATTACTTTAACTCAGAAAAGCTGTTCAAAGAGTAAATTTCATACTTTTCCTCCTTTCTGCACTGTCCTAATTCATTTTCTAGACACATAAAATAATTGCACAGTGTTAATTAGTGCACAAGAAAGAAAAACAGTAAAAGGACAATAAAAACTGCCAGGAGATGGGACAAAAAAGGTCCAAATTCTCAAGAACAGAGAAAACAGGGCCACTGCAAAAAGCTTTTCCTGTTCAGACAGGTCAGACATCAGCAGCTGCCCACATTGGGAACATCCAGAAGAGAGGGGTGACAGAACAGCCCACACACAACTGTCCCAACCTGCTCCTGGGAGTCTTCCAGAGCAAACATCATCAGCTCTTCCGACAGGTCCGGAATTAGGTTTGGCAGGTCCCGCTGGAAGATGAAAAGCTCCTCATCACTCTCACAATCAGACTGCAAACAGAGAAAAAAAATAGAAATTGAACAGGAGGCTGCAATACTCACTGATATTGGAATATCTGGTTTGCAGTGACAGCTACCGTGTTGGCACCTCTTGAAGTGCAGAGACAAGAAGTTTCCTTGCAGTCACACCTTTACTAGACAGTCTGGTAGCCCAAGAGTCACCAACCCCACATTTCAGCAAGCTACAAATGTAAAAAACCATGTAAAACATTAAATTTCCATGGAGGTTGATGACAAACATCCTGCTGAGAAAAGCAATGGAAAGTGTGGGATGTTCTCTAACTCCCAAGTGATTCTCTGCAGTACCTCATTCACCATCAGAGAGGCAAGAGCAGAGCTGCTCAATATTTACAAGGGATGGAGGACAGGACACAGGGAATGGCTTCCCACTGCCACAGGACAGGGCTGGATGGGATATTGGGAAGGAATTGTTCCCTGGGAGGGTGGGCAGGCCCTGGCACAGGGTGCCCAGAGAAGCTGTGGCTGCCCCTGGATCCCTGGCAGTGTCCAAGGCCAGGTTGGACAGGGCTTGGAGCAGCCTGGGGCAGTGGGAGGTGTCCCTGGACATGGCACAGGCTGGCACTGGATGGGCTTTAAGATCCCTCCAACCCAAATCATTCTGGGATTCTCAGGGACTGGAAAGGCAAGGCCTCACCAGGCAAAGCCCAGTCCCACAAGCAGGACAGACCAGGGGGAGCATCCAGGCTGAGGCACAACTCCAGATCCTTGGGCAATACTGGAGTGAGTCAGAGATTAAGACTGAAAGTCAATTCAGGTGAAAGTCTGGCTCAGACAGGACCATAACTAGAAACCAAAACTCTCCTAACATAGCTCAGAGAGGGAGTGAAGGGCCAGAGCTGAGCTTAAACAGAGCTGCTGGGAGCCCCAGGTGAGGCTAGGCAGGGCCATGAAGGATTTTCACTGCCCTCAGGACCCTGATTATTGTTCAGAACACAAAGAGTATCTGTGTTTGGTTGGACAGCATTTAGATAGCCCTGAAAATCCCTTTTTTAAACATCAGATATGCATTGGAGATGAATCCTTATGCATGGACACCAAAGGGAGATTCAGCACCTCCTCAGCAGTCAGGACACAGCTTTCCTGCTTGTCCCTTTGTTTTTTGCAAGTGTGCAATTTTGGGAATTCACACTGCAGAGAATCCTCTCTGGTGTCATTAACTTAACATGAAGCCAACTACAACACAACATCTTTCCTCTTAATAAATTGCATATCAGGGTAATGAAAGGGCTTCAGGGCATGAAACACATTTGTGAGTGACATTTTTGGAGGTGTGAGCAGAGCACGTTCAGGTGACAGCTCTTGGATACACAAATGGATCTTTCTGCACCTGGAAACTCCTCGGACAAAGGTGCAGCCCTGGAACTGCAGCCTCAGCAGGGCAGGATTACACTGCCAGAACTTTTGAATGCAAATGAAGTGCCAGACAGATTGCCTCAGTTCCTTCTGCAGGAAATCTTTTCCACGTGGGATAGAAACAGAGAATTTGGAGATTGTAAAGAGTGAAAAAAATGTTCAGCATGATTTTGGGTTATACAAGGGTGTGTGGCACTAAAATCTGGAGCTGCTCCTCTGGCTTAGGCTGGTTATAATTTACTCAACAAGAAAGCCTACAAATAATTTCAGTGTTGGGTCTTCATCTGCACTACAGAGACACATGTTAACACACAAGGGCTGTTCAGAATAATTAAAACAGTGTTGGTAGAGGGAACTGAGAACAGTGAGGGAATGTGGCTTGTCCAGCAGGACAGTGAGAGATCCAGGTGCAGAACCCAGGTCATGGAATCCCCATCAACACTTTATCCACCAGCTCACAGTGCTTTGGATCATTGATTAATAATAAATAATAAATAATAAATAATAAATAATAAATAATAAATAATAAATAATAAATAATAAATACCCACTGGAGGCATTTCTGGCTCTTTCACATCTCATAGTCTCTCCCTGAACCATTAATGGCTACACTAAGTTGGGATAAAATATATCCTTTATGTGCTCAAAACGTTGTTCAAGTTTATACATGTTTGAAAATTAACACAATGTTCTGATTTGGACAAAATGCCACTAATAATCAAATCTTGAGATATATTATCCCCTCAGAAAAGTCGATGCCAGAGCATCTTGGACTAGAGAGGAGCACCAGAGCAATGCTGTCCTGTGAGCAGAGATGTTCAGCAGCCAAGAACAGCCTGGCCCAGACCCAGCAAGTGAAAAACCTGTACCAGTCAAGAATGCTGCACAACACCTCCCAGTCTCACACTTCATATGAAAAAGTTTCTGCAATTATGCTTCTCTGGCAGGTAAAAAGCATGGAAAAAGTAACATGCCTTGTGGAGAGGACATGTGACACCAGCCTCAAACACATCATAATCCAGAATATCATGGAATACCAGGATGGTTTGGGTTGGGAAGGGACCTCAAAGCCCATCCTGTCCCACCCCCTGCCATGGGCAGGGACACCTTCCACTGTCCCAGGCTGCTCCAAGCCCTGTCCAGCCTGGCCTTGGACACTGCCAGGGACCCAGGGACAGCCACAGCTTCTCTGGGCACCCTGTGCCACCCTCCCAGGTAAGGATTCTCTCCAATATCCCATCTAATCTTTTCCTTTGCCAATGGAAAGCCATTCCCTGTGTCCTCTCCCTCCATCTCTTGTCCCAAGTTCCTCTCCAGCTCTCCTGGAGCTCATTCAGGCACTGGAAGGCCACAAAAAAGCTTCTCTTTTCCAGTCTGATCAATCCCAATTGTCTCAGCCTGGCTCTCAGCAGAGCTGCTCCATCCCTCTGATCATCCTGGTGCCTCCTCTGGACTCACTGCAGCAGCTCCAGGTGGGGTCTCACCTGAGCTGAGCAGAGGGGCAGAATCCAAAGAATACAAGGAGAGGAGGTGGCAATTACCCTCTGATAATTAAGGATAATCCAGAAGGATGTGAATTAACACACAGTGTTCCATAGTCAGGACAGGCAGCCCACCCAGGATGCCACAGCAGCCACCTCAAAATGCCTGATAAGGTCACCTGATCTTGCTTTTGAGAGATTTTTCCCTGATCCAGAGAGAAGAAAGGAGATTTTCAGTGCTTACTGTGGAGGAGTCAGAGTCCAGGGATGGGAGCTGGTCTTTCACTGCAGCAAGGATGGCTCCCCACTGGAATGTCCTGTCCCTCTGCACAGGAGCTGCAGGAGGCTCAGCTGCATGTTCTGCATCCTCACTTTGTGCTTCTGAGGCCATTGGGACAGCTCCCCTTCAAGCAAAGGAAAGATGAGCTTAAGGACATCTCTCCAAACATGAGATAACATCAATCCAAAACAAGGACTAAGTGTGGTTAGGGCAGAGGAATTCCCAGCACTCCCAGCAGGAAATGTTAAAATCTGCATTTTTGGAGCTATTCCTTCCCACCTGGGTTGAGAAAGGGCTGAGAGCACCCCAGGGGCAGTTTAGCCCCTCATTTATAAGTATTTTTTGGGATTCTTAGGCAGGGTGCTGTAACTGCGTGCTCTCCAAGCATGTTCCCATATTCTGCCTGCAAGGATAGGACAGGAGCACAGCAAAGGCAGGCTGACACCTCTGCTCCCAGCTGGATTGACTCCTCTTCCCAATTTCCCTCACACTCCCCTCCTCACTACTCAAAAGAGATAAAATGATCACAAAGTCATGGAATCTCATAATGGTTTGGGTTGCAATGGAGCTTAAAGACTATCTCCTTCTACCCACCTGCCATAGGCAGGGAACTTTCCATGTGATTCATGTTTACTTTTGTTTTCACTGGATTTTTATACAAAAAATAGTTAAGAATAGGCACATTCATGGACTTTGACCTCTCAAAGTGTTTCTAAAGTGGATTCTTTCCTTCTGTTCCTTGATGTCCATGAGAAATTGAGACAACACAGAAGGAACTGCAGCTGAATTAAGAGGTCAGATAATTCACCCTCACAAAAAAAACCCTTTACATTTTATGCTATGATCACATGGTTTTCTGGGCGATCAAACATGAGAGTAAATGATTTCTGGTTCAGAGGTTTCACAGAATACCCAGGGCTGGAAGAGACCCACAAGGACCATCAGAGGTTGGTGACTGTGTTGTTCAGGACTGAAATGACTGCTCAGGGGATCACACTGGCACAGTAAAAGTCCTCAAAATGTGAAGTCAAACTCAACTTACTCCCTGGGAAGTTTAAAACTTGCAAATTTCCTCTGTAGATACTTCATAGGCCACAGCTCTGGTAGTTTCGTTGGTGTGAGACAACCCTGAATTTCACTTAGATAAAGAAGAGGGAAATCCTCATGGCTGGAGCTCTGTGCTCTGACACTGAGCACAGCTTGCCCAGGGTCACAGGAGCCCCCTGGGGATAAAACAAACTGCCTAGTATGGCTCCCTGTGCCAAATTCTGAGCTAAATATCCCACGGTTATGGATGGACACTGCATCTGACTTGTCAGTCAGCTAATGCAGCATCCTGTGTGGGAGCACACAGTGCTCTGTGTCCACAACAAACCCTTGTCAGCAGCAGCACTGCTGGCACTCTCTGTGCAGCTTGGGCATGGAGGTGGTAGCTCGAAGGTTGGACTTGATGATCTTGGAGGTCTTTTCCAGCCTTAATGACTCCATGACTCTGAGACTTGAAACCCTGAGCCTCTCTGTGTCACCAGAAGTGACGTTTGCTGGGAAGGAGAGGCAGTGAGGATACCAGCAGTGGTGGAATGTTGGATCCCAGAAATCTGGTGGTTTTGGGCTTTCTGTGCTTTCTGGCACTGACCCCCAGGAGAACACTGCTTTTGACCTGAGGCCTTAGAGACAGCTTCTAAATATGAGTGGTGAAGTAGGAATCACAAGTGTTTAGTGAAGTAAGTGTGTGCTTTCACAAGGTGATGGGTTTTAAATCTGAGGTTTTTATAGTATAGTAATAGGTATAGGACAAGATAGAAGTTTTTGAGCGTTGTCTCTTTGTTCATCTTTCTTCTTCTTCCTTCTTCTTCTTCATGGGTTTCAGGCAGTAGTTTCTGGTTGGTCAGTTAGTGTCACTCTAAGGGTCATGGAAATCTAGTTATTTAGTCAAAAGTATAAATAAGTGTTAATTCTCTATTAAACTGTTTAGCCTTAAAAGACCTTGTAACAGTTGCCTCTGTAACCATTTTTCCTTACTTCTAGCAAGGAGCTGGAAGTGCTGTCATACTGTCTGCACTTTCTGTTAAGATGTAATAAACATCCAAGCCCGAACACGAGAAAAACTGTTTCAATCGTGTTTCTGTTAATCCTGGCTCTAAAGGAAAACAGTCGAGACTGATGACAAACCACTAATGAGGTGGGCAAAGCCCCCGCACCGCTGCCTACAGTGGCAGACAGAGCTTGGCCTGGGGGCTGAGCCCCCGCAGCCCCGGTGCAGCACCGGGCCAGGGCCGGGCCCGCCTGAGGGATCCCCTCACAGCCCCGCCATGGCGGCCGCGCGGCGCACGCGCACCGTCCCCATGGCAACGCTACTCCCGAGCCCCCAGCCCCGCCCCGCTCTCCTGCCCTCACTCACGGCGCCCACCGCCCTGCTCAGCGCCGGGCCGGACCGCGGGCACAGCGAACCGGAGGCACCGGGACAAGCACAGAGCCGGGACAGCGCGGCGGGGCCGCGTCCTCGGGGGCTGCTCGCTACAACCGCCCGCCGCCAGCCTCAACCCCATTGGCTGCCCTGCGCCCCGCCCCTCACTCGGCCTCCTCCCATTGGCCCGGCGCCGCGGAGGCTCCTGGGTGTTGTAGTTCGCCTCCCGGGAAGGTGGGGGTGCTCCCGGCATGCCTTGCGCGGGCGGGACTACTTCCGGCGGCGACGCGCACCGGGGAGCAGGTGAGGGACGGGACGGGACGGGACGGGACGGGACGGGACGGGACGGGACGGGACGGGACGGGACGGGACGGGACGGTGGCACTCCTCGCTGAGGCCGGCCCCGGGCAGTTCCCGTCCTCGGTAGGCCCGTGGCCGTAGCGGTTCCTACCCGCTCGCTGAAGCGTGCGGTGCTGAGGCCGCGTTGCCGGCAGGGCCGCGAGGGGAGCGGGTGCGGGGGTAACGCCCCCGGGCCGTTTCGCTGTGAGGCGTTCGGTAACAGCCGCGTGGCGGCCGCTGGGTCCGCCTCAGGTGCGTTGTGGGGTGACCGGAGCGTGGCCGGGCCGAGCCCTGCGGGTGCCGTGTCCGGCTGCCTTGGCGGGCACAGCCCCTGACAGGGGAAATGTGCTCCCTAATGTGGCTGCTCGAGTGCTTTTGTGCCTCTTACCTCGTTTTTCTGAGGTTGTTTGATGTGCTTGAATGTGCCTGAGGGTGACAGGCTCGTGGTGGAATCACTCAGCTTGGAAAGGACCTTTAAGATCATAGAGTCCAAACATTAAAAGATAAAGAACTTGGTGTATTTTGTGTGTTTTTAACAGACGTGGGTAGAATTGAACTTGAGTGTTATGGGTTCAGGAATGTTTTCTCTCGCCCAGCTCAGGAACCTGCTGTGGTTCCTGCAGCTGTGTTTTGTGCCAGCTGAGTCAGTCAGTCATACACTGCAAAAATGAGACGTTCTGGTTCCTGTTGTTGTGGCTGAGCTGGCAACAATTGCGCCTAAAAAGGGATGTAAAAAGGCTTTTTTTACTCCCTCCAATAAGTTGTTGCTGGATTTAGTGGAAACAGAACTAAGTCAGGAGCAGAAGAAGAGTGTGTTCCTGCTCTGCCTTGGTGGCAGAGTCCTGGGGGCAACCACGATATCAGAAGTCTCTAAAGCTGTTGGAGAATGTCCAAAGGAGGGACACGGGCATGGGGAAGGCTCTGAGGAGCAGCTGAGGGCACTTGGATTGTTCAGCTGGAGAAGGAGACTGAGGGCAGAGCTCAGCAGGGGCTGCAGCTCCAATCTCTGCTCCTTGGGACTGGCACAGGACCAGGGAAGGGCTGGAGCTGGTCCAGGGGAGGTTTAGCTTGGATCTCAGAGGGTGCTGGGCACTGCCCAGGCTCCCCAGGGAATGGGCACGGCCCCGAGGCTGCCAGAGCTCCAGGAGTGTTTGGACAGCACTGCCAGGGATGGACAGGGTGGGATTGCTGGGGTGTCTGTGCAGGGCCAGGAGTGAGACTGCATGATCCCTGGGGGTCCCTCCCCACTCAGAATATTTATTCCATGACTCTCTCTTGTCAATTTGTTGGTTCCGTTGGAACTTCCATGCTTGTGCTGCCTTGGGAGTCCCTATTCTGGGATAGAAGGACACATGTGGATGCCACTTTGCTTGTGGGAGGAGACGTGAGAGAGTGAATTGAGCAGGGCCTGCTGAGGTTGATTAATGGGCAGGGTTGGATTTGTTCTGTGTTGGGGGCTGGTTGCTTCTCAGATCACCTCCCATTTATTGTAGTGTGGCCCTAAGGTGCTTTATTGCTTCAGTTTTCGTACTAAGTTGGTTTTTTTCTCTTCCTTTTGGTTTGCTCAAACAGCAAACTCCAAATCCAGGGCAATGTGGGGTTTGCTGCCTGCTCTGTGCCCCAGCACTGTAGAGCTCTGACCCTGATAAATAGCTGAGTGCCAGTAGACTAAATTAAATAATAAAAATAATAACAGCAACCTCATGGGTGTCATGGCTTGGCCCCAGCTGGTTACTGAAAAAAAAAAAAAGGTACTAAGCTGTTGCTTTTCCTTGGTTCATCCCAGTAGGATGGGGAGGAGAATCAGAAAAGAAAGTAAAAAACCTCATGACTTGAGGTAAGAACAACTTGATTATTGAAACAAAGTAAAATATAATGATAATAATAATTATAATAAGAAAATAAACGCAAAAGAAACTGAAAAGCAACATGGTTGCTCAGCACTTGCTGATTCCCATCCCATATCCAGGCTGTGATTGGCCCCTCCCAGCCACACTCCCCAGTTCCTGTACTGGGAGTGATGTTCTGAGGAATGGAATATCCTTCTGGCCAGTTTGGGTCAGCTCTCCCCTGGCTTCTTGGGCACCTCCATGCTAGCACAGCATGGGAAACTGGGAAGTCCTTGCTTTAGGGTAAGCACTTCAGTGTGTTATCAGCATTCTTCTCATCCTGAATCCAAAACAGCCTGTGCCAGCTGCTGGGAAGACAAAGAACTCTGTCCCAGCTGACAGCAGAGCTGAGGGAGGTCTGTAACAAATGTGAAATGGTAATGGTAATGTCTGTAACAAATGGTCACTGTGCCCCAAAGCAGGGGAACAGCCTGTGAATGGTCTGGAGGTCTTTGTCAAACTTATTCTCAGTAACCCAGTGTCCCTCAGTGCTCTCGTATTTGCTTTGACGGGGATTTTTTTTGTGGGCTTTATATGAAATATTCCATGCTATGACTTGAGCTTCTTAGGTTCTCTGGTGGCTCCCCCATCCCTGGAAGTGTCCAAGGCCAGCTCAGATGGGGTTTGGAGCAAGCAGGGACAGTGGAAGGTGTCCTGCTCATGGCAGGGGGTGGATAGGATGAGCTCTGAAGTCCTTTCCAACCCAAACTATCCTGGTATTCTGTGATATGATGGATTATTATGTATTGGATGCTCGTGTCACATATCCCCTCCAGGCTCCTCCTCTTTGCACAGACAACCCCAATTTTGTTTCATTCAGGTCTTTCCATTTCAGTCCTGAGGGCTCTGATCACTCTTGTTGTCCTGGAGATTGTGAGCAGCTGTCCTCAGGTGCTTGCAAAGCTGACAACCTGTGACATTTCAGAGCTTTAAAAAATAAAAATCAAAAAGCAAATCTGTAGGCAGAGAACAGGGGAGGTGGAGGAGGGAGGCTGGATGTCCTGTCCTTATTGCCCTGCTGACCATGGATCACCTCACCGAGGCTGCATTGGTGACTTGTACCTGAGAGTGGCTGATTCTGACAAGGACCAACCACCTGAGTGGTTTATAATTAATGTACCCAATTAACAAGAAGGGTGGAGAACAAAGCTTCACCTGCACCTAAATGTGCTTCTACAACCTGCCCTGGGTTTTACCTCCTTTCTCTGCCCTTTGACTTTCCTGGGGCAGCTTTAATCTGTTTTAGTGAGAAACTCCTACTTTTCCCCTTATGATCCACTTCAGTCCATTCAGCTCTCCTTATGTTTTTGGTTATGAGGTGTTCAGGCCTTGTGCTCTGCATATTCTTGTCTGAGGCCTCTGGGTCAGTGCTGTACAAATTGCTGCTGTCAGGCAAAGTAGGTGCTTTTACTAAAAGGAAATGGTTTCTTACCAACTGATGAAGTAGAATAGATGGTGCTTTTGTAGTCTTAAGCTGAAGATGAAGTTGGGAGAGAAAGGATCCAGGTAGGAAGTGAAGAGGTAGGAATTAAAGGTGTTTTCTTATACAAATAGAGGCTGGTGCTTGCAAGGCAAAGACTCCCAGTTGCTCAGAAAACAGGAGTATGGTCTTGAAATGTTACAGCTGAGAGAATCTGAGGAGCAACTGCTGCTGACAAGCCTGTTCCTGCTCTTTTATTCCTCACCAGTGCCACATTTGGCATTTGCCTGACCCTAGAATGAATCAAAGGAATTAAACTGGCGAGAAGTTTTTGTGTTGACTTAGCTTATGTAGGCAAAGCCCAGGAGTGCTGTGTGGTGGGCAGTGAGACTGCAGGGAGGGGAAGGCAATTCCCATGGGATTGCCTGGGCTGTGGATCTCCTTCCCTGGAGCTATTCAAGGCCCACCTGGACACAGCCCTGTGTAATGTGCTCAGAGGACCCTGCTTGAGCAGGGAGGTTGGGTGAGATGACACCCAGGGGTCCCTTCCAACACAAACCACTCTGGGATTGTGTGCTGGGGGCTGGATGCTGTGTCCTGGAGCTGAGCAGCTCTTCATGGAGTGGCAGACAAGAACACTCTCCTGTTAGAGGTTCAAATGATTAATCTGCAATCGCTCCCTAAGGCTGGGGCTGGGATGAACCTTTCAGGCAGTCGTGGAGCTGGAGGAGCTGTGTAATTCAGTTGTGTCTGCAGGAGGGGGCTGTGCTCGGATATTGAATGGGAAGGTGTGCTGATGCTCCCAGCGTTTCAGCGTCTGCCAGGATTCACTCAGGTGGGGCTGGGCTGCCTGTGAAGAACTGAAACAATAAATGGTAGAAATAATCTGCTTAAACCTGATGGCAGTGGAGAGTGCACCCTGTTCAGGTGACAGAGTGTTTCTGGGAGCAGTTGTCACTATTAATGACTGTGTCTAAATTAAATCAGGGCCATCCTCTAAAGCAAGACAGTTGGACAAGACCAGGAATGTCTGACACATTAATTCTTAATTCTCTCCCTGCATTATAAGACATGCAGAGCAAGAATTACATCTTTTTGTATAACACTAAGCCTACCTTCAGCTCTTAAATAGATGTTTAGTCTTCTCTTGCCGAGGTTATTCAAATCTGCCTTAGGCATGTTTGGATTAGGCAGGGAGGAAATAAAACCACTGCTTCTGCAATCTTCAAATGAGATATGAAAGCTGTGGGGTTTAGCATTATTGCCTTTTATTTTTCCAGTGTATTGGAATCCCAGAGTTTCCCGCAGCAAGAGAAAACTTCGGCAAAAAAACTTCAGCAAAATCTTCTCAGCAACAGTTATTTCTTCGGGCTGAGGACTCAATCAAAGTCGAGGTAAGAATTTGAAACCCCACACATCCGAGCTGGCCTCACCTTCCTTGGCGCTGCAGTTCTCCGGCGAGCAGGGGCCAGCAGCTGAGTGCCGTGCTGTGTTTGGCTCCTCAGGCCGGGATGTCGGAGCTCAGTGACGAGGCCAGCGAGTCGGAGCTGCTGAGCCGCAGCCTCTCCATGTGGCACGGGGCGGGACACGCGCAGTGCCGGGAAGAGCTGGACGTGCCCCTGGACCTGCACACCGCCTCCTCCGTCGGCCAGTACCAGGTGGTGCAGGACTGCATCCAGCGGTGAGAGAGCGGCTGCGGGGCCACGGCTGGGCTGGGAGAGCCCAAATGAGGGATAGGGGCTCCAGGTGGCTCTGTAAAATGCTGGTTATTGTATCTAAAGGATCCAGCAATTCACGGGTCGTGGGTGACAAGAGCCCAGCCCACAGCGGTCAGCGTCAGCTGTAGGCTCATCCGAAGCCAACTCTAGTTCTGGTTACAATGCATTTTATACTTTTCATTGCAGAGAATCTTAAAACATGGCAACCAATGAACACCTTTACTATTATTACCTTTAGCCTGTCACAACTACTAACATTACCATATTCATGTTACTATTTTCCAATCACAAAGGGTTAGTATGTTACAGTTTAAGCTAGGAGTTTTTTCAGTTTTCTTGCAGTGAAAAATTCTGAGATCTTTTTTCTACTTGCAACATTGGCTTTCTTGTTTGTCTGTGAAAATCTTTCTGCTTGGTAAAGACATCTTTTGTTTGAGGTGGATTTATCCTTTGCTCTAAGTCATAAAAACCCCTTCCAAGTCACTTGCTCTTTGCCTTCTAATTACCCAGTAAGACTGGCCCAGCAATTCTTTTCTTCTATATCAAAACTTGCTATCATGTCTCTTCCTCCTTCAGATTCTACATTCAGAGATATTTCTGTTATACATACATATCTGTGAGACCTTCCTGTCAAATCCTTCTCCTTCCCAACACTGGGTGCCACCTGCTCAGCTGTGGCTGTCACACTGCTCAGGGCAGCAGGGACACATCACTGGGACTCCCAAAGGGTTCTTACAAAGTTTCCAGGGATAAATCTGCTGATAAATCTGCTTAGTGTTTTAGTGGGAGGTGTGTCCTCCCCCGTGTACTAGTGGTGGGTGTTTGTACCACTTAATTAGTGGTTTGTTTTAGGGATTTTTTGCTTTTATTTAGGGTTAAAAAGTACACGAAGGAAATGGAATTTCTTGTGTTTGGGTTTGGTTGTTTATTAAATTTTATTAAAAAGTACAGAGTGTTTAGTAGTACTTCTAGCCATTTGCTAGAAGCAAGGAAAAATGGAAGAGGATTTAGCTTTTACAAGGAGGTTTAAAGTTAACCAGTTTAATAGAGAATTAGCATGTATATTATTTATTTTTTTAACTTAACAATTAAATTTTTATGACTTTTAGTGTGACATTAACTGTTTAACTACAAACTATTACTTGAAATTTATGAAGAAGGAAGATAAATACTGGAACAGACACCACCCAGAATCTTCACATACACTTATTTCACTGCACACTCATGATTTTAACTTCATCACTCAAATTTGGAAGCCTTCTCCAAGGCCTCAGGTCAAAAGTGGTGTTCTCCAGGGGGTCAGTGCCAGAAAGTACAGAAAGCTTTCTGGAAAAACCCAGGTTTCTGGAATCCAACATCCCCATGGCAGGGGGGTGGAATGAGGTGGCCTTTAAGGTCCCTTCTGCCCCAGACCATTGTGTGATTCTGCAGTCTGGGGTAGGCTGTGCTGAGCTGGTAAGAATTCCCATGCAGGCTTCAGTGGTAGATGATAACAGGAGTCTGCAGAAGCCAGCTGTGGTGCTCAGCTCCAGGACAGGAGTTCATGTGACTTCTTTGCTCTGCTCCTTAGTGGAGACCTGGATTTGAACCAGAGGAACTGTGGGGGCTGGACCCCACTCATGTACGCTTCCTACATCGGCCACGACAACATCGTGCACCTGCTGCTGGAAGCAGGAGTCAACGTCAACATCCCCACCCCTGAAGGCCAGACTCCCCTCATGCTGGCCTCCAGCTGTGGCAATGAGAGTGTTGCTTACTTCCTTCTGCAGGTGTGTATCCCATAAAAAACAGGGAAAGCCACAGCACGTGGTTTAAATGCTCAGGGTGGGATTATCCACGAGCTGCCACTTTGTGTTCTGTTGTGAGTTCTGCTTCGTGCTGGGATTTAATTTAAACTCCTGTGTCCCAGCATGGAGGGGCAGTGGCTGAAAGCCTGAGCAGAGCAGATGCACTGAGCAATATTGTTGGTTCTCTTACAGCAAGGGGCAGAGCTGGAGATGAAAGACATTCATGGCTGGACTGCCCTGTTCCACTGCACCAGCGCTGGGCACCAGCAGATGGTCAAGTTCCTACTGGAGAATGGGGCAAATGCCAACTGCAAGTAAGGAGGAATCTGTCATTTCATTGTCATTTGTCATTCAGTGTGAAAGCAGCAGCTGGCAGATGAGCACACTCCAACAGACACCTGCTTTAATCTTCCCTCTGTACCTTAGGCTGTGTGGCACAGCTAATACAGGGACAGGTGACCTGCAAACTGAATTGAAATCTGCCCAAGCTGTCACTGTTTATTAAACTAAGATCGAGGGAAATTAGATTTACTGCTTGTTTAATTATCAGCTAAACACTGACACCTCGTGAACTCAAGTGCACTTCATAAGTCTTTCTATTGATTATTTTATATATTCAGAATTCAGATTGGTTTTTGAAGTGTGCCCTGCATTCCAATACCATGCCTTGGGGACCACCACACATTTATGTACATGGAATTGCCTGAGGACAACAAGAGGTTCTTGCTTTATTAGCTCCTGCAAAACTGATTTTGGGCTCTTAAAGGCAGATCTGCAGCTGGAAGAGTAATCTGTTACTGTGCAGCCAATTTAGGAGCACTGAATCTCTACAGGGAGTTACAGGACAGCCAGTACATCATAGAGTCTGTGATCAGCAAAGGTTGAAGGGTGGAAATGCTCTGTTAGGGAATAGCAAAAGTGCAGCACAGTTCAACTGTGGTTATACCAGTCTGTGTGTTCTCTCCCCAGGGAGCCAGTGTATGGATACACACCTCTGATGGAAGCAGCTGCTTCTGGCCATGAGATAATTGTTCAGTACCTTCTCAATCATGTAAGTGTCCTGACAGTTCTCTGTGTAGCTGAAAGTCTCTGGTTCCAGCCCTCAGAGGAGCTACCACAAATTTAACACTGCCAAGAAAGAGCATGATGTCATGTTTGCTTCTTGATGACAGTCACCTCTGAAGTCCCAGACTTTTGGGACTGTTTTCAGAGTATCTGCTTCCTGCAGGCTGGTACCACACTGGCCTTGCAGGAGTAGGAGTGAGGTCTGACTGCCCAGATTTAACTGAATAATGACTGAATTAGAAAACAACTGAAGCTGTAATTTTTCAGTTCTATTTACAGGCTAGCATGCTCAGGCTAGTGAGCATCTGCATCCAAAAGCTCATGAGCATGCAGGGCTCTTACACAGTTTTGTTTTAATCCCATTTGACTGGTCCAGCTTACTGCCAGAAGGAGGCAGCAATACAAAACACTTCAGATCAAACAAACCAATTCCCAGTGGCAATGCACAAGAGCCCTGGGCTATTTGGCATTCAGGAATTGGAGATAACTGGAAAGGCACTCAGGGTATTAGTGCAGCTTGAACTGTTTGTCAAAGGTGAGCCTGTAATGCTGATGGAGGAGCTGAGGCAATGTTGGGGATTTTTTTAATACACATATTTCTTTTTTACACTGCTCTGCCATGTGCACTCAAACAGGTATTTTTTTTTGCAGGGAGTGAAGGCAGATGTCAGAGATAACACTGGAGCCACAGCACGGACCCTGGCCATGAAGTATGGCCACACCAAGATTGTGGGGCTCATAGATTTGCATGCAGCCCCAGTGCCCAAGGTCTTCTGCAGAGGTCCAGGTAACAGATTTTTGACCTTTTTCATTTTAAAATGGAGCCTGAAGTGAGGTTTGATAGTTTGGAAGTATGTTATGCTGTGTAGATGGGGTAGTGCTGCCTGGTCTATCCTGAAAATTCCAGCATTTTTGAGGATGGAAGAGGCATAAATCCAACAGCTCTTGTCTGTTGGCCCCTTTCTGACCTAGGTTAGCTGTTTCACCTTCACTTTTTAACATTTCCCTTTTTCTTTCCACTGCATTTATAGGACAGTAGCAAGTAAAGCAGGCAAATGACTTCCTGTGCTGCTAACAACCTGTGTTTGAACTACAGGCAACTATGAGGAGCTGAGTTCTTCAGATGAATCATGTTCTGCTCCCCAGAGACAGAGACCTGCTCGTAGAACCAAGGGTCCCAGCATCCATGAGGGGCCCCAGGCCTTGGCCAAGATCACAGCAGTTGGGATTGGGGGAAGGAAGCAGTCTTGCTATGGTGAGGACAGTTGGGAACCTGAGGGACAGTCCTCTGAGACCTCAAATGCGCTGCAGCTGTTCCTGCTAGCCATTTTTAATCTGTTTGGGGTTTGTGTGTGGTTCATACAGAACAAAGATAGTTTTGTATGAAGATGTTCACTGTCCAGTGTCTGGGTTAGAAGGAAAACCTCCTGAACTCTTTTGTAAAGGTTGGATATTGATGAGTGGAATACTTTTCTGCTCTCACCTCAATTACTGTTCCCTTGACTCTTGAGAACAGTTCAGTTTCCCTTTTTTTGAGGCAGGCTCAATTTGAGAGCCTTTCTGGAGCTGATGTTAGGGAGGTGCTAGGAGTGGCCAAGAAATCGTTGATCATGAGAGTGAACTTGTGAGTTTTGCCTTCCCTGATGCTTGAAATGCTTCTAAAAATGAAATTGCAAAACCTTTGCAATAAACCAAGAGAAAGGTGATCCCAGTTCAAGCATCCTGGATGCAGTGCTAGGAGGTTTGTTTTACTGTGTGTCATAGGTATTTCTCAGACTGGTTGCCTGGAATTACCAAGATTATGGACTTGAAAGCATGTTCAAAGCTCAGTTCATTCTCTTAAACACAAATATTATCCCCCAGGCTGTATTGGAATGATACTGTCAGCTTCTTAAATGCCAGAGGGATGCTCCTGGTATTTTAGCACAGCTGGGGGTTGGTTCTGCAGGGTGTGCAGGGCTGCTCTCCTAAGCAGCTGTTTCTCCTCTTTCATAATCTGGCTATAAAGAGGAGAGGGAGGTGCTGGAAGCTGCTGTTTAAGGTACATCTCTGCTATGAAGTTTCTCTGGCTTTCTTTCAATGGAAGCATGTAAATGAAGTACATGTGCTGTGGGGTCATGTGAGGGAACTGCAGGAACCTGCATTTTTCAGGTGCTCTCTGTGTTTTTTAGAATGAAATTTGTCAGCTGTGAGCACAGTCTCTCATTTTGGTTATTTCAGATCCTGAATTGGTTACATTTTCTGCAGCAGCCTCCCTGATTAACTCGCATCCTAATCCCTGTTCTCCCTTGTGTTGCACACAGAGCAGGTGCCCCCTCAGGGCTATGTCACCTTCAGCAATGATGGCAGCTGTGAGTCAGGTGTCATCAGGAACAGGGATGTCACCTCTCCCATCAACGAGCTGGATGTGGAGAGCAGCAGCAGCAGGGGTAAGTCAGTGCCTCAGAAATGGGCCAGCTTCAGTGCACACCTGGGGGTGAGTCCAGGCCTTGGCTTCCCTTCCCACTAAGATGCTGAGACTGGGGTGTCTCTCCTGAGGGAAGGCTGGGATGGTTTAGCTACAGAAGATAAAGGTCAGTGTGGTAATTTCATCAATCTGTACAAATAATCTGAAAGAGGGTGGGAAGAAGACAGAGCATGGCTGTTGCCAGAAGTGTCTGGTGACAAACAGACTTGGGGAAAGATGAGTGCTGGGGATCAGATGTGAAATCTCTGCCTCAGGGTTATCTTGTATCCTGAGTGCTGCATGTGAAGCCTTGCTCTGGATCTCCCCTTCCTTTATACGTCCAGGAGGTTTTTCTGGTAACTGTAACAAAACCAGAATGTAATCAAGTTGTTAATTCAACTTTTTTTTCCTGTTCCTTTCCAGAGGATAGTGCTTTGTCCAGCAACAGCTTGGGGACTGTCAGGAGCAGCAGCAGCAGCAGTGAATGCCTAATTAGAGTCCCGGGAGTCAGCAGTGAAGGCTCCTTGGAAAGCAATGAGGTGGATTTCCCGTTTTCTGCCTTCAGCTTGGCCTGTGCTTTCACCCTTGAGTGACTCCCACAGGAGCCTGTAGGACCAGGCTGGGTGAGGGAATGCTGTTCCAGGGACGGGAAAGCCAAAGAAGGGGAAGAGGTTGGAGGTCACTCAGCTCACATGGGTCAGGGCAGCTCTGGGGCTGCAGTGCAAAAGGGCTTTTAGGTCTTGGCGTCTGCATTTGTTAGCCCCCCCTGATCCTGACATCTCTGCACAATCATCCCTTACATTCTGTGGGTGTTTTTTCCCTTTTCCAGGACTCTGACCATGCCAACAGCCCCCCGAGTCGGAAACAAGCCAAGAGCTTCAAGGGCAAGGCCCGCTACAGCAACAGTGACAGCCACTGCCTGGGGAATGCTGGGGGCTGCAGCCAGCACCTGGTCCTTCCTGAGCCCCCAGCCTACACAGGGCCCCAGGTAACCACAGACTTGTCCTGCAGGCTCTGTCACTGTACCGGGCCTGGGAGGCTTTTCCAAGGTCACCGAAACACTTGGCATTCCAAACCTCTGCCCCAACTTAAATGCTTGTGAAATGGCAATTTCTTGTAGAGGAGCTGTCTGCTGAGATGCACATGTTGCTTGGGGGGTGTCCTAGACCCTTCAGCCTGTGGGTGTGCCATCAAACCTGGCAGTGGAGTGGGGGCTGGGGTAGCTGGTTCTGTGTCATTCTGCTCTGCACTTGTCAGAAGAGGCCATGGCTGCAGCAGAGCCAGTCCTGGTGTGTGACTGTGGAGAAGAGCAGGGAACCATGGGAAGTCGTGGTTGCTACTGGAACCCAGAAAGGTGTTACAACAGCACAAGGAAGCAGATATTCATGACTAGGAGGAATGGTGATGCTTTTGTTGTGAGGGTGTAAATAAGCTTGTTTTGTCGGGGCTGCAGGATCTGGCAACATTCCTTGAGGAGATTGGGTGCCTGAAGTACCTGCAGGTGTTTGAGGAGCAAGATGTGGACCTCAGGATTTTCCTGACCCTCACAGAGAGTGACCTGAAGGAAATAGGCATCACGTGAGTGTCTGTCCTGTCCTTCCCAGCCTTCCCCTACAAACCATGGCCAGCCTGCTCAGGAAGGTCTAGCTGGGGAGCACTGCTCTCTTCTGGCTGCCTCCCACACAACTTGACATGCCCATGTCCACACTCCTCCTTCTGGAGCTACCTTGGAGAGACCAGGACACTGCGGAGGGGCTCAGGGACAGGTGGTGCAGGGCTTTGACCCCTGTCTGTTCCATCCCCCCAGGCTGTTTGGCCCCAAGAGGAAGATGACGTCGGCCATCGCGCGCTGGCACAGCAGTGCCCGCCCGCCCAGCGACGCGCTGGAGCTGGCCTATGCTGATCGGCTGGAGGCAGAGATGCAGGAATTGGCCATCCAGCTGCACAAGGTGAGGCTGCTGTGAGCTCCTCAGGGCCCCACACCTTCCCTGCAGGAAAGTGATCAGTGCTGTGTTTTTGTTGAGCCTCTGATGTTTTTTCCTTCACCTCAAGCCACAGCGTGTAGTGGACATGCTTGGTGTCAAGTGCACCATAAGTACAGCTTACCCACTCCTCATCCTCTGTGCTCCTTTGTGTCTGTTTCCCATCCAACTGAGAGCTGCAGGAATCAAATCTCTCCTCTTGCCTAGCAGTGTCATTTTTATGAAGTTGTGCAGCCATCAGTGAACAGACAAGTTTGGGAAATTTGGATTCACAAGTAACTTTGTAAACAGAGAGGAAGGGGGAATTGTAACTGTGGGGCTGGGTTTAGTGTGGAGAGATCTGTACTCAGTGTGTGAGCTTCATCCAGCCTCCTTTCCCACTGCAAAGGAACACTCTGGCTGCTTAAGGCATTAAAATAGCAGGGACTCGAGAGCAGCAGGTGTGAGATGCTCAGTGCTCCCAGGCTGATCCCCAGTGTGCTCTGCTGCAGAGGTGTGAAGAGGTGCAGATGATGAAGGGCCAGGTGTGCCAGGAGCAGAAGCTGCGTGCAGTGGCTGAGAGCTGTTTGATGGAGCGGGATGAGACCTGGAATGCCATCCAGTGCCAGCTGGGAGAGGCTCAGGCCATCACCAAAGATGCTGGAGTCCTGCTGGATCAGATCATGTGAGTCATTCCCACTGAGACTGCTGGGCAATGGGATTTGGGGTCACATTGGCAGCCTTACAGGTGATGCTCAGGGTAAGGCAGGAGAGCTCACCCAGCACCTGAACACATTTGGATCCTGCCACAGCCACATGTGAAGCTTGGGCCAGATGCATGAGCTGGAAGTGGCCTTTTTGGGGGTGCTGAGTGCTCCTGTTTCAACCAGAAGCAGCCAAAAGGCTGAGGCTGTGCTTATCCAGTGCCCAGGGTAAAACTTGGTGGTCAGGTGAATCCAAAAAGGAGATTTTAACCCATACCCTACCAAATGATGTGCAGTGACTCGCAAGTGAAGACCTTTTCTTGCTTTGTGACAGCTGGCAGAATAATCTGAATAACCTCTTGACACTCCTTTTATGATGCTTTTCTTTGTGCCCCAGTTGGACTCCTGTCATGGGCCTTGTTCTGTCCAGTGATACAACAGGGACATCCCTGAAAGTGGCCTAAATCCTGCTGCTTATGGATCCGAGCCCAAGGGAGTGGGGTTTGCTTGCTGCCAAGCCAGGGTGAGCTGAAGGTGGATCCAGAAGCTCAGCAGAGCAATAATCCCAGTGCCAAGGGCAGAGCCTGGCTTTTCTCCCTAGCTGAGGAGCTGAGGCTGCTGTAGAAGGGCCCTGCCATGCTCTGAATGTACACTGCTTGAATTGGTGATGACAGCCTGAGATCCTGGCTGTCCTAGGTTGTTTCCTTAGAGGAAATATTAGAAACCTTGGATTGGGCCTGATTCTCACACAGCCCCTAGCTTGGGCTTCCTACTGCTCACCCCAGCCCCTCCTTGTCTTGTTCCCCCCAGAGCCCCTCTGTGCCCGGGGCAGAGCTGGCTGTGGCTGCAGATGGGGAGCAGAGCTGGGAGCTGAGCAGCGCCAGCGCCCCGAGCTTGTGCTGAGGCACCCCTTCCTCTTGCCAGGAAGCAGCAAGGAGCAGGTTGTGCCCCAGGGCCTTAGAGGCGCTGCCCCACGCAGGTACTGCAGTGCAGGAGTGTGCAGTGTCCCCCCCAGCGTGTCCCTGATGGCCTTGGTGTGTTTGGCAGGAGCTGCCAGGCAGAGCTGTCATCGCGGCTGGCCCCGGAGCGCGCGGGCGATGGAGACGCGCGGCAGCAGCACGGCACCGGGGAGAGCCGGCGGCCTGGGGAGCGCCCAGGTGAGAGCAGCTCCAGCTGCAGGGGGGCAGTGAGCACCAGGAGAGCCCAGGGCAACCCCCCTGCTTGTCTTCCCTTGCTGGAAGTCAGTTGGGAATGGATGAACAGCCAAACTCTTAGAGCGAGTTTAATTCTCGCTCAGGAGAACCGTTTAAAACTCTCAGAGCATTTGGAGTGGAACTTGCAGAGTTTCTCAGCAAGTTTTGGGGTCTGGCAGGTATTTGTTGCTAAAAATGCCACGCTGTAGCACAGGCCTCAGTGGCAGCCCTGCTTCAGAGACCTGTACTTCAGGCTCCTTACCACCCTGTGCACTAGAGCAGGGTCTGAGCAGATGTAGTTGATTCCCTAACCCACTTTGGGGATTTTGCTGTTGGATCTGTGGGACAAACCCCTGTGGCTGGGCAGGCCTGACCCAGCAGCTCCTTATCCCTAGGAGTTGGTAAATGATCTCTGGAAGTGCTCAAGGCCAGGCTGAAGGGAAGTTGGAACAATCTGGTCTAGTGTAAGGTGTCCCTGTCCATGGCAGGGGGTGGAATGGGATGGGCTTTAACGTCCTTTGCAGCTCAAACCATCCCATGATGCTGAGATTCTCTGATCTTGCTGCCTGTGACATGTTCCTAGTGAGACAAGTGTAGATCCTGCTGATTTATGTCTGATACATTTAATCCCTTTGAGGTTCTCTTAATAAACAACCCAGCCAGTCTAAAAATGTAAATTCCAAAGTGGTAGAATTGCCAGAAAACTCCTCAGTTTGGCACAGACAGCTCCAGCTCTTTTCCTCTGTGATTCAGAACCCCCAACTGGAATCCCTTTGGTTGGGGATGCTTCCCAGCAGCACCATTCCCTTGTGTGCTCTGTCCCAGAGGGCTGCAGATGGATTAACTGTGTCCCTGTCCTTGCAGTGCTGGAAGGATGGCCACCTTCCCTGAAGTCCCTGAGCTTGCCTGAGCTGTCAGCTGTGCTGGAGGAGTGTGTGGGAGAGATGGGTAAGGTGGGAAGGACTCTGGGCATGTGGAGGGACTGTTGTGCTGGGGGGGCATGGCTGGGTGGGGTTTGGTGGTTTGGAGTGGTTGTTGGGAAAGACCCCACAGTCCCTGCTGGTTCAGGGAAGTCTCCAGACTCTGGAGTTGGTGCTGTTCTTGCTGCAGATCTTGGGCTCTGCATCATCCCCTGGTGACAGGTCCAGGCTGAGAGGTGGGGGTGGAGGGTGGTCCTTGCCCCTCCTGCTCAGTGTTGAGCTGCTGGAAATAATTCCCTAATCCTGTATCCTGGTCTCCTGGTGACAGGAAATTGCCCCAGCAACTTGCAGACAGTAGAGACACCCCTGTTGTCAGAGCAGGAAGGCAGCACAGCAGTGGCTGAGTGCAGCCTGTTCTTTCCTGCTTCCTGGCCCCTTCCTAATGCTGCTTTTTCCCTTTGGTTTGTCCTCAGGAAAAGCTCTGCAGACTGTGACTCAAAACCTCCAAAGGCTCCAAGCCCTTGGGCAGAGCGGGCAGAGCTGGCCAAAGCCATAACAGAGCCAGGAGGGTGAGTGGGAACAACTGCCCTGCCCAGCCCCGGGCTGTGGCAGCGAGGGGACGCCGTCCCTCAGTGCCCAGAGCTTGCTCAGAGCCCACACACCAGGGCTGGGCTCTGCCTCGTCCTTGTGTGCCCTCTGGTTGGCTCTCCCTTTGGGAAATCCACATCCCCCTTGTCCCTTTGTCCCTCCAGAGGGTGACTGTCCCTTTCTCCTGGTGGCTGCAGGAATACTGACGTCGGGTGACTGTTCCACCCGGAAGCTGAGTGTGCCTGGGACAGGGAGCACGGGGCCGTGCCGAGGCCACCGCAGCTGGCAGGACATGGAGGAGGCCGTGGCCACCAGAGAGCACAGCTGGGAGGATGAGGGACAGCAGAGGACAACAACCAGGCCTGACTCAAGGCTCCCAGGATCTCTGTTTGAAAGGTTTAGGTTTGGAGGAGAAGCTCCAAGCTTGGAAGTTTTATCTGCCTTAAGCTTCCTGCAGCCCTTGTTGTTCAGGTCTGGGTGGTGGTAGAAAGGTGGCAGTTGTACACAGCAACCAATTCATTTCTTTTTTCTGCATCCCAAGCTCCCCAGGGCCTCTGAAACGTGTCCCTGGCTCCTCCTGTGCCATGGGGATTGGCCCAGAGAACGGATCTGAGGCCATAAAGAAGGCAGTTTGTTGTGATGGGGTGAAGGGAGTGGAGTTTGATGTTTGGCTCTTTGAGCTGCAGTGGAGCTCAAAGTGCAGCCCCTTTCCTAGTTGGAATGTCTGCTCTACTGCCACCCCAGATCTGGGCTTCAAAGCCTGTTCCTCCAATCAGCCCACTCTGGTTCACTTCGGGTTCTTGCTGTCCTCAGGGGCTGGGTGTGATCACGTTGGTGGTTTAGGAATGGCATTCACTGAAACATTCCCAACTCACCCATTCCCCTCCTCCCCTCCCCTGGGGTGGGATGGAGAGGAGAACTGGAGGTACAAAAGGTGAAGATCACTGGTAGAAATAAAAGCATTTCACTGGAAACAGCAATGAGATAAGGAACAGGATAGCAACAACAGTAATGAAAGTGTAAGGACAGGTCCTGGTCCTGCAGAAATGAATCCTGTGCTGGCCAGAAGCAGGACATCACTGTTACTCCATCCCCCAGAACTTGGCTTTGTGGTCGGTGCTTTATGGCAGAGATCATTGGTCTGGTTTGCCAGGGCCAGGATCCCAGCAATGCAGATGTTCCCCTGGAAAGACAGGAGAGAGAAGGAAGAACTGGGACTGTTGAACTTCCAATGCTTCTGGCAAGCAGGGGAACACCAGGACAGCAGAGCAGGAGCAGGGAGAGCTCTGTGCCCCGTGGGAGGTGGGCAAAGGAACCACAGCCCAGATGGAGCTGTGGTGCCAGGCTTTGCTCCTCAGCACTGCTGCCTTTGATGTGCAGGCTTTGTGTTGGGACTTGGTTCTGCCAGGGCATTCTTGGGTGGGCACTGCCCAGGACAAGCTGTGCAGGAAGAGGCTGCCCTGTCCCTGGGAGTGGGTGAGGAGTCTGGGGCCAGGGACCGTGGTGTAAAGTGGTTTCCAGTGACTCTATTTTCCCTTTTATTCCTGAATCCTATAAGGGGGAAAAACACAATCAAAATCTGAAGTCTGTGAGTGATGGCCTTGATGAATCAGGACAAGTCCCTTTGGGGAGAGGATAGAACTGTGTTCCTTCTGGTTTTTGGACCTTGGGCATAGATCCTAAATATAAAAGCTCACCCAGCTCCATCTTTTCAGCTGGTCACCCCTTCTGATGAGCTGCCAGAGTCCCTTTAGGCAGGGGTGACAAATGGTCTGTCTGCCTGCAGTGTCTGTGCTTCCTGGGGCCAGCCTCTGTCCCAAACCAGGCAGGTATGGCCCTCTCAGCTGTGACCCCCTGTGCCTGGAAGTGTCCCTCCCTCTGGGTGCTGCCTCCTGCTCAGTACAAGGCACTGTTTTTTCATCTAGAGCAAATGCCAAGGAGCACGTGGGCACCCAGTACCAGCTGCAGGAGCTTCACCCTGCAGAGTTTGGATGAGGTGGAGGGAGTTCTCCTCATGCAGCACCCTAGGAAACTCCTCAGAGGGCAGAGGCTGTGCTGGGAAGTGTTCAGGGCTTTGTCCCACATTCCTGTCCCTGGAGGAAGGAGGGGATTGCCAAGGTCTCTCCCTAACCGTGGTGGTGCCTCTGGCTGCAGTAGCACAGACTTGTTCGTGGTATTTCCTTGAAATTAAGGCAAAGTTCCCAAAAAAATCTAAAGGGAAGAAGGGCCTGGGGGCAGCTGGAGAGCCAAGGAAGCCCTGGCTCAGCAGTGCCTTCAGAGTGGGGGGCTGTGCAGAGCAGTGGCTGGAAGGTGACTGTAGGGATTTGGGGCTGGCTTTGCTAAGTCTGAGGCTGAAATAAAGGGGGCTGGGGGGATTAACATGATCTATCCACTAGATTAGAATGCCTGGGAAAAGGGGGGAAGAGTGTGTGTGAAGGGAAAAAGCCCCAAACAGCTGCTGCAGGAGCCCAGGTGTAAAGGCTTCACAAGGGGCTAGCAGGAAGGGGGATCTTCTACAACAGAATATCCCTGAGGAGGCAATTCCTTAACTGCAGGATGTGAAGCAGCATTCCTGTGCAGGCTCTGGGAGTCTGGTGCTACCCTAAAGTCTGAGGAAAAGTAGACTTGGATAAATGAATAAAAGCTGAGATGCCTGTGTGTGGTGTGTGGGTTTCTCTGGAGGGAGCTGGGCAATCATGAATAAGTTCCCTGATTTATTGCAGGACAAGGAGGAATGCACACAGGCTCAGGGGATTGGGATCCCAGCACTGCCTCCATGGGGGATGGGGGGATCCCGTGGGCACTGCTGGAGTGAGTCCAGAGGAAGCCACAGCGATATTCCAATCCAAGGGCTGGAGCCAGGCTCAGAGAGCTGGCTCCTCTCTTCACCTGGAGAAGCTTAGGCCTTCCAGGGCCTAACGGGGCTTCAGGAGAGCTGCAGAGGGACTTGGGACAAGGAATGGTGGTACAGGACACAGGGAATGGCTTCCCACTGCCCTTAGGTGGGATAGTGGGAAGGAATTGTTCCCTGGGAGGGTGGGCAGGCCCTGGCACAGGGTGCCCAGAGAAGCTGTGGCTGCCCCTGGATCCCTGGCAGTGCCCAAGGCCAGGCTGGCTGGGGCTTGGGGCACTCTGGCATAGGGGAAGGTGGCCCTGGAATGGGGATGGGCTTTAAGGTTCCATTCTGAGGCAGCTGGCTGTGCCTAGCAGCTGTTTCCCTCCCCTGGAGCAGACAGAAGCAGCAGTCTCTGCTTGATGAAAAATAAATATTTATTTACATCTGAAAAGAGAGTTAATGTGTAAAATGGTCTTGTGGGGGGTTCCATCGATCCAGGACCGTTCCTGTGTGACTCCAACCTGGTGCAGCCTCATTCCTTGCTTTGTGTGCTCGAGGCAGCTCCTCCGTTGGGCACGGGGAGAGGCTCCCCCAGCCCTTCAGGGAAGGGGCAGGACCTGGAGAACCTCTGTGTCCATGGGCTGGCATCTCCTGGAGCATCCCAGCTGCTTCCTCTGGCCTGGAGGGGATTTTTGTGCATGGCAAAGGAAGGAATGTGGTGGGGATGAGCTCTGGGAGCGTGTCTGTGCTGCTCCTGCAGGTCAGAGTGAGGGGCTGGGGGTGTCTCCAGCTGCTCTGGGCACCTCCAGGGGAGCACAGGACCAGGACAGGAGCAGCCCTGCTCAAACCACACCACCTCAGCTGCTTCCCTTGCTCCTGGGATCCCCAGGCTGCTTGGCCACGGTCAGATGATGCACCCCACTGGAAAGCAAACTCCCAGGGTTTTGGCCTTTGGCCAGCAAAATGTTTCCTGAGCTCCTGCCAGGCCTGCATATCCAGCTTTCCCTCCACAAAGCAGGAGGAGGCTGGGCTGGATGCTGAACCTGGGCTGGGGGAGGTTGGGCTCTGCCCCAGTGAGTTACTGCTCTTAAATCCTTCACTCCCAAGTGATTTTGAGGCTCCATCCTTGGCTCTGACCATGGTGAGGGGGCACCAGGGGGTTCGTGCAGCTGGAGAGCAGCGAGGAGGGGATGAGGGGAGGAGGTGCAGGAGCAGCCCCTCGCTGTGCAGAGCTTTCCAGGGTGGCTGTGGATGTCTGGAGCTGTCAGGGTGAGATGGTCCTGGCCTAGGAGCCAGGGGAGGACGGGAGCCCTGGCTGTGGTGTGGCCCAGGGTGCAGGGTTTGGGCAGCAGCTCCCATTCCCACTGCTGAGGATCAGGCTGCCCCCCCGGCTGCTGCACTCCCAGGGGTGCCCAGGTGAGTGGGGGTGTCCCAGGGGTGCCCAGGTGAGTGTGGGAGGTGTCCTGGGGGAGGCTGCCAGGTTCTGCTGGTGCTCAGGCAGTGGGAGGCAGCAGCAGGTTGTGCCCACACAGCCCTGGTGAGGCCCTGCCGAGGGGACAGCCATGCCTGGCAGGAGCCAGGAGTGCCACCTCCCTCTTGCGTCACAGCAGGGATGTCCCTTCAGCAGCTCCAGTGCCCCAGCCTGGCCATCCCGGGTGGGCACTGCCCAGCACAGCTTCCTCCAGCCAGGCCCTGTGGCCATCGTGGCCAGCAGCTCCTCTGCCCTGGCCTGTCCCCACCTCACTGGGCACAGCAGAGCACCGGGTGGTCGAGCTTCCAGAGCTGCCATTTCTTCTTCATCTCGGACTTGACCTGCCATGGCGGGGAGGGAGCAGGGGCTTGTCCCTGGCTGTGCCCTCCCTGCAGGCACGGGGTGGGGAAGCCGGGCAGGAGGTGCCGTGGCAGGGACAAGGACAAGGACAGGGACAGGGACGTTACCTCCTTGTTGGCAAAGCAGTACAGCACAGCCACCAGGAAGCCCTGCAGGGAGAGCCAGGAGTGAGCCCCCCCCTTCGCTGTCCCTGTGCTGGGGCTGGGATGGGCTTAGGCTCCCCCCAGGCCCCTTCTGGGTGTGTTTAGGGTGAGGTCCCCATGGCAGCACCGCTCTCTCAGGGTAGAGGGTGGCAGAGACGGTGCCACCCTTCCCATGGGAGCAGCACAGGGAGAGCGAGCTCGGAGAGGGATCCCCTGATCTCTGCTCCGCGTGTGCCCAGAGCAAGGACTCGTTTCACTGCCCCCTCACCTGGAAGGAGTTGAGGAAGAGGGTGAAGAACACCTTGATGTAGCGCAGGATGCCCGTGGTTTGCTCGTCGGTGGCGAAGATGAAAACGACCTCGTGGATGCCGAAGAGGGGGATGAGGGTCAGGGTGGCTTTGGCCAGCCTGGGGCGGAGCAAGAGGACAGTAAAACCCCCAGTGAATCCCAGGGCGGTGGTTTAAGGACGTGTACGGTGGAGGAGAGGCGTGGGGAGGGGAGGGGTGTGGTGTTATCCCGTTATCCCAGACTGTCCCGCCCCTCTCCCGGCCCACCTCAGCTTGTAGTCCGCGTAGCCCTTCTGGTTGGCCCGGAGCTTGGCCAGGATCACCTTGAGGATCCGCATGAAGATGAGCAGGTTGATCTGGGAGGGGGAGACAGGGCAGGGGCACACAGAGCCCAGCCCTGGCTGTGACACTCACGCAGCAGGAGACGGCACCCCCTGTGCTGCCCTTCCTCCCCTCCTGCCAATCCCAAAATCCTGGCTAGGAAACAGCAAGGGCCAACCCAGCCCCATTCTCTGGGGTTCAGCGCCCCAGATTCCTTCATGAACCCCCAGAACCAGCAAACTGCTGAACCCCCTGTGCATCTGGCTGCTCCTCGCAGGCCAACTCTCCCTCCTGGCCTCTGCTGGAAGCTTCCCTGGGGATCCCAGCCCTGCCCAGGCCCAGGAGCCAGGGGCTGAGCTGCTGCTATCCAAAGAGTCCCGGGGCTGGCAGCTGTTCCCTACCAGGGAGGCGAGCAGGATGGGGATGCGGATGATCCACCAGTAAGCCATGTTCTCGTTCAGAGCCCAGCACCTGCCAGGGAGGCACCGAGAGCAGCAACGTCACCCTGTGCTGGGGCAGGATGGTCCAAGAGCTTTCCACCCCCAGCCAGGTAGCTCAGGAACCCTCAGCAGCCTCTGAGCATCGCAGTAGGAGCCCCATCCGTCCCTCCATCCATCCTCCATCCCTCCCTCCCCCCTTCCCTCCCCCCATCCCCACTCACTCCGCGTTCTCCTTCAGGTACTTGGCAGCCATCCAGGGCACCACGAACACCACGGGGGTCCCTGCAAGTCACACAGCAAACCCTGTAAAACCAAGCACCCTCCTGAGCTGAGAAGCCATCCCCACACTGGGGGGGACACCGGGGGTGGCAGAGTCCCCACCCCCACCCTCCTGGGATGATTGGGACCGCGGTGTCCCTGACACCAGGCACTGTCCCCGTCCCCACCACACGCCAGGGTGGCCCCTACCCCAGCCCAGGTAGAGGTAGAGCCTGTAGTAATTCTTCTCAGAGAACACGGCCCCGATGAGCAGCTTGTAGAGGTAGACAGCTTCCACCAGGAACCAGTAGTGGTTGGCCAGGATGCAATACTGCATCAGCACCTGTGCTGCACGGCACCCCAGCGCTGCCTGCCACGGGAGAACCACCGTGGGGCTGGCTGTGCCCACGGGGCACCCCGCAGCTCACCCACGGCGACCAGGCGCCCCAGGAGCTCATCCCCCGGGGTATGGAGCTGCACAGGCACCCCCAGACCTCCTCCATCAGGGGCATGGGTGGCACCAAGGGCTCATCCCTCAGGTGCCACACAGGTATCCCAGGAGTTCACCCACTGGGTCATGGGCAGCACAAGCACCCCAAAAGCGTGTCCAGCAGGGCGATGGGCACCCCAGGACCATGCACAGGTACCCCAAGATCTCATCCATCAGGTGCATGGGCAACACTGGCACCCCAAGAACTCACCCAGCGAGTGTCTGGGGCTGCGTGGGCACCGACCCCCCCCACCGCCCTGCCCTGGACGAGGGTCCCCACGCTGCCACCAGCCCAGCACTTGCCTCGTGGCTCAGCAGAGCCTCCCAGTCGGCCACCTGCACCAGCTGCACGCCCCAGCGCCGCTCCAGCAGCGCGTCCTTCACCATCACCGAGGTGGCGCGCAGCCCGAAGGAGGCGAACAGGTTGGCGTGGATGTAATTCCTGGTGCAGCGCAGGTTCCTGCAGGAGCCGGGGTGAGGCAGGGCCGGCACAGCGGGGAGGGAGCAGGGGTGGGGCCGTGTCCTACCTGCACACGGTGAGGACGAGCAGGGCGGAGATGAGGGTGAGCAGTGAGAGCGAGTACCCCACGGTGTAGAGCACCTTGAAGCTCACCATGAGCCGGCGGGCGCCCTCCTGCAGGGGAGCACAGCGCCAGGGAGCCCAGCTGGGTGCGTGCCCACCCCCGGCCAGGCTGCCCTGGCCATCCCTGGGGTCCCAGCCAGGGTCCCACCTCCTCAGCAGTGACCTCCAGCTCATCCTCGCACTGGGAGTAGTCCCTCCAGGGCTGGCTACCGTTCACTGTCACCCACTGGCCGTCGGTGCCACACCTGCGGCTCACCAGCCCGTGTTTCACTGCGGACATGAAGCGCCAGCACAGTGCCCCAGGCTCCCCCAAGCCCCTCTCCCGGGATGATGGATCTGCCGGCTCAGTGCCCTGTTCCAGGGCAGGCATGGGCAGGCAGAGCTGGCTCTGCTCTGAGCCCCAGGATTTCCCCTACCCCAGGTCCACTCTTGGGTCCCTCTGCCCCTGTCAGACGAAGGGAGGGGAACCCCGAGAGCCTCTCCACCCCCAGAACGGCTCAGCCCTGGCTTCCAGCTCCGGGATGGCAGGAGGGCATCCTCACCTTTCTCAAACCAGGGCAGGTAGAAGGGGCAGGAGACGTTGACGGCGGTGCCGGGGCTCCCGTCGGGCCAGCAGGCGTACATGTCAAATGTCCTGTTACAGAACAGCCCTGCCAGGGGCAGCGACAGGGAAAGCCAATGGTCACAGGCTGGTGGCACAGACACATGGAGCCCTGCCATCCCCACACCTCTGAAGGGGCTGATGCCACTCTGAAATGGGCCCAGGTGCCCCACACCAGCCTCAGCCCCCCAGGACATCCCAGCCCTGGGTATCCCATCCGAGATGTGGAGGTCCTTGTCAGTCCCTTGGCTCATCCTCCATGGGTGACCACAGCAGAGGATGCTGGAGGAGGGACAAAGCCCAGCCCTGGCTCTGCGTGCCCCCGAGCCCGGTACCTGCGGGGTAGGGCTCGCTCGCCATCCTCCTCAGGCACTCGTCACGGTACCGCAGCCACTCCTCGAAGGTCTTCTCCAGCACCTTGGCCTCGCCGTGCTGCAAGCCCAGAGCTGGGTCAGAGCCTCCAGCCCCAGCGCCTCTCCTGCCCCCATGAGCTGCTGCCACACCCGGGTCTGGGCAGGAACCCAGGACGGAGCCGGGACGGGGTCAGAGCCCGGCAGTGCCAACCCCAGCCCGGCCCTCACCGGCACGGAGGAGAACAGGCACATCCAGGCGAGTTGGACAAGGCTCCGCAGGGATCCAGCTCCAAGCATGTCCTTCGCGGCTGCTCCCAGCCTGCCCAGTGCTCCCAGTGCCGGGGACCCCGATCCTGGTGGGAGGGGGAGGAACGGCGACGGCTCGGCTCTGCCAGCCACCCACACCCGCTGGAGACAGAGATGTGCTTCCCAAGCCGGTCCTGGGCTGCCACAGCCCCGGGTCACTTCCCTGATGGAGCCCAAACCTCGAGGAGCACCAGGCAGAGCAGCCAGGGTGTAAATGGCTCACACGCTTTGGGTGAGCCTGGTCAGCTTCCACCCGCCGCTGCCAGCCCCGAGGGGAGCAAACGCCATCGGGACAGCCCCAGCGCCACCACTGCCACCCAGCAGGTGACTGGCACCCCTGGGTGACCCGGGGAGGGGCTGCAGGGACAGGAGGCAGCGAGACCTCTCTGGGGTCCCGTGGGCCCCCCCCAGCCAGGCTGGGACCCCCACACCGGCAGTGCCCCATCACGTCCCGCCCCGATCCTGCGGCAGAGACCCCTCCCAGCCCAGCGGGGGCTCGGGGGGAGGAGCAGCTCAGTCCCCCCGGGGCTGCCCGGTCCTCCCGGAGCTCCCCATCGCTCCAGGCTGGACGACCCCAGCTCGGCCCCTCTCTCCAGCACGGACCTCCCGGTTTGTCCCCCACGAGGATCCCCAGCCGGTCCCGCTCGGTGCCCGCGGGGGTCCCGGGGCTCCGCCGCTTCCTTACCCGGCTCCGCGGGAGCGGCGATCCCGGTGTCCCGGTGCTCCCGGTATTCGCGGTGCTCCCGGCAGTGCCGCTGTTTCTGGCAGCCCCGGTGCTCCCGCTGTTCCCAATGTTCCCGGTATTCCCGGTGTCACGGGCAGCCCAGGCTCCGCGAGGTGAACGCGGCGGTGACCGAGCGGCGTCTGCGGCGGAGCCGCCTCCTGCCAAAGCCGTGCCCCGACGGGAGGAGGTTTTTGGGGGGGCTTAGGGGGGAGTTCGGGGGCGGCACCGCCTCCCGGGGCTCCGGACGCCCGGTGAGACTCGGGGGGTCCCGGCGCCGCTGCCCCCGCGCCTGCAGAGCTCCAACACGGACCCACGGAGCCCCCCGGGAATCACACGGGGATGGGGGTCCAGGTCCAGCCCTGCTGGGGGTCCCTGCTTGAGTCACACGGGGATGGGGGTCCAGGTCCAGGTCCGGCCCCTTCGGGAGTCCCCGGTGGAATCACACAGGGACAGGGATGGGGGTCCAGCCCTCAAACTGTGGGTCACAGGGACTGGATCTAGGATCCAGAGCCCTTCAGTGTCCCCCAGAGCCCCTGTCCCTCCTGTCACACAGCCCCAGGGAAAGTCCTTCACCTCCCAGGCTCGGTGTCCCTCTGGCTGTCCCCTGGGCTGGGTGCTGGCATGGTGACAGCTCCTGTGCAGGCAGGGTGGGCTGGGGGGGCACCCTCCCCTGGGGACCAGGAGGCCCTGGGGACAGTACTGGATCCAGCGCAGGGACACAGCCCGTGACATCCATGGGTCCCATCATCCAGCCAGGGGAACTTCAGGGGCAGGGACAAGCTATGGGACAAGGCTGGTGGCCCTGGTCATGCTGCCCCCCCTTCACCCCACACGCTGGCAGGGCTAGGGAAGGTGGGTTTGCCATCTCCAGAGGTCCCCAAATCACCAGCAGTGCAGCCCTTCCAGGCTCCCACGTCCCTCCCAGCGTTTCCCTCCTGCTGTAACGCTGGTGCCGACCCTGCCCTGCAGCAGGGTGGGGTTCATCCCCCAAACCTGGCTGAATGCAGCAGAAAACGCATTTATTTTGCAAAAATAAGGTGTTTGCCACGAAGCTGCTGCAGTGGGCTGGGAGCAGACACAGAGTCAGACGGATGAGGAGTCACAGCTGTGGCTCCAGTGATGCGAGCGGTGTCTGGGTGTTGCAAGAGACAAATAACAGAGTGGTGAAGCAGCCCAGGGTAAGGATTTGCTCTTTGGGGGGGAAATGAGCCTCAGCTGCCTCCCCCAGCATGAGCCAATGCCAAGGTGTTTGCTCATTAACAGGTAATGAACTTTGGACAAGAGCCTGGAGGGACAGGACACAGGGAATGGCTTCCCACTGCCAGGGGGCAGGGCTGGATGGGATATTGGGAAGGAATTGTTCCCTGGGAGGGCGGGCAGGCCCTGGCACAGGGTGCCCAGAGAAGCTGTGGCTGCCCCTGGATCCCTGGCAGTGTCCAAGGCCAGGCTGGACAGGGCTTGGAGAAGCCTGGGACAGTGGGAGGTGTCCCTGCCCATGGCAGGGGTGGGACTTTGGGCTTTAAGGTCCCTTCAACCCGAACCATTCCATGATTCCATGATAACACAGCCCTGGGACACTCATGGAGGATGATTGCAGCCACATCCCCCTGCCCAGACAGACACTGCACATCTTCAACCCACAGATCTCCCTGTGTGAATCCATCTAATCCATGCAGGAGCATGGGGTGGGCTCATCCCACAAGGATGCTGGATTTGGGGGATGCCATTCCCTAGAGAGGAATCACAAGACTCCAGACATTATTGTCCCGGTGTGGTCCATCTGGATGGGATTTTCTCCCATGTCCCTTGCATGGGGACATGAGGAACGAGCTGTTCCTCTCCATATTGATGATTTCAGAAGGGTCTCCATAGCGACTGCAGTGCTTGAGGTTCAGCTGGGCCAGATCCCGACCCATGGGGTGCTCAGAGCCAGATGGAGCCACGGAAAGAGGGGCTGGGACGGCACCCCACTCCCAACAGCCACTGTCCTGCCAGGGTGGGCTTGGGACACAGCTGTCACCGAGGGCACACGACTGGTACATTCATTTATTTCTTTATTACGGGTGATGTTCACCATCAGAGCTGGGAAAATTGTCCAGAATGGTCTCAGGCACTGAAGCTGTTGGTGATCCTTGGACAACCTGAGAGCTGGAGGGGTGCTCAGGGAGAGGAGAGCATCCTCCAGAGTCCTGCATGGAAAAATCACGGAATTGTTTAGGTTGGAAAACCCTCTGAGATCATCGAGTCCAATGAGGCAGCACGGCCAGGTCCACCATTAACCCATGTCCCTAAAACACCACATCTACAAGTTTTTGGAACACTTCCATGGATGGTAACTCCACCACTGCTCTCAGCAGCCTGTTACAGTGCCTGATCACTCTTTCAATGAAGAAATTTTCCCAATATCCAACATAAACCTGCTCTGGTGTAACTGGAGGCCGTTTCCTCTCGTCCTGTGCCCTGTTCCCTGGGAGAAAAGCCAAGGTCACTAAGGGATAAACACCCAGCCAGAGAACCCCCCGGGCTAAATCCCTTCCCCGAGCACTGTTACCAGCAGCAACACCTGAAGGCAGCTTTCACTTTATCTATCCATTATTGATGGGGGAATTCATCCGTGTGTATTACTGCAGGCTCTGCTAATCAAGGTGCTTTGCCTCCCATTCAGAAGCAATTCGCAGAACAGAAGCGCTAATCAACACATCCCGACTGCCGGTTATGCAGCAAACTTCCCAGAAAAGGCGGTGGGAGCGTTATCAGCTAGAGAAATGAATGGCCAGGAAGCAGCGTGAGGAGGGACACGGCTCCCTGCGGCTGAGCCAGCTCCGGTGCTGCCCCTGGGGCAGCTCTTGGGGTTTTGGTCAGCGTTTGCAGAACGGGAGCATCCATTTCCATCCTATTTCCATCCCATTTCCATGCCATGTGGCGGTGACAGCCAGGGACCCCACTCCATCACTCAGCAAAGATCACTCCCCAGCCGGTGTTTCAGCACATCACCACATTGCCGTGATAAATGAGTGTTCCCAGCCCAGAAAGGCGCTGTGGGATCTGGCACTCACTCAGAGCCTCAGCAGCTGCCGTGCCTCCAGCGAGCTCCCAGGCACTTGGGATGCAAACCTGGATTCTAAACTGACCAGGTCTCTTCGGTTTCCATGTGGATTCTCGCCTAATTCAAGCCGGAAGGTTTAAACGATAAAATCGAGAACTTCTCTGAAATTCATCTCTATTCACATCCTGCCCTGGGGCTGGGCTCTGTGCTCTGCAGAAGGGCCTTGGCAGGCAGGGCAGCATCCATATTCCAAATCTGGATTCAGATAACCCTGGCACTGGGAATTCAAGGAGCAGATAATAGGATGAATCTTTTATTCCTTCCCTGCCTGGTAGGACTCTGGTTGCAACTTCTGCTATTACCAATTCTGGGGCTGCAGCACAAGGAAAACCTGGCTAGAGCTGCTGGAGAGAGCCCAGGGGAGCCCATGGAGATGTCCCAAGGGCTGGAGCCCCTCTGCTCTGGAGCCAGGCTGGGAGAGCTGGGGGTGCTCACCTGGAGAAGAGAAGGCTCCAGGGACACCTCAGAGCCCCTTCCAGGGCCTAAAGGGGCTCCAGGAGAGCTGGAGAGGGACTGGGGACAAGGCGTGGAGGGACAGGACACAGGGAATGGCTTCCACTGCCAGAGGGCAGGGATGGATGGGATATTGGGAAGGAATTGTTCCCTGGGAGGGTGGGCAGGCCCTGGACCCCTGGAAGTGTCCAAGGCCCGGCTGGACAGGACTCGGAGCAGCCCGGGACAGTGAAAGGTGTCTCTGCTGACCTCCTCCATCCACTGCTAATTGTCATTTAGCATAATCATCGTTAAGCTGGGCAGGGTCAGGGTTAAGCCCAGGTGGAATCATTAAGGGACATCTTCATCAGAGCCTCCCACCAGCTGCTCAGGTGCTCCCCAGGGATGTGGCAGTGCTTTGCCAGCTCAGGGTGGTCCCCAGAATTCCCAGGGGAAAGCTGGAAGATCTCCTTTGGTGTTTCCCTGCATTCACTCAGACGAATAAGAGGCTCTGTCCCAAGTGTGAAGGCTGAGCCTTGCTCCTCCCAGCCCAGGGCCATCTCCACCCACCCTGTGGAAGCAGAGGAGAGAAGCTGAGCAGCTCCTGTGGGTCTGGGGTGCCCCAGAAGTGGGGGTGCCCCTCAGCTTCTCTGAGGACAGATGTGTTTTCCATCCCTTTAATATCCTGTTCTGTAAAACCAAGGGGTTATGAAGTTGCCTTGTCTTGCCCTGGGTTCTGGGTCTTTCCCAGCCTTCCAGCTGTCCCGAGTGTTGGATGTTTGCCACCTTCTGGGATTGTGTGATGGATGAAAATGTATTTTCACCCTGGACTGTAACTGGCATTGCTCTGTTGTGCTCAGCAAAGCATTCAAGTCACTCAGACCTACCAGGTAAGAGATGTGCTCTGCATTTCCCTCTTGCCAGAAGACCTGAGAGGGCTCCAGAAAATTCCCCCAGGTTTGCCAAGGCCTCATGATACAAAACCTGGCTTAGAGCTGGGAAGGGGAGGCAGTGAGACTGGAGGTTCTGTGCTGTCACAAGGCAGGATGCTCCAGGTGAGACTGGTGGATGCTGGAAGCCCAGCTACCACAGGAGACGTCAGCATGTGTCTCCTCCAGCATTATTTGGGTGATTTGGGAATCGCCCAAAGACCCCAGGTTTGGGAGCTGACACCCCCCAGACACAGTGCTGGATCACAACATGCTTGCTGGACAAGCTCCCTCCCCTCACTTTGGGCAAATGAAGTGAAAAAGTAACTTGTCTAATTCTTAGCAGTTCCTTGCATGTGTTCCTGCAGGAGCTTCCCAATGTCAGCTGCTGGAGCAGGTGGATCTGAGGCTGGGCAGCACCCTGGGCTTGGTGGAGTGGCTGCTGCTCCTGCTGATTCTCCTGGTGCTTGCAGGGACTGCCAAACAAAAGCCCAAATGTCAACCAGAATCATGGGATGGTTTGGGTGGGAAAGGACCTTAAAGTTAATCTCATTTCACCCCTGCCATGGGCAGGGACACCTCCCACTGTCCCAGGCTGCTCCAAGCTCTGTCCAACCTGGCCTTGGACACTTCCAGTGATCCAGGGGCAGCCACAGCTTCTCTGGGCACCCTGTGCCAGGGCCTGCCCACCTTGGGCTCTGTCTGGCATCAGATTTCTGCACATTTACAAAATCTTCACAAAAATGTGTGAGGTTGGGTTGTATCTAAATGTGTCAATAGATACCATGAGCTATGCTGCAAAATCTGTTGGATTTTTGCGTCTGCCAGGGCTGCTTGTGTGTGATTTTCCTCCTGGTGGGAAAAGGGCCCATTAATCAGCATAAATTCAAAGCTGTGATATTGCTCTTTCCACACCCAGTGCTGTTATTGCTGTTGCAGGGAAGCTCTGGGAGCAGCAGCATGGACCACACACCTCCTGCCTCAGCAGCTTCTATCTTCCCCACAGAACTGAGATTTTTTTAGCCTCATTTTGGGCTCCTTCTGCTGGGCACAACCAGCTCCAGGGATGTGGCACAAATTGCTCAGAGGGTGCTGCACACCATGTAGGGATGGGCTGTTATCAAACACATTTATTGCTGAGCTGCAAGCAGACATCACCCCAACCCCTGCTCTGGAGACCAGCCCAAACAGGCTTTGGATGGGATTTTGAGGACTATTCACTTTCTCTTTGAGGACTATTCACTTCTCTTAGTTAATGAAACCTCAGGCTGGGTCCTGGGTTTGCTGGCAGTGTGATCTGTTTTCTGGAGGTCAAGTCGAGAGATTTCTGGCTGGACATGTCAGCTCTGCTCACAAAGATGCTCACACATCCCCATCAGGGGTGTTTTTCTGATTTTTTTTTACAGCATTTTACAACAGCTTAACAACTGATGAAGGCACCCACCAGCAGAGAAAATCTGTCTCCTGCCCAGGGAGCTCGAGATCCTCATTACCTGAGGGGGATAATAATTCCTCAAATCCCATCAGACATCAGAACTGCAGTGCAACAGTGTTGGCATTGAGGTTGTAAGGTTTCCCTCCAGCAGGCAGAGGCAGGTGACAAAGCTGAGGCACAGGGAGCTGCTGGGAGTGATGCTGGATTCATCCAGAAGGAATGGCTTCCCCTGGGCTCAGTTTCACACATGAGAGTAGTTCTGCACTAGGAAAAGGAGGTTCCAGGGAGGTTATTTCCAGGTCAGGTGTGGCCTTGCTGTCACTTCTCTCTGCCTGTGACTGTGCCTGGCTGCTCTGGCTGGGATTCCTGCCAGAAGATGAAGTTGGATTCAGGGATCCCTTTGGCTTTGCTGGGAGCTGGGGTTCCACAGGAGGGCTCAGCAGTGCCATCCCCTCCCTGGGCACTGGCCCCTGCTGCCATGGTTTGCACAATCTGCCATTCCAGTGATCTCCCACTCTCTTTTGCTCACCATCCCCTGCCCAAAGCCCCTCCATTGCTTCCACTTCAAACCTTTCCCTGGCACAAACCTATTTTCAGGAGTTTTGAACACAAACCAGCTCCCCTCACCTTTGAACAGAGCAACACTTAATTCTGCTGCTGAGATCACAGGTTTCTGCCAGCACAGGAACATAAAATTCCCAGACTGGCCCAGCCCAAGGTTTGCTTATCCAAGACTCCAACTGCTCCTGAGAGCCCCCCTCAGAAAGGGGGGAAAAACCAGGAAAGGATGGCACCCCCACAAGGAAGGAGTAATTGGGATAATCCAGGAAGAGCTCTCATTTCCACCCATTTGTGTCCCTAGTTTTGATGACAGTGCCCAAATGCTGACTACACTAAATTATTGTGGATATAAAATACTTCACTTTGGGGAAAAATCCTCTGGAATTGCACTCAAGCCCAGACATTTTAATGCAGTGGATGTTGCCCTTGGGGACATGGGTCAGTGGTGGCCTTGGCAGTGCTGGGGAATGGTTGAACTTGGTGATCTTGGATGGCTTTTCCAACCTGAACGATTCTGTGGCTGCAATGAGTTAAATAAAGAGGTTGTGCCAAGTTTGGAGCCTGGAGAAGAGGAGGCCCAGGAGAGCTTGTTTCACCCTTTTGCTGAGCAGGGCTTGTGTTTCCCCATGCATGGGCAGTGTTTTTCTGGGTGATCCTTATCAAAAAGGATAACATTGGGTGACTGTGACAGTGACCTTCCAAACCTGTCCTTCTTTGTCCTTGTCACCCTGGCTGGTTGTTCTCTGTGCCTTTCCCTCCAGGTAGTCCAAGAGCCAAAATGTTGGTGAAAAACACACCAAAGCATCTCATGATCATTATGGATCTCTTCCAAGTTGGGATATTTGGTGAGAAATCAAGGATTTTTGGATCCCCTGTGCCTTGTGGTGAGGAAGAGCTGGACTTGCAGCTCCCAGGCTCACTGGGAGGGCTGTGCTGGCTTTAAATCAAGCTGTGCTGTGCCATCTGAAATTGAACCCCCAGGAATTAGGCAGACTTTGGGAAATCAGCACTTAGTGCTGGCTTTGAGTGGGTCAAATGGCACTTTGCTGTGGAGGGAGCTAATGGAGGGTGAGTGCATAATTTTTTCACTGAATATAAATGAAAAAGCCAATCTTCTCTCCTGACCTGTCAGAATACAGACAGAGATGGATCTGGAAATCTCCTTGCTCGGGGGTGTTCTTTCATCCTAAGCAGCTTCTTCTGCTCATGTGCTGAGCCACCAAAGGGCAGCTGTTGATTTATTACCCCTGCTGTTTGATCCATGGGCTTCGGCTTATCCTGGGCACCCAGCTCTCCTCTAATGGCAGCCTATTAACAGGGAGAGCTGCTCTGCACTGTAATTACAGGGAACGTGACATTCCTGCATATTTCCCTTTCCCAGACCTTCAGATTTCCCCAGGCTCCTCGGTACAAAGGGCACTTCGCTTCCCCCAGAATTCCCTGGCCATTTCCTCTCCTCCTGGGAGGGGTTCTTTCTCCTTCCACACCTCTGGAGGGATAAGGTTAATGTTAAATAAAGTGGGAAGGAGGGAGTTTGCTCATGAAACTCTTCAGAGGCCAAGAAGTCTGCAAGCTGAGCCAGCCCTCAGCAGCAAAGAGAAACCTCAGATGCTGTGGATAAGGCAGCAGCCCAGGCATGAAAACAGAATTTGGGTGAAAATTAATGTCCCAGATGGGAAATAAGGGAGGCTCTGATTGGAAGAGCAAAAATTGGTGCCCAATTTGGAAGTAAAAGGAGCATGAAGTGTCTGTACAATTCCATGAACCAGCCAAATGAAAATCTCATCACTTCCTACCCTGCCTGTTTTTTTTTTTTTTTTTTTGCCAGCCCTTCTCTAAGCAAATGATCTGGCAGATTTCCTTCCCAGTCTTTCAAGCAATTTGTAAAGGTAAAACCTTGTCTAACAGGCAGGCTGGGAAACGACCCAGCAGAAACAGGCTGTATTTTCTCCACCATCATGACCATACTCATTTAATATTTTTCTGCAGTATGTGAAAGGTGACTGAGAGTATGTTGAAGTATACAGCAGCTTCACAGGAGGATTTTCCTGGGATGCAAAAGAAGCCTGAGGACTTTTTACCCATTTTCTTCCCAAAAGGTCAGGCATAGATGAGTGTTTTCTGATTTTTTTGCACTTGAAGAATCTGAAGAATGTCTGTTCTTTTGAAATTCTTTTTTTATTCCTAGTTTAAAAGACATTAGAGAAATGAGGTTTAAAATCACTTGTGTTCTTCTTGATCATGTTTTCAACAGTACATTTATGCTCCAGCCCAGACAAAAACAGAAGGGCTCCAGCCCTTGGTGTTTATGACCTGAGACAAGCCAAAGCTGTAAAATAACACCCTGACCCTTGGTGAGTGTGGTCCAGGTGAGCCTGATCCCAAGTAACCACTTGCCCCATGGGAATCTCATGAAGCAGCAGCTCCTCACAAAGCCTAATTACTTGTTACCAGAGGTGAAAAGATTGCTTTAGGTCCATCTGCCAGGTAGGGTAATACAAGGATGTGCGAATTTGACTTAAAAATATGTGATAGAAGCTTTAGGGCCAAGCTCTGTTAAAAAAAAAAACCTCCAAAACCTCTGGAGAAGGAACAATAGAACATGAAGAATGAAAATACATATATCGAAAAACAAACAAACAAAAAACCCCCAAGTAAAGACACCCCCAACAACCATTTCATCTGCAACAAGATGTCTGAAGGCTGAAAGGGCCAACAGAGAGAAAGATGAATAAAGCTGATTATTTATATGTTGAGAACCTGAGGTTCTGTACTCAAAGCCTACAGTGCCAGCTGATGGCTTGCCCATTGCTACCAAAACCTGCACCAAAATTGCCAGTTTTCGTTCCAAGAAAATTTCCACTTTTGTACTGATGAACAGGAGGCAAAAACCCCAATTCCTCAAGTGTGGGCTGTGGAATGGGGAGATGTTTCCATGGAGGTGAGTTCATGTGCTAGGGAATAAGTAGAGGTGTGTTTTCCTTCAGGTGTGGGTTGCTAGAAACGGGAAGTGGGCAGGGAGAAAAGTTTATCCTTCATGGATGGAGTCTGAGCTCCGGCCAGAGGCTGCTCCTCTCTGGGTCCCTGCTTAGTTCAAAGCTACATCCACCACACCTCCAGCAGCACCTTTGTGCTGCCTAACATTAATATATAAATATCAATTATATTTACTTAGAGTCTCAGTGTAGTGTTTACCTCAGCTGTGGAATTTATTTTAAAGCTTTGGCTTTCCCCCACATAGTTCATCGTTAGTGATTGTAACTCAGAGCACAGCAGGGGAATGGTTCCTTCCTTCTCTGATCCCCCTGAACAAGTGGAATTCCTGATACACTCTTGAACTACTTTAGAACATTTTCTTGAACTTTATTGAACAAGACTGCTGTTAATCTAGGGTGTAAGAACATAACAAGGAAGCCTATGCCTACAAAATATTAACTTGAACTCTTTGAAAAACTGCAACTTGGAGATAAGAAAATTCTGGGGAAATCTATGACTAATAAAACAAGGGGTTCCTATCAGCTATGGCTGGGAATGTCCCAGTGCCTGGGCTTGGCACTGGTCATGCATTCCCTGCCATGTCCAACAAGGCTAGTGATGAGCTGGGGCGGGAGACTCAGAGAAGAGAAGAGCAGTGGACTCTCCCTCCTCTTGTGAGTGCCAGGGCTCCTTCGGCTCTTCCCTCTGAGCCCTGGGCTGTGGCGGGAGCTCTGGCGCAGGCAGCGCCTCATCAGGGCCCGGTTCTCCAGCAGCAGCTGCAGCAGCTCCTCGCAGCAGCCGTGGCCCTGGCAGCACGGCCGTGCTCCGGCCCAGACGCTCTGGCTCTTCTGCTGCAACACAGCACAGGGAGCCCCATGCAAGGGGCACGGGGGCCTCAGGGGGCTGAGCCCTGTGCCGCTGCCTTTGGCCCCCGGTGCACAGAGAGCCCGGGGCCCGGCTGGGCTGGCCCGGGCAGAGGCTGCAGCAACAAGAGCTGCGGCCGCCGCCTCTGCCGGGGCTCGGCGGGGCTCAGGCGGGCCCCATCGCTGCCCAGCCATGGGCTCAGCCCCCGCTCTGCCTGCGCGCCTCGGCCAAAGGGCTGCCCCGCAGGCCCAGCGCCCTCGGGGCCTGCCCAGCTCTGCTCCCCCACGGGGCTCTCAGCCCTGGCCCCACACCCTCCTGCCCCAAGGCCTTGGCGGCTCCCGGCCCCGCCACAGCTGCCCCAGCCCCTCCCTCACCTCTCCCCAGCGCCTCCTGAGCCCTTGGCCAAGGACCCAGCCCAGCCGAAGGCCCTTGACAAGCAGGGCCACGGCTGCGCAGAGCCAGGGCAGCGCCTCCACCACCAGCATGGCGTCCCTCATGGCCGCCAGCTCCTGCTCTTCCAGGGGCTCGGGCAGCGCATCCCGGCTCCCTGTGGCCCCGGCAGCAGCGTGCCTGGGAGGCTCCACTGGCTCCACCCAGAGCAGCAGCAGCGCCGACAGCGGCAGCAGCAGCCACGAGAGCCCCTGGCTGCCCATGGTGCTGCTCAAGGCCAAGCTGCCACCGCTCAACAGCCTCTGCCCGTCCTTCCCAGACCACTCGTGCCTCGCCTCTGGGCGCAACAACGGGCTGGGGACACTCATCAACCACCGCGCTGTCCCCAAAGCCTCTGATGTCACAAGGCCCTCGTCTGTGACAGGGGCAATGGGTGGGAATGTCCTCACAAAGGACTGGGAATGGAGGAATGGCTGTGGGAGGCTTCATGAACATCCAGCCACGGCAAGTTCATTGCATTGCCCAGCACAGTCTGAAATTCTGAACTTTACGGAGAAAATGCCCAGGTTTAATGGACTTGTGAAGATGAACTTTTCTGCCCAGGCTGGGCTTCAGGCTCGTTTTAATGGTCATACAATGCATGATGAGTCAAGGGATACCTGTCCAAGGGGCAATAGGAAGTATGCAGTTCAGGAAGGCTGCAGATTCTAGGACACCTGCAGTGGGGAAAGGAGGAGGGCAACATGTGGGCAGGAGCTCAGGAGAAAAGGAGGCTGTGACCTCCAAAAACTTGAGGGACATCCCATGGGGTACAGCTTAGGGCACTCTCTGAACACAGGTGAGGCCTGCACGACTCCTCTGTCTCCTTTGTGGGCTCTGGCCTTTCACAGCTGGATGTTCTGCACAGGGCTTTCCACTGCAGGGCCAAGGGTTGGACTTGGAGGATCCTAGGAAGATCCTTCTGTTAAAAAGGAGGTTTACTTTTCTGGTAGATTTCAAAAGGTTTAATAAAAGACAATAAGAGACAAACAATAAAGCAAAAGCTTATAATGGCTGTGTGCTTGTTATTCAGCCAAGAAAACACCCTCAGTTTTGACGACACCCCTTTACTTCTTCTGTCTATTGTATAGTCATTGACATCTCATGCAGTTTCAAACTTTTCTATAAACTATTTTCCATATTCTAGGAACTGTGTTACATGGCAACTCCTTGAGTCCACCTTTTTAGATCATGCGTGTTTTATGGCTGTGGTTTTAATTTGTTTTTTGTCTCAGTCTTAATTTGGGATGTGGTCTTTGATTTCTACAGACTGTCAGTGTTGGTAACTGATATATCACAAGCAGGTGTCTTCATTGGGTGTTATTTAACCAAGCAGGGAGTTAACTTACTACAAAGACATTTAGCAGCCTATTTTACTTCTAAAGGAAACTGTATCTTAAAAACCATTTCAACACAACACATATACAATCCACACTAATATTTGCGAAAAGACAATACCATAATATATATTCATATCAATTCCAACTCCACCCAATCTGTGATTCTGTGTCTCCACGTCCTCTTGTCCTATCCCTTGTTCTCTGGGAGCAGAGCCCGGCCCCACCTGGCTGCACCCTCCTGCCACGCAGTTGAGGAGAGTGAGAACATCCCCTCTGAGCCTCCTCTAGGCTGAGCCCCCCAGGCTCCCTCAGCCCCTCGGCACAGGACATGTGCTCCACACCCTTCCCCAGCTCCCTTCCCTTCCCTGCACCCGCTCCAGCCCCTCAATGTCCTCCTACAACTGAGGGGCCCACAACTGGACACGGCACTCGAGCTGTGGCCTCACCAGTGCCCAGCACAGGGCCACAAGCACTGCCCTGCTGACACAGGCCAGGGGCCATTGGCCATTAGCCCACATGGGCACACCTGGCTGTGCTTCAGCCACTGCCCACCAGGAGCCCCGGGGCCTTTCCTGCTGGAGCCTTTCCACACACTCTGCCCCAGCTGGGAGCTGCAGGGGCTCCTTGTGGCCAAAGGGCAGCACCTGCAGCCACTTGGGCCTCTGCCACCTCTGGCTTCTGCTCTTGGCCTGGCCAGCCTGGCCAGGGCCCTCTGCAGAGTCTTTCCATCCTCAGCACCCCACACTGCCACCCCACTCGGTGTCCTCACCCATTTGCTCTTAGAACACTCCAGCCCCTCCTCCAGATCATCCATGTTAAGAACAAGCTCCTGTTTGTTATGTTAATGTTCTGTTAACTGTGGAAAACCCTGTTTTTATGTTAATTGTTGTTGTTGTTCTGCTCTGATCCCCACTCCCTGGAATTGTCTTGCCATTCTGCCCTTTCCCTCCCCGTGGGTAACGTCTTTGCTGCTCCCAAAATTATGCCTAGCAAACGAGAAGACTGCAAGTACTTATGGGACAGAACTCAGTAATAAAAAAAACCCTAAAAACAACGAGCCAATATAACATCGAAAACCAAAAATGGTACTCCCAAGTAAGAAAAGCAGTGAAGAAGATGAAATGGCCAACCAGGACCCTCCTGCCTTGTCACCATGACTTGAACAGCACCCGATCTACATGACACCCCTGGACTACGAGCTCATTCGGGTCTTCTGTGGGATTCCTGTGAGGACAGAAGGCCCAGCAATGCTGCACAGTGAAGCGGAACTGCTCATCCTCTGGATTGTCCATCGGGAGCAGCGCTGCTGCATGGGACCTGTTGGACTCCCATCCAGAGCTGATTTCTCAATAAATGCAATAAACGGGAGCTGGTCTTCTTGCCATTATTCATTTCAATCCAGACAGACAGGGAACAGGCTGTGCTTTGGGCTGCCCAAGGACTCCCCTCAGGCCTTGCCAAACAGCCCGGCAGACTCTGCGTGCATTTGGCAGCCAGAAGGCAGCAGCCCTTGCCTGGGCTCCAGGGATGGTCCCTCTGGTTGTCCCTCACAGCAGCCCCAGGGATGCTCCTGCCCCTTCCCTGCTCCTCCATGAGTCTGCAAGATCTGTCCAGGGACACCCAGAAACCTCACTCGGCTTTTGGGAACCAAGCAGTGATCAAGATGGAGGCAAGATGATATTGCCCACAATTTGGCTTCCAGCTGCCCTCAATACCCTTTAAATCCTGCTGGGACACTCAGGCTCAACTTTACTACTGATCTGCAGCCCGTGTGCAAAATCACCCATTGCTAAATCCCCTATGAGATTTTACAGAAAAATAACTCAGCAATGTACAGAAAACATCAACTTTATTGAACTAGACTACTCTTCCCAGCTTCAACAAGAGGGAGAGAAAACAACTGGGAAGCCTATGTCTAAAAAACCTAACAAGAACTATTTGAAAAACATTAACTTGGGGAGGAGAAAATTCCGGGAAAACCTATTAATTCTAACAATAGACACTTTTCTATGACCTATGGCTGGGAATGTCCCAGTGCCTGGGCTTGGCACTGGTCATGCATTCCCAGCCTTGTCCAACAAGGCTAGTGATGAGCTGGGGCGGGAGACTCAGAGGAGAGATGAGCAGTGGACTCTCCCTCCTCTTGTGAGTGCCAGGGCTCCTTCGGCTCTTCCCTCTGAGCCCTGGGCTGTGGCGGGAGCTCTGGCGCAGGCAGCGCCTCATCAGGGCCCGGTTCTCCAGCAGCAGCTGCAGCAGCTCCTCGCAGCAGCCGTGGCCCTGGCAGCACGGCCGTGCACCGGCCCAGACGCTCTGGCTCTTCTGCTGCAACACAGCACAGGGAGCCCCATGCAAGGGGCACGGGGGCCTCAGGGGGCTGAGCCCTGTGCCGCTGCCTTTGGCCCCTGGTGCACAGAGAGCCCGGGGCCCGGCTGGGCTGGCCCGGGCAGAGGCTGCAGCAACAAGAGCTGCGGCCGCCGCCTCTGCCGGGGCTCGGCGGGGCTCAGGCGGGCCCCATCGCTGCCCAGCCATGGGCTCAGCCCCCGCTCTGCCTGCGCGCCTCGGCCAAAGGGCTGCCCCGCAGGCCCAGCGCCCTCGGGGCCTGCCCAGCTCTGCTCCCCCACGGGGCTCTCAGCCCTGGCCCCACACCCTCCTGCCCCAAGGCCTTGGCGGCTCCCGGCCCCGCCACAGCTGCCCCAGCCCCTCCCTCACCTCTCCCCAGCGCCTCCTGAGCCCTTGGCCAAGGACCCAGCCCAGCCGAAGGCCCTTGACAAGCAGGGCCACGGCTGCGCAGAGCCAGGGCAGCGCCTCCACCACCAGCATGGCGTCCCTCATGGCCGCCAGCTCCTGCTCTTCCAGGGGCTCGGGCAGCGCATCCCGGCTCCCTGTGGCCCCGGCAGCAGCGTGCCTGGGAGGCTCCACTGGCTCCACCCAGAGCAGCAGCAGCGCCGACAGCGGCAGCAGCAGCCACGAGAGCCCCTGGCTGCCCATGGTGCTGCTCAAGGCCAAGCTGCCACCGCTCAACAGCCTCTGCCCGTCCTTCCCAGACCACTCGTGCCTCGCCTCTGGGCGCAACAACGGGCTGGGGACACTCATCAACCACCGCGCTGTCCCCAAAGCCTCTGATGTCACAAGGCCCTCGTCTGTGACAGGGGCAATGGGTGGGAATGTCCTCACAAAGGACTGGGAATGGAGGAATGGCTGTGGGAGGCTTCATGAACATCCAGCCACGGCAAGTTCATTGCATTGCCCAGCACATTCTGAAATTCTGAACTTTACAGAGAAAATGCCCAGGTTTAATGGACTTGTGAAGATGAACTTTTCTGCCCAGGCTGGGCTTCAGGCTCATTTTAATGGTCATACAACGCATGATGAGTCAAGGGATACTTGTCCAAGGGGCAATATGAAGTAGGTGGGTCAGGAGGGCTGCAACTTCCTAGGACATCATCAGTGCAGAAAAGACGAGGGCAACATGTGGGCTGGAGCTCAGGAGAAAAGGAGGCTGTGTCCTCCAAAAACTTGTGCGATACCCCACTGCGATACAACCTAGGGCACTCTCTGAACCCAGGTGAGTCCTGAAGGACTCCTGTGTCTCCTTTGTGAGCTCGGGCCTTTCACAGCCAGATGTGCAGCACAGGGATCTCCATTGCAGGGCCAAGGGTTGGACGTGGAGGATCCTTGGGGGCTCCTTGCAACCCCACCCAATCTGTGATTCTGTGACCCCACGTCCTCTTGTCCTGTGCCTTGTTCCCTGGGAGCAGAGCCCGGCCCCATCTGGCTGCACCCTCCTGCCACGCAGTTGCCGACACTGAGAAGCTCTCGTGTCCCTCCCCACAACCTCCTCTCCTCCAGGCTGATCCCCCCAGGCTCCCTCAGCCCCTCAGCACACGACATGTGCTCCACACCCTTCCCCAGCTCCCTTCCCTTCCCTGCACCCGCTCCAGCCCCTCAATGTCCTCCCACAACTGAGGGGCCCCCAACTGGACACGGCACTCGAGCTGTGGCCTCACCAGTGCCCAGCACAGGGCCACAAGCACTGCCCTGCTCCTGCTCATGCCATGTCTGGCACAGGCCAGGGGCCATTGGCCTTCCTGCCCACCCGGGCACACCTGGCTCAGGTTCAGCCATGGTCCACCAGCAACTCCAGGTTCCTAGAGTCTGAGAGTTTAATGTCTAAAAATTGTTTATCCAGAAGAGATAAATAGGGGCTAACAGACGTCACCCCCTGGTGTATTTGGAGGCACCTGGCCTGGAAAAAGTCTGATAAAAGAATCAAAGAATGAGGACCAAACTTGCATCAGTTACAAACAGGAGATCCTACATTAAGAGCTGTGTAATGTAGAACCAATGAACAAGAATTTATTTGCTTTTCTTAATGTAGGACTGTATCAAAAGTCTGGTAAAACCATGTGTGGAAGGAATGATCTCCATTGCACATCTCGGCCAGTATAAAGCAATGCCTGACTCACTATCATTAAAAGATGCTGTTGGAGAGTTTCATTTTTCCCCACAGTTTTGGTGACTCTTGCCCAAGGGGTCTTGCCCAAGGCCTTGGCCCAGCTGGGAAGGGCAGTCCCGGCCGCAGGCTCCGAGCAGCCGGAGATCTCTGCCTGCTCCCTGCCTCCCACCGGGCACTGGGGCTGAGCACCAGGGGCTTTGGGCTGCCCTGGGCTGGAGCAGCACTGGCTGGGCCAGGCCAGGGCCAATGCCCCCAGGCCCACCAGCGCTTCAGGGCTGCTCTTGACACCTTGCAAACACCTCCAGGCTGGGCCTTGGGCTCTCCTGCCATGGACTGGGGGCCTCACTTTGGGCCTCCACACGGCCTCTACAGCCCTGGCCCAGCCCGAGTGCTCTGCTCTGTTCTTGGGCTGCCCAAGGACTCCCCTCAGGCCTTGCCACACACCCGGGTTGCCCCTGAGTGCATTTGGCAGCCTGAAGGCAGCAGCCCTTGCCTGGCCCCCAGGGATGGCAAATCTGGCCATCACTCACAGCACCCCAGGGATGCTCCTGCCCCTTCCATGCTCCCCTGTGTGCCTACAAGAGCAATCTGGGGCCGCCCAGACACCTCCCTGGGCTTTTGGGAATGCCCTGGTGATCCAATAAATGCTTCTTTGGAAGATGGAGGCAAGACAATATTGCCCATGGGCTGACTTCCAGCTGCCCTCAAGACACTTTAAATCCTGCTGGGACACTCAGGCTCAACTTTACGGATGGTCTGCAGCCCACGTGCAAAACCATCCATTGCTGGGTCCCCTCTGGGATGGTACAGTCAAATAACACAGCAATGTACAGAAAAGATGAACTTTATTGACCTAGACTACTCTTCTACTAGGGGGTGAGAACATGACTGGGAAGCCTATGCCTAAAAAACCTTAACTTGAACTATTTGAAAATCTTTAACTTGGGGATGAGAAAATTCTGGGGAAACCTATTATTCCTAACAACAGATGGGCTCCTAACAACTAAGGGAGGGAATGCCTAAAAATCCTACACTAGATCAGCCCCTCAGCACACGACATGTGCTCCACACCCTTCCCCAGCTCCCTTCCCTTCCCTGCACCCGCTCCAGCCCCTCAATGTCCTCCCACAACTGAGGGGCCCCCAACTGGACACGGCACTCGAGCTGTGGCCTCACCAGTGCCCAGCACAGGGCCACAAGCACTGCCCTGCTCCTGCTCATGCCATGTCTGGCACAGGCCAGGGGCCATTGGCCTTCCTGCCCACCCGGGCACACCTGGCTCAGGTTCAGCCATGGTCCACCAGCAACTCCAGGTTCCTAGAGTCTGAGAGTTTAATGTCTAAAAATTGTTTATCCAGAAGAGATAAATAGGGGCTAACAGACGTCACCCCCTGGTGTATTTGGAGGCACCTGGCCTGGAAAAAGTCTGATAAAAGAATCAAAGAATGAGGACCAAACTTGCATCAGTTACAAACAGGAGATCCTACATTAAGAGCTGTGTAATGTAGAACCAATGAACAAGAATTTATTTGCTTTTCTTAATGTAGGACTGTATCAAAAGTCTGGTAAAACCATGTGTGGAAGGAATGATCTCCATTGCACATCTCGGCCAGTATAAAGCAATGCCTGACTCACTATCATTAAAAGATGCTGTTGGAGAGTTTCATTTTTCCCCACAGTTTTGGTGACTCTGGGACAGGGGTCTTGCCCAAGGCCTTGGCCCAGCTGGGAAGGGCAGTCCCGGCCGCAGGCTCCGAGCAGCCGGAGATCTCTGCCTGCTCCCTGCCTCCCACCGGGCACTGGGGCTGAGCACCAGGGGCTTTGGGCTGCCCTGGGCTGGAGCAGCACTGGCTGGGCCAGGCCAGGGCCAATGCCCCCAGGCCCACCAGCGCTTCAGGGCTGCTCTTGACACCTTGCAAACACCTCCAGGCTGGGCCTTGGGCTCTCCTGCCATGGACTGGGGGCCTCACTTTGGGCCTCCACACGGCCTCTACAGCCCTGGCCCAGCCCGAGTGCTCTGCTCTGTTCTTGGGCTGCCCAAGGACTCCCCTCAGGCCTTGCCACACACCCGGGTTGCCCCTGAGTGCATTTGGCAGCCTGAAGGCAGCAGCCCTTGCCTGGCCCCCAGGGATGGCAAATCTGGCCATCACTCACAGCACCCCAGGGATGCTCCTGCCCCTTCCGTGCTCCCCTGTGTGCCTACAAGAGCAATCTGGGGCCGCCCAGACACCTCCCTGGGCTTTTGGGAATGCCCTGGTGATCCAATAAATGCTTCTTTGGAAGATGGAGGCAAGACAATATTGCCCATGGGCTGACTTCCAGCTGCCCTCAAGACACTTTAAATCCTGCTGGGACACTCAGGCTCAACTTTACGGATGGTCTGCAGCCCACGTGCAAAACCATCCATTGCTGGGTCCCCTCTGGGATGGTACAGTCAAATAACACAGCAATGTACAGAAAAGATGAACTTTATTGACCTAGACTACTCTTCTACTAGGGGGTGAGAACATGACTGGGAAGCCTATGCCTAAAAAACCTTAACTTGAACTATTTGAAAATCTTTAACTTGGGGATGAGAAAATTCTGGGGAAACCTATTATTCCTAACAACAGATGGGCTCCTAACAACTAAGGGAGGGAATGCCTAAAAATCCTACACTAGATCATTTTGAAGAAGTTCAACTGGAGGTGGGGATGACTTCTGGGAAACCTATTATTTCTAATAACAGAGGGGTTCCTATCAGCTATGGCTGGGAATGTCCCAGTGCCTGGGCTTGGCACTGGTCATGCATTCCCAGCCTTGTCCAACAAGGCTAGTGATGAGCTGGGGCGGGAGACTCAGAGGAGAGATGAGCAGTGGACTCTCCCTCCTCTTGTGAGTGCCAGGGCTCCTTCGGCTCTTCCCTCTGAGCCCTGGGCTGTGGCGGGAGCTCTGGCGCAGGCAGCGCCTCATCAGGGCCCGGTTCTCCAGCAGCAGCTGCAGCAGCTCCTCGCAGCAGCCGTGGCCCTGGCAGCACGGCCGTGCACCGGCCCAGACGCTCTGGCTCTTCTGCTGCAACACAGCACAGGGAGCCCCATGCAAGGGGCACGGGGGCCTCAGGGGGCTGAGCCCTGTGCCGCTGCCTTTGGCCCCTGGTGCACAGAGAGCCCGGGGCCCGGCTGGGCTGGCCCGGGCAGAGGCTGCAGCAACAAGAGCTGCGGCCGCCGCCTCTGCCGGGGCTCGGCGGGGCTCAGGCGGGCCCCATCGCTGCCCAGCCATGGGCTCAGCCCCCGCTCTGCCTGCGCGCCTCGGCCAAAGGGCTGCCCCGCAGGCCCAGCGCCCTCGGGGCCTGCCCAGCTCTGCTCCCCCACGGGGCTCTCAGCCCTGGCCCCACACCCTCCTGCCCCAAGGCCTTGGCGGCTCCCGGCCCCGCCACAGCTGCCCCAGCCCCTCCCTCACCTCTCCCCAGCGCCTCCTGAGCCCTTGGCCAAGGACCCAGCCCAGCCGAAGGCCCTTGACAAGCAGGGCCACGGCTGCGCAGAGCCAGGGCAGCGCCTCCACCACCAGCATGGCGTCCCTCATGGCCGCCAGCTCCTGCTCTTCCAGGGGCTCGGGCAGCGCATCCCGGCTCCCTGTGGCCCCGGCAGCAGCGGGCCTGGGAGGCTCCACTGGCTCCACCCAGAGCAGCAGCAGCGCCGACAGCGGCAGCAGCAGCCACGAGAGCCCCTGGCTGCCCATGGTGCTGCTCAAGGCCAAGCTGCCACCGCTCAACAGCCTCTGCCCGTCCTTCCCAGACCACTCGTGCCTCGCCTCTGGGCACAACAACGGGCTGGGGACACTCATCAAGCACCGCGCTGTCCCCAAAGCCTCTGATGTCACAAGGCCCTCGTCTGTGACAGGGGCAATGGGTGGGAATGTCCTCACAAAGGACTGGGAATGGAGGAATGGCTGTGGGAGGCTTCATGGACATCCAGCCATGACAACTTTATTGCATTGCCAAGCACAGTCTGAACTTCTGAATTTTAGGGGAAAATGCCAAGGTTTAATGAACTTATTAAGATGAACTTTTCTGTCCAGGCTGGGCTTCAGGCTCGTTTTAATGGTCATACAACGCATGATGAGTCAAGGGATACCTGTCCAAGGGGCAATAGGAAGTATGCAGTTCAGGAAGGCTGCAGATTCTAGGACACCTGCAGTGGGGAAAGGAGGAGGGCAACATGTGGGCAGGAGCTCAGGAGAAAAGGAGGCTGTGACCTCCAAAAACTTGAGGGACATCCCATGGGGTACAGCTTAGGGCACTCTCTGAACACAGGTGAGGCCTGCACGACTCCTCTGTCTCCTTTGTGGGCTCTGGCCTTTCACAGCTGGATGTTCTGCACAGGGCTTTCCACTGCAGGGCCAAGGGTTGGACTTGGAGGATCCTAGGAAGATCCTTCTGTTAAAAAGGAGGTTTACTTTTCTGGTAGATTTCAAAAGGTTTAATAAAAGACAATAAGAGACAAACAATAAAGCAAAAGCTTATAATGGCTGTGTGCTTGTTATTCAGCCAAGAAAACACCCTCAGTTTTGACGACACCCCTTTACTTCTTCTGTCTATTGTATAGTCATTGACATCTCATGCAGTTTCAAACTTTTCTATAAACTATTTTCCATATTCTAGGAACTGTGTTACATGGCAACTCCTTGAGTCCACCTTTTTAGATCATGCGTGTTTTATGGCTGTGGTTTTAATTTGTTTTTTGTCTCAGTCTTAATTTGGGATGTGGTCTTTGATTTCTACAGACTGTCAGTGTTGGTAACTGATATATCACAAGCAGGTGTCTTCATTGGGTGTTATTTAACCAAGCAGGGAGTTAACTTACTACAAAGACATTTAGCAGCCTATTTTACTTCTAAAGGAAACTGTATCTTAAAAACCATTTCAACACAACACATATACAATCCACACTAATATTTGCGAAAAGACAATACCATAATATATATTTATATCAATTCCAACTCCACCCAATCTGTGATTCTGTGTCTCCACGTCCTCTTATCCTTTCCCTTGCTCCCTGGGAGCAGAGCCCGGCCCCACCTGGCTGCACCCTCCTGCCACGCAGTTGCCGACACTGAGAAGCTCTCGTGTCCCTCCCCACAACCTCCTCTTCTCCAGGATGAGCCCCCCAGGCTCCCTCAGCCCCTCGGCACAGGACATGTGCTCCACACCCTTCCCCAGCTCCCTTCCCTTCCCTGCACCCGCTCCAGCCCCTCAATGTCCTCCTACAACTGAGGGCCCACAACTGGACACGGCACTCGAGCTGTGGCCTCACCAGTGCCCAGCACAGGGCCACAAGCACTGCCCTGCTGACACAGGCCAGGGGCCATTGGCCATTAGCCCACATGGGCACACCTGGCTCTGCTTCTGCCACTGTCCATCAGGCCTTTCCTGCTGGAGCCTTTCCACACACTCTGCCCCAGCTGGGAGCTGCCGGGGCTCCTTGTGGCCAAAGGGCAGCACCTGCAGCCACTTGGTCTTCTGCCACCTCTGGCTTCTGCTCTTGGCCTGGCCAGCCTGGCCGGGGACCTCTGCAGAGTCTTTCCACTCTCAGCACCCCACACTGCCACCCCACTCGGTGTCCTCACCCATTTGCTCCTAGGACACTCCAGCCCCTCCTCCAGATCATCCAGACAGACAGGGAACAGGCTGTGCTTTGGGCTGCCCAAGGACTCCCCTCAGGCCTTGCCAAACAGCCCGGCAGACTCTGCGTGCATTTGGCAGCCAGAAGGCAGCAGCCCTTGCCTGGGCTCCAGGGATGGTCCCTCTGGTTGTCCCTCACAGCAGCCCCAGGGATGCTCCTGCCCCTTCCCTGCTCCTCCATGAGTCTGCAAGATCCGTCCAGGGACACCCAGAAACCTCACTCGGCTTTTGGGAACCAAGCAGTGATCAAGATGGAGGCAAGATGATATTGCCCACAATTTGACTTCCAGCTGCCCTCAATACCCTTTAAATCCTGCTGGGACATTCAGGCTCAACATTACTACTGGTCTGCAGCCCACGTGAAAAACCATCCATTGCTTAATCCCATCTAAGATTTTACAGAAAAATAACTCAGCAATGTACAGAAAACATCAACTTTATTGAACTAGACTACTCTTCCCAGTTTCAACAAGGGGGAGAGAAAACAACTGGGAAGCCTATGTCTAAAAAACCTTAACTTGAACTATTGGAAAAACTTTAACTTGGGGAGGAGAAAATTCTGGGGAAACCTATTAATTCTAACAATAGACGCTTTTTTATGAGCTATGGCTGGGAATGTCCCAGTGCCTGGGCTCGGCACTGGTCATGCATTCCCAGCCATGTCCGGCAAGGCAGAGACGAGCTGGGGCTGGAGAGTCAGAGGAGAGATGAGAAGTGGACTCTCCTCTTCTTGTGAGTGCCAGGGCTCCTTCGGCTCTTCCCTCTGAGCCCTGGGCTGTGGCGGGAGCTCTGGCGCAGGCAGCGCCTCATCAGGGCCCGGTTCTCCAGCAGCAGCTGCAGCAGCTCCTCGCAGCAGCCGTGGCCCTGGCAGCACGGCCGTGCTCCGGCCCAGACGCTCTGGCTCTTCTGCTGCAACACAGCACAGGGAGCCCCATGCAAGGGGCACGGGGGCCTCAGGGGGCTGAGCCCTGTGCCGCTGCCTTTGGCCCCTGGTGCACAGAGAGCCCGGGGCCCGGCTGGGCTGGCCCGGGCAGAGGCTGCAGCAACAAGAGCTGCGGCCGCCGCCTCTGCCGGGGCTCGGCGGGGCTCAGCCGGGCCCCATCGCTGCCCAGCCATGGGCTCAGCCCCCGCTCTGCCTGCGCGCCTCGGCCAAAGGGCTGCCCCGCAGGCCCAGCGCCCTCGGGGCCTGCCCAGCTCTGCTCCCCCACGGGGCTCTCAGCCCTGGCCCCACACCCTCCTGCCCCAAGGCCTTGGCGGCTCCCGGCCCCGCCACAGCTGCCCCAGCCCCTCCCTCACCTCTCCCCAGCGCCTCCTGAGCCCTTGGCCAAGGACCCAGCCCAGCCGAAGGCCCTTGACAAGCAGGGCCACGGCTGCGCAGAGCCAGGGCAGCGCCTCCACCACCAGCATGGCGTCCCTCATGGCCGCCAGCTCCTGCTCTTCCAGGGGCTCGGGCAGCGCATCCCGGCTCCCTGTGGCCCCGGCAGCAGCGTGCCTGGGAGGCTCCACTGGCTCCACCCAGAGCAGCAGCAGCGCCGACAGCAGCAGCAGCAGCCACGAGAGCCCCTGGCTGCCCATGGTGCTGCTCAAGGCCAAGCTGCCACCGCTCAACAGCCTCTGCCCGTCCTTCCCAGACCACTCGTGCCTCGCCTCTGGGCGCAACAACGGGCTGGGGACACTCATCAACCACCGCGCTGTCCCCAAAGCCTCTGATGTCACAAGGCCCTCGTCTGTGACAGGGGCAATGGGTGGGAATGTCCTCACAAAGGACTGGGAATGGAGGAATGGCTGTGGGAGGCTTCATGAACATCCAGCCACGGCAAGTTCATTGCATTGCCCAGCACAGTCTGAAATTCTGAACTTTACGGAGAAAATGCCCAGGTTTAATGGACTTGTGAAGATGAACTTTTCTGCCCAGGCTGGGCTTCAGGCTCATTTTAATGGTCATACAACGCATGATGAGTCAAGGGATACTTGTCCAAGGGGCAATATGAAGTAGGTGGGTCAGGAGGGCTGCAACTTCCTAGGACATCATCAGTGCAGAAAAGACGAGGGCAACATGTGGGCTGGAGCTCAGGAGAAAAGGAGGCTGTGTCCTCCAAAAACTTGTGCGATACCCCACTGCGATACAACCTAGGGCACTCTCTGAACCCAGGTGAGTCCTGAAGGACTCCTGTGTCTCCTTTGTGAGCTCGGGCCTTTCACAGCCGGATGTGCAGCACAGGGATCTCCATTGCAGGGCCAAGGGTTGGACGTGGAGGATCCTTGGGGGCTCCTTGCAACCCCACCCAATCTGTGATTCTGTGACCCCACGTCCTCTTGTCCTGTGCCTTGTTCCCTGGGAGCAGAGCCCGGCCCCATCTGGCTGCACCCTCCTGCCACGCAGTTGCCGACACTGAGAAGCTCTCGTGTCCCTCCCCACAACCTCCTCTCCTCCAGGCTGATCCCCCCAGGCTCCCTCAGCCCCTCAGCACACGACATGTGCTCCACACCCTTCCCCAGCTCCCTTCCCTTCCCTGCACCCGCTCCAGCCCCTCAATGTCCTCCCACAACTGAGGGGCCCCCAACTGGACACGGCACTCGAGCTGTGGCCTCACCAGTGCCCAGCACAGGGCCACAAGCACTGCCCTGCTCCTGCTCATGCCATGTCTGGCACAGGCCAGGGGCCATTGGCCTTCCTGCCCACCCGGGCACACCTGGCTCAGGTTCAGCCATGGTCCACCAGCAACTCCAGGTTCCTAGAGTCTGAGAGTTTAATGTCTAAAAATTGTTTATCCAGAAGAGATAAATAGGGGCTAACAGACGTCACCCCCTGGTGTATTTGGAGGCACCTGGCCTGGAAAAAGTCTGATAAAAGAATCAAAGAATGAGGACCAAACTTGCATCAGTTACAAACAGGAGATCCTACATTAAGAGCTGTGTAATGTAGAACCAATGAACAAGAATTTATTTGCTTTTCTTAATGTAGGACTGTATCAAAAGTCTGGTAAAACCATGTGTGGAAGGAATGATCTCCATTGCACATCTCGGCCAGTATAAAGCAATGCCTGACTCACTATCATTAAAAGATGCTGTTGGAGAGTTTCATTTTTCCCCACAGTTTTGGTGACTCTGGGACAGGGGTCTTGCCCAAGGCCTTGGCCCAGCTGGGAAGGGCAGTCCCGGCCACAGGCTCCGAGCAGCCGGAGATCTCTGCCTGCTCCCTGCCTCCCACCGGGCACTGGGGCTGAGCACCAGGGGCTTTGGGCTGCCCTGGGCTGGAGCAGCACTGGCTGGGCCAGGCCAGGGCCAATGCCCCCAGGCCCACCAGCGCTTCAGGGCTGCTCTTGACACCTTGCAAACACCTCCAGGCTGGGCCTTGGGCTCTCCTGCCATGGACTGGGGGCCTCACTTTGGGCCTCCACACGGCCTCTACAGCCCTGGCCCAGCCCGAGTGCTCTGCTCTGTTCTTGGGCTGCCCAAGGACTCCCCTCAGGCCTTGCCACACACCCGGGTTGCCCCTGAGTGCATTTGGCAGCCTGAAGGCAGCAGCCCTTGCCTGGCCCCCAGGGATGGCAAATCTGGCCATCACTCACAGCACCCCAGGGATGCTCCTGCCCCTTCCGTGCTCCCCTGTGTGCCTACAAGAGCAATCTGGGGCCGCCCAGACACCTCCCTGGGCTTTTGGGAATGCCCTGGTGATCCAATAAATGCTTCTTTGGAAGATGGAGGCAAGACAATATTGCCCATGGGCTGACTTCCAGCTGCCCTCAAGACACTTTAAATCCTGCTGGGACACTCAGGCTCAACTTTACGGATGGTCTGCAGCCCACGTGCAAAACCATCCATTGCTGGGTCCCCTCTGGGATGGTACAGTCAAATAACACAGCAATGTACAGAAAAGATGAACTTTATTGACCTAGACTACTCTTCTACTAGGGGGTGAGAACATGACTGGGAAGCCTATGCCTAAAAAACCTTAACTTGAACTATTTGAAAATCTTTAACTTGGGGATGAGAAAATTCTGGGGAAACCTATTATTCCTAACAACAGATGGGCTCCTAACAACTAAGGGAGGGAATGCCTAAAAATCCTACACTAGATCATTTTGAAGAAGTTCAACTGGAGGTGGGGATGACTTCTGGGAAACCTATTATTTCTAATAACAGAGGGGTTCCTATCAGCTATGGCTGGGAATGTCCCAGTGCCTGGGCTTGGCACTGGTCATGCATTCCCAGCCTTGTCCAACAAGGCTAGTGATGAGCTGGGGCGGGAGACTCAGAGGAGAGATGAGCAGTGGACTCTCCCTCCTCTTGTGAGTGCCAGGGCTCCTTCGGCTCTTCCCTCTGAGCCCTGGGCTGTGGCGGGAGCTCTGGCGCAGGCAGCGCCTCATCAGGGCCCGGTTCTCCAGCAGCAGCTGCAGCAGCTCCTCGCAGCAGCCGTGGCCCTGGCAGCACGGCCGTGCACCGGCCCAGACGCTCTGGCTCTTCTGCTGCAACACAGCACAGGGAGCCCCATGCAAGGGGCACGGGGGCCTCAGGGGGCTGAGCCCTGTGCCGCTGCCTTTGGCCCCTGGTGCACAGAGAGCCCGGGGCCCGGCTGGGCTGGCCCGGGCAGAGGCTGCAGCAACAAGAGCTGCGGCCGCCGCCTCTGCCGGGGCTCGGCGGGGCTCAGCCGGGCCCCATCGCTGCCCAGCCATGGGCTCAGCCCCCGCTCTGCCTGCGCGCCTCGGCCAAAGGGCTGCCCCGCAGGCCCAGCGCCCTCGGGGCCTGCCCAGCTCTGCTCCCCCACGGGGCTCTCAGCCCTGGCCCCACACCCTCCTGCCCCAAGGCCTTGGCGGCTCCCGGCCCCGCCACAGCTGCCCCAGCCCCTCCCTCACCTCTCCCCAGCGCCTCCTGAGCCCTTGGCCAAGGACCCAGCCCAGCCGAAGGCCCTTGACAAGCAGGGCCACGGCTGCGCAGAGCCAGGGCAGCGCCTCCACCACCAGCATGGCGTCCCTCATGGCCGCCAGCTCCTGCTCTTCCAGGGGCTCGGGCAGCGCATCCCGGCTCCCTGTGGCCCCGGCAGCAGCGTGCCTGGGAGGCTCCACTGGCTCCACCCAGAGCAGCAGCAGCGCCGACAGCGGCAGCAGCAGCCACGAGAGCCCCTGGCTGCCCATGGTGCTGCTCAAGGCCAAGCTGCCACCGCTCAACAGCCTCTGCCCGTCCTTCCCAGACCACTCGTGCCTCGCCTCTGGGCACAACAACGGGCTGGGGACACTCATCAAGCACCGCGCTGTCCCCAAAGCCTCTGATGTCACAAGGCCCTCGTCTGTGACAGGGGCAATGGGTGGGAATGTCCTCACAAAGGACTGGGAATGGAGGAATGGCTGTGGGAGGCTTCATGGACATCCAGCCATGACAACTTTATTGCATTGCCAAGCACAGTCTGAACTTCTGAATTTTAGGGGAAAATGCCAAGGTTTAATGAACTTATTAAGATGAACTTTTCTGTCCAGGCTGGGCTTCAGGCTCGTTTTAATGGTCATACAACGCATGATGAGTCAAGGGATACCTGTCCAAGGGGCAATAGGAAGTATGCAGTTCAGGAAGGCTGCAGATTCTAGGACACCTGCAGTGGGGAAAGGAGGAGGGCAACATGTGGGCAGGAGCTCAGGAGAAAAGGAGGCTGTGACCTCCAAAAACTTGAGGGACATCCCATGGGGTACAGCTTAGGGCACTCTCTGAACACAGGTGAGGCCTGCACGACTCCTCTGTCTCCTTTGTGGGCTCTGGCCTTTCACAGCTGGATGTTCTGCACAGGGCTTTCCACTGCAGGGCCAAGGGTTGGACTTGGAGGATCCTAGGAAGATCCTTCTGTTAAAAAGGAGGTTTACTTTTCTGGTAGATTTCAAAAGGTTTAATAAAAGACAATAAGAGACAAACAATAAAGCAAAAGCTTATAATGGCTGTGTGCTTGTTATTCAGCCAAGAAAACACCCTCAGTTTTGACGACACCCCTTTACTTCTTCTGTCTATTGTATAGTCATTGACATCTCATGCAGTTTCAAACTTTTCTATAAACTATTTTCCATATTCTAGGAACTGTGTTACATGGCAACTCCTTGAGTCCACCTTTTTAGATCATGCGTGTTTTATGGCTGTGGTTTTAATTTGTTTTTTGTCTCAGTCTTAATTTGGGATGTGGTCTTTGATTTCTACAGACTGTCAGTGTTGGTAACTGATATATCACAAGCAGGTGTCTTCATTGGGTGTTATTTAACCAAGCAGGGAGTTAACTTACTACAAAGACATTTAGCAGCCTATTTTACTTCTAAAGGAAACTGTATCTTAAAAACCATTTCAACACCACACATATACAATCCACACTAATATTTGCGAAAAGACAATACCATAATATATATTTATATCAATTCCAACTCCACCCAATCTGTGATTCTGTGTCTCCACGTCCTCTTATCCTTTCCCTTGCTCCCTGGGAGCAGAGCCCGGCCCCACCTGGCTGCACCCTCCTGCCACGCAGTTGCCGACACTGAGAAGCTCTCGTGTCCCTCCCCACAACCTCCTCTTCTCCAGGATGAGCCCCCCAGGCTCCCTCAGCCCCTCGGCACAGGACATGTGCTCCACACCCTTCCCCAGCTCCCTTCCCTTCCCTGCACCCGCTCCAGCCCCTCAATGTCCTCCTACAACTGAGGGCCCACAACTGGACACGGCACTCGAGCTGTGGCCTCACCAGTGCCCAGCACAGGGCCACAAGCACTGCCCTGCTGACACAGGCCAGGGGCCATTGGCCATTAGCCCACATGGGCACACCTGGCTCTGCTTCTGCCACTGTCCATCAGGCCTTTCCTGCTGGAGCCTTTCCACACACTCTGCCCCAGCTGGGAGCTGCCGGGGCTCCTTGTGGCCAAAGGGCAGCACCTGCAGCCACTTGGTCTTCTGCCACCTCTGGCTTCTGCTCTTGGCCTGGCCAGCCTGGCCGGGGACCTCTGCAGAGTCTTTCCACTCTCAGCACCCCACACTGCCACCCCACTCGGTGTCCTCACCCATTTGCTCCTAGGACACTCCAGCCCCTCCTCCAGATCATCCAGACAGACAGGGAACAGGCTGTGCTTTGGGCTGCCCAAGGACTCCCCTCAGGCCTTGCCAAACAGCCCGGCAGACTCTGCGTGCATTTGGCAGCCAGAAGGCAGCAGCCCTTGCCTGGGCTCCAGGGATGGTCCCTCTGGTTGTCCCTCACAGCAGCCCCAGGGATGCTCCTGCCCCTTCCCTGCTCCTCCATGAGTCTGCAAGATCCGTCCAGGGACACCCAGAAACCTCACTCGGCTTTTGGGAACCAAGCAGTGATCAAGATGGAGGCAAGATGATATTGCCCACAATTTGACTTCCAGCTGCCCTCAATACCCTTTAAATCCTGCTGGGACATTCAGGCTCAACATTACTACTGGTCTGCAGCCCACGTGAAAAACCATCCATTGCTTAATCCCATCTAAGATTTTACAGAAAAATAACTCAGCAATGTACAGAAAACATCAACTTTATTGAACTAGACTACTCTTCCCAGTTTCAACAAGGGGGAGAGAAAACAACTGGGAAGCCTATGTCTAAAAAACCTTAACTTGAACTATTGGAAAAACTTTAACTTGGGGAGGAGAAAATTCTGGGGAAACCTATTAATTCTAACAATAGACGCTTTTTTATGAGCTATGGCTGGGAATGTCCCAGTGCCTGGGCTCGGCACTGGTCATGCATTCCCAGCCATGTCCGGCAAGGCAGAGACGAGCTGGGGCTGGAGAGTCAGAGGAGAGATGAGAAGTGGACTCTCCTCTTCTTGTGAGTGCCAGGGCTCCTTCGGCTCTTCCCTCTGAGCCCTGGGCTGTGGCGGGAGCTCTGGTGCAGGCAGCGCCTCATCAGGGCCCGGTTCTCCAGCAGCAGCTGCAGCAGCTCCTCGCAGCAGCCGTGGCCCTGGCAGCACGGCCGTGCACCGGCCCAGACGCTCTGGCTCTTCTGCTGCAACACAGCACAGGGAGCCCCATGCAAGGGGCACGGGGGCCTCAGGGGGCTGAGCCCTGTGCCGCTGCCTTTGGCCCCTGGTGCACAGAGAGCCCGGGGCCCGGCTGGGCTGGCCCGGGCAGAGGCTGCAGCAACAAGAGCTGCGGCCGCCGCCTCTGCCGGGGCTCGGCGGGGCTCAGGCGGGCCCCATCGCTGCCCAGCCATGGGCTCAGCCCCCGCTCTGCCTGCGCGCCTCGGCCAAAGGGCTGCCCCGCAGGCCCAGCGCCCTCGGGGCCTGCCCAGCTCTGCTCCCCCACGGGGCTCTCAGCCCTGGCCCCACACCCTCCTGCCCCAAGGCCTTGGCGGCTCCCGGCCCCGCCACAGCTGCCCCAGCCCCTCCCTCACCTCTCCCCAGCGCCTCCTGAGCCCTTGGCCAAGGACCCAGCCCAGCCGAAGGCCCTTGACAAGCAGGGCCACGGCTGCGCAGAGCCAGGGCAGCGCCTCCACCACCAGCATGGCGTCCCTCATGGCCGCCAGCTCCTGCTCTTCCAGGGGCTCGGGCAGCGCATCCCGGCTCCCTGTGGCCCCGGCAGCAGCGTGCCTGGGAGGCTCCACTGGCTCCACCCAGAGCAGCAGCAGCGCCGACAGCGGCAGCAGCAGCCACGAGAGCCCCTGGCTGCCCATGGTGCTGCTCAAGGCCAAGCTGCCACCGCTCAACAGCCTCTGCCCGTCCTTCCCAGACCACTCGTGCCTCGCCTCTGGGCGCAACAACGGGCTGGGGACACTCATCAACCACCGCGCTGTCCCCAAAGCCTCTGATGTCACAAGGCCCTCGTCTGTGACAGGGGCAATGGGTGGGAATGTCCTCACAAAGGACTGGGAATGGAGGAATGGCTGTGGGAGGCTTCATGAACATCCAGCCACAGCAAGTTCATTGCATTGCCCAGCACAGTCTGAACTTCTGAACTTTACGGAGAAAATGCCCAGGTTTAATGGACTTGTGAAGATGAACTTTTCTGCCCAGGCTGGGCTTCAGGCTCATTTTAATGGTCATACAACGCATGATGAGTCAAGGGATACTTGTCCAAGGGGCAATATGAAGTAGGTGGGTCAGGAGGGCTGCAACTTCCTAGGACATCATCAGTGCAGAAAAGACGAGGGCAACATGTGGGCTGGAGCTCAGGAGAAAAGGAGGCTGTGTCCTCCAAAAACTTGTGCGATACCCCACTGCGATACAACCTAGGGTACTCTCTGAACCCAGGTGAGTCCTGAAGGACTCCTGTGTCTCCTTTGTGAGCTCGGGCCTTTCACAGCCGGATGTGCAGCACAGGGATCTCCATTGCAGGGCCAAGGGTTGGACGTGGAGGATCCTTGGGGGCTCCTTGCAACCCCACCCAATCTGTGATTCTGTGACCCCACGTCCTCTTGTCCTGTTCCTTGTTCCCTGGGAGCAGAGCCCGGCCCCACCTGGCTGCACCCTCCTGCCACGCAGTTGCCGACACTGAGAAGCTCTCGTGTCCCTCCCCACAACCTCCTCTCCTCCAGGCTGAGTCCCCCAGGCTCCCTCAGCCCCTCGGCACAGTACATGTGCTCCACACCCTTCCCCAGCTCCCTTCCCTTCCCTGCACCCGCTCCAGCCCCTCAATGTCCTCCCACAACTGAGGGGCCCCCAACTGGACACGGCACTCGAGCTGTGGCCTCACCAGTGCCCAGCACAGGGCCACAAGCACTGCCCTGCTGGTGTAGCTGCTGGATTAAGCATTTAACCGTTTAGAGGCAGCAGAAAAAAGACACAGCTACATAGTCCCGCTCTTGATAGGAAAAACACGTTTATTCAGTGCATAATTCATACTTTTTATAGTATGTTCTGCACAGTTAAGACAAGGCAGTAGCTCATTGGATAATTGAGAGAATGCCCATGGCACCGTAGTTCAGGAAGAGTCCCACAGCTGGTAGCAGGTGTTGACGTTTTTTATGAATTCCATTCTGTTTTGACCAAGTTATCATCCTGGGAGAAGGTCTCCCTAACTGAAGCTGAACAAGCTATCTGCTTGGGAACGGAGCTGAGAGAGCAGGAGAAGCCCCAGCCTCAGAGTGATTTTCTGGGCTGTAATGTTCCTAGCTCTCTAACAATGTGTCCACATTCTCCTGCTGTCCTCTCCCTGCACCCCCGCCCTGGCTCTGCCCTGGAGGTCTTGGCGGGGTCCGGCCTCCCCGGTGTGCTGCGGGGTGAGGGGAGAGGCTGCCCCGATGGCAGCTCCGTGTCATGGCTGGCTGTGTCCCCCGCACTGCGACACCCCCACTGTTATAGATGGGTAGTGTGGTGATTGGCTCGCTCAAATGAGGAATGGAAATTATTTGTATGAAAAGAATTTTTGTTAAGGTCTAAGGTTCTTTTGGTGTGTGACTGTGTTGTTGTAGGTTTGTTTTGGACACCTTTTGTCCTCCTTTTAATCCTCTCTACTGTAGCCACCAGACAGCCTTGGTGGTCAGTGCAGTCAGAGACATGCAGGGGAGGGCGTGTACACGGGCCCCTTGCATTGGGCAGCCAGGAATGCGGGAATCTGCACTAAAAAACCCAAAAATGGTCCCAAAACGCAGGGATTCCTGGGGATCCAGGAACCGGGGAAAAGGCTGAGAAAAAAATCCAGGGAAAATCGGATTTTTAATGGCCCAAACACCCCAAATCTGCTAAAAATGGCCATAGAAGTCCTAAAATCTGCACTAAAACAGCCCAAATCTGCCAAAATTCCAAGGATTTCTGGGAAAAATATTAGTAAGTAATTCCTAAATAAATCTGCTCTTAAATGGCAAAAATTTCCTAAAAATCCCCTCCAAAAACTCCTAAAATTGTTCACTGGATACCAAAAATCTGCACTAAAACACCTCAAAATGGTCCCAAACGCAGGGAAATTCCAGAGATTTCTGGGAGGAAAAACCAAGAAAAACCTGGAAAACAGAGGGAAAAATATCTGGAGAAAATCAGATTTTTAATGTCTAAAAATCCACCCTAAAATTGTGCTAAAAATGGCCATAAAAGTGCTAAAATTTGCACTAAAACAACCAAAATCTACCAAAATTACAGGAATTCCTGGGAAATATATTGGGAAAGAACTCCTAAAAATTCAACACTAAAATATCAAAAAAACAAAAAAAAAATCCCACAAAAAAGTCCTAAAATCAGTCACTGGACACCTAAAATCTGCACTGAAACACCCCACACATGCCAAAATTCTGATCATTTCTGAAGAAAACATCGGGAAAAGCCTGGAAAAAAATTCAGCCTAAAAAAACCCCCAAATCCCCAAAACTTTGCACTAAGAAACACAAAAATCCCCTAAAAATTGTGCTAAAAATGGCCAAAAAAACTCCTAAAATCTGCACTGAAACACCCAAAATCCGCAAAAAATTCCAAGGACTTCTGGGAAAAATATTGGGAATGAATTCCAAAAATCTCTGCTGGGAAAAACTGGGAAAAACCTGGGAAACACAGGGAAAAAAATCTGGGGGAAATTGGATTCAAAATGGCCCTATATTGGGCTATTTTAATGGCCCAATGTCCATGGAGGGACTCGGCATGACAGCACCTCATCTCCAGCCAGGCTGCAAGGAGTTCTCCAGCAATGGGTGACAAAGAAGAGTCAACAGGCAGACTTTTGGAGGGGTCAGGGAAAATTGAAAGGAAAACATAAGGAAATACAAGGAAAATATTTGAAGTTGAGGTTGTGGGGAGGGACACAAGAGCTTCTCAGTGTCAGCAACTATGTGGCAGGAGGGTGCAGCCAGGTGGGGCCAGGCTCTGCTCCCAGGGAACAAGGGACAGGACAAGGGGAAGGGGAGTCACAGAATCACAAAATGGGTGGAGTTGGAATTGATATAAATATATATTATGGTATTTATTTTTTCGCAAATGTTGGTGTGGATTGTATATGTGTGGTGTTGAAATGTTTTTTAAGATACAGTTTCCTTTAGAAGTAAAACAGGCTGCTAAATGTCTTTGAAGTAAGTTAACTCCCTGCTTGGTTAAATAACACCTGAGCTCCTGCGAGCATTTTCCCTCCTCCTTTCCCCACTACCGATATCCTAGAAAGGTATTCCTCAAATGCCTCCTCCATATCACCCCTTGGACAAGTATCCCCTGCCTCATCATGCGTTGTATGACCATTAAAACGAGCCTGAAGCCCAGCCTGGACAGAAAAGTTCATCTTCACAAGTCCATTAAACCTGGGCATTTTCTCCGTAAAGTTCAGAAGTTCAGACTGTGCTGGGCAATGCAATGAACTTGCCGTGGCTGGATGTTCATGAAGCCTCCCACAGCCATTCCTCCATTCCCAGTCCTTTGTGAGGACATTCCCACCCATTGCCCCTGTCACAGACGAGGGCCTTGTGACATCAGAGGCTTTGGGGACAGCGCGGTGGTTGATGAGTGTCCCCAGCCCGTTGTTGTGCCCAGAGGCGAGGCACGAGTGGTCTGGGAAGGACGGGCAGAGGCTGTTGAGCGGTGGCAGCTTGGCCTTGAGCAGCACCATGGGCAGCCAGGGGCTCTCGTGGCTGCTGCTGCCGCTGTCGGCG